>NC_139011.1:500200-1758524 GCF_964374135.1 Grampus griseus | reverse complement strand
AGGCGTCTAGTGGCCACTGACAGAAAAAGGGGAGGCCAGCAGTGGGGCCAGCCTCCACCCCACGACGCACTCTCGTGGAGTCCAGCAGCCTCCCGTCCCGCGTGCGCTCTGCCCACTGGGCTCCCTGAGGGACGGGAAGCCTGGGAAGGGAGCGCAGCTGCTAGGAGGGGCCGCTCTTTCCCACGCTTCGCCCCACCCACAGCCCTGCCTGGTCCAGACCGTCACCCTGTGCCCTCTCCTCCCCGCTAAGGCAACTGGAGTCCCTTGCCCAGCACAGCCCTGACTTCCCAAAGCCCCCAGGGAACAGGACGTCATCCATCATCTCTCCCCGGCCCCCTCCCTGCTCCCGCCGGCACGGCCCCCACGCAGCTGTCCGCACCCCGGCCTGGGGCGTCCCGAGCTCGCCCGGGCAGCCCCTTCCTTGGCCTCTGTCCCCTCTGCCAGGACAACTCCTGCTCAGCGCTACCCCAGGAAGCCCTCCCTGCCTCGGCTGGCCCAGGGCCCTCGCGTCACTGGACTGCACTGTCCACCCCGACCTCCCCTAGGACGCACGCTCCAGGAGAGATGCGCTCTGTGGGCTCCACCCCTGCGAGTCGGGGCGCAGCACGGAGCGGAGGGCCAGTGAGTGACAGCGAGCAAGCGGAGGGCGGCTGCGGGCCCCCCCTCCCTGCTGGACCCAGGTCCAAGCCTGCCTGGCCCAGTCAGGGGCTCACGCGGTGGCTGCAGGTCAGCACGGCAGCCCGGCATTGGTCCCCAAGGCTACCCTAAGCCCATCTCAAGCAAATCAGGGTCAGATATTTGTCCTCACTCCCTCTGAGCCGGCCAACTCGTCCCAAGCAGAGAGGGCCCCACCAGCTCCAGCCGGGGGCCAGGCCAGGGGCAGACACGGCCACACCCGGCCCAGCGGCCGGAAGGCCAGGCGGCCCTCTCCGTGGTCCGCGCCCTCCAGGAAGGCAGCAGACACCGACAGACCCATCCTGCCCTTCTGAGAATAAGGGAGAAGCCGCAGAGCTTCCTGCAGGGGCAGCTGGGGTGCCGCACACCCTGGGAACAGGGAGACACAGCAACGTCGGCACCCACTGCAGCGAGACCCAGCTGGTGGGCACTGCTCCTGGCCGCCCCTCACCCCTGCCCTCTCACTTCACTGCTGAGCGGTGGGCAGAAGCCCCGGCCGCGCTCTCGGTGGCGCGGTTGGGGGAGGGGGTGGTGCAGACTAGGGGGAGGCGGGACCTCCCACCCTGGGCATGCGGCCCGCAACCCCTTCCTCTCCCCTCCCCCATAGCAGCCCGCCTGGGCGCAGAGAAGACCCTGCGGGCCTGCCCCTCCCGGGCGCGGGCAGGGGCCAGAGGGGCGGCGGGCTGTCCCCTCACACTGACTTACTTGGTGCCGGCTGGCTCCGGCCAGGAGCTCGCTGGCCGCCTCTGCGTGCGAGGACGCAGCCTCAAGGCCGGCTTCAATACTATCTGCAAATCAAGACAACAGAAGCAATTATAGAGTGGAGAACCTGAGGTCGCCCAGGGCCGTGCGGACGGGGCGTGGACGGCATCTGCCCCCCCCGGTGATCACTCCAGGCACAAGCGGGGAGTCCAGCCTCCAGAGAACAGAGGCTGCAGCGAGGGGGCACCGGTCGGCCCCCTGGCGTGGGCGCTGGCCGGCCTGAGCTGTCCGGACAGAGAGCCCAGGAGTGCCTGTCCCCTGGAGCCACGGCAGCCCACTCGGGAAAGAGTGAGGCCCGGCTCTGCAATGACTGCACGCTCACAGTCACCGTGAAGACGGCGAGACGGCCTGGGAACACCCTCCTCCGCACTCGGCCCTGGACGTCAGCAAGTGCACTAAGCGGCCGGTCCTGACAACACTGAGGGGCTGAGTGCGGACCAGGACTTCAGGCAGGGGCCGGCTGGGCGCGTCCACGTAGCCCCCCAGAGGTGCCAGCCCCACAGCACACCTGAGCCGCCCTGACGAGGCCCGGGGCCGCCCTTGCACACCAGGAGACTCCCCTCCGCGACGCCCTTGGTAAAAAGGCAGCATCACAGAAAACAGGGGCCAGATCCATCCTTGCCCCGCTGTGGCTGCACAGCCCAGCTGGAGGGCACGCAGGGCAGGGGTGAGTCAGGACCGCGGTGCTTGACCCCAGCAGGAACCGGGTTTGCACCCAGCTGAGGACCAGGGCGATTCTCTATGCTGTTTTCTCTCCTCCCAAAGGGAAGGACCGCCCAGACGATCAGGGAGTGGGCACGGCCATGGGCACGGCCCTCAGCAGGGACCAGGCGCAGAGGTGCATCAAGTACATTCTTGTAGGAAAACAGGACAAGCCTCCAAATTCATGCATTTTGGTGAGTACTCCAGAGGCGGAAACGGCTAAACGCCCACGTCTCCCTGGAGAGCTGCGCTCCCGGGCGCCACCCAGGCCCAGGCAGGGACCGTTCCCATAAACACAGGTGCCGCCCAGGCACCAAGTCCCCTGGGCCCCGGGCTGAGCAGGGGGCGTCTTCCCTGCCTGTGGTGCCCTCCCTGAAGCCTGAGTCCGGCCGCTCCATGGGGAGCCCCATCAGGAGGGGCACAGGCAGGGCCACAGGCCCCCGGGCTCCCCCCCAGTCCCCGCGGCAGGTGCTCGGCGGGGGCTGCCCTGGAGGCCTCTGCTCTGGGGGTCTCCGGGGCACCCAGACTCTGGGTCAGGCCCCCCGGGACCAAAGAGAACCCCTCAGCACCACTCCCCCAAACATGGACAGAGCTACAGGCACGCCGGGGGTGGGTGGCCTGCACTCTGCCAGCCAGCCGTCCGCAGCCCTGCAGCCGGACCCTGCCCAAGCCCCAGGCCAGAACTGACCCAGAGGCAGGAGCCAGTGGGGCTGGGCCTCGAGCCACCCCCAAACCAGGCGTGGCAGCCACTCCCCTGCTTGGTCTCAGCCCACCAGAGCGGAGAGTGGGTGTCCTGCCCCTACCCCTCTCTCTCACTCATTCAGCAAACCTCTCTGAGTCAGCACTGTGCCAGCCGATGCCAAGAGGAGCTCGCTGCCAGCGTACCGTCCCGACGGAGGAGAGCCGGGAGCCACGGGGCGCGGGAGAGGGGCCGCCGGCCCACCAGAGCAGGCAGGGGCGTCTGCGCCAGGCTGGGCCTCGTGACCGAGGAGCGTGCCGAGCGCCGCACCCGGGGGCCACCAGGAGAAACACAGCCACCAAGCTCCTGCCTTGATCCAGGGCTGGGAACTCGCGGGACGGGTCTCAACACCCAGGGCCACACCCGTGCCACCTGCTGCCAGCCCCCCTCGGCCCTTAGAGTGTGCCCACCCTGCAGCACCCCAAAACCAGGTCTGGCTCTGCCTGTGGGGGAGCAGGTGGCCTCCCGAACTAGGCCCCTCCCCACGGTCCAGCCCAGGGCACGGCCGTGTCCTGGGTCTGCGTGCATCTCTGATCCGCCCAGCCCTGCTTGGTGCAGACCCCCACTAGAAGGTCTGCTGGGGCCTCTGCTGAGGGCGTCTGTGGCCCCTGCTCGTCCCCACGAGGCTGAATCCTGCCGCCCACGCTGCAGCCCTCAGGAGGGAGCTGGTCCTGCTTCTGCCATCGTCTCCAAAGTCCTTCCAGCAGCTCCCCAGGAAGGGGTGAGGCAAGGGTCCGGTGGAGCTCAGCTTGGAGCTGTGGGTGGAGCCATTACGCGCAGACAGAAGGCAGCCCGGCGAAGGGCACCCCTGACGGACACTGAGAGGCGCCTCGAGGAGGAGGAGGAAAACGGGTGCGGGGAGGAGATGCTGAGGCGCCCCGGAGGGCCCGGCCCGCCCTCCACACCAGGCTCAGAAACTTCTGCAAAGCTGGCCCCGGCGGTGGGCCCTGGGAGGCTGCGAGCCCCAGACACTGCCCTGGCCTGTTCTGGGGGCTGAGTGACCCAGGGAGAAGGGACCCCACTCCGAGAGCCCAAGAGGGCGTCAGGAGGTGAGCTCACCTGCCCTGCCTGCACCACGCCCAAGACAGGGCACGGCAGGGGCAGGGAGGTGAGCTAAGCCGGGCCAGTGATGGAGGAAACGGTGCCGGCCTCCCACGAGCACCCGAGCGATTCACTTTCCGAGGTCCCGGAGGCCCCGCGGAGGCCCTGTCATGTGGGGCGACCCCAGATGGACCTGGCTCTGAGCCTCAGCTCCTTCACGCCCAGGACTGGCCTGGAGCCTCGGTCTCCCCAGCAGACGCACAGGGGCCTCAGCTCTCTCCGTGGTTCTTGCTCGAAGCTCCGTGCAGGCTGTTGAGGGTCCACTTACTCGGCAGGGCCTCGGCGGGCTGGCCCTCGCCGGCGGGGCCGGGGGCCGTGAAGGTCTCAGCCACCATGCGCTCGACGGGCGTGAGGACGGGGCCGGGGGCCCGGGGGCGCTCGGCCAGCTTCCTGCGCACCACCCCTCGCAGGTCCCGCCACTTGTGCTTGACGTCGCCCAGGTCGCGGCGGCAGTAGCCCAGCGCGTTCACCGCCTGCAGGATGCGGCTCCACACGCGGTGCTTCCGGGCGGGTGGGCCCCGCAGAGCCCCGAACAGCAGCGGGTAGTGGCGCGTCACCCTCTGCACCAGCACCTCGGTCTCCTGCGGGCTGAAGTTGGGCTTCCGCGTCTTGGTGCGTGAGTGGGAGCCCGGCCGCAGGGGCGCACAGCCCGGCCCGGGCAGCAGGGCCACCACGGCCGGCTCGGGGCTGGAGCTGCGCCGGCACACGGCCTTGCCGCTGCTGGACCCTGGAAAGGCACCAGAGGCTCAGGGCGGGCGGAGGCCAACAGGCGCCTGGCAGCAGATGGGACGGGCCGTGGAGAGCAGAGCCCCCGACCCCGGCTCGTGGCCCCGGGTCTCCACTGCACCCCGTAGAGGGGACGGTGGCCCCAGGCCGACAACCGTCATCGCAGGGACACCCATAACAGCACGCAGCACGCAGCGGGGGCCCGTCTGGGCCCAGGTGCCCATCCCCTCTGCCGGGCCCCAACCAGGGTCACAGCAGGTGAGTCCTCGCCACCTCCCCGCCCGGGACACAGCCCCTCCCGATCAGTGATGGGGCTCAGTGACCATCCGGGTGACACCTGGGTGTCCATCTGGAGCGTAAAAGCCTCCTGCACACCCAGACGAGACGGCAGCCAGAGCGAGGTGAGGGAGGACGTGGAGACAGACGGGGCCCTGGGGAGACGGGCGGCCCCGCCAGAGCAGGGTCCTGCGGGAACCCAGGCTCTGCAGCTGAGCGAGGGGCCTGAGGCGGCGCAGCCCGACTCTCTCCAGTCGCTCTGTTCCTGGGGGTGCAGCACACCCCGAGGAAGGCAGCCGGGCCGCCCGCTGGGGAGCAGGGCATGCATGGGCCTCAGCACCTCGCCGGCGCCCAGGCCTGAGAGGCGGGAGGCTACTCAGAGCCAGGGGACCCCAGTGAGGCAACGACTCGGCAGGGGAAAGGGTGAGGGTGGGGGGCAGCCCTGGGCCGTGGCTGGGTGCTGACTGCTGGCCGAGTGGCTCGGGGTGCCCCGAGCCGCCTTGCTCTTCCAGGCCAGGGGCTGTGAGTACCCCCTCCCCGACCTCCCCGCTGCCCAGGGCAGCCGGGCACTCAGGGCAGCAGCAGGAAAGCCTTAAGGCCACAGCAGGTGGCAGGCCAGGCTGGGTGGGGCCGAGGCCCTCACGTTGGGGAGACTGGGAAACAGCAGGGACGTCAGCTCCCCCCTCACAGCCCTGTAACCCACCACGTACGTTTCCTGGGAAGCGGCTCCCGGCTGCACACCCCCAGCAGTCTCCGTGGGGGGACCCACTGCAGCCCATCCCCCGCCCAGGACAGCTTGTCCTCCCCCTGGGGAGTCCCTGGCTGGGGAGGAAAGCCCGGGGCGGGGGGGCGGGGGCAGGCAGGCCAGGGCTCTTCCAAGAGCAGAACGGGTGGGCCAGCCTCTTGCGTGAAACTCCTCAGGCCCGGCCTTCCCGAGGGGCTGGGGGCGACCTGAGGAGGTGGGGAGGGAATGCGGCAGACGCCCAGACCTCCAAACCTGCCCGGGCCTTGCCGTCTGCCCGCGCCTGGGGGAACGGGCAGGTGGCTGGGTGGATGGCATGGGTACCCACCGATGGCCTCTCCTTGCTCTGACACCATGGAGGCCAAGTCCTTGATGATCTGGTTCACATCCAACAGGTCACTCTGTGGAAACAAGATGGCAGCCATTAGGTCAAGGGCACGGCCACCAAGAGTGCTAAGTGAGAGGCAAGGACCAGAACAAGCCCAGGGTCACCCCGCAAGTCAGAGACATTGCTGGGATCTGAAACACTGTCTCCTGACCCCGAGGCCAAACCCCATGCTGAGGATCCCAGGGCTGCGCGCTCCCTTGCCGTGTACAGAGGACCCTGGAAGGCTGCAGTCTAGTCTAGTGCAGGGCTGTGGCCCCAGCACTGTCCTGCAGGCCTGACTAAAGGGGGAAGGAGGCTGAGAGCAGAGGGCACAGTCTGCACCTCCCACAGGCCTGTCAGTCCTGCAGGCACCTCACTCCTCATTCCCTCCTGGGGGGGCTCCTTGACAGAGGGTCCACTTTTCCTTCTCTGTACACTCGGCACCTAGCGTGGGCCAGCACACGTGGGTGGGTGGTGGGTGGATGGATGGATGGACGATGGATGGACGGTGGTGGGTGGGTGGATGGACGGTAGCCCCACTGCTGTCTAAAGAATGAGTAACTTTGTGAAGCTAGTGAATGGGGTAAGAAGCAGAACTGAGCCCAGGAAACTCTGGGGTACCTCCCGCCCTGCATGTCACGCTGGCCTCTTGCATCTTCCGTGCCGCCCACCTCTATCCTAACTCCACTTTGCCCAGCAACAGTACCAGTGATGCTGGTGAGGGGTGTGGCCACACCACTCACGGACCACCTGCCTGGGGTTGTGCCAGGGGCACCTCACACATGGCACCTTCACACCTGGCAGCACCTGTGAAGGTGGGTCACAGCACCCACCTGACAATGGAGGTTGCGGGGCCCGGAAAGGTGTGTGCCCTCCCGGGCCTCACAGAAAGGGGGAGGGCTGGGATGGGCACCGATGCCCGCTGACTTGAAGCCCTCTCCCTGCAGGAGACGGCTCCTCCACCGGCCAGCCAGGTGACCCTGCGCAAAGCCATTCACCTCGGAGCCAGGTTCCCCCACCTACCACTGGGCAAATCCAAACCTCCTCCTCCCTCAGTGCCCAGCGCCTGGCCAGGGTAGAGCCAGAGGGAAGGTTCCTTCACGCCCGTGAGACGGCGGGGAGCGTTCACAGCCCGCCCCTGCCCCTGCCACCCTGCAGCTCACGCGGAGCCTGGACTGACTTCCACGAGGCTCATTTCACCCCACTGCAAAATATTACCAGGAGACTCATCCCCTTTTTAGGAGTGCTCTGGGAGATGAAGCAATTAGCCTGATCTTAAACCAACACGTACTATCAACTGCAATTCCACCACGGGGCTCACACACGGCGGAGGCGGCGGCTCTGCTGGGACGGGGCCCACAGCCGGGAAGGTGGTGGTGAGCGTGGGGCCTCGAGTGGCCTTGGCCTGGGCCCATTTCCGGGATCCGCATCCCCACGGCCCTCCCTGGCTGAGGCCACTGGGGGGGAGGCCAAGCTTAGGCGCCACCCTAAGGTCCAGACCTCAAGGTCACACGCGACAGCCGCGGTATCAGCCAGGCCTCAGGCAGACAGACACACCTCTTCACACTTCCAGGTTCCCGTCCCAAGGCCACCAGACCACCAACCTTGACCTCGGCCCCTGAGCTTGCCCGGTGGGCCGCGGACAGAAGTCTCTCTCGCACAAGGCTGGCCTGGGGGCCCTGAGCCTGACCGTGGGTGCACTTGGACTCGGGGGCTCAGAGGAGCTTTTCTAGGGCACACAGCCTCCCATGCTGTGTGAGGGCACCGCTGGTACCCCCACTTCACAGACGGGGAAATCGTCACCAGAGGTTAAGGGACTTGCCCCGGGACACGCAGCTGGGGAATACCGGCACCCGCGTTCACGCCTGCCCGGCCCCCCTTCCCTGGGTCACCGCCGGGAGCGGGGCAGCCCCGGCAGTCGGGACACCTGATCAGCACCCAGGGGTGGCGGGTGCTCCCAGGGACGTCTGGTGCCACAGCCACTGGCACCGGCAGACTTAACGTGCACGCGCTGGACCCCTTCCCGTGGGCACAGGGATGGAGCCTCGCAAGGGAGAGGACAGGGAGGGGGTGGCTGAGCAGGGGCCTGGGAGCGAGCCCACCGCCCCTGGAGCACGAGCAGCCGTGCGTCGCCGCGGCCTGGCCTCGGCGGGACACACGGCTGCTGCAGCAGCACTGACCCCGAGAACCCAGGACAGCCCGGGTGGAACACGGGGTCCCCGGTCCGGCTCACGTTCTGGGCTTCAGGAGAGGCCCCCACAGAGATGCAGCAGCCAACGCAAGCCCCCAAACGCTGCAAACACGCAGGCGCAGGGGCTGCCGACCAGCTCTGCACACGGCCGTCTCCACCAGGGCCTTGTCTCCTCCCCACGCGACCTTTCTGTAGCGAGCAGCCCTCCGAACACGGTCGGGGCTGTGGCCAAGGACGCCGGCCTGGAGCGGCAATGACCCGGTCCGCTGGCGTGAGCTGAGACGCACCCAGAGCGCCGGGCGCACAGGCCAGCAGCACCGAGGAGGCTGAGCCTCACGCAGGCGACCCGCCCGGACTGCGCTCCAAGGGCACCCGCATCTCATCCTCCAGAAACTCATCATCACGGCTGCCTCCTGGGAGGTCTCCACTCGCTGGGGTCTGGGGAGTCGATGTAACCTTTGACACGGACACCCTCCTTCATTCCCAGCCTCCCTCTTTTTAAGACGCCTGAGACTCCGGCCGCTGACCGTCGCCACCGCTCGGCTGGCGTTGAGGAGCGCCTCCAGCCCCACGTCTTCTGCAGACTGTCCTGGGGCCCTGCTTCGCCCTCAGACCCATGACCCTCCGAGCTGTTCGGCGATGAATAAACCCCTCGCTTGGAAGAGACCCTCAGGCTGGGCTCCTGGCGACGCTCCGTGCTCCAGGGACGGCTTTCTGCAGAGACCCTTCCCCACGTGACGCAGACCTGACTCGCCCAGGACGAGGCTGGGCCCGGACCCCTAATTCCCTCTCTGCCTCACACAAGATGAACCGAACCACTCATCCCGCGACCCGCTGGGGCAGGAGGCGTGCTGGCCAAGTGTCAGCCCAGCTCCTTTCCATGGCCTGCGCCCCCCGCGGATGCCCCAGCCCAGCCCCTCCGGCTCGGCGCACTCCCTTGCAGACGAGAAGCCAGTCCCGACTCCCAGGTGTTTGCACGTCATACAGCACAGCGTCCTCCTCGCTCAAGAGCCCCCCACTCCCTGGAACAATCCTTCTGAATAAAGATCTTACCCACTCAAAAAAGAAGGAAGCCGCGTGGGGGGGATGAGGGGCGAGGGTGTCCAGGGCCACCCGCTCCAGCGGGTCTCCACCAGCTTGGTGGCCAAGGGAGCGAAGATGGGAGCAGGGGACACTGCCCCAGCACCAGGCTGACCCCCGACCTCGGGCCACCGTGAGGGGCTCAGCAGGGTGCGCCCCCCCACCACCACGCAGAACCAGACGGACCACGGGAAAAGGGTGGCAGGCGAGCCTGGGGCCACAGACCCCTCCTGGACTCCCAGGCAGAAGCCTCCTATGTGACCTCAGAGAACGGACCAGACTGGCTCCGAGGGGCTGCTCAGAGCATGGGGACCCCAGGATCCCAGCTCCCAGCCAGATGAGCCTGTGGGCACACAGCCTCCAGCCCCCCTGCAAGGTCTGGGGCAGGGAGCCCCACGCGCACGTCCCTAGTAATGTGGAGCAGGTGTGACCCTGGCTGCCCGGGGTCTGCGGTCCCCACCCCAGCCCCAGGCCTCTGGCCGGTGGAGGAGTTTGTGGGCTAGCACCTCCTCCTCGTCCAGGATCACTCACGGGTGCTGGGACGTGCTGGCTGGGGGTAGACCTGATGACGGGCCAGGAGAGGGAGGGGCCCAGGGGAGGGGGCAGCACACAGAGCGGCAGTATCTGGGCACAGGCGACCGGCACGGATGGCTGTCCCTCCGGTCACCGTGCTGGGCACCCGAGCAGGCCTGGGCTCCCGATGGAGGATGCCAAGGGCAAATGAGGGGGCTGTGCCAGAGATCTGGGCCCCACCAGGAGCTGGGGTAGGAGCCGAGCTCCAGGCAGAAGTCCAGGACTCAGTCCCCGGGGTGTGACCTCAAGGCCTGGCTGGTCACAGGGGCCATGCTGGGAGCCCAGAAGCCCCCCAGGGCTGCCCTAGGATGGAGCCCCCAGGGCAGCCCCAGCCACGACGCACGAGGGCGGCACTGGGAGCCATGTGCCCAGGCGTGGGCACCAGAGAGCGGGAGAGACTATAAAGCACCTTAACTTAGTAAATGTTTAAAGCAGGCAATTATTTTCCTGATGGCTTCTAAAACTAGAACTCATTAAAAGCTCTCACGGAATCTTCTCTCTTTTTACTGGCGCTGAGGAATAACAACCTTGCATAGGACATAATAAAACCTCGTGTGTGTGTGTGTGTGTGTGTGTGTGTGTGTGTGTGTGTGTGTGTGTGTGTGTGTGTGTGTGTGTGTGTGTGTGTGTCCTCCACCTTTAAGAGCAAAAGGAAAGAAAATGCCGCTGCACTTTTCTCTATCACGCAATCTCTTCTCGTAATTAGGATCTTGGCAACCATCCACCTACAGAGACGCGGTCCCAGTTCACGGAATAGCCAAACTTTATTTATTGATTTATTCCCATGTTTATAGCTAGATATTGGCCAGATCAACAACCCCCCACCCTCTGGCCACACAATGCCAGCTACGGGCAGGGTGGCTGAGGCCCCACACGCTCTGCTCAGCCTGGAGGCCCTTCCTGGCCCCTCTCTACCCCAGCCTGCTCCCTCCTCGGCCTGCCAGGTAGCCATGGCAACAGAGCAGCTGGTGAGCACAGAGCTCTGCACCTGGGTCAGGTGACACGGCAGCTCAGGAGGGGAACAGGTAGCGCCAGGCCTCACAGGTGAGATCAGGTGAGCTGGGCTTGGCACAAGGAGCCGGTGAAGACATGGCAGCACAGGCCGCGGGCAGAGCTGGCTGGGAGGCAACAGGTGAGTCGGCCAGACCCATGCCTGGCAAGCCCGTTCCATGCTGGCAGTGGCTGGGGGCACGTGCCCGTCTCATTCGAACTCCTCCCGACCCCCTGGGGAGACCAGGCACCGCCCTGCCCTCCAGACAGGAGGAGGCCACCTCAACCAGAGTTCAGAGACCGGCCATGGGCAGGCGGAGCTGGGCCTCGTGGGCTGGCTCCTGGGCTCCGCCAACCCCTCGTGGGGCGATCTCAGTGCCCTGCTGCAACCTCCTCATCTGGGGAAGGTGTCAGAGCATCACGGTCGGGATAGCCCCGCTCTCGAGTCAGGCGGCTGGGCTCCAGTCCCGGCTCTGCCACACGCAAGCCGTGCGGCCTGTGGCCCGGCCAGGTGACGACTCCGCCAAGGCTCCACCTCATCCCTGGTCAAGCTGGAGCGCCGCGCTGCTCACGTTCACAGGGCTTTTGTGTGGGCTGACGAGAAGCTGCGTGTAAATAAAGGCAGCAGAGCCCTTTTATTAAAACACAAATCTTCTGCAGAGTCCCAACACGTACAACTTTTCACCCATTCACCTGCCATCCACTCAACCCTGTCCATCTACCCACCCATCCCCCACCCATGCCCCTACCATCCATCTATCTACCCACCCCTCCATCCCCCATCCCCCTGATTGTTCCACAGAGAGTCACTGAGTGCCCAGACAGTGTCGTGCACCCTCTGGGGCGCCAGGACTAAAACAGACGAAAATCCCTGCCTCCATGGGGCTTACGTTCTCCTGGAAGAAGAGAAATAATAACGAGGTAAGTAATTAAGTGCTTTGTTAGACAATGCAGAGGACAACTGAAATTTTAGACAGGCAACATCTAAGTCAAAACCTGAAAATAAAAGGAAACAAGTTGCTGGAGTGTCTGGAGGAACAAGGGTCCAGGCTCGGGACGGGGGTGGGGCTGGAGGGACGCACTGGCCCGGTCCTGGCACTGCGACCTCGGCCGCACTCAGGGAGGAGGGACAGGGCAGCCCACTTCGGGGGCAACGAGGAGCCCAGGTCTGGGAGGTGGGACCAAACTGCCCCCAGGCTGGAGAGGGCCGCCCCACCGAGAACCTGGGAGGACGTGGGCCCAGAGCTGGCCAGGGGGCAGCAGGAGCACGGGGGTGTGGAGGCACCCCTGGCAGAGGCGAGGGGCAGCCGTGCAGGGACAAAGCAGGGGTCACCCGTTAGCACTTGGGCAGCAGGGAGGGCCCTGAGGGTCCATGAGGACCACCGGCCGCAGCTATAGGGACAGCAGGCAAGCCACTGGCCAGAGGGAGACTGGGGCTCTGAGGGCGGCCTTGTCTCCAGAAGAGGAAGCTCTGGAGGCCTTGCCTCCGCCCTCTGGGAGGATGGGCTCCCGGGAAAGGGGCCCCGGCGGAGGGCTGGGCACTTGAGGGAGTGTGGTGGGGACCTGCAGGCACCCCTCCTGCCCCTCGGGAGAGGCCTCGCCCTGTCTCCCAGCCCCCAGCTCAGCCTGCAGCCCCAGGGGTCACCACAGTGGCACCCAGGGATGCCCCACATTCCAGTCCGCCAAGCACCCCACAGCCCATTATCTGAGAGTCCCCCATTTCTGATCACCCCACAGGACTAAGAAACAGGCTCAGAGAGGGGACCTGAGGCTGGAAGGGATGCGAGGCGGGGCCCGCTGGGAGAGCCGGCTCTCCCCAGGCTGGCCACAGCCTTGCTGTGTGTCTGAAGGGACCCCAGCCCTTCTTTCGGGACCCCACATGCTCAGTTACAGAAGGCACAGGGTGGAGGGTTCACGGCCACTGAGAATGGGCAGTGGGCACCCAGCCCTGCAGGCCAGACTCCAGAGGAGGGAGGGCCGAGGCCCTGGAGGACGCAGGGCTCTGGCACAACTGCAGGTGGAGATACAGGCCGTCGAGGGGCAGAGGACAGGCCTGGGGACAGAGCTGCCGCTGGCCGACAGTGGGGAGGGGCAGCAGCTCCTGGACACTACTTCACCGGGAGCCCAGACACCTCCTGACGCCCACCGATCCCGCCGCTGCCTGCCCACTCCCAGCCTCACGCCGCTGCCTGAACCCACGTACAGCTCACACTCCATAACGAGATGGACGTTCCCTCTCCTCTCTGCTCCAAACAGGGCCACTGGCCAGGAGGCTGCGAGCCGCCACCTCTGCCCCAGCAGCACCCCTCCCCGACCCTCGGGGTCCTGGGAGGTTTGGGGCCCCTGAGGCCTGACCCACCTGGAACCAGTGTCAGGGAGGTGCCCTCAGCTGGGAAGCCAGAGACCAGCCGCCTCCAAAGCAGGGCGGGGGGAAGGAGCCCGAGAGGGGAGCCAAGGGCTGGCAGGGGGTGCATGGTGCCGCAGGTGCCCTCTCGTCGGAGGGACCCGCCCCGCAGACCAGGCTCCTGTATGCTCGGAGCTCCCCTCGGCCTGGCACGGCCCTCCTGATGCGCCCCACCTGGGTGCGGCCAGGGCTCAGACCACCTGGGTCCCAGCCGTGTGGCGTGCCTGTGGGGAAGCGGGTACCGACATCCTGGCTCCACGGGATCACGTGCCAGGGACACGCGTGCCCTGGGCTGGCGCGGCTCCCCTTCGTGATGAGCCACTCTGCCCTCTGGAGCCACGAGGTGCCCCCCTATCCAGAGGGGTCTCCTGAACTCTGGGAGCCCGCAGGCCAAGCACAGCCGTCCTTCGGGCAGGGAGCCAGCTACTGGAACACCAGGCACGCAGCTCTCCATCGCCAGGGCCGCCTCTAGAGCTCCAGGCAGAGGGCAGAGCGGGGGGGGGCGGCAGCCAGCAATACCCGGATCTGGGAAGGGGCTTCCGGGCGGCAGGAGCCACAGGAGCAGCAGGTGAGGAGCATTCTGGGCATCACAGGAGCCCAGGGGTGGGGAGGGGGGTGTCTGCGGGGTAACAGGGAAGAGAGCAGTGGGGGCCATCTCATCGTGCCCACAAATGGGGAGCCCCCAAAGGGTCTTAAAGGACATTCTGTGCTGCCAGAGGACGGGCTGCCCGAGGAGGTTGGGTGGAGGTCTTTACGGCGCCCCCAGGGCAGGATGCCCTCACTCAATACCTAACTGAGCAGGTCCAGGGGCCACTGAGCCAGGGAAGGGCCCAGAACCACTGCGGGAGGCCCTGGCAGCCCTCAGTCTCCTGCCCACTCACCACCTGATCCCTGGCCAGCAAGCCAAGGTGCCGGTCGCCCCTGACAGCCCTCCATGGGCCATCTGAAATGGCAGGGCCCCGAGAAGGAGGCTCCTCCCTGACCCACCCATTTCACAGATGAAATGACCGAGGCGAGAGGCAGGCCCAAGGTCACCCAGCCAGTTAGTGGAGACTTGGGTCTAAAGCCAGGAAAAGGCACCCCAGGCTGGCATTTTATTTTGTCCCATAAGGTGACTCGGGGAGGGGGAGGAGAGCAGGGACAGAGACACTGAGTGGACCCATCAGCTCCACACCCTCCGCGCCAGGCTGCTCGGCGCCCAGCAGCCACCCCGGAAATGCCCATCATGGACCAGAAAGCAGAAAGAGAAGATTATGAAGGAATCGGATGTGATTAACCTGTTGTCGTGACTTTAATTCCACCTTCTGGGCCTCCGTTTCCCCATCCGTCCACACCCCCTACCCCCCACCTAACAGGTAAGTCCTTCAAGGCAGAACAGGGCCTCAAAGGGGCTCCCTGGGACCACAAGTCTCACTCCAGTAACACTGTGAACGCATAAACCCATGCAAGTCCAAAAGCCCCCCTGGAATGTGGGGGGCAGTAGGGGGGGTACGGTAAGGAGTTTCCACACGGAACCAGTCTGCAGCCTGCCAAGGTGAGAAATGCCACGTGTGTCTTCCTGAGGCTGTTCCCACAGTCCCCTTCCCAGAGCACCGGCCCACTCACCACAGCCCAGCCCCCGACAGGCCATGCAGATCTGGACAAACAAGCCCCAAGAAACCTAAGCAGCGGGGTTCTGCCGTCTCTGCTGCCGAGACTGATCGGCACCTTCCCAACAAGTCCTGTTAGAGATGTGCTGTCACCAGGACAGATGCAAACCTGGGGGAGGGCTTTTTAAACGCTAATGACAATTTCCCTTTGTCTTTCCCACCTCCAAAGACCCTGAAGTGGGGGAGGGAGGGTTGCAGGGAGGGAGGAAGGGATGCAGGGAGGTGTGGTGCCCAAGACCAGTGATGCTGACTCCCCGTCCCACGCCATCACCCTCTGGCCAGCACCTGCTTCGTACCCACACTACCCACACTGCAGATGAGGAAACAAGCTAGTCAGTGAGGCTGGCCTCAGGCCCCGCCCACGGCCCCCCAGGAAGCTCCAGCCTGGCTCTGAGGGCCACAGACAAGACATTGAATTCAGGCTGGCCCTGCATCAACCGAGGTCCTGGTCGGCCCAGAGCCTCACTCCTCTCCCACCAGCCCGTGCCCCTCCATCTTGGCTAAATGACAGCAGTGGCCTCCACATGGGGCCCCCTCACCCCCGGTAAAGCCCACCCCCTGCCTGTACTCACCACTCGCACGAGGAGGGGCTGGCGGTACCTGGGCCCTCTGCTCCCCCGAACCCCGGCTGGGGGCCTCTGCGTGAGCACAGAGCTGTGCATCTGGCCCCTACCTCAACCTGGCGGCCACGAGAGGCTGCCCAAAGCACTGGCTGACCCCCTGAGCGAACCCCACGACCTCCTGGGGCTTTGCCCTCAGAGCGGAGGGCCCACCTGCTCAGGAGCTCCCAGCATTTCCTGGGGGGCAGCCCTCACCCCACTCACATCCTCAGGCCCTGGGCCCTGCTGGGGAGCCTGCACCTCTGCTCCCTATGTGCCGGACCAAGGCCAAGTCCGTCCGTCCTAAGCAGCCGCTTCATTCCACCTCACACAGGCAGTGCAGACCCCCGGGTGTGCCCGAGGGGCTGTCGGGGGCTCCCCCTAAGAGGGCTTCAGCTCTCGAGCTGCAGGAAGAAGCGGGTCCCTCTCTGCTCAGGCCTGCCGGCACCTGGAGCTGTCAGGGCGATGGCTCCTAATTTGTTCTCAGCTTCTCTGGGAAAGCAGGTCTCACTGTGCCAACGGCAGGATAAAAACATCTCTGTGTGTCTGGTCCTTTCTGGACCATCTCGGCAAGAGGAAGAGGGCTGCCTTCCGAGACACGGCCCCCGTGTGGCCGCCTTCCTCTCTGGGCAGCGAGGTCTGGTGGGGGGAGGCGGTCCACTGAGGCAGGTCCTCTGTCGGGTGCTGAAGAAACAAGCATTCCTCCACCAGGCCAAAGTGTGGGGGTGGGCAGAAGGAGGGGGGTCGAACCCCGCCTCTCAGGGGGGCGTCCACCTCCTTCAAGAGTGTAGGACCTGCTCATTGCAGACACGGTAACAGGGCCTGGGCCAGTGACTCAGTTTACCAACTTGCCCAAGTCTCTGTTTTTCTAAAAGAATCTGCTTTTAGGGAAATTTTGTTCCAGAAACCCAGCTCCTGAGAGCTTCGGGGCAGGCAGGCCCCCCAACTCCTCTGCCGGCAGGCAAAACCAAGGCCCAGAGGGAGGAGGGGACACACACTCAGAGGCTCAGGGCCCACCACCAAGAGAACCAGGCGGCCCAACGGCCACATTCTACATGCACTTCCCACATCAGGAGGCCCCCTCGCACACTCACTGGCACACCTGCCCCTGCACCTGCACATCCACCCACATACTGGCACACCCACTCAGGCACCTGCTCCCACAGGTCCATCTCAGGGAACTGCACACCTCTGGCAGTTGTCACAGGTCATCCATGGCCAGCAAAACACCTGGCAGCACGTATTACACACATGCAAACTTGAGAAGAACAAAGAACTAGCAGCCCCCCACACCCCATGGTCGGACACTGACAACACCACCGCCACCTGCTGGCAGCCACCCCAAATTACAGGTTCAGTTCTCTCGGCAGTTCACTCAACCACTCAAAAACTATCCACTGGAACTAACTGGGCGCTGAATGGCCTCATCAGAGCGAAATGGCTTCCTGGAAACCTAAGCGTGCAGTGAAGGAAGCAGCCACGGAGACTGGCACGTGCCACCACGTGGCCAGAGGGCTGAGTCCACTAGGAAAACACGGGGGGCAGGGCGATGAGACACAGGGTGAGACGCTGTTGGGTTCCCTGGACTCCCTCTCTCCACCGGGCGGCCCAGGTGGCCAAGCTCAGGCAATGCCCTGGGAGCCCAGGTCCAGCCCCTCTGGGCTCGGGCAGGGGGCAGGCCTCAGTCTGCTGGTCACAGAGCAGTGGCACCACCAAAGGGCCGGCCCAGTCTCCACTGCTGGAGCGCCGAGAGCCGCCACGGCAGCCGGGGACACCCATGGGCACACACACATGCACGCACACGTGCGCACGCCAGCCCGCACCTCGATCTGCAGGATGGCCTCCTCACGCAGCCGGATGGCCTCCAGGTCCTCCTCGGTGATCTCTGGAAGCAGCGCCTGCCCCTGGGCCTGCCACACGCTGTCACTCCCGTTAAAGACCTTCTCGTCCTCGGACAGCTCAGCAAATGGGGCCTGGGGACTCTGCCGAGACACAGACCAAGGTTACCCGCACGCACAGCCCGCTGCCACCAGGCCGAGCTCTCGGCAGGCACCCAGGAGCCCCCAGCCTGCAGCCCTGAAGGGGCGGGGGGGCGGGCTCCACCCTGTCACTCGAGGGACGTCCCCACAGGGTCCCGGGTGCTGGGGCTGCCGTAGATGGTGGGCAGACACTGGGCCCTGTGGCCGTCCCAGGCCTGGCTGCGGGGAGCACTCGGCAGGACCCCACAGCCCCCCAGAGCCAGGGCCACACAGAAGACCCTGCAGAGCACAGCCGCCACGTTCCCAGCTCTCGAGGGGTCACAAGCCTCTTCATGAGCCCCCAGGAAATGTCCCTACAAGCACACAAACCCCAGCTATTCGTCGGGGGGCTGTGGCCCCCCTGGGAAGCCCATCCCAGAGCTGGTTACAGACCAAGTGCAGCTGCCGGGCAGGGGCTGTGGAAACCGAAGCATGGACGTCACCCAGTAGGGCACAGACCCGCCCCAGCTGGGACCAGATCACGGGGAAGGAAAGCCTGAGGGGGGTTTTCAAGTTGTCTTATCCTTTACTGATTCCTTTAATTCACCAAATTTTCGAATGCAATAAACTAGCAGCTTCTCCCTTTAATGAATTCTATCTGTCCCCTGAGGGAACAACCTGGGTACAAGTGAGCTGACATCCACCCCTGAGGTGCCAGTCCCGACTGGGGAGTGGGGTGCCAGTGGGGGGCCGCGCCTACCCAATCCCCACAGAGATGAGACAGCAGGAGCCAGGGATACCCCTCCTCCCAGAGCCATGGCTTCACACGAACAATGCTTCCAATTTACCTGCAAATTTTCAGCAGCAAAGCCTACTGACCTGCACCCCACGGCACCCCCCCAGGAAGACAGATAACGGCACACGCACTCCCCCCAGCCCCGCTCCCCCAGGCCTGTCGTGATGACCAGAGCAAGAGGAGAAGGCACAGAGGACGGGCAGAGCCCCGGGAGGGCAGCCTGCCCACCAGTGCCCCTCACCTCCCACGTGTGTCGAAGCTCCTTGGAGCCGCTGTCTCTGACGCTCCCAACATCCTTGCAGGGAGCAGCCAGGAGCCCACTTTACAGATGAGGCCGCAGAGGCCGAGAGGCCAAGGAACCCAGAAGAGCCGGGAAGTGGAGCAGGGCTCTGGGCTCCCACCTGGCACAGGGAGCTCCAGGGCGAGAACCACAGACCAGGAGAGAGGACGGTGCCGGCACAATGCTGACCACACACCCTCCCCCCGGCCCGGGGACACACTGCTCTGGAGGCAGAGGTCAGTGCTGGGCGCACAGACAGACGGGGGGGACGGCTGCCGCTCTTCTTGAGCCCCTCCTACAGGTGTCTGGGCAGCGGGGACGGGGCTGAAACACAGGACTGCCGTCGCCCACGGAACGGCCCTCTGTCACATCCCCAGGACACTTGGCGTCGGTCACCTTGGAAGGAGGCTGCAGACGCTGCCACTTGCCTATTTTCTGTTTCCCCTTTGTTACAGGCCCCTGATGTCTGCCTGCAATGAAGACCACCTTCCCATGCCCTGTGCAGCTCAGGGTCACATGGCAGTCCTGGCCACACTGACGCCAGAGAAGTGACTCTGGGTGTGTGAAGGGGGGGCGGGCGGGTAGTCCAGGGGTCCACTCGGCTCCACAGGACGGTCTCTGTGCCTGTCCTCCCAGCAGACCCTGCTCCCTGCGGGCCCTGCCACACCGTCTACAGGAGGCCCCGCGGGTCAGCAGGAAGAGAACACAGTCTAGTGTCCACATTCTTTCCTGCACTTTGGGGCCCACGATGGCCACCGCAGGCCTGGCCTGCGGCGCAGTGGAGCGGATGAACACTGCCCACACATATTCATCTGGGCACCAAAAGCAGCAAATGGCACAAAAAAGAACCTTGGGGCACTTGGACAAACGCCAGTACAGGCGGGCGCAAGGCACTGGAAAGTCACGTGTGACTGCGCCTAGGAAAGGGGACACACCGGATGCCACCCTTTCCATTGCTCGAGCCCCCACAGGGTGGGCACGCTCCCCTCGGTCACAGGGGGACGCGTCTGCACACACCCCGTCCTCCTCCCAAAGCTGGCACTCTCCCTACAGACCACATCGATACACGCAGCACCTCGTCCCCACCGTCAGCAGAGGCCTTTGAATAAATAAATACGTGGATACGTGAACACAGAATAAAAGATCCACAAATTCTGCTGACGGGCGCTCCTCGTCCAAGGCGGCAGTCACCACCTCCCTTCCCGGTGTGGGCGGGAGGAAGTGAGCAGTGCCAGGCGGGCAGCAGCGGGGTGCGGGCTGGCCCCGCGCCAGGCCGCGCGCCTCCACCGCCCCCCTTCTGCGCTTCCCAGGCCCCGCCTCGGCTGCAAAGCCCAGTCAGGTTCCGGCCCAGCACTGGCACCGTCGGGCCAGCGGCACACTCTCAGGGCCTCAGCGTTCTCCTCCACAGAACGGGAAGAGTGACCCGCGCCCAAGGCCTGTGGCCTGTGTTCACCACACAGCAGCTGTGCTGTCTGCACCCCCTGTCCCGTCCCTTCCCCGTGCTGCCCAGCACACCCCTCACTCCCAGCAGGAGCCGCGGCA
Source organism: Grampus griseus (assembly GCF_964374135.1). Lineage (NCBI taxonomy): Eukaryota > Metazoa > Chordata > Mammalia > Artiodactyla > Delphinidae > Grampus > Grampus griseus. The sequence goes on along the minus strand of NC_139011.1, from coordinate 1,738,372 downwards.
TCTGGTCCCCCTCGCTGATCCCATGCCCTCAGTCCAAGGCGGGGAGGGACCGAGAAAGCTCAGCTCTGCCGCTTACTAGCTGTGTGATACTGCCGAGGTCCTTACCTTCTCCAACCTCAGCCTTCGCTTCCCTAAGACGGGGCCGATACCGCCTACGTCCCAGAGTCACATAAAGAAGTGACTGGGATGCAGGAGAGGCACTGACCAGCGAGCACACGTGAAAACGAGATGCCAATGGAAAGCCCAGGTCAGGTGCCACGCAGGGCCGGCCGTCCCCGGGCAAGTGAGTTACAGGGCACAGGACACGCGTGCCTGCGGGGGACCCCAACAGTGCACCCCTCCCAGCAGCAGCTGCTCCAGAACAGGACACCCAGCCCTGAGCTGCACTGACGCCGGCCCCCCACCCACCTGACTCCATTGGCCTGGGGCACCGCCTGGACAGGGGCTTCTAAAGGCCTCCCTGGCAAACCTAACAGCCCCCGTGGGAAGAGCCCTGGCCCGCGAACCCAGGGGCACGCCCACTGCAGCTCTGCTGTAAAGCACAACGTGACCAGCAGGGGGTGGGCAGGAGCACGGGGGCGCAGCCTGCAGTGAGCACCACGGACCAGCTGAAAGTGAGTCAGACACTATGGTGCAGAAGTGACACGACGGGTGTCGCGTGAAGCCTCCTGGAGTCTGGGTTTCCGTGGAAGCTCCAGAAAGCCGAAGCAAAGGGTGCCGGCCTCCCTGCAGGCGTGGGTACGGCGCCTGGCCTCCACAGGTATCGGCCGCCTTCCCCAAGCGGCTCAGGACAAGGGAGCAGGGAGGGAGAGAGGGCTGATCCCGCCGCGGCCCCCCTCCTGTAAGGATCAGAAAGCACCCTTTATTCTCCTCACAAAGCCTCAATGTGGGTCTTGAGCTCTGAAGCCAGGATTAGGATGTGCTGGCAGGGTGGGCGCTGGGGCCGCAGCGCAAGGGATAGCCGTGTGATGGCTTTCCAGCTTGCGGGGCAGCCAACAAAGGCGGCTTTCTCTTTGCTCCAAGGCCCAGGGCTTGGGTTCCGTTCCGACACGTCCATTAGAAGCCCACAGTCCAACGAGACTGCTGGGGGGCGGGCCCAGCGGTTTCCCGTGAGAAGAGATGGAGCCCGATGGGGGTTCAGGGAGGCCAGGAGGGCGCGTGGCGGGGGCTCAGCGTGGCCCCCCACCCAGGGCCAGTGAGCAGCGACCCAGGGCTCTCAGGGGCTCTGGGAAACGGGCCACTGTCTCGCCAATTCCGGCCCAGGGCTCTGCATGGGAAGCCCGTGACCTCGGCGGGAGGGCAAGCGTCAGAACGACAGAACGAGAGCTGGTCGCACACTTGGGAAACACAGCTTCTGCGTAGTGGCCCGAGGCTGGCCATCCACTTCTCCAAACAGCGAAAGGCTGTGTGTGTGAGCTGACGGAAGGCTGGAGGCTCAGTAAAGCCCAGGACACACAACAGGCGTGACTGTCGCCATCCTCCCCTGGCCCCATATTAAATAAAGGCGCTGGGGCCCAGGGGCAGGGCCAGCCCGCCCTGCGCCTGGCGGGGACCGCAACTAGGGTACTTCCCAGCAGACGTGCAGGTGAGGTGGTCTTTATTGCTGCTGCTGGGAGCACGGGGCTCTGGCGAGCCCACGCCGAGCTGGCGACGGCAATGCAGACTCCAGGGTGTTCCCAGCGCTGGACAGGCGCAGCCCTGCCTTGGGACAGAGGCCAGCCCAGAAGCACCTGGCGGCTGCCCACTGCCTAGGCCTGGGTAGGACACTGACCCAGGACCCAGCTGAGGCTGCGGCCGACAACAGCCAAGAAGGCTGACTCCAGAGAAGCCAACCTGCCCCTGCTCACAGCCACACCCAGCACTCAGCTCAGAGGAGAGCCAGCAGGCAGCGGCCACCCCTGCTCCTGCCGGGACCAGGACCACCGGTCCGCAGATGACAGCCCGGAAGTCCGGATCATCAATGCGGCCACACCCCCGGGCTGAATCCTGCAGTGTATCATCTCATCAACTACAGCTTCCAAAATTCCTGGAAATAATCTAATCTTTCATAACTTCTCAGAAGCACTGTTGACCACTGTCTTCCTCTTTAAGAAAAACTCTACTGAAATAGGACATCAGTAGTTGAATGCACAAATCACAAGTGTATATCGGTCTGTGAACTGTAACAAAAGGAAGACTTCCGGGTCAAGATACGGACATTCCAGCCTCCTCCTCATCATGCTGTCCCCTACCAAGGGTAGGGGCTTCTAACTCTGCCCGTTGGTTTGGTCCGGTTTTGACCTCTATCCTCTTTGGGCTCAGCGTGTGTCCGAGGTGTCACCGGGGCCTTGCTGGCCACAGCACAACCCTTCTGCTGCCACAGTCTCCCATTTACGGACTCAGCACAAATGCTGTCCATCCCACCGCAGGCTGGCTCTCTCCCAGGTGTCTGCTGCTGTATGTCACGTGTGCTCAGCGTTCTTCTATGTGACTTTTCACTGGGTATACATTTAAGGTGGAGCTGCAAGGCCACAGACAGGACGTTTCACTCCCCAGGTGTGTTCAGCTACCAGAGCGGGGGCACCACTCACACTCCCGCCTACTGCACAAGGTCTCCGGCTGCCCCACAGCCCTGCCGGCACTCGGCGCGCTCCTGCATTTTCATTAGTTCTTTTTAGTCGTGTTGGTGGGGGTGAGGTGTGCAGAGATGCAGCATCGTGGGTTAACTCTGCCTGCTTCTAATGACACGTGCTGAGCACACACCCATGTGCTTCCCAGCCATGCTGACGTCCCTTTTGAACGTGCATGCCCCAGGGTGTTTGCCCTTTTATGTTTCTGAATTGAGTTGTTTGTCTTTTTCCTACTGATTTGTAAGAGATCTTTACACATTATGAAGTCCTTTCAGATTCGTGATGTGCAAATGCCTTCTCTCACTCTGTGGGTCACCTCTTCGCTCTCTGAGGGTTGTACAGACTGTAACGAAGTCAAGCTTATCACTTTTTCTCTAGAGTAAGTACACTTTCATCTGTGCGGGAGGAAGACAGCCTCTATGGTAGCCTCTAGAAGCTTCACTGCCTTACCACTCACATTCAGATGTGTGATCCAGGGAAGCGTTCTGAGCCCGGGTGAACCGGGGTGAAGGATCTGTTGTGCCAGCAGTGCTCCAGCCCCCTCCCAGCCACAGAGCGATGGCCCTGGGCCCGCAGCACTTCCTGGCTGAGAGGGTACTCACAGCCTGAGCTGGCTTGTCGCCTCGTGTGGACATCCTGCCCTTCGCTCCTCAGTCACTCTGACACCAAGATGCAGTGGGCGGGGTGTTCGGACCTGCACTTGCCGTGTGCTCAACAGGACCTTTCCCAGCTCAACCATCAGCCAATCAGCATCAAGTCCTGTGCAAATCCTGTGCCTCCCACTGCGTGGCAGTGCACCTCCCACAAACCAGGTAATCACGTATGTGTGAGTCTGCATCTATATGCGACTCTGATCCCACTGGTCTGTTTGCTTAGCCTTCAACAAATACCACACTGTTCCAATTTCTATTGCTTTATATTGTGTTCTGATACCTGGGAATGTAAACCCTCAGTTCTGTTCTTCAAAACTGTCTTCATTATTCGGGGGTCTTTATATTTCCATATAGATTTTATGATCAGTTTGACAATTTACACACGCGTCATATACAAACACATATTCAAAACCTGCTAGGATTTTTCTTTGGATTGTATTGAACCTACAGAACCACTTGGTGAGAACTGACATCTTTATACATCAAAGTTTCCAATCTACAAATATGGTGTACCCCTCCATTATTTAATCTTGTGTAATTTCTCTCAGTAATGTTTTATAGTTTTCTATATAGAAGCTTCAACAACTGGTCATGGATGTCTTCCTGGTTTTGATGCTATTATAAATGCTGCCACTCTTTAAGTATCATTTCCAAATTGTCTTTTGCCGGCACACAGTTCTCTTGCACACTGACATGATAGCAGAAATCCTGTTACACTCACTCACGAACTCTCAAGTTTCATCAGATTCATTCACATTTTCTAGTTACACAATCATGTTGTCTGTGAAGGGGTTTTAAACCTTCCCAATTTTAAACTTTTCTTTCTTTTTCATCTCTTATTGCACTGGATATGCCCTCAGTGCAATGGAGAATAGAAGCAGTAATACTGGACACCATGTCTCCTCCTCACTCTCAGGAGAAAAGATTTTAATATCTCACCAGTGAGTGTGCTGCTGTTAGACTTTTGCAGGTACCCTTTATCAGATTAAAGGCATTCCTATCTACTCCTAGTTTGCGGAAAGTTTTGAGTCCCCCTAAGTGGGTGCTGAATTTTACCAAATGCTCTTCCGTGTCTATTGAGATGATCAAATAGATTTTCTTTCTTACTGAATTAACATGGTAAATTACTCTGATTATTTCTGAATGTAAACCAACCTTGCATCCCTAGAATAAATCCTACTTTATAATGATGTATTACCTTTATATCTATTGCTAGACTTAGCTTATTAACATTTTGGTTAGGATTTTTGCTTCTATGCTCGTGAGACAGCACGTTATTTTCCATTTACTAGCCTCATAAAGCAAGGTGGGACGTATACCCTCTTTTTATATTCTATATAAGAGTTTGTGTAAACTGGTATTATTTATTCCTCAAATATTTGGGAGAATTCATCAGTAAAGCCATCTAGTCTGAAGTTTTATTGCTAGGATGCTTGTTAATTATGGATTTCATTTCTTTAATAAATACTGGACTTTCCAGATTTTTTACACATCCTGGGAGGTCACATTTTTCTTTAAAAACTTGTACTTCATGTAAGTTGTCAAATTTATGGGTATGAAGTTGCTAACAGTATCTTATTACTTTTTTTTTTAGTTTTTAGAAGCTATAATGATATAGCCATTTTCATTACTGATGCTAGTAATTTGTATTTCCTCTCTGTATCTTGATTAACCTTGTAGGATTTAACAATTTTATTAATCATTCTAAAGAACCAATCTTTGGCTTTGTTGAATTTGTCTATCGTACATCTATTTTATTTTTCACTGGTTTCTGCTTTTTCCTATATATTTTCTTTGGATTTAATTTTTTGTTGTTTTTCTAGCCATTTGAGATTGAGAATTAGATCACTAACTTTCACACGTGCTTCTTTTCTAATATATGTGTTTAAAGTTATAAACTTCCCTCTAAGCACTGCTTTAGTTGCAACCCATAAGCTTTAATTTCTTGCATTTTCATTTTTGTTCAGTTCAAGATTATTTCTAATTTCTACTAGGGTTTCTTCTTTGATCCATGGGTTATTTCAAATTATATTATTTAAATTCTCAACCCCTGGTGTTGAGAATTTTGTTACCAGATTCTAGTTTAATTGCACTCTGGTTAGAGAACATATTCAGTATTATGTCAGTCATTTAGAATCTGCTGAGACTTGCTTTACCATCCAGCATATGCATTATGTGTATATTCTCTTAGTGTCATAAATATCAATTAGGTCAGTGTATTAATCAGTGGTGTTGCTTGAATATTTTATATCCTTCCTGAATTTTTTCCATTCATTTTATTAGTCATTTACAGTGGTGTGTCATAATTTCCGACTGTGATCGTGGATTTACTAGCTTTCCTTTTACTACTATCAGTTTTGCTTTATATTTCTAGTTTTGAGGGTATATTGTTAGGTACATATAAATTTAAAATTATGTCTTCCATTTGAATTAACTTTTTATCCTTACAAAATATACCTCTGTATGCCCACTAAGAATTCTTCATGTGAAGTCTACTTATTCTGATATTAATATGGCTATACCAGCTTTCTTTAGCTTTTGGTTGCACAGTATATTTTTTTCCACATTTTTACTTTCAACATTTTTCTGGATTTATATTTAAGGTTTGACTCTTCTGAGCACTACACAGCTTTTTTCTTTTAACCAAGTCTGACCATCTGTGCCTTTTAATTGGAAGGGTTAGTCCATTTTAGCTTAGCATAAGTGGTATAAATCAACCATCTTACAATTTATTTCCTATTTTTTCCTGTTTTGTGTTGATTTCTTTTTTTTTTTTTGCTTTTAAATTAAGCATTTGTTTTCTTATTTCATAGGTACCTCTCTATTTATGTTACACTGTCTATTCTTGTATTGTCCTTTTAGTATTACCCACAATGCAATATGCATCCTTGGATTATTACAGCCTACCTTACGTTGGTATTTTTGTCTCTTCTCTGATGACGCAAGGACATTACAGTACCTTAACACCATTTACCTCCTTTATGTCCTCTGTGCTGTTGTTGTGCAAGTATTTTCATTTGCCCCATATCTTAAGCCTCACAAGTCATTATTATTATTACTCAACAGTCAACATGGATTTAGGTGTATCCACATTTTATTGTTTTCAGTGCCCATAATTCCTTCCTCCATTACTATGCTTCCATCTGGGATTATCTTCCTTCTTCTACTTTTAGAGAGTTCTGCTGATGAATTCTCTCAGTTTTTGTTTCTCTAAATATGTTTTCATTTCACCTTTCCTTCTGAAAAATATTTTCACCAGATGTAGAATTCCAGGTTGGCAGTTATTTTCTTTCAACTGTCCTCTGGTTTCCACTGTTTCTTTTAAAACGTCCAGTGTAAGTCTCACTGCTTTTTTAAAAATAATGTGACTTTTTCTTGGGCATCTAAGATTTTTTTTCTGGCTTTAATCTGCTTTTAAGATTTTATTTTTGTCTTTGGTTTTCAAGTTTTTATTACGATGTGACTAAGCGTAGCTTTAAGAAACAGGATAACTTTATCCTATTCATCATAGAGCTTCTTCAATCTGTGGCTTGAAGTAATTGGACAGTTTTGGAAAATTCTCAGCCATTACCTCTTCAAATATTGTTTCTGTCCATTCTCTCTCTCCCCCGTTCATCTAGGACTCCAATTACACCCTTTACTGGATTTTCTATCATTCCTACTCACAGGAGGGTTGGTCTAATACAAGTTGGTCCTGTACAGTAGGTAGAACTGTCAGCAAGCACTTCCCTGTATCAAGCCCATGCCAGAGACCTGAGGGTAAAATGTCAATTTCTTTTTCTATTTTAAGGATATTTAATTCATTATTTTATTTTATTTTATTTATTTTACCTACATTTTTATTGAAGTCTAGTTGATTTACAATATTGTGTTAACTTCTGCTGTACAGCAAAGTGATTCAGTTATACATGTATACATTATTTTTTATATTCTTTTCCATTACGGTTTATCATACGATACTGACTACAGTTCTCTGTGCCATACAGTAGGACCTTGGTCCTCCCCGCCCTTCCCTGGAGCCCCAGTGGCACCGGATTCTAAGCTGTCCTCTAACACCCCTGGCCAGGTAAATACTCAGCACCCACCTGCTGCTTGCCAACCCTCTGTGCTGTGGGAAGCAGTGCTCTGGACTTTTCTGCAATTCTCTGTTGGATAAAGTACAAGAAAAGGGAGACGGGAAGAACAGAAAAGGTGGGGAAAAGAGAAGAAACAGTCAGATAAACACAAAGCACTGGACGATGACACAGCAAAGCACACCTTCAGCTGCCCCAGGACTCTAACTGGGAGCCTGGCTGGGCTTGGGGGCTGATCGGCTAGATGGCTTCCTCCCACATCCTCGGGCGGGTGTGGAAGGATGGGTGATACCTGTTCTCCCACCTCCCACGGGGCTGTCATGAGGACCCTCTTAGGCAGCGCTCCAGAGGTAAACATCCCTCGCTTGCACGCATGCTGTGGTCCCACCAGCCAGATCCTGGCGATTATCCAACGTCTGCAAGGTGGCCCTTCCTCTGCTTTGGGGGGTGGGACTGTACCAGGCCGACCCAGAGTGGGTGCTCAGGGGACCTGCAGGGGCCTCACCTTTTGCACCACTCCATAGCTCTGGATGGCGTCTGAAAGCTGAGTTTTCAGACGGTCCAGCTGAAGACGCTCCTGCTGCAAAGAGTGGGGGGCGGCTTCAACAGGCTGCCGAGGCCTCATCTTGCCCCCGCGGCCCCTCCATCCCTGGGCACTTCAGTTCACTATGCTCCTGTGCCCCTCCCGTCCCTCCTGGCAGCACCTGCACCACAGCGTCCCCGTCCATCCATCTCCAGCCTCACGGCCGTCACCACCCCCTCTGCCATTAGAACTGGGTTCATCAGCCGGTGCCGTCATCTCCATCACCTCAAACACCAGCAAGGGCTCCACGGGCTCAGCCAGCATCACCGTGAACACCATCTCCACCCAAACCACAGGCATCATCAATACTGACCTCGGGGCCAGCCGCTCTAACGTGATATGCCTGTCCTGTCCCCAAAACAAACTACTCGGGTGAGAGGTGTTACAATCCCCACCTAGCAGCTCAGGAGATCTTGGGCACAAGTTCTAAGTGGCCTGTTCCAGGTCACACAGGCGGTGAGGCTGCATCTCAGCCCCAGCATCAGAACTGCAGCCGGCAAACCATCCAGCCTGCCCCCAGCACCTCAGCCCTCACAAACGGCCTCTGTCCTCCTGCTGGAATGGGACCTCATCTCTCGTTCGTCTCTGCACCCCAGCGTCAAGGATGAAACCCGGCACAGAGCCAGCACTCAAGGCATACTGACAAACGAGGGAATGGGCAAGCAAGCCCTGGACCCTGACACCGCCAGGCCATCAGGAGCCACAGCCCCTCCTCTCTCACCACACAGCACTAGCACCAATGGAGCCACGCCAGTCCCAGGGTCCTTGGACCAGGACGCGGACACAGGCTCCTGGTCCCCTCCTGCCCCCAGCACCTCCTGTCAGCTCCCAGGAGAGCCCTGGACACTCCCCAGACCCTGCGTCTCAAGTCCCAGAACCCAGCCCTCACTGCCACCATGCACCCCATGCAAGCCCATGGGTGAGAAGGAGCCACGGGGCACCAGCAGGCCAGGCGCGTTTCGGGAGACCAGCTCTCCAACACCTGCCCTTCCAGGGCACTTGGCAGTGTCTGGGCCTCACAGCTCTGTGGAGTCTGTTCCAGTGTCCAGGTAAGGCTCTTATAATTGGCACCATATGTATGCCCCAAGACAGACCTAAGGGCCCAAGGGGCTATTTAGTGCTTTTGAGCAAAACATCTCCAGCTCTGCAGCCCACGTGCTCCAGCACCAGCTCCAGGTGACGGGCTCAGCCTTCTTCCCTGCGAGAGCAGTGACCCACGCTGCCCCCCTGGACGAGACGTCCTCCCGCAGGCCCGCACTTGTGTTCTCCCAGCATCTGACAGAGTAGGTGTGCAATAAATGTTTGTTGGTTCTCAGATGGAGGGATGGGTGGGTAGATGGCTGGGTAAGTCAGTGGACAGGCAGGTAAATGGATGGAGGGACAGATGGACAGACGGGGGGCTGGTGGGTGGGTGGATGGAAAGAAGGAAGGATATATTAGGCTAAAAGTGAGCCCTCTGAACTCCCAAGGGGGTCAACTCTGCTTTCCAGCCCTCGTGACATACACAGAGCCGGGGACATGCGTCACAAGGCCACACGTGAACAGGCCCATGAACACCAAGGCCTCAGAACCGCTGCAGACGCTGCCCTGTGCTGCGTGAACCCTGGGCGAAGGCCAGGACCAGGCGCCCGCCTCTGGTCCCGACGACCAGGCTGTGATTGTTATATCGCATGCAGAGCAGTGCCCGTCACTCCCAGCAAAGCTCTGAGTGCTTCCTCCACCTGAGACCTCGGGTGCACCCTGCCCGCGCCATGCAGGGACACCTGACCCCTGATCCTAGGACGTTTTTTTAAGTGTATTTTTTTTTTTTTAATCAAAGTGTAACTCAAGTTTTCGAGCTGGGTCTACTTTATGAGGTAAAAATCCAACTATCTTAAGTGCACAGTTCACCTTAAGTGTAAGCTTCAGTTGTACAACCAGCACCAGCACCTGGTTTTAGAACATTTCCATCACCCCCAAAGCCCTCTGTGTCCTCCTGAGACCAGTCCCCACGTCTGCTTTCTGTCTCCAAAGGGACCTCCGGGCACCTGGGACGAACAGAACACACACGTGCTCCTCTCACCCCGCGGGAGCTCTGTGCTCGCCCAGGCTGAGCAGCATCAGTGGTCCACGCCTGCCCACTGCTGGACGGCGCCCGCGGGGCTCACCACGGGGCCTGAGTCTTCCTCACCAGAGGCAGGGCCTCTCTGCGAGGGGCCACACTTCAGCTTTTAGGATTTGGAGGTGGGTCTCTGCTGTTGTAGCTGCTGGCAGCCCTGGGCCACATGTAAACGAATGGGCAACAAACAAGCTTCACTGAAGAAAACAGGCCCCTGCTCTGTAAGCTGCGAGGGCTTAACAACACTGCATGCTCTGGGCTCCCCCAACCTCTGGGGGAGCAGGTAGGGTGTGGATAACAGACAGCCGGCCAGGGCTGGAGGGCACGTGAGAGGCCAGTGGGGAGGGGCAGCGGGGACGTGGGGGCTGTGAAGGGGCCGTGGTCTGGGATGCAGTGGCCGTGACCACGCTGAGGAGGCCGACGGTGAGTGCAGTGGCAGGAAGGGCACACGTAGAGGTGGCAGGTGGGTGAGGGGCACGTAGAGCAGGGCAAGGGGACAGGGCACTCTTGCCCAGGAGGCCGGGAGCCCACGGCACCTGCACCGCTGCCCGGCCCGCGGCCCAGTGAACAGAGGAACGCGCGACCTCTGCCCCGAGCAGCCGCGTGGCCAGCATCTGTCTCCCCACCTCCGCCCCGGGCCCTGGCCCCCACCGGCCCCCAGCGAACGTACCCGGGAGCAGCCCCGCAGGAGCTCAGCCATCTGCTTCAGGGCACTGGTGCTGGCTGCGATCGCGTGGTTGGTCTGCTGCTGCACCGTGTGCCTGGAGTGGGTGTGGAGGGGAGAGAAGACCAGGGGGCGGGCAGCAGAAAGGGGGGATGACACAGAAGGGCAGCACGGCAGGTGGCGGGCTCGCGGAGGGACGGGAAAGTGCACAGGAAAGGAGGAGTCGTGCAGGGGAAAAAGGGAACAGACGGGAAGGACGTAAAGATAGGCCCAGGGAGGGACGGACACGGGAGGGGGCAGGCGAGGCGGGGGAGGGGGGAAATAACATGACACGGTGAACTCAGGTCAGCGTCACCAGGCCCCTCACCTCCCAGCCCCCATGGACCCCATACCCAAGCCACGGGCTCGGTAGCTGCACCCCCGGGGCCCCAGCCATGAGCCCTCCCTGTGGAAAGGCCACTGTGGGTCAGCACCGGTCGGGGCCCAGGAAGCACGGTGGTCGCACAGGTGGCCCTGGGACCACTGCTGAGGAAAGCCCAGCCCCCCCCCAGGCCTCTGGGGGCCCCGGTGAGACTCCCACCTCCAGACCCAGGAACAGGGGGAGGCCGGGCCCAGGGCCTCTCCCAGCCCCTCACTTTATGATTCTGAGTGTGACCTTGAAGGTGCTGAAAAGACCAGCCCCTCACCGCCTGGGGCTGACCACTGCCCCTGTGGATGGAGTGACACAGGGCAGACCGTGTCCTCAGGCCTCCTGCGGGCTCACAGGCCCAAGTGAGGGAAGGGCCCTGGCCTGGCTGTGGGGCGCAGACGCCAGAGACCCGCCCGACCTTCAAGCTGCAGCGCAGATGCCCCTTTGCCCCCTGTGGGACCCCCACGTGGCAGCAGCGGGCGTGGGCACCAGGCCACCCCGGGCTGAACATGGGAAGCTCCGGACAGGCCACCCACGGAGCCGGGTGCCGTCTGCCGAGGTGGACGCCCCGGGAGGCACGGGCAGGCCCCAGGCCCCGACGCTGGCCCCTGGGTCACACGGAGCTGCGGCATGCGGAAAGGGGGATGGGGGTGGCATAGGAAGGAGACTCTGCACCAGCCTAAGGGGGCGTGGGCCGAGGACGCGGTGCAGGGACCCTTTCCTCCCAGGTCGCCCGGAGGCCACAGGAAACAGCAGGGACACACGCCGTGTTTCCCCTCGGGATTTGGTCACGTGGTCGCTGGCGCCACAGAGCCCTCCCTCCTTGTCACACCTCCCACCCAGATAAGGAAATATTATGAATCCCAAATGCCAATAAATTTGACAGCTAAGATGAAAAAGAAAAATTCCTTGAAAGACAAGAATTATCAAAGCTGACTCAGGAAGAAACAGAAAACCTAAACAGCTCTACACCTACTGAAGGAATTAAATTTGTTCTCGAAAACATTCCTACAGATACAGACGACTTCACCATCAAATATTTAAAGAAGTAATATCAATACTATAGAGTCCTTCAGAAAACAGACAAGAAGGGACACTTACATTTTACGCGGCCAGCATTACCCTGATACCAAAACCTAAACAAAGAATCTAAAAGCAAAGAGCAGCAAAAGTCACATGACAGAGCAGCAAAAATCCTGCACAAAATATGAGAAACTTGAATCCAACCACATACAAAAAGTCTAACATCGTCCAAGGAACGCAAGGTTGGTCTGACATCCAAAATCAATTAATGTAATCCTCATACTAACAGAACAAATTTAAAAGGGAGAAAATCATCTCAATAAACTATGCAGAAAAAGCATCCAACAAAATTCAACAAGAATTCATGACAAAAGCTCTAAGAAAACTAGAAAAGAGAAGGGAAGGTGATCAACTTGATGAAGAGAGACTGTAAAGACAAAGCAGCCTCCTGTCACTGCCAGGACAGGCGGGCGGCTCCCCCTGAACGGGCACTGGCACAGGCGTACACTTCCAGGACTGCCTACCTCCACGTGGAACTTTATAGGTTTATGACATTCTAACTATAAAAGGACACGGTTACAACACTGTAACGGGACGAAAGAGGTAAGCAGCACAGAGATTTAAAACAAAGAAGTGGAAGAGTCTCTGTCACAGACGACAGGTTCATTTATGTAGAAAAATCCTAGGGAATATGGAATCTAACGAGGGCACAGGGCACAGGCGATAAACAGAATCAGCTGTATTTCCATGTAGCGGAACCAAAAATGGGAAATGAAATTTAAGCAACGATACCTCTTACAACAGTATAAAAATATAGGGACTTCCCTGGTGGTGCAGTGGTTAAGAATTCACCTGTCAATGCAGGAGACATGGGTTCGATCCCTGGTCCAGGAAGATCCCACATGCCACAGAGCAACTAAGCCCATTAGCTACAACTACTGAGCCTGTGCTCTGGAGCCCGCGAGACATTAACTACTGAGCCCGCGTGCCACAACTACTGAAGCCTACGCACCTAGAGCCTGGGCTCCACAACAAAAGAAGCCACTGCAGTGAGAAGCCTGCACACCACAATGAAGAGTAGCCCCCGCTCGGGGCAACTAGAGAAAGCCTGCGCGCAGCAACGAAGACCCAACACGGCCAAAAATAAATTAATTAATTAATTAATTTTAAAATATATACATATGAAATCATTACCATAAATTTAACAAAATACATGCAAGACCAGTGCACTAAAACCTACAAGGAACTTCTGGGAAAAAAACACCTGTAAATGAGACGAAAGCCGACCATGTTCATGGCCAGGAAGACTCAGGATCCCTGTGAGGCCAGTTCTCTTTAAACGGGTCTGCAGAGTCACTGTGACCCCATATAAAATTAGAGCAAGCTTCAAACATCAGAAAAGGACAAGCTGACTCTAAAATTTATGTTGAAATACAACCAATCGGAAGTAGCCAAGACAATTTCAGAAAAGATGAGCAGAGCTGGAGGACGTCCAGCAGGGAGGTGCGGCCGCAGGGCAGGCTTCCTGCCCGGGGCTCCTGGAAGGACCGTCCATTCATTCAGCTACTCTTGCCGGGGGGGGCCAGCAGTGCCCTGGGCTGACACCGATGAGCCTCACCTTCACTCCCCGGCCACCTCGGCCAGTCTGGGAGCCGTGCTGGGGGGCGGGACAGAGCCACTCACGGTGGCTCACAGAAATGACAAAGCCCACGCCTGTCTCACGCAAGATGAGAAAAACAGGTTCAACCTTGTGAGGTTCTCGTGAAGCTATATTTATTCAATTTGAAAGATTGTTCTTTCTCCTGAGATCAGGTCCTGCCTACTTCAGGAGTACTGAAATATCTTTATTTTTTAATATGATGGCAATAGGGGATGGTAGCGTACTTTTTTTTTTTTAATGTCCTTACTTGGCAAAATACAAAAGCTGGTGACTGTCAATGTGGAGAAAATATAGACTTGACAACTCCATGCTGTCTCAAGTCATTTAAAAATGCTAACGGCGGGCTTCCCTGGTGGCGCAGTGGTTGAGAGTCCGCCTGCCGATGCAGGGGACGCGGGTTCGTGCCCCGGTCCGGGAAGATCCCACATGCCGTGGAGCGGCTGGGCCCGTGAGCCATGGGCGCTGAGCCTGCGCGTCCAGAGCCTGTGCTCCGCAACGGGAGAGGCCACAGCAGTGAGAGGCCCGTGTACCGCAAAGAAAAAAAGAAAAATGCTAACGGTCCAGGAGGTGCACAAATTCCCCCCACATATGTGGCCATGGAAGGCTCTGGAAGGCCAGGACACACAGGCTAGGGAGCCTGGTCAGCCCCACCTGGAGGAGGGGCAGAGGGCTGGGGTTCCTGAGGGGTGGAGCGGGGCAGGAAGGCACTCAGCGAGCTGTGGACCTGGAAGCTGAGGCTGCAGGGGCGGGTGGGGAGCAGCTGGGGCCCGGGGAAGGGCCCGCTCCCCTCTCCAGACCCACATCGGTGATGGCATCCTCCAGCCCCCAGACCAGGCAGCCCAGGAAACGCGCTCAAGGGTCAGGGCTCTGAGAAGGCCACCTGTCTGACCCTGGGGACCGCACTCCGGGAGCCCAACCCAGAAACAGGCAGCAGCACAGAGACAGACTGCACGTTCCTGATGCTGAAGACGGACCAGCCCGAGAGCGGTCCCGCATCTCAGCTGAACAACCACACAGAGCTGACAGCGCCATCTGTGCCTCTGAAAGGCACATCTTCAGTGTGCGACGGGGGCACGCATAGCCCCAGCCCTAAGTGTGTCCCTAAGGACATCAGTGACTGAAACGCGACTCCACGGAACGCCTGTGGGCCTGAGAAGAGGCTGGCAGGAGGCCACCCGAGTGCCCACGAGCACGCACTGCTTCCACCATCAGGAAACAATACATGCTACTTTCAAAAAGAAACGTAAAGAATAACTTAAAGCAGAATTGCACACAAAATCTGCCGAGGGCCCTCTGTTGCCTTGCTCTGCACCCCGAGACTTGGCAGGGGTGGTCCCAGACTGCTTGGGTGGACGGAGAGAAGGAAGGAGGGGTGGGGGGACGGACGGACGAGTGGGTGGCTGGGTTCTGGCCTGTCCACTGA
Organism: Grampus griseus; assembly: GCF_964374135.1. Classification (NCBI taxonomy): domain Eukaryota; kingdom Metazoa; phylum Chordata; class Mammalia; order Artiodactyla; family Delphinidae; genus Grampus; species Grampus griseus. Next base: position 1,723,177 of record NC_139011.1, on the reverse strand, counting down.
GAGAGGTGCAGCCTGAGCCACACGTCCAGCCCCTCCCGGGGCCTCAGAGTCTTCCTCCATGAAGGGGAACAGCCTTACCTGCCCCCTTCCTTCCCAGGGTACTTGCGGGATGCAAGGAGCCGAGGGCAGGGCTGAGCCCCGCCAGCAGGAAGCCCCACCTGCTGCCACAAGCTAATTCCAAAGCATCAGGAATCATCAGGGCAGAGAACGCTAAACCCACTGGTGACTGGCCCAGACCTCGGAGGTGCAGCCGGAGCTCTGGTGTGTGGCAGACACGTGAGGGGACAGTCAGTGAAGCAAAAAGTGTGCAAGAGACGCATGTCCCGCCACCTGAGTGCACACCTGTACACAGGTGTGTCTACATGGGTGTCACACATCTGTGTTGGGGGTGGCCCCACGTGAGCCCAGCCAGCTGTCGGGCTGGTGTGTAGATGGGCCGGCATGCGAGTGGGTGCAGGGCACATGCGTGTACACCCACACGCACCACACGCACACTCACAGGCTGTCCCGCAGCTCCTGCGTGCCACTTGGCGTCCCCAGGGACCGGAGGCTCTGCTCCAAGAAGGCCACTGCCGAGAGAAGGGGGCAGGAGTCAGGGGCAGCGGGGCTCCACCACGCAGTCCCCACCCTCCAGGATGCGCCCCCAGCCTGCCTCTGTGCAGGGACGTGGGTGCCGAGACCCCACAGCAGGGCCCCAGGGCAGCCCTCTCCCCAGCTGTCCAGAGACAGAGGCCCTGAGTGGGGCTCAGGGACCCTGGGGAGCTGCCCCAGTGGGCCTCGCCCTGGCTCTGGGGAGGGAGGGGCTTCCCTCCCCCGCTGGTCAGCGCTCTCTGACCTGGGAGAGCTCAGAGTTCAGGGCAAACGCGAGCTCCCACCCACGAGGGTACAGGGAGCCCGGGCCACCCTGTGCCCATGCCCCCGTGTCCTGAGGGAGTGGAGGACAAGCCCTGTCCTCGTGGGCTGTGGCTCTCGCCCTGACCCCTAGCCTCGGTGACCTGTGAGGGGGCGGCCCTGCCAGTCTGAGGGAGGCTCTGACACGCTCCTCCCCAGGGGGCCCATCCAGGTCCCAGGTGTGCGACGGGGGAGGGAGGAACGGGCCCAAGAGGGCACCTGCCGAGGACACAGCCCAGCCTGAGCCCAAAGCACTGGGCTCATGCCTTGCCCCCACCTCGCTGTCCTGCGTCGGCAGGGCCTGGGCCACAGGGCACCCTAGTGCGGGAGGCCACCACCCCGAACCTCCCGCAGTGCACTCCGCGGCCCGGACCAGGGCAGGGTGAGGCCAGGGCACTGACTCACCATTGGAGTTGATTCGGAAGACGCTGGCCGACGTCTCCTGGAACAGTTCCTGGAGGTCACTCAGGTCCATCTCGGTGGCTGTGAGGAGACAGGAGGGGGAGGTCACATCTTCACTGCGCAGCCTGAAGGCGGATCCCTGGGTGGATCCCAGGGCCACCATGCTTGGGCAGAGCCACCCCCTCCCAGCTGTGTCCCCTCGGGGTCCAGCAGAGCCTCAGAGACAGAACAGGAGCCGCAATGCTCAGTGGGGGCCGAAGAGAAGGGCAAAGGGGGCAGCTCCTCGGGCCAAGCCCCCACTGCTGGGCACAGCCCAGGGCAACGGCAGCCTCAGAAACTGCGGAAGTCAGAAAACCCCGCAATGACATCTTTAAGCACTGAAAAGAAAGGAAAAAAAAATCAGTCAACCAGAACTCTGTACCCAGTGGAGGTATATTTCAAAACTAGAGGCAAAATAAAGACTGATTCTCAGACAGAAAAAAGCTGAGAGAAGCTCTTTCAGCCAGAGATGCAGAACAGGAAATGTTGAAAGCAGCTCAGGAGGGCAAAGGACGCTTGGATCGGCCGGAGGAGCTGAAGACCGCAGTGGGCGAGCGTGCGGGCAAGCGAAGACGTCCTGTCTCGCTCTTGACCTAGTTCAGAGTCAGACCATCGGAGCCAAACGAGCACCAACGGCGTTAGACGTGACGTACGTGCGGGGTGCAGGGGCGCAGACGGGAGTCCTGTAAGGAGCTCACACACCAGGAGGAGGCGAGGCTGTTCCTCGAGGGAAGGCCACGGACGCTAAAGACGCTGGTTACACACTCCAAGCAAAGCCACTCAAAACCAGAACACCCCTAAGCCAACAGCGGAGGGAACACAGAGCACTGCACCCCACTCGGTCACTCCAAAGAAAGAAGGCAGAGAGAAGAAGGACGAGGGGTCACAGGGAAACAAAGGAAGCAACTATCGACGTGGCAGATTTACCCCAAACACACACGTTTTGACACGAGAGAGAACCCATCTAAGGCAGGGTCATGCATCACAGCCCACGCATGACCAGTAAAGACCACGCTGGAGTGCGGATTCAGAACATCTCTGTCATCACCGGAAGCTCAGGGTGAACTGCTGCCACCACTCAATCCACAGCAGAGATGTCAGATGGGACAAAAGCAAACTCGACGGCACGCCGAACACGAGAAACCCAGCTCACGTGTAAAATCAGATACAGCTTATAAAGTAAAGGATTGGAAAGTGCATCCATGTAACAGTAATCATGAGACAGCTGGAGGGGCCACGACTGACATCAGACAGAGTAGCACTCAGGACGATGGGTCCAACCAGAGACCAAAAGGACGTGGTTACAATGGTATCGGGGACGAGCGACAAAGACAAATGACCTAAATATGCACCTCGTATCACTGTGTGAAAATACACGAAGTAGAAACTGGCAAAACTGAGACTCGCCGACACCCCACTCTCAGGAGTTCCCAGTACGAGCAGACAGAAGATCCGCTGTCTGTCAGTGCTCTCCAGCAACTTGACCGGAATGAGCATCGCAGGACGCGCCAGCCAGCAGCAGCGGAACGCACATCGTTGTCAGACACACAAGCAACTCGCAGAGGATGCCGATACCTCAGGCCATAAAGCAAGTCTCGATTGTTGATAATAGTTGAAATTACGCACAGTATAGTCTCTGACCACAACAGGACTAGGAACCAATAACAGAAAGAGATCTGGAAATAGACACTTATTTGAAAAACAACATATTTCCAAATAACCATTAGGAAAGAAAAAAATCACAAAGGCCATTAGAAAATATTTTAAACTGCATGAAAACATAACCCAAACGTGTGTAAGTAAGGCAACGTGCTGGGATAATTTGTAGCAGTAAATACTTACCTTAGAGGAGGACAAAAGTCCCAAGTCCATGAGCTCACAGGGACAAATCAACCCCGAAGTAGCAAGGAAATAATAGAGGTCAGCAGAAATCAGTTAAATCGAAGGGGGTAAATAGAGAAAACTGATGAAGTAAAAATCTGGCTCTTTGAAACTATCAACAAAATTGATAGACTTGCAGCCAGACTAGTTGAGAACAAAACAGAACAGAAACAAATTAGCAACATCGGGAAGGAAGGAGGAGCTCTCACTACAGGTCCTACAGGCATTCAGATGACACGAGGGGAACTTTAGGAACAACTCGTGCCAGCAACTCTGACAACTTGGACAAAACAGGCAAGTCCCTTGAAAGACACAAAACAGTGAAGCTCACTCGAGAAGGACCGCAGCAAGGGTGGCACAGACTGTTAGAGAGACTGTGGGTGACAATCCTCCCACAGAGAAAGAAAGGCCGTCTCAGATGGTGGCCACATACTTAAGGGAAGAATAATACCAACTCTACAGAAAGCCTTTCGGAAAACGGGAGGAAATGATTCCCCACTCATTTCAATACTGGCCTCATAGTTTCCGTAATCAGACAGTGTGGGCTGTATAAGCAGAGACACAGATTGAAAGAAACATGAAAACAGAGGTGCCCAGGTCATTCCATGTTCAACCAACAGTGCGGTAACTGGGTATCTACAGAACCTCGACCCCAAATCCACCACACTCAAAAATGAACTCAACGTGGACCACAGGTTCAATACAGGTGTATGGCAGGTCCCTTGCCTTGTCTCCAGAATCAAGGTTGAGCAGATGCACGCGACAGGCCAGCAGCCCAGGAAGAGATGGACGTGGGTGTGAGCAGACGCTGCACCGAAGAAGAAGGATGAACGGACAGACAGCACAGGACAAGCCCCTGGTGCAGAGACCGGGCTGCATCGCAGCGAGGCCCCTCTCCCGCCAGCTCTGTGTGGCTGAAGCCAGCATGACTGCCAGCAGGGACGCCAAGCAGAGGGCTTCTCACAGCTGCCCTGGGGCCTGAAAACGTACAACCGCTGTGGACGATGGCTCGGCAGTTTCTTACAAAGTTAAACTTACACTCACGCTGGACCAGCAATTCGACTCTCAGGTATTTATCCAAACCCGCCAAGAAAGCGAGGACGTGTTTCCACACAGATGTTCACACGCCCTTTTACTGCGCCAAAAGCCGGCAACGAGGAGCCCGCCCACCACGTGGACGGACACAAACCGTAGAGCGGCCCCTCCCGAGCAACAGAAGGACAAGCTATGACACACCCCACACCCACGGCCAGTCCTCGAACATACTAGGACAGGGGAGGAAGCCGGAGCCGAAGGAGAGCAGCCCGCAGACCTCACACAGGCTGGGAGGGAGAGCAGAGCTGGGCCGGCATCTGGAGGGGAGCAGGGGCCACCCACTGCAGCCCCGGCTCTAGGCCAGCCCAGCCCCAGGGCAGCACGGAGATGTGACACTCGTGCAGCGGGGACCCAGCGCAGGTACTGGGCGCCCTCACCCTCCTCCGGCTCCACAGCTGCTGCCACGATGGCCTCACACAGCAGTTCTGCGGCCCGTGTGCCGCCCAGACGGCACCTATTATTACCGCCCCAGCGCTCTCTGGGCTGCCAGACAGCAGGCCTGCGCTGACCTCGCCCTCCCTGACCCGCTGTGCCTGACTGCAGCCTCTGTGGAGAAGTCAGGCCCCGCAGAGCAATGCTCCCCTGGAAAGCCCGGGAAGGGCTCTGCCTGGGAGGCCCGAGGTAACTGGGGTAACAGGGTCTCAGGTCCCCACCTGCCCATCCTGAAGCCGCAGGGCCAGCCCAGCCCAAGCCAAGGCCTCGTCTGGACACTGAACCAGAAACAGAGAGAGAAAAGCAAGTGCGTGTGGGACGAGCAGGGTAAGCGCTGCCCTGGAGACCCTGTGTTTCAGCTTCACATGTGACACTGCCAGGAGAAGAGGTCTTTCTCATTGTAGGTCACAGCCCAAAGGCTGGAACTAGGTGCCCTTGAGAAGACAGCTGCATCTTGTCTGTGCCTGGCTCTGCTCTGCGACGGGTGAGGGAGGGGACGAGCACCACCAAGGAGGAAGCCAAGCCCCTGAATGCCTGGGGTTTAGACGCTGTCACGTGCACGACGGCCGGCTGCGCGAGCACGTGAGTGAAGGAGCAGAGGATGAAGGACAGGAAGGATCCAGAGATCGTGGAGGGAGGACTGAGGGGAGGGACAGCGGCCTTCAGTGGCCACGAGCTTCCTGCCGGCTGAGCTGGGCGATGAACTCACCTCTGGTCAGCTCGGGGCTGAGGCCCTCAGAGGGCAGAGCCTGGCAGGAGAAGGTCTTGGCCACAACCTGCTCCACAGGCGTGAGGGCCAGGGCCTGGGGCTTGGCAGGGCCGGGGCCAGGGGCCACTCCACGCAGGTCGCCCAGCTTGCGCCGCACGACGGCACGCAGGTCCCGCCACTTGTGCTTGAGGTCCACGATGTCGCGGCGGCAGTAGCCCAGCGCGTTCACGGCCTGCAGGATGCGGCTCCACACGCGGTACCTCCGGGTGGGCTCGGCCCTCAGCAGCCCGGTGCCAAACAGCAGCTGGTGGTGCTTGCTGACCTTGGCCACCAGCACCTCCGTCTCCTGCGGACAGAAGTTGGGCTTCCTCTTCTTGGCCCGGGAGGCCCTGGGCCCCGCCACCCGGCCATGGGCCCTTGCAGCCAAGTCCTTCCTCGGGCCGGCAGGCGGCGAGGTGCGCTCCGGTGTCCCGCTGCCGTCCGTGGCGACCCCTGGCCCTGGAAAGGCACCAAAAGGCGGGTGTTTAAGGCCCCGGCCAGTGGAGTGGCAGATACGGTGGAGGCTCCCGGGGAGCCTCTTCAGATCCAGAACATTGCTGCCAGCTCCCACCCACCGGCCCCCTCCCTGCTGGGTTGCCCAGAGGCCTGGGTCCAAGTCCTGGCCCTGCAGCTGCCTGCTGGGCGCCATGCGGCAAGGACCTCACTTCCGGGCCATGGTGCCCATCTACCTCCAAAAAGGGCCACCCGGCCCTACCTGCCTCCAGAAGCTGATGTCAGGGGCAAAGGAGTGAGAAGGTTGGGACAGCTGTCTCCTGTCCGCAGGGAGAAGGCCCTCTGGGGCCAGGGCCAGCCTGGGGACAGCACTCACCACTGACACGCCAGACACCCTGGCCAAGAACCCACCCCTTGGGGCGCCACTGACCCCTGCCTTCCTGCCCAGCTGCATGAGTCCTGCCCTCGGCTTCCCCTCCCACGCAGCGTCCTCCTGAAGCACACACCGAGGACCCGACACTCGCCTGCCAGCCCCCTCTGCAAGGAGGATGCAGGCTCTGGGGCCAAGAGACCAAGGGGTCACGGGAGCCGGTCCAGCCCCTCACTCTGTCCTGCAGGGTCAGCCTCGTCCCTGAAGCCCACAGGGCCCTGACAGCCTGGCAACATCCCTCCTGCCACTGGTCCAGCCCCACCACGCCATCAGCTGGCCCTGGGAAGGGACGTGCTGGTGGGGGTGAGGGTGGAGACGGGCCAGGCCCCCCCTTTTAGTGTTTGTCTGTTTTTAATATTTATTTATTTATTTGGTTGCACCAGGTCCTAGTTGCAGCACGTGGGCTCCTTAGTTGCAGCTTGCCAGCTCCTTAGTTGCAGCATGCGAACCCTTACTTGCCGCATGTAGGTGGGATCTAGTTCCCTGACCAGGGATCGAACCCAGGTCCCCTGCATTGTGAGCAAGGAGTCTTATCCACTGTGCCACCAGGGAAGCACCCACAGCCTGAGCCCCTGGAAGCCCATGCCCCGCCTGACCCTGCCTCCTCAGTGCTCATCATCTCTGGGTGGCCTTCCCTGGCCACCCAGACCCAGCATCCCAGCGGAAGTACCTCGCTTCCTGGCCCTTGGGCCTCTGGGTGTACCGGCCAGCCCCAGATCACCTTCCCCGTCCTTGCCCACACAGGGGTCCTGCAGGCTGCTCTCTGGCGACGGGCAGGGGAAAGGACGGATTCCGTACTCAGTCCAACATTTAGTGCACTCTACAGACAGCAAGGGACAGTCTCGGTTATGCCCCGCCTGCCTGCAGAGTGGCTCAGGGTGCCGCTGGTAGAACAAGGCTCTCACGCAGCACAGCGGGTGTGCCAGGCCCTCCAAGCATCCATGTTGACAGCTCCACTCACTCAGACCCACCTCCTCCAGGAAGCCCTCCCTGACTGCCACACCCTCCAGAACGCCCCGTTTGCTGAAAGAGAGCAATCAGTTCAGAACTTTAAATTTTCCAAATCTTTCTCCACACCCAGGTTCTTCTGAAAGGTAATTCCAAACCAGTACGAAACTCCTTAGAGCAGAGCCTCAGATGTGGCCCACAGACCAGGCCAGGCCTTTGACAGGTGTTATCTGTGTGCAACAAACAACGCGGCAAAAACGGAGAATAAGGCCTTGGGAACGTCTGTGGCAATTTGAAATCGCCGCAACACCAGCACAGGACCATACTGCTGTATTTCATGAAAGCACTGTTCCTGGTGTACTGGAAGTGAAAATAAAAACGGGTTCCCCTGACACTCGGCTGCCGAGCTGAGGAGCAACTGTGGGGTTTCCTCTTCGATAATTTTCATTCATTCAGAAACACTTCCTGCACAGGTCTGCCAAAATTCCTGAGCCCTAAGATGCACGTCGTGAAGACACTCAGACACCTCTCTGAGCAAGCTGCCTTCTGTCCGCGGCACCTTGGGGCCCACGGAGGCGGTGGTGCCGGGCAGAGGCTACACACCAGAGCCCGTGAGGCTGCGTGGGCCCTGCTCCGCCTGGCTCTACGAGGAGGGCACTTGCCAGAAGCCTGCTCCAGGGGAGACATCTGAGCACGTCGACAGTCTGGCAAAGTCCTGGGGACTGGCAGTCCCAGCCCGTCTCAGCGCTGAGCTCCTACAGCGGCAGCTCCTTCGCAGAAAAGGCCTCCACGTTGGGTGTATCTGCGGGTCTGAGGGTCCAGGACAGGGCCCATCTCGCACGAGGTCAGGGCCTAACCTCCCCTCTTCCCCAGGGGCTTCCTGGGGAGCCTCCAGGCAGGGCCTCCTCCTCAGGCACCCACCCAGCCTCCCCTGCAGGCAGACACTCCCCAGGCCCGGGAACCCTGGCCCCAGTGACGGCTGCCCAGACAGCACTGTGTAGGGTGGAGATGCAGCCGCCCAGGTCCCGGGCGATGCGGTCACCCTTCTGCTTCGTGGGGAGCAGGGAGACCGCAGGCCCGGCTGGCAGGCCAGGTGCCACTCGATGCCCAAGCCTCGCTGGCATCCGGTCACCAGGAGTCCAGACCCTGCCCACCTCCCCCTGGTTGCTCCACAAGGTTTCCAGACACCATGGAGGGGCCAGTCTGATCTGCCCTCCGGAATCACGTGAACTTTGAACTTTGGGGGGTGGGGGGGGGGGACTGGGACAATTTACATGTAAATGCAGACAATTAAAAAGAAAACAATAAAGATCATTTGCAACCACACATCCCTAGGTAAACACTGTCCACACTCGGGCTGAGGTCTCGCGCAACTAGAAGACTGTGGACGGGGCTTTGCCTGTTTCATTCCCCATGTCCGTCCATCATCCCACAGGGCCGTGGATGGGTCGTCGGCACTCTCCAACAACTGATCCCCACGGCGGCCGCCTCTCTTCACTGTCTCCCCAGGCTGAGGGGTGATGGCATTTCTGAACTCTGTCTCCTACCCCCATGTGGCAAACACCTCTGCCTGTATCTCTGATTATTCCCTAACAGAGAAGAGGCGTGGCTGGGCCGAGAGGGAAGGCAGCGGGGTCTGGAGGCAGGGAGCCGTGTGCCCTCCCCTCCGGGGGAGCCCGCCCCCCCACAGCCTGGCCACGGGAGAATGGCCAAGTTCGCTTCCAGCGCTCCAGGTACCAGTGAGGCCGAGTGCCTTCTCCCGTGCTGCGAGCCGTCCCGATCTCGTCACAGATCTGGCCCACCCGCATGAAGATCCGGCGGCGGAGGCAGTTCCTTCTATTTGTGTGAACTCCTTGTGTGTTAGTCATGTCCCACTTGGCTTTTTGCTGCATTTGCGATGGGATTTTACGGTAAGGGCCCACTCTGAGCTCTTCATAGTTAACTTCAGGGTCCCCGAGTAAGCCGTAACACACGGCGCTTGGCACACAGCAGGTACTGGTGACGGCAGCTGCTCCCACACCTGGGGTCTCCGCAGGGCCCCACCATTCTGGCTGGGAGGCCCAGCCCTGCCTCCCTGGGAGCCTTCCTGGTCACCCCCGGAATCACACCAGCATCCCAGAAGCAGCCGTGGTCTCAACAGCTGTCAACAAATCAGGAAGATGCAGACCCTTCTCTGACAGAAATGCAATTAACTTAGAAATCATTTTTAAAAGACAATTAGAAAGAAATACGTATGTTTGGAAATGACGAACTATAATTCTAAATAAATCCTGGATCAAAGAAGAAATCATAATGGACATAAAATATTTACAACTAAACACTAACAAAAAAATACTATATATTTTTAAATGTGTGAGATTCGACTAAAACAGTGATTATTTGGACATTTATAATCTTAAATACTTTTATTAGAAAAGAATAAAAACTAAATTTGAATGAGGTAAACATCCAGCTTAGGAGTCAGAAAAATAAAACAGCGTCAACTCAAAGAAAGGAGGAGGAAAATAGCAAAAACATGGGCAGACATCCATCAAATTTTAAAACTAGCATATGATAGAGATCAAGAAAGTCAAGTCAGCTCTTTGGAGAGGCTCATAACACTGCCAAGGGTCTGGCAATATTGTTTACGAAAGAAGAAAACGGGAAGGTACAAATAAACAACATTAGGAAGAAAAAAGAGAATGTGATCCAGGTACCACAGACGTTACCAAAACAACAGGAACAGAGCTTCACCGGGTTAACTTGCTCAGTCTCCACCACGACAGGAGGGAAGCCTTTCCTGGTCCATTTTCAGGTGGTCGGGGCACAGCTGGAACGCGGCAGAGCAGGGGGTCGGAACCAGAGCAGCTACCCTCCGAGCTATGCCCTTGACCAAACAATAATGCTGCCCGGGTCCCACTGGACAGTGACACGCTACCACGCACGATGTCATTTCAATCAATTTGAACATTTAGACGAAGCAGACACATGTCCAGAAAAACACAACAAACTGACCCAAGAAGAAACAGAGAGCCTGGACAGCCTTCACAGATGGAGAGAGTAATGGGCAGTCCAAAGCAGTCCACAAAGAAAACTCCAGGCCCGCGTGGCAGTTTTACAGCAAAATCCCAGATGCCTGTGAGGAACACAGAGTCCTCTTCGTCCCAAAACTCACACAGAACATAAGCACCATTTCTACTCAACCCTGAACTAGAGCATCGGGCCGGCTCCAGACGGCAGGAAAAATAAGTAAAAGATAAAAGCATTGAAATAGAAGAGGAAAATACTGTTGTTATTCATAAATGACACTGTCTATACAGAAAACCCAAGATTCTACAAATTATTACAATTAATAAAAAGAATTTAGCAAAATGGCAGGACAAAGTCAGTGGGCAAAAGTCAATTACACTCCACAGGGAGAACCTGGCGTCCTCAAGAAATAAAGTTCAGGAGGAAAAAAGAAAAACTAAGATAGAGGAGAATCTAGAGATTTGGAAAGACTTAAAAGGCGCATCATCGACTACAACGCGTGGATCTCGTAAGGACCCCGTGGAAACGCATGTCTCTGTGGTGCTCCGGAACCCAGCGGTGGGCAGGAAGCCACGGCTGCAACTGTACGACACTTGGTCATGGAAAAGAGACACACCCTGAAATACTCACACAGGAGATGTGCTGACGTCTCGGGCTTCCTTCTCAATGCCCTGGGCAGAGGGGTCATGAGGGCAGAGGTGAGGCTGGACCAGCCACGGGGGATGCCCCTCACCCTGAAACCCAGTGGACGGGTGCTGGGTTCATGATATCACTGCGTCTACTGTTCTGTTTGAAGTATCTCACATTTAGAAAGTTAAAAAATAGGATGTAAAAATTAAATAAAACCTCTGGACTTTCCTTCTTAAAACAACCAGTCGTGTGTGCGTGCACCAGCAACCATGACTTGGAACGTGTAATTTATACCATTTATAATGGACCAATTATAAAAGCAGCAAAAAACATGTTGTCATTTTGTTAAGTTTAATGGAAGATATGTAAGATCTTTATGGAGAAAATTATAAACCTTTGTTGAAAGAGGTTAAAGACCCAATAAACAGAAAGACCTACACGTTCATGGGCTGGAAGACTGGTGATGACAGAGATTCCGATTCTCACACGTTAACACAGCGGAAGCAAAGCAATCGCAGGCCAAGTCTGACGCAGGGATTCTATAATCCATTCAGCAGCAAAAGGCCAAAATACCCAAGACATTTCTAAGGAAAAACAAGTAGAGCAACTTGCCCTAAAAAATATCAAAGTTACAACAACTGCATGAAAATTAGGGTAGAACTTTGCACAGGAATAGAAAACTTGACCAGGAGAACCTGTAAGGGAAACTGTGCTCATCACAGAGCTGGCACTGCAGGTCTGCAGAAAGGGATGGAATTTTCAGTCAAGGGCCCAGGGACCATCTGTTATACGGAGAAAAGTGCTATTGCACTCCACCCTCCCCTCCCCACCTCTCACCATAAACAAAAATCAATTCCAGGTGATTGCAAGACTTAAATATGAAAAACAAATTATATAAGCTTTAGAGGAAGTAAAGGCAAAATCATTATCACTGTATCATAGAATTTATTAAACAGAAAACGCACACCATGACAGGGATGATTGATAAACTCAGCTACGTCGTGATTAAGAACCTGCTTTCCTCAGCAGCACCATAATGAAAAGCCAGCCCAGTGGACAAAGGTTTCACCTCCAGAAACCTTGTACATCGACAAGAACAAGACAAACTCAAAGGAAAAATACACGAAAGAGTTACCCAGAGAGCCCCAAATGCCCAGTGATCCCACGAAAACCTGATCAATCCCATGAGTTACCAGAGAAATGTGAATTACAACCAGAAGACACCATTCCACGCCCACAGACGGGCAAACAGTTAAGGCCGCCACCGCCCGGTGCTGAAGGGATGGGAAGCAGGGGCAGGTCAGCACAACCACCGGTCACCAAGCTGGCCACCCCTGGCCACCCCCTCGCTTGGGCCGTCCCGACAGCGCCAGCGTCCAAGGGTCCTCAGCACCACCACGCAACAGGGCCCAAAACAGGTGCCCTAACAGCCCCTCGCCCATGGACCAGGAACGCCTGCCATGGCCACGCACATGACCCAGCGCCACAGCGAAGGGAGATGGAAGGGCAGCCACGTGAACGGCAGTGACTCAGGGGCAAAACAGCAAAACCAGCAAACTGCAGAATAATTCAACCGTACAGAGTCCCAAAACACGCAGACTCGCAAGGTCTGTGTGAGACTGACATGTAGCAGCAAAACCACAAGCAAGAGCCAGGAAGCCGTAACCCACAGCCCAGGGGTGACGGGAAGGAACTGGGATCCAGGGGAGGCACCTGGGAGTCCACGTCGCCAAGCCTTAAACCGTCACATTTAAAGTCCCCATGCACACTCACTCACACTCACTGAGTCGCACATCTGCCTGGCACCCCCAAGGACACGAAATCAGTTACGTAAGCCACACGTCCTGCCGAAAACCCCCTTGGCCCAGGGAAGGGAGCCAGCGAGTGAGCAGACTGTGCGGTCAGCCTGTGGGGTGAGGGCTCGGCACCCGGAAACCTAGAAGCGGATCCCGCCCGGTGTAGCTCAGGACAGTGTCCAGCACCCCGCGGGCCTCGCTTCCCGCACTGCACACTGCACGCTAACACCTGCTCCACAGTCACCCACTCAGCCATCTGCCAAGCACCCGCAGGCCACCGCAGAATGACCGCAGACACCCAAGTCCACCCCACAGCAGAGCAGCCTCTCCTACTCTGCTCTCTCCTGGTGCCGACTCAGCCCAACGCCAACGGCGCCATCCCTGGTCCCGGGTCACAGGCAGCGCCGGCCAGAACAGAACCCATCTACAGCCACCAACACAGCACAGTGGAGACCCGCCCACACTGCCCACTGCTGTCCTTACCTAGGGGCTGATAGCCTTGTGTGGAGGGCCCCCCAAAAGGGCCGTGGCTCCCCAGGCCCCCGCTGCCAGCGATGGATCCGTAGGACATCTTCTCACAGAAGGCAGGGCCGCCGCCTTCCTGCAGAGCTGGAAGAAACCAAACCCGGGCAGGGAGGGAGGAAAGAGGGTTTAGCGCTGGGATTCAGGATGCACTCTGGCCCCGCCCACCCTGCCGAGGAGTCAGACTCTGCTGCACCCTCACCTTGCAAGTCAACAAATAATGTGTAAATGTTGAAAAAAATCAAGCAGTAGCGACACGAGTGTGTTATTCAGAGGAAAGCATCGAAGATCTACTAGAAGAATCCAAAGCAGCTGACTCGGGACAGGAAGGAGGGCGGCTAGGGGTGACTTTTCTCTGAATTAACCATGTGGCGCTCCTTTACTCCATAAACTTCATGGATGGATAACGTAAAAATATTAAAGCTTAATTTGCAAAATTCCAGTAAGATCATCCTCCAGAAAGATCAGTGTGGAAACAAGAGCTGCGGCTGCAGGGGTGTCTGCCTTGAGCAGACAAGATCCAGGTGGGGGCCCAGCATCTCCTCCGATCTCTGGAAGGCCGCCCCATCATTGTCCTGTGCGGCCATGCAGACCCCAGGCAGGCACAGGGACCCAAGAGGACTCGGCCCAGTTCCACAGGTGCACCCGTGCACCTACTGTGCACCAGGCAATGTGTCCAACGTGGTCAAGGGGGCCTGGCCCTGGGGACCTGAGCATCGAGTGGGCGACAAGGGATCCAACAGCAGCTTTCAGAGACCCTGGGGGCACAGCAGAGCCACAGACCGGCGGGTCCCCAGGGCAGCAGCTCAAGCAGGATCTGAGCCGGGAGCAGAGAGCAGGTGGCCAAGCCGCAGAGCCACGGTTTGAAGGGAGGGGCAGGGCAGCCCGGGGAAGACAGGAGGGACAGCAAGTGTAAGGCGGTCCCACGGCCACCTGGGGGACTGGCGGAGGCTGCGGGGCGGCACTAGGGACCCTCCAACCCAAAGGCCCACCGTGCGCCCAGCCACAGACGGGCAACTGGAAGGGACTGCGGGGCCCAGCCAACAGCACCTGTTGCTTGAGAGGCAAAAACAATCCAAGGGACTGCCACAGATGTCCAGGCAGGTGAGGGGTCGTGGCAGTCCTGGTCTGAGAAGGGCAAGTCCCCAGCCTGCCATCTCATCTAACCTGCAGTCTCACACGGCCTCTGCCTTTGCTCAGGAACTGGGAGATGGAGGCCATCCCACCGCTGGGCCACAAAGACTCAGCCCAGCCCGAGGACACTGGTCTGGGAACACGAAACGCCACCGGGCAGGACTCTGGGCCTCAAGGCCCTGGGGACCCGGAGCCCAGCGGGCCCGTCCCCGGTGGCTCGCAGCCACCCACCCCCACCCCCAGGCTCCCCACGTGCCAGGCTGCACCCTCAGCTTCCTCCCCGCCGCTCCCGCCCATCCACCCGCAGCCAGTTCACGCCCCGACTTCTGCACCAAGGTGTCCCCCAGCAAGGGCAGGCAGCAGGCAGCAAGGACCCAAACAAAGAAGAGGGAGGGAGCCGCTGGCAACCCAGAGGGCGGGCGGAAGCTGCAGCCGGGCCAGGCCAGAGGGCCGGGCGGATGCTGCTGGGCTGTGGTGTCCCAGGGCAGCCCCAGGCTGCCTCCAAACTGCTGGGCAGAGGCCAAGGGAGCAATGCTCGCTCCCCGGGAGGCCTCCTACCAAGCGGCTTCCACCGCCCACCAGGGCTGCCAGCCTCCTCCAGCCTCGTGCCCCTGGCTCATGTTGGCGCCAGGCTGTGCCCTGGACGTCAGCCCCCTGCCCCGCAGCAGCCTGAAGGGAGCCGTCTGTCCTCAGACTGCCCAGATCCTGTCCCCCAGGCACCAGAGGAAGTGCGGGTGCCAGGGGACGCCCCCAGCAATGCAGCCCTGCCTGCAGGACAAAGCCCCCAGGCCCGGGGGAGGAGCGGCCCGCCAGCAGGATGCCAGGGGACACGGGGCTAGAGGGGCACCCGGACACGGCTCAGGCTGGGGGCCAACAAGCCGAGCTCCAGGGCCAGCGCTGAGGCTGTGGTAGGGCCGTCTCTGCCCCGGATGGGCTCCCACGCAGGGCGTGACCTCCGCCTGCAGCTCTCTCCTGCCGGCCTGGGTCTCTCAGAGGCCGGGGCCCCCGAAGACCAGGGTCGACCTTCCCAGTAGCAGACAAGGAACGGTACTGTCTAGACGGGGGTGCCACAGAATGGGCCCTGCCCCCCTCACTAAGCTGAAGGGACCCCCCTCCCCAAGGATGGAGAGCCGGTCCTCCCAAGCTGGGGCCTGCACAAGTCACTTCACCCCCCTGGTCCTGCTTTCTCATCTGTAATAGGGGGCAGCACGCCCGCCCTTAGCAGATTAGGGTGAGGCGCCAATCGGTGACCTTCAGGAGCTCACCTGTGAGCCTGTGCCCCGTGGTGACATGGGGCCACATGTGGCACTGGACAGCAGCGGCGCTGAGTGAGGGCCAGGCCTGGGGGCCGGAGAAGCGAGAGCAGCACGGCTGTCCCTCCTTCCTCCTGCCCTCAGCCTACCGAAGGCCTGAGCCCACCAGGAACCGCAAGATGCGCCCAAAACCCAGAGCAGGAGGAGGGCACGGGGACCCCGCAGCCCCCCTGGAGGTACGAGCTGACCTCTGCCCAATGGCTGCGCCTCGCCCTGCACCTCGCTCCTGCTGGAGCCTCTGTGAGGCCCTCCCGGCCGAGGTGATGGGCCTGACAGCAGCAGCAGGTGTCCTCCCCGCTGGAGGGTCCACTCCCGGGCCCGCCCCACACCCACCTGCAGGGGAGCTGCTGGGGCAGACCTGCCCCGATTCTGCTCTGCGCTCTGCTCCACCCTGGGCCCAGCGGCATGGCTCCGGGTCCTGACCTGCATTGCTTAGAGACCGCAGAGCTGCCCCGGCGAGGGCGAGGGCGAGGTAGGAGGCAACACTGATGCCCAGTCCCGCCCACGCCACTCCAGGCGGAGGCGGAGCAGCCCAGGCTGCTGCCCACTGAGGGCCAGGAGGACATGGTGAGTCGGCCCGCACACGGCAGCCCTCAAGCTAGACCCACACTTCCCCCCACTGACCACCCCCCATGGGCCCACCGAAGGGGCTTCCGATGGGGGGCACTGGGGAAGCCAAAGCAGCTCGCAGACCCCGGGAGGAAGGCAAGGACATCACCCAAGACCAGGCTGCCCGGCACCAGGCCCCGCATCTGGAGTGTCCTGCAGAGAAGACATCTGGGACCTGTCTGGGGTCATGGGGGCCTTGGAGGATGACAGGCATCTACCGTGGGCCCAGGGGAGGGGGTGGAGGTCCCTGTGCCAGGCATCCCCTGATCTAGCTCAAACCCCCAATTTTTTTTTAACATCTTTATTGGAGTATAATTGCTTTACAATGGTGTGTTAGTTTCTGCTGTATAACAAAGTGAGTCAGCTACACGTATACATGCATCCCCATATCTCCTCCCTCTTGCATTTCCCCCCCACCCTCCCTATCCCACCCCTGTAGGCGTTCACAAAGCACCGAGCTGATCTCCCTGTGCTATGCGGCTGCTTCCCACTAGCTATCTATTTTACGTTTGGTAGTGTGTATATGTCCATGCCACTCTCTCACTTCGTCCCGGCTTACCCTTCCACCTCCCCGTGTCCTCAAGTTCATTCTCTATGTCTCCGTCTTTATTCCTGTCCTGCCCCTAGGTTCTTCAGAACCATTTTTTTTTTTAGATTCCATATATATGTGTTAGCATACAGTATTTGTTTTTCTCTTTCTGACTTACTTCACTCTGTATGACAGTCTTTAGGTCCATCCACCTCACTACAAATAACTCATTTTCATTTCTTTTTATGGCTGAGTAATATTCCATTGTATACATGTGCCACATCTTCTTTATCCATTCATCTGTCGATGGACACCTAGGTTGCTTCCATGTCCTGGTTGTTGTAAACAGTGCTGCAATGAACATTGTGGTACATGACTCTTTTTGAATTACGGTTTTCTCAGGGTATATGCCCAGTAGTGGGTTTGCTGGGTCATATGGTAATTCTATTTGTAGTTTTTTAGGAACCTCCATACCGTTCTCCATAGTGGCTGTATCAATTTACATTCCTCCCTTTTCTCCACACCCTCTTCAGCATTTATTGTTTGTAGATTTTTGATGATGGCCATTCTGAGTGGTGTGAGGTGACACCTCACTGTAGTTTTGATTTGCATTTCTCTAATGATTAGTGATGTTGAGCATCCTTTCATGTGTTTGTTGGCAATCTGTGTATCTTCTTTGGAGGAATGTCTATTTAGGTCTTCTGCCCATTTTTGGATGGGGCTGTTTGTTTTTTTGATATTGAGCTGCATGAGCTGCTCATATATTTTGGAGATTAATCCTTTGTCAGTTGCTTCCTTTGCAAATATTTTCTCCCATTCTGAAGGTTGTCTTTTCGTCTTGTTAATGGTTTCCTTTGTTGTGCAAAAGCTTTTAAGTTTCATTAGGTCCCATTTGTTTACTTTTGTTTTTATTTCCATTTCTCTAGGAGGTGGGTCAAAAAGGATCTTGCTGTGATTTATGTCACAGAGTGTTCTGCCTATGTTTTCCTCTAAGAGTTTGATAGTTTCTGGCCTTACATTTAGGTCTTTAATCCATTTTGAGCTTATTTTTGTGTATGGTGTTAGGGAGTGATCTAATCTCATACTTTTACACGTACCTGTCCAGTTTTCCCAGCACCACTTATTGAAGAGGCTGTCCTTTCTCCACTGTACATTCCTGCCTCCTTTATCAAAGATAAGGTGACCATATGTGTGTGGGTTTATCTCTGGGCTTCCTATCCTGTTCCATTGATCTCTATTTCTGTTTTTATGCCAGTACCATACTATCTTGATTACTTTTGTAGCTTTGTAGTATAGTCTGAAGTCCGGGAGCCTGATTCCTCCAGCTCCATCTTTCTTTCTCAAGATTGCTTTGGCTATTCGGGGTCTTTTGTATTTCCATACAAATTGTGAACTTTTTTGTTCTAGTTCTTTGGAAAATGCCACTGGTAGTTTGATAGGGATTGCAGTGAATCTGTAGATTGCTTTGGGATGTATAGTCATTGTCACAGTGTTGATTCTTCCGATCCAAGAACATGGTATATCTCTCCATCTGTTTGTATCATCTTTTATTTCTTTCATCAGTGTCTTATAGTTTTCTGCATACAGGTCTTTTGTCTCCTTAGCAAAGTTTATTCCTAGGTATTTTATTCTTTTTGTTGCAATGGTAAATGGGAGTGTTTCCTTAATTTCTCTTTCAGATTTTTCATCATTAGTGTATAGGAATGCAAGAGGTTTCTGTGCATTAATTTCATATCCTGCTACTTTACCAAATTCATTGATTAGCTCTAGTAGTTTTCTGGTAGCATCTTTAGGATTCTTTACGTATAGTATCGTGTCATCTCAAACAATGACAGTTTTACTTCTTTTCTGATTTGGATTCCTTTTCTTTCTTTTTCTTCTCTGACTGCTGTGGCTATAACTTCCAAAACTATGTTGAATGATAGCATTGAGAGTGGACAACCTTGTCTTGTTCCTGATCTTAGCGGAAATGGTTTCAGTTTTTCACCATTGAGAATGATGCTGGCTGTGGGTCAAACCCCAATTTTTAAGAAGAGAAACTGAACTCAGGGAGGGAAACCGACTCACCCAAGTCACAGAGACAGACGGGGTCTAGGACAAGCCCCCCAGCACCCCACCCCATGGCTGCAGTCCTCCCACCCGCCCTCCCCAGTACTCTCTGCCCTGGGTACTGCGGTCCCACTGTGGTCCCACAGCTGGGGAGGAAGAAAAGAGCAACTCCCGCACCTGCCTGGTACCCCGCCAGCACCCTCCCTGCCCACTGGAGCTGGCAGGCGGCATGTGAATGCAGTCTGCACTGCCCACAGACGGTGCAGAGAGAGATGTGAGTGGGTACACGGAGCCGCACAAGGACCAGTCGTTCACACAGCTGTGAGTGTGATGTTCATCTTCTTCCCAGCCTTGTCCCCTAAGACGGGGTAACGCCCCAGAGCAACGGACACACCCAGCACGCAGATTTTGGTTACAAAGTACCATTCTTCACAAAAAGGAATTAAGACTGCTTGGAGAAATGGTTGATTCCAGGACTGGGCAGAGAAAGTAAAAGATAAGCCTAGAATATTCTGTTACACAAAAGAGTACGGAAGTGCTCGAAGCAAGGTGGGGCTGTCCCCAAAGGACACAGGAACCAGCCTGAAAGGCTTCCACTGGCCAAATCTGGGACAACCTGAGCATGAAAACAGACAATAGCGGAACTTCCCTGGTGGCGCAGTCGTTAAGAATCCGCCTGCCAATGCAGGGGACACGGGTTCGAGCCCTGGTCCGGGAAGATCCCACATGCCGTGGAGCAACTAAGCCCGTGCGCCTCAACTACTGAGCCTGCGCTCTAGAGCCCACAAGCCACAGCTACTGAAGCCCACGTGCCTAGAGCCAGTGCTCACAACAAGAGAAGCTACCACAATGAGGAGCCTGCGCACCGCAACGAAGAGTAGCCCCTGCTCGCCACAGCTAAAAGAATGCCCACACACAGCAATGAAAACCCAATGCAGCCAATAAATAAATAAATTGGAAAAAAAAAAAAAAGAATCCGCCTGCCAATGCAGCAGATATGGGTTCGAGCCCTAGTCTGGGAAGATCCCACATGCCATGGAGCAACTAAGCCTGTGTGCCACAACTACTGAGCCTGCGCTCTAGAGCCTGCAAGCCACAACTACTGAGCCCATGTGCCACAGCTACTGAAGCCCATGTGCCTAGAGCCCATGCTCCGCAACAAGAGAAGCCACCGCAATGAGAAGCCCATGCACTGCAACAAAGAGCAGCCCCTCCTCGCTGCAACTAGAGAAAAGCCCGCACGCAGCAACGAAGACCCGATGCAGCCAAAAAATAATTAATTTTTAAAAAATAGACAATGGTAATAAAAGATAACTTTTATTTATTATAGCCTTATAATAAAGAAGTAAAACAGAAATCCATGAGTCCACATGGTTATAAACAAATAAACAAGTGAAAAAAAGGAAAAAGCTCTTTCTTAGAGCATATACTGACAACTGGGGAAGGAATGATGGAATGAGCAACATTGTGACCATAATTGATTCAGGCAAGAATGTCCAGTGGACCTTAGAGCTGGTGGGTGAAAGTCCCACGAGTAACAGGATATTCACATAGTCTCAAAGTATCTTCCCCAAGAAACTGACTAATTAAAAATGGAAAAAGAATAACCTTGTAGAGGAGAAACCTGGCAGACTAGTCACCTTAACCCAAGGACCTACATCACACCATCGGGGACATATCAGACGTCATGTGCCTCCTGCTGCCACACGCGCTGAGGAGGACCCGGCAGCGCCTTCCAGGTCCGCCTGCCAAGAACAAACAATTGTGGAGACATCAGACACACCCAGCTGAGCGAAAGCCTGCAAAACAACTGACCTGCGGTCTTCACCAATGTCAGTTTCGGGAAACAAAGACAGAGGAACTAACCGTCCAGGTTCAAGGAGGCTAAAGGGACGTCACTCCCCAAAACCAACACACAATCCTGGATTTCATTTTGCTAAGACGAGTTACTGGGATCCCTCACAAGGTCTGTCCCGTGAACACCAGTAAGACCCTTAGGCTAGAGTACTGGCTGGTTAATGTCCTGATTTTGATAACCGACCTGCAGTTACGTAAGAGATCATGTATTTGGGGATCGAGGAGCATCACATCTGCAGCTCACCGAGCGGTTCAGAAGAACACACGACGTTCACACGAACATGAAGAGGGAAGGAGATGAAGCAAATACGGGGAAACGGTAACACATGGGGAATCTGGTGGAAAGGTAGGCTTTCTGTTAATCTGGTAACTTTTCTTTAAAACTAGAATTACTATGTCCAAGAGTTTTAAGTTCAAAATAAAATGAAAATTCTACTAGAGTTTTTTTTTAATAAATTTAAGAAAGATGCAAGATCTGTGTACTGAAAACTAAAATAAAAAAAATTATTAAAAGTAAAGGAAACATAAAACAAATGAGGGGCCACGCCGTGTTCGTGGGCTGGGCACCAAGACTGCACAGCTACACAATCAGCTGTAACACACTTCACTGGCAGTAACTTGCACACATATCCGACACAGCTTCTAAAACCAAGAAGTTCCTCCCACTTCAAAAATAATTAGACAAGTCTTGGAGAAAAAGGAAAAGATATCCACTAAAATGAAGAAATTTCTTTAAAAAAAGTGAAAACACTACATGTGAAAACCAACAAAACACGTTTAAAGCAGTGATCAGACGAAAAGTCATAACCCTTAACATTTCATGAAAAACAAAAAGGAAACAAATGGACTTCATTCTTAGCTCAAAAGGTTGGAAAAGAGCAAAAAAAAAAAGTCAAAAGTAACCACAAGGAAGGAAACAATATATATAAAAGTTAATAATATTAATGAGGTATAAAACAGAAAAACAATAGACCTAATTTATAAATCAAAATCCTGGTTTCTAAAAAGTACTAACAAAAAAGACAACTAATAGCTAACTTAGTCAGGAAAAGAGGGAAGAAGCCACAAATGCACAATATAAGAAATGAAAAAGGAGGCATATCACTGAAACAAAAATGTTAAGGAATCATTAAGGCTCTACTTTCAAATCTCTATACGAATAAATCATAAAACATGGACAAGATGGATAATATCTTAGGAAAACGAAGTTCACCAAAAAAAAAAAAAAAGCTACCCACTGGAGACAGAGAGCTCTAACAGACAAATTTGGATAAACGAAATAGAAAGTTATCATAAAAACCACCCAACAGAAAATACCAGGACCAGATGGTTTTGTGGGGGGTTGGGGGGAGGGGGGATGATTCCACCACATTTCCAAAGCCACATATTTCCCGAGCTCCATAAATTATTCCAGTGTGTGGACGATGCAGGAGAACCTCCTGATTCTTTTATGAAACATGTACAACATTGATACGGAAACCTGATGAACGCAGTCCAAAAAATGGGAAAGTTACGAACCAGTACTGGCTATGAATATTGATGCCAAAACACTAAATAAGATACTAAGAAACAAAATTCAAACCTGATTTGCTTATTTTTCTAGGAATGTGGGGCACGTTCGACATTAGGAACCCATTAACGTGACACCACGTTAACAGACAGAAGGGAAAGGCTTATGAGTTTCTCCACAGGTGCCAAAAACAGACGCATCAACAAAACTCCTGATGAAAACAATCAAAAATCTTTCTTAAAATGGTAAACACCCTTTAATCCTAAAACAAGCATCTGTTTAAAGGGAAAGCACTGGAAGCAATTCCCAGGGATGCAGGAGAGGGCAGAGGTTCCCTGCGTGCGCAGCACCACCCAGCACTGCTCCGGAGGCGTCGGCAACACAGGTCAACAGGCGAGACCAACGGGACGTGGGAAACAGAAGTGGGACCAGTGCCAACGGCATGACGGTGACTGGGAAACCCTGAGACAAGGTTCAAATTCCAAGAAGTAAAGACTTGGGCAAAGCAGCAGAACATAAAACTCACATACAGAAAGCAACCGTCTTCACATACACACACCCAGTTAGAGGACAGAATCGTAAGGAAAACCCGTCACCAGAGTAACACATCAAGGAATGAAGCTAACGTGAAATGGGAAATACCTCTGAGCGGAAGCTTTAAAACACTCCAGAAGACGGAAGGCCAAGAGGATCGCATGGAAAGCCATCCTTGTCCTTGAACAGGATGACCCTATTCACAAAAACATCCCTTCTTCCACTCCAATAAAAATACCAGCCAGCATCTTTATAGAGCCAGACAGGCCGAGGGAGTTCATGTAAGAAAACGCTACACAAACAAGCAGGTAAAAAGCACTGCTTCCCCCAGACTTAAAAATCCCAGAGAAAGAAGTGCTGATGCTGCTGCGACACAGATGAATCCTGGAAACGCTGCACTGAGGAGCCGGACACGGAGGTCACACGCGCACGATCCCACGTCTGTGAAATGCCCAGGACAGGCAGGTCCACGGAAACAGGACACAGGCAGGTGGTTGCTAGAGGCTTGGGTGGGTGGGGGGGGCAGGGGAGTGACTGCTAACGGGTACGGGGCTTCATCTAGGGTGATGAGACGTCCTGGGCTTTGATGGCAGTGACGGATGTACAACTCTGCGTAGATACTGAAAACCACTGGACCGTACGTGTCAGAAGGGTGAACTGTAGGGTACGTGAGTTATATCTCAACAAAGCTATCATAACAAATGCTAGAAAGTCTCTATAATTAAAACCAGGCAGGAAAACACAAACAAACCAATGTAATAAGAAAGGAAGTCTAAAATTAGAGCCGCACAAGTATGGATGTTTAGGATAAAATAAATGCAGCACCTCAAATCAAAGGAGAACTTTTTAATAAATGGTGCTGGGACATCTGGCTATCTACGTGGGAAAAAAAGTGGTTCATGCCTAACACAATAAAAAGAACATATGCTAAAGGGATCACGGCTATCCAAGTAAAGGATAAAACAAAGTATCTGAGAAAAGAAGAGCTCCTCTTCAACCTGTACGCAGGGCAAGTTTCCTAAGTAGGACTCAGAATCAGATGCTGTGAACGAAGAGACTGGCACACGTGACCACTGCCTCGTGGACGCTCCCCTCACCCGGTCTCCTCCTCCACGACTGCCCGACCACAGCACCCGCTCCCCCAAGGGGTACAGGGGTAAGGGAGCTGTGTGTGCAAAAGGCCGCAGAACCAATGCTCCCGTCCGTCCCTGCTGTTTCCTGCCCCAGCACCCGGGGGTCAAAGGGACACATGCTCACCAAGGCCACGCGGCCTCTTCCGGGTCCTAGCCAAGCCCTGCACCTGCTTCTGGATCCTTCCTCTGCTCCTCCAGGCCACCTCCCCATCCCGACTGCAGCAATGCCCCAGCACTCCCCTGCCTCGCCAGTCTGCTGAGACCCCAAGCTCTCTGCGACGCCTCTCCGTGTGTCTCCCCCCAGAAAAAAGATGGGGGTAGGGCAGGCCCCCAGGACTGGGCAGGGGGCACACGGACCAGGCTGGGAGCTGAGCACAACTCCCTGGGGAAGAAAACCATCTGGTCTTTGAAGGAGCCGCAGGGCGCAGACCCAGGGCCACGGGAGCTGGCTCAGGCCAGGCACAGGCACCTTCAAAGGACAGCTGGGCGGTCTTAAAGGCCCTGCGAGCCAATGCCTGTCCCGGCGGAGTTCACACACACGGGAGAGGGGACAAACACCCCACCCACGAGGGAGGCTGTGACAGCCTGATTCTGCCCCAATGCCTCACCCCCAGCTTGCCTGAGAAACCAGGACACAGGCACTGAAGACAAGTCAGCCCGGCCATCCCCAGGAAGGAGGCCCAGGGCGGCCTCAGGCCTCCTGCCTGCACCATCCGTCGGTCACAACCCCCAGGACCTGCCCCAGGCCACTGCGGGAGCCGGGGTTGTGAGAGGTGGGGAGCCCCGAGAGCTGGGGACCCCAAGACCACCACACCACAGAGGAGCACTGACCCTGGCTCAGAGGAGATGACCCCCCGACCATGCCAGGATGTGCCCGGACCCAGGCTCCTGACCACAGGCTGGGCAAGGGGAGGCTAGGCAGAGCCAAGGACAGGCCTGGCAGAGAACCACGCCAGGGACCCACCAGCTACCTGCTGGGCCGGGGCTCCAGAGCCCAAGAACCTGGCCTGAGCCCGTGGCTGTCGGAGCCCAGCAGGGACCGAGACCCCTCCTGGCAAGGACAGAGACGCAAGAATGTGAGACAGAGGGAGGCCTCGACATAGATGGGAAAGGAGGGAGGAACACAACCCCACGTGATGAAAAAGCAAAACGGAAGAGCCCCCTTGGCCTCCTCTGAATGTGCGAAGGCGCGGGTCTTCTCGAGATGTTAGTTACAAAATTCAGGGAAATTAAACCTAAAGTTCATTCGCTGGGGACTCTGGCTTCCAAGCACATCACTTTAGAAGTGGGAAATCCGTGAATTTCAGGCCCCTGGAGGGTTCTCGCAAATGAAAACCATTTGAAATGGGGGAGAGACACTGAGATTCAGACAGAACCAGTGGGGCAGGGAGAGGCCAGGCAGCGGAGGGAGGGACCCAGCCAGCCCCACCTCAGTGCCCTGCCCTCAGTGGGGGGGGGGGACCCTACGAAGAAAGTCCCCACGGCTCGCCCCCCCCACATCAGACTCTTCAGCTAGACAAACCCACGCAGGACAGAACGTGCAGGGGCCCAGCGCCTGGCAGAGCCACACACCCAGCCCCCTGACCCCAGGGAGGCGCCGGGCTCAGTGAGAAGACGAAACCCAACATCACATCACAGCACAGCAGGAGTGGTCCCCCACCCGAGAGCACACCCCCAAGCAGCCGGGGTCCACTGCGGAGGGATCGGGGCTGGTGGCCCTGGGGGTGCAGAGGCAAACCGATCTGCAGAAGGCACCAGGCCCTGCACCCCAAGAGCTCTGCTCCAGGAGCCAGAGAGGAAGCACTCGGAAGCCAGAAACATTACAAAATAAAAGCCAGAAAGCTAGAACAACCAAAATAGCAGCAATGAACAATTAAATGCATCCCGTTAGGTGTCTAAACAGGGTGTGATGAAGCGACCTTAAATAGGGTTAAATACATCCCGTTAGGCGTCTAAACAGGGTGTGATGAAGCGACTTTAAATAGTGCTAAAAGTATATATTCAGTCGTGGGCGGAAAATGCTCACACGTGACGCCAAGGTGAAAAATGATGCTACAAACACAAGACACACAGTTACCCTGAGGAGTGCATGTCCTGGCCACAGGGACGGAGGAACCGCCACTCAGGAGAACCGCTCAGCAGATTCTTATAAAGACACATCTACCTCCGCCAGGGTCACCCCACTCCTGGGCACCTGGTCATCATCACCCACCCTGAAAGTAGCCCAGACGCACACCAACAGGAGAGGGACACGCCGAGACCCTCCATCTGCTCAGGCTGCTGACGTGAGCTACACACGCAGGGCTCGCAGAATCCTCGTGTCGAGCACGAGAAGCCAGAACAGAGGCCCCCCATTGCCCCCGCCCCCAGTGATCGCGTTCATGCGACAGTGGGAAGAGGCACGAGGAACCTCCAGGGATCACAATCCAGACCCACGGCACACGTGCACGGACCAAAGACTGGAAGGAAACGCATCACCAGGGCCTTGAAAACACGGTGAGGTGGGGAGGCAGCCACCACAGAGGAACACGCGGTGCCAGACCCCGTCCACGTGAGACGTCAGAACACACAAATCCACAGAGACAGGACATGGCCCAGGCTGCCAGGGGGAATCAGAAGTGGGAATGGGGAGTGACCGCCATGGGTACAGGGTTCCTGTGCAGGTGTGGAAAAGTTCTGGAATTAGACCTTGGTAATGGTTGCACAACATTGCAAATGGGTTAAAAATCACTAAACTGTACTCTGGTAACGGGTGAGCTGTACGGTGTGTGAATCACATCCCATGGCGATTACCAAGCTGCTCAGAGCGCGGTGGCTGGTGGCGGGTCACCGGAGGCTGCGGGCAGATACGCTGCACTCGGGACCCAGGGCGTGCTCGGGGTGTGAGCCAGGGGCCCCCGAAGCTCTTAGCCAGGCATACACGTCACTTTTACAATCAGGAAAAATACACGTGGTCACTTAACCCAGCAAGCAAACATGCTAGCGCTGATGGGCTGGACGCACAGGCCAGCGGTGGCACTCCACCAGGCCAGGGCTGCATTTTGGCCATGGTCCCCGGGGTGGACCAGTGCACAGCAGGTCCTCAGGTAGTTTGCTGGCTGATGGACCCACGGCACGCCAACAACCCACACGGGCCACCTGGTGCCCTGGGAGCTGCCCGGGGAAACCACCTGAGACAGCCCACACCCGCAGAGCACACGGCCGGGAGTGACCGACGCATCCACGTCCTGCCCGGCCAGCCTCGGCAAGTGGACACACCCTATTTGGTTTAGGATCATTCTGTTAACTTATGCAGCTTGGTGAAGGCTGAAGACCCAACCAGTCCACTGAGGAGACTTCATCCCCGGCCAGAGCCTAGCCCAGGAGGGATCCAGCCTGACCCCTGATTCGGTCGCAGTTGGGTCGGGCCAGGGCACATGGTGACCCCTGACCCTGGCCACACACCAGCCCGCACCCTGGGATACCCTGGCCCCTCACCTCCCAGCTAAGAGACCATGGATGAGAATGCAGCCTCCTGCCTCCCTGCACCAGCAACGAGGAGACAGCTGCCACAGACCCACTTCTCCAGTGGCTGAGGAGTCAATGAGTTAAGACACGTAAGCCCTTCAAAAGCACGAGGCGTGTTCGGCGCTCCATCCGTGTGCTAGCCATGCGCCACCACCCCAACAGGGGACCCTGAGGCACAGAGCCTGGCTCGGGCCGCCTCTCCCCACACACGCACCTGGGCCAGACCCCAAGGGCCCCTCGCACGGGTGCCTGTGTGCGCAAAGGCAGAGGAGGGGCCAGGGGCTGCAGTGGCATGCGGTGGAGTGTTGCTATAGCAACTTGGACTCCTCGTCAAACAGAGCGCCAGCCAGGAGCCCCAGGCACCCCGAGAATGATGCCCAGAATGGCCACGGAGAAGCAGGATTGCTGACAGCACCAAAGGGCGGTTGGGATGCCAGCCACTCATGCCCTTCTCCCATCCCACCTGCCACACCACCCCTCCCCCACCCCCACGCCCCTCCCCGAAAAGGCCACGGGAGGCCCGGCTTCAGGGCCTAGCTCTGCCCACCGCCCTGCTGCCTGCCCGTCAGCCAGGCCCTCTCCCAGGATGGTGGCAGCCAAGGAGCAAGAAGACTGTGCCTGAGTCACGAGGGCGGGGCCCACAGCACAGCTGCGCACGGCCAGGACCCACGCTCCCCTTCAGACCCCAAGACTCCCCGGGCCGTGGGGTGGAGAAGGATCACGGCCTGAAGCCGGAGCTGGAGGGCCCGTCCTCCCGGGCGCGGCCCACGCACGCGGGAAGCCAGCCCACTTCAGCAGGCAGCCCGGCTCTCCAGGGACAGGCTACCCAGCGGGCCCTGGACTCACAGCCCGTGGTCACCACTTAACTGTGGGGAAGGAACCTTCGTTGTCACACTCCATGGACAGGAAACTGAGGCTCAGAGAGGTGAGGAACTTGCCCAGGAAGCCCAGCTGATCCGAGGCCAAGGTGGGAACCAGACCCAGGTCTGTCTCTGGGCAAAGCCAGTGCTGTCCCCACCCCACATGGCCACGGCCCCGCCAGAGCGGCGGCAGCAGCAGGCCGCAGCTCAGGCCACACCGGGCTCACAGTCCAGCTCTCCCAACAGGGGCCAGCGAGGCAAGCACGGCCACGGTCATCCGACGAGACAGCAGAAGCCCCAGGACTCTCCCCCGGCCCTTCGTGGGGAGCCACAGGGCGGAGGGGCTGCCACACACCTGCCACGTCCTAAGAACAGGCTGGCTGAGGGCGCTGCTGAGCCCAGCGGTCACGGGGAAAGGGGGTGGGCACAAACCTGAAACCTCAATCCTAAGGGCACAGGCTTCATGACCCCCACACCCAGAGCTCCTTCTCCCTGCCTCGCCCACCCTCACCCTCACCCAGGCAGAGACAGGCGCATACTGACTACCGCTACGGAGGGCAGCCCGTGCCGAACACTGGGGGCCCCGTGGGGAAGCCCCGTGCAGAGGGAGCGGGGAGACAGGGGGCCCAGTGCGCTGAGATCTGGGCCTTCTTCTGAGCCACCGTCACCACCTGAGTGTCCAGGGTGCAGCTGCATCCCAGTCTCACCACCACATCACACCACCCCGCCAGGAGCAGCGTGACCGGACAGTGTCACCACACCACCCTGGCCACCGGAAAACCTCCACTGCCATCCCCACCCCTCGGTACCACCCCCCCAGTGGCAGCATCGCCAGGCCAACCCTCAGCAGCAGCCCTGCCCTCCTATGAGCCACTGGCCCCACTGTCACCCCCCAGGTCATCGCCACCTCCTCCCTCGCAGAGGACAGCATGACGTGAGGCCAAAGAGGCAGGGGCTGCTGGACAGCTTGTTGTCTGCCGCTTTAATGAGGAGGGCAAGACCCCTCCTGCAGGAGACGGGGTGGCGGCAGGAAGACGCGGGGTCCCCCTTTCTACAGATGGCAGAGGTAAGCCACAAGTGTCACTGCTCAGAGTGACAGGCAGGAGGCGTGGGCTGGACCCCCAAAGCCCACGCTCTTTGCCCCGGGACCTGAAAGTGCAGACACAGCTGGAGGGGCCCCTGGGGAAAGGAGAGCTTGCCCTCAGCCCCAAACCCACAGTAACACCCTGCAGCCCCTCCCCCGACTGCCCACCAACCCGCTGGTATTGATGCCAGGGCAGGCCAGTGGCTCAGACCCGAGGGCAGCCCTGGGCCTCCAGCCCTGCTCCAAGCCTGCAGGGAGGAGGTGTCCGTTGGCAGGATGGGCTGCACGGATGGAGGCCCCGCCCTAGGAGCTGTCCGCGGTGCTGAGAACAATGGGCCCAGACACAGCCGGCTGGCCGTCAGTTAACGGCACTGAGTTTAACTTCTCTAGTCAAAGAAAAAAAGATTCTCAGATTGGATCACAAAGCAAATCCAACCTCATGCTTATGGAACAGACAGACACCCACGAAGGAACGCAGGAGGTGACGGGCAGAAGGATGGAGAAGGCGCGCCAGGCAAACCAAGAGGGAGGGCAGCGCACCATGATCCCGAAGTCAGGCCGCGTGGAGACGAAACAAAGGACGCAATTCCGAATAAAAACGATAGTTGTACCACAGCCGCCAGCAGTCACAGGAGACACAGGAGGAAGGGGCAGAAACAGACCTACGGCAGGACTGCAATTCCCTTCTCTCAGTCCACGACAGAGCAGGCAGACAAAAACTATTACCTATGTGACCCACGACACGATCAGGTGGTGAAACTGACTGACACACACGTCAACTGCTGTTCACCCAAAAGAGAGAACAGATCTCCTTTTCAAGTGCCTGTGGAACAATGGTGAAAACTGACTCCGTGTTAGAACCACAAGAAAAACCACATAAAACCCAAAAAGTTCGAAAGAGAATAGTCAACATTCTCTGATCAACATGCAATTAAGGGCTTCCCTGGTGGCGCAGTGGTTGAGAGTCCGCCTGCCGATGCAGGGGACGCGGGTTCGTGCCCCAGTCCGGGAGGATCCCACGTGCCGCGGAGCGGCTGGGCCCGTGAGCCATGGCCGCTGAGCCTGCGCGTCCGGAGCCTGTGCTCTGCAACGGGAGAGGCCACAACAGCGAGAGGCCCGCGTACCGCAAAAGAAAAAAAAAATGCAATTAAAACCAGAATAACAACAAAACGAAGAAATCAAAAGATGCTTTTCAGACTTGCTCCTCAACAGCTCTTGGACCAAAAAAGAGACTACAAACCAAAATTATAGCATTTCCAGACAGCACTGATAAGGAAAACACATACTATCAGAACTGAAGGAACGGCCTTTAAACATTAAACACTTTTTTGAAAAGAACAGAAACAAGTTAATCAAGCATCTAAACATCTAGGGAAAAGGATGATAAGATAAACTGAGACAAAGCAAATGGAATTCTTAACTATAAGCAAAAAGGGATGCATTAAGAAGCAGGAAAAAAAAGGACAATGAATTTTTTAAAATACCCAAAAGGTGGCTCTTTGAAGAAAAAGAAAAACCATAAAACGGAAACAACTAGCCAATCCAACCAAGAAAAAACAGGAACAAATAAGATGGAAATAATCACAGAAACCAAGAAAATTAAGAGAAGAGTGAGAGATAATTACACTCAAGTCTATGTGAATAAATCTGACAACCTGGGCGAAACTGACAATTTTCTAGGAAAATATAATTTCTAAAACTGACCCCCAAAAAAGAAAGAAAAAGTTTACAGGATTTCCTTGCTCAAAACAAAAACAAAACTAACAGAAGAGCACCGGGTCTCAACAGTTTCCCAAAGTCTACCAACACTTTAAAGACCAGGTATTTCAACGCTATTAAACCACTCTAGAAATGCGTCAGAAAGAAAACGTTATTTTTATGAAGCAGATGCGACCCGATATCCAAACCTAGAAGAAAGTGCACACACGCCAAAAACGAAATGACAGACCAAGCCTACTTATGAAGAGCAATACAGATGCTAAATTAAACAGCACAAAGTATCCAGCAGCACCTTACAGGAATCCCACATCAGACCAAGTGAAGGGCATTCTAGGAACTCAAGAATGTCTCGCTGTTAGCAACTGCCATTAGTGTGATTCATCAGATTACTATATCTAAGGAGAAAAGTCACATGATCATCCCATAGATGATTTTTTTTTAAAGAAACTGACAAAATTCGACAATAGTTCTTGATTTTTATAAATGAGACTCTCAGTAAAATGGGCAGGACAGGCTCTTCCTTGACACGTGGAAGGCATGTATCTCATTCCAAATCCACATCTGCCCCACGGGGAAACACCAGGGGCGCTCAAGAGAGGTGGCCTCCGCCAGCTCCTCGGAGACACTGAAGCATGAGTCCACGCAGTTACGTAACAGAAGGAACCTGGCATATAAAAACTGGAAAGGGGAAGGTTAAATATCACTATTTGCCGCTGCTACGATCGGATACCTGGAGAACTCAAGGTAATTAACTATTGGGTTGGCCAAAACGTTTGTTCGGGTTTTCGTAACATCTTACAGAAAATCCCGAATGAACATTTTGGCCAACCCAATTAAAAACACAGAATTCAGCAAGGTAGCATGGGGCAAACTCATATGAAGAAATCAAGAGTATTCATACATGTGTATACAAACACAGGATAACACAGAAGAAAAGACTCCTAACCATCACATTTAAAAGGATAAAATTCCTGCAAATAAACTTGAAAACATTACAGAAAAAGAGACCTAAGCAATTGGGAAAGTACAGCACATTCTTTTTTTTTTTTTTAATAATTTTTTTTACTTATTTATGTATTTATTTTTGGCTGCATTGGGTCTTCATTGCTGTGAGCAGGCTTTCTCTAGTTGCGGTGAGCGGGGGCTACTCTTCACTGCGGTGTGCAGGCTTCTCACTGCGGTGGCTTCTCTTGTTGCAGAGCACGGGCTCTAGGCACACAGGCTTCAGTAGTTGTGGCACATGGGCTCAGCAGTTGTGGCTCGCGGGCTCTAGAGCGCAGGCTCAGTAATTGTGGCACACAGGCTTAGTTGCTCCACGGCATGTGGGATCTTCCCCGACCAGGGCTCGAACCCGTGTCCCCTTCATTGGCAGGCAGATTCTTAACCACTGAGCCACCAGGGAAGCCCTACAGCACATTCTTAAGAAGGAAGATTCAATGTCATAAAGATGTCGCTCTCCCTAAGTTAGTTTGTACATGTAACATAATTCCAACCCAAAACCAACCAGGTTTTAGGGATGCGAGTGTGTGTATGTATGTGTTTGGTGGTGGGGACTGAGTAAAGAATAGACAAGCTAATTCAAAGTTCATATGTAAAGATAATCTAGAATAGGCAAAAAAATTATGACCAAAGAGCAATGAGTTCTTTGATATACCGAAACACAGTATAAGGCCTTAAAAATTAAAATAGATGGGCTTCCCTGGTGGCGCAGTGGTTGAGAGTCCGCCTGCTGATGTAGAGGACACAGGTTCGTGCCCCGGTCCGGGAAGATCCCACATGCCACAGAGCTGCTGGGCCCGTGAGCCATGGCCGCTGAGCCTGCGCGTCCGGAGCCTGTGCTCCGCAACGGGAGAGGCCACAACAGTGAGAGGCCCGCGTACGGCAAAAAAAAAAAAAAAAATTAAAATAGAGGTTACAACTGTACACATGGACAGTGGAACAGCTTACAGGCAAACAAACGTAATCAATCTTGAGAAAGAACAATAAAGTTGGACGCATCACCCATCGTGATTTCAACATATACTACAAAGTGACAGTCACTGAAACAGTATGCTACTGGCATAAGACGAGCACACAGACCAATGGCACAGAATAGGGAGCCCAGAAGGAAATCGACACACAGTCACTGGATCTGCCAAGGGTGCCAAGAACACAGAGCGGGGAGAGGACAGTCTCCGTGACAAATGATGCCAGGAAACTGAAGCTGAACCTGCAAGAGAATGAACTTGGACCCTATGTTACACCACGCACACAAGTCAACTCAAAATCAATTAAGGACTTAAAACACGAGACCCAAACTGTAAAACTCCTAGAGGAAAGCACAGGGGAGAGGCTCACAGCACTGGGCTTGGCAGTGACTCCATGGGTATGATGCCAAAAGCACAAAGTAACAGAAACAAGAAACAGCTAAGTGGGACTACATCAAACTACAAAGCTGCCGCAAAGCAAAGGAAGTAGTCATCGAGCGAAAAGGCACCTACGGAGCGGGAGACCTTCCTCGCCTCACAATGGGGCTGCACCCTGATAAGCCCACGGTAAACTGAAGGTAAGTCGAAAATGCATTTAAAACACTGAACCTACCAAAGGTCACAGCTTAGCCTGGCCTTCCTGAAACGTGCTCAGAACACGCACATTAGCCTACAAGTGGGCAAAACCATCTAGCACAAAGCCTGTTTTACACTAAAGTGTGGACTATCTCACGTGACTGATTGAACACTGTACTGAAATTGAATACAGAATAGCTGTCTGGGCACCGGCTGGTCACCCTCGTGACCTCGGGGCTGATGGGGAGCTGCGGCTGCCACTGCCCAGCATCACAAGAGTATCCACCCCACATCGCTGGTCCAGGAAAAGACCAAAATTCAAAATTCGAAGCATGGTTTCTACTGAATGTGTGTCACTTTCGCAGCATGAAACGTCAAAAAAACTGTAAAATTGCTAAGAGGAGCCATGCTAAGTATACGACTGTGTGCATCACATAAGGGGTTAATCTCCAAATCATATAAGGAACTCCGACAATTCAATAGCTTAAGAAAACTAATAAATTACCCAATTATAAAACGGGCTAAGGACCTGAATAGACATGTTTCCAAGAAAGACATACCAATGGCCAAGAGGCACATGAAAAGATGTTCAACGTAAGTAATCATCAGAGAGATGCAAATCGAAACCACAATGAGATGTCACCTCACACCTGTCAGAATGGCTATTATCAAAAAAAGAAGAAAAGAGAGAGAGAGAATAAGTGCTGGCAAGGATGTGGAGAAACTGGAACCCTGTACACTGACCGTGGGAACACGAAACGGCACAGTCGCTATGGAAAACAGTATGAAGCTTCCTCAAAAATTAAAAATAGAACTACCACGTGATCCAGCAGTACCGCTTCTGAGCATTTATTCTAAAGAATTAAAATCAGGATCTCCAAGGTACTCTGTGCCCCATGTTCACTGCAGTGTTATTCACAACAGCCAAGATATGGAAACAACCGAAGCATCTGTCTGCAGAGGCATGGGTAAAGGAGACGCAGCATATCCATATGATGGGTATCATTCAGCCTCTAAAAAGGAAATTCTGCAGTGCGTGACAACACGGATGGACCTTGAGGACATTATGCAAAGTGAAATAAGCCAGTCACAGAAGTACAGACACTGCATGACTCCGCCTATACGAGGGATCTATAACATAGTCCAGTTCAAAGAACTACCGAGTGGAACGGTGGCTGCCCGGTGCTGGGGCAGGGGACATGCAGAGCTGCTAATCAGCACGCAGAAGCAACATGATGTGGCTCCAGAGCGCGTGTGGGCAACGCCGCACCTGGTCGACAGCATGCGGTACTTGCACTGTGCATGCAGTCCTGTACTGTGCACTTCAATCTGCGAAGGGGGAAGGTCTCACGTGAAGGGCTGTTACCAGGATAAATACATTATTTTAAAATTTAAATACAGATGGCCGTTTAGGGCATGACTAAGCTAGAACCTAAAGCCGGTGGGGGAAGAAACGGATTCTTTAATAACTCGGACAGGACTACTAGTAGACCATCTGGGAGAAAATTAAGGTCAGACTCGTACCTCACACCACACACCAGGATAAAAGACAAATGAATAAAAACTTTAAAAGGAAATCAACGAAAATGAGAAGAAAACACAGGACTTCTTTTTAAACTTGAAGAAAAGAAGCACTCGTTAACTATGACTCAAAATCCAAACACCACATGTGAAAGTTGACGGATCTCACTACGCGAAAGGACAACAAAAGGCAGCAGCAAATGCCCTGCATTCATCTGACGTTCAAAGAACTCATCTCCATAATCTACAGGGAAAAATCAACAACGCAGTTTTTAAAACATGGACCATGTCAAGGAACAGAAAGCTCACAACTAAAACACAAACGGCTCTTTGATACATAGAAAGATACCATCATCCATCAGAAAGGAAATGCAGATGTGTCCCCGCTCTGAAGCCTGACCATACCCAGCATGCGAGCAGCTGGGGGACGGGCGCCGACAGCTTTCCATGGGTATGTGGACCAGTGCCTCCCCTTTGGAGGGGGGCTGGCAGGGTGTGTCCTCATGAGGAAAGTCTGGGTCTTCTGACCCAGCACCTGCACTCAGAGCATACATCCTACATACATGCATCAAATGACATACGAAGAGGTCATTCATTCTGTAATAGGCAAAGACTGAAAATAACCTAAATTTCTATCAACAAAAGACTACATTAAATCGATTCTGACATACCCATACTCGAAATATTCTGCAGTTGTCAACGAGAAAAGGAGAAGCTCTCTGTACTAATATAGGAAGACCTCCAGGACGTTTTGGTTAGTGGGGGAAAAAATTAAAACCAAGGTGGAGAAGAAATTTATAACATGACTTGTGACAGAAAAAGGAAAAATATCAAAGTGTAGATTTGTATGTGGTAGATAATCGCATTCTTACGTATCTGGAAGGATAGATAAGAGACCAAGAGCAGGGTCACATGTGGAGACAAGGACCGGGCCGGCTGGGATGGGGAGACTTTCAACTTTCTACTGGATGCTTCCTCATGTGTTTCTACTTTTGAACCATACACACTATTCAAAAAGTGCAAGAGCACTGGAACAGTTAAACCGTGCTCCGTTCACACCATGGAGCAGGACTTGGTGATCAACACAAACAAACTACAGGTACATGTGCCAACCCTGAGAAACCTCCGGGGAATCACACCAGATGAAAAGAGCCAGTCCCCAAGGGCTACACACTGTATGATTCTATTTGTAGAACATTCTTGAAATGACATAAGAAAAAAGGAGGACAGACTGGGGCTTCCCAGGAGTTCAGGAGGGTGAAGGTAGCAGGGAGGGGGTGTGGCTACAAAAGGGCAACCAGGTGACAGCGACAGCCTGCATTCTGACTGCACCCATTGCTGGTATCCTGGGTGTGACACGGTGCTACAGCTCTGTGAGACGCTGCCTTTAGGGAAACTGGGTAAAGGTACACAGGAAGGCTCAGAATCAGTTCTTACAGTTGTACATGTGAACACACAATGTCTCAAAATATAAAGTTTAATAATTAAAAAAACAAAAACCAAAGACACTGGGCTGTCAATCTCCATGCCCGAGGTCATCAAGTGGCCAGAGCAGAGAACATATCCAGCCTGATCTGCTTCCCAAGTGCCTGCCTCCTGGGACATGGGGGCCACAAGGGAGGTGACCCCACAGGGCTCAACCTCTGTCTGAGCACAGGGCAATCCTTCAAGGAAAAGGGGAAGCCCGGCGAGGAAGGGTGTCCTTCCCAATGCACAAAGCTGACTCTGTGGTTTTAAGCTGCTGGCACCTGGGGGATACTTGTTACCGCAGCAAGACCTACCCTACACCATTAAGACTTCTGTCCATCCAATCACATCCGTTCCTGCACCTGCTGCCTGACTTCACTCCTGCCCACCTGGCCCTCCTGGCCCATAAGACAGAACCCCGCCTGCTGCCTGTGGGGCCCCCCTCCACGGGCCTCCAGCCCCTCCTGCAGGTGGGCAGCGGCACACGCTGCCAGGCGGAAGAGGCAGGGCAAGGCCGCACCCCACAGCAGCAGGCGGCTCTGGCCCTGCCTCCCCAGGTGTAGAATGAGGGCTGAACCAGCTTTAGAGATTTTCCCAGCTACAGAATCCTTCCTTCAAACACAGTCATCCTCAGAAGGTCCAGGTGAAATGGATGAGATCAGAGCTGCTCTGGCTAAAGGAAGAGGATGCTGCCAGCTGGGGTGACTAGAGCCCCTCCAGTTCCGGGACCCCCTCAAGCCACTGGTCCAGCAGCTCTCCACAACCCTGGGTCGGTGACGCTGTGGGGCAGAGTGGGAAAGCCCAGGTTCTAGGGCTGGACACGCCAGGTCCTACGCCCAGCCCGCTCTGCACTTCGTGGCCTTGGGAAAACAGGCATCACCTCATGAGGTCTAAGAGGAAATGACTGCCCCGCTTCCCTGCTCTGACCAGTGGCACCAAAACCACCACATCCTCCACTCGGAGCTGCGGCCCCGCTCCTCAGGGTCCCTACAGCATGTTCCACGTGCCACCCACCTGCAGGGCCCTGGAAGACTCATCCCCACACAGCTCCGCCCCCTGCAAGCTACAACCCACCCTCTGCAAGCTGCCGTCTCCCTTCTGCTCCGAGGAGCCAGGACACACATGTGAAGCACCTGCTCACGGCTGGCCCACCTTAGATGCAGGTGGCCCCTGGCACGGCAGATGCCCAGAAACCAGCTGAAAGAGCTGAGAAATACCCCTTTCCAATAGCTAGCTTGTGCTTACATGAGCATTTATCGAGCACCTACTGTGCGCTCTTCCTGTGCTGGGCCACAGAGACAGACAGGGTCCTGGCCCTGGAGAGTACACGGGGAGCCCGACACCAAATGACCACAAGGAAACGAGGAAGCAGCCACGCAAGGCTTTCCATCAGTCTGCAGCCCCTCCCCTGCCCTGGGCCAGGCCCCCGAGGACGGGCCAGGCTTCCACACGGCAGCACAGACCTGAGCCTTGACCGGTCGGAGGACGTCCCCTGGGG
This sequence comes from Grampus griseus, assembly GCF_964374135.1. Lineage (NCBI taxonomy): Eukaryota > Metazoa > Chordata > Mammalia > Artiodactyla > Delphinidae > Grampus > Grampus griseus. Next base: position 1,685,034 of record NC_139011.1, on the reverse strand, counting down.
CGCTGGCGCCCGGCCATTCCAGCCAGAGGGGCAGCCAAGCTGATCCCAGAGGGCAGCCTTGGGCAGCCGAGAAATCGGCCCAGCAGGTTGACCAGAGGCTGGGGAGACATTCAGGTCACACCGTGAGAGCTGCAAAGGCCGAGGGCAGAGGCGGCCTGATGCTGCAGATGGGCGCCCTAAGACATGTCAGCCGGGGAAACACGCCAGAGCGGCCCCCGGGCCAGAAGAGCCAGGACACTGAGAGGGGATTATGGGGTCCAGGCTGGAGGCTGCGGACCAGCCAGACGTCCGCCCTGCGACTGAAGGCTTTCCGGACCCTGGACCCGGAAGACACAGAACCGACTCACCTCCCAAGCCCAGGCCTGTCTCCCACCTGCCCAGGCTCATTAGCACCCTGGCTGTGGGCGAGGCCGTAGCGGGGAAGGAGGGCAGACCCGAGGCGGGGATCCAGCTCCTCGGTGGTACCGCCACCGAAAGCCTGTGCTGAGAGGGCAGCCAGGCCCGGGAAGGGGGCTGCTGTGCCGAGTTCACGTGGGAGAGGTTGATTCCGGGCTGCCGGTGTAAAACTGTGTCCCTTTCCGAATACTTGGCAGGAACAGATCATGGCTCCCGGTGGAAGGCAGCCAGCCAGCGGTGTCTGGGGCGGAAGGCGGGGGGGCTGCCCCTGGCCGGCTCTGTCTGGCGCCGACTCCCTGAACAGAGCTCTGATGCCCCTGCCATCACCCGGGGTGCCTGCCCCCTGTCTTCCCCAGAAAACATCCCACCGCCCTCCTTCCCCACCACCCCGCACCCCTAACATCCAGCTTCCTAGTTGGTGCAGGCGCAGCCTGTGACCCCGCGACCACATCCAGGGTCTGGCTCGGGCAACAGTAGGACAGACGTGGACAGACAGGTGCCCGAGCATGGCACCTGGTCCCAAAGCCCTAAGGACCTGACTCCTTTCCACAGGTCCCAGAGAGGAGCCATGGCCAATGGTGGGCTCACTGTAACCCCCTTTCATCCGGCCACACTGGGAACAAGAATTCCAAGTTCCAGCCCAGCCGCGACCCCCCGCCCCCGACGAGAGATACCACACTTCCAGAGCTGGACTCCCTGACGCCCTCGACCCGTGCCAGGCACTCCTTTAGAACATCAGTTCAATACGGAGGGAAAGTCAGGATAAAGTCTTTATTAGTATAATCATCACCACTACCAAAGTCGTTCTCCAACTCAAAAGGCATCCTCTGGGGCGGTGGCATCTTCCAATCTGGTCCTCGCAGGAAGCAGCAGAGCAGGAAGGCTGGGCGGGCTCTGGAGCCAGAGTGCTGGAGGCAAATCCTGGCCGCTCACTTACGCGCCTGTGACTCCGGGTAAGTTACTCAGCCCGGAAAGTGTGCTGATCTTAGGAATATGAGGAACCTAGCAGGTGCTAGGTCCATAAACGGTGCTGACTATCACGATGATGATACAAAAGGCTGACGATGGCCAGTTCTCCTGGGTTCCCGCTAACCCACCTCAAACGCAGGCCAGAGAGCAGTCTCTGGAGCCGGAGGGCTGCTCAGAAGAGGAGCAGCTGCACCAGCCTCCCGGGCACCCCCTGACTCCACAGCCCCTCCCAGAGCTTCAGCGCCTGTGTCTCTGCGATGGCGCGGATGCCACCACCTCCCGGTGGCTGCGGGATCAGAAAGGACAGAGGGCGGGGACGTGCTAATGAGGAACGTGACTCAGGACCCCACAGCTGAGACTCAGCCACGCTGTGTCCGCAGGATTTCACTGTTCGTACCAGGATGCTGACGCAGTCAGGGCTGGGTCCCCATCCTTCCCATGGGGGACATCAAGAGGCAGAAAATGAGACAGTCTTCCATCAACCCACGTAAAGAAAACAATAAAACTTTATCGACTGGGAGCTCCGAGATGGGGGCTCACAGGGTCAGCACGACTGCCTGGTCTGCTCTCCTGCGTCCACCTCGGGGCGGGCTGCCCTCTCCTGGAGGCGGGAGCGCAGGGCTGCTGGGACTGTGTGCAGCCTGCCGCGCCGGTTCCCAGGAAGACCCCGCTCTCCCCAGCCAGCAATCACGCCAGGGAAAGGTCCACGGCACTGCTACCACCATCGTGGACCCAGCCACACGATACGGAGCCCAGGGGCCGACAGCCTGGACTCTGCGGGCTGGGAGGGGGCGCACACCTCTAGCCACAGACCCCTCGTGTGGTCCGGCCCAGACCCCAGACGTCAGACCCCTGGTCCCTGCTCCCCACAGCCCTGTCTCGGCTGCTCTTCAAGTGACTCTCAGCGCGGCACAGGCTGGCCCTCCTGGGACCAGCACCAAATCCATACCTCACCTGCCTCCCTCGGGTCTGCCGCTGTTCATTCCCGCTTCACTTAGTCTCATGTCACCCACTCCTTCATTCAGGGGTCCAGCAAACACTTAGCAGCCAGGCGGTGCTGAACGTTCTGGCAGAAAACAGAGGAATCCGAGAGGCGGCCTACCTTCACAGCCCAGCAAGTCCGTCATTACAGACATGGCACAGATCACAATTCAAAGAACAGAAAGAATGACGGCTGGACTGAGCCACCCAGGTTAAATTCCATTTGTAGCAAATAACACAATCAAAACAAACCCAACAGCCACAGATATGCCTGTGCGCATTAAAAAAATCTAAGCCTTGGCCAACAGTTTGCTTCTCCCAAACACTAGTCCAAACACTAGTCAGAGCAACGAAACTCTCAGTAACACAGACAGGTGCTGTGTGCTGTGAGCCGTGGTCATAACGTGGGTGAACCGACCCAGGAGAGGAAGGGGACAGGAAAGCGTCCAAAGAGAACCGGAGTACAAGGCATTCCAAGTGGAAGGCACAGACATGAGAAAAGACATGGGCTGTGCAGGAAACAAGGGCTTGTGCACCGGCAGGGCACACGAAGCAAGTGGGTGGAAGGTGTGGCTGGAGCAGTAGGCAGGAACAGGGTCCCGAACAGGGTCCCGACCTTCACCTTGCAGGAGGGGACTTAAGGACTCCTATCTGCCCATGAGCCCCCAAACCCCTAGATGGCAGTGCCCGTGTATAGGTGCCCACCTCAGGGCCCTGCAGAGGAGCGCCCAGAGAAGGTAGCCTGGATACAGTCAGAGCAATCAAAGGAGGAGAGAAATGTGCAGGTGGCCCAGGAAGCTCCGCCTCCTCCAGGAAGCCTTCTCGGACTGCCACTCTCCCACAGCTACTGCAGTCACAACTGGGCTCCTGCACTGTCCTGGGCAGGCTGCGCCGGTTTCTACCGAGGACCTACAACATATGAGGCTGACCACTCAGAAGTACCATTTTAATAGGCTGAAGCCCTCCAATACTGACATACTTCACCTGGACCTCACCCTGACACTGTCCACCCTGGGGCTATAGTGAGGAACAGTCCCAATCCCTGCCTCCTGGGGACCCAAGATAAAGCGGAAAACAAGCAAACAAGCGACAGTGACAAAACATGAAGTGCTGAGAAGGAAAAGAGAAAGGACCTGAACCAGGGTACTGGTAGGAGAGGGCGGTCAGCAAAGTGGGCTGTGACCTGCCGTAAAGATGGTGAGCTGCCATCCCACCAGGAACTAAGACAAGGGCAGGAAGAGGGTGAGTGAGGAAGAGGCCAGGTGTGGCTGCAATGGCAGCAGGCCCATCTAGTCCAGCAGCTCGACCCAAAGAATTTTCTGCCATGACCGGAGTGTTCCATGCCTGCGCCGCGCTGGCTAGTGGCCGCCACACTGGACGGCGCACAAAGAGCCCAGAGGGCAAAGGAGGAGTGAAACGTGAGTCTCCCAACAGGAAGCCCCTGGAGGGCTTCCGTGGGGGCAGCACAGATCAGAGGCACCTGGAAGCTGGACGGGAGGGAGGGCCCCTACCCTCCGTGCCCCAGAGGCACGTTTTAAGCCAAACGTAGAGAAAAGGCAGAAAGGAGCGGAGAGGAGGCACATCGTGTCCGGCTCTCCCTCAAGGGCTGCCTCCCGCTCGCTGGTGATGAGCAGCGTCCCTGGCGCCCAACAGGTGTGCACCCGGGCCTCGGTGCGAGCGCTCCGCCCCCGAGACCCTGCCCCTCCCACGACCCTGCCCCTCGGCCCCGCCCCTCCCATGGCGGTCCCGCCCCTCCCGGAGGCCCTCCCGCCGCGCGGGCCCCGCCCCACCCCGCCCCCGACCACCCCGGGCCCCGCGCGCCCCTCCCGGCCCCGGCCTCCGCCGCCCCCGCCTCCGGCCTCGCCCCCTCCCAGCCAAGCCAGCCTCCCCCCGCCGGCCCGCCCCCGCCGGCCCGGCACCACCGCACGCCGCTGCCTCACCTGGGCTTCGGTGGCTCCCGGGCGCGTTCCGTGCTTTCTCGGAGGGAGGGGCGGTACGGGGGGCGGAGCCGGCACCCAAACATCACGTGACGGCCTCTCTCGCGCCGGCGAGGGCCTCGAGGCCGCCCCCCTTCCGCCCCGTCGGCCCCGACGCCTCGCGCCAGCCAATGGCCGCCGAGCCGCGGACGAGCTGAGGACGGCGTGAGCCCTGGGACTACAAGTCCCAGAGTGCCCCGCGCGGGCGGCGGAAACGGCCTGGGACGGCGGCCGGAGGGGGCCAGAAAGCCTGCGCCCGGCGGGAGCGCCCCGCGGCTACCCAGGGCCGCGGCCCTCGAGGGCCACCGAGGGCGCGCCGTCCCGGCCTGCCGGGCTGGGCCGAGCCGTTCCCGCCGCCTTACCGGGCCTGTAGGTGGCCGGCTTACTCGCACCCCCGATCCTCAGTACCCCCATCTGTGGAACGGGGGTGACAGACGCGGAGTGCGCGGTCCCCGCCTCAGAGGCCCGACCGGATCTCAGGGGTCTGAGAGGCCGAGCCGCGGCGGCGCAGTGGCCGTGCGGGCCCCGGACTCGGGTCCGGAGGGCACAAGGGCCAGCGCCCGGGTCTAGGGCGGCCGCTGAGCACTGCCGGGAGGGGCCGTGCCCTGCGGACCCCACGCCTTGGTCCGTGCCAGCGGGGGAGTAGACGGGATCGTCACCACACCCCAAAGCCTTTCCGCGGAGGGCCCTCAGGGGACGGGTCTGCAGAGAGCGGGGTCTGAGGGTGCTCCGGCCACGCCCCACCCTCAGCGGGCGCGGGTGTGGAGGAAAGGAGGGGAAAGCGAAGTACACCTCCTCCCCGACGACCACCTGCAGAGTGTGCTTCCCGCCTACCCAGCGGTTCGAGCGGGTGCCCCGGGGCTGCGGACCGGGTGGTCTAGCGCAAGCAGGGCCGCCCGGGGCGGGTGCTCAGTACCTGCTGCCTCCTCCCTAGTCTGGGGCGAGGGCCCCTACCGCCCCTCGGAGAAGCAGGAGAGACGGCCCCCCCTCCATCAGGACCCGGACGGGTGAGGGTCAAGGGGATGGCCAAGAGACCCCCAGAGGAAGAGCGGAGGGAAGAAGCTGCCGCAGCCCCCACGGGGCATCTGCCCGCTGCACTGCATCCTCGCTGTGCCCGCGGGGTCTTCAGAAGAAGCCTCCATGAAACGCCCACCAAAGCCGACCCCAGAAACGCTCGCTGTAACAGGGGTAGCCACCTGGGCTTCTGCGTGGTGGTACCAGATCCCTGGGTCAAACACTGTGAACCTGGGGTCTGCAGCGAGTTCCCCTCCCCCACCCTTCCTGTCTATCCCCTGAAGACCGGCTCCCAGGTCAGCTTCTCTGGGAAATCAGCCCACCCAGCACCGTCCGGAGGAAGAAGGTGTTTACACTTCCACTCTGCCCCGCCACACCCCGACCCAGCACGTGGCAGCCCTCACTCACTCACCACAGACCCTCCTCCATCAAATCCCGTGAGCAGGTCATCCCTGCGGCCCAGTCCCCCTTTGTCCCTTCCCAACAGAACCCATTTTGTTCAAGGCAGCAAGGTAGTGCTGGCCCGGAGGAAGACGGCAGAGGACTCAGTGAGTCTTCAGACCCAGAAGGGACCGAAGTAGCCAGCTAGCCCTCTGCCTTCTCTTGTTCCAGCCTGGAATGCGGGCACGGTCTCCCAAGGAGAGCAGCCATTTGGGGAGCAAAGGGGTGGGTCCCAAGCTGCGGACAGGGAGCAGCTGCATGGTGGAGCCTCCGCCCCAGCTGTACCCGCTCATCAGAGAGGAAACAAGCCCCTGCTTCCTCCACACTGCTGCTGGCACCCCTCCTAGCCCGTACAACCGCATCCAGGCGTGACGACCACCCTTTTAGGCTTGTGACCTGCCCACCGTGCAACAGGCCTCTTGAGGGCAGGCCCATGTGGTTGAATTTGCATCTCGGCGCTCAGCAGGGCACCCTGTATGTGGTGTGGCCTCGGGGAGTGATGACAAGTCAGCGAGCACACCAGCTGCACTCACGGGGGCCTAGTGTTCACTCTGTGTCCCCACAGAGCCTACTCTCTTTTAACACCAAACCTATCCCTGTGTTGCTGTGTGATGTTGAGCAGTGACACCTTCTCCGGGCGTGTTCAAAGCGGTGATGTGGGAGCCGGCTGGAGAGCAGGCATGGGAGGGGCAGGGTGGCGCACCGCTACCCTGTCACCTGTCACCTGTACGGGGCAGTGTCACTGGGGGACATGTGCTGGGAAAGGGCTGGCACAGGCCCAGCACCTAGCGGGGGCTTGACCAACACAAGCACCTCACCCCCAAGTGTTCGAGACCAGTCTCAGGCGCTTAGAAAACTGACTCCACATGAGACTCCTAGCAGCCTCCCAAGGTATTTATCACCAAGCAGGAGTGGCAAAAAAAAAAAGAAAGAAAGAAACTCCACGACAGGAGCACTTGAGTGTCGTCTTTGCTAACCTCTGTGAAGGAGGAGTTTGCCGCCCCTCCTGGGAAGTAGCAGAACCTGCTTATTCCCCACCCCCATGGGAGGAGGCATCTCCACACCCCAAGGAGCCAGTCTGTCTGTCCGTCACCCAGCACCCAGGCTTGCTACCTGGCACAGCGTCCCCCTCTCCTCTTGCCAAATCTTATCCTGTTTGCCATCATTTATTCATTCAACAACCTTCTGATGTCAGGCAACATGCTAGGCCTTGGGGATGCCACACAATTAGATTTGGTTGCTAATGCCAGAAAATCCCAATAACAGTGGCTTAAATACAATCAACATTTACTTTCAGTGGTACACATTCAAGTCCAAATAGGCCATAGGGCTGGGAGGGTGGGCCTCACAATCATCAGTACCCTGGACTCCTTTAATCTTGTTCCTTCGACCCTCGAATGGGGCCTCTGCCTCATGGCACAAAATGGCTGTGTAAGTGCCAGCCATCACGTCTGCTTTCCAACATCAGGAAGGAGAACTGGATAGTGGGAATGCACACACCCCCAATCCCATCCTTTTAAGGACACTTCCTGGATACTGCACACCCCATATCTGCTTACACCCCCCCAACCCCACCACCACCACCCCTCTTGGCCAAAACTGGGTCCCTTGGGTACTTTTAGTTGCAAAGGAGGCTAGGAAATGTCGTCTTCCTGAGGACTATGTTCCCAGCGGCCATCTGGGCTCTTGTACCAAGTAAGAAGGGGAGGATGGGGCCCATCTAATAGTCTCCACCAAGACACAGCCCTTGTCACAGTGCTTGCTGTTTAGCACGCAGGCCACAAAACGCACAAATGTGCACTGGGAACCTGGGTGAAAGCTGTGCAGGAGCAGAACGGGGGCGTGGGGGATCCAACGGGGGCTGGGGGTCAGGGAAGTCCAAGGAGGCCTGGCACAGGGGAGTTTTGAGGGGTAGCGTTTCTGGGAGGTGAGTTGGGAGTGTCCAGCAGGAAGGCAGGGAGCCTGTGGACATCCGTGTGCCACTGTCACACCTCCTGTGTGGAGGCGTCCTGACCTCTCCAGCCGCTGATGGCCTCAGAGCCCCTGCCGCTCAGACCACCCCTTGTGCTCCCTCAGCCACAGGTGGGGAACCTGGCCCTGGCAGCGAGGGGCACACACAGGTCCACAAGGGGCCTCAGCAGCCCTGGGGCCCCAGGCCTGTCTCTGACGCCCAGGCCAGGGCTCTACCTCTACATCACAGCCCGCACCCCTCGGGGCTTAAGATCATGGGCATGTAGTGGCCTTCAGATCATGGGCCGTGGGCTCGAAGACCAGCCCAGTGGACTTTAGGGAGGGTCTCGTCTACCTCTCCCTTTAAGGTCCACCACACGCAATCTGGCCTGATTACCTGTGCCCGGTGTGTGCACTGATGGGCAGTACACCTGCGCCCAGGTGACACTTGGAGCCCATGAGGGCCGTAAGCGTGCTGGCCACACCCCCAGCCCCTGGGCAGCCTGCGGTACTCACGTGGGGGGAGAGAGTAGAATGGACGGGAAGACAGACACTGAAGGGGACACCTTGGGGACCAACCAAGGCAGCCAGTGCTCACTGGTGCTTACTTCTCTGCCCAGGACACACCCACATTTTGTGGCCTCCTGGGCAGTTTGGCGGCCCCGTGGCTGGCCCCAGACATAAGACCAGGAGCAGCAGTGAGGGCGCCTCTTTCCAGCTGCACCAAGCCTGCCCCGCTGTCCTGCGTCATCCCCCTTGTCACCAGGACGTAGAGGAGCTCCACCAGCTTGAGGGCCTCCAGCTGATGCCGGACAGGCCCCAGGAGGGAAGGGCCCCGGGCCGAGGCGCTCTCTCACCCATGGGCTACTGAGTGTGAGAGGAGAGGACAAAGGTGGGGCTACAGGAAGCAGACAGAGGAAAAGGCACTGCCTCTGCAGGGCCTGGACCGCTAGCCGAGCCCCAGACAGCACTTGGGGTTTGGGGAAGGGGGTGCGTCAGCCCAGCGCTGTTTCCCAGGGGCTCGGGGAGTTGGGATGAGGAGCTGGCAGGTGGGGGAGGAAGAGAAGTAAAGAGCAGGGGGCGTAGGGGAGGGGGAGGGGAGCAGGGGGCCCCTCCGGCACCCCGCGTGGGTCTGGCTCACCCCCAGGTAGGGTGTTGGGAGCTGGGCCTGCATTTGGGCTCCTCTGGGAGGAGTGTGGTGAGTTCTCTTGGCCCGAGGCGTCCCCATGCCGGGACCCACGTGGCTGCTGCCCGCACCCCGCCTTGATTTCCTCTGAGGTGCTCTGCACACGTGGCACCTTGTTCTTTTGGTACCAAGTCTCTGTTTAGGGACAGACAGACTCCTTCTCCTCTCCCTGTCCCTCTTCTCCCTCCAGCTGGGCCTCCAGATCACTGGCCACACTGGCCACCAACCCTGCAGCGCCTCCCCCGGCTCTACCACTGGCCAGCAGGGGCGGCCCGTCGACACCTGCCCTGAGCCTTGACTTCCTCAGATCTGCGGCATGGATCACAGTGTTCCCTGCTCCGTGGAGCTGACGTGAGGCTTGTGGGGGCCAACGCCTGCGAAGCCTTCACTGCCCTTAGCCCAGACCTGGTCCGCTGGAGACCCTGGGCACGTGTGAGCACATGGCCTGTCTGACTTGTCATTGATCTCTTGGGTGCGTGCTGAGCACCAGTGCCAAATACCAGGGCCAAGAGCATGTGGATGCCACCCTCAAGGTGTCTCAGAGGAGCAGAAGGAGACAGACAGGCCCAAAGAATCACCTCCTGGGCTGTAAGTCTGTTGTTAGAAGGTTGTATGAGGAAACAGGGTGTTGGAAAGGTTTCCCAGAGAAGGGGCATTTGGATTGGGTGCTGAAGGATGAGTAGGAGTTTGCCAGCAGGAACGGTATGAATCTAACGTGGCTGCTGAAGAAGGTCACCATGTCCACCTCCTGTGTCGGATTCTGCCCAAACTCCTATCCCAAACCTAACACATGGGGGTTTGCCCGGTCTCCTGCCTGCTTCCCCCTCCTCTCCTCCCTGCACACGTTGACATTGACACAAACACAGTCCCACACACTCACACAGAGTCACACACATTCTCACACTCACAGAGTCAAGAACTGATTTCAGTGTGTTCCTCCCCATCCCCACCCGCCACGCGCAGGGAACCGCGGTAACGAGATGCTAACGAGCAAAGGTAAAGCTCAGAGAGAACTGCATTTTACAAAATCAAAACACTTTGTGCTTCCAGGGACACCTCCCGGCAAGTGAACTGCCAAACCTCACGACAGCGCTGTGTGTGGGCAGAAAGCACCCGCCAGCCCCACCTCCCGGGTAGTTGATGAAGTAAGAGGGGTCTGCGAGGTAGCAGAGTGGGAGAGCAGACTCCAGGGGCTGCCGGACGCTGCCGCAAGCCCACGGCCACTAACTCTCCAGGTGCATCCTCTCACCTGTGCCCAGCCGGGTCTCTCTGCCTGGGAGGTGACATCCCCATCCTTCAAGCTGTCCCTCCCACACACCTGCACCTCAGCCTGGGACTGGGGTCTCCTCCGAGCTCCCCGGCCCCGGGCTTGCCTCCTTCACAGCACTGATCACACTGTCCACGCCTCTACCCCCGCCCCCAACCCCAGCATACAGAGAGCGACCTGTCGGCAGCATCTGTCACGTGGCTGCTTTTCACTGTGTGTTAATGGAAGGAATGAATGAGTGAGTGAATGAGTGACAGATGGAGTGGCTGAGCTGAAGAGGTCTTGGAGGTCATGTGGCCTGTTCTGGGGGAAACTGAGCCCCAGAGCAGGGAGGTGGCCCCCCAAGGCTGCCTAGCCATGAGGCAGAACTGGGCCTGGAGCCTGCCCGTCCGATGCCCTTCCCTCCTCCTCTGACTGCTGACATCCCCAGGGCTGGGGGCTCTGCCCTTGCTACGATGGTCTGTCCCCTTTCCTGGGGTCCCCACGACCCTCGAGCTCCATCAGCTCCCTCTCAGCGCAGACCCATGACCATCCCTCCTCCCTCTCGGGTACCTGCCCCCTGGCCGAGCTGTGTGCTCTGAAAACAGGTGGGCTGGGGGGCTTAAGAGCATGGCTGGGGGCTTCTCCCTGGAGCTGGTGGGCCCTGCGCGCCTTCACCTTCGGAGGTGTCCGACACCAGAACGAACAGCGTCTCTGGCCCCTCAGAAGTCAAGGAGGCCTAGAGGAAGGGAATCCAGGCTGGACCACAGTGGGCTGCTTCCTCGGCCTATCTGCAGGGAGCTCCCAGGGCCTATGAGGCCATGGGATGAGGGTCTTGGAGCCCCCTGGGCAGTGCACAGGTACTGGGTGGAGTTATCCTGGTGTTGACCATGGAGCAGACAACCCAGGCGTCTCCCCTGTTTCCATCAAGGTGGGTGTTTAACAAGGCATGATTACAGAGGCCAGCCGCGTGGGGCTCCAGCACAGTCCCCGTGTAATGGGGGAACCTGGGGGAGGGGCGGCACACGGTGCCAGAGCGGCTCCCCTGTGCCCGGCTCAGGCCGAGCCCTTAGCGGTGCCCCGGGGACAAGTGCCCAGGCCCCTGCAGGGCCAGCCAGGCCCAGGAATGGTGGTCAGTGGGGTGAGATCAGGGAAGACCAAGCCCCAGCCTGACCTTGACCCCCATGTCCTGAGCCACATCAGCATTTCCGGACATTCCTTTCCCATCTGGAAAAAGAAGACCTTGGCCTTGATTCCAGGTCTCACCTGGGGGCACCGTCACCTCGGGGGACAGAGCAGAGCCTCCTGGCGGGGGAGCAGCACCCACGTTGGTTTTCTGGATTTATGGGCCCCTCGTCCTGCCCCTGCCTGGGAACCTCCCACCAGTCCTGCAGGTGAGCTGCAGCGCCCCTCCTCCCTCCATGCCTTGACAGATCCCCATCCGTGAGGAGGGGCTGCACTGACCCCATCATGTACTCAGTGGGGCCATTATTTCCTGTCCTCCATCCATCTACCCACCCACCCACCCATCCCTCCTTCCTTCCATTCATCCATCCATCCATCCACTCACTCCACGAACATTCACAGAGGGTCTTGACCAAGCACTGGGGACAGAAGAGACTGAAACCAGAGAAGCCCCTGTCCCCTCCAGGAGTGGGCGTTGGGCGTGGGGAAACGACCACATACGATGTCCACTCAGGTTGTCACCCCCATTTCTCTAATGGAAAAACTGAGATCCAGAGATCCCAGGGAAAGAAAATGTCCTTGGCGTCACACATGAGAAGAAAGACGAGAGGCGCCAGCATGTCCACTGTGGGGGAGACGGGGTCTGTCCCAGGGCTCCCAGCTGAGGACCTGCCGCACCTCCCCTAGAGCCTCGTGTGTCTGTCCCTCTGCCCCGGGCCCCCGGCTGTGTGGGTGGCAACACCGCGGGCAGGAGGCGTTGGGCACATTGACTGTATTTGGTGATCACTGCTGTATTTATAGGGCTTGATGGGGATAAAAATAAAGTGAGGGAGCATTGCAGGAGTCATCGTGCAGCACCGCGAGCGTGCGTGGTCCCTGCCTCTCCCGCCAGGAGTCGGGGTCTCGGGGGCAGTGGGGAGGGAGTAGGGGCACATGGGCCCAGGACAAGGTGTGGACCTGCTGGTGGATGTCAGTAGAGCCACGTGCCCAGCTCAGGGTGGGGTCCCCATAACCACTGCCCTTCTGCTTCTCCTCCCCAGGCTTCCCTGTGGCCAAGGACTGTGCCACTGGGCTGTCCAGTGAGGTAGGGGCTCAGACTGGGACCAGGGTCAGCCTGTGACCAGGTTCAGGGCTCGGCGCGCGCCGAGGCTGGGTCTCAGTCTGGCCCCGAAGTGGGAGGTCTCCCACGGTCCTGGAACCCCAGGAGGAACAGCGCTCAGGTCCTGTCTGGGAACCTGGGTGCCTGTGAGAGTGTCCCCAGCAAGCATCGCTGGGTCTGGATCCCCTCCGAGTCACTCTCCTGGCGAGTCCCTCACGATCAACCAGAGCAGTTCTGTGCGGAAGGTGGGCACCCTGCTGGCCCTCCCTGTCGAAGGCTGGGGGCCTGTCCTCCAGGGGTAAAGCTTCCTCTCCAGCTCCATCCCACCAACTATTTTTGCTTTGAATTCAGCCCCATGAAGTCACCATGTTGGGGAGGAGCTGGGAGGAGTGAGGTCAGCAATGACCCCACCCCGGGTCACGGGGCTTGCAGTGGCTTCCGGGGACACACCCCCTGATTCTCCTTCAGGTCAGGCACCGGCTCTCCAGCGCTAGGGTGCTGCCAGCCCCATCCGGTTCCCTTTGTGGGACCAGCCTGGCTGGAAGGAGCCTCCTTGCCGTCCAACGCAGGGCAGCCCACAGCCCAGGACTGGTGCATAGACTCTGCAGAGGCCCAGTTTGGGACAGCTCTACAGGGTCGTCCCCCCTCCTGTGAGGCCAGCTGAGGTCTCTGGGTCGAGGGCACCTAGTGCGGTCTCTCCCTCGGGCCAGCCACCCCCCGCCAGCCCAGGAGCTGTTCCCGTCTGCTTTCCACAGTAAACTTCCAGCAGGCAAATCTCTCAGGACCCAGAGACGGGACTTTGGCTGTGGACCACCACCTCCCGTCCCCCACCCCAGACTGTGAAGGGATCCTACCGGGTGATGGCCCGTCCCCACTCCTGATTCCGGCAGGGGCGGGAGGAATCGGAGGACAGATGCAGTGGGCAGAAGACCATACCCTCCACCCGACAGCCCCAGCAGCTTTAGGCCAAACTCCTGTCCGGGTCCCACAAGGCAGGCGTGGTCACCGTCCAGCCTCCACCGTCTGAAGTCAGGTCGGGCTCACGCACCAGGCGTGCGGTGACTGTGACAGTGGGGATCCCGCTGCTGGGCGCGGGTCCAAATGTCCGCACCACCGTCAGCCATTGCCTTCACTTCACCGCGGGCTCCATCCCTGCCGTCACCATGGGACCACCGACAACTCCGCTGTCCCCACGGTCACTGCTGTGCGTGGTGCCACCTCACGTCCCCCCTGCTGCCATCACTGTGCAGAGTCACCAACACTCAGCCCCATCGCCCACCCCACCCCCGGAGGCCCACCAGCTCTCACGTCCCCCCTGCTGCCATCACTGTGCAGTCACCAACACTCGGCCCCATCGCCCACCCCCACCCCCGAGGCCCACCAGCTCTCAGGCCTGGGAATTCTGTCCTTCACCTAATGGACGTTTGGTTTTTCCACCCCTTTGATGACAGAAAAGAATGCAAACTTTGGAACAAACATCTAAAGGCACAGAGGGCCAGCATCTCATGAGAAGATAAAGGCTTTTCTTAAGGGTCGAGGAGGGAAGTTTAGTTTTAGGCAGTGCAGGGAGAGTCCAAGAACCTTCAGGAGGTCAGACGATGATTCTCCTCCCACCTGTCCTTCCTGAATTCCGGATGACTCTGGGAGCCGTACTCAGGCCGAGTGGCCAGCGAGGGCTTCGCATCTTGCCTACCCTGTCGTGTGGCCTGGCTCGCTTCACCCCAGCCTTCTGCGCGTGGGGTGATGCTTGGCTTGGCGGGTCAAGCCTAGGCCCTCCCTAGTGTCCCAGATGGAGGGTCTATGACTCCTCTGTGTTGGAAAGACAGATAATTAAATGGGGGAACCCCATCCCCTTTTGCCTTCTCCTCCCGTTTGGAGACAGGTGGGGGGCCCCAGAGGCTGAGGCCGTGGGGAAGGGAGGTTGGTGTTAAAGTCTCTGGGGGCTCAGCTGCGAGTAGGACGGTGCAGGCACACACACACCCTCATTGATCGTGGCTGCAAACCCAGAAGGAGCGCCTGCAGCAGTGTGAGGGGCTCTCACAAGTAAAGGTTAGCAGGTGCCTGGGAAGAAAACTGGACTTTGAAGCACCCTCAACTCACTGGCCAGTTCCCCCCTTTTTCCCTCATGTCCTCCAGCTTAGATCAAGGCCGCCTGAAGTCTGGAATGGGCATCAGTGCCACCAGAGAGAGTTCAAAGAAAATCCCCCTACTTATGGCTCAAAGAAGAGGACTCCTAACACTGAAAGAGAGTGGGAGAGGTGCCCAATTTATTTTTCTTTTCTCTGTAGTCCCACACCCAGCCCCCAGGCAGTCCTTGCAGTGGCCAGCTTGGCAACGGCAACAGCAGTAGGCCCGAGGGCATTAAGTGGGCTAAAGGAGGGGAGATTCCCTCCCTAATCAGGAGCTGTGCTCTCAAGAAGGCCAGGTGGACCCACTTTTTTTGTCTCTCACTCCCTCCTCACTCCACTTGGTCCTGGATGTGGACACAGACATGGGAAGTAGATAGCAGAGTGTCCTAGTGAAAACCCCATCCTTCGGCCAGAAGACCAAAGGGAGGCATCCCAGGAAACAAGCGATCGGGAGAACACAGAGAGGGGGCTTGGAAAAGTGCCCCCTTACTTGTTTATGATCGCTGAGGATCAGCCCCAAGCTAAGCGGGCGTGGACCCCAAACGGTGAGCCAAAAATTCTGAGAAATTAGCTTCAGGGTAGGTACCGCCCAGTCCCAGAATGTCCACTGGATGCTCACACAGGACGGATCTGAATAGCACTGAAATGCTCGAACCTCTGACCTGAGGTGGGAATCACAACCCCTGAAGATGGGTCGGAACCTGCAGCCTGGACCCAACTGTGTTGATTGCCTGCTAAAGTCTAAGTGTCTATTTCATACATCTCCACAGGACTTAGAACATACCCAGAGCCTTATAAAATAATATTCAAAATTTCTAGGATACAATCCAAAATGATTTGGCATATGAAGAAACAGGAAAATCACAACTTGCATTTTTCATGGAACAAAATGATAAACAGGAGCCAACTTGAGATATCACAGACGTCAGGATTATCAAACAGAGACTTAAAAGCATCCATTATAAAAATGTTCCAACAAGTAAGGGCAAATGGTCTTGAAATAAACAGGAATATAGGAAGCCTTAGCAAAAAAAAAAGACATAAAGAAGAACCAAATGGAGACATGACAACTGAAAAATACATAACCAAAGTAAAGGTACATAACCAAAGTAAAAATACTCAGGGTATGAATTCAATAGCAGAACGGAGATGCCAGAAGAAATTACTAGTGAACATGAACACAGATCAATAGAAAGTATCTGACGTGAGCAGGAGGGGAAGATAGATTTAAAGAAGAAAAATAGAGCTCTAGGACCTGTAGGGTAATATCAGAAGGTCTAATCTTCACAGGCTTGGGGTCCCAGAGGGAAACAAAAAATTGTGATGCAGAAAAAAATATCTGAAGAAAGAATGGCTGAAAATTCCCCAAATTTAGTAAAATACGTAAACCTACAGATTCAGGAAGATCCACGAACCAAAGAAATTCATTCTCAGACACATCAAGATCAAACTGCTAAAAACTAAAGACAAATGAAGCAGAAAGAAAAGCAACGAATTATTTATAAGGGGAAAACTACCCAGACGGCTTTGCTGTCTCATCAGAAACCATGGAGGCCAGACAGAAGGAGAACAGTATTTCCCAAGCGCTGAAAGAAAGAGCTGAAGTTCCGACTTCTATGTCCAGGGAAAATACCTTTCAGGCATGAAGGTGAAATGAAGACATTCCCAAATGAAGGATTTCTCTCTCTGTGGAAATTTCATAACCTCCTGTGGGTCTATCATGGTTTTGAAATAAAAAGTTAAGGGAATAAAAAGGGCAAAAGATTTGAAAAGACACACCACCGAAGAAGATATTCAGATTATAAACAGGCATATGGGAAAATATTCAACGTCACTAGTGACTAGGGAAATGCAAATTCAAACCGTGCTGAGATACCACTTCATACCTATTAGAACAGCTGAAATAAAGAATACCAACCACACCTGACAACGTCGAGCAACAGGAACGTTCACTGCCGGTGAGAATGTAAACTAGGACAGCCACTCTGAAACACAGTCTGGTGGTTTCTGATCAAGTTAGACGTACACATAATGCGGGGCCCATAAGATTCCTGGTAAGTGGATACCTACCCTAGGAATTTACCCAAGTGAAACCAAGACTCATGTTCGCAAAAACCTGTACACAAGTGTTCATAGCACCTATTTGTCATAACCCCAAATTGGAAATAACAGGATGTCCTTCAAAGGATGATGGTTAAACCAGCTGTGGTACCTGCGTGCAGTGGAACGGTCACCAGCAGGAAAAAGAAAACAGCAACAGTGCGGGTGGATCGCCACAGCTTTACGCGGAGCAGACGAAGCCAGCCTCAGAATTCGGCAGCTGTGTGAGTCCCCGGACAGGACAGCCTCGAAAGAACAAAACTGTAGTGATGGAGGACACACACGTGGTGGCCAGGGATGAGGGGTCAGGGGAAGGCGTGACCACGGACGGGTAGCCTGGGGGAGTTTTGGCGGGGACGAGACTGTTCGTATCCTGATAGTTGTGGTGGACAAACACCAGCTTCTCCAGGGCAGACAGATTTGCCACTCCTCCCTCGTCTGGCCACAGCACGTGGCAGGCAGGCACACATACATGTGACAAAGCCACGTGCCCGCGCTCTTATACAAGTGAGGTCTGCACAGACCTCGTGTATTTGTGTTTACATTCACATGCATGAGTGTCCGCGTGTGTGACACGTGTGCACGCCGGCTGTGTTTGTGCAGTGCACCATACCTGTGGCCTTGCCCGTGTGCATACACGTGGGTGCACACGTATGCATGGGTGTGGTGTGCGTGCCTGTGCCTCTGTGCATGCGCACCTGCACTGCGTATCGTGTGTGCACACACCAGTGTACATGCACGCACACGTGGGTTGCACACACAGTCACGTGCCAATACACCTGCTTTCCCTCCAGAGTCAGCCGTGACAGAAGCACTGGGGGTGGCACAGGGTGGGCCCAGGCCCGGCCTGGACTGAGGGGTGATCTGCCCACCCCGCTCAGGCCCCCACTGTGGCAGAGCCGTAGGGGTCACTGACCAGACTCTGGGCACAGCTGCGGCCAGGGGCAGATGTCAGGAAATCCAGCTCAGTGCCTACCCTCCAGGCAATGCCTGAGCTCAGTCCAGATCCTCAGACCGCGTCACCTCTCACCACGCGTCTGCAAAATGAGTGTCCCGTCTCCCTCGCGGACTCTGAGGAAAGCAGGACACGTGGGCTGTGGACACACCAAGAAGCCCTCCAGTCAGGGCGGCCCTGCCCCACCTCGCCCGATGCCGGGACGGTGCCCACTGCCCTCGCCTTCTGAAGCGAGGCTTCCGCAAGTCAGGAGGTTGGCACGTAGACTCGGGACGGTGGAACTGAAGCCCCAGAGCTCTCTGCTGTGGCCCTGATCTCGGCTCTGGGAGAGGCCAGACAGCTCCTTCCCAGGACCCAGGGGACCTCGGCGCCAGTGGAGGTCCCAGGAGCCGAGCCCCTCCCCTCCAAGGAAACCCAGATTCCGCTCTTGGCAGGGTGGGTCCAGGCCGGCTGGCTGCACCAGGAGGCAGGGGTGCCATGCTTTGGGGGGTGGGCACATAGGTGAAGGCACCACCCACCTGCAGATCAGCGCTCTGGCTCCAAGGGCAGGGAGGGGGCGGGGCGGGGAGAAGCCCTGTGTCTTTTCTCCTTTTATGAGTTGGGAAATGGCCTTCCCCACCTTCTCAGGGTTTGGGGAGCTGCTGATCTTCACGCGTCTAAATCTGGGGCCGGCAGGTCGCGGGCGCCGAGGGCACTAAGGAGGTCAGCCCAGGAGGGACAAGCTGCACAGCCCCGACCCTGTTTGTGACCCATATCGCCGCCCATGGCACTCGGGATGCCGCCCCCGGGGTGCAATGTGATTCTGGGGATGGGGGTGGGGGTGTGCTGAGACCATCACTCCTTACACACATGCACACACGCGCACACGCACATGCACACACACGCACACACATGCACATGCACACACGTGCACACACGCACACACACGCACTGGCCTGCTCTCCTTATAGATGGCCCCTGGGCGTGTCCCCTAGGCCCCTCTCTCCCCACACCTCATCTGAGAAGCTCTGGGTCTGTCCTGGGCAGGAGCCGGACCAGGCAGCCCCTCATGCCAGGCCCCGGGGTGATCCCGGGCCAGGGCGGACCCTCCATTTCATTGCCTCCGCACCCTCTGTCCCGTCAGCTCCACCAGACACCCTGCCCCGCCTGCCACGTCCCCTCCCACCCCTGCCGCCTTTGCCTTCGGGGAAGAGTCTGGCTGCAGAAACAGGAAAAGTCAGAGGTCGAGCAACACAGACGACCTACCGAGCAGTGAAGTGACCGGCCCCAGGCCTCATGACCTTTCGGGCTCAGAGCCAGGATTTAAGCCCCGCCCCGGCTGGGGACTCCCATCACCCGCCTGACAGCAACACCACCCAGCCCCCAATCCACCAGCCACCTTGCCATCCATCTCCTTGGCGCCATGCCCTCCTCCTCGTAACAAGCACCCCACCCTGCCAGCCCCAGCACCCCCGGCTTTACTTCTGTCGCGTCACACATTGTGGCAGCAGCACCGGGGAGAAGGGCACAGGCGGCCAGCGGCACACCTGTCCCGCCAGCTCCACCTTCACCAGGCCCGTAGGCGGCATCACCCTCCTGCCCTCCCCTCCCCACGGATGGCGAGCTCTCCCTCGGGGCGCGGGACCCTCCAGTACACATTATACTCTTCGGAGCCTGCGGCCGGCCGGGCCCTGCTCCAGGTGCCAGGTGAGCCTCACCCGGCGCTGTCCGGGCTCGCACTCCCCCCGCCCGGTGCCCGGGCCTTGTGCGCTCAGCTGGCCGCTCCCCTTCCCAGAATGAGCACTAACGCACCCTCTCGGATGGCTGGGCTGGGTGTTGGTTTCCTGTTTATTTCTTTCCCCTTTGTGTCAAACTCCCTTTTCTCACTCTAAACTGGCACGAGAGGGGGATTCACAATTCACCCTCCCGGCTCCCTTCCCAGCACACGCACCTCGCTGCAGTCTTAATCATCTAGTTTGTAATATTTCATCTCCCCTCCCTTTCATCTCCCTCCGAACACCTCGACCGGTTAGAATAAACATGTAGTTTTAATTCTGAGGCACCTAATTTAGTCTGGCAGGCAACGTTCCGCCACTCACTGGCATGCACCTCCGCTGAGTCACACTCCAGCTCACCAGGCACGCCGGCCCCCGCCCACACTGCCAGGGGCTGCGTGGGGAGAGGGCTCGGGGCCGCGTTCCCAGGAGGCAGGCCTGGGACAGGTGGCAGTGCCCTCCCCCAGTGGTGTCCTTTCCTGGAGAGGCCGCAGGACACCGCCAAGGAATCCCATAGGCGGCTCCTGGCCCCAAGCACTGGCCCCGAAAAGCCAGCCCGAGGGCTCCAGCGTCACTCACCTTCCTCTCTCCAGGGCCGGGCCATGTACGCAGGAGGGCCTGTCAGCAGGTGAGCGGGTAGAGGCCCCCAGGCCGGTAGCAGTTGCCCCTTCTTGGTCTCCGTGGGCATATTTCTGGCCCCTCCTCCCCTTTGCAGGGCTTGGTCAGCAAGGCGGACCTCATTCTGGGTGGCTCCTCTCAGACCACTCAGAGGCCATTGTCACCTCCCTGGAGACCACCGACACCCGACTGCATTGCCATCCTTGACCCCGGCCTGGGGCCTGCCACTCTGCTCTCTCTCCCCTGCCCACCAAGCTGCTGGGCCTGGCCGTACGTTCCACAGGTCACAGGAGTTGACAGGTGACAGGTGAGGGGTGGCACCCGGCCTGCTTGAAGCAAGGGTGCCTGAGAGGACGGGAAGCCGGAGCCCCAGCCCTGTGTCCCCTGGCCAGGCCTGGCTCTGATGAGGCTGGAGGGCTCACCCAGGGGGACCTCAGACCCCCACTCGCCCAAAGACCATGTTGGA
Source organism: Grampus griseus (assembly GCF_964374135.1). NCBI lineage: Eukaryota > Metazoa > Chordata > Mammalia > Artiodactyla > Delphinidae > Grampus > Grampus griseus. The sequence continues at coordinate 1,664,569 of NC_139011.1, read as the reverse complement.
ACCCATTACCTTAAGCAGTTGGCTGGAGGTGATTTAACATCCCTAAGTCAGTGGACATCTTGCCTCCCAAGTGAAGTCTTCTCCAGCTAGTCTGTTTTTCATTCATTCATTCATGCATTCATGGGTCATCTGCTCATTCATTGGTCCAAAAAGTGTCTGGCTGGCCAGGAAGGAGGGGCTCCAGGGATTCAGAAATGAGCTGTGTTGGAAGATGGGGTTCTGAAGCCAGGAAGGTTGTGTGCTTAAAGCTGAGGCAGTGGGAGTGAAGACAAGCCCCCAGGCCCTGGGGTCTCTCTCACGGGTCACAGCTGCCACTCCCACCGCTGCTCAGAGCAGGAACCTGAATCTGGGTTACACCTGGACCAGGGCCTGGCCTGCGCTGGCCTGGGCATTTCTGCCAGTCCCAGGGCCTCCAGGCAGCGGGTCTGAGGCCTCTCCAGGTCCTCACTGATGACCTGCTCCAACCTGCCCATCTCTGTCCCTTCCCACTCAGCTTCCAAAGCCGACGGAACACCTGAGGGACAGGAGATGACGAATGGCAACCGTGTGAGATTTCATTCGTGCCCCTAGGCAGGACCTGCTACAAGGACAGGGGAGGTGACAGCCAGCTCCCCAAGGGTGTGTGCGCCCCAGGGCTCATCCACACTGGACAGTTCAAGCTTCATGGGCCCTTTGGCCCAGCGCTTCTCTTCCTGGATGCACATCCCAGAGAAAGTCCACCCCGTGCACCAAGGGGTCACCCACAGGACGTTCCACCCAGCTTGCTGTGGAGACGGCAGCCAGGCCCTGCTGGAAGCTTGTCCACAGAGCCGCACCTGGGGAAACGGAAGTTCCGGGAATGGGAGAGAGGATGGATACAAGGCCTGTGGCCCCATCCAGGATGGAGCATCTCGTGGCCGGGAGGATGAGGCAGCACTGGGCTACAACCTTCGTGTGCATTCTCCCCACAGAGCTGAGTTAATTGCTGAAAGGAGTTAGCTTGGGACACCACTCACCCATGTCTCAGGGGCCCATAGACCGCGTCAGTCCACTGTTTGGATCAGTGCGTACCGCCCGGAGATGTAAAGAACGAGGCAGAGGTGTGATTGGCTCAAACACAGGCAGAGGAGGGGCCATGTGTGCTGGGAAAGTCACAGAGAACCTGTCCACGTTGGCGAGGTTTTCTCCCCTTAAAACCAGAAAGATCTCAGGCCAAACACTAAGCTCTGATGAAGCTGGGTCCTGGGCCGGGGCTCCCCCATAATTGTTGCCCCCCCCATACTTATCAGCATACCTGAAACGTTATATAGGGACTTCCCTGGTGGTCCAGTGGCTAGGACTCCATGCTCCCAATGCAGGAGGCCCAGGGTTCGATCCCTGGTCAGGGAACTAGATCCCACGTGCCGCAGTTAAGACCCGGCGCAGCCAAATAAATAAATAAATAATTTTTTTAAAAAAAAGTGATATATATATATAAAAAAAAAGTGATATAAGTTTCAAAGGAGAAAAATGCATCTATTAACTCCTCACCATGAAGGTGTAAAATGCTGATGACCCAGCAGCCCTGGAGGCTCTGGGCAAGCGCAGCGTTCCCTAAAGGGAACAGGGGCTCATGGGGGGCCATGGGGCTCCTTGACCAGCAAAGGTGGCAGGCTCAGAGTGGAGCTCCTCCTGGACCCTCTGCAAACATCTCAGCGGGTTGGTTCCCAAGGTGGCAGAGTCTACATCTAAGCCCGTCTGAAGAGTTTAGGGACCAACCCCAACCTGCTCAGGGAGAATGGGCCCCCCTTTCTCTCTCCCTGCGGTACTGACCCCGCCAGCTCCCAGGGGCGCTCAAGTTGGCTGATTCTCAGAAAGGATCCTTTGCAGCCACAGCTCCCTCCCTGGGAATGTACAAGTCCGGCTGGGTGACACCCATAAGGAGAGTGGCTGGACCCTGTGGAGGCTCGGGGGTGGCATGCAAGGCCACATGGGGTGCAGCAGGGTGAGCACATCCTGGCTTCAGGAGAACAGACCCCCGGGCTGGCTCTGCTCTGCCTGGCAGCGTGATCTGGGCCTGCGTGCTGGGTCGTGTGTGGATGTGGGTGTGTGTGATCGTGTGTGAGTGGGGGGGTGGGGGTTGGTGTCTGCGTTTGTGTGCCAGTGTGTGTGCACAAGGCTGAGACCAGCAGTGAACCTGGAACCAACAGAGCCCTGCGGGCCCTGGGGAGCCAGGTTCTAGGACGGGGGCAGAGAGGGGCAGGAGCAGGTGCCTGCCTGGCCCTGGACATGGTCATGGGCAGGGTAAGGAAGAGGGCCGCAGAGTGGTGAGGGCTCTTGGGGTCTAAGGAGCTGCTCCCTTGTCTTATCGTATCTCCACATCTGGACTCATTCAGGCATCTACTCATCACACACTGGCCAAGTAAGGCAGCTCCTCGAGGTAGGGGCCAAGACAGACGAAGAAATAAGGATGCCCAGGCCATGCCACCCGAGTGCTGAGAGAGACAGCACAGCCTGAGGGGGCTGCCTGGGAGAACAGGATATGGGGAGAGCACTGAGAAAGGAGCAATTCCCCACCCTCCCAGAGCTCCAGATGAGGAGGGGATGGTGGACTAGCCACAGGCAGAAGGACAGAGGCATAAAATAAGCCAGCCACTGGCTCCAGAATCTTCGAGGAAAGAGGCACAGATTCCTGACTTTGGCTTCATGAGTCATCCACACCAGGCAGGCCCACGCTCTTCAACATCATCAGAATCACCACTGTCCTTACCATCACCATCATGATCACCATCACCACCACCATCACCAGCACCACCAGCCCCATCACCACCATCACCATCATCACCACCATCACCACCATCACCATCATCACCACCATCACCACCACCACCACCATCATCACCATCACCATCACCATCATCACTACCATCACCATCACCACCACCACCACCACCACCACCATCACTACCATCACCATCACCACCACCATCACTACCATCTCCATCACCATCACCATCACCACCACCACCACCATCACCACCACCATCATCACCACCATCATCACCACCATCACCACCATCACCACCACCACCACCATCACCACCACCACCACCACCACCACCACCATCACCACCACCATCACCACCACCACCACCACCACCACCATCACCACCATCACCACCACCACCATCACCACCACCACCACCATCACCATCACCACCACCACCACCACCACCACCATCACCACCACCATCACCACCACCATCACCACCACCACCACCACCACCACCACCACCACCACATCACCATCACCACCACCATCACCACCACCACCACCACCACCATCACCACCACCACCATCACCACCACCACCACCACCACCACCATCACCACCACCATCACCACCATCATCACCACCACCACCACCATCACCACCACCACCATCACCACCACCACCACCATCACCACCACCATCACCACCATCATCACCACCATCACCACCATCACCACCACCACCACCATCACCACCACCACCACCACCACCACCACCACCATCACCACCACCATCACCACTATCACCATCACCACCACCAGCACCATCACCACCACCAGCACCAGCACCACCAGAACCATCACCACCACCACCATTCTCCTCCCGCATTCGGTTCTGGGTAGAGGACTGTGTACGTCAGAGCAGGCAGCTGGATAGCCAGGGCTATGAGGAGTCGGCGGGAAGAGCAGGAGAGGATTTGTGGGATCCAGATCCTTGCCGGGGTCCTTGCTTGTCATGTGGCCTCGCACAACTGACTTGTCATTTCTGAGCCTCAGCTCCCCGCCCTTTGAGAGCAGGGTTATGCTCCATGACCCCACTACTTTTCGATGTTGTTTTGAGAGTGAAATAAATTGAACTATTTGAAGGTGTTACGTAAATTTGAAAGTGGTGAGCAAATGTTATGCATTCTTCTCAGCACGGAGATTCCATTCCCAGCTGAGCCCCTCTCTCTGCCCCCCCTCCCAGCAACCACACACTTACCAGGTCCTGGGAGTGTGAGGTTCCAGGAACCAACCCCAGGAGCTGGAAGATTGACGCCACCTTTGACTGGAATGCAAACAACATGCAAATGAACAAGCAAATTCCCTCTCCTCCTTCGGGAGGGCCCTACCTGGTCCTGGTTGGGCTGCCCTGCCCTGGCTCTTGTTCAGGACAGGTGGTGGAGGGACAGGGCTGTGGGGGTCCAGGCGGAAGGAGGGGCCTGGAAACACCACACGTCACAGAGCACCCAGCAGGTCCATGTTCTCGCCCTGTCTCTGCTCCACAAAATATCCATGCGTCTTCCGGAGCTGCAAGCTTCCCTCCCTCGTCTCAAACGTGGCATCCGTCCCCGTCACTCCGCCCTCCTCTCTCTCCTCCCTTCTGTCCTTCCTCCAACTTTCCCTGGGGGCCCTTGCAGGCCCCGGACTTGGTGTCCACCACCGGCACTTGGGCTCCAGGAGAGAGACTAACAAGAGGCCACGGCCCCGCAGTCCCAGCTCACGGTGCAGAGTGTCACCCTATGGACCCCCGGGGGTCCGAGGCCACTCCTTGAGAAGCCTTGGCGTGGAGCTGCATGTCTGCCACCCTCCACATGTCTGTCTGTCTGGCCACCCACCACCCAGGCTGGGCTGTGTCCTGAGTGTCAGCTAGTGAGACCTCCTGATGGGGCCACGGGGATGGGACATCAGAGCCCGGGGGGGGGGGGGCAGGGGAGGACCCATGTGGAGGCTGAGGTGGTGTCCAGGGTCCCTGTGGACACCTGGGGCCTCTTTGGCACTCAGAGGTGGTGAGAGTGGGGTCGTGCACCTGTCCTGGGGGCCTGGGCAGGGCACCAGCTTGCAGGGGAGAACTCGGCCTGCGCCTGCAGGGGGGCCAACGTCTCATCCGTGCCACTTGGAGCCCGCGGGGCGCCAGGTGTGGTGGGGAGGTGTGCAAAGCCGCTGGGCCGCCTCGAGCCTCAGCTCCCTTGGCTCTGTGATCTCTGCGATTGTCTGCACTGATTTTCACTGCACGGTTTATTCAATGCTTAATCTCCCTCCACTGAAAGCTCCGAGAGCAGAGCGGCGTCCTCAGTCCCAAGGGCCTGCTAAGCCCAGGGGAAGGCCTGACAGAAGCCGGGCGGCTACTGGCACAGGCCCTGAGTCCACACGGCCTCTGCTCTGGGAACCGGGGCGGCAGGGGTGGCGTGGGGACTGGCCCGGTGTCAGCAGGTGCCAGGCCCACGGGAGGCGCCCGAGGAGGCCAGTCAAATGGCGGCCGTTGATAGTCACCCTCAGGGGTGCCTGGGGAGGGTCAGGGCTCAGTCTGTGATATGGACTAGGGATCAGTACGCCCGGGACCAGGGCTCAGTCAGGACGTCGTGAGGACTGGAAGTGGTGCTTCAGAAGTGTCCCGGGCCGGAGGCAGGAACTGCGTGTAACGACCCTCCTTCCCTTTCTGCCCTGTCCATCCTGAAGACCCCCTTTGAAGAACGAGTCCATGAGTCTCGGTCGCACCTGGTCGGAGTGAGGCTTCGGTGCCAACCCTAGTGCCCGGCTGTGTGAGCTTGGGCCAGTCGCATCACCATTCTGAACCACGAGCTGCCCAGCTCCAGGATGGCCCCACGTCTTGCAGCCTTTGGGGGTTACAGATGGAGATGGGCATGCAGTGGGCTGGCCAGCACAGCTGCTGAGGACATGTCAGGAGGGTGCCTTCAGGCTGCCCACTGGCAGGGCCGTGAAGGCCCTTGGGCGTCCCCAGCCGGCCCCACCCCGGGTCCCCAGAGCAGCAACAGTGCAGCTGTGGGCTGGCGCCACCGCACCTCTCCCTGACCTGCATTTCCTCTGCCGGCCCCCGTGGGGGGTGGGGAGGGAAACCCGCCACTCGCACCTGGTTCTCAGTCAAGAGTTGTGACAATGAGTGGTTGAAAATAGTCTGAAACTATCCCAGCCTCGTCCTCCCCAGCGAGGGCAGGGCAGGCGAGGGGTGCCGAGGAGTGGGCAGCACGCTCGGGTTACATAAGCTTGGCGCCCTGGGCGCCCCGGGCTCCCCGGGAGAAGGCAGATGGCTCAGCCCCATGGCCGGGAAGCCAGGTGTCCTGGGCCTGCGGACGGGTCCTGCGGGCAGGGCACGGGCTGTGGGCCCGGCAGAAGCTGCAGGGCACGGTTGGCCGCGCAGACTTTCCCGGGTCTGAGGACTAGGTGGACGAAACTCTCCAATACCTTGGTCCTGAGTCCCCCAAACAAGTGCCCCATTCCTCCTCCTTCCCCCAGAAGCCCGCCTGAGTCCCGCCCGATGGAGACCCTCCAGCGCCTTCGCCACTCTGAGCCTTTCCCGGAGAGCTCAAAGAAACGACGCCGCCCAGCCGACAAGGGCAGCCTCGGCCGCAGAGGCAGGCTTGGCAGGGTCCAGAGCAAGACTGGCCGATCTGCCCCTCACCTCTGCCCACCTGCTCCCCCGCTCAGGAGGCATGTCCCTCTCCTGGGTGCCCACACCCCAGTGCCCCCATGGCTTCGATGCCATCCACAGAAGCTGAAGGGAACTCTGTCTTTCCAGGCCTGGTGTCCCCCCGAGTGACCCTCAACCTGAGGTTTCTGCGTCCAGCAGGCCTGCTGTTCTCCAGGGCCTTAGGCAGAGGTGGTGAGCGGGGAGCAGGTGGAGCGCCGAGGCCCGTGCTGCAGCAAGAGAGCTTAAGGTCAGGCGTAGGAGGAGCTTCCAAGGGCTGAGGTTGTGACAGCTGGAATCATGGGCCAGCTCTTCCCTCCTGTCTCCTGCCCTGCCACTCCCGAGGCCCATCACTCAGCCAGCCAGCCCGGGCGTGGGTGGTGGCCCCAGAGGACCCCCGGGGCCAGGGCCACACTGAGGGTGTGCACAGTGGTCCACGGGAAATTCGTTCCTCGGCACTGGGGGCGGGTGGCAGGAGCTCAAGGCGTTGGGGCCAGACAGGGAACAAAGCCGTGGGCAGCCAACTGCCGTCTGCTGCCGTCATGCCGCCTGACCCCAAGGGGCTGCAGGGAGGGGGTCCTGTCCTGTGGGCTGGGCTGAGTCAGGGCAGGGAGGCAAGTGGGCGTGGGGCAGGAGCTGGGCCCCAGCCAGGAAGCTTGGCACCAGAGAGCAGGAAAACTGGGACTCTGGCGTGGAGCCCACACCTCCATTGGTATTTGCCATCTGTGCCAGGCCCTCCTTGATTTACTCATTTAATCCTGACAAAGACCACATAGGTGGTACTATTATCGTCCCCATTATAGATGAAGCAGCCACAGAGTGGGTAAGTTGCCTGAGGTCACACAGCTAGAAAGTGGAGCAGTCAGGACACAACCCAGCCTCCGGTCTGACTGCAGCCACTGCACCAGCACGCCCTGAGGACACCCCACGCTCACCTGGACCCCCGATGTGTGGAGGGGAGAGATGCTGGGTGGCTCACCAGCTCTGCGGCCGAGCCTGGAGCCGCAGGTCGCGTGCTCGCCCTCCCAAGGGAGCCTCAGGACTCCCGGATGCCAGACCCCGGCGGGGATGGCCGGCCACAGCTGCGATAGGGCAGCCACCAGCCACACGTGGCTGTTTAAAGTGAAATTAGTCTAAAGTACGTAAAATTACAAATTCAGTTCCTCAGGCGCACAAGCCACATTTCAAGGGCTCGGGAGCCACACGTGGCCAGTGGTGGATGTGTTGGACGGTGCAACACAGAACGTGGCCACCATCCATTCTATTGGACAGCTCTGCAGAGCCATCTTTGGAGACGGGCCTTCTCTGCTCTTTGCCACTCCCGCCCCCGGCCCAGAGGCAGGCAGCCTGGGGAGAGGGGCAAGGGGATGGTGGGAGGGGAGGTCGGCCTCCCTGGGCCCTCTCACTGCCCACCTCCTGGTAACTCACCCTGACGCTGGCCTGGCCCTGAACCTAGTCTGCTAGAACACAGACCACAACTGGGTCGCTGCTGTGTGTCCAGACCTGGCCTGGGCTGGTGAAGGGTGACGGTCCACGCAGGACTGTGGACTTCACGGGATGGAAGCTGCGGCACATCTGCCCAAGACCCACCGTGTGCTGGCCCAGTCACCCAGCTCTGGGCTGGCCCTGGCATGCAGAGCCCCTTGTGAAGGGTCCCGTCACTGTCACTGGGCCCAGGGAGGGTCTCGGACTGTCTGACTTTGTGGATGGGCTGAGATGTGTCTGGTGTGTTCCCGGGATACAGCGAGGGGCCATGCCTGCCGATGAGGAGATCACCGGGGAGGATGGAGGACTTCCCGGAGGAGGCGCCCTTCTGAGCTTCATCCTTTAGAACCCGTGGTTAACCGGAGGAGCTGGGAGCCCCTGGCCTTGCTGTCCTTCCTCCCCAACCATCCCTCCTCTTTTTCCTCCCCTCACAGTTGCACAGCCTGAAGGGACCAGGGCTGAGTGGGGTTGGGAAGGAGGGGGGACCCAGAAGGCAGAGCTACCACAGGGCGGGTCCTCGCTTCTGCTGAGTGGCAGTGCAAGTCCTTTGTGTCCTGGCTGGGAGGCTAATCATGGCATGTTGCATCCACAACTAATTATGTGCATGTGAATCAGCTAATTACTCACCATGCTCAGCGCCCGCCACCCCAACTCTGGCTGGCAAAGTTCACAGAGTGGTTGGAGAGGACCACGAATGTCCCCAGGCTGGGAATCCTGTGCAGTCCCCTACTGCCCAGCCCCCACGTGGCCTCTGAAGGCCCGAGAAGGGTTGCCAGATGCTAAGGGCTCTCGCTCCACCTCTGTCCCAGGAGCCAGGAGTAAGGGAGCTTGGTTCTAGACCACCTGCTCCGCACGCGACCGCACGTAGATCCCCCCTTCTCCCCTGAGGAGAGGACTGTCCTATACGAAAATGCTTGGAAATAGACAGGGCCTCGAGGAATGCTTCCTGCTGCTCCACTGGGGGTCCTCCCAGCCCCCCACAGAGTTCCTGGTTCTCACCCCTCAGGGATGCCTGAGCGTGGACACTCAGGCCTGGGAATAAAGAACTGGATGCGTAAGACTGCCATGAGGACGGGGCTCAGAGTGGGACCAGGGCCAGGGCTCAGAGTGGGACCAGGGCTCAGAGTGGGACCAGGGCCAGGGCTCAGGGTGGGACCAGGGGCGGGGCTCAGAGTGGGACCAGGGCTCAGAGTGGGACCAGGGCCAGGGCTCAGAGTGGGACCAGGGCTCAGAGTGGGACCAGGGCCAGGGCTCAGGGTGGGACCAGGGCCAGGGCTCAGGGTGGGACCAGGGTCAGGGCTCAGGGTGGGACCAGGGCCAGGGCTCAGCATGGGACCAGGGTCAGGGCTCAGAGTGGGACCAGGGTAGGGGTTCAGCATGGAACCAGAGTCGGGGCTCAGTGTGTGACCAGGGTCAGGGCTCAGAGTGTGACCAGGGTCAGGGCTCAGAGTGGGGCCAGGGCTCAGAGTGGGACCAGGGCCAGGGCTCAGAGTGGGACCAGGGTCAGGGCTCAGAGTGGGACCAGGGTAGGGGTTCAGCATGGGACCAGAGTCGGGGCTCAGTGTGTGACCAGGGTCAGGGCTCAGAGTGTGACCAGGGTCAGGGCTCAACGTGTGAGCAGGGTCAGTCAGGGCTCAGTGTGACCAGGATAGGGGCTCAGAGTGGGACCAGGGTAGGGGTTCAGCATGGGACCACGGTAGGGGTTCAGCATGGGACCAGGGTCGGGGCTCAGTGTGTGACCAGGGTCAGGCCTCAGCATGTGACCACGGTCAGGGCTCAGCGTGTGACCACGGTCAGGGTCAATGTGTGACCAGGGTCAGTGATCAGTGAGTCAGTGGCTGTGGTGAGGGATTGGTTCATGGCCATGAAGAGGGCTTTTAATGTCATGCGCTCTCTGCGGCTGGGGGAAGAAGTTCTAGAACCTGGGTAGGGTTGACCTGCCAGGGGATCGTCAGTTTCAACGTCCTGTGCTAAGCCTACTCTGGGTTTCTTCAAGCTGTGGCCCCGCCCTCAGGTGGCTGTGAGATGGTCAAGGGTTTGCACAAGCTTTGGTGGAGGGTGCTGGATGTAAACTGGTAGCAAATCTCTGGAAGAGTAGCCATTGGCTTAGAGTTCTAGAATCCTGGGGTGTCTGGGCTGCAAGAAACCTTCAGAACCCTTCCGTCCCGGTACTCACGCGCCCATCGGGACACTGAGGCTGCAGCAGGGCCGGTGTGACTCTGTTCATTTCAGGGCACTCAGCTGGGTGTGGGCCTGGGGCAGTGGATAGAAGCCCTGCCCTGGAATTTCAGGGGCCATGCTGACTTTGCTCCCTCCTCAAGGAGGAGCATGGGGGCAGTTAGGCACCTCTGCTTCTAGGAGGGGGAACTGTCTGGGGTCTGGATCAGGAACTGGGGCAAGGGGACACTTTTCTAAAAGGGGCAAGTAATGGAGAGAGGCAAGGAGTCCCAGAGCAGGGAGGGGGAGACATGGCCCTGCTGAGAAGCCCCGTCTGAGGGGACACCACCTTGCGCTGGATGGCCTGGGTGGAGGGGGTCCCAGCCTTGCCCTGGGAACCCCAGGCGGGGGTCCCAAAGCAGAGGAGTGGGATGGCTGCTATCCTCCCCCATCCACGGGAGAAAGGTTGGTGGCAAAGCGGCAGCTGAAATCCTGACTCAGAGCTACCGGCACCCTTGGCGGGGCCTTGTGGCCGAATACCAGAGGACCCCTGGTGGCCACGAGCTGCTAGTGCAGGGAGGAGATGGAAGCAAGGGCAGCGGGCAGAGAGGATCTGGGCTAGGAAGGGTGGGAGGCGCAGATGGGGCAGCACCTCACCCCCACCCCGCCGGGGGCACCACCTCCATCTCTTCCCCCAGTTCAAAGACTTTGGGAAGAAGGTCCTTTCCCCGGGAGGGAGGGGGAAGAATAAGGCTGGCCTGGAGGTTGACTGGGAAAGGGGCCTCCCCTGCCCTCCCAATTGCCTTGGGATCTGTGTCTCCCTAGCTCTTCCGACCAGCCCCTCAGGACACCCCTAGAGGCTTAGGCCACAGGCTGGCCTTTCGAGAGGGACTGGTTTGGACGGAGCTCCACCTGATGAGGGGAGCAATGTGCAGTGACCAGAGATGGTGCTGACTGTGGCGCTGATGTAGTGGCTCTGTTCGGGGGTTGTGGCAATGGTCATGGAGAGAGCAGTGTGGGGGTGGCTGCTGACATTCAGGTTGAGAATGGTGACAATGATTGCGGATTAATGTTTGGTGGTGACAGTGATGACACCCTGCTGGAGCCTCCTGGGAGGAAGCTGAGAAAAGCAGACGGTTGGACCAGATGCTGGGCTTGGGCAGCAAAGGCATTAGTGGACTGCTAAGATGATAAATGTATATAGTATTGGATATTCAGGCGGACCCAAAGAAGATTTTGCATTCAGAGTGGACCACAAGTTATGAAAAAGAAGCAAGGGGCTGGGAGGCATAAACATCCTGGTAGAGAAGGACCCTGAAGTAATCTCCCTGAGGTCATTCCTCCAAGATTCTGTATTTCATTCTAGGGAGGCCCCCTATGGGTATCTGGCCAAAGGTCTCAGAAGAAGAGGGACTGTTGTCACTTTAAGATGGGAGATGAAGCAGCTAAAGGGGCCATTTCCATCAGCTTATGGAAAACAAAATCTAAATATGCGACTGGGATGTCCTCACTGTCACCAAGTCAAAGGAGGATGCATGGAGGATGTGAATGTGGATGGAATGGCTGAGGACAGCTCCACAGGGTAAATGGTGGTCTGGACCTCACTTTCAAACCCTTGGCTCTTCTCCCATCCCCTCCCTCAGCATCTCTCAGAACAGAGTACCCCTGAGGAGACTCGACAAATCCAACCTGGGCAGTTCAAACTGGCCCTTCCCACGTCCGCCAACCTCTGACCCTCTTGGATGGGGTCCAGAGTCTGTGCCTCTGACTCTGTCTCTTGCCCATCACTCATTCCATCTTCCATCCAACCCGCCCACCCACTCTCATCCACCTATCCATGCATCACCCTTCTAATTGCACGGCCCACCCCATCTCTTCAGCCCTCCACTCATGTGCCATCCATCCATCTATGCACCCACCTACCCTGCCCATCCTCAGCCGCCTCTTTCCTCCATCCATCCACCCACCCTCCACCCTTCCATCTACCGTCCCACCCGTCTCTCTAGGCATCTGTCCATCCACCCAGCCTCCGGAGCACCTCCTCAATCTACACCCACTTACCTCATCCACCCTTCCACACATCCCATCCTCTCATGGACCTCTGTGCATTGTTCACGCACAACCCCATATAACTTCCTTCCCTCCATCCATCTGCCCTCTGTCTACCCATGCATCCCCCTGTCCACCTATCCACCCATCCATTTATCCAGCCGGCCAGCGGCAGCCACTCCTCGGCTCCTGGAAGAGGCAGAGGGCTGAGACCCAACTCTTGGTTTTCCTGCTGCATGGGGCAGGAGCTGGGCTTTCCTCGGTGTGCGCGCTTGTGTGCGTTTTACCCGTGCCCCCAACCCCGTTATCTCTCTCCCCTCCCCCACACCCCGCCCCCCGCTCGCGCTCCCCTCTAATGTGTGATCTGGAAGCTCTATAAAGCCTGATGTAATCCGTAATGCAGTCTCTGGCTCCCGATTCGGGATCCAGTTTCAGAGAGGGAGAGATTGGGGAGCGCCGGCAGCCCGGTGGGGGGAAGCAGCTCGCCTCTCTCCTCCTCCTTCTCCTCGTCCTCGGCCTCCTCCTCCTCCTCCCCGCGCCGCCCCGCCCCCGGCTCGGCTCGGCTCGGCTCGCCCCCCCCCCCCCAGGAAGGGGAAAAAAGGCGAGAGGAGCGGGGCAGGCGACAGGAGCGGAGCGGCGGCGGCGGCCGGAGAGGGAGCGGCGGGCGCAGGCGGCGGCGGGCGCGGCGTTGGCGGCGGCCCCGGCGGAGCGAGCGTGGAGCCGGCGAGCCGGGAACACAGGCGGCCGCGCCGCGTCCTGGCCGGGCCCGGGCCCGCGCGCTCCGCATCGCCCGCAGCCCGGGCATCCGGACCTCCCCGGCGCCCGGGGGGCGCCGGCAGGCGGGGGGAGGGGAGGGGGCCTGCGCGCGCCGGCGGGTGCGCTCCCGGGGACGTCGCTGCTAGGCCTGGAGCGGGCCGGGGGCGACGGAGGCAGGAGGACCCCCCCGTCCGCCCGGACGCCCGGCTCGGCCGCCGGCGAGGCGCGGCGCTCCTGGGTATTTGCAACTCGCCGGATCAAGTCTTCGCCAGCGGGGCCGCTGCTGCCGGGAAGGTAAGGAAGGCTCCGGCGGGCGGCTGGGGGCTGGGGGCGCGGCGAGAGGGGGTGCAGCGAGGGTGGGAGGGGGCCGGGGGAGGGGCGGACGCCCGGACTTCTTAACTTCGCCGTTTGGAGCTTCGCAGCTCCGAGGTTTGCGCTCGGAGCACGGGAGTTTGGACCCCCCTCTCCCCCCGCCCCCTGCCTCCTCCAGCGGCCGCGACGGAATCTGGCAGGTCTCCGCGCGCCCGCATTGGGAGACTGAGGAGGGGGCGACCTGGACGTGGGAGAGGCTCCTCGGCGCTGCTCACCTGCCCCCAGTCCACACACACGCAGCCTGGCCGGGGTGGCAGGCCAGGCTGGGGAAGACACCCCCTCCCCGTCATAGGCACAGACCCAGGGCAGGCTGGGGAAGGCGTTCCCGTTGTGTCCTCACCACATACGGACGCTGGCAGGGGCCTCAGGGAGCCCCAGATGTCCCCACAGCCACACGCAGACCCAGGTAGGTTCAGGAGGGACACCCCAGTGTGTCCCCCTTCCCCTCATCACAGCCAGAGCCCCTACAGACATTGTAGGGGCCCGAGATGTCCTCCCCCACGCACAGTGCCTCCCTCGAAGCCTCACGGTAGACCCGGCACTGGCGGTGGACACTCCCCGGAGGTTCTCTTATCCCCAGATCGGGCGGAGGGCTACCCTAGCGCCCGTCCGCCCCCCTCCACACACACGAAAGCCCTGACTCGTTCCGTTCTCGGCTTCTTTTCCGCTCGCTCGGACAGGCCGCGCGGATAAGCCGCTCCGAACTTTGGGTCGGCCCTGTGCCCTCTCCGCGGGAAGCGGGGAGGCCAGGCGCCGGGCACTCCTCGGTCCCCATTCCCAGCGGGCGGAGGCCGCCGGCCCTCCGCGGCCGCCGCGCTCGCTTGGAGCCGCGCGGAGCTGCCTCGAGGAATGAGCCTGGCCCCCGCCCCCTCCCGGGCAGGCTGGGGCTCTGGGCCCGGCCGGGTGCCCTCTCCCACTAGTCTCCGCGGCCCCCTGGGCAGGGCAGAACGCGTCTCGGGCCTGCCTCGGGAGGGGGCGGCGGAGCTGAAAATCGCCGCGAAGCAAGGTGGCCAGGAAGGCTCGTCAGAGGATGCGGCTCCCAGCCCCAGTACCTCTGCCGGGCCGCGGCGGCTCCTGCTGGGGTCACTTCCCAGGCAGCCTAGAGAAAGCGCCCGTTCAGGCACCCAAACCCCGGCCCGCTGGGCACCTTACCCTCCCCACTTTTATTTTCGGCTTCCAAGTTTCTTGGAGCGCAGGGAGGCAGGATGGGACCGGACGAGTCCTAACCCGCCCCTCCTTCAGCACCCTTTCCCTCCGCGCGCTCCCCAACACGTCCCATTCCCCCGGGTCTGGGTCGAGGATTCCTTAGCGGCAACTACCGAGGAGTTGAAAGGTGTGCAGGTGTGTGGGTGGGCAGGGGGCGCGCACCCACGCCCCAGAGGAGCGGATTGGCAAACGTGGTGGGGAGGGAGCCGGGAGGTCTGCGCTCCCAACCCACCTTCGGGACCTACGGGGACCCCCAGTGCCTTCCGCCACTACACAGACACACGCCCCCTACGAGCAGCGGCCGCGCGGGCAGGGTGGAGAGGGCAAACGGGAGGCTGGGGTCCCTTTTCACATCCGGAGGTGGCATACGGTGTATCTGGGGTCTGAGGAGGCGGCCAGAGCGTCTCCTAGAACCCGAAGCCTTCCATTTCTTGGCGACCCCCGCCGCCGCGGAGGCAGCGAGGGAGAGAGCCGCTCCCTCACTACCGCAGGCGGCAGCGAAACTCTGCGTCCGGACGCCCGGGTGCCGCCGGGTCCTGCTTTGAGTACCCGAGCAAGGTCAAGCAGGCGAAGGAGGGGGCGGGGGCTCCTGGGCGCGCCCCCGCCCGTGCAGAGTCAGGGCCTTGGGAGGGGGTGTGGGCCGCCCACCGAGTCAGCCCCGAGAGCCCGCTGCCCGCGCCCGGTCCCCGGAGGCGGACGTTGCGCGCGTTCCGGGATCCCGGAGCGCCCCGCGCCCGGCCCGGTGCCCTTCCTCCCGGCTAGCTTGCTGGCGCTCGGCGCTGCTTTCAGACTTGTTGCTCCTGGATGCGGGGTACGGGGGGGGCCGGCCTGGGATCACCGGAGCCCGGGCGGCGGGGGGCCGAGCGCGAGGCCGGCGGGAATGCGCCAGGGCGGCGCGCGGCTCCGCGGGCGGGCGCGGCGCGGAGGCTCGAGCAGGGAGTTTGCCGCCTCCGATCCCGGAGAAGGGCGCTTGTCCCCGCCACGCTCCCGCGCGGGGGCGGAAAAGACGATTCGTCGCCCTCGGCATAACGCCGGTCTCCTCCAGACCCTGGGCCGGGAGGGGACGCAGCCAAGTTGTCGAGCCCTCCCTTGTCCGGCTCCGGCCCCTCTCGGACCTCTGTGGCCGCGTCCGTGAAATGGGGGCGAGGGTGGGGGTCTCGGAGCCCTTCCGGCTCAGGCCCTCGGCGCTCGTCCCGATGTCCAGCGTGCTGGGCCCGCAGCGTGCTGGGTCTGCGGCGTCCCGACCGGCCGGGTCCGGAGGCAGCTGGGCGCCTGCGGACGCGCGGCCGCGGGGACGGGCACGAGGCGGACCCGGCAAAGCCAGACGAGCAGCGGGGCTCGAGCAACCTCCCGTGGAGTCCTCGCCCCCCTGGCCGGCCCGCCCGGTCCGGCCCCGCCTCCGGAACGAGTCCTGGGGCCCAAGCCCGCCCCCTGGGGACGCCTCCAGCTCAGGCAGGGGCGGCGGGCGCAGGGCTGCGGTGGCGGTGGCGGAGGGCGGCGCGCTGTCGCGTTCGGCCGAGAGAGGGCGCCCGCGCCGCCGGCCGCCTGCCCGCCCCTTCCGTCTCTTCCGTGGCCCAGGCGCCCGCCCCATCCTGGGCAGCCCTGGCCGCCCCCGCCCTCTCGCCGGTGCCGCCGGTCCCTCCGCTCCCGCGTCTGGGCGGGAGCGCTGTGACCTGTGTCTCTCCACGCTCGCCTGGCCCCCGGACCTCCGTGCCCTGTGCACGGGCGTGAGGAGCATGTTTGTGTACATGTGTGCTACGCGTGCAGGTGTGTGTCCGGCCGGCAGGCTGGCGGCATGTGTGGGCAGGCATGCAAACTGCCACGTGTGTGTGTGTGTGGCGCGGAGCGGGTCTGTGTGAATGTGCGCCCTGGATGGCAGTATTTAACCGCACCACATTTTACCTGTGGCAGGTCCTGTAACTGGCTGTGTGCAAGAGGTGGACCCTTGGGAGTAAAGCTCTAACCCCGCCCCCCAAACCTCAAACCTGGAGGGTTTTGTTAACTCTATCCGAGCCAGCAAACCCACACTATCCCATTGTCCTCTGGAACCCTCTGGCCTCCAGCCTCCACGGCTGCAGCTGCGCCATCGGTCAGAGCTGTGATTTCTGTGTAAACACACACGGCCTGGATACCCCTGTGCACAGCTTGCACGCACACACATACTGAATGTGTGGGTGCCCACGTGTACACAGTCGCACTAGTGGTGCAGCCCCGACGAGGAAGAGGGCATGCCCCCCACCCGGTGTGAAGGCTGGTGGGAATACGGGAGGAAGGAGACCCTGCTCGGCTCAGTGAATGGACCCTGGGGGTGGAAGACAGCAGCCTGCAGGAGCCCAGAGGTGGGGCTCCCCGAGAACCCTCCACGGGGAAGTGGCAGCTAAGCTGGGAGAAGAGCGGTGGTGGTGGTGACGATGAGGAGGGTCTCAGTATGGGACCAGCCATGCAAAGGCCCTGTGGCAGGTGTGAGGCGTAGACAGGAGCTGGAAAAGAGGTGAATGGCAGGACCAGGGCTTCAGAGGGAGCGGGGCCAGACCGCAGATCCCTGTAGGCCTCGGGCTATGTCCTGGGAGTGGTGGGGGCCACGGGGTGGTGTAAACAGAGGTGATGACTTGGCCTGATGGACACGCCAAAGATAGCGGGTGCTCCTAGGGGCAGCCAGGTTGCATGGGGCTGCCCCGCCCACAACTGCACTGGACTCCAGACTTCACTTGTCACCACAGAACAGCCATCACCCTGATACCACCCGAGAGCCCCATCAGTGTGCACCACAAACAGCCCACAGCACAGCACAGAACGCGAGCGTGCGCTGCCCTGGAGTCTGGGCCCCGAGGTAGACATTCATGTCCGGGGACATGGTGTCGCTCCGAGGACCCTGGGGCTGCAGGGCACCGGGAGAGCCCCTCTTCCCACCCACTGCCCATTTACGGTTGTTGGAAAAGTAAGGCCAGAGAGGGGAAGAGCTTCCCATTGGAACTTTGATTCCAGGCCTTTGCCTCCGCGCAGCTGCAGGCGACAGAGGCACAAGGCCCGCCCCCTGCAGGGCGGGGCTTCGCAGGGAGACCCCAGGGCCTGTGGCCTCAGCTGAGTGTAAACCCCTGGGTTCAGATCTCTTAGGGAGCCGTCCCTGCGTCCCAGTGTCCTCCTGGCTCCCAGGGTAGGGGAGGACGGGCGCCGCCGGGGAAAGCACACCGCAGGCGGGAGGGTGCCGCCCTGGGGGGCGGGGCTGCCAGTGCAGGTCTCGGGGAGGGCCCAGTTGTCCCAGAGGGATGCGAGTGCCTTCAGAACACAGAGAGCGCTGTCCCTGCTCCCCGCCAGAGCCCTGACCGTTTGGGTCCCAGCGCGCAGGGGCGCCTCCGGAAAGCCTTCCACGCACACACGTGCACACCTGCACACATTCACCCCGTACACGGCGACCCTCCCTGCTGCCGCGCACACGCTCCCTCACGCACTGCACACGTGCATAGGCGCCCCCGCGCGCGCACACTGGTCCCTCCGCAGTCCTGTCCCGGTCTTGGGGTCCACCTCCCCGGCGCTCACCGTGGGCTGCAGGTTGGCTTGCCCTTTCTCCTCCGGGCCCGCCCTCTGCCACCCTCGCTCACCTCGGCCGTCCTGGAGAGAGGGGAGAGGGCGCCCCGTGGGTCTCGGGGAGGCCCAGGTCCGGAGCCTTGATACCTCTGGGCACCAGGTACCAAGGTACGTCTTGGGACGGCCAGTCCTGCCACAGCTGCTGGCACCATTAGGGTGGGTACAGGGGACGTCAGGAGCCAGGAGGCCTGGGTTTCCTGAAGCACGTCCAGGCTAAGCACCCCCTTCCTCTGTTGTCATCCCCCCTCTCCCCACTCCATGCTGTCAGGACCTCTGCGTCCCCACCTGGCCAGGCCTATCCGGGACGTCCCTGGGACCTCAGTGTTGTCTGCCGGCCGCCAGGGCCCTTCCTGACCGCCTCTTCCGATCTTGTCACCGTCCTCACACCCTCCCCGTGTGGCCTTGGACAGGTGACCTTGGATGAGCCCCCCTTCCTGGGAACCTCAGGCACGGATCCTGGCGTGGGGTGTGGGTGGGCATCACTTGTAGGCCAGCCGCTGAGCGGGCGTGGAAGGTGTGTCTCCCTCTCTGGGAACAGGGGCTTAATCTGGGTACCGAGCAGGGGGACACAGAGGGGAGAGGGCAGTGACGTATGTCACACCCAGAATTTCAGGAGCCTCCCCTCCTCAGGAGAGTTCCCCGCTCCGGGGGTTGCCCCAGTTGATGGGGCAGACGCTCTCACTGTCCCCGCCTGGGACTCTCCAGAGAGCGTGTCTGTGTGCACGCGAGGGCATCGTGTGCGTGTGTATGCAACCACGTGTGTGCATGCCCGGGGCGCAGGACGCAGTGGAGCTCAGAGCGGGAGGGGTCCGGCAGGCTCAGGTAAGGCTTCTAGGACAGCCATCTGGCCCGTGTCCTGAAGGACAGCCATCTGGCCCGTGTCCTGAAGGACAGGTGGGTGTCTGCTGGGCAGGGGCCAGGGCAGCGGGGGCAGCCCGGGAGCTTGAGGGCACGGGGTGTCTTCAAGGCCTACAGGTGGTTTGGGGTAACAGGCTCCTGGGCGAGAAGAGGTGTGATGAGGGTGAGGGTGTGCACGGGGAGGCCTGGAGCAGAGCCAGGGGCCCTCCCTCCCCCCAGCAGTGCGCCTTCCGGGGCACCTTTCTGTTTCCTCCTGGGGAGCTCTGCCTGGCCTCCGGCCAGATTCCCCTGGCAGCCCCTGTGCCCAGGCAGGCAGGTAGGCAGGGGAAGGAGGCCTCCCTGCCGGCAGCCCAGCCCCGCCCAGGCGGCCCCTCCCCGCCCCGGGGGATACCTCTCTGTCAAGCTCCACCTTTCTGCTGTGAGTGGAACATGGCCGGGGCCTCCTTGGGGGAGGCCTGGGGTGCGCCACACGCCAGTCAGGAGGGCTGGGGGCAGGATCTCCGAGCGGCGCCCCCAGCTCTGCTCATGAACGGAGGCTCTGCCTGTCGGCCTGACCTGCCACGGCCCAGGAGGGCGGCCCCCGCTGGGCGGTCAGGTGCCCCCGGGGGGCCCTCCCCTGCGTGCTCTCCCAGCCCCACCCGGCCGCCGGCTCCGAGCCACGGATGCCCACGCGCCCCTCCCCCAGTGCAGCCTTCCCCAGGACACACAGGCGGGCACTGTTCAGAGTGCCGGGCGGGACAACAGAGCGCCTTTTGTGGCTGGTGTCGGGGGATGCCATTGGCGGCCTGGGGTGGGTGGGGAGGGATGGAGGCAGGGCCTGGGTCAGGCCTGTGTGTTGGACAGTTGCGGTGAGGTGGCGGTGGGGGCGGGGGGGTATCCCACGGACTGAGGTGAGGCTGGAGGCTTCTGGAGGCTGATGGGTGGGCATCCAGCCCACGCCCCTGAGGCGCCCAGGGCTTCTGATCGAGGCCAGGGGCTGGATGGTCCCCCGTGCGCAGATACGTCTGGGACGGTGGTGGGAGGAGGGCGCGTCACCCCTCAGCGGGCGGCGACCCTGCCAGCTGTGAAGTGGGGCCGCTGCTGCTCCTGCCTCCTGGGGTCCCGTGTGCGGTCAGCGCTCAGTAACCAGCCACCGTCTCCCTCTCTCGTCGCCGTGACTCCAGATCCCCGTCCTCCGCCTGCCGGGGCCGGCTCTCTGGGGTCCCCCACCCCTCACCCCGAGGCCACCCTGCAGGCTCTGAGAGGCCGCGTGGTAGGTTCGGGGCAGAGGCTGGCCAAAGGGATGGGGGCCAGACACCAGGAGGGTTTCCCTGCAGCAGGGCAGTTTGGCCCTGAGAAGGTGATGGGAGAGGCGGGGGCCTGAGGGGGCTTGGGTGCTAATTGGCCACCGTCCTTGGGACCCCAAGATGGGCAGGGGGTGATGGATGCCGCAATGACCCAGGTTGGGATATGGGAACCCAAGGACCAGACAGGGGGCCTGCAGCCCCAGGGAGACAGTCCCCCGTGAGCACCTCTGGAGAGGAGCGACCCGCAGCCTCGCTGGACCCCGGCCCCGAGGCCAGGAGCCTCCTCCAGGCCCCTCACCTGTGGTCGCCAGGCTTGTAGAGTTTGACCCCCAGCGGAGGCCTGGGCGCTGGGTGTGGCTGAGGGGAGCAGGCGTGAGCCAGCCCGGGGGAGCCACAGCCCCAGTCACCTGCACCCAGTGTGGAGCCGGCCTTCTGCCGGCCTGGCCCTTCTCTGAGGCCCTGCCTTGGCCTCCGTGGGGCTCCGTCCTGGCCATGGGCTCCCCCTCCAGGCAAGCACTCCTCTCCCAGCCCCAGTCCCTGTCCCACTGCCCTGCACATCCCATGATTAAAAGCTGAGCCTTCCTTCTGCTGGGAGCCTTGTACAAGCGTGCTACTACACGTGTGTGTGTGTGCAGACACAGTGCAGGCACGCACACACATGTGCGCACACAGAGACATAGGTGTTTGCACACGCACGTGCGTGCACATGTACGGGCACACGTCTACTCCCCCCAGCTCAGCGAGGGTCCCCACCGCCTATGACCCACATGCTCAAGCTAGAAGCCTGGTCACCTCCATGACCCTGTTTGTCCTCTGACCACCCTCCCGGCCCAGACACCACACAAGCCTCCCCTGTGTGCCCCCTCCCCCGTCAGAGGAATCCCCCCAGTGAAGATCGATGCTGTCCCCCTCATCCCGGGACCCTTCCCCAGCACTGCCCCCTCCAGGACACTATCCCTGGGTGCCAGGTGGGGTCAGGGGCTCCCCTGCACGCCCCACCCCGTCTCAGCTCTGCTTGCCCGGGCCTGGGATGGATTCAACTGGGCGGCCTCCACCACGGCTGTGTGACCTGGGGCCTGACACGGGCGTCCCCCGGACCAAGGCTAGAGGGGACCTCTGAGCCATTTATCCAAGGCCTTGTTGGAGCGTTTCAGGCAGGCAGTTAATGGGGATGGAGAGGCCGCAGCCTCTGGAAAGCACCTGTGGGTCTGTTGGGGGCGGGGCGGAGGGCAGGGTGTGGGGTGCGGGCAGGTGGAGGGTGAGTGACCGCTGGCAGGCACGGGAGCTGTCCGTGCTGACGGCCTGGGCCTCCTGCCCAGCTCTGCCCCGAGACCCAGCCAGAAGAGGCAGGGCCAGGCCAGTTCTGTGGCACTCAGACTCGGAGCTGGGGCAGCGTTCTGGCCAGCAGAGCCCTGCCCAAGGCCCGGGGTGTGGAGCTGTTCAAGACGTAGAGGAGGCCTGGCCCCTGGTGCCCCAGTGGTCCGCGCTGTGGAACCCTGTGTGAACACCCCATGGGCGGGCCCTGCCAGGCCGTCTCCTGGCCCCAGGAGCCTGTCGAAGGCTCACACCAGAGCCTCAGTCCCGGGGGTGAGGCGTCCTGAGCTGCCACTTAGCCCCTGTCCCCATGGGCGCCTCCCCAGGGTCCAGGCCAGCAGCGTCGCCTCCACATCGCAGCGCCCAGCCGGGGCCGGGGCCGCTCTCTTCTGCGTCCTGCACATCCTTGCCCTGCCTCCTTCCTCGCCCCCAGGCCAAGCCCTGTGCTGCCGCCCTTCTACGGGGCAGTTCTGAACGGGGCGCTGCCCTGCACCTCATCCTCGCTTCTCCCTCTCGCCCGCTGTGCGGGACCCTGGGCTGGGCCTCGCTCCCCTGACAGGCCCTCAAGGAGCGGAGTGAGCTGGCGTGGATGAGGGCCAGCCAGCAGGGATGCTAGGAGGGCCCCGGCTCGGCCCAGCTCCCGCGGGCCCTGGGACAGGGGCAGGATCAGGGCCGGTTCTGCCGGGCCTAGGGCAGTGCCAGCTCTCAGAGGGCAGGGGCTTTGTGCGGCAGACCTGGGCCCAGACCCTGCCTCAGGCGCCCAGCACCAGCAAGCCCCCACCAGGGTTGTTCGTCTGTGGCCCCCACGTGCCCGTCCGCACAACCGCGCCATAGCAGGGGCCCCAGGATTGCTCCTACGGAGACAGAGTGCCCCGCGCAGGATCGAGCCCAACATTGGTCCCCTCCCCGCCACGAGCCCTGCTTCTCCTGTGCTTTCCCTCCACGCTGGGCCTGGCTGGGACGCCCCTCCAGGCCTGCGAGCCCACAGGGTGGTGGAGGCAGCTGTGCAGCCTTGAGGCTGAGTGTCTGAGACACCTGAGGCCGGGTGTGTGCGCCAGGCTGTACCCACATTCCACACGGGAGGGCTGTGGCGTGGGCCGCCAGGGGCTGGGGTGGGGAGGGGAGAGTGCGGGCCCGGCCTGGGCCATCTCAGGACCGGGCAGGCCCCTCTGGGGGAAGGTGCTGTGTTTTGGGGTGGCCTTGACCCCAGGTCAAGGGGGATGAGTCAGAAGGAGTCGGCTGTCGCGTGGCGGGGGTCAGGGTGGTGCTGGGGAAACGCCCGACTGTGATCAGGGTTTCTGCTGGGCTTTGCCGACTTCCACCTGGGATTCTCCGGGGCATCGGAGAGGGTTTGTCCCGGGGCTGGGGCCCCAGATGGGGGCCTGGTGGCTGCATTAGGTCCCAGCCTGGGACCAAGGGAGGGGGCGCTGCAGCCGGGGCTGGGGTTCAGGTGAGGTTTCGGATGCCATGGCCACCCCTGCAGGCAGCCTCCTAGGTCTGGGATTGACTGTGGGACCCTGGCCCCAGCCTCTCGGTTCCCACACATGGCAGTGGGTGGCCAGGGCAGGCGGCTGTGCTATGCTGGCGTCCGAGGCTGGCCCCCGGATGGCCTAGAGGCGCGACCAGAAGAGGGGCTTCCTGGAGGCAGGGGCCAAGTGCAGGGTCTGCATGAGGGGTCTGCAAGTCCTTTCCTCAGGGGACCTGAGCGTTGGCCACTGAAGAGCCCCACAGGGCCGCCCCTGGTGATCCGGAGCCCCTGCCGCGGGTGCCTGCTGCCCCATCTCTGGGTAAACCCGCAGGTCCAGCGCTGACCTCATGCCGGGAGAATGAGGCTGGGAAGTGAGGGCCTTGGCCGAGTCCACGCTGCCATGAGCGGGGCAGCCCGTGTCCAGCCATCCTGGCCAGCCCGAGGCCGCCCACGCCAGCTCCCTGCTCTGCCGACGAGGCCTGCCAGGAAGGACGCCAGGAGGGGACTGCAGAGCAGTGACCGACCTTGTGTCGCCGGCCAGCTGGGCCCAGGCAGCGAGAAGCAGCGGGTCCCTGTGGGCAGGCGGCTGGCGTGCGCACGGTCGGCGGAGCCGAGGCGCCGGCACCAGGCCAGGCGGGCTGCGGGGGGCTGCCGTGGCTCCCCCCCCTTTGCCCACATGCTCAGCTGCTGCTGCCCGGACGACGCCCAGCAGGGGCTCTGGGGGGAGGGTGGGGAAGCTGAGGTTTAGGCAGAAGGAGCTTTGCAGGGTCCACGTGGAGGCGCGTCAGGACGGGCAGCGTTGGCTCCCTGGGCCCGGGACGGCTCCGCTGTGTCCCTGCTGACCTGGCCCGGGAGCTGCCCCCACCCCAGGTGTGAGCCGGCGGCACGCAGCCAGTGCCCACTGCTGGTGCAGCGCAGGTGACCCCAGGGCCACAAGGTTGGGGTCAATCTGGGGGTGTTCAAGTGTGGGTACTGCCGCCCCCTGCCTGTGACCCCGTCTGAGCCTTGATTTCCTCATCGTGAGATGGGAGGCAGGGAGCGGCCTGGCTAAGTGGGGAGGGGCAGGCCGAAGCCTGGTCCCGGTGGCGGCAGGTGACTCCGGGGCGGGGAGAGGGAGGCTCCCTGGCAGGAACATGGCTGGTGGGCCAAAGGGGGCACCTGAGTGGCTGTGTGAGCAGGAAGGGGGGGCAATAGGAGGTGGGTGGATGTCACAGTCACAGCCAGAGACCCAGAGACGGGGCACCAATCCTACCCTCACCCCCCAAAAACTGGTCACTCCTGCTGTGACGAAGCAGAAGTGGCAGGGGTCTCTGCACCTGCACCGGGCAAGGCCCAGAGGGGCGGGGCTGCAGGGAAGCTGGGCAACGGCAGGAATGACCTGTCTCCTCTGCTCCCCTGCCCTGCTTCCCCTCTGGCTGGGTTTGCAGATGCTTCCCTGAAAGAGGGCTGGAGAGGGGTACGGTCTGAGAGGCCACAGAGGCCCAGGGGCAGAATGGCCTCCGTGGCCACCCCACGGCAGGCGGTCGGGCCCAGAGACCGTGGAGCCACGCCAGGCTGCCCAGCCAGACGGGCACAGCCGAGGCCCCTGTGGCCTGCGGCCCTGGCCAGGGCAGCCCACCGCTTCCTGCTCAGGCTTGGTGGGGGAGGAGGGGCCCCGGCCCCTGGCTCCTGCCCCTGCAGGTGGACATGCTGGCAGGTGGCAGACAGACAGGTGGGCAGAGCAGGTGCCTGAGAGCGAGGCCAGGGCCTGTGTCGGGGGCCCAGAGCCCGGGGCGGGCACTGCCCCCAGCGTGCCAAGTCCCAGCCTCCCCCGGGGGCTCACACGAACCCTCTCTGCTCTTTCTCTTCCAGCTGCTGCTGGCGGCCACAGGCAGGCACTGGGGCCCCGGACGGTAGGAGCCGCCCCTGCCCACTCAGTCGCCTGAAGCCGTCTCCTCCTCCTGCCCTCGCTTGAAGGCCCTGCCCCCGGCCCCGGCCCGCTCCGCTCGCTGCTGCCGGACCCTGGCATGTCAAGGCCTGGCTCGCGCCTGCCTGCCCAGCCGGCGGAACCCTGGCGGCCCCGCGAGCTAGGATGAGGGGCCAGGCCGCCGCCCCGGGCGCCCTCTGGATCCTCGGGCCACTGCTGCTGCTGCTGGGGCACCAGGCGGGCACGGCCGCGGGGACAGACGCGGGGCCCGGGGCCGAGCCGTGCGCCACGCTGGTGCAGGGCAAGTTCTTCGGGTACTTCTCGGCAGCCGCCGTGTTCCCGGCCAACGCCTCGCGCTGCTCCTGGACGCTGCGCAACCCGGACCCGCGCCGCTACACGCTCTACGTGAAGGTGGCCAAGGCGCCCTCCTGCAGCGGCCCCAGCCGCGTCCGCACCTACCAGTTCGACTCCTTCCTGGAGTCCACACGCACCTACCTGGGCGTGGAGAGCTTCGACGAGGTGCTGAGGCTCTGCGACCCCTCGGCGCCCCTGGCCTTCCTGCAGGCCAGCAAGCAGTTTCTGCAGATGCAGCGGCAGCGGCCGCCGCAGGACGACGGCCCCGCGCCCCAGGACGGGCCCCCCGGTCCCAGCGACGACTTCTCTGTGGAGTACCTGGTCGTGGGCAACCGCAACCCCAGCCGGGCCGCCTGCCAGATGCTGTGCCGCTGGCTGGACGCCTGTCTGGCTGGCAGCCGCAGCTCACACCCCTGTGGCATCATGCAGACCCCCTGTGCCTGCCTGGGCGGGGACACCGGCGACCCTGCCTCCGGCTCCCTGGTGCCTCGCGGGGATGTCTGCCTGAGGGACGGCGTGGCTGGTGGCCCCGAGAACTGCCTCACCAGCCTGACCCAGGACCGGGGCGGGGATGGCGCTCCAGGTGAGTGACGGCTAGGAGAGGCCCTGGGGTGGCTCTCTGGGCATACGGTGGGTGGGAAGGGTCTTCTCTGCAGGGCTGCCCTGGCCACCGATCCCCCGAGCACTTCGGGGAAGCCAAGTGCAAAGAGAGAAGTTCTCTGCAGGCTCGCTGAGAATGGGCAGCCTGGGTGCTTGCCTCTGGCCCCCAGGGTGCTGGGGTGCCTGCCTCATGGGTGGTGCTTGCTAAGTGCTCAGGGAAGGGAGGGAGGGATGGAGGGAGGGAGGGAAGGAAGGAAGAGCGGGTCTCATTTCTCCCAGGATGAGGGAGTTTTAGATTCCTGGCTGCGGGGAGGGTCCCTCCCAGTCCCTCCCTTTTCGCAGGCAGGACCATTCTCATGGGCCAGCAGGCTGCTGTGGCCTGTGGCCGGGGTCTGCAGGGGCCTCCTGGGACACGGGAGAAAAAGTGAGCAGAGTGGACTCATGTGGTCAAGGAGATGCAGTGTGGGGCTTGCACATGGTTACAGCCATGCAAACCGTCAAGCAGCAGTTAGTTACCCAGCGCCTGTGAGGTGTTCTAGGCGCCGGGGACACGCAAGGAAGACAAGAAACAACAAAAACAAAACAAAACAAAACAAAAGCCCCGCTCTCGCTCTCGCTCTCGCTCTCGTGGAGCTGCCTTCTGGGTCTGGGCGGTGTTAAACGGCAAAACACAAGAAACAGGCACGTCAGGTGGTGGTGAAGACACCGCAGGGGGAGGGACCCTGGTGGCGGGGCTGCATGTCACCTGGAGGTCAGGGGGCCATGTTCGAGGTTCTGGGAGGGGTGCGGGTGAGCCCCGTGCGGGTCAGAGGGTAGGGCAGGGCAAAGGTGGGGTTGGGCGTGTGCTCAGCTGGTCCCACCTTCTTAGCAGTTTGGGTTCCCGGTGAGACGGCCACCTGCACAGGAGGGCGCCATCAGTGGAATGGGACACCGAGCGGGCCCCCTGGCATCGGGCAGGAGGGAGACCCTGTGCGTGCTTGGAGCGGGACGCCCAGGGTGTCTCGGGAGGCTGGGGCCGCGTCAGGGGACAGCTCTTCACCGAACGTGGAGTTTGAGACACCAGACAGCGTGCCAGGCGTCCGGGGCCAGGCTGGGCTGGGCGTTCATGCGGGCAGGTCACCATGAGACCAGGTGACATGGTCCAGGGCTCTTGGTGTCTCCGGAGCCAGTAAGGCCGATGGATTCCTCCGAGTGACGTCTGTAAAGGCATCAGAGAAGCTACGTGGGGTTACAGAGGAAACCAGCTATCCTGGAACATGGTTCTATTCATGGGCCCCGGGCCGTGGATCCCAGATTAGAAACCTCCGTGGAGCGGTGAGCATAGCTGGAGGGGATCAGGAGAGGAGGGAAGAGGCGGGCAGCGCCCCGGGAGGTGGAGGCGGTGTGGTGTCCAGGAAGCCGGCAGAAAAGCCCCATCTTCCATCAGTTGTGTCAGGGCCCCCAGCGATGGCGTGGGAGGCTGGGAGGGCTGACCTTCGGGCTGGGCAAGGTAGAGGTCACTGTGACCTTGGCGTGGGCAGACCCCGCAGCGTGGTGGTGGGAGTGGTCCTCAGGGTGTGGCAGGGAGGAGGATGGAGCAGAGATGCCGGGCCGGCGGCTAGTTTGGGAGGTGGGCGGATGCAGGAGGACCAGTGGGGCAGGGGCCTGGCCGGACATGTCGCCCGGCCACTCCCCAGTGGTCACCTGCCCCTGAGCCTCAGCGTCTTCGCTGGCAGAGTGCTGAGTGCTGTGAGGGACTCTTCAGTCACCTCAGACCTGATTGCCCTGGGGCCTGGCCCACACTGGAAACCAAAGCGCAAGAGCTGCTCTCTGTTCGCATCTCGGGGCAGTGACCGTGCCGGGTAGATACCTGGTACAGCTGGAGCCGTGTGGAGCTTCCGGGAGAAGGTCAAGGGGACGGGGCTGGTGTGATACATGTGTGGCAAGTGGCAGGAGCTTGTGGTGCTGTGACGTTGGTGCTGGAGGGAGCAGGCCCTGCTGCTGGAGTCGGGTACGGTGGTGGACAGGCCTCCTGGCCGGAGTTTGCATGTTATCATGAGAGCTGAAGGGCCATGGGGGGCTTTAAGCAGAAGGGTGACATCGCTGGGGCTGTACATGCAATGTCTGACTCAGAGGGGGAATCCGGGGCAGGGACAGGGCACTGCAGGCATCCAGGAGGGAGCAGACGCTGGCCTGGGTGGGAGGAAGGGGGAGGAGCTTGGGGGGGGGTGGAGCTGACGGACTTGCTGATGCAAATGATGTGGGCGTGGAGGCAGGAGACGGCTGGACCCCTCCCAGGTGTCTGGCCAGGAGTGAGGACCTCGGCCGAGGTGGGGAAGTGGCGGGGAGGACCGGGCTGGGGTGGAAGATCCAGAGGACAGAGCGGGACCTGACCGTGACAGGCCCGTGGGTCATCTGGTGGGAATGTCGTTTGAGAGGGAGCCTGGGACCTGGCGCCCCAGGATAGGACCAGGTCAGGTTCAAATCCCAGCCCGCCCCACACTCGCTGTGTCCCCGGGCCTTGTCTTTCAAATGGAAAGAGTAAAAAGTCTTCTTTTCTTGATTGTTATGAGGAATGAGAACTGGGGTGAAAGTGTTTCTAAGCAGAAGCAACGTCAGTGATGAAATGCCACTATCTGTGTTTACTATGAGGTAGAGGATCTAGAGGGCTTGGGGGGCAAAGAGGCAGACTGGAGGAGCGGAGCTGTTTGGAGACCACAGCTGGGTGCTTCGGGCTTGCACAGAGATTCTGAGAATGGGCATGTTTGGAACTGGTGCTGGAAAGGGGTGGGCAGGCGTGCGTGTGTGTGTGCATGTGCTCATGCGTCCATGTGCATGTATGTGTGCCGTGTGTTACGTGAGCATGTGTGTGTTCAGGCATCCATGTGTACAAGTATGCATGCGTGCATGTGTGTGTACACACGGCATGTATTATGTGTGTTCACATGCACGTTGCCAGTATGTGTGCTGTGCGTGCACGGTGTATGTGTGCGTGTGTGCAGTGCATCGGGCATGTGTGTGAGTCTGTGCATGAGTGTATGGTTGGTGTATACATGTGTGCGTGCCTGTGTGCAGTGCGTCGTGTTTGTGCGCGTGTGCATGTGAGCATGTGCAGGTGTGCACTTGTGGTATGTACTTGCTGTGTGTGTGTGTGTGTGTGTGTGTTAGGCTGGCTCTGTGCGAGCCGATTTCAGCAATCCTGACAAAGCGGAAGTCCAGGCTACGAGGCAGGGCTGGCAGTCTCGTGGAAGACAGTTCGGAGGGCATGAGGGCTGGGGCTGCCACCATGAAGCGAGGAGCTCGACTCTGCGGGGCGGGGGGCACGGGACATGGTCGCCCAGGCCCACAGGCAGCTCAGACCCCGTGCCCATGCCCTGGACTCAGAAGGTCCTGATGCTTCTGAGACCTTGGGAGTAAACCTGATCTTAGTAGTGGCAGTAGCCGCGTTCTGCGTTTTCCTTTGTGCAGGAAGCACCCACATCTTAACCAGTTAACTCTTGCCAGTTGCCCAGAGATGGCTCCCCAGCGAGGCACCTACCTCCCTGCCCAAGGCCTTTGCATGGGCTGTTCCCTGGCCTGGAACACCCTCCCCACGTGCCCACAGGGCTCCCTCCCTTGAGTGCTTGCCCAGATAGCACCTTCTCAAGACGCCCTGGCCCTGCTGCAGAAAGCGGCAGCAGCCGCAGCCCTGCTGTCGCCTCACACTCTCTCTCTCTCCCTCTTTCTCTCTCTTCCCACACGGTATCGCCTGTGAGCACTGGAGAATTTCCTGTGTCCTTATTCTCCGCCCCTGCCAGGATGTACCCACCACAGGGCAGGGGAGTTTGCCCTGCTCTCTGACGAAGCCCCGTGTGTGGACCAGTACCTGGCACACAGCAGGCCCTTGATTAATTCTTGTTGAGTGGAAGGAGGCACAGAGACGTTAAGGCAGCAGCCAGGGTCACACAGCTTGTAAGGGGGAGACAGAGAGCAGAGCCAGCTCTTGGTCACCTGGTGGTCCTGCCTGGGGCTTCTCCTGCAAGAAGGAGAGGGTGTGTGTGTGTGTGTTCATGTGTGCGTAGGGGTGGGGTGGTATACGGACCAGAGAGGTCCAGCAGTAATTCAGAAGACACACAGCAGATCCAGACCCCGTATCTTGCCTGCCGAGCCTGTGCCCAGGGAGCTGCGTCCCCTCACGCATGCCAGGGGAGGCTGGGTCAGGCGCGTCCCTCCATAGCCACGGAGCCGGAGCCGGAGCAAGCAGGAGGCCCAGGCCAGCCCGTGGCCCATTTTCAGCCCTGCCCCCGCCCGGCCTGTCCAAATGCCACATGGCCACGTCACGCATCCGACTGGCAAGCGTTCCTCAGGCCAGAGCAACTGTTCCCTCTCCCCTGCCCCGCCGGCTGCCCCTCTGCGCTGCCTGCCTGCTCCCGCGTGCTCTCGGGCTGTCCCTCCTTCCCCCTCCCAGAGTCTCTCTGCGTTTTTCTGCCTCTGGTGAGATGTGCCGTTTCTCTCAAGGGTTGTTTTAAATATTCACGTTTTAATTAAAGAATTTTATTGCAGAAGTGACATGTAAGATAATGAAGAAGCCGCATCCTGAGGGCTGGGGGTGAGCGTGCGTGTGTCTCCTTGTGTGTGTGTCCCTGTGTGTGTGTGCCCATGTGCCCCCTCCATATGCCTGCATGGGGCGGGGGGTGGGGGGTGGGCTGGAGCCCGAGCGTGTGAGTGTGTGACATCCCGGGCGTGTGCTGGGCCGCGATGCCGGCCTGGGGGCCGTGACCTGCCCAAGGCCACACGCCAGGGGAGATGCCGAGCGCTCCACCCGCCTCCTCCAGGCCCCTCGCCTCTCAGCTGGGGCGCCCCTGCCCTGAAACCCCCCCCCCCGAGGGATTTGGAGTCTTTCCAACCCTAAATGCCCCACAACTTCCCTCAGGGGGAGGCTGCGAGCCCTCTCTGGGGCCTGCAGGTTGTGGAGGGGAGCTGGGCTGGGGGGAGGGACGAGTGGGGAATCCCAGGGGGAAGGGCGTGTCTCTGGAGTTTGGGGGCAACTGGGCGCTTGGGGGTGGGGAGCAGGGTCGGGGTCGGAGTAGGAAGGGTTAGGGCCTCCCTGCCAGGACTGGGTTTGTCATCCCAGCCAGGGGAGCTGCGCTTTTGCACAAGGGGCAATTTAGAAAAATCTGGAAAACAAGGTTTCAGGCTCCATTGTAGACAGCCCCCATTCCAGATGGAAATAGCAAGATGTGACCCCATGAAAACAATAAGTACGCACGGGGCATCACCCACAGAGGAACTGCCACGAGAGGCCAGAGCTCACCCCACACCACCCGGTGGCCAGGGAGACTGGAAGCTGTGGCCCTGCTGGGGTCCCACTTCCCTAAAAGGTGGGGAGAAGCGCTGTCGGCCGTATAGCCAAGGCTGAGGGAGGAGAAGAGACCTGCCCAGGTCATCCAGCGCCGAAGGGCAAAGCCAGGTGGGACCCAGCCCTTTGAGCTTGTAACGGGCACCCTTCTTAGGGGGCACCTGCCTGGCTCAGGGAAAGCAGCATTGAGAAAGTGAGCAACCCCGCAGACGGGGCCAAGTCGCCCCTCAGCTTCCCTTCTGTGAAAACAGGGATGGCACAGCTCCTGCTCATAGGGTCTTGGCGCCTCTGCCACGCTTGGAGGAGACCCCCTTGTCCTCCTTCTCTGGCAAGTGGCCCCGTGGGCAGTGGGCACGGCTCTCAGCCCGTCCTGAGATCCAGGGGTGCCTGCGGCAGCTGGGCAGACTGCTGGTCACTCGGGCCCCGATAGTGGGAGCTGCAGGCCTTGGTGAAGGATGCACCAGGTCTGGACCTGTGGAGCCAGGGGCGCTGTGGACTGGGGATTGGGTTGGAGAGGGGCTTCAGGGAGCTGTCCAGTTTCCCTGTGGTCCTCATTTGCACATCCATGTAGGGGGCTGAGAGGAGGAGCCTGCATGCCGCAGTACACACCTTCACTCGGTGGGGGGTAGGGGTCCGCACAGGGGCTGGACTTCGCCGAGGTGGATGTGCACGGAACCCGGCCTGACGGTCGGGGAAGGGGCGGGGCGGAAATGGGCAGGGGCTGACCCCCCAGCCGGGTGCTGCCTGACCTGCTAGACTGGGGAGACCTCTGCTGGAGGAGACGGGAAGTGCACCGCTCCCCTCCTCCAAAGGGGACCCAGGAGGCGGGAAGGCCCAGCGGGAAGAGGGCCTCCCCCCTAGCGCCCTCATCCCAGCTGACTGAGGGCGCAGGGACCAGGGAGGCCATGGCCTGAAGGCTGGGGCACCAGGGTGGGAAGGGGGCCAGGAGCCCCCCTCTCCGTGTGCTCTCTCTCCTGGGCGGCCAAGGCTGCCTGGCGGCCATTAATTGGCTCTATTCATCCCTTAATGAGATGGAAATGAGGCTTCCAGACAGAGGGGGCATTGAGCCCGGGAAGAATGGCGGCTTCTTTCCGGGCCTGGAGGGGCAGCCCACCCCCCAGCCTTGCCCACTCCTCTGCTGCCCCCTCAAAGCCCACCCGGCCCAGGAGCACCGTGGCCACCCAGGAAAGGGTGGCCTGAGTTCCCCTGTGCCCAGCTCTGCGGGCCCCAGGAGCCCTGCCTGGGTAATTCCCTGGTCGTGGCTGCATTTGCTTGACAAACATTTATCAGGTGTCAGCCGTGGGGGGGACACACGTTAAAAATAAAAATGATAACAAAGATAGCAGCTACCATTAACCGAGTGTTCATCGGTGGTGGGAGTGCGGCCAAGGTCGGATCGGTCCGTGACTGGGATCAGGGCTCAGTATGTGACAGGGGATCAGGGATCCTGTGTCCAGGATCAGAAGGCAATCTGTGAAGAGGATTAAGGCCCAGTGTGTGGTCAGGGTCAGGGCTAGGCCTGGGGGGCAGTCTGTGCTCTGAGCCAGTGGACCCCCTGCCTGGCCTCTCCCGATATGACCCCTCCTCTCCTCCCCCTCCCCCCACCACATCCCCACCCCCTGGGTCACCAAGGTAACCAGCCCTGAAATTGTGGGTGTTTTGGCAGCGGAGGCCTAACCTGAGTCTATCCTGAAAGACTGAGCTCTGCGGCAGTTGCCATGGGAACCAAGTGGCATCCCGCGATTAGCCAGCATGGACACCCTCTCTCTCCCACCCACTTCCAGCTTCCGCGTCACTCAGGCTTCCGCGCGGGGGCTGGGCTGGGGCAGCAAGGGGGGCCAGGCAGGACGTGTCCACTTTGTCCCTGCCGGCAGGCCTGTCTCCCTGGACTCCAGGCCTCCCTGTTCCTTTGTCTCAGTATGACGGGACAGGGTGGCTTCAGCAGGTGAGACCACTGAGGCCTGGAGTGCCAGGCTGGGGGTGGTCCTGGCGGGCAGCCTCTGCCTGGGGGGCAGTGTAGGGGGAGCGCTTGGAATCTGATCATGGGTCCAGTCCCAGCTCCTCTCCTTGTCCGTCCGGTGGGTAACTTGGCCTCCCTGTCTGCACCTGCCAGGTGAGCGTGGTTGCGGGGCTGATGGTCCCCAGAGTGAAGGCGCCTAGAGTGGCAGCAGTGAGGGCCCCATATCTGCGCAGCCTCAGGGCCGAGCCGCTCACCAGTCCTGCCCACCAGTCCTGCCGTGTGCACCTGGGGGCTCCCCACCCCCTCCCCCGGGGCCCTGGCCTGTTTGTCTCTCACCCCCAGGGCATGGACATTTCTGTCCACAAGGAAGTCGTATTTGTGTAGCGTCCTCCATACTTCTGGTTCTTACTCAGCCCTGGGGACCCTGGCGCCTGTCTTCTGAGGCTCGGGCCTCCATGCCTCCTCAACTCTAGGGCAGATCCTCCTTCCGGGGGGGGGGGAATCGCCAGCCCCTGACTGTCTGGACCACCCTTCTTTGAGCCTCAGTTTGCTCTGCTGTAAGTGGGGTGAGCACTTGGTTCCTGGGTGGACTGGGACTCGAGGTTCCTGAGGCATCTGGCACGGAGTGGGGGAGACAGGGGTGGGGGAGTCAGTACTCGCCTGCCCAGGATGCCGCCCTGAGAGCCGGCCTTGAGGGAAGCAACCGTCCTTGAAGGGTGTATGGGCCGGGTCCAACAACCTGGGCGATTCCTGCTCGGCCCCCTCGTAACTGGGGGAGTACGCGCATCCCGTCACTAGGGCAGGCCTCGATCTTCCCATCTGAACAATGGGAGCAGAGAGGCCTCCCTTGTGGGAGCACAAGCCGTCACGCCCAGACCCAGGAAGGGGCTCAGAACCGGGCCCCTCGGCCCCCTGAAGCAAGGGTCCCTGCAAAGCTCAGTCGGGCTCCCACAGAGTGAGAAGCTCCTCCCTGGGCCGCCGCTGCACGG
The DNA here is from genome assembly GCF_964374135.1 of Grampus griseus. Taxonomy (NCBI): domain Eukaryota; kingdom Metazoa; phylum Chordata; class Mammalia; order Artiodactyla; family Delphinidae; genus Grampus; species Grampus griseus. The sequence goes on along the minus strand of NC_139011.1, from coordinate 1,630,492 downwards.
CTAGGAACCAAGTGTTACTGCGCGTGCGCGAGGGGCAGAGCCGGGTCCACGCCCACCCCCAGACGACAGCGATTAAGGTCCGAGCCGGCCCCCGCTACGGGTCCCTGTCTGGGTGCGTCGGCCCGCCCACCTGCCCCACCCACCTGCGTGACCCACCAGCATGGCAAGTCTGGAGGACAGGAGGCTTGACTTCTGTGTGCCCTTGGCCCGTTGATGCTCTTCGTCTCTGGGCTCAGGGGGAAGTGAGACGTATGGGAGGGTGGGTTCTGCAAGGGGAGAGAAGATTCCTCAAGGGCTTGGGGGCGTGGAGGGAGAAATGAGCCCCGCCTTCCAAACTGGGGAAATTGGGCTCCCTCCCCCGCCTCCCGTTCATTTGCTTCCGGCGCCCCCTGCTGGTCGGTTCCCAGCACAGGCGCAGGGACCACTGGGAGGGGCTCTGGCACCTTTCAAGCGGCCCTCCACAGACCAGAGCACCTGGACGCCCAAGTTGCTGCCAATCAGAGTTCTCTGGGATCGACTCCGACCCCAGTGACGCCCACACCTGTCGTCGCCCAGCCATTTCTTGCCATTTACCCTCACAGGTGTAAGTCCTAGGAAGTAGTGCCCTCGTCCTCTGGCGAGGGGTGTGAGGCCAGGGCAGGGTGGACTTAACCATCCCATGGTCGTGGGTGCTGGGGCCACCATGTGAACCTGGCCTTTCGGCTCCAGTGCCCACCCTCCAGGATCTGCACAGTCCTCATTCCCACCCTATGTGCTCCCCAGATAAGCCAGCCTCCAGGAGGCATCAGGGACGCTCCTGCTGGGCCAGGTGTGACCTGCCCTCGGCCAGCCTGGCTCCCCTGCTCCAGCCCCGGGTGAGCAGGCAGCATGGGGCAGTGGCCCAGCTCTAGTGCAGCTCCCAGTGCTGGGCCTTGGCAATGCCATCTCCTCGCCTCCTCATACATGGGTGCCGTGTCGGGGGGCTGGCTGTGTGCAGGGTGCCCGGCGCAAAGTAGGTGCTCGGTGAGGCTGCGTGCCCTTGTTGAGTCTGCCCTGACCCTGCTATGCTGGGAGTGTAGGGGCCCTGGGGTTCTCCAGGACAAATGGGGTGGCGGCACCAGAGTCCCTCGAGGCAGGAGTGATCTGGGCACCTTAAGTGTGGCCTTTGAACAGAAAGCCTGGATGAAGCGGCCCCTTCCTGAGCGAATCAGTGCAGCCTCCAGCTCTGGCCCAAGATGTGTGGCCTCCCTGCTTCTCACCCCTCAATGGCTCCCCAGTACTTTGAGGCTGTCCCTCTTAGTGTCCTTGGTGGCACTGGGGCCACCAAGGGGCTCAGAACTTCAGGGGCACGAGGTCATGATGGTTGGGGGGACGGGGCCGGGATGGAGAAGACCCTTGAGAGGGCTGAAGGAGGGTGGCCATAGGGGCCTGGAGGCCCTCAGCAGCCAGTGTCTGCTGGGTCTGGGGGACGCTCCGTCTGGCGGGGCCCTGGGTGTGAGACCCCACTCGGCTACCAGGGGTGGGACCTCGGTCACCTCTGGTGTCCCTGCGGGAGCTGGGGGAATGAGCACATGGGTCATGGCAGGGGATGGGGGGATGAGCAAACTGAGGCTCAGAGGCTACTGGACTGAGGACCATGGGGAGGGGGTTCAGCAGGGCGCGAGGCTCGGTGCCAGGCAGGAGAGCCCCTCTGCCCCCAGCCCATCACCCGGCCCTCGATATAAGGCAGCCGTTGGGGTGGGCAGGGGTGTCATTCATTCATTCATTCATTCATTCTCCAGACCCACCTGGGGCTCCAGCTCTGTGTCCAGCCCCACACTGGGGACCTGGATTCAAAGCCAGTGGAGACCCTGGCCCAGGTGCCTGTAGACAGAGCCGGAGAGCACAGAGACTCCAGAGAGAAGTGGGGTGGGCCCCGGACCACAACTTGCCTGGCACCTCTGCCCCTCCCGGCCCTGTCGGCCTCTGCTTCACACTCCATCACCAACCCCGTCCAGGCCCACACTTGCCTCCTAGCTGACCCTCCAGGGTGCTATGCTGGTTCCGACGCGGAGGCCTCTTCGCAGGGGCTGCTGTGCCCCGGATCCCTGCCTGGGAGACCCCTAGAGGTCACTCCCCGAAAGACAGCGCAGCCCTTTGCCCCTGGCCCTGACCCCTGCCCTCTGGTCCCCACCAGGCGGCTGGAAGCTGTGGTCCCTGTGGGGCGAGTGCACGCGGGACTGCGGGGGAGGCCTGCAGACGCGGACGCGCACCTGCCTGCCCGCACCGGGCATTGAAGGCGGCGGCTGCGAGGGGGTGCTGGAGGAGGGCCGCCTGTGCAACCGCAAGGCCTGCGGCCGTGAGTGCGCGGACAGGCGGGTCCCGGGCGGAGCCGGGGGAGGGAGGGGCTCGGGGCGGGGTCAGGTGGAGGCAGGAACCCGGACTGGGCCGGGCCGGGCGGGGAAAAGGGCGGGGAGGGGCGGGCAGGGCCTGGCCAGGGGAGGGAGGGAGTGAGGGCGCTCGGGGCGGGGCCGGGCCAGGCAAGGCCTGGGCTACGAGGGGCGGGACCTGGGACAGGGGCGGGGTCAGAGGGTGGAGCCTTCCAGGGGCGGGACCAGTAGAAGTAAGGGCCCAGGAGGAAGGGTGGGACCCGGTGTTAGGACTGGATGGGCCTTTCTTAGCAACTGTGGATTGGGAATTCTGGGGTGCACGTGGAAAGCCGGCTGAGGGGCTTGTTCCGCCACCGCCATCCCTCGCCCTGGCCAGACCCGACTGTCCCAGCCGGATGCTGCCTCCAGGATGTATTTCTTTAATAAGGCTCTCTAATGACCTCATGCATATTTTAGCTGCTTCCATAAAATTAAATCAAGTTATAATGAGATTGTCATTCTTCGGGTTGTTTTTTCCCCGACGAACTTTCCTGGGGAGAGGAGCTCATCTCCGAAGCCTGGAGAGGGCCCTGGGGTGTCGGGGCTGGGCCGCGGGGGGCAGGATCGCTGCCGGGATGCTCAGCAGCGGAGAGCAGTAGCCATTCAGACGTGCTGACCCGCAGGTGACTCCTGCGGGCCCCGGAGGAAGAGAGGGAGGGGCGCAGGGCAGGGGAGACTGGACCAGACAGGGATTGGCGCCAGGCCAGGGTGCCCTGGTCCCGAGTTTCCCACCTGTCCGGTGCGGCCAAGTGGCCCTGGTGCTGACAAGCCCGGACCCCGCTGCGGCTGGGGACCGAGGGACCAAGGGCCGAGAGCGCCCCTCTAGAGCTGCAGGGCGGGGGCTGCAGGCCACGGCCTGGACGCTTACCTGAACCCGCCCTGCAGCCGCCGGGCGCACCAACTCCCGGAGCCAGTCCCTGCGGTCCACGGATGCCCGGCGGCGCGAGGAGCTGGGAGACGAGCTGCAGCAGTTTGGGTTTCCTGCCCCGCAGACAGGTGAGTGGCAGCGGCTGGGCGGGGCTGACAACGCAAATGCACTAAAACCCTGGGAAGTGGGGAAAGTTGGTTTCAGGGGACTAGGTCTTTGGGCAAGTACTATACGTTATTAATTGCTGTTGCTTCTAAGTAATGACTGTAATAATTTTCCATAATTAGACTAACCTCTCAGGTGCCAGGCTCTTGTCTCCAGGCACACTGGATTTAGGGGAAGTGGTGTGAGGAGAAGGGGACTGTCGAGAATAAAAAACGGGTGGGGTGCTCAAGGGCTTTGCTGCGGCCGCCTGACGGTCTGACCGTAGCTCGGGTGCAGGGGCAGCAGCAGGCCTGTGATGCTGTAGGTCTGGGCCCACAGGTGACCCCGCGGCCGAGGAGTGGTCCCCGTGGAGCGTGTGCTCCAGCACCTGCGGTGAGGGCTGGCAGACTCGCACGCGCTTCTGTGTGTCGTCCTCCTACAGCACGCAGTGCAGCGGGCCCCTGCGGGAGCAGCGGCTGTGCAACAACTCCGCTGTGTGTCCAGGTGGGCGGCGCGCCGTGGGGGGCGGGGGAATAACAGGAGCAGGGGGCGGGGCGTCCGGGTCAGAGGGCGGGGCATCAGGGGCGGGTGACCGGGCTGCGGGCTCGGGCAGACAGGGGTCGCAGAGTGCTTTGTTCCTTCCGTAGTGCATGGCGCCTGGGACGAGTGGTCGCCTTGGAGCCTGTGCTCCAGCACCTGCGGCCGCGGCTTCCGGGACCGCACGCGCACCTGCAGGCCACCCCAGTTTGGAGGCAACCCCTGTGAGGGCCCGGAGAAGCAAACCAAGTTCTGCAACATCGCTCTGTGCCCTGGTAGGTGAGAGGGAGGGCGCTGGGTGAGGTGGGACAGGGGCGGGAAGGGAAGGGAAGGGCCCAGTGGGCCACCGGCCAGCCCTGCCCTGGGAGCCCCGCTTTGCCCGCTCAGACCCACCTGCTAGGGGGCTCAGGTTGGAAGCTCAGGCTGTGATCAGGCTGAAGGCTGGAGACCTTGGGGCGTTCTCACTCGCGTACCGTGGGCGTTGGGGTGATGGGCCCTCTTGGGTGTCACACCCATGCCTCAGACTTCGTGGGGGGGGGCACACCTGTGGGGTGTTCACACCTGTGCCCCAGGCTGGGTGTGGGCCCTGGGTGTTCACGCTGCCTTCCTGTCCCCTTCCTCCCCTGGGCCGGGCAGTGGATGGAAACTGGAATGAGTGGTCAAGCTGGAGCTCGTGCTCCGCCAGCTGCTCTCAGGGCCGGCAGCAGCGCACGCGCGAGTGCAACGGGCCTTCGTACGGGGGCGCCGAGTGCCAGGGCCACTGGGTGGAAACGCGAGACTGCTTCCTGCAGCAGTGTCCAGGTCAGGGCCATGCTCCAGGGCCTGCGGGTGGGGGGATCTGGTGGGCGTGAGCCACTCGGGAGGGGTGAGACCTCGGGGGGCTCCTGGTGGGCCCTTGTACACGGCCCTGGGGGTGTGGGGGGCGGGGGGGTGACCGTGAGGGACCAGTGCACAGGAGGCATTTGTCTGATCCTGTATCAGTCTGGGCTCTGGCTTCCCCGCCCTGGGTCTCGACTTCTTTCTCCTCGTGGCTTCCTGCCCCTGCGTCCCTGTGTCCGCACCCTCCTCACCCCCATCCTCGTGGCTCTGTGCATGGCCGTGTCCCACAGTGGACGGGAAGTGGCAGGCCTGGACGCCGTGGGGCAGCTGCAGCGTCACGTGTGGAGGTGGCACGCAGCGGCGGGAGCGCGCCTGCTTGGGGCCCTTCTTCGGGGGAGCAGCCTGCCGGGGCCCACAAGATGAATACCGGCAGTGCAGTGCCCAGCGGTGTCCCGGTGAGCGTCCCGCACTCCCACCCCACCGCTGGACTCTGGGGAGGGGCCTCCTGAGTGGCGGGGGAGGGAGGTTGGAGCTTAGTTCTGCTGGGGAAGGACTCCCCCTCGTGAGGGTAGATGTCTCGCAAGGGCCTTAGCCTTCCTGACCCTGTTGCCAGGTCTCGGCCCGCCCCCCGTGCCCCACCCCCACTCACGTGTCTAGCCCCTTGGCAGAGCCGCATGAGATCTGCGCTGAGGACAGCTTGGGCGCTGTGATCTGGAAGGAGACCCCGGCCGGAGAGGTGGCTGCAGTGCGGTGTCCTCGCAACGCCACAGGTGAGGGCCGGTGGGGCAGGTGTTGTGCGGGGCTCTTGTCCTCTCCTCACAGAGGTGCAGGGGAGGCACCGAGATGCCCCTTCAGGCCCGCCCACGGAGCTGTCAGCTCAGGGCACGTGGCCCAGACCCTGCCCAGGCAGCCCTGTGCACACAGAGGCTGGCACAGTACAGGCGGGGGTCCGGGGCCGCCGCGTCCTGAGAGCTCACCAGGAGCCAGCGCCAGCATGAAGCCCTTTAGTGCGATGTCCCACAAAGTCACCCATTTACACGTGGGAAACTGAGGCACAGAGGAATTAACACACTTGCCCTGGGCTTGGGGGCCATTAAGTAGGAAATTGGCTTTGAACACGGTCATCTTAATCCCCGTGCAGCCCTGTGGAGTGATGGGAGGTGTGGAAGAAGCAGGGTGGGCTCCCAGAAGGGGCCGGACGCATCAAGCTTGGCTTGGTTTTCTTTGCCCCTCTTATCTGAGGAGTGCATGCAGTTTTGTACCCCTGTTTGCTGTGTGACATCCGGGAAGTGACTTAACCTCTCTGAACTTTGGTTTTCCTTCTGTAAAACAAGTGTGTTGTGAGTTCCCCACCACCCGACAGGGCTGGTCCACGTGGTAGAGGCTGTGTATTTCCAGCTGTGGTTGTAGCCCCCCTACCCAGAATAATACATGTTCTGGGTAGCGTCTTACAAATACAGGGAAGCCAAATGAATAAATACACGTCACGGACTGGTGTGACTCCCCTGGCCTCTTGTCTGCATGTGCAGCCTCTCGTCTGGACTCTGCGCCATGCTGTGCAGCAGGTGTGGTGTCCTGTCCTGCCCCGTGGCTCCTGTTGGGTGACAGGGTTGTGGCAGTTCCCTAAGGTCATCACCGCTGTGTGTGCACAGCTGTGCCTGGCTCCCTGGGAGTAAGTTCTGAGTCATAGGCTGTGCCTGTGTTCCAGGCCGTCGACACCTGATGCCAGTCAGCCCCGAGGCTGCCCAGTGTCCGCAGCACACGCGGGCCATCGGGGGCCCCCTGATCCCAGGGGTGGAGCTAGGCAGGGGCCGGGCCGTTGGGTTCTCCCTGGGGCTCTGGATAGGAAGGGGCCCGAGGAGAGGCCCTGGGCTGGACACTGAAGTCCCTCACTCGGCCCAGGGCTCTGCCTCCACGCCGGTGGGATGCCTGCAGGTTTGGCTCCTGCCAGGTGCCAGTGCTTGGCCTGTGGCGTCTGCTCAGAAATGCTTCGAGTGAGGGAGTTCCCTGGCGGTCCAGTGGTTAAGACTCCGAGCTCTCGTTGCTGAGAGCCGGGGTTCAATCCCTGGCTGGGGAGTTAAAATCCCACAAGCCACGCGGCCAAACAAAACAAAACAGAGCCACAAACACACACTTGAAAAAAGAAATGTTTTGAGTGAAAGAAACTAAGGGATGCCTGGCCCCCACGCCAGCTCTGCTCTTGGAATGAGGCCACAGGCGAGTGCCTGCCCCTAGGGCTGCAGGGTCTCATCCAGAGGGGCTTGTGCCTGGGAGCCGGGGGTGGGCCTCCCACCCGGGACACGGGCATCTACCAGAGAAGTGGGAGACGGAGCTGACCCACCGTCTCCGCAGGCCTCATCCTGCGACGCTGTGAGCTGGACGAGGTGGGCATCGCCTACTGGGAGCCCCCCACCTACATCCGCTGTGTCTCCATCGACTACCGGAACATCCAGATGATGGTGAGGCCGGCCCCGGGGTCTCCCGCCCCACCCGTCACTCCAGGGCTCGCCTCTGCCCTCCGTCCTCAGACATAGCCCTGTGTCCCCAGTGGCACACCCTGTGGACGTGAGTCAGCCATGGCCACTGGCTGCGGGCTGCAGAGGACCCTCTGGGCATGGGAGGTCCTTGGTACCTGCAGAATCATGGCACTCATACCCTCCATCTCCCCAGACCCGGGAGCACCTGGCAAAGGCTCAGCGCGGGCTGCCCGGAGAGGGGGTCTCCGAGGTCATCCAGACACTGGTAGAGATCTCCCAGGACGGGACCAGCTACAGCGGGGACCTGCTCTCCACCATCGATGTCCTGAGGAACATGACAGAGATCTTCCGGAGGGCGTACTACAGCCCCACCCCGGGGGATGTACAGGTGGGCGCCCAGGAGGGCGGTCCTCCCCCTCAGCGTTAGACCGAGCCCTGACCGCAGATGGAGCCCTGACCCTGGTCACGTCTGGGCCGTGATTCTGTGCCTCATCCTCTGCTCACTGGCCTTTCTCCCTCTTCCTTTCAGAACTTTGTCCAGATCATCAGCAACCTGCTGGCGGAGGAGAACCGGGACAAGTGGGAGGAGGCCCAGCTGGTAGGGATGCCAGTCCGGGACCCTTGCGGCCAGAGCAGCAGGATGGGCGCGGACCTCTCTGGTGGCTCCCTGAGCCCCAGGCCAGCTCAGGGTGGGGTCTTGGGTTCAAATCCCAGCACAGTCTCTGCCAGTCTCGTGACTTTGAGGACGTCACTTATCCTTCCGGGCCTCGGCTTCCCCGCCCGTCAGAGGACGCACCACGCGGGGCTTGGGGAGGGGCATGAGAAAACGTGTTGGCCGTGGGGTACACACCGGGACGTGGCGTTTTCTCATCTGGAGAAATTGGTCCGCCTCCCTTCCTCCCAGGCTGACCTGGAACCTGCCAATACTCCTGTGCCCAGGGCAGCACCCGGAGTGGGGACCGCAGTGGCCGGAGACCCTCCGCTCTCCTCCCAGCTGGACCCCTGGCCACCGGGCTGGAGCGCAGCGGCCCGTCTGGGCTCAGGGTTCCCGTGCACACGGTGGCGATGGAGACTCAGGTCCCCGTCTGCTTCCCAAGTCAGGTCCAGAGCCCTGCGGGGCTAGGGAGTGACCGACAGGACCCTGATGAGGAGGGAACAGACGAGGGAAGGAGGCCGGCGGAGGCAGAGCAGTGAGAGGGCGTGTCCCTGCTGGGGCGCAGGGGTCTTTGCGGACCCTGAGCTCCGGTTGTCGGCGTTCTCGGCGCGGCTGCTCCCCGCTATGTCCCTGACCCCCGCCTCCCCTCCAGATGGGCCCCAACGCCAAGGAGCTGTTCCGGCTGGTGGAGGACTTCGTGGACGTCATCGGCTTCCGCATGAAGGACTTGCGGGACGCGTACCAGGTGACAGACAACCTGGGTAAGCCCAGCCCTCGCTGCGCCGACCTCCAGGCCCCTGCCCCGCAGTCATGGGCAGGGCGGTTCGGTCAGTCTCCTTGTCTATAAACAAGCAGCGCCAGGTGCCTCCTGCAGGACCCCCGGGCCGGGTTCTAAGATGACCTCTGTATCCTCAGGTGCACAGACCCGAGTCTTCTGATGATGGTCTGATGTGACCCCGGGAGGGGGTCGGTGTAGGGGCTCTCAGACCCATACAAGGTCCTGGAGAGCTCGAATCGTGGGACACACCAGGAAGTCCCAGCCACAGCCAGTCCCTTGCTTCCACCTCCCTGGGGCTGGGGGCCCACTTGTACTTGTCCCCACCCCGCCCCGGGGCCCCCAGTGCAGGGACCTTGAAGGCAGGACTCCGTGGTCCTCCGCTCCCCGAAGTGCCTCGTCACAGGGGCCTGGCTCCACCCAGCTCCGTGGCACTGAGCGACTCTCTCTGATGGGAAGGCAGGGGCGCTGGCCTTGTGGGTCCGAAGGAGCAGTAAGTGGGCCGGGACCTGAGAGCTCGGTGGCGACCGTCGGCACAAATACTAGAGCAGTTACATTTAACGATTGTCATCCGCGTCCTCTTAAATAGCTCTTTTGGGCCTCATTTGTCAAGTCCTCCCTGTTTTGGGGTGCCTCCCCCGACAGTCTCCATTGTCAGGGTTCCCCCTCACGGTGGGGAACCCAGGAGTGGGCGCTGGACCCGGCTGTGGTCCTGACAGCACCAAGGAGGGAGATTGTCACATCCCTTGCAGAGACACTCGGGCCTCTAGTGACGCACCCTAGCTCAGCTGTGCTGCCTTAGCACACACCTGGGGACCTGCCTGGGCCGGGACAAACGTTTGCTAAACTGCGGGTTCCCAGAGTGCTGGCTGGCCCTGCCTTTCTGCCTTAGAGCTCAGGACCCCAGAGCTGGGGAGACCTCTGAGGCCAGGGGATCAGGGACAGCCGTCATCTCGCAGGTGGGGAGACTCGGGCCTGGGGGGTCAGGTGCTAATGGAGGTCACCTGGCAGGTGGGATCAGTGGTGGCACCAGGCCGGCTGGGACTTCCTTGCCTTCCTTCCCTCCCTCGCTGGGCTGACTGGGCCTTTCTTCACGGTGAGATGGGAGTGGCCCAGAGAGGGGAGGGCTTTCATGCAGCCTTGCGTGAGCGGGCATGGGACCGGGTGGCTACTGCAGCTCTCAGCCCCCCTGGCCCAGGACCTCACTGTGGAGTCTGGTTCCCCAGCCGCCCAGCCCCGCCCGTGGTCCCTGGAGGGGCGCTCAGGGCCCACCCTTTGTCACCAAAGGAGGCCCTGGAGTCCTTCCCATTAGTCCTCACTAGCCATCCCACCCCACGCACCCTCACACCCCCGATCACCCCCTAGCCCCCCCATATACTCACACACCCGTGTACCCCACACGCCTACACACCCTACACATCGTGCACCCCATGCACCCTGTGTACCCTACACCCCCAATTCACCCCCTACACCCGTCATATACTCACATACCCGTGTACCCTACACCCCGTGCGCCCCACGCACCCCGCACACCGTGCACTCCATGCACCCCCATTCACCCCCTATACCCCACGCATATACTCACACACCCCACGCACCCTGCGCACCCATAGGCCCTGTACACCCCACGCACCCTACACATCATACGCTCCCTACGCCCTGCTGCTGGAACACTTGCCCCAGGAATCCAAGCAGCCTAACCTCCTCCAGGGGCCTCCAGAGGCCACTCCTCAGGGAGGACTTCCTGACCACCTTGTTTGGAAGTGCCCCACCCCGGGGTCATCACTGCCCAACAGACCACAGTCCATCTATTTCTTCTCTACTTGGTCACTGTCTGTTTCCTCCGCTCCCTGTCAGCTCTGGGAGAGGGTCTCGCTTTCCTCTGCATCCTCAGCGTTACAACAGTCCCAGGCACATGGTTGGGGTTCGGAAGCGTGTGGCGCGGATGAATTTGCCTATTCGTTCTGTCCTTGGTGAGGACCTCAGCCACAGAGGGCCAGCCATGTGCTGGGCTGGACGCCCAGAGAGGGCCGCCCGTCCCTCTTGCAGGGAAGGTGCCCTGGGCCCCAGAGCTGACCACACAGGTGCAGGGAGGGCACGGCCAGTGGGGGAGGGGGCACGGCCGGGTAAGCCAGGCCTGGAGGGGTACAGGAGTGCGGGCAGGCGCTGCACAAGCAAAGGTATGGAGGTGGGCATCAGCTGGTCAGTGGGGTTTTGCTGGGGAAGAGGCCCCAGGGTTGGGGGAAGGCCAGGTGACAGCCGGGCAGGTGAGGCTGTTGGTTCCTAAGCCCCTACCCCTTCCCCCTACACCTAAGGCCGCCCCGGTGCAGACCCCGACCCAGGCCGTGGGTGCTGGGTGAGGGGAGCAGTGTCTGCCTGGAGTGAGTGGGCCTGGAATGAAGGGGCTCAGAGACGATGGGACCCCACCCCACCCCCTCCTGTCCTCCCAGGCCCGTCTGCCGCTCCACCTCTGGGAAGCCTGGGGCGGGGCTGGACAGAGCCCGCTGGGGCTGGTGTCTTCAGGAGGCCTGCCAGGCGCCCACAGCTGGGAGAAACAGCTACACGCTGCCAGCTCTCCCTGCCCTGGCCTCTCCCCGTACATGCTGTGTCCCCGCAGCCCGTCCCCCTCCACCCTGAGTGGAGCCCTTCCCCACACCCAGCACCTTCCTTCCCGGGTCCCCACTCCACCTTGGTCCATCTGTTGGCCCCTTTACAGTCCCGGCCCTGTGAGGGGGGATCTGTCCCTGTCCCTGTTACAGAGCAGAGCCCGAAGGGGGAGGGCTGGGCTCCAGTGTCCCAGGGAGGGGCACCAAGGTGGACACCACGCCCTGTGGGTCCCTCTGTGGCCGCAGACCTGCCCGCAGAACCCGTCTCTGGCACCTCTGGGGCCACGGGGACTGGGTCCAGGCCTGGGTCCTCATAAGGGCCATAGGACTCCTGCTGGGGTGGGAGTGTCATTTGAGGGCTTGGAAGGAACCAGGAAGCCGCCCGGGCCCTGGACCTCATGGGGAGGCTGGTGTCAGGCTCCCGCCTGGCTGGGTGGCCCCATGCGCGCTGCACCCACTCTGAGCCGGGAGCACCCGCGTGTCATGGTCCTGGGCTCCGGGGCCCACTCCCCGTCCCAGGGCCGAGGCTCCTCTCGTGAACCGGCTTTGCGTCTCACTGTGTCTGTCTCCCTTCGTCTCTGTCATCTCTCACTCCCTCCCGAACCCCAGTTCTCAGCATCCACAAGCTCCCGGCCAGCGGAGCCACGGACATCAGCTTCCCTATGAAGGGCTGGCGGGCCACGGGCGACTGGGCCAAGGTGCCAGAGGACAGGGTCACTGTGTCCAAGAGCGTCTTCTCCACGGGGCTGGCAGGTGAGGAGCCTCGGGGTGTGGGAGGGGCCCCCCCAGAGTCCGAGGCTACCTCCCAGGAAGTTCCTTCTGGAGTCTGCCCTGCTGCTTCAAGAGCTAGGGTGGCGTCCGTTTCTTCTCAGTGTTCCCCAGGTTGCCCCCTCCTCCAGGAAGCCCCCCCTGCCCTCCCTGTGTTGGGAGACTCCCAGGCAATCTTGGCTGAATGGACCAATGGACGCCCTCACCACAGGGAGGGAGAGGGTCTTGCCTGGGTCACACAGAAGGTGACTCTGGTTCCCAGGAAGATGAACTGTGCCCTGCCAGCCCCCGGGTCTCAGGAGTCACTCAGGGGGACCCAGGCAGTCCCCCCAGCTCCAGGCAGTGCTGCGTCCACAGTCGGTGGGGGGAAACACACTCCCCTTGCCCAAGCAGGGTCCCGGTTTGTGGGTGGCCGGGAGGAGGGTGACCGCGGTGCTCTCTTCCAGAGGCTGATGACTCGTCCGTGTTCGTGGTGGGCACCGTGCTCTACAGAAACCTGGGCAGCTTCCTGGCGCTGCAGAGGTGGGCACCGCGGGCACGCGGGGTGGGGGTCAGGGAGGCCAGGCCTGGGGGAGGTGAGGGCGCAGGGCTCCCGACCCCGACACGGCCCGCCGGCTCTCCCCCAGGAACACGACCGTCCTGAACTCCAAGGTCATCTCGGTGACCGTGAAGCCCCCTCCCCGCTCCCTGCTCACACCCCTGGAGATCGAGTTCGCCCACATGTACAACGTGAGTGCCCTCCGTGTGCACGTCTGCGTGCGCGTGCCCCTCTGCCTGATCCCACGTGTGGTGCGTGCTCACACATCCCCACCTCGCGTCAGCCTTGAGGGAGAGCTCCTTTACGCCCGAGTGACAGGTGGGGGTGCAGGCTGGCAGAGCTGCGGGGACTTGCCCAGGGTCACCCAGCAGGGCCGTGTGGGAGCTCAACCCAGCCCCGTCGGCCTGGCCGTTCCCTCGGGGAAGAGAGAGTCGTCCTCTGCTGAGAAACGCACCTGCCCCGGCCTCACGGACCCTCTACACCCTGCTCCTCGGGGCTTTCCCTCGGGCCTCAGAGCAGCCGGCGCCACGAAGCCCTGGGACCAGCCGAGCGCCGGGAGCCGCCCCGGTTACCCAGCCAGGACAGGGCGGCGCCGGGCCAGGGTGTGGGAAGAGCCGGGCCTGCCTTTCCCGCTGTGAGGCCTTGGGGCTTTGCTCAGCCTCTCTGTGCCTTGGCTTCCCTCCCTTACAAGTGGGAACCCTGCTGTCACCGCACCGCAGCCCTCGGGACGGGGGTGTCTGCTGAGCCCCACCTGTGCCCCCGGCCCCAGGCTTTCGGCGTTAGCCCGTTTTGCGTTCAGCTGGACTGGTCAGCGGGGCGCCTAGAGTTGGGCTTCGGCCACTGCTGCCCAGCTCTGCTCAGAGTGGGGACAGAAGATACCCAAAGCCACACAGCAGGGCTAGGGGCTGAGCCAGTCCCCTCCCTGCTCTGGGCCTCAGTTCCTCCTCCTAAAACTCTGTCTCTGGGGAACAGCGGAGGGAGGGCGCCTGGCACGCCCACGGGTGGACCCCACTGTGACCCTCGGGTGCGGCTCATAGGGCGGCAGGTGGCCTGACCCCTCCCCTCTCTCCAGGGCACCACCAACCAGACCTGTATCCTGTGGGATGAGACGGATGTGTAAGTTCATCTGGGCTTTGTGGCCTCGGCCCGACTTGGTGGGCGGATGGGGGAGGAGGCTGACCCAGTAGGGGAGGGACACGGGCTTCGGGTTCCGGGCTTCCGACCGTCCCCCCGACCCCGTCTGTCAAGCACGGTCTCTCCCCGCCTAGTTCAGGCTCTGAGGCAGCAGGGGGCCCACCCAGCCGGCCTCACACTCTTCCCAGGGAAGTCCACGGTCAGGGGTCCCGAGGGGTGTGGAAGTCCCCCGGAGCAGGAGCGCCGCCACTGACCGGGGCAGCTGGGTGACACCCAGAGGGGTCAGAGAGGAAGCAGAGGCGGGGGCTTCTGGGGTCCCGGGCCCAGTTTCCTGTGCGGCACGTGGCGCAGGCCTGCGCACAGTGCGGAGAGTACAGGTGGGCGCGGGGCATTGGTCTGGACTGGCCGGACTGTGATTCGGGGTCACGGGGCCGTGTGGGCACCCAGAGCAGGGTGTCCTCCCAGACACAAGGAGGCAGAGGGAAAGGTGGGTGGGGTCTCGTGTACTCACAGGGAAGAGTTTGCAAAGGCCCTAAAGTGGGGGCGGCCCTCAGAGGGGAGGAGGGTCAGAATCTGGGGAGACCGGGCAGGAGAGAGCTTAACGTCTGGCTCCTGACGGGCCAGGTGGGCCTGGGGAGGGCTGGGCCTTCCCCCCAAGGGGTAGTCAGAGAGCTGCGTGTCATTGTTACCACCCGCCTCTCTCAGCCCTGGCACCGCCAGTCCCCAGGCCAGCACCCGGGCCAGGGGGTACATGCGGCGAGTCCCTCGTACTATGGGCAGTGCAGTGACGGAGGTGCGTCCCGGGAGGTCGGGGGGGCTCCCGGAGTGGCTGGCACTCAAGGAGGACACCTTTTCCCTGAAGAGAACGTGAGGGAGGGGTCTCGGGCAGAAGCACAGTTTGAGCAGAAGTGTGGAGGTCGGAAGGTACAGGGGGAACACGGGCCGTGGCCAGGAAGAACAGGCAGTTAGAGAGGTGCAGGGCTGCAGGGAGGCTGCAAGGGCCATGGGGCCAGTTTGTAGGGGCAGTGTGTCAGGAACTATGGGAACTGTTGGGGAGGGATGTGATCATCATGTATCCATCCATCCTCCACCCACCCATCCATCCACCCATCCCCCATTCATCTATCCATCCATCTATCCATCCACCCACCCACCCTTCTATCCGTCTATCTACCCACTTACCTATCCTCCCACCCACCTATCTACCTATCCACTCACTCATCCACCCATCCACCCCCCATCCATCCAGCCCCCCATCCATCCATCCATCCACCCATCCATCCACCCACCCACCTATCCCCCAGTGATTACTGACCACTGAGAAGGCACTCCTCTACAAGGTCCTGGCCCTCAGCCTCCTCCTGTGCCTGATGAGTAGGAACAGGAAATTAGGAACGTATAGATCCCTGTGAAACTGTCAGGGCGTGCCACGTGCCAAGAAGTGGAGGCAGTGGATCTAGTGGCAGGTGGGGCGAGGTGCCTTTCGGAGCAGGTTCACAGAAACCTCTCTAGGGTGGTGTTTGAGCAGAGGCCTGACACAGCACTGTACACATGGGTGTCTGGGGACAAGCATTTTGGCAGAAGGAACAGGCAGTGCAAAGGCCCTGTGTGTGCAGGGAGTGTGCAGGGCCATAGGGCAGACTGCACTGCCATTTCCCACTCTGGCTCTGAGGGTGTGAGGACAGGGTCTGGGGCCGGGAGCTGGGCTGGGGGAGAGCTGGGGCGGGCCCTGGAACCCTGGGAAACTGGCCTTCTGGCTTTGGTTGTCGTCGACTGTTTTTCTCTGGATTTCGCAAGCGGCATAAACTCTTTGTACAAAATGGGGTATCAGAACAGAAAAGGGTGAAAAAAGAAAAAACAAGAAAGAGGGCCCACGTTCTCACAGTACCCAGGCTGGACCCCCTGGCCGTCGTGGGAGGTTGTGCAGCGGCTGCAGTCCATCCCTGATGTCAGCACAGGCCCCTCCCCACAGCCCAGAAACCCTCCCAACAGGCTGTTCAAAGGCTGCCCGCAGCTCCCCGGCGGTGCCCGGTTCACCCAGCGGCCCAGCATCCTCGCTTGGACAGCGCCGCTCACATTTCTCTTTGTTTCCTTGTCTTTGAGTCCCCCAGACCATTTCAAGGTCTTGGTAGTAAGTTGCTTTCCAGAGAGGTGGACCCGTCCCCTTTGCTCTCCCAGGGCAGCAGGTCGTGAGAGGTCTGGCCAGCCCAGTGTCAAGTTCACTGTCCTTTGGGGCTGCATAGTCTGGGGCAGATTCCACCCTCCAGAAGCCTCAGCCTTCCATCCCCGTGGCGGAGTCTGCCTGCTTGCGTGTGAGAGCAGAGTGGGGGAAAGGACAGCGGCCAGGTCCATGGGGTGCTCACCCCTGGCCGTGGCCTCCACTTGCCCTTCCTCTCTCAGGTGTGGGGAGCCCACCCACTGCCCCAGGCCTGCTTTGCCCACCACTGGTCACCTCTGGATAGATGGGATTGTTAAGCTCTCTGCACCTCGCTCCAGGGCCCCGAGCACAGTGGGAAGGTGACAACAGCTGTGCTGTGTTTGAAGCCCCCTGAAGTGCATTTTGCCCACAAGCTCCCTGTTCAGTTCTGGGTGCAGCCCTGGGAGCCCTGCTGACTGTTCCTGTTACCGCTGGGGAATCTGAGGCTCCAGAAGGACTGTGGTCCAGCTCAGAGTGGGGACGAGGCATCTGATGCAGACTGGACAGCCTGGGACCCAGAGGCTGACAGTGGGGGAGGGGGGCCACGGGAGAGGGTGGCTGGCTCTGTCCCCTCCCCCGCCCTCCCCCCATGCTCTGTGCGGGACAGCACCTCCTTCCACCGCAGGGCGGGGCCACTTCTCACATAAATGGGCTCAAAGGAGCCAAGGGTTTCCCAGGTGACCTGAAATGGGGACCAGGGACAGGGCCCCAGGTCTGTTTCCACCAGTGTGCCCAGGGATCAGGTCTGTGCTGGTGTGGGCTTGTGTTTGTGTGTGTTTGGATGAGAAAGGGTCTCACGTGTCTGCAGAATTCTGTGTGTGGGGGGCGTGCCAGTGGGGGGTGAGAGCCGTCAGTGACCATCAGCTGAGAAGTAGTGATCTCTGACCCATGACTGGGCCCCAGTCACTGAAGGAGCCTAGTTTCCCAATCCCAGGCTGAGCCCTTGTCCTGGTCCCACGCTGAGCCCTGAGCCTGGTCACCTGCTGAACCCTGATCCTGGTCACACTCTGAGCCCTGAGCCTGGTCACCTGCTGAACCCTGATCCTGGTCACACTCTGAGCCCTGACCCTGGTCACACGCTGAGCCCTGACCCTGGTCACACGCTGAGCCCCGACCCTGGTCACACTCTGAGCCCCGACCCTGGTCACACTCTGAGCCCTGGCCCTGGTCACACTCTGAGCCCTGGCCCTGGTCACACGCTGAGCCCTGACCCTGGTCACACTCAGAGCCCTGACCCTGGTCACACTCTGAGCCCTGGCCCTGGTCACACACTGAGCCCTGACCCTGGTCCCACGCTGAGCCCTGACCCTGGTCACACTCTGAGCCCTGACCCTGGTCCCACTCTGAGCCCTGGCCCTGGTCATACTCTGAGCCCTGACCCTGGTCCCACTCTGAGCCCTGACCCTGGTCACACTCTGAGCCCTGGCCCTGGTCCCACTCTGAGCCCTGACCCTGGTCACACTCTGAGCCCTGACCCTGGTCACACTCTGAGCCCTGGCCCTGGTCACACTCTGAGCCCTGACGCTGGTCCCACTCTGAGCCCTGGCCCTGGTCACACTCTGAGCCCTGACCCTGGTCACACTCTGAGCCCTGACGCTGGTCACACTCTGAGCCCTGACCCTGGTCACACGCTGAGCCCTGACCCTGGTCACCTGCTGAGCCCTGACCCTAGTTACACTCTGATCCCTGACCCTGGTCCCACGCTGAGCCCTACCCTGTGTCTCATCTGGAGTCATCACGCATGTTCACGTGTAGTCGTTCACGTGTCATGTGCGTGGAGGGCTGCCTCCTCTTCCAGCCACACATAACAGTCCAGCATGTGACACAGTCGTCTTGGAAAGTCTGAGTCAGAGGCTTCCACCCACAGGGCAGACCCCCTCCTACCTCGCCCCCAGCTGTACACACACACAGACTCAACATTTACAGCCGAGGCGACTGCTCACAGCGAGGCTCAAGGCCACCCCCCCCACCCCCTCACCCCTACGCCAGCCTGACCAGTGGCAATGAGGGCCTTGGGAGCAGGGCTGTTAAGGAGGGAAAGGGGGACTTTGCAGAATTCTCCAATGTTTAGGGGGATGGAGGGGTGGATGGGGGGTGGAGGATGGGGACGTCGGTAGGTGGATGGATGGATGGAGGGTGGATGGGTGGGTGGATGGAGGATGGGTGGGTGGATGGAGGATGGGTGCAGGGAGGATGGGCTGGTGGTGACGGGGTTGATGAAGGGCAGGAGCACATCCCTGGAGTTAAGTTCTGTGGTTCTGAAAGGACAGCTCCCTGGATCTCTCACTGGTAGAAGCTGCAAATGTTTTGCAGTTTCCTTTTTAAAAACAGACAAGAGTTACATAGAGCATAAAAGTCAGAGCTGGCAAGATCCTCGGGAATCACTTGCTCCGCCCTCACTTGGAAATGGTGTAGCTGAGGCCCGGTGTGGGGACGTCAGGCCAGGCCAGGCCAGGCCTGGGCCACACGCGCTCCACGGTGGTCGTCCTGCGGCGCCAGCGTTTCTTTCGGGAGGTGTTTCGCCCGATACCAGTCCCGCGTGGGCTCCAGGGAGGGCAGGGTCCTATGCCCACTGTGTGTTGTGCTCCTGGGCCCACACTCAAGTCAATGAAGGCTCTGAGAAGTCCTGCAACAGCCTCCTCTTCAGTCGGGTTGGGGCGCTTGGCACCCTTACTCTGTAACTTGAGCCGGCAGAGCAGATGCTGGGACAGGCTGGTGGAGGGCGTGATGTTCCCGCAGAGTCTGTGGGGTCCTTTCCCGAAACCTGAGCCCACTCCAGGCACCTTCAGAACCCTCTCGTTTACTCACACAAGCTTTCTGTCCGGCTGAGGACCGGGGCTCAGAGTGACAAGCCCAGGGTCGCCCTCTCCCGGCCCGTGCCGACCCCCAGCCCTGCTGGGTGCAGCTGTCCTGGGGGACGCTGAGGACCCAGGCCCAGCCCCAGCCCATCCCTGGGGTCCTTGCCCAAGTACGTGTCCTGGTCCCTTTAAGAGCCTTGCCCCTCCCCCATCCTTGGTTTCCTTGGAGAGGGCGGTGAGGGGCTAGGCCGAGGGGGGCAAGCGGAAGGGAGTCTTGGCAGGGTCCCCAGGTCGCTGTCAGCAGCCGGTTCCCAGCCCAATTTCTCCCACGCCGGCTGGTTCCTGATGGGGGCAGAGGAGGCCGGCAGAGGGGGACACGGAGGGGGATGGGGTAGGAGACGGCTCGACACAGAAGGCCTCCCTGGTGGCCTGGGTAGGGCCTCGGGATCCACGTCACCAGTGAGCACGGGAGGGAGGTGGGGAGACGTGCTCTGCTCCCCCCACCTGGATGGGGGCTGGGGCGGGGGGAGGGGTGCAGAGCTGCTCCCAGAGGCGAGACCACCCACCCGTCCTAGCCTCTGCTCTGGACTCAGCCCAGCCCCTTCCCCAGCGCCCGTCCCTTCTCTGAGCCGCCCCCTACTTCGTCCTTGGGGAGCAGGGGGGCTGGCAGAGGCCCACGGTGGGCCTGACCTCTCTTCGAGGGGCGTCTGAGCCCTGGGCCTGCGTGTTCCCTGCCGGCTTTGGGAGCTGGAAGGGACAGACAGCCATGAGGTCACGGCCCAGGGACAGCAGCTGTGCTCTGAACCTGGGGCAGTGAGCGTCCCCACTGCCTTGCTGGCAGCCCAGCTCCGCAGCCACCGCCGGCCGCCCCATGGGCCCCTCGCCACTCCCCGCTTTGGTGCCGCTGGAACACTTGGCGCCTTTGTCCGTGGTCCCCGTGCGCTCTTCTCCAGCCTCAAAAGCCACCTGCTCCTGGAGGCCTTTCTGCCTGTTTTTCTGCATCCCCAGCCCTGTCCCCTTCCTCCCAGCTCTGACCCCCATTTGCAGCAACTCCGTGTATCCGCAGAGTGTGAGGCCCGCCGTGCAGGGCCTGGGTCTCCTCATGCAGCCGGCCACCTCCCCCGCCCAGCGGGCGCACAGGAAGCCCTCGGGAGGGCTCATTCTAACGGCCCCTGCCCTCGCCCTCTTCTTCTTCCGGCTGGAAAGAGCACTGCTGGGCTGGAAAGAGCACTGCTGGGCTAGTGGCGCCCTGGTGAGGCGCGTCTGGGGAGGGGGGCAGGGTCCGTTGCTAGGAGCAGGCTGGGAGCATCACAGACGTGTGCTCGAGGGTCGGGGGGGTCTCCTGAGCGTGGGGGGCTTTCCCGGGCGGAGTCAGGGCCCACGAGTCTCCTGCTAGGCGTGTCCAGCTGCGTCCCATCCCTGTGCTTTCCCACCAATGCGGGGCCCCGTGTGTCTGGGTGCCCCTGTGTCAGTGGTGTGGGTGTGCGCCCCTATGAGCGTGGTGTCCATGGAGACTCGAGGGTGAGGCGCCGGGGCTGATGGGTCAGGGGAGGCACAGGATGTGGCCAGCCCTGAGCTCCCGGGGGCTGCTGGATGGGAGCAGGGGCCACGCCGGGCAGTGCTGGGTGGCTCGGTGTTGGGAGGGTGCCAGGGTGCACCGGGCAGCTGCGGGTGGGGGCAGGTTGAGTCAACCACGTTGTCTTCCCTGGTCAAGTGGCCGAGGGGTCAGCGGAGTGTGGCACCGCCGGGGCCTGGGGCTGGGCGGGGCCCCTTCAAGGCCTCGCCTCCTCCTTGCCTCCTGTGCCCGCACTGGTGATGGCGGCGCTGGGGAGACAAGGAGGAGAGCCTGGCGTTGCCCTCAGGGAGGAGGGGGCGCCCACAGGGAGGTCAGTGCCGGGCCCTGAGCGCACGGGGCAGTGCCAGGAAGTGGGGAGGGTGCTCAGTTCCCTCCTCCACTGAGACCTGGGGGCTCCAAGAGGGGCCGCCTAGGGGGAGGGGGACAGCTGCCTGTTGGGCCACTTGGTGCAGGGAGGGCGCAGGTGAGGACAGAGCAGGGGCCTCTCCGGGAAGGACCAGGCCTGGCTGGAGACAGAGGTACTCGAGGCCGCTCCTGGCAGGGATTTCATCTGTCTGTCTGTCCTTCTGTTTTCGATGTTCCCGAGCTCCGTGTCTTCATAGTGACGTCAGCCCTTGGTTGAGCACTCACCCACGCCCAGCACTTGGGCCCCCTTCGTCCTCCCAGGAGGAGGGGTCAGTGCGGGGGCTGCCCCTGCCCAGACACTGCCACCTCCCGCAGGGCCCCCGTCTGCCTCGCATCCTCCCAGAGTCCCCCGCACGCCCGGGCTGCCAGGCCTTTGCCCTGCTCTTCCCACAGTGTCACAGGGTCGTTCCATCCGCTCCCTGCGCGGTCGTGTCAGATGGGAGGTGCTTCACCTGGCACATGTCCGGGGCCCTGTGTGACATGGGGGACGGGGCAGAGCTCTAACCTCCAGCCTGGACGCCAGTCCTGGCCCTGTTCTCACTGACGGGTGACGGTGGGCGAGCCCTTTAGCCTCCTTGAGCCTCAGTTTCTGCATCTGTCCAAGGGGCGGCTGCGATTCCTTGACGAGCTGTTGTGTTAAGGAGCTGGACCAGGAAATGCTCAGCAAGTAGACGCTGTCGTTACCCCCACCCCCGCCCCGTTCCAAGAAGCCTGCGGGGGGGACAGCAGTGAGCCACTCAGGCAAAGCACGTGCCCTCGGGGGCAGGGGGATGGGGCACGGCTGCCCCACGTGCTGGGAATAAGGGGCCACCTCTAGGAATGGGCTTCCTGGGGAGGGGGAGCTTGGGCTGATGGTGAAGGGTGAGCTGGAGTCCCGGGGCAGGAGGGTAGTAGAGGCCCCCCATGCCCAAGGCGCAGTATGTGCAAAGGCACCGAGGCAGAGAGCATTTGGGGTGCTGGGGTACAAGGGGTCCAGTGAGAGGTGGGCCTGGGGGCCTCCGCCAGCTCCTCTTTTTAGGAGCAGAGAGGGGTGAGCTCTCTGGCCTTGAGGTAATCAAGCACAGGCAGAATGGGACTGGGTTTTGGAAGGACAGAGTGACACTTCCTGGGCACCTGCTCTGGGCCTGGTCCTTCTGCCAAAAGTTCACTCCAAGTTCAGACCAGGCCCTAGACCTCACGCAAGAGGCCTGAGGTTCAGAGTGCTCGAGAGGCTTGCGCGGGTCCCACAGCCCTTTGCGGGTCCTGACCCTGCAAAGCCCTGAACCCGGATGGCCCCAGTGATCTTGAAGAGGCCTGGTGAGGACAGGGCTGGGGGATTGCAGGGTCCCTGCCACTGGGACGGGCCTGGAGGGCACACGGTGACCCTCCTCCCTCGAGACACTTTCTCCCCTCTGCTCGGGGTGTGCAGTTGCTAGTTTCCTGAGGCAGGAAAGTCTTAATCAAAACCCCAGCTTGGGGCTTCCCTGGTGGCGCAGTGGTTGAGAGTCCACCTGCTGATGCAGGGGACACGAGTTCGTGCCCCAGTCCGGGAGGATCCCACGTGCCGCGGAGCGGCTGGGCCCGTGAGCCGTGGCCGCTGAGCCTGCGCGTCTGGAGCCTGTGCTCCGCAACAGGGAGAGGCCACAGCAGTGAGAGGCCCGCGTACCACAAAAAAAAAAAAAAAAAACAAAAACCCAGCTTGCCAGGCGGCTCAGTGGTTTGCTGGTGTGGTATTGGGAGAGCAGGGACTAATGTCCTCATCTCTGCAGGGAGCTGACTAGGGGTGCGGGAGGGCAAGATGTGGGGTAGACACAGGAAAACTTGGCAGAGAGGGCAGGGTGACCGTGGGTGTCTTGGCCTTGGTGCAGAGGCACCTGGAAATGGGGGACTTGAGGTTCATCCTGGGAGGCAGGTGAGATAGGAGATGCCTGGAGGGTGGGGTGTGGTCACGGGTGGGATGGATAATGGCAATGGCGTGGTTGCCTGGGTTCAGCCCATCATGGTTGATGGGGCTGGTGGTGAGGCCTCCTGCAAGATGGGTCCCGCCTACACGGTGCCCTGGACGTGGCGGGTTGAGTGTTGGTGATGGGGGTTACCATCACTCTAGTGTTGGTCCACAGACATGGTGCCGGTTCAGAGGTGATGGCAGTCAGGGTGGTATTGTTAACAGCGGAGGTGAGGCTGGTGACCATGATGATCATGTAATTGTGGTGACCAAAAAGATGGAGAAATGGTGGTGACATGGCAGTGATGATTGTGCTGTTGGTGGTGGTAGTATTGGTGGTGAGAGTGACGGCATTGGAAATGGTGTGTTGTTGATGGTAGTGAAGATGGTGACGGTGGTGGTGATGATAATGTTGGTGCAATGGTAGTGTCGCTGCTGATGGTGTGATTGGTGGTGGTGGTGGCAATGGTGGTAATAATGGTTGTGTTATTGTTGCTGCTGTTAGCGTTGGTAGTGGAGATGATGGTGAGGGTGGTAGTAATGATGATGCTATTGATAACATAATGGTGGTGGTGGTGGTGGTGATGGTGTTGCTGGTAGTGGGGATAGTGGAGATGGAGTGGAAATGGTAGCAGTACTTATGATGATATTGATGGTGATGGTGATGGTGATGGTGGGAGTAATGACTGTGGTGATGTTGGTGATGGTGATGGTGATGATGGTGATGGTGGGAGTAATGACTGTCTTAGTGATGATGGTGGTGGTGGTGATGATGGTGATGGTGATGATGGTGACGGTCGTAGTATGACTGTGTCATTCTTGATGCTGACGATGGTGGTGCTGTTGATAATATAATAGTGGCGTTGAAGTTGATCGTGTTGGGAGTGGCGATGGCAGTGATGTGTGGTAATGACAGTACTGATGACGTTGGTGGTGGTGGTGGTAGTAATGATTGTGCTGTTGGTGGTGGTGGCGGTGTTAATGATGTTGCTGATGGTGGTAATGGTGTTGGTGGTGGTGATGGTGGTGATGGTGGTGGTGTTGGTAGTGGGGATGGTGGCGATGGAGTGGAAGTGGTGGTGGTATTGATGATATTGGTGGTGTTGGTAGTGGCAATGGTGGTGACGCAGTGGTAATGATGGTCTGATGATGTGGATGGTGGTGGTATTATTGTGTCATTCTTGATGCTGGTGGTGGGGCTGTTGATAATGTAATGCTGTTTCTTTTTCAATGTAGTAATTGTATTTTTATATTAATTTTTATTGGAGTATAGCTGCTTTATACTGTTGTGTTAGTTTCTGCTGCACAGCAAAGTGAATCAGTTACACGTGTACATATATCCCCTCTTTTTTGGCTTTCCTTCCCATTTAGGTCACCACAGAGCACTGAGTAGAGTTTCCTGTGCTATACAGCAGGTAAATCGTGCTGCAGTGAACATTGTGGTACATGACTCATTTTGAATTATGGTTTTCTCAGGGTATATGCCCAGTAGTGGGATTGCTGGGTCATATGGTAGTTCTATTTTTAGTTCTTTAAGGAACCTCCATGCTGTTCTCCACAGTGGCTGTATCAGTCTACATTCCCACCAGCAGTGCGAGAGGGCTCCCTTTTCTCCACACCCTCTCCAGCATTGTTTGTGGATTTTTTGATGGTGGCCATTCGGACTGGTGTGAAGTGATACCTCACTGTAGTTTCGATTTGCGTTTCTCTGGTACGTGGTGCTGGTATTGATGTTGATGGTGGTGGTGGTGATGGTGATGGTGATGTTACTGATGTTGGTGGTAGTTTCAGTGAGAGCCATGAGGGTGGAGGTTGTGGTGACAGTTAAGGTGGTGGTGGTCTCAGCTCTTTGGGGGATTTGAAGCCCCCCCCATGGGAACCAGGACGCTCCCATGGCACAGTGTTGGAGGTAGACTGCAGCAGACAGGGTCAGACGCCAGCCCGAGGAGATGAGAGGGCGGGGTGGAGGGTAGAGGGGAGCGCTCATGAGGCCACGCAGTCTGGGAGGGTGTCTTGGAGGAGGCAAAGCTGGGCCAGCTGAGGGTGGTGAGGTTTGGGGTCTCCTGGAGCCAGGGAAGTGCCTGTGGAGGTGCCCAGTGCCCAGCACAGGGCCTAAGCAGGCGGGCGAGGGACGCGCTTGCTGAATGAGTGAGTGATGGACCAGCCTGAGCCCCAGCTGCACCAGCGGCTGGAGCGTGAGGGGGTGGGGTGTCGAGGCGCTGGCCCCTCAGCTGGTAGGGGTAGGTGACAGGCTGGACAGAGCTGGGCCAGAGGTGCACCAGGCGAGGGTCTGAGTGAGGGGCAAAGGGCTCAGGGAGGGTTCCTGGGGTGCCGGGCTCTGAGATGGGAGGAGGTGGCAGGTAGGCTGGGGTTTAGCAGGGCCCTGGCCCTCCCAGGCCAGATGACTTCCTTGCGAGGCTGGGGAGCTCAGGGGCCCCAGGGGCCTTGCCCAGGTGGGTGGGGTGGGTCAGGCGAAGAGCCGCTGAGCCCTGAGGATGGCCAGGTTGCTAGCCTGGGGGCAGGCCTGCGGCCGGAAGCCCTGACTCAGAGCGTGGCTGGTGCCAGCTGGGAGCCAGGAGATTGGCATCGTGGGGAACGTGAGAAGCCCTGGAGGCCCTGGTCACAGCGCCACAGATGCTAAGCCAGCCTGAGACACTATCAGCGGCGCGAGAGCCAGCCCCACATGCGCAGGGGCGCAGGCCTGCGGGGGCATGGCTCTCACCTGGCGATGCACTCAGCAAGACCCAGGTCAGGTGGATATCCATCCCCCAGGGTCCCCAGCGCCACAAGCATTGCCCCCGGGCCCTGAGCCAAGAGGGGATGGAGCTGACCTGGGCTCGCCCTGGGGGTTCTCACAGGCCAGTGACCAGCTCACCTTGGGGTGAGCTGTGCCCACTCTGGCTGCCCAGGGAGCGAGGTGGGTGGGTGAGGGTGGCGTGGTGGTGGAGGGAGGATGCACCGTGTATTCAGGACTGACCCCAAGGCGTCCAAGGGGTCGGGGGTGGCAGAGGAAACTCAGGTCTCAGCTCAGGGGGTTGGGCACAGAGCAGGAGGCTGAGGAGACTTCCTGGAGATGGCAATGCCCCGGGGGAGCCCCGAAGGACGAGGCTGAGTCAGCCAGGGGGCAGGCGGGTGTGTGGTCAGAGGGACTGGTCAAGATCAAGTTCTGGAGGCAGGAGAGGGCGCCTGCGTTCTGAGTCACCGGTGGTTCCTCTGGGCTGGCGCATGGAGGCAGGGCTGCCAGGGCTGGGATAGTGGGGGTGAGGGGGTGCTTGGGAGTCATGATGAGCTCCAGCCGCTGGGTGAGGTAGGACCCAAGAAGGGAGCCCCAGCACGGCGGCAGGGTAGGACCTGTTGAAGGAGCCAGGTGCAGCACTCAGGAACTCACGGCTTATCCAGGCAGGCTCCCTGGAAGAGGAGGCTCAGCACAAGCCTTGGTCTGTGGGTCAGAGGTCAGTAGGCGGAGGTGGGAGGTAGGCACCCTGGATGTGTGAAGTGTGATTCAGCAGGGCTTGTGCCTGGAATGCATGGTTTGGGGAGCACAGCGGCCAGTCTGAGGAGTTTTCAGGGGCTCCTAGAAGCCCCTGCCTGCAGAGACACCTTGCCCACTCCCTGTTCCCTCATTGGGGTGAGCTGTGCCCACTCTGGCTTCTCTCTGCTGTGTGGGGGGACACCTGAGTCACTCACACTCCAGTGTGAATTAGCCCATCAAACCCCAGGGGACCCTGATGCACACAGTCCCATAATAGCACCTGCTTCGTGGGCCGACAGGAGGCATCCTGAATGCACCGGAGGCCCTGGCTCAGCGGGCCGGCGGGGGGCTCTCCACGCACCCTCTGTTACTGTCCCCTGATGTCCCACGAGTGTGCCGGGGCCTGTGCTGGGCATTGTGTCCCTGTGGTCTCCCTGGACAGCATGTGGGGGAGGATTTATGCCCACTTCATAGGGGAGGCAGCTCAGCTCTGAGTGGCCGGTAGGGAATTGGCCCAGAGGTGGGAACAGGCCTCAGGTGCCCAGTTCCTCCTCCCGGGGCGGGGATGGACGAGCACGTCCGGGCACGGCAGGGACCGGGACGGAGGGGCACCATAGGCCGAGCCTCCTCCCAGGGCCTCCGACATGCCCTGGCCCCCACCCAGCCTGGGCCCCAGGGGAGGTCCCTGCGGGGTCTCCTGCGCGGGGCGGGGGCCCGGCTGCCTGCTCTGAGCCACTCACCTGGGCACCAGGATACGGCTGTGGCTCTGGGACAGGCGCTGAGTGAGGCGGGTCTGCACTGGGCGCGAGTTGCGGGGAGCTGGGCTTCACCGTCTGAGTGTGGCTGGAGGGGAGGCTCAAGGGGGAGAGCGGGGAGGCTCAGGGAGGGGGTGGCCAGTCCCCAGGGGCTGTGGGTCCCTGAGTGAGGAGGGAGCCGGGGGAAGGTCTTGAGCAGAGGATGACGCGTCCTGGGATATTTCAAATGGTGGCGTGGGGACAGGCGGTGGAGGGCAGGGCGGAGGCTGGCAGTGGTGGGTCCCACCAGGGTGGCAGCCACAGCGTGGGGAGCAGAAGGGAGACTCTCAGTGCATCGTGCAAGGAAGGTCAGTTGCAGATGGGTCTGTAGGTATGAGAAGGAAGGAGGGAGGGAGGGTCCTGGAGGCGGCCGCCAGGTTGGAGCGGTAAAGAGGGGCCTTGCTTGTCCACCCATAGCAAGTCCTGGCTGAGCACTCCGACCCCACTGGGGTGCGGGCAGCGGGGTGAGCCAGCCAGGCCCCAGTCCTGCCCTCCCAGAGGAGGATGCAGGTGGGAGCATCAGGCCATCACACGTGGCGGGAGAACCGGGCCGAGGCGGCAGGACCCACGGATGGAGGCCACGGGTCAGGGACGGCCTCGCTGTGAGAGCCAGGGCGCTGGCCCGTGGCTGTGGCCGTGGAGGCAGAGCCGTCCAGGCCAGGCCTAGCTGGCCGGTGTGCAGGGCACGGACAGCCACCGGAGGGGCCGCGCTCACCGTGGCGGTGACTGGCCTCACACTTTCTCAAGGAGCACTTGGGGCCGGGGAGGCCGGAGCAGGAGGCAGCTGCCCAGGGAGCGAGGTGGGTGGGTGAGGGTGGCGTGGTGGTGGAGGGAGGATGCACCGTGTGTTCAGGACTGACCCCAAGGCGTCCAAGGGGTCGGGGGCGGCAGAGGAAACTCAGGTCTCAGCTCGGGGTCAGGACGCACGGTGGGGGCCCGTGTGGAGGGGTGCCAGCTCAGAGCTCAGAAGTGGAGCAAAAGGGACGGGAAGTTGTCCCCTGGGTTTGGTGACTCGGGGGCTTTGCTAGGAGCAGGGTGGGAAGAGCCTGTGGTGAGGAACTGATGGCCTGCAGAGGGGTGGGTGATGGCTGGACCTTCCTGGGGGCCCTGGTCGATGGGGGAGGCACAGGCTTTCTCTGGGAGCTCTGATCTGAGGGGCCCAGGGCCCCCTGCAACCTCCCGTCAACTCAGGCAGGGAGGGGCTCCCCCCCTCCTCGTGCTGGCAGGGGCCCCGGCTCCAGCTCCTTCTCTCGCCCTGGACCTGGGGGTGGGGAGGCGCAGGTGGGTGTCACTGACCCAGATTCCTCGGGCCTGGGCCTGGGAGGGGGCGTGGCTCTGTGCCCCAGATATTCCAAGTTTCTGAAGCTCAGTCGAGAGGCGACCAATGGTCTCCCACATGTGGGAGTGTGTGAGGAGGGAACAGCCTGCCCGTGTTGCAGAGATGGCAACAGGTGTCACCTGCAGCAGGAGGGATTTCGGTCAGACACGGTGAAGAACTTCCAGATGTTGTGGGTATAAGAGGATACGTCCTAGAGGTCTTGTTGAAGAAAGAGGGCTGAGGGTCCCCGACCTCTCCCAGTTCAGGGTGTGCCTACGATGCAAGCGAGGGTCCACGGGTCAGGGACCACCGCCCACCTGTCCTGCTCCAGCCAGCCCTCAACTGATGCCCAGCGCAGCACAGAAAGCACAGCTAATGGCCTGGGAGAGCTCCATTGACCGAGCTCTGCCCTGGTGTGGGATGGGCCTGAGGCAGGCCCCCCCCCTCCGCCTGGTCTGGGCCTTGGGCCATCCTTGAGGGTCCCTTTCAGATTTGCTCCGCAGAGTTCAGTGGCTCAAATACTGTAGGCCTTGTAGGCTGGTCAGACAGATAAAAAACTGGAATCCTGGCCCTCCTGCTGTCTTGCTGCGTGGCCTCGGGCAATCACACCACTTCTCAGAGCCTCAGTTTCTCTATCTACACAGCTGAGTTGAGGATTATTGCAAAGATTAAACGATAAAATGCACAGGAAGCGATTAATATTGAGGTGAGGTGGGGGAGGGGACGAGGAGAGGGTCCCTGTCCCTGTGTCGCGTGTCAGTGGCCTGCCAGAGCCAGGGGGACCATGGAGTGGGGAGGGGCCAAGGCCAGGGAGCTTGCAGAGGTCCTGCAGGGTCTGGGTGAGCCCAGGAGCTGCCCACCTCCCAGGCTGCCAGCCCCAGCAGTTGGTCCTCTGGACCAGGGGCGGACGCCTCCTCGTGCCCTCCGTGGCCTGAGGCTGCAGGGGCAGGCCCTGGCCGAACCGTTAGCAGGGTGGGCCCTGCTCCTCGTTGTCGCCTCCCTGGGAGGCTGATAAGCTAATTGGTGCCCATAGCAGGAGTCCTGTGGGGCGAACCAGCAGCCTGGGCTGGACTTCTCCCAGGAGGTGGCCAGCAGCCGTCAGCCTGGCGCCCTGCAGACCCGCCAGCACTGCCTGGGAACCTGCCAGCCTACCGGCCCCAGCCAGCCTGACTCCCCTCACCCCGGCCCTTGGGGTGCTGTCCTTTCCCAACCCTCCCAGCAGCCTTCAGCAG
Organism: Grampus griseus; assembly: GCF_964374135.1. Taxonomy (NCBI): domain Eukaryota; kingdom Metazoa; phylum Chordata; class Mammalia; order Artiodactyla; family Delphinidae; genus Grampus; species Grampus griseus. The sequence continues at coordinate 1,601,068 of NC_139011.1, read as the reverse complement.
GCAGAAATATGGGTTCGGGCTCCCCCCCCCCTCACTCAGAGTAGGAGGGCTGAGGCAGCGTCATGGCTGGACTGTGAGAACACTAGAGCTGAGATTTGAACCCAGGACCGGCCGGCCACAGACTCCTGCTCTTAGGAGCGGGCACGTGGCCAATGTCGTGGACAAGCCTGAGAGAGAGGGAGGCGCTGTCTCCAGGCCGGAACAGCCCACAGGCCTCCTCCCCGGAGCGTCCTGGGTCTTGGGGACTCCTGGCCTGCACTTCCTTGGCCATCTTGGCGTCTGGTCAGTGGCTTGCACGCGCACCCCAGGAGTGAGAATGGGGTGCTCTGGGGCTCAGCACTCTGTGCCCATTCTGCGTAGTGCTGGGGGATGAGGGGAGACAGGAGTGTGATGTGCGCAGCACAGCTGAGGGTGCGGGGGGACCACGCTGGATCTCCCAGGACTCTCCAGGGCCCCGCACTCCCTTTCCTGATCCTTCCATCCCCCAGGTCTTGTTTCTGGTTCTGTGGTCATTGGGGTCTTCTTTTCTAGAGGAAGGAAGGGGAGAAGAGGTCTCTACCGGGCCCTTAATAGCTTTTGACTTCTGCTCCACTCCACGCCAGGGACGCCGGGTGTGCGGGATGGCGGCCCAGGAGGTGGGACCACACAGGCAGCTGAGCCCCTGGCCTCCATCCCAGGGGCTGCGGTCAAGGCTGTGGCCTTGGCCCTGGCCCTGCCTGGGCACTGCTGTGCTGTGTAGTCAGGCACACCTCGGCTCCTCCCGGGGCCAGCACGGGTTCAGGTGGGCCAAGGTGGGAAGGCTCAGGCGGAGGCGTGGTCAGGAGCCGAAGAGGTGGAAGCCGTGGGGGCCGTCCCGTGGCATTCTTTATGAGGGCCCCTACGATGGATGCGCTTTGGGCCCCCCAAACCCTGGCCCCCATGGGCTCAGGGGCCAGTGCTAGTGAGAGGGATGCCACAGAGCCCTGATGCACCCCACGGAGCCAGGGCCTAGCCTCTGCCTAGCTGTCACCTTGGGCCTCAGTTCTCCTCTGTAAAACAGGGGCAGGCCCTTCCCCGTGGGGGGAAAATGAAGAGAGAAAAGCAGACTCGACCGGCCCAGAGTGTGTCCCTTCTCCCCTGGGGCCTGAAGCTCAGAAAGGAGATTGTATAACATCCCAAATTCAACAGAAGCAGCTCTGGGTTCTGGGATGCCCAGAGCTGAGACCCTAAGCTTTCCTAAAGACGTTCTTGCAGGTGCTGGGCTGGGGGGCGGGGGGGCCTTGACGGTGTCCCACCGTCAACCTCCCGACCGTCTCCTTCCCATTTTAGAGATGAGGAAACTGAAGCTAGGGCCGGTAGCTGACTTCCCAGGTGACACAGCCAGGAGGTAGCCCAGGATGGTTGCTTGCAAATCCAGGTGTTGAGCAGACGCCCGCTCAGAGTGTGGGGGTCAGGGCTCCCCTGGGAGTGCACACCCCCAGCCCGCCTTCCATACAGAGGGCCTGGGATGGGGGAGACAGGCTGACAGCTCCCTCCTTCTGGGGCTGGAGCTGAGGGATCTAGGGCGGGCCGGGGGTGGACCCTTGCCGCAGAGACCTGGAATTTCCCCCCCAAAGTCCCGGGGCAGACACCGGGTCTGAGTTATTTGGGGGCTGAGGGGGCTTTTTCGGCCCTGGGGTCAGAAGGAGACCACTCACAGCTGTGGCTCCCGAACAGCGGTTTCAGTCTCCAGCCTGGAGCCCTCCAGCCTGCAGGCCCAGGGCCCTGGGGAGGGCACTCCATGGGCACCTTCTGCGGGCGCCCCTGGCTGGACGCTGCCAGACAAGTGGGCCGGCATGGGGGTGGGGGACTTAGATCAACAGCGACTGGTTCGCAGAATAGTTCAGTGCGGCGCACTGAGGCCCTAACAAGCGCTGGTTTCAAGGGAACCAGAGCCACCCCAGCGGCAGACAGCAGGAGGGCCCTGGGTCAGACGGCAGGGGACACGCTCAGGCTGCTTCCCCGAACCCCCGGGGTGGAGGGGGAGCGGGGAGAAGGCCGATCGGGGCCGGGGGAGGTGGCTGTGGGAGCGGGGTGGTCCCAAGGTCACCAGCGCGACGCGGGGGGCGGAGGCGCAGAGGCGCCCCTCATCCCGCCCCGGCCCGCGCGCGCACCGCAGGCTGCCGCGCCCCCCAGCTGGCGCCCGGCTCCACGTGCGCCCACGCGCCCCTCCCGGCCCGGCGCTGGGGCGGGGCGCTCTCCGGGCGCGGGGCCAGGGCTCGGCACCCCGCCGGCCCCGCAGGCCCGCGCTCCCGCGAGTCGCTCTCCCGTGGCTCGGCGGCGGCCATGGGGCGCAGGGCTCCGAGGGCCGGCGGGGCGCGCGCGGCGGCGGGCGCAGGTGCGGACGCGGGCCGGGGACGCGGGGCCCGGGCGCGGCCGGCAGCCGCTCACGCCGCCCCTGTCTCCCCTCCCCCCGTGTGTCCCGCCCCCCAGACCCTCCTCCCCCGCCCCCCCGCAGCTCGGGCCCTGGTCGTGGCGCGGCTGCCGCACGGTGCCCCTCGATGCCCTCCGGACGCGCTGCCTCTGTGACCGGCTCTCCACCTTCGCCATCTTAGCCCAGCTCAGCGCCGACGCGGTGAGACCCCAGCCGGGCGCGCGGCGGGCGGGCGGACGGGGCGGGGGCGCGCGGGGCGGGGGCTTCCGGGGCCGACTGTCGCCTCCGGGGCCGGCGTGGGGAAGGGCGGCTGCGCCCCGCCGCCCCCCGTGGCCTGGCCGGCGGGGCCCGGGCCTCTAGAGAGGGCGGGTGGGAGCTGAGTGGGTGGCGATGTGGAGTTGGGGACTGACCTGGGAGGAGCCAGGCCGGGGCCCAGAGAGTGACTGATGGGTGAGTGAGTCCCCCACCCAATCTCTTTGGGGGCCTGGGACCCTGGAGGAAGCCGACCCTCAGGGGAGCCGGGCAGTCTGGGCCCCCGGCCCTAGGGGCTGGAGGAAGGCTTGGCCTGGCAGAGGCGGGTAGACACCTTCACTTAGTGGGGTTCCTTCCCGCAGCTGGCTGCAGGCTCCTGGCCTGCCTGGGACACGGAGGGGGAGGAGCTGCCACCTTCCTTGGAGTCCTTCCCCACCCACCCCAAGTGGACCGTGGGCTCTGGAGGCAGCTGCGTCCCCAAGTACGGGTCCCGGGGGTGGAGAGGGTGCTGGGCTTGGCCCAGGTTGGCAGCCCTCCCCAGGAAGGCCCCATCATCTCAGGGGCCTCCTTTTTGTTCTCGTGATTCTTGTGGGGGCTGCCAGTTTCTATGGCGACAGCATCTGGGGCCAGCTTGCTGGCCGGGGCCGGCCAACTGGGGCTGGTGGGCGCTCCTGCCCAGGGCCAAGCCGCACTCGCTGGATCTAGGAAAACCGGATCCCCCAGCCGGGTCACTAGGCCCCCCGAGGAGGGAAAGGGTAGGAGTCTTTGCTCATTGAGGCCCCTGGCCCCGGCCTGGTGTGGAAGTGTCCTCAGGCGGCAGATATGGAGGGCGGACTGGGAGTGGGACACCGATCTGGGGGTGTTTGAGGTGGCTGGCCCTCGTCAGACGGGGGTAGCGCAGCTCTCTGCTCATGGAACCCCAGTTTCCATGTGGAAGATGGTCCCAGGCCTCTCTGAGAACAGTCTGCCCCCCTCCTTTGTCCTCTGGGACGTGGGGAGAGAGAGCGATATTGTCAGCCAGGATCCCCTGGAGGGTCAGAGCTGGACAGGACCTTAGAGGTCATTGCCACTAACCCTTCTATCGACAGGCAGGGAAATCGAGGCTTGGGGTGGGGGGCTTGCTCAGAGTCTTGGGGTGACTCTGCTGGAGGGGTCTGTGGTCTTGGCCCAGATCCCAGTGTGCCCTCCCCCTCAGGCTGTCCCTGTGACAGGACTGTCGGTGTTGCTGATTCTGGGGACCCGCCCCTGAAGGCAGCAGCCGGGGCCATGCTGGGGGCTCCCCAGAGGAGATGGCTTTCTGCACAGGGGAGCAACCAGTGGGGCTGGGACTTCCTGGGTCCCCTGCGAGGCCGGAGCAAGCAGGACAGGGCCCGCCTTGGGGGCTGCCCTTCCTTGGGGGGCAGGGGGGGCTCCAGAGCGGGACACATGCCCAGATCCCCTCTCCCAACCCAGGGTCTGGCCTGTAGGAGGTCAGTGCCAGTCGAATCTTGAAATGCAGGCTTGTCCCTTACACACGGTGACCCTAGACTGGCCTTCAATCTCTCTGAGCCTCGGTTTCTTCACCTGTAAAACGGAAATGGCCCCATGCCGTTCCGGGTGGCTGCGAGGGCTTCGCCGGTTGACAGGGACCCTCCCGGACGGGGCCTGGAGCGTGGCAGGGCCACTGCATCCTCGAGAGGTGGCATCCCGCTCGGGGGCTGAGCCCAGGGCCACCTGGCATGGAGAGCGTGTTGGGTGAGGGGTGAGCAGCTGACGCTGGTGGAACTCGGGGGTGGAGGAGTGGGATGCCCAGGGGGCCTTTCTCGGAAGAGCTGACCTGTAGCGGTGCCTCTGAGGGTGTGCGGACGGGAGCCCTGTGCCAGGATGGGCCGGCAGAGCTTTGGTCTCTGAAGGGTTCAAGGCTTTGCTTGGCAGGGCGCTCAGCAGCTGCAGTCAGAGGGGCATCTGGTGTCAGCCTGATCTGCACGGGAGGGTGAGACGCAGGCTGGCAGGTCGGGGCACCCCATCCCCACATCCCAGAAGAGGCAGCTGAGTCTGAGGGTTCGGGAGCCGTCAGTGGCCACAGAGCCACCCACTGGCCCTGGGACCAAGGGCAGGCTGCCTGGCCGCTGGGAGCCTCGGTTTCCTCCTCTGTCCGATGGCACAGTAGTGGGCTCTGGCTGACCCTGTGACCCCCTGAAGGCCTGGGCGTGGCTCAGAGGAGCATGCTGGGAGGGCGCGGGGGGGGGGGGGGCTTGGCCTGTGCTGGGTTGCTCGCCTGTGCTCACCTGCTCTCAGAGCCATCGCCACCTTCCTCTCTTCTCCCAGCCAGCTCTGGCCCCAGAGATGCTGAGTGGGCAAGGGCCGAGAGGGAGAGGGAGACTGCTGGCCTGCAGCCCATCACGCTGTGCCGACCCCTCTGAGTGCCTGCGACTGGGCCCTCGAGGGGCACGGGGTCTGACGGGGAGACAAGCCCAGGCTGGAGGGAGGAGGTGCTCTGGGGGCTCAGCGCCAGCCTCCTTCCTTCCAGGAGTAGCTTGGGAGACGGGCACGAGGAGGAGGTGCGGAGTAGGGCCCTGAGGGTTGAGCAGGAGTTCCCAGCAGGCTTGGCGGGGAGGAGGGATGGTCGCCCCAGGGACGGGGAGAAAGGCAAGGAGCAAGCGGAAGATCGGGTGGAGCTCGGCGGGCGGGCGGGCGGGCGGGCGGGGGCCCGGCGAGCTAGAGCTTCAGCCCGAGGTCCAGGGAGCTGGGCGGCTGGGAGGTGGTGGGCTTGGGTCCTGGAGGGATCCCAGCAGGCATGAGGGCAGAATAACCCACCAGCAGGTGGGGTGGTGGCAGCGGAGAGCTGGGCTGTGGGTGGGGGCGGATGCTGCCCGTCTCCACCCGCGGAGTCGGGTGTGTGCGTGGGGCGTGGGCATTCGGTCTGAGCAGGCAGAGGCCGCTGGCATCTCGGGGTATGGAGTGGTCTCGGGACCAGAGTCCAGAGCAAGGCCCCCAGAGAGGACGGAAGAGAAGGGGTGCTGTGGTCACAGCCCAGGAGCCAGGGAAGGGTTAGATCCGTGGGCATGGAGTGGAGGAGGATGAGACGCAGGCATCCCCCGCCTGCGTGCAGCCGGAGTGTCAGGTCCCGGCTGTGCCGCTGCAGGCCTGTGACCACGGAGGGTTGAGTAACTGCTCTGAGTCACATCTGAGGGGGCGAGGCCACCTGCCTCAGCCTGGTGGGGACCGAACCTGCTGAGGTATTTACAGCAGCCACACAGCCTGGCGTGTAGTAAACAGTCTGTAAGGCGTAGTTGTTGGAGGCATCGCTTCTGTGACGTGCCCGAAACTGGGCTACTGATCTGACCGGAATCAAGGCTCAGCGTGTGCCCGGCGTCAGGGGTCAGGCAGTGTTGGAGTAGGGCTCGTCCGCGTGGGTAGCTGTGAGCCACGTGTGGTGTTGGAGCACAGACGGGATAAAGACAGCACCATAGGAAGGAAATCAGTGTTTAGGGCACATGAGACATGTAAGAGTTGGGAGAAGATTGCAGGTAGGGAATTCACGCGGTGGAAACTGACAACAACCACGTAAATGACAAACAAGTAAAGGTGGGGGGGGAGGGGCTGGTGCCCTGAAGAGACTCAAGACAAGGGGGCGGGCAGAGAGATGAGGGGCTGGCTCAGCTTGAATGTCCAGCGAGAGCCTGTGTGCGGAGGTGACAGCCAAGGCGAGAGAAGAGCCAGCCGTGTGAAGATCAGGGGAAGAGTGCTGGGTGGCGGGACCAGCATGTGCAAAGGCCCTGGGGTGGCTCGGAGCCTGGCTGGGGAGCCAGTCTCCAGCAAGAGGCCGGCCTGCTTCTGCCTGATCTCTGTGTGGATTGGGACCAGTCTCTCACCCTTAAGGTCTCCGGTCCAGCCCTCCCAACAAGACCTTGAGATCCCTGACACCCCTGTCCACATTGTTGAGAACCTGCAGGGCTAGGGCTGTCAGGAGTGACGGATGAGCCAGGCGGAGAGGAGGAGGAGGGCACGGGAGGGCAGGTGGGCGAGCTGGCGGGCGTGCGGCTGCCAGGCCTAATGAGGGCAGATGGAGGCAGATGGCCACCGAGGTCGGGGCCGGAGCCAGCCACGAAGCAGGCCTGAGCCACTTACTCGGCCACCCATGACTTGCGTGGCTGGCCGGGCCTCTGAGGTTACCGGGTGAGTTCAGGGGTGCTGGCCGCAACCCGGAGCCCTCCAACCGCCTGTATGGAAACGCAGAAGTTTGTGCTGGCGCCTCACCCGGGCCAGGCCCCCGGGGATCGCAGATGCCTGGGTGACCTTGAACGACTTTCTCGATTCTCCCGGAGCCTCTGCCTTCCTGGTCTCCATTCATCCAGCCAGTCACACTGACCGAGCGTCCACGCCAGGCCTGCCCACGGGGGGCTCACAGACATGAGGAGGCGGGGCTGCAGGGACAGACAGGCACCCCCAGCCATGGGACACGGCTGGGACAGAGGGACAGCAGAGGGACCTGGGGGCGGGAGGTGGTACCTCCGGTGTGGGGAAGGGCAGTCCAGGCCTCGGATGGAGAGCACAGCACGGTCACCGTGGTTGGGGGGGGAGGCAGCTGTGTCAAGTGGGGTGGGCCCTGGGGTGCCCTGTGCAGGAGCCCCGGGACCTTAGGCTCCCAAGGAAGGTGGAAGGTCGCATCTGAGGGCGGAAAGGGCCACCGTGGCTTTAGGAAGTGGGTGGGAGTCTCGCTCTGCCACGTGCTGGGGTCAGCAGGGGGTCTGAAGGGTGTCGGCCAAGTTAGACTTGGGACGGGCAGGAAGGTGTCAGCTCTGAGGCGGGGAAGCCCACGAGCAGCCCCTTGTCCCCTGGCCGAGCTTTCCCGTCATCTCCAGCCCTGGAAGCGTTGGGCACTCGCTCTCTCCAGTCCCTCCATTTGTCTTTGGGTTTTGGACACAGAGGGACCTGGGTCATTCCTCGGCAAGCACACGCGGTCCGCCTGCCGTGTGTGCCGGGCGCTGCGCTGTGGTGTGGCCGTGGTTCACGCGGTCACGTCGGGGGGCACACAGGGATGCGTAAGCAAGGACCAGCCGGTGCTTAGGGCTGCGCTGGGCCACGTGGTGGGGAGCAGTGGGGTCCGTTGGCCCCTCTGAGAGGGGACAAGACCAGAACGGCCCGAGGCACTGCCACGCAACGGCTGGGCAGGGCTTCCTGGCAGAGGGCATGGCTGAGCCAGGCGCGGAGTGGGAACGAGGGGGCAGCCCAGTGCGGGGGGCTGGTCTCACGAGCTGAAGGGGGGCAGGGCCAGACCTGGTGGCCTTTGGGGCCTTCGGACACAGCTTGGGCCGTGGTGGGGTGGCATGGGAGACTCTGAGACTGGCTCCTGCTTGGGGAAGAGCCCAGGGGCTGGCCTGGGGGCATGGAGGGCAGAGGCCCAGCCCAGACGGAAGGGCCCCGCTGGAGGGAGGAGGTGGATGAGCGCCTGGTGCAGGCTGTGGGTGGAGCGGCTGTCAGGGAGGGGCCAGGTCTGGAGGGGTGGGCGCTGAGTGCCCCGTTAGATGCAGCTGGAGCTCTGGGCCCCTTTCAGAGAGCGGTGGCTTCTGCCTGCGGCCGGAACTGCAGAGCCACGGAGCCGGGGAGAGCTGTCCGTGGCGGGGCGCTGGGCCTGCTGCCTCCGTGATCTCACCTGTGACTCAGGGTGGGGGAGTCCTTCCCTGGGATTGGTGGGGGGCGTATTGCCAGGCTGGGCACACGACTCATTCTACCAGTGGGGCCGGGGCGGGGCACAGACAAAGACCCTGCCCTCAGCAGGGGATGAGACCCCTCGCCGGGGACAGCCCAGGCCAGAAGGTGCTGGCGTTGGGGGGGGCTCAGAGCGCTGCAGGAGGGCAGCCGAGGGCTGCTGGGCAGGGGCGCCTGTGGAGGATGCAGGGGTGGAGGGGGAAGGCTCCCCCAGCGTCCCCCACGGCCTGCAGGACCCTCAGTCTGCATGTCTGCCTGGGCCCCCTCACCCTGTTCTCTGTCCCCGGCTCCGGAACCCACCAGAACATGGAGAAGGCGATCGTGCCGTCGGTGGCGCTCATCGTGGGCTGCGGCGTGTCGTCCCTGACCCTGCTCATGCTCATCATCATCTACGTGTCCGTGTGGAGGTGCTGCTTCCGGCGGGCCAGGGGAGGGGAGCAGAGGGGGGAGGGGAGCGGGGGGGGAGGGGAGCGGGGGGGGAGGGGAGCGGGCGGTGCAGGCACTTCCCAGGAAGGGGCTGACTGGGGTCGAGTCGCATCCCTTCTCCCATCAAGGGCAGCTGTGGGGGGCAGGGACCCAGCATCCTTCCTCCCCAGCTTCCCAGTTAGCAGCACCTGTCACTCCGTCGTCGCCACCACCCCGCCCGCCCTGGTGGCTGCTCCGTGGAGGCTGCGTGGCGCTGATGGCGGGGGCACAGGTGCAGGCCAGGGATGCCAGGCCTGCCTGCTCCTGCATGGCGCTGGGCCCGCACCACCGCTCACAGGGGCTGGCAGGTGCGCCCCGAGCCCACTCCCCAGCTGAGCACCCTGCCCCGTGACCATGGGGACCCCAAGATCATGACTTCCCTGCCTGTTGTCTGTTCCGTCACGTGGATGTGCAGGGTCACTCCCCAAGCCCGGGGTCAAGTGTCAGGATGGGGGTCTCTGCTGGGCCGCCTGCCCCACACCCTTTCCCCCAGGCCACAAGGCCTCTTCACAGACCCCTGTGCCCTGGGTGCTGTCTGACCAGTGTTGGCCCCTGGGGTGTGGGGCGACCCCGTCGCTGCCGGTCACCAGCCCTGGGGCAAGGGACACGTGTGTACAGACTCCCTTCCCCCAAGCGTCCCACTTTGGGCCCGGAGGAGCAGGGGTTTGGGACAGTAGGACAGGGAGGGTCAAGCCAAGGTCACCCGCCCAGCAGCCACCCGCTGGGCCCAGCCAGATTCCCAGTGTGTCAGCTCCAAGGGCAGCACGATGTCAGCCAGAGGCCAGCGAGGAGGGGTCGATGTGGCCATTGGGGGAGGGGTGGCCTCTGCTTTCCTGCCCCCCACCACCCCATCCTGCCCAAGGTCAGAGGCACTAGAGGGTCAGCGACCCGGAAACATCCAGTGCCCCCCCCACCAGCCCCTGCCCAGACCATCCATCCTGAATCCCCTGGAGGCGTGCTTGGCCCCCTGGCCCAGCCCCTCCCCTGAGGCAGCTGTGGTTCTGAGGTTTTGGCCCACGGTCTTCAAACACCTCCTTCCCTGTGAGCTGTGTTCAGGACCCCGTGGAGTCAGCGACCTTGAGAGGGAACGTGGTGGTGGTGGAGCTGGAGATGGTGGGGATGACGGTGCTGGTACTGGCAGCGGTGCCTGCAGGGAGGAGGGGGCGCTGGCCTTAGTGGCCACAGCACCCCGGTTCTTGTGAAGCTGAGACCCTTCCGGGCGCCGATCATGGCCGCCTACCCTCTCGCACAGGTACATCCGCTCAGAGCGGTCCGTCATCCTCATCAACTTCTGCCTGTCCATCATCTCCTCCAACGCTCTCATCCTCATCGGGCAGACCCAGACCCGCAATAAGGTAAGCAGCCTGTGCTGTGCCGCGCGCGCCCCCGCGTCCCAGGTTGGGGGGCGCCGGTGGCGGTGATGTGAGCCTCCACGCAGAAGCTTAGGGAGGAGGGTGCCACAGCCGTGCGGACCCCTTTGCTGTCCTTTGGCCGCAGCAGCCGCGTGGCTCAGTCCGGAGGGGCCCGTCACCTGGCCAGGGGTGGGGACTCGGTGTCTGTAGCCTCCAGCTGGACTGGCGCTTTGACACGAGCCCGCTCAAGCCCCGGCCCCGGCCCACCATCGGTACCAGGCTGTCGCCGTGTGGCCTCCGGGGGACCAGCTGCTGAGCGGGTGGGCTCACACCGGGGCTTTTGGGTGGGCTCCTGCGGCATTCGGTGCATGTGTGAGTGGGTGAGGAAGCCGGGGAGAGGGGTGTCTGTCCCTGGCATTGGTGGGTGGAGTCGCGCAAGCACCCACCAGGACCGCGATGTACCACAGCCCGTCGCAGGGTGGTGGAGCGGGTGAGCGCTGGCTGGCGTCCTACCTGGGGAGTTGATCTGGTCACTGTGCGGACGCTGGACTTGGGCCCTCGCCGGGGCAGGCGGGGTCGCCGGGGCAGGCGGGGTCGGGTGAGCGAGCACCTCTCCGCCTCTCCCGCCGCTCAGGTGGTGTGCACGCTGGTGGCCGCCTTCCTGCACTTCTTCTTTCTGTCCTCCTTCTGCTGGGTGCTCACCGAGGCCTGGCAGTCCTACATGGCCGTGACGGGCCGCCTCCGGAACCGCCTGGTCCGCAAGCGCTTCCTGTGCCTGGGCTGGGGTGAGCGCCACGGGGCCCACGGGCGGCGGGGCCCCCCTCTCTGACCCGGCCCTCCTCCTGGCCCCTGGCAGCTCTCTCTCCTCTGAGCTTCCCTCCAGGCCTCCACTCCAAGGGGTTGCCTCGTTGTGTTTGAATGTCAGGTGAGGGAATAACTCTGTGGTATGAGGACGCCCCATCCAGTATTGGGGCTATACTTCTGATAGAAAGTTTTCCCATTTTTTATCTGAAATTCAGACGCGGCCAGGCGTCCCATTTACTTGCTGATCCGGCGCCCCCCCCATTTCTGTGGGTCCTCATCCTGTCCACCTCCTGTCCCCTTTCTCACATGCTCAGTGTCACCCTCTGTTCAGGGGCTTCAGAGGTGCGTTTTGTTCCCCTTCCTGAGACGGGCGGGGCCTTGGGCAGTGGGGAGACCGACCCTTTCTTTCTGCTCCTCCCCTAGGGCTTCCTGCGCTGGTCGTGGCCATTTCCGTGGGATTTACCAAGGCCAGAGGGTACAGCACGATGAACTAGTGAGTCGGGGCGGTGGGGATGTGGTGGAGGCCGCACGGCTCCCCCAGACCCTCCCCCTGCCCTAGGAGGTGAGGGCTGGCTGGGCGCCCATCTCACAGATGAGAGAGTCAAGGTTGGGCGAGAGTGAGGGCCCCGGGAGCTGGAGGCCGGGCCCTGGGGAGGCACCTGCCTCCCATCAGCCAGCTCCTCCCGGCAGTGGGCAGCGGGGTGAAGAGAAACAGGGCTTGGGGCGGTTGGAGCCTCATTTCCTCCTTCCATGGCCTTGGACAGATGCCTTAGCCTCTCAGAGCCTCAGTTTCCCCATCCGCACGATAGGGGATGCGCCCCTGCGCCGGTGTGGGGATAAGGGGGGCTGTATGGCCCCTGGGCAGGCGGGGCAGGTGGGTGTGCCCGTTTCACAGATGAAGTCACTGAGGCCCTGAAGGGTCGGCTGGGTCAGTTCCAGGGGCCTCGAATGCCAAGCCAGGAAGCTCAGGGTTATCCTGGAGGCCGTGTGGCTTCCCAAGACGGGGGGAAAGGAGGCAAAGCCTAGGGGGCCATGGCTGTGGATGTGGGGAAGAACGGGCAGCGAGAGCCAGGAGGAGGGGCCGGCAGGGCTGCGCAGGCCTGGCCCACTGCAGAGCCCCAGGGGGACAGGACGCGACCAGGCCCTGAGGCGCCCCCTGCACTCGAATGAGGACCCGTGGGGTGAGTACTGGGAAGGAAGTACGAACACCGTCCCCAGGGCTGACAGGAAGGAGCACCCAGCCTGCCGGGCTCAGGGGTGCGTCAGGAGGAGGCGGGGTGTCGCAGCCGGGTTCTGAAGGGTGGAGAGCTGTGCACTTGGCACGTGGTGTGGCCGTGCAGGAAACCGAGCAGCCTTCACTGGGATCAGGGCTCCTGTGGACGCCCTGGGTGGTGCCCAGGAGATTTGGGGAAGTAAGGCTGGGGCTGGTGACCGAGTCTGGTGGAGGGCCCAGGTCATGGTGTGAGCAGGGGCCCTGATGCAGAGGGCCTGGGTTGAGTGGGTGGGTGGAAGTCCAGGCCGGGGACCCAGCCCAACATTTTGGCATCACGTCAGGAAAGAGGGTCTGCACGTGAGATTGGGGAGGGTCTGTGAGGCAAGTTGGGGAGCCCAGGCCTGGGGGGAGAGTCGGGGGAGGGGGACGGTCAGGGTCCCTTCCTCTGGCGGCCTGGCCCTCTGCTGTGTGGTCCCCTGCTCTGGACCTGCTTCTTCATCCGTAAACTTCGTCTGTCAGCTGCCTGGGGGCTCCCGTGGGTTCTGAAGCTAAAGAACGTGCGGTCACCTGGCTTCCTCCTGCCCCTTCTCAGCGTCACGCCGCCCTCCTGGGAAGCTGGTGGTGCCCAGGGTGTGACTGGATGGGGGCTTACGCCTGGCCGCTAACCAGCCTGTCTCCCTCCCCAGCTGCTGGCTCTCCCTGGAGGGGGGACTGCTGTATGCCTTCGTGGGACCGGCCGCGGCCGTCGTGCTGGTACTGACCCCCGTCCCGACATCCCAGGCTGAGCCCCTCGCCTCCCCCTGGCTCGAACTTGGGTTTTACCTGCTGCCCCATCAGGGTTGCCCTGGTCACCAGGGGTGGGTGGTGTCCACAGATCGCCCCCGACCTGCCGCAGGGGTGCGGAGGCGCGGCTGGGCTGGCGGCCTTGTGCTTCTCTGAGCACGTTCTGCGTGAGGGCTGGACCCCGGCGGTGTACCTGCCAGGAGGCCTTCCGGATTTGATGAGCGAGTGACCGTAGGGCGGGGAAGGCGGACAGGCGGACGACCGGGGCAGCAGGGGCGCGGCTGGGCCTGGGACTTCTCCCTCGATGGGGAGCCCGTCGCCCCCGGAGGAGGGAAGCACCTCCCCTTGCTTGACCCTCAGTGGGTGTTTTTTCCGCTGTGCCCACGTCCGCTCAGTGAGGGTTGAGAGACAGTGCCACACGCACACGGGGTTATTGTCACCCGGTTACGGATGAGCAGGGCGAGGCTGGGGGGTATCCCGAGATCGATGGCTTCTGCCAGGCCTGGCTCAGAGCCCATCTCGCCCTCCCCTCCTGCCTGCCCCCAGGAAAGGGCATCACATCTGCAGAGTCCTGCTGTCCGGGCAGGGCCACACCTCCTTGTTGCTATATCTGAGCCAGGCTTGGGCTCAGGCTGGACAGGGCAGAGGAAAGTGAAGCCCAGGGCACCCAGGGGAGGCTGAGCCTGCAGGGGGCATGAGTTGGGGGAGCCGGGTGGGGGTGGCGTTAGTGGGCAGAATCCGTGGGCCAGCCCCAGCCGGCACCAGCTCCTTTATTCCTAGAAGACGGCGGGCAGGGAAGCGGCAGTGTGCGGGGCATTTGAATGCCACTAGGCAGTGGGCCGGGCCTTCTAAGGGCAGGCGCCCCAGGAGGGGCAGGAGGGGGGATGTCAGACGCAGGAGCCCCCCAGGTCCCTTCCCACAAAGCATCTGGAGGGCAGGGCTGGTCCTGACCCGCCGTGCGCTCCTGCCCGGGGCTCCTCCCGTAACACGGGGACATGCAGGGAAAGGCAGGCACAGAGCCTGCTGCAGGCGGGGCGGCGGCCACTGGTGTCCTGCCCTCTCCCGCCCCAGCGCTGCCACCCGGGAAAGCTGCTTTCACCCAGACGGCCAGGAGGCAGGGCTGGGGTGTGTGTGCGGCCACGAGCTTGGCTCTGTGGGGCTGCGGGGAGTCGGCCTCCCCAGACCTCTGGGTCCAGGGACCCATGGAGTCCGCGTCCCCGCCTGAGACGCAGGAACGTGGCTGGGGGTCAGGCAGCCTCTGTGCAGAGTGGAAGCCCTAGGGGAGTGAGGGTGTGAGCTGGGAGCCCCCTCCACGCAGGCGAGGAGGCCAGAGGGGAGGGGAGACCAGGGCCTGCAGGCCGTGGAGGAGCTGGATGGCTGGGACGCTGGGGCAGCTTCTCTGTCTAGGCGGCCGTCTGGGGGGCAGTAGGAGAGTAGCCTCAACACCCAGAAGCACCTCCAGGGCCGGGTGCCGCGTGGGGGATTGAGGGAAGACGCCTGTGGGGTGGCAGCCCTGGCTTAAGGTCCCGAAAGGGCTGCGCGGTGCGGAGAGCAGTGTGGCCCCGGCAGAGCCAGACAGGTGTCCCGAGGCGTCAGGTCCCGCTTGAGCTGGGCGACCTCGTGTGTGGAAGGCGCACGAGGGGCGCTAAGGAGGGGACGCGGGGCGAACCTGGGCGTGGGCGGCGGCTGGACTGGAGGTCCCCTGAGGTCCCTTCTGTGGTCTGAGTGGGACAAGTGCCCCAGCAGCGTGGTTCGGCCAGCCCGCTCGCCTGTTTGACTGCTCTGGTCAGTCCCACTCCGGGCAGGGACAGCCTCACCGTGACCCCAGCCCGACCTCTGACCTCTGGACTCCATCCCTGATGGAATCCCAGCTTCATAAACTGCCGACCCCAGTGGCCATGGGTCATGTGGGAGGCTCGAGCCGCGGTGCCCAGCCCTGGGCGGGGTGGGGGGGGACCGTGTGGCACGGAGAACCCCACCTAGCGGCTGGGGCTGTGGGAGGAGATGGCGGGGTAAAGGGACGACAGCGTAAGGGCCCCCCCACAGCCGCCCCTCCCTGCCCCGCAGGTGAACATGGTCCCTCTCCTGACCTGGGGGCCCCCCACAGCCTCCCCTCCCTGCCCTGCAGGTGAACATGGTCCCTCTCCTGACCCGGGGGCCCCCCACAGCCGCCCCTCCCTGCCCCGCAGGTGAACATGGTCCCTCTCCTGACCCGGGGGCCCCCCACAGCCGCCCCTCCCTGCCCCACAGGTGAACATGGTCCCTCTCCTGACCCGGGGGCCCCCCACAGCCGCCCCTCCCTGCCCCGCAGGTGAACATGGTCATCGGCATCCTGGTGTTTAACAAGCTCGTGTCCAAGGACGGCATCACTGACAAGAAGCTGAAGGAGAGAGCAGGGTAGGACGGGGCCGCCGCGCCACGCCCCACCTGCAGTCGAAACGACCCAGAGCCCAGCCACCCTCGAGCCCCACCCCCCTCCCAAGCAAGTAGGAAACGGAGGCGCGGAGGGTTGCGTGGCCAGCCCCGCCTTGCTCTGTGCCTCACTTTCCCCATCTGCCCCATGACAGAGCAGGGCCTCCGTAAGTTCTCAGAAACGGTGGAACTGATCACTTTTGGAGACCCCAGGCCCACCAGAGTAGGGGGAGGGTGCCCCGGGCTTCTCCCTTCCCCACCGTGGGGTTGGATGACCCTGAACCAGGACGTGGCCTGCCCATCCTTGTGATGCCTTCAGCATGGGGACAGTGCAGGGGCCGGGCCGGATGTTCCTCCCACCTGGGAGGCTGAGCTCAGAGAGGGCAGTGCCTGGCCAGAGGGCGCACAGCACTGCAGGTGGGCGGTCCTGAGTGGCTGTGGTGCCCAGCCCTGGGGGAGGAGCAAGCTTGGAAGGGCGCTTCTCCTCCGGCTGCCAGGGGACAGGAGCACCCTGGTCTCGGCGGCCCTGCCATCACGGGTGGGGCCAACTGTGGGCTGGGACAGGCCCCCTCTCTCCTGCCCCAGCACTGAGCCGTCCTCACCTCGCCTCTGCCCGCTGCTCTGTCTGTCCCTCTGCCCTGACTGGTGTCTGCGTGGGGGTCCCCACCCCCTCCTCCACCACCCCTCCGTGCCAGTCCTGCTTGGTCTCTGTCTCTCATTGTCTCTCTCCCTCCCCCTGTCTTCCTGCTCTTGCTTTTCCCCGGGAACGAGAGCTTCTGGAATCCTTCCCCTTGGGTCCCTGGTGGGTTCTGTCCTGGTTAGAAACTTGCTTTGGGGGAGGAGTGTGACCCTGGAGAGCCTGCGGTGGCTGGGAGCCTGTCCTGGCCGTCTGTGGGCCTGGGTCCTACACTCTCTGGGCCTCTTCTCTGAGTCTGTGAAGTGGGGATTGGCAGCCTCACCGCCCCCCCAGCCCAGCGCACACTGCCACCCACACGTGCTCCCAGAACAGTGGGTCACACACGGAGGAGGCCCCGGGGTGCGCAGGGGTCAGGGCGCCAGTGAGGCGCGGCGCGCCCACCCCGCAGCACCGTCTCATTTGCTCCCTGCAGTAACTCTAGAGGCAGGGTCTGCTGTCTTGTGCCCACTCACAGCCGAGCAGACGGAGGCTGAGGCCTGGGAGCGGCTGGTGGAGCCGGGCTGGGCGCTGAATCAGAGCCCAGTGTGTCCGGGCGGCCCTGCCCCGTTGGGCCCCGTCCCCAGGTGCAGCGGTGCCACGGCGCGGAAGCTCGCGCGGACCCGCCCGTGAGGCTGCAGCGGCCCTGCTCCCACCCAGACAGGAGGCACCCCGTGCTCTCTGTGCCCACGCGCACAGGCACACGCTCAGGGCTGGCAGGGAGGCCACTGCCCAGGTAGCTCACAGACGCCCCCGTTGACCGTCTGGCGAACCCCTTGCTCCTTGGCGGGGGCAGTGCCTGGTCAGACCAGATGTGGGCCGACCAGAGGGAAGGGACAGTGGCTGCGCCCAGATGTCCTGCTTTTTTGTGTGAATGTGGGCGGATAGTGTCACCCTCCCGCTGGACGTGGACGCGCACGGTCCCAGCCCTGCCCTGCCCTCAGGCCAGCCGCGTCCAGCCACAGAGCTGGCGCCCCGCTCTCCACCCCTGCCCCCGCCGGGCTCCGGGTGCGTCAGGTGGAAAGAGGCCCGAGGACCCCGTCCCCGCCCACAGCGCCGCGGGACCCTGTCCCCGCCGGGGGAGGCTCGGGCTGGACGCCATCTGGTTGCTTTTGCTGTCCCCGCCCCCCGCCCCCACCCCGTGTCTGCGAGAACAGTTTTGCTTTCGTTTCAGTCTTTTAATTTCACTTGCAGTCAGCTGCCCCGGGCCCCCCTTGGGCGCGCCCTCAAATGTGCCGAGTGTGGAGCCCTCTCTGCGGCCGCCGCCACCTCCGAAGCCGCCAGTAACGCCATGTTAGTGCCGCTCATCGCCCGCCCGTCCGCCCGCCCGCCGGGCTCTGCTCGCCTCAGTTACATTTTGTTTGTTTTAAGCTTTTTCTGTCATTTCTGTCATCTCTGCCGTCCACCCCAGGGGGCCTAGGCAGCCCCTGCCCACCCTCCCCATGCTCTGGCACCTCGTTTCCTGCCCTGCCCCCACCCCTCCCCGGCCAGGCTCCCCCCGTCCATCCTCCGGGGCCTCGCGGTATCAGACTGACCGGAGGGCAGGGAGCCGGGCCAGGCCTCGGGCCGCGAGAACACGGTCAGCTGGTGGCCGTCATCAGCGTGTGGTCACGCTGGGGTCGCAGCGCTCTGCATGAGTGTGCAGGGGTGCGGCGTGTGTGCGTGTGCGTGTCGGTCACGAATTTGAATGGGAGCGCGAGAGGCAGGCGTGACCTTGGAAACAGGACGTGCTGGGGCAGCTGGCTTGTTCGCTGAGCCCGGGCCGCCACCAGGGGTCTGTGAGCAGGGCAGGGCCAGTGCGACCTGGGGTCCAGGGTGGATGCCAAATCCGGAGGGACCTTGGCTCAGATGACCCGAGAGTGGTCGTCTTGTCCCCAGACACACAGGTCCCCTGGGACCCTCCTGTTTGCTTCCTGGGATTCAGGGGCCCCGTGGAGAGGGCATTCTGGCCGCGGGGAGCGAGTGAGCAGAGGTGGACACGGTTCCGGGGTGGGGACTTGTCCGGTGGAGCCAGAAACCTCCGGGAGGGCGGGCTGCTCCTCCGTGCTGGGGTCCACGGCCCAGACGCCCTGGGTCTCCTTTGTTACACACGCAGGCCTGTGGGGTGGAGGACACAGCCTCCCAGCGGCCCTGCCCGCCCCCCTGCCCCCATCCACACTCAAAGCCCCTCCCCCAGAGGCATCTGAGTTTCCAAAGGGGGGCGGGTGGTGCAGCTGCCGGGCCTCTCCCCCACCCGCCTCCTGTCCTCCCCAGCAGTCACGCCTGGACCTGCGTGACCCCTCCACAAAGCTCTCTGCAGAAATGTTTCAGAAACTGCAGAGGCTGGGCTGCAAGAATTTGAATAATTTACGGTCCCCAAGCCCCGGCCATCTGCCAGCCTGCTGCAGCATCAGGCAGTAAATGCCAGGCCTCAGGCCCAAGGGAAGATGACTCACGGTGGGATGGGAAGTTTCGGTGGGTGGGGGGGGGGGTCTGCGCCTCTTGCTCAGAACACGAGGAGCCGTGTCCAGGGCTCTGGCTCGAGCAGGCCTGCTTTGGAAGGGAGGAGACAGACTGCAGTGCCCCACCCGCCGTGGTGGGCACACTGAGGCCAGGCTGCCGTCACGGGAAGGCCCCCTTCTCTCAGGCCCTGTGCCAGGTGCGGCACAGCAGGTATGGAGGGGAGAACGCCCGCAGGTGCAGGTACCCCGCCCCGGAGGCCTCCGCCTGGATCGCCTGTCCTCAGTGCCGGGGGGCAGCAGGGCCCTGGAAGGGGAGGCGAGGAGAGCGGTCCGCGGTCTAGTTCTGGGGCCCGTGCTGTGCCCAGGGAAGAGGCGTGGGTGCTTCAGGGTGAGCGGTGGCTCTGGCCTGAGCCGCCGGGCAGGGGCTGGAGAGCTGTCCCCTGAGCTGGGGCAGGCCTTGGGAGGGGCAGGGTTAGAGGCTGCGTCCTGGAGGAGATACGGGGCTGGCCCTGGGACGGGGGACCCGGGTCACAGAGACGAGCTGAGGCGGACGTGGAGGCCCAGGGCCCTGCCTAGGGGCGGGAGGGCAGAAGTTCCCCATGGGGCTGGGCCCCTTGCAGGTCCAGTTGCAGGGGTGACACGGCTTCAGTGGCTGAGCCAGGCTGGAGAGGGTGGAGAAACAGAGTGTACAGTCTGGGGGGGACCTCTGCCCCCGCCCCGGTCAAGGCCCCGCTGGTTTGGGGGTCCTTGACCTGGCCGGATACCAGCCTGTCTCCCCCCAGCCCCGGTGCCCCCAGCTCCTTCCTGGTGGCCTCCCTGAGGTTCTGTCCCACCTGTTCCTGCCTCTCCTTTTGACCAGGGTGATCCATGAGGGAGGAGGGGGTCCCGATGCCCCCCCCCCGGTGATAGTGCCAGGAACGCCGGGAGCCCCTGCAGGCAGTCGCCGGCCCGGGGGGCAGAGCTGACCCTGGCTATGGTCCTCAGGCAGCAGTGGCCCTGAGACTGGTGGTAGCAGCGGGGATAGGGTTGGGGTGGGTCAGGCAGGTTCCCGACACTGTACTTCAGGCATCCTGCGGGTGCGCTTTCTGTCCCCACGCAGCCCCTTGGCTGGCGTAGTGTCCCTGCTGTGCGGACCAGGAGACAGGCTCAGAGTGGCCATGTGTGTAGGCGGTGCAGGGAGGGGCCGACTGCAGAGGGCCATGCCTGCCTTGGGGGTGCTCCTGGAGCACTACTTGGAAGAAGGGGCAAAGGCTTCGGAGCAAAGGCAGGTCCTCCCCTGGGGAGGGCAGAGCAGGGCCCGCCAAGAGGAGGAAGCGCCTGTCGTCTCTGTTCCTGTCTGTCTGTCCGCCCCATGCCCTCCCTGCCTGGCCCTGTCTGTCTGTCATCTGTCTTCTTTCCTCACAGGTTTCTTCCTTCCTTCTCCCTGAGGAGTTCTCTGGTTTCCCCCCACCCCCCACCCCGCTTCTCTCTGTCCAGAGCTCAGAGGCCTCACCAAACGCCCTCCCCTGTGGCCATCTTGCAGTTCTGGCCCTGGACCCCTGGCTGGGGGCCTGAGGGCTCTGGGAGGAGAAACCTCTTCCCCCTTCCCCCAGCTGTCCCCCCTCCCTCCAGTGTGCCTCGCTCCCTGGGGCCTCCTGGACAGTCAGGAACCTTCGTCTTCCAGAGATCTCACCCCCACCCTCACTGTTGCCCAGCCCATTGGGACCACCGTCCTGAGTCCCCAGCCGCCCTGGGAGCCCTCGAGCTGGGGGTGTTGGGGCAGAACTCTGCTCCCCAGGAGAGGCGGCAGCAGGACTGAGTGGGAGAGGGTCTCTAAGGGGATGGGGAGGAGAGGATGCAGCCCAGGGCAGGGAAGGCCCAGTGGGGCCCCAAGGGAGATGTGCCCCAGGTGGGACGGGCAGCCTGGCCCCGGCCCCGGCCCCGGCCCCGGCCCCGGCCCTGGTGAGGGAGTCGGGCTGAGGCCGGGTCCCGGCCTGGGTGGCCCCTCCCAGGGGCACGGCGTGGGTGGCAGGGCCCAGGGCAGCCCTCATGCCGCCCGCCCGCCGCCCCGTCCGCAGGGCCTCTCTGTGGAGCTCCTGCGTGGTGCTGCCGCTGCTGGCGCTGACCTGGATGTCGGCCGTGCTCGCTGTCACCGACCGCCGATCCGCCCTCTTCCAGATCCTCTTTGCCGTCTTTGACTCACTGGAGGGCTTCGTCATCGTGATGGTGCACTGCATCCTGCGGAGAGAGGTGGGCCGACGGGCGGGCAGTCAGCCTTTTCCAGGCGCCACCTCCCCACGTGCTGCAGCGGGAAGGTTCTGGGAGGAGGCCCGCTAGTGGGGAGGGGCTGCTTCCTTGGCCCAGACTCTTCCGCAAGGCTGGACTTGGGCCCAGCACGCGGCCACGGCTGCCAGGGATGGTCACTCATTAAGGTGACAGCTTCTTCTAGAAGATGCCCTGGTGCCCCGCGCTGGCTCAGACCAAGGTAGCGGGTGGGCTCTGTCCTCCCGGGGCCCAGGAGCATGGGAGCCGCCGGAGGTGGGAACAGCTCTTGTGGCACCTGAGACTCCCGTTCTGGCGTTTTCTGGGCTTCTCCAGGAGGTTCAAGAGAAGGTTTTTACCAAACCATCCCGACTGCTCCCTGACCGGTAGCAATGGCTCGGGATGGGCCCCTATGTGAGGCGGGTGGGAATGTGAAAAACCACGCCTCTGGACGTCGGCGCGTGGGAGCCCGCTTCAGGGTCGTGGGGAGAGCAGCGGGGAGCACAGGGCAGCCGAGGGGCATGAGGCCGGAGCGTCCCCGGATGCCAAGGGAGAGTCTGGAGTGGACGACTGGGCATCTGTCTGCTGAGCCAGCGCTGCCCACCCAGCCTCCCCTGCCTGGAACTTCCTGTCCAGGGGGTGGACACCAGGGCCCTGGCCTGGGGGCCTGCACAGCTGAAGATGGGGATGCCACGCTGGGAACAGCTGAGTGTCCCCCCAGCTCACACCTGGGGGAGACGGGCCACCCCTCTCCAGGGGCTCCCATTGCAGGAAAGACAGGAGGAGTGAAGACCTGACGTTTCTCATGTGGAAACGGCGTTTCCACCACCTGCAAATGTCCAGCCGGTCCCGAGCGGCCACTCTCAAGTCCTGAGGGCCTGAGGAGAGTCTCCCCGGGAAAGCCGCGGATCCGCCAGCACTGGAGCCACGGAGACAGCCCAGGAGGAGGCGACCTCACAGACCCACGTTGACGCCCTCGTGCCCCCGGCCCCCGACCTCCTCGCATTAGGGAGTCTCAGGACAGCCCCCCAAAGCAGCTACTGCCTGCTCCCCTTGGACAGACGGGGCGGGAGGGGGGCTGACCCAGGCTCGTGGTTCTCAGCTGCCTCGCTTCTGTGAAGCAAGGCCCACAGCTGGGACGAAAGGACACCCCGAGAACGGAAAGAGAGCCTGTAGGAATTACAAGAGCAGGAATGGAAGTGCTCAGTAGACGGGGCAGACAGGGGCCGTGTCCCTGAAAGGAGGGAAGGTGGAAAACGGAAAGTGATGAGAAGGTGGGGTCGGGTGAAGGAGCCCCGAGCGAGAACAGGAGGTGCAGAGGGAGGGCTTGCCGGGTGCCAGCACGGACGCGGGGGTGTCTGGAGCACCGGGCCGCTCCATCGGGAAACGAGAAGGTGGGGTCGGGATAAAGACCCCAAGCACGCCCGCGGGGGCTGGGCCAGAGGACACGCGGGCCAGACTTCTCTGTCTGCCCTCTGTGAGCTCTAGGGTCCTGTGTGCAGGGGCCACGCTCAGGGGCCCTGCCGCCTGGGCCAGCTCGGCCATGCCGGGGAAGATGGGCCAGGAGGGGCAGACAGAGGCCGGCCCCGGGGGCATGGAGCGTTCCAGCAGGTGGACAAGCAGGGTCCTCGTCTGCGCCAGCAGAGCCTGGATGTCCTGAGGGGGGCAGAGTGGGGACGCTAGGCATCGGGGAACCCCAACTGCTGTTCAGGCCAGCGTAGGACGTGCTCTCACGTCTGCCGTCCCCTGGGTGCAGGCCCACCCCTGCTGGGCGCGTGGCAGGGCTTAGCAGGTGTTTGTCAGCCGGGTCAGCAAGTGCGAGGATGGGAGGAAGGCACACCTGTGGTGGGTTTGCTCTGAGTGTCCGGAGCTCTGAGGCCGGCAAGACCCTGGCCCTGCCTCTGACCAAGTCCCTCACAGCAGCACAGGCTCAGTGGCCGGGGTGAGTGGGACCAAGTCCGGGGGTCCATGGTGGGTCTACTGGGAGCCCTCCTCTCAGCTCTCCCCACCTTCACTCAGGACGCCTCCTCCAGGAAGCCCTCTGTGCTCAGCCCACCCCACCCTCCGTGCTTGAGCAGGCTGCCCCTTCGTTTATTCCCTTTGCTTCCCTCGGTGACCTCTGAAGCATCGGCTCCCTGAGGACGGGCACTTTGCTCACTGCTGCCCCCAGTGCCCGGCGCCTTCCATGGCAGGTGGAGGTGCCGCCCGTGGCTCTTGCCCGCATTGACCGGCAGCGTCCCTGGATACACGGGCCTCCTCCTCCTCCTCTGGCAGCTCCTTTCTGTTGACCAGCTCTGGGCTGGCTGCTTGCGCGGCCCCTCGCTTGGAGCCTCCCTTACCATCCCCTCTGAAAAGTCCGAGGCCGTAATTGTTCATTTCCCTTTGGTGGAGCACGCTGGTCTCAGGGATAAGGGAGTGGGGGCCTGACCCCAGCTTGCCCCGGACATTCAGGGATGTGCAGGTCACGGTGACTCAGGACAGGTCTGGACACCAGGTGACCCACTTAGGCCAACAGTGGGCTCTTAACGGCAGATTCCGGCTAGGAGGGCCTGCAGCGTATTATCAGGGGCCCAGGGCTCCATGGTTTTGAGTTTTCACCCAAAACGGGCATAGAGAGGGTGTCAAAGGTCAGAGGAGAGGCTGGGCCCCAAGGCTGGCTGCTGGCAAGGCTGCCCCGAGCCGCTGTCCCTTTTCCAGCTCGCTGATGAGCCTGTGCTCTTGGGAGCACCCCCTCCCACACTGCAGGCCCTTCCCCACGGCACGTGGGCCCGTGTGCGTCCGGGGGGCAGGGCTGCCCCTCGCTGAAATGCTGCCCTGGTGGGACTCAGCCTCCCCTTCCTGCCGTCGCGGTCGCGGGGGGCGGGCTGCCCATTGACCGCCTCTGCTCTGCTCCGCAGGTCCAGGACGCTGTGAAGTGCCGCGTGGTGGATCGCCAGGAGGAGGGCAACGGGGACTCGGGGGGCTCCTTCCAGAATGGCCACGCCCAGCTCATGGTAGGGCTCGGGGCCGGGACGCAGGCTGCCCCTGCTTGGCACCCCCACTGGGCGTCTCCACCAGGCCCCAGCAGCCCAATTAGGAGGACCTCCAAGCCCAGTTTAAGGTTGGGGAAACGGAGGCTCGCCGAGGTGAAGTCCCCAGTCCAGGGTTTGAGGATGGGCAGGGTCCAGGTGACGAGGGATCTGGGCGGGGCTGGCGTCCACCCAAGCTTACCCCCTGGTACCAGCTGTGCCCTTTGGCCAGACGCCACTCTCTGGGTGTCCGGCCCTCATCTCGGCTCCTGCCCCACTCGGTACGTCTTCCAGACTTCTCATTGCGCTCCACCCGGGACGGGCCCTAGCCTGTCCACTCACTCCCCACCCCACCATGGCCTCGTCCTCAACCAGATCCTCTAAGGACCTGACTCCCTGGTCTTCTGGCATTACACACACTGTCCAGCCCCAGGCACTGCACACCCTTGTCTGTTCCTGCTGCCCACTTTGTAGGTGTCACCTCCTCCAGGCAGCCCTCCCTGACCCCCATCAGGCCACCTGTTCAGACGTTGGTAACGTGCTGGGGGAATTCCCTGTGCTGTCATTGATGCCTGCGGCCCGCTGGGTGCCCCCTGACAGGTGGGAGGTGCTCCTTCGGTCTTTAGGTTGCTGGCCACCTCATGACAGTTGTGAGGGTCACAGGCAGGGCCTTGGCAGAAGCCGGCAGCCAGGCTCAGGGAGGCGTTTTCAAGGGTGAGGCGGGGGCCCACGGTGGGAGGAAGCCAGGTTCTGGACCTCCTGACACTTCTCCTGGCCTGATCCCTGACCTCTGGGCAAAGATCTTGTGATCTTCCCGACAACCTGACGTCTGCGTTTGCCAGGAAGGAACTTCCAGGCTTGACTGAGGGCCCCACCATCCCCTGAGGCCCCACAGTCCCTGGAGAAGGCCACCTTCCAGCCTGGGGTGGCCCGAGCTGGGCTCCCCGACCGGCCGAGCTCCCTGAGGGCGGGGCCGAGGCCACCCGCTTCCGCCTCCCCCAGCTCCTAGCCTGGGACGGGGCAGGTGCTGGAGCAGGCACTACAGCCACTGCCCCAGGGGCAGCTGGTCCCACCCTGGCACTGGACACTTGCGTCCCAACCCCACTCTGCCTCTGCTGGGCCAGCTGGTCTCCATTTCCTCGTCCCCAGGTCTGTGGTGAGGACCAAAGGGGTGATGTGGGACAGGCCCCCCCTCCTGGCACATCAGTGGGTGGTGGTGGCCTGGGCAGCAGGGCCTCTGGCGTGGGGCCCTCTGTGTGCCCCGTCCCATTGGAGGGACTCGAGGCCAAGGGCATGAGTGAGCTCTGCCTAATCCACGAATGCACTGGAGGGAGCGCGTGCTCACACGTGCGTGCACGTTCACACGCCCACAGCTGTGCACACGCGGCGCACGGGGCTTCGCTGTGGGTGAACACGTCAGCCCGTGGGCACCCTCGGCCCTCAGGAGCGTGCGCGCGCGCGCCCACACACGGCATCATACGCGCCGCTCCGAGGCGTGGCTGCAGCTCCAGGGCGGCCCTTGCCCGCAGCCCACAGACAGCGCGGTGTGCGGGGCAGCAGCCCAGCCCTGCCCACTCGCCTTCGGACTCACTCTGCCCCGTCTCTGCCTTGCAGACCGACTTCGAGAAGGATGTGGATCTGGCCTGTAGATCAGGTGAGCGCCTGACAGGTGAGAGCGACAGGTGGCCCTTCCCCGGGCCCCCTGCCTTTTCTTTTCTCCGTGCGTCTGTCTGCTTGTCTGTCCTCATCCCACCCCCGCCAACCACCTCCATGCCTCCCATCCCCCAGCCGCTCCCCTGAGGCTGCCGGCAGGTCTGTGGGGGCAGGAGCAGAAGACTGTCCTGGGGCTCAGGCCTGGCAGGTGCGCGGCACGTCCAGTGGTGGTGGAGCCCTTAGCGCTGGAAGGAACCACCTGGGGCCTCCCCCGCCCCAGCCCTGGCCCTCTCCTCTCCCTCAGCACGCCCCAGCCCTCAGCCCACCAGCCTCCTTGTAGGGACAGTGAGGCTGGGCCAGCTCTGTGAGTCCCGGAGCTGCCCTGCCCCCTGCCCCGCCTCCCCCACCCTGCCTGCCCTCCCTCAAGGGCCCATGTTCTGTGTTGCCTCCTTTTCTTCACTGTTACTCCAGCCATGGAAGAGGGTTTGGTCGAGCTTTCAGATTGGGGGCCGTTAGTGGAAGCAGGAGGAGAGCAGTGAGAAGGACCCGCTGCTGAGCCCCAGGCTAGCCATGAGCTTCTTGGAAGAAAGTGCAAAAAGGGAATCAACCGCCTAATAGCAGGAAGCTGGCAGGCGTCGTTTCTTATGAGTCAGGCGTTTGCGGCAGAGGAAGGCCGTGTCTGGGGCTGCGGACGACTAGCTGGTTTTGGCGTTTGCGGCAGTGGAACGCCGTGTCTGGGGCTGCGGACGACTAGCTGGTTTTGGCGTTTGCGGCAGTGGAACGCCGTGTCTGGGGCTGCGGACGACTAGCTGGTTTTGGCGTTTGCGGCAGTGGAACGCCGTGTCTGGGGCTGCGGACGACTAGCTGGTTTTGGCGTTTGCGGCAGAGGAAGGCCGTGTCTGGGGCTGCGGACGACTAGCTGGTTTTGGCGTTTGCGGCAGTGGAAGGCCGTGTCTGGGGCTGCGGACGACTAGCTGGTTTTGGCGTTTGCGGCAGTGGAAGGCCGTGTCTGGGGCTGTGGACGACTAGCTGGTTTGGGTTCCTCTGCTCTGTCAGATATTTGTGGAGCATCTTTCCTAGAGATAGCCATGGGGAGGGGCTTACAGCCCTGGGTGGGGAGTGTCTGCTGCTGCCAGGTGGACCCCAGGAAGCCTTCGTTGAGGAGGTGACCTCTGGCTTGGGCTGGACAGGAGGTGAACAGAGCATCCTTCCTGCCCCATCTTAGTCTTGTGTGCTCCAGCCAACCTCCCTGAGAGGAGAGGTGACCCCAAGACTTAGGGGCCTTTGGGGGCTTGGGCACAGCCCTTTGTAGTACCGGCCTCTCTGAGCCTCCAGTTCCTCCGTCATTAGTAACATGGCCCAGCCTGGCCCTTGGGCTCGAGAGGAGTGAGCGGCCTGCAGCTGTGGGTGGGTGGTGCTGGGTGGAGAGAAGGCAGGGACCGGCACGGGGCAGCTGGGGGCCCCGGCGAGCGCACAGGAGGCCTCCTGCAGCTGGATCTGAGCAGGGAAGGCCCACGGGGCTCGACACTGGCTCCGACTTAGACAGCCGGCAGGAAGGGACACACAAGGGAGAGGCAGCGAGGGAGGGAGCCTTTTCTGACCCTGACCCTGACCCTGACGCGAGGGGTGGGAAGCAGGTTTGGCAGGGAAGATGGTAGGTTCGTTGGGCCACGGGGACTGGGGGCAGAGCAGGACTGCAGACCTGGGTGCTGGTGTTGGCATCCGGAGGGTGGAGAAGAGAAGGGGCCCGAGACCTCTGGCCATCGGGGAGGCGGAGGAGGAGGACCAGGGCGGGCAAGTGACCAGCGGCCTGGGCAGCTCGGAGGGTGTGTGCTGAGGAGGTGGGCCGCGGGGAGCAGCTGGTGAGCTCTGGAGGCCGGGCGAGGGTGTGACGTGGGGGCCTGTCCACCCAGCAGTGCCAGCGTGAGAGGGTTTCCAGAGGATCAGCCCCGAGTGGGCTGTGGACTGCAGCTCTGGGCCCTCTGTGGGCCAGTGCAGGCTGCACTGACTGGCAGGGGCGAGCCGGGCGGTTGGCAAGCCTGAGCCCAGGTCGGAGGTCCAGGCAGCCTGGTCCCCACTGCTGAACAGAAGAGAGGCTGGCCCCTGGGAACGGCTGTCCCGCCCACAGTGAGGGGCTGGGTCCCCACACTTCCAGGTGGCTCGGGCCGCCTCTCACTTGCCCTTCCCAGCTACTGCGGGTGGAGGTCGTCTGTCCTCTTGTGGATTGTGGAGAGGACAGAGAGGCGCCCCTGCGTCCCAGCCTTGTTTGAAAGGACAGAGAAGCTGCGGCAGCACCGAGCACAGGGCGGGTGCCCAGAGCTGCCAGCAGGTCAGACCCAGCGGGACCCGGAGCCCCTCCGCCTCCGGCCGCCCTGACCCCCCTCGCCTGTCCCTACAGTGCTGAACAAAGACATTGCAGCCTGCCGCACCGCCACCATCACGGGCACGCTCAAGCGGCCATCTGTGCCCGAGGAAGAGAAGCTGAAGCTAGCCCACGCCAAGGCGCCCCCCAACTTCAACAGCCTGCCGGCCAACGTGTCCAAGCTGCACCTGCACGGCTCGCCCCGCTGCCCGGGCGGCCCGCTGCCCGACTTCCCCAACCACTCGCTGACCCTCAAGAAGGACAGGGTGCCCAAGTCGTCCTTTGTCGGCGATGGGGACATCTTCAAGAAGCTGGACTCGGAGCTGAGCCGAGCCCAGGAGAAGGCCCTGGACACGAGCTACGTGATCCTGCCCACGGCGACAGCCGTGCTGCGGCCCAAGCCCCAGGAGGAGCCCAAGTACAGCATCCACATCGACCAGATGCCCCAGACGCGCCTCATCCACCTCAACATGGCGCCCGACGCCGGCCTCCCCGCCCGCAGCCCGCCCTCCCGCCAGCCCCCCGAGGCGCCCCCCACCCAGCCCCCCCCGCCCCCGCCCCCGCCGCCCCCGCCCCCTCAGCAGCCCCTGCCCCCGCCCCCCGCCCTGGAGTCAGCGCCCCCCAGCCTGGGGGAGGCTGGGGACCCCGCTGCCCACCCGGGGCCCAGCACGGGGGCCGGGACGAAGAATGAGAACGTCTCCACCTTGTCCGCGAGCTCCCTGGAGGTAAGGGCAGCCTTGGGGGCTAGTGGACAAGGGACAGGTGCGTTGTGGGCACTGCGGGTTTGGGCGGTGGCTCCACAGGTGGGGCTGGCAGCCACCCTCAAGGAGCCCAGGCCTGGGAAGCCCGGGGGCCGGCATCACCCCTGTTGGAATGAGTCCTGTTGGCAGGAAGGGAACCTGAGGCCTGTGTAGGGGAGGACTTGCCTCCCCCCTCCCCTCCCCCTCCCCTTCCCCTTCCCCATCCCTTCCCCATCCCTTCCCTTCCCCTTCCCCTTCCCCTTCCCCTGCGGGCGAGTGGCAGGGCTCTGCCTGGAGGGGGCAGCATCTACCTGTTCTCCAGCCACGCTCCCCGCACCGCCGGGCCTGCTGGGCCACCGTGACTGGGAGCTTGCGCCTGTGCTGAAATGGCCACTTGTCAGGTGGTCGCCCTCGGTGGTGGTCTCACCCATCACTTAAGGGCTCGAGAGCTTTCGGCCTGGACACTGAGCTACACTTGAAGCGGCTTGAGTCTAGTTCCTTCCATGGCTGGGCACTCAGCGGCAGCAAGGCTCCCTTAGACCAACCTAAAACCTGCAGTTGACCCCCGAGCCCTGCTCAGCCTGTAGGACAGGGGCTCGGAGACGGCGGGGTGGGGAGCAGCCAGGCCCAGCACCCTCGGGGAGCCCCACCCTCCCCAGGCTGGGCTCCCACTTCCTGGCTCATGGCCTCTGGTGAATGCAGCCCCGGGTACCAGTTCTGTGGCCGGCCAGCAGTGCCACGGCCCTCTGTCCAGGTCTCCTTGTGCCTGGGAGCGTGTCCTGGGCCGCCTGAGCTGGACACCCTTGCCCAGCCCTGGCACTGGCCTCAGGGTGGCACAGAAGGTGAATGAGGGTTCGCCCACAGGGTGCCCCTGCCTTCTGGGTCCTTGGGCTTCTGTTTCCTTACGTCCAGTGGCCCTTCTTTCTATCCACCCTCTTCCTCCAGGGCCCCCGGCTGGGCTCCCGGTGTCTCCGGGCAGGGCTGGCCTGCAGGGGGCTTGGGCACTGAGACCGATAGCTTCAGTGTACTCAGAGGTGTGTCTGCCAGGACCAAGGGTGGGCGGGGGTGAGGGGGCCCTGGCCTCCCTCATCCTCAGGCAGGAGCTTGTGGGCTGGGGGATTTGGGGAACTGCTTGCGAGCGTGCACGAACCCTTCTCCCCACAGCGGCGGAAATCGCGCTATGCGGAACTGGACTTCGAGGTGGGTCCTGGTGTGCCCTGTCCGGATTACCTGGGCCCAGGCCTTCCAACAGGCAGGGAGGGGCTGGGGAGGAGGACCCTGCCCTGACGGGGAGGCCAGTCCCCAGGAGCCTACGCTGGGCGGGGGCGGGGCAGGGCAGCCTCTCTCCTGGCTCAGGACCGCCGCCCCTCCTCCCCCTGCAGAAAATCATGCACACCCGGAAGCGGCACCAGGACATGTTCCAGGACCTGAACCGGAAGTTGCAGCACGCCGCGGAGAAGGACAAGGATGCGCCGCTGGGCCCGGACAGCAAGGTCTGGAGGGCGGGGCTGAGGGTGGGGAGGGGTGGGGGGCAGGGTCTCAGGGGCGGAGCCTGGGCGGGGCTGTGGGACAGCCCTTAGGTAAGCTCTTCTCTCCTTTCTCCGGCCCTACTTCGTTCATTCATTTGTTCCTTCACTCAACCCTTCCCAAGGACTGGCCTGACCCAGCCCATGCTAGACCCTAGAGGGACAGGGCAGGTGGATGGGTCTGTCCCAGGGGCCATCTAGAAGCTGGGTTGTGGCTGGGCTGGGGGAGCCTGGGTAAGCTGGACTCAGAGCCAAGCGAGGGGTGCTGGGTGGGAGGCGGCCTCCAGCTGCCCTTCCCTGCAGGCCAGCCCGACTCACCCAACGGCAGGGGTCGCGACCCTCGCGCGGTCCAGGAAAGGCTCTGCGCCTGCGCTCACCCGTCCGTGCCGGGGTCTCCTTGCCGCCCGCACCTACCTGTCTGGTCCCTTCCTCACTATTCGCCTTCTTTTCTCCACTCCCCATCTGTTCTGCTCTGTGTCTCTACGTCGCGGCCCTCACCCCCTCCGCTGCCCACCGGCCAGCAGCCAGAAAAGCAGCAGACGCCCAACAAGCGGCCCTGGGAGAGTCTCCGAAAAGCGCACGGGCCCCCCGCCTGGGTGAAGAAAGAGCTGGAGCCGCTGCCGCCATCACCGCTAGAGCTGCGGAGCGTGGAGTGGGAGAAGTCAGGCGCCACCATCCCGCTGGTGGGTCAGGACATCATTGACCTCCAGACCGAGGTCTGAGCGGGCGGGCGGCGGCCACGCACCGGGCCACGGAGGAGGGATGCTGCTCTGCCCGCTCCTGCCACAGGACGGGCACAGACACGCTCACGGGCGGCGGGCAAGACCCGCGCCCCGGCCTCAGGGCGCTCGGACGGCGGCCAGGCAGAGGCCCGCAGTGCTGAGACCAGAGCCAGACGGGACAGGAGGCGGCGGCTCCGGTGGGCACAGGGCTCCAGAGGCCCAAAGGTGCCTCAGACTCTGCCCTCCTCCGGCCCAGCCCCGGCGGGCGGGCAGGCCGCTGTGGACAATGGCCAGGCCGGGTGCGGCCAGCATCCCTGGGGTGCCCACCTGAGCTGCTGCAGCAGAGGACCAGCCTGCTTGGCCTGGCCAGCCTGGCACCGTTTTTTAGACCCCCCCACCCCTCGGGAAGCAGCCAGCCCCCCCGCACCCTTCCAGGGCCCAGGGGCCCCTCCCCAGACCCAGGCGGAGAGCACAGCCCTCCCACCTACACCACCCCAGGGGCAGGACCAGAAGCCCACTCCGGGAAGAAGCAGGGGTGGGGAATCTATTTTTTCTCTCCTTTTCTTTTCTTCAATAAAAAGAATTAAAAACCCACGTCCTCACTGTGTGGCCCTCCTCTGTCCAGCACGCAAGCCAGCACCCTGGCGGGCTGGGGGTGGTCTTTGCTGACCTCGGTCCCTGGGTCTGGGGGGGCTGGGGAGGCCTAGTGGGCACTGCGCCCCGCCTGCGGTCAGGCCCATTTCTGAGCCTGAGCTCTGAAATGCTCGCCAAGAGTGCAAGTGCGGGATCCCACCTCTCCTCCGTGCTTCCAGCAGGGGGCAGCCGGAGCCGCTGCAGGGAGCTGGCTGGAGAACTTCCAGGCTTGGGGGTGGAGGGCGGCTATGCAGATCCCCTCCCCTCAGGCTGTGCACCCCGCCCCGGGAAGCCAGACAGAACCCCTGGGCTCCGAGAGGCAACAGACAGAGGCCGCCTGTCCAAAGAGGAGGTGTGCAGGTGGGCCATCTGGAGGCCCAGCACCCCGAGATTATGGGCCCCCAACCATGTGATCCAAGATGAAACCGATGGCAGGCCCAGCAGAAAGGCCGGGGGCACTGCCTAGCACGGGGTTCCCATGGCGGCCTTGCTCTCCCCATTCAGGGCTCAGCTTGAGGGAATCTCACCGGGCGTGGATGCGCCTGTGACCCACCCCCCATCCAGAGTCCTCACCAGCAGGTGACGATGGGATGGGGAGGGGCCCGCTGGGTGCTGCCTCCTGCGTGAGTGACCACAGTGCCCGCGGGTGATCACGAATGACCGAGGATGGAGAGAGACACTGGTGACCACGCGTGCCTGGGAGGGGCTGAGTGACCGTGACCACAAGTGGCCCTACATGAGTGGACAACAGCGAGGGAGGGAAGTGTGGCCACAGCAGCAGCAGCAGGAGGACGTGATGCTAAGCCCTCCGGTCACACGCGGCCAGCGCTCGGGAACCAGCGCTTCACGAGGGCACATGATGTCTGAGTCCGATTCTCAACACTTCAAAAAGCCAAAATCGGTGAGATTTGGCAGCAAGACCTGACCCAAACTGAAGCTTGTATAGCTCATCTGAACCACTAAACGCACGCATGCACATTTTAGCGTGTTCCCCCCGGGGTGTTCGGTGAAATCTCACACGTGCGCTGTACTAGCTCTAAACCCAAGCCCATCTGGTCTGGGGGATTCAGATGAGGGCCGTGGCCTGCGCTGGCTTCCTCGTCCTCTGGCTGTTACAGAAGGAAGCCAGAGGGTACCTAGGAGCAGAGGGTCCAGGTGGACGATGTCCCGAGCCCCCAGCGACGCCCTCTGCTAAGGTAGCACAGAGCACCAGGCCAGGGTCTGCGAGGCTGGCTTCCTGCAGAGGGCTCGCCACCGTCCTTGCGGAGTGACCAGCGCGAGGTCTTGCCAGCTCCCTGACCTCCCTTGCCCTGTTCGTGCCCAGCACCACGTGCAAAAGAAAAACGGAAAGAAAAACGAAAAAGACAAGAGGCACCCAAACCACACACTCCCTGCCTCCAAAAGGAGTGACTCCGGTGGTGTGAACCGCTGGTGTCAGGGCTTTGGCGTGGGACCAGCCTCAGGATTTAGTGAGAGGCCAGGCTCAGGGGTCAGTATGTGACCAGGGTCAGGGCTCACCGTGGAACAAAGGTCAGGCTCAGCATGTGACCAGGGTCAGGGCTCAGCATGGAACAAAAGTCAGGGTCAGCATGTGACCAGGGTCAGGGCTCAGGGTGTGACCAGGTCAGAATCATTCTGTGACCAGACTCCAATCTCCCCTCCATCCTAGGTCCTCTTTGCAAGAAGACTGTGTCTTTCTGAGATAGGCCACACACTTTGTTCTGCCTGGGCCCCACGTTCACAGCGGTTCAATGCTCTGTGACAGCCTGGCATGGTGACCAGTCACAGAAGTTGCTCTCTGCTCTCTTGCTCTCACTGCAAGAAGCCTGCCAGGGATGTTCCCACAAGACTTGCCAAAACCCTCGGGCCCTGCCTCGGGTCCTCCATCACCTTCTGGTGGTGAGCCCTGTGCTGGGCAGCATTTCGGGCCAGAGACAGTGAGGTGCTCAGTGCTGGGGCAGGGACCACTGCAGGTTGAGGTTTGCCTCTGTATTCATCCAGCTGTTCAGACTGCTGGGCTCCCGACGCAGGACAAGGGCATTGGTCCTGATGGATGTGCAGATGAGAAGGCTGAAACTCATGGCGGCGAGGGGATGCTGCCAGTGCTTCACGTGTAGTGAGGGTGGGACTGCGTCTGAACCCAGCTCTCCTGGTTCTAATTCCTGGATCCTCCCCTCAATGGGTAGACTACCCAAGGGCAGCCACGCCACCTGTCACTGGTGAAGCTGAGAACACGTCCTCTGCTACCCTTCATCTGCCATCAGCAGCACCATCATGCCCAAGGGGGGGGGGGGCTAAGTGTGGTGTGGTTACCATGACGAGCAGGGACATGTGCAGCCCAGGGTGGTGGTAACAGTTCTGTGGATGGAGCTGCAGGTCTTGGTGGTCATGCTGGTTGTGGTGATGCTGCTGATGGTGGTAGTGGTGGTGATGGTGGTGGTGGTGGTCGTGGTGGTGAAGGTGGTGGTGATGGTGATGGTGATGGTGGTGGTGGTGATGGTGGTGGTGGTGGTGGTGGTGATGGTGGTGGTGGTGGTGGGGGCCTGGTGGTGGTCGTGGTGGTGAAGGTGATGATGGTGATGGTGGTGGTGGTGGTGGTGGTCGTGGTCGTGGTGATGGTGGTGGTGGTGGTGATGGTGGTGGTGGTGGTGGTGGTGATGGTGGTGGTGGTGGTGATGGTGGTGATGGTGGTGATGGTGGTGATGGTGGTGATGGTGGTGGTGGTGATGGTGGTGGTGGTGGTGGTGGTGGTGGTGGTGGTGGTGGTGGTGATGGTGGTGGTGGTGGTGGTGGTGGTGGTGGTGGTGGTGATGGTGATGGTGGTGGTGATGGTGGTGGTGATGGTGGTCATGGTGGTGGTGGTGGTGGTGGTGGTGATGGTGGTGATGGTGGTGGTGGTGGTGGTGATGGTGGTGGTGGTGGTGATGGTGGTGGTGGTGGTGGTGGTGGTGGTGGTGATGGTGGTGATGGTGGTGGTGGTGGTGGTGGTGGTGGTGGTGGTGGTGATGGTGGTGATGGTGGTGGTGCTGGTGCTGGTGGTGCTGGTGGTGCTGGTGATGGTGGTGGTGCTGGTGGAGCTGCAGATGGAAGTAGTGATGGTGCTGAGTGATCTTGGTGCTGATTATGCCTAAGATGGCAGCCACCATGATCTATGTTGCTGATGGTGAGGCTTCTGGGATTGAAAATAGGATCTCACCAGGTCACCTTGTCCCCAACGCCCACAGACTGGGAGCATGTGGAGGGTGAATGGGTTGGTAGGTGGAAGGAGGGATGCATAAGGACAGTGACTAGAGCCTCTGAGTCACCTGGGGGTGGAGCCACCAGGAGTGGCAGCTGCCAGGTGCTGGCATTCCATCAGCACCCACACTCCTGAGACGGGAGGCAGCTCCTCACCTGGCTTCCACCTGCTCACTCCCTTTCGTGTCACCGACGCCAACAGTGCAGGAGCAGAGGGAGACCCAAGAAGTCCCCCCCCCTTCCCTGGGGCGGCCCTCCCTCCAGGCAGGTAGAGACATTTTCTGGCCAAACCTGGTCACCCGCCTCTCCGTGCCTACTTCTGGCCCCAACGCAGTCACAAATACACTCTCTGTCGGGAAGTCCTTCCTGTGGTCTAAATTCATGCCGCAGTGGGAAAGCTTCATGTCCGCATTAGATGACATGCACTCAGTTCTCACCCTCCCCGCAGCCTGGCAACCAGTCCCTCAGTGCCGTCTGGGCTGCTCCGTGACCACCAGTAGGGCACCCCACAGCCTCTGCTGGCTCCTCTAGGTCTCATTCAAGAGGAAAGACGGAACCCCCAAGGCTTCCCACAGCAAATCCACGTGCGCTTCATGCTCCAGGACTTGTTCCAGAATCTTCCACTAGCTGGGAGTGTCCTTCCCAGCCCTGCTCCATCCGTCCCCAGCTCACCGTGACCTCCTGAAACCAGGCCCTGTGTGGGAGAATGTAGGGCTGGGAGAGCTGCCACCTCCCTGCACCTTCTCTGTGTGACACCCCAAGGTGACAAGGCAGCTGGGGTCACACTGAAGAAGCCCGGAAAGTGCCACATCTCGGCCATCTGCCGCCCTGGGAGGCGACCAGGCCGCTCTTTCTGATAAACGTAAAATTGGAGGCCTGAGCTGCCTGCCATCCTTCCCAGGCCCCAACAAGTGTCCTGGCTCAAGGCATTATCCTCTCACTCCCAGGCGCTGGGCATCAAGGCCCTGCCTGGAGCTGCCCCCGGACCTCAGAGTGCACCAGTCAGGGAAGTGAGGGTTCAGCTCTGCCACCTGCTGTCTGCGGCCGGGGAGGTCTCTCACGCCCCGCAGAGCGGGAATTCCGCAGCCCCCTCCCTGCAGACCCATAGGAGATGGTGGGGGTGAGTCTGGCCCCTGCAGGACGTCCTCCGATGCATCCTCGCTTGCTGCACCCCTGCCCACTGGGGCGTCCGTTCCCCTGGCCGGGTCTGCTCAGAGAGGCCCGGTCTCCCCCGCAGCGGTGTGGGGAGCAGGGCTGAGCTGCTGAGACCCCTCTGGGCCCGCAGTCTGACTCCATGCGTCTCCGCGCGTGGGTAGCAGCAGCTCCCGAGTTATTTTGTCAGGCCCTAAAAATAACCAGGAGAGGAGGGGTGTCTCTGAACACTCTTGACTGTGCCAGTCGCTGCCCCACTCGGAGCGGAAGCACCTCCAAATAAGGCCTCAGCAGAATCGGAAGCGAGCCCCCAGCTGGCACTGCTCACGTCAGCTCCCAGCTGTGCAGCTCCAGAAACTTCCTCCCAGGGATGCCAGCCCCGGGGCTCTCCCAGAAGGCGGTCAGGCCTGGGGCGGGGTGCGGCCCAGGGGTCCTGGAAGTCGGGCTCAGGCTGGATGCCCAGAGGCTGCCTGGGCTGGGCACCACTGCTTGATGAAAAAGCACTGGCTCCCGGAATTTAAAACACAGAACCTACATTGACTGGTCTGGAAACCTGCCTTTACACTGTGGAATCTTAGCACCATCAAGTTCAGACCCCTCACCCCAGCTCAGGGGACAGGAGGGCTCCTCTCCTGCCCCCTCCCCACACCCACAGCCCCAGCCGCCCTCCCAGTCAGCAGACACCCCGACTAGGGATGGGGACAGCCCGCCACGGGGGAGTGGGGCCCAGCCGGCCCAGGAAGGCGGAGGAGGTGTTGCTCAGAATGCTTTCCGGGAGCCATGTGGACCCCGCCCCAACAGGAGTCAGCCTGAGGCAGAAGACAGCGCCCCGACAGCTCCCTCCTCCTCCGGCAGTTCCCTCCTCCCTCCGCCACTGCGAGTTCCTTGGGTGGCAGATGGTGGGTGGTGGTGGCCTCAGGGGCCCCGTCCCCTCGCAGTTGTCCTCATCTGCCATCCCCACGCCTTACCTCCTGTGTCCTTCTAGATCCTTTCCAGGCTAAGGGTCCCCCAACCCATAGAGGGGAAGCAGCTGACAGACTCTACCCCAGTCTCTCCTAAAGGCAGCCTCTGCGCCGGAGGGGGGTGGGGGGGGCAGGGGTCCCGGACAGGAAAGAGGAGGGACGGAGAGGTGCTGGGGTGCCGATTCTTCGGAGGAGAGGAAGGGGAGGCCGGCTGGTGATGGGATCCTGAGAGCCGGTGGGGGCAGCCAGGACAGGGACGTGAGCCACCAAGGCTTCCTGGAGGACGGGACAGACTGAGCCCGCAGCGCGGTGGGGCGGGAGCTGGACACCCAGGTGGGCCGCCTGAACACAGGCTTGGGGCCCGCTGGTGGGTGCAAGCACTTGGGAGGACAGAAAGTCCACTCTTGGACCCCGGCCCTGGGGAATGAGGAGCCTTCTGGGGCCCATCCCAGGTCACCACCTAGTGGCTAAGAGGGAGGTGTGGCCCGGGTCACACGCTGGGTCCAGGACTGCTGCTCGGCCAGCCCCAGAAACCCTGAGTCCCGTCCCCACGCCGGCCCTCGCCAGCCCCCAGCAGTCTCCGCCCTCGGCTGCCAGATGCTCTCCTGGCCCAGTCTCGCTGGAGTTTCCCGTCCTTGCCCCTCCCTGGTCCTGAGTCTCTCCAGAGTCCCGCGTCTTGCATCAGGCTTTGGCCTGGGCGTCCGGTCCCCCTTAGGACAGGGGCCAACCCAAACCCCAGCAGGCACCCGGGATCCACTCTCCCGACAGCTGCGGGGGCCTGAGAGGACCTGGGGGAGCAGCCCCCAGAGCCTGCTGGGGAGGGTCCCCAGACCACCTTTACTTGCCTCCAGGCGTGCGCCAGAGGAGGGGGACAGCAGAGTGAGGCAGGACAGGCAGAGGCCGGCGTCCAGGCCTCCAGGGCATGGGCTGCTCCGGACATTCGAAGCCAAGGCAGCCTCAGTCCAGGCAAATTGCTCCGCTGGTCTCACTGGCCCATCGACGCGGTGCCTGCTGTGCGCCAGGCCTGCAGGGGCGGTGACGGTGAGTGCAGGGCTCCTGGCAGAGGCTCCTGGAGCGGGTGGACCTCAGCGAGGACCAGAGCCATCACAGGACCGTCTGTTGGGACTGAGGGGTGGTGGCAGCGGGGCACATGCTGCTCCTATCATCCGCCTTCACAGAAGACTGGCCTGCAGGTAGTGGAGTGACAACACTGTGCTGGCCATCTGGGCACAACTGAACGTGCATTTCGCCTGCACTCAAGCCTGGCCCTGATGCGGGTCTCAGGCCGGAGGGCAACAGCATCTTCTCTTCACTCCACCTGCCCACCCCGCACCCCTCCCCACACCCCTCCCCGCACCCCTCCCCGTACCCCTCCCCGTGCCCGGACGCCCTCCACTCCGCCTGTCTGCCCTTTACACCAGGGATTTGCCTCTCTTGACTCTCCCTCTCTCCCTCCCTCTGTCCCCCTCTCTCTCTCCCTCCCTCTCTCTCCCTCCCTCTCTCTCTCTCCCTCCCTCTCTCCCCCTCCCTCTCTCTCTCTCCCCCTCCCTCCCTCTCTCTCCCCTCACTCTCTCTCTTTCTCCCTCCCCACCCTCCCCTCCCTCCCCTCCCTCTCCCTCCCCCTCCCCCTCCTCCTCCCTCTCCCTCCCCTCCCCCTCCCCCTCTCTCTTCTCCTTCTCCCTTAACTAGTCCTGCTCATCAGCATTTAATTGCAGAACTATTCAGTCTTTCTGGTTCTTCCTGAGTCACTTTTAGTAAGGCAGGTATTTTCAGAAATTCATCTATTTCAACTAAGTTTTCAAATGTATTGGAATTAAATTGCCCATAATATTCCCGTTGCTTTTTGATTCTGACGTGTCTGTAGCTGGGTCCCCTTTGTCACCCCTCGTTGTCTGAATCGCACCTTCGCCCTCTCTTTTCTTTTGTTCTTGTTTTTCAGTTATAAAGCACGAACTCTGGGCTTGGTGTTTCACTTATTTTTTATAATCACGGGCCTCTTTGGGCTTGTGTCCCATCTACTTTAGTGCTTTATATTGGCCCTGCTCTCGTTCTACCTTTTTTTAAAAAAAATCCTCTTTCTTGATTTTTTTGAAGTGATTACATTTTTAAAATATTTAGTTTGAATCCACTTTTTTATTGGTCAGTAAACTGTACAGATTCTTTCTATTCTCTTTCAGCTTACCTTTGAAATTTAACCAGTTATATAACTTAACAAGGACTAAAATTTATCAATATATTACCCCCTTTCATACAATACAAGGACCTCAGAACATTTAAATAATTTTCTTGGGGCTTACATGGTAACGTTTTCTATGATTTTCGTCCTGTATTTTTTTTTTTTTTACTGCCATCAGTTAGACACTATTATCATCTTTGTAAAACAATAAGCAACATTTGGTTATATTTGCTTATGTGTGTAACAGTTTCTTTGCTCACCATTTAACCGGGTTCTGCACCCAGTTCCGATTTGTGGGTGTGTAGGGGGGTGTTTCCCCACACCACCAACAAGCTATGCTCCAGACAGCAGCTGGGTGTCCTGATTCAACTCAGTTCTGACCATCTATCTGGGATGGCACCAGCTCCCACAGGTTAAGGGCCCGGGCCCACAAGGCTGCCCCCTCAACCCACACTGCAGGCGCCCATCTCAAGTCCAGGGCATCACCTGTGCTTCTGACCACCGGCTGCAGATTGAGCGTTGCCACGCCCCCACCTCGGGTTTGATTAATGCGCTAGAGCGGCTCTCAGGACTCAGAGAGACATTTCACTCGCTGGATCACTGGTTTGTGATAAAAGGGAAAGGCTCAGGAACAGCCAGCTGGAAGGTGCAGAGGAAAAGCACGGGAAAAGGGCCTGGAGCTCTCAAGGTCTCTCTCAACACCTGCTCTTCCCAAATCTCCACGTGTTCACCAGCGTGGAAGCTCTCCAAATCCCATCCTTTGGGGTTTGTGTGGAGGCTTCATTACAGAGACAGGACTGATTAACTCTCTGGCCTTTGGCAGAAGATTCACCCTCCAGTCCGTCTCCCTTCCCGAGATGGGGGTGGGATTGAAAGTTCCAGCCCTCTGATACCAAGGTTAGTTCTCCTGGCAACCAGCCCCATCCTCTGGTGGTCCAAAAGTCACCTCTTTAGCATACGAAAGACTCCTCTAAGCTGTCATCACTTAGTAATTTCCAAGGGTTTGGGGAACTCTGTGCCAGGAAAAGGAGGAAGACCAAATATATGTTTCTTACTATAAATCACCGTATCACAGCACGTCATCTTATTGATACATCTCATGCCTCCTTCCTTCTTCCTGAAGTGCATTTTTCTGAGTCCTTCAGTCTGTTGACGGTAAACGCTCTCTTCTTTCCGCAAATAGAGGATTGGAGTCTGGCGCGTTATCACCGTTGGCCCACGCGTGTCCCATTCCGGCTTATTTATGTGTTTATTTATTCTCTTTTATCCCCGTAATCCTCCCACCAACCTATAAGCAACTATCCTAATTTAGTTAATGTGCCTTTTTTGGTTTGTAAGTGCTCTTGGGGAAAAAAAAGAAGTGTTTTCTGAAAGTTTTTTATTCTGAAATAATCTTAGCTTACAGAAGAGTTGCAGAGATAGGACTTCCCTGGTGGTGCAGTGGTTTAGAATCTGCCTGCCAATGCAGGGGACACAGGTTCGAGCCCTGGTCCGGGAAGATCCCACATGCTGTGGAACAACAAAACGCATGCGCCACAACTACTGAGCCCAAGCGCCACAACTACTAAAGCCCACATGCCTAGAGCCCGTGCTCCGCAACAAGAGAAGCCACCACGATGAGAAGCCCACGCACCACAACAAAGAGTAGCCCCCGCTCACCACAACTAGAGAAAGCCCACATGCAGCAACGAAGACCCAATGCAGCAAAATTAATTAATTAATTAATATTAAAAACTATTCTTCTTTAACCAAAAAAAAAGAAGAGTTGCAGAGATAGTATAGAGAGTTTCCTTACACCCTTTGCAAGCTTCGTCTAATGTGAGCATCTCCTATAACCACAGTACAATGACCAAGGGGATATATTTTAAATTTATCTAAATTATATATCTCATTCTGTTTTTTACTTTTTTTCCACCAAGCACTTCTTTTCTTAAAGATCCATCTGGGTTGCTATGTGTGCATCTGATCTGTTATTTCTTTTTCTTTTTTTTTCTTGACATAGTTTCTTTTAATAAAAAATCCTGCCAAACGTGTAGCACAGATTACATGGAGCTGTACATAACGGCATTCTCTGTGCATAATAACTAATGCTGATGTATATCCTTGAATTTTACATTTTTTTATTCAGCTTCGTTGAGGTACAATGTATATATAAGAAGTTTCACCCATTTTAAGGATCTGATGAGTTTTGACAACGTATAACTCTCGCAGCCATTAGGACTGGGGTGGGGCCTAGAGGGAGTCACTCATAACCTTCACACAAGTGGGGCCCGGAAGCGTCAGTTTTCTCATTGTTGAGTTTGAGTTCCTCGTATATTTTGGGCAACACTCTTCATCAGATATATGTTTTGCCGGTATTTTCTCCCAGTCCCTGGCTGGTCTCGTCAATCTTCCGGCAGTATATTTGCAGAGCAGGATTTTTTAATTTTAAAAACAACTCTAACATCATTCTTTTCTTTCATGGATTGCGCTTCTCGCGTTCTTCCTAAAAACTCATTGTCACGTCCAAGGTCATCCAGATTTCCTCTATGTAAACTTCTAGAAGTTTTATAGTTTTGTGTTTTACATTTAGCTCCAAGATCCACTTGAGTTCATTTTTGTGAATGGCTGTGTCTGGATTCTTTTCTTTCTTTTTTTTTGCTATGGATGTCCAATTGTTCCAGCACAATTTATTGAAAAGACTATCATTTTTCTGTTGCACTGACCTTTCCCCTTTATCGAGTCTCAGCTGAGTGTGATTGGGTGGGTCTGTTTCTGGGCCCTCTGTTCTGTTCTGTTGACCCGTGTGTGGATTCTTCCGCCAATACCACAGTCTTGGCATGTTACTCTCGTCTGTCTTCCATTTCTCTGTTCTAGGTTTCTGTTCGCGGCACTGCTTTTTAGATCATGGTTACAACAGTTGCTTTAAAGTCTTTGACAATTTTAACGTCCGTGTCATCTCTTAGTTGGTATCTGTTGCACGCCTTTTCTCTTGCAGTTGAGATGTTCTTGGTTCTTCATATGCCTAGTAATTTTGGACTGCATCCTGGACATTGTAAATATTTGGTTGTGAGACTCTGGGTCTTGTTCAGATTCCATGAAGAATGTTGATTTGGGGGTTTGTTTTTGTGGGCAATCAGCTGCTGGTCCCACTTTCTGTGAGCTGTGGTCCCACTTTCAGTTCAGAGAGGTTTCCAGAGCTATTCAGATGTGTCTTATGTATGCATCACCCACTGGCAAGTCTGGGACCTGAGCAGTAGTCTACCCTTTAGATCAATTCTGAAAGGCTATGGTACGTTGTTTAGGGTCGGATGCAAACAGTGAGATCGGGGGAGCCCAAGGGTGCACATGCAACTTCGTGTGTTTGCTCCCCTGAACTCCACCCTCTGTGTGATTTCCCTATACTTTCTGGCTCTTAGGGGACCCACCCCCACCCCCATCCTGGCCTTCTGGTTAGAAAGTTGGGCTTTTAGCTTCCCGCCCTGCTGTGCACCTTCTGCGAGTGGTTCTTTCTCCCACACCAAGTGCCAAGACAATAGAAAGAGCAAAACAAAAACGCAATGGGCCCTCTCTCCCCACACTCGCTTTTAGGTGCCTGTACTGCCAGAGGCTCGGTCACAACCACGGCCTCATTGCAGATTTTCTGGGGCCTGGGGCAGAGAACAGAAAACAAACAAAAGCCTAAGACGTCCCCACCTCTTCCCCTGCCACGTAGGAACCCAATTTCCAGCTCTTTGGACCAGACCTCGAGGGTTTCTCTTGAAGCTCTTTCTGTCTACACCTGGTGAACGCATCCAGGTCTGGAAATACCAGAGGATAAAGCAGGACATTTATCACCAGTTCAGCGGTACTTGGAGCTCCACAATCCACATGCTGGTATTTACTTTGCAAAGTCCTCAGAGAGCTGCCCCACGCACGTGGTCCAGGAGTTTCAGCTGCATTCACAGGACAGCAGTGTGGAGGGCGCTCATCCCCTCTTGCCCAGATCGGGGCTGGCTCTCGTCCATTATTTCTTACTGTCTCGGGCGGGGATCTACGTGGCACGCTTTCCCTGTGTTCCGTCTGTCCACTTCTCAAACGCTTCACCATCACCAGCACTGCTGTGCCGTATATCCTCACAACGAGCCCCTTTTGGACTTGGACAGGGATTGCTTTGTTTTGTAAACTCAGAAGTGGAATCCCTGGGTTATCAGATATGTGTGTTCTTAGTTTGGTCCAGGGGTCAGATTGCTCTCCACTTGCCCACACCAGTGTTTCTGAGAGGCAGCAATACATTAAAAAGTACAGTTACTGTACTTTATCCAAGATCTGGCTGTATTTTGGTGGGAGGCATCTTCAGAGCATCTAGTCTGTGCACCGCGGAGTTGGGAAACTTCCGTCCCCACCTGCTGAGCCCGAAGTGACCTCGGGAAGAGCTCAGCCCTTTCGCCTTCCTCATCCCCAGCCTCGGGAGCGCTCCGCACAGCCCGCCCCCCGTCTGGCTGAAGATGCGTCCGTTAGCGGCTCCTGAGGCCCCACGCTGCCCCGCTCCCTCCTCTCTCAGGCAGCGTCCCCGCTGGGCTGCTCTCCTCCATCCAGCCCTGACAAGCAGGAATTCCTCAGACGCTGGCCGGCCTGCTCCTCCTTGGGGCCCAGGTGCACTGGTGCTGCAGGCGCCTCTCCACAGCTCCCTCGCCAGGCCCACACCTGCTGCCCTCAGCTTCTCTGCCCGGCCAGGTGCACTGGTGCCCCCGCCCCTCCGCACCACCTTCACACGGAGCTTGGATGCCGCAGTGGGGCCGGCCGAGCACCCAAGGACCAGCGCTGTTAGGAGGAGCACTCTGGCCTCCATTGGGGAAGGGCTGTGGGGGGATTTTCTCCTGCCCAGCGCCCACACGGGCCCACATCCTCAGCAGACGCAGGTCCAGACCCCCCAGGCAGGCATCCTCAGCTGCCCTTCCAGCCGGCCTCCCACAATCCACCCTCCCCTCCCCTCAAGCAGCAAGACGGGCTCCCAGCTCAGCGCCTTCCAGCACCCCCTGTCCCTCAGTGTGGGCCTCCTCCAGGCCGGGGACAGCAGGCCCTTCCCACCGAGCTCCCTCCCTGCCCTGGCTGGATGTGGAAGTCTCTGGGGATGCCGGGGCCTCGACACGGTCCATTCCCCACAGCTGTCCGGGGCGCGTCTGTGCTTCTCCCCAAAAGGGCCTGTGGTGCCCCGTGCAGACACGAACCGCGTCCCGGGCACCGTCCTCACTCGTTCATTGGATTCGCGTTCACTGAGGGATGACCTCGGGCCAGGAGCTTTCGGAGCAGCTGTAGAAGCCATTCCCAGACCAGCCTCGGGGAGCTCAGGGGCCGTGGGGCACTGCTCGAGGGCCCCCCACCTGGGCCTGGGGCAGGAGGGAAGACCCCGAACTGGAAGTGGTGGAGCCTAGGTCGGGCAGCAGGACCGCTCTGGAAAGGGCCGGGCACTGCCCACTGGGCACTGGGGAGGCAGGGAGAAGACCTCAGGCCAGAAGGCAGTGGAAGGCGGGCACCAGATCGCCAAGGGTCCCAGGGCCACGCTCCAGAGTCAGACAGGACCCTGAGGGCAGGACAGGCGTGGGTGGGACGTGC
The DNA here is from genome assembly GCF_964374135.1 of Grampus griseus. Lineage (NCBI taxonomy): Eukaryota > Metazoa > Chordata > Mammalia > Artiodactyla > Delphinidae > Grampus > Grampus griseus. Next base: position 1,556,604 of record NC_139011.1, on the reverse strand, counting down.
ATTTGGAAATGCATGGGGGCAGGGCAGGAGGCTCGTGGCCCTGGACCAACGTGAAGCATGTGGGAAGCTTCTAGCAGTTGGGAGAAAGCATCCCTGGATCTGGAAAGGCCGGGGAGGGGCAGGGAATGGGTGCCAACGATGACCCCCAAGGCTCTGGGCCCAGTGCCCGCGGGTGGGTCCCTGGCTCGTGCGACCAAAGGAAACACCCAGCCGAGCTGCTGAGGACCCTGTGTCGCAAGGCCCTTTGGGCCCCAGGGCCAGTTAGTGTCTGGGTCTGGAGGGGAGGCCGCCAGGGCCTGGCTGAGGAAGGGGCAGCAGGAGGGCGCGGGGGAAGAGCCCAGGGAGGCCGGAGGGAATTTGTCACGTTTAATACCGAACCAAAAAACAACGCAACACGACGAAATCAACCGCAGCCATCAGCAGCCACGGACTCAGAAGATCCGCACATGCTGGGACGGTTCCACGATGTCGTCGAAGAAGCTCTTATAGAACTTACGGCTCACGGAGCCTGGGTCCTGCTCGAGCATCTCAAAGTCTGCAGTGGAGACCCAAGTGCCCAACTGCACGGCCACTCCCGCCGCAGCGCGGCCTGCTGTGGTGCCGAGGGCAGGCACGGATGGAGGGACGGGAAACCTCGGTCTGTGCAGACACTGCCCTTCCAGGGGGCTCCGTCTCAGGGGTCCATGGGGGAGTCCCGGCCTGTCCCCGGGCCCACGTGGGGTGTGTGTGTCGGGGGATGGTCACGGCCTGTCCCGGAAGCAGTTCTCAAGGACAAGATGCTGGCCTGCCCGCGGGAGAGGCTGAGGCTGGACACAAGCCAGCAGAGGCCCCCCAGCGTCAGACGAGAGGCCCTGTGTGGGGTCCCAGCCCGGCTCAGGGTGGCCCCGTGCTTACGTTTCTTGAGGGTCTTCACGTCACCCTTCTTCAGGCAGAAGCAGAGATCGGTGAAGCAGTCCTGCAGGATTCCCCCTGCGGGGAGGGAGGGTGGAGGTGTGGTGCCCCTGCAGGCGAGCCGGGCACGGACAGGAGGCTGGTGTTTGGCTGATGGGACTGCCCGCTGGAGTGGACCCCAGGGCCCAGAAGTGTGGCTGCCACGTAGGCGGGGTGATGGCCGGCACCTACCGATGAACTGCATGGCCGTGAGCTTCAGGCGCCTGTCGGGGCTGTCCAGGGGCACCAGCGCCTGCATGAGAAACTGCTGGTAGCTGCTGCAGTTGCTTTCCACCCGGGGGGGAGGAGAGATGGGGTCGGCATCGGGCGGGGGCCCACGTGCCCCCTGGCCCTGCCTGAGGCCCCGGGCCCGGCAAGCACCCCACTCGCAGCTGTGCTCGCGAGGGTGGAAGCGGTGCCCCGACGACAGTCTGCACTCCCCAAGCCCCGTGGGTATCCTGTTCCGATTCACAGGAAGATTCCAGAGAGGCTAGTGGCGCCCTGGCCACGGAGACTTCCTTCCCAACCCCGACGGCCTCTCTCAAGGTCCAGGGGACGGGCGCCCAAGGAAAGAGTGCTGGCCCTTCACTCACCAGTCCCCAACAGCCACGGGCCCTGGACTCACGACCCCTTTAGAGAGTCCCTGCATCTCCGTGATGGGCAGAATTGTGTCGCCAAGACCCCTGTGTTGAAGTCCTAACCCCCGGTACTTCGGGATATGAATGTATTTGGAGAAAAGGTCTTTAAATAGGTGATTAAGTTAAAGCAAGGTCATGAGAGCGGCCCTAATCCAGTATGACTAGTGCCCTTATAAGAAGAGGAGATCAGGGCACAGACACGCACAGAGAGATGACCACGTGAGGACACAGGGAGGAGATGGCTGTCTACACGCCAAAGAGAGAGGCCTCAGGAGAACCAGCCCTGCCGAGGTCTGGATCTCAGTGGCAATATCTGTGGTGGTTCATTACGGCGACCCAAGCTGGCTAAGACAGGCCCCATTCCCAAGCCTGGCCTCTCCCTCCTTGCTGAGTTGGGAACAACCTGACTGGTCTTCGCTCTGCAAAGCCCTCAGCCTCTCCCGCTGAGTTCATGCTGCCAGGGTGCTGTGGGGCTCACACCTCTGTCCCCGGGAGGCAGTGCTCCTCAGGGGAGGGCCACCTCCTCTCCAGCACCTCCTGATCACAGGAGGACCCTCTTTCCCCTCCCCGTACGGGCAGTTCATCCGAAGAGCAAAGACCCAACTCTATGCTTCCCATGAAAAAAAACCCACTCTAAGACACAGATAGGTTAAAAGGAAAAAGGCCTGTGATGCTGACACCATCAGAAGCTACATTAACTCTAGACAAAGTTGACTCCAGAGCAAAGAACAGAACCGTAGTGAGGATGGTGGTTCCCTAATGGTTCTGGGGTCCCTACTCCAAGAGGACAGGTGTCCTAAGACACCTGTGGAACAGAGCTTCAAGGTAAACGGAGCAAACCTGATGCCGCTACAGGAAAGAGACAATCTACAGCTGTACTGGGATTCCCACACCCCTTTCGGTCACCGATAGAAGAGACAAAACTGGTGAGTACACAGAAGATTTAAACAGCGCTACCCCCGCCTTCACCTGGCTGGCGTTCGTGGGCTTGCCCCAGGGAGAGTGGGAGGCACCGCCCTTGTCAGCCTGCCCAGCATGTTTACCGACAGAGGCTGTAGTCTGGGCCAATACATTTTAAAAGATTCACACTTGTATAAAGTGTTTTCCTTGACAAAAAAAGGAATTAAACTAGAACCTAATTAACGTACTTCTAAATAAGTCATAGAACAAATTTTTAAAAATCTAAACTGAATTTAGAAAGTATTTTGAACTAAGTGAAAAGGAAAGTACAACATATCAAAATCGATCATCACAGTAGATACAGCAAAAGCATTTGACAAAGTCCAACCTCCACCCTCATAAACGCTCTCCGCAAATTAAGAACAGAAGGGAAGTTTTTCAACCTGACGAGGAGCTTCTAAAAACCCACCACAAACCACAACTAGCAGATGCTTGAGCGGAAAGACAGGTGCCTTCTCCATCAGATCAGGAGCAAGATGGGAGGTCTGCTCTCACCACTGCTGGCCAGCACTGTGCTCGAGGTTCTAGCGTGTGCAGGAAGTTAAGAATGGGACAGAAAAGGCACTGAGATTGGAGAGGAAGACTTTATTAAATAAAACTGCCTTTACGCACAGAAGTCATGCATCAAATCCTATGGAATCTACAGGAAATCCAAAAAGCTAATAAGTGAGTTGAGCAAGGTTGCAGGAAGGTACAAGATCAATATACAAAAATCAGTTGCATTTGTATATACCAACAGGGCACAACTGGAAATTAAAATATTTCTTCTTTTTTTAATTTTTATGGAAAATAAAAACTTTAAATATCATCAGCAAAGTCTAAAAAGCATGAAATACGTTGGAAAGATCTGACAAAAGATATGCAAAAAATGAGAAGCATGGTCTGGAGGAATTAAAGAAGCCTGAGTAACTGGAGAGGTGGATAGAGGTCACAGAGCACAAGGTAAAACAATGTTGAGATGTCAGTTATCCCCAAACTGATCTAGAGGTGAAACAGAATTCCAGCATGCTGTTCAGTAGCGGCCAGTCTGCTGATTCTCATTCATATGGAAACGCAAGGAACCTACAATAGCAGAAGGAGCTTTGAAAAAGATGAACAAAGTTGAAGGACTCATAGCGCTCAACTTCCAAGACTTATCGTAAAGCTGCCATGAGCAGACAATGTGGTGTTGGCATAAAGACAGTTCTAGATCAGTGGAACGGAATAAAGAGGTCAGAAACAGAACCAGACAAGTGGTCAATTGATTTTTGACACAGGTGCAGAGTTAATTCAATAGAGAAGTGGGCTTCTGGAACAACTAGGTATCCACGTGCAAAAAATTCATCCTCAACCCATACCATATACCATATAAAAACTAATTCAAAACAGATCACGGGGGCTTCCCTGGTGGCGCAGTGGTTGAGAGTCCGCCTGCCGATGCAGGGGACACGGGTTTGTGCCCCGGTCTGGGAAGATCGCACGTGCTGCGGAGCGGCTGGGCCCGTGAGCCATGGCCGCTGAGCCTGCGCGTCCGGAGCCTGTGCTCCGCAGCGGAGAGGCCACAACAGTGAGAGGCCCATGTACCGCAAAAAAAAAAAAAAAAAACAGATCACGGACCTAAGTGTTAAACCTAAAACTACAAAACTTGTAGAAGAAAACGTAATTTAGAAAATATAGAGAAAATCTCTCGTCTTGGGTTCAGCAAAGATTTCCTAGATAGATTCATCCCTTGGTATCCGTGGGAGATTGGTTCTAGGACCCCCGCAGATGCTCAGGTCCCTTAGTGTATAAAATGGTGCAGGATTTGCACACAACTTATGAACATCCTCTCATACACTGGACATCGTCTCTAGATTACTTATAAGTAATAAGTAACCTAATGCTGTGTAAATGCTATAGAAATAGTTGCCAGCCTGGCGAATTCAAGTTTTGCTTATTGGAACTTTATGGAATTTTTTTCCCCAAATAATTTCTATCTGAGTTTGGTTGAATCTGCAGATGTGGAACCCATGGATGCAGAGGGTCAACTGTACGATACCAAAAACCAAAATAGATGAATTGAACTTCCTCAAAATTAAGAACTTCTGCTCTTCAGAGGAGACAGTGAGAGAATAAAAAGACAAGCCACTAATTGGGAGAAAATACTTTCAAATCACATAACTGATTAGGGCTCACGTAGAGATTATAGCCAAACAAATAAAGCGACTTAAAACTTAGGCATAAAATTTGAACATACACCTCACCAAAGAAGATATAAGGATATAAAACGCACATGGAAAGATGTTCCCCAAATTAGTCAGTAGAGAAATGAAAATTTAAACCACAACGAGACACCACTACAAGCCCATTAGAACGGCTCAAATTTAAAAGACCCACCTTACCGCGTCTCAGTGAGGATTTGGAGCTGCAGGAAGTCTCGCTCCTGAGGGGTGGGAGGACACTTGGCAACTGGTTGAAATGACCCAGCCATTTCACCCCTAGGGACTCACCCAACAAAGGTGAAAACATATGTCTCTACAGAGACCTTACATGAATCCCACGGCAGCGTTGTGTGTAACAGCCCCAAACTGGGAGCAAAACCAACGCCCATGATCCAGCGAGTGGATCGGCAAATGGTGGTAAAGCCATAAAATCAAATACTGCTCAGCAATAAAAGGAGTGAACTATGGATATTGATGCACGTACAACATGGACGAGTCTCAAATTCATTGTGCCGAGTAAGAAGACCCCAGGCAAGGGTAACTGTGTGTGTGCGATTCCATGAGTACAGGCTTCTATAAAATGCAAGCTGATCTATAGTGACAGCAATCAGATAGTGGTTTCACTGGCGAGGGGGGGAGAAGGAGGGGTTCCACAGTGGCACAAGGAAGTTTTGGGGGTCGTGGATCTGCTCATTATCTTGATTTGGCTGATAATTTCACAGTGATAGGTCAAAACGTGCGAAATCGTACGTTTCAAATATGTCCAGTTTGGGTATGCCAGTTATACCTCAACTGTCAAATCTGTTAAAAAACCAAAACCAGTGCCTGCCCAGTGTCACGTCCCGTGGCCCTTCCTCCGATGCGCCAGGACTGGCTCCAGTTAGACACACGGGTGAACGTGCGTGCTGGCCCAGGCCCCCTCCAGGATCCAGGCACCCACTCCTGGCTGCCGACAGCTCGGACTTGCCCTTCAGTATTATGCCCCTTTACCGAGGGAGCCATAGCCAGTGACTGGTCAGCTCAGGGGCTGGACAATGCCCCAGTTGAGTGTCCCCTGGGCCAGAGGTGGCCCATTTCTCCTGGGACCCCACCTGTCTTCTAACATCTACACCTGCCTCCCAGCTCACAGTCTGCTCCCAGGGGCCCAGCCCAGGTGCCTGCTTGGCTGCCTCCCCATCTGCTGTCTCTCAGTGATGGGGGCTCCTAGGATGGGGAAGGCCAGAGCAGGGTTTATGGCTGGCTGGCTTTGTTTTCACAGATCTGAACGTCAAAGAAAGTGGTGGCCTGCCCCGCTGGTTGGGTCTGGGTGTCCTGGAGCTGCCAAGGTATGAGCAACGCCTCTCCGTTCTCTTTCCAGCACTTTCCGGGCCGGGCTTGGCATTTGGGAACGGGGGGGTGATCTGTGCAGTCACAGCCCCCCAGGGGTCTCCGAGCCACACCCGTGGGAAGCCCTGGCAGCCCCACCTGGGCACCGACCTTCTCCAAAGGAGACTTGAAGTCCAGGTTCAAGGGCTCCAGGAGCTCCTGGATGCTGGCATCTAGAACCTTCTCCCTCCTGATGAGCTGCAGGCAGAGCGCAGTGCTCAGACCCCCCACCCCCAAGGCTGGCGGGACAGAGACCAGAGTGCACAGGGCAGCCAGGGCCCCACCAGGACTGAGACAGGGAGCTGGAGGCCAAGTCCGCTGGGAATCTCCAGGGCCAGCAGTCACCCCTGGGCAGGCAAAGAACACACAACTTGTTCCCAGAACGGGTAAGGCGAGGGCCGGGATGCTACCCCTCCAGCAACCCTCCAGGGCGCTCATTCTAAGTGGATTCTGGCCATGCCCACCCCTGCCTGACCCCTGGCAGCCAGCTACCCATAGGACAGAGGCCCAGTCCCTTGATGTGGCTGGTGAGACCGGCCTGGCCCTGCAGTATCTGCAGAGAGTACTCCCCCCACTCTGTGCTGCTGTCTCGAGCCTCACGGCCTTTGCACAGGCTGTTCCCATGGCTGGACAGCTCTCCCCACCCCGAGCCAGATCTCCTGTGCCTGGGTCAGCCGTCAGCCAGGTTCCCCTGAGGCAGAGCCGAGCTATGCTTGGAGCCTGTCCCCCTCTGTAAGCACACGTGCCCTGCTGTGACCCCTCCCCATTGGTCCTGTCCATCAGCCCCAGACCCCCAGAGAATCTGGGACAGGAATGAAGTCCGGCGGCAGCCCAGGCCTTCACGCTGGACAGAGGGCCGGAGCGCGGGCGGCGTCCCCTCGCGTCGGTCTGAGAGCAGCCGCAGGAGGCCCGAGCCGAGGAGTCTCCTGCGCGCTGCAGAGGTGGGCCAGTGCCGCCCAGTCGTCGGGAGCCCCCAGGGCCCCGGGGCCCTGGCTCCAGGTGGCGCCCAGGCCCTCGCCCGGCTGATGGGCACTGACGTGTGGGGTCGTGTGCCCACCTGCCCTCCACTCGTGCCCTGACTCCCTCCTGCCTTGGGGAACCTTCCCCTGCATGTGCCAGGAGGTCAGGGGCTTCAGGAACTGCAGAGGCCAGTGGTAGCCAAGGGGCAGAGTGGACCCTGAGGCCCAGAAGACCCCACCCTCAGTGGCGGGGGGGGGGGTGTGAGCCTCCGCGAGGGCACAGGCCTCTCTCAGCGGCCCACCTGGCCGCGCTGCTGGACGCAGCAGAGATTGCACTCCGACACCAGCTCCTCTCCACGGCTGACCGGGTCCTGATCTCGTTGACGAGGGCTTCCTCCCCGGGCGGGCTGCCGCTCAGGGGCCTGTGCAGAGTCACGCTGCCCGAGTGGTCTGCAGAGCCCAGAGAAGCAGAGCGGCAGTGCTGGGGGCACCGAGGAGGAGCCAGGCCTCCCGGCTCCAGCTCCAGCTGGAGCCCCAAGTCACAGCAGCCCAGCTGCTTGGTGCACAAGGCATCTGCTGTGAATGTAGCCAGGAAACTCTAAACACAGCATCAGAGGGCCCACGCCTCCCCAGATGCTGAGACTCAATCAGGAGGCGCGGTGCCGAACCAGCACCCAGTCCAGGAAAGGGGGACACGGCGCAGGGCAGGAACTCAGAACCTCCGATGAAGGGGAGAAGGGGGTGCCAAGGACTTGCTAATCATTTGGGGCCCAAATTAACCTGGATCCCAACCCTGCTCCTCGCACCAAAGTAAACAGCAGACCGTCCTGATATCTGAATTTCCGAACTACAACCGTGAATGTTCAGAGGAGACCAAGGGGTTTGTATCTCTGAATCCTGGGATAGAGAAAGGCTTTCTAAATATGGCGCAAAGGCAGAAACCGAAGGGAAGGAACTTGTAGAGCTGGCGACGTGAACTTGGGGCCCAAGCAAGCCTTATATTCAGTGTTTACTGGTTAAACACTGAAAAAATGTTTGTGACATCTATAACAAAGGATTACTACCAATCTATAAAAGGCTCCTATCTCTCAGTTGGTAAGGATTTGCACCATCATTTCAAACTCAGGCAAAGGGGATGGAGAGGACGCTTCCAGAAGAAATCCTGCTGGCCAATAATTAAACCAAAAGGGGGTCCCCTCACCAGTGAGGAAAGAAACACAAACTGGAATGAGGAGAGAGGCTCTTTTCTTGTCAGCGAGACAAAGATGAACCAGTGTGAAGACAGACCTCCTCATGCGGCTGGGGGTGGGAGGAGGAACCATTCGTTTGAAAGATAATTTAGCAACCGTTCTCAAATGCAAATAAAAAGCATGTTCAGACCACTCAGCTGATAGGATTCCTCTCTCATGGACAGAAGAAAGCCTGGAAGCTCTATAACGGTGAGGACGGGTTTCTAATTGTCCCTCACTTTCACAAAGATAATCAATATTTCTTTGATCCAAAAAAAAAAAAAAAAACAGGGCTGTGAAGCCAGTGTCCCGCTGGGAATGGAAACAAGTCAGGTGGTCAGGTGCAACACGGGCCCCGCCCTCTCAGCTACCACCTGTGGCCAGGTGCGAGTGTCGCCCACCTTCTGCAGGGCCCCACGCTTCCCCAGCCAGCCCCGTAGCCTTGGGCTCGTGCTGGCCCAGGCGGCGGTCTGCTCTGGGAAGGCCCCAGCTGCCACCCACAGCCAGGGCCACGTCACGTTGCAGGGGCGCTTGTTAGGTGGCCTCCCTGCTGGCACTGAGCTGCCAGGCCCTGGAGCCCCAAACAAATGCAAAAGGCTCGTGTTTACCTGGCTCTTGGGGAGGGTCTGTGCCCCCAGAGTTCGAAGGGTGATGGGTAACTGCCCTGTGCCTCCCTCACAGGGGAGAGGAAGGGCGGCACGGAGGGGGGACCAGGTGCCTCACAGCCCGGGTGACAGGCCCCTGGGCTCACCTCCTGGGTGCAGGGACAGCTGTGGCCCTTTGCTGGGCTCAAGGGTGACGGGGGGGACCTCGCCTGCCTTGTAAGGCTGGTCCCTGGTGATCACTGAAGCCCTTCCAGAAGTTTCTGTCTGCCGCTCCCCCACAAAGTGTCGGGAGAGAATCCCGGAGGGGAGGGTGTGAACAGAGCTAATGCTTAGCCATGGTGATGGGAACCAAGACCCAGAAGAGGGGATCCGCTCGGAGCCCCGGGGGCTGGGCAGCGCTGCCCAGAGACAGCTCAGCGGGCCTCCCGGGGCCCCGCCCAGCCCTGTCACCAGTGTCCAGCTCTGGCTCCTTGGGCGAGAGGCGGTAGGACTGCCGGGGGGGGCGGTGGAAGCCGTCGCCGGGGCAGCTGCCATCGAGAGCGACCCCTCCTGGGGGACGGGTCCTGGGATGACAGAGGGTGGGCGACATCGCTCACACCTGCCGGAGCAGGGCCAGCCCACCTGGTCCCCCACCTCAGTCAGCCATCCCGACCTGCCAGCCTCCCGCCACAGGGTCCTCACCCCGACCTACCAGGCCGTCACAGTCCGTCAGCGGCTCCGTGGCCTCCAGGGGACCTGGGGAAGGACAAGGAGTTGTTTCCTAACTCAGGCTGACATTCGAGCTCCTCCCTCACGCTGCCCGTCCTCCAAGGCCCCTCAGCCCCAGCCGGCCCCGCAGGCTCCCTTCCCCAGCGGCTCCGTGATTCCAAGTCTGGAGTCCACGTGGCAGTGGCCACCTGCCCCTCACGCCTAGACCCACAGCTCAGGCGTGGCCACCACAGGGGCCGCCAGGCACGGGGGCTGAGGGCCGGCCCGAGGAGCTCAGCAGAGCCTCTACAGGACCCGCTGGCCAGAGCCCAGGTGCCCAGCCCGCCCCACCTCCAGACTGCACCCGGGTGTCTGGGCCCGGGTGGACAGGTCAACTGCCCTGGGAGACGGTGCCAACCCCAGTGCCGACCCCTGGGGGCCGCTGGGACTCCCTCCCCGCCCACGCTTCCACTGCGCTTCCCAGCATGACGGGTGGCAGGCGTTTATTTTCCGCTGCCCCTTCCAGCCTGGCAGGTCTGGGCCAGGCCAGAATCTGCGTCTCTAACAAGATGCTGCCCGTCTCGGGTGGCTGAGGAGGCCCCACAGGTCCCTCGCTGACCTGGACCCAGGTAGTGGCTGCAGACCCGGTAGGTGTACCTCCCTCAGGGCCCCGACAGCACAGCTCCTCCCCTGGAAGGCGGCATCTCCGTGACCACCAGCCACCCCGACCCACCACCCCATCCCCGCTCCCTCCGCTTCCAGCCGTAATTCCTAAGGACTCCCCGAAACTGCCCATTCAGCCCATCCCACTGCGCTGTCTCTCCCCAGGCCCCCAGGAGACCCTGATGCCCCCTGATGCCGCCATCCCATTCATTCTTGGCCCTGACCTCTCAGCTCCAGTGCCCCAGCCTCGTTCTTCTCAGCACCTCCCTCCAGGCCCCCCACTAGCTGAGTGCACACGGCCCACGCTCCGGCTCCCTCCCTCCCTCCCAAAGGACCCCCAGAAGAACGCCTGGCACCTACCCCTGCACGCTGCCCCGCCCAGCCCGGCGCCCTGGGTGGGTGGGGCCCACCCTCGTCCTTGGGACCCCCAGTTCAATGCGCCCAACCTGCATCTTAGGACTCCTGCAGCCTCACAGGTCTCCCTCCCCTCCCACCTCTCTCCCCTCATCCCAGCCCCACCCTCCGAACCCACACCTCTGGCCCGCCCTTCCTGTCCAGACCCTCCAGGGCCCTGTCCCTTCCGGGTTCACACTCCGAGCCCCACCAGGTGCCAGGCCCTGCCCCACCCTCCTCTCTCCCCACCGCCCCTGAGCTGGCCCTTTCCCCCTCAGTGGCAGCGTCCACTCCTCCCTCGGCCCTGTTGCCCACCCAGCGGTCCCCAGTCTCGTGTGACTCTTAGCGGTGCCCCCTCAGCAGCCATGCCCACAGAAGCGCCCGCCTCCACGCACACCAGCTCTTGGCTTTGGCTGGGGGGCTGTTGCCCTATTTAGAGGAGACAGTTTTCTCCGGAGGTTGAACCCCCCCTTCTGCAAACTGGTTCCCCAAACCGCCTTCATGGAGGATGGATAGGCCCTTGTCATCCATTCCACACCTGGGGTGGAAGTCACAGTGGGCAAGAGTCTGCGGAGGTAAGACCCAAGTCAGCAAAGGGGACGGTGAACCCAAGGAGGTAATGTTAGGGTGGCCCAGGGTAACTGAACCCCAGAGAGGATAATTTGGCCGGAGAGCAGAGGTCCGCTGGTAAAGCAGATGGCGGAGGGGAGAGCGCGGGCGCCTCGAGCTCCGCTGCTCGCTGGTCTCACCAACACTATCCTCCTCCTTTTCCACCTGCTTCCCTCTGCCGTCAAAGGGAGGGAACCGCCGCAGCCCCATGGAGCCTGCCCATCCTGCCGCCTTGGCCACTGCTGGCCCCCAGGGCCCGCCCACAAAGGCCACAAAGCCCTTCTTTTCCATTCCTGCACTCAGCCCTGCCACTCCCACTGCCACGGGGCCTTTGCACAAGCTGTGCTAATGCCTGGAACATTCCTGCCCTTCTGCCCCTTGTGTGCCCCCCACCCCCCGTCCTCCCCATCCTTCCAAGCCTGGGGTTCCCTTTATCCCCCTTTAGGGTGGGCCTTCAGTCTGTCTCCCTGAAGCTTTACGTTCACAGCAGGGAAGAGTATCCCCAAACACGAGGGTCAGGTGCCTGGAGAAGGACTCAACCCTGGACTCAGAAATGAGCTCCAGGCAAGCGCGGAAATCACTTACAGAAGGTGCTATTCAAATGTAATGATTGTTTAAAAGGTTATAAAAGACAACAGCCTCCCCCAGAGGGGAGTCTCTGATAAGACCCCCCAGGAGCACACACTAGTTGGCCGAGAATCCCACTTCTGGGAATTCAATCAATGGAATGAATGAGAATTCCATACAAAATTCACTACTCAAGGATTCTTCTCTGGTTTAAAATAGCCACGCATGTGCAAAAATACAGGAGGAAGAGGCAGTGGTTCAAAATCCTGTTTCTGAAGATGAACGAGGTGGATCCCACGTGGAATGAAAAACCATACGATTCTAATTTAAAATTAAGAGTTATCTCTGGGTGTTGGGAGTGGGGGGATTTTTCTTCCTGTACCCTTTTCAAATTCCAACTTGTCTGCAATGAGAATGGATTACCCTTATGAGAAAAAAAAAATACTTATTTAAGACCAAAGATGACGTGAGGTTTAAGCAAAAAAAGAAAAACGTCAGCAGACACTACCTTAGGTCCTGGGGACGGGCTGGGCAGGGGGCCAGAGGGGGAGTTGGCACGGGGCTCTGCCCAGCTCTGAGGTCCAGAGGGCCTGGCAGCCTTAAGGGTCCTGAGAAGATGGAGAGGGCTCAGGACTCGATGCCGGGCTCAGGCCGTGGAGGGGCTGGTGTGGCGGGAGAGGTTGAGGGGGCAGGACCCCAGCCCCTCTGGCCGGTGGTAAACGTGCTGCCCACCCTGTGGACATCTGAGAGGAGGCGGCTGTGCCCGAGGTCACTCAGGACCCTGCGGGTTGGCCTGGGTCCACGTGGCTGCGGCTTCCACTTGACGCTGGCAGCCGGCAGAGCAGCGAGGAAGGTATTCGGAGAAAGCCCGGCTGATGACGGCCAAGGCAGGAGGTTTTGAGGACTTTTATGAGTTCACAGGGTGGGGGCAGAAACAAGCCACAGGGTCCCAAGACCCAGCAGCCCCGACCAGGAGCAGTGTGTGCAGGTTCTCAAGGTCATTCTGAGGTCAGGAGGGCCCACTGAGGACAACTGAAGTGGGCAGACCAACGTCATGGTCAATGTCGCCAATGGTGGCAGGCAGGTGTCACTCTCTGAGCAAAGCAGCTGAATGGGCACCTGGCGGTGGGGGGGTCTGGGGACGCTGGGAGCCCAGAAGGGGGCAGGCGGCGGGGGATGGGGGGGGCCGGCATAGGTAGGGTGGGTACCTCCCGAAAGACCCCTCTGTGAGTCGAGTCCTGTCCCAGGGCTCCTGAAGCCACAGTTCCTGCTTCCCAAAGGCCACCCTGCCTAAGAATTCCATCCTCCAACCGCTGCCAGTGACAGTTGAGGGGTCCTTCAGGTGCGTGGCCCTGAATTTGCTTCTCTGGGGCCCAGAATGATCCGATCCGGGCACAGACAGTTCCCTGAGACGGTGGCAGCCCGAGGACAGGCCCTGCCGCCCCAGGCTCCGCTCTCCGGATTCCCGCGCCCACTCCCGCCAGCCAGCAGGAAGGGCCCGGCGCATGTCCCCACCACCAGCGCTGGGTGCTGCCCGCCTGCATTCATTCCATGGGTTTGGGCTTGCGGGTTCCTTCCAGAGTGTGTGGTCCCCCCCTTGCCTCCCTGACCTCAGCCTTGGCTCTCAGCCACCAGGAGAGCAGGAACCTGGCCAGACCCGGCTAGTACTCCCCGCAAGACTGGCGCCTCCACCGGTCACACCCCGGAGCGCAGCTGGGGGCGTGGCTACACCAGCTGCTTCCTCCCTCCTGGGGCGGGGCATCTGGGTAGCAGCCCATCCCTGCCTGGGCCCCCCAACCCCTCCAGGGATCTGAAAAATTGTAGGAAACCCTCCTCCCTGCCCCACACCCTAGCACAGGGCAGCTCCGCAGCAGGGTCTGTGCCCTGTCGCCTTTCTTTCTTGTAGCAGTCTGAAGGGATAACTCCTCCGGGACGCCCTGCCCATTCAGAGAGGGGGTCGCAGGTTTCCAGCTGGCGTCTGGGATGCTTTGGAGGGAATCTCTGCCCGGCAGCGTGGCTCCCCGATTCCTGGGGCTGAGGAAACCTCAGAGCCACACACCGTTGAGATAAAACAGGGCCCCCGCCCACCCGCGGACAGAGGGCTGGACTGGGGTGGGCCTGCAGGTGGCTTGAGGCTTGGGCAGGTGGGGGGACGAAGAAGGGAGGCGAGAAGAGTGACCCCGGCTCTCGGGGCCCCGCAGCCACCAGCAAGGTCCCCGAGGAACCCAGGGGGCAAGCCCACAAGACGATCACTTGGGGGGGTTTCTACCATAAGTGCCCCCATGCCAACAGCACCTTGGAGAGGTGGACCCCGGGGCTCGGGGAGAGCGGGGGGCGCGGGCAGCTGGCCAGTCTCCCTGCAGCCAGAAAGCCACTATAGAGGGAGGGCCCACAGCACCAGGCCTCCTGGGAGTGGCAGCGACGTGGGGACACATTGGAGGCTTCGGCCCTGCCCGATGCTCTCAGACGAGGGCCCGCAGGGTCGCTCTGGCCTCTGTGGGTATTTGGGGGAGGACAGACGACCCTGACACAGCCCAGTCCAGGCTCTGGGGCACTGGAGGGACACACGGGCGTCTCCCGGTCCCTGCAAACCCTTTGGGCTTGTGGCAGGACCATTTGCCACTGGAAGAGGTACCAGAATGGGCCCCGGCGGTGTGTAACGGGGGGACCTGTAAAGACCCCTGATACCCCTCAGATCCCAGCGGGGTGGAGCTGGACCCACCAGGCCACACTGGGGCTACGTGACCCTGGAGGATGCATGGTCCTCAGAGGCCCCAGATCTGAATCAGCACCTCCGTCCGTGGGGCTCCTGGAGGCTGGTGCCATTTCCATGGCAACAGAGGCCGCTGAGGGGGAGGGGCTGAGCTGAGGGCCCTGGTGATACGTGGGCACTGGGGGCCTCTGTTTCGAAGCTCTGAGCACCACGGCAGGTGGGGGGTGGGAGCAGCCCCTTTTAGGGCAAAGCAAGTTGCCCAGTGACAGGTTCAGCGCAGGGGGTCTACACCAAGGGGTGCAGCCCTAGTGCTGAGCAGAGGGGGTCACTGAGGCAGACACAGCACGACCCCTTCCTGGACGAGAGTTAGGAAGTGCCCCCTGCCAAGTCTCCACCCAGGGCCCTGCTGCCCAGCACAGCCCCGAGGGGCTACTCAGCACAGCCCCCTTCCAAGGCCACATCCGCCTTTCCCCCAGAGAGCTCTGCCCCGAGCCCTCAACCAGCCTGGATGGAGGCGTCCTGGGAGGAGGAAGAGAGGAAACAGAGGCCTGAGGCTGGGCCTGAGGAGGTGGGGAAATGGAGGCTCAGGGACCCTGGGATAGAGGTGACAGGGTCCATCGCAGTTGGGGTCAGACATTAGTGGGTGACCAGGGCTTAAAGGGCGATTCTTAGGAGAGCTCAGGTGCCTGTGGTGTTGCCAGTGTGCTCTGGTCTGGGGACCAGGGACAAAGGATCCAGAGGCCCGAGCGAGCTGGGGATGCCCCTTGCCATGGGGAGGACACAGAGCCCGCACGGTCTGGGAAGGCTTCTGGCGGAGGCAGGAGAGGGACAGAGGACCGGGGGCGGGAGGGCGCTCTTGGGGAAACGGTGTGAGCTGCATGTGGCTGGAGGGCGGAGGGTGCCAATACCTGGGAGGTGGTGCGACCTGCTCAGTGGCGGGGGAGGGGGGAGGAGGGTGTTACGGACGGACGCTGCACTGGTGGAATCCAGAGGTGAACATGGCGGCGAGGGACAAGCAGGCTTCAGGGTGGGGGAAAATCCCCCCCTGCGGCTGCTGGAGTTCAAGCACTTGTGAGTTACCCGGGCAGGAGGTACTGGCACCCATGCAAGGCAGAAGCTGGGGTGGCCCGAGTGTTCCCAGAGAACAGGCTCCATCCCCCGGGTACCCCAGGAGGCTGGGGGCCAGAGGAGGGGCGAAGACAGACCCACCCCCTGCGTGCCCCCTGTCGCCCCGGAACTCGCCTCTGACCCCTCAGTGTGCACCGGTCACCACAGAGCTGGAAAGCCCAGAGTCTGGCATGTAGAAACCTGGATGAGCGCTGGGGAGAGCAGCGCGGGGCACGGTCACCCTCACAGAGGCTGGGGGTCTGGCAGTCCAGCCTGCTCCCCCCTCGAGGGGCCGGCTCTGCCCAAGGCACACGCTGTGCTGGTGCTTGGGAATTGGCGCATCTTACGCGATTGCTTTGCTCCCTGCTGCCAGACGGTCCACGTGGGGGTGGGGCAGGGCTGGGCAGGATGTCGGAGGCTGCATGGAACTCAAGTTTCAGATGGATCCCATCTTGGTGGGGAGACAGGATGGAAACGACACAGGCTCTTCTGAGTCCTGCTGCAGCCCACGGCTCCCCATGACAGGCTGTCACCATCTGACTCATTCATTTATTCAACATATAATTGAGCACCCAGAATGTACTGTCTTCTATCAGCTTGGAAAAGGAAGAAAAAGATGTGAGCAAGGCAGTCTGTGCCCCCAGGGGCTCACAGCCTGGTAGGGAGACAGACTCATAAACGGACAGCCGCTCAAAGAGACAGGTGCTCAGTGGAAACAGTCCACTTCTGCCTGGGAAGTTCAGGTCAGGCCTTGCAGAGGAAGGGGCATTTGAGCTGGGGCTTGAAACATGCATAAGAGTTTGCCAGATGTTGAGGAAAGAAGAGGAATCGCAGCAGAGGGAATGGCACACAAAGGCGTGGAGCTGGGAAAACCCAGCAGGTCTCAGGGCAGGTGGGACGGGAGCAAAGGCAAGTCCCAGGGTTGGGGTGGGGGATGTTCTTGCAAAGGAGGTGCTTGTGGGGGGGTCACATGGCCCACGTGGCAGGGGGAGTGGGCTGGTGTCCTATTAACATGTAGGGCTTGGGATTTAGGTTCTGTCTTTGGCAGGAGGGAGCCTTCTGGGGTTTCAGAGCAGCAGTGGCGAATGGGGCTTTGATTTGAGGAAGGTCACGTGGGGCAATCAGGGGGCGGCCTGATGGAGCAGGCCAGCCAGCAGGGCCGCCAGGTAGAGGCCAGACAGGCCGGAGCCACCCAGCCACCTTCTTCCTTCCGCTCGATTCGGGCAGTCACTCCGTGGTCACTCTGAGCGTCCACGTGGCCCAGGCCAGCAGAGAGCACATGGCGTCAAGGGGCCCCATCAGACTCCAGGACTCTCCCACCTCTGGGCAGTGCTGCTAACACGCCTCCTCCAGCCGGGCTCCGGCCCATGCCAGGCCCAGCTGCTCCTGCGTCTGTCTCCCCAGGGCCCCCCTCCCACCTCACACTCCTCCCTCCTTCCCACCCCTTTCTTCCCGACTCTCCTCCCAGACACCCAAGGGTAAGAGGGGGGCCAGGTTGGGGCGGGAGGGGGAGGCCAGGCTGGGCAGAGACACTCCAGCGGGTGCTGGGGAGGGACCTGGGACGTGGGGAATGGGAGGCATCAAGGTGCTCACGGCCGAGTGGCCCGGGCCTGGGCTGGCTCCTCCTGTGGTCATCCCAGCTGTGGTCCAGTCCCACAGGCCCCTCCTGCTCCGAGATCAGGCTCAGATCTGCTCCTCCAGTGCAGGCTGTGTGGCCTTGGGCAGGCTACTGAGCCACTCTGTGCCTCTGCTTCCCCACCTGTAAAACAGCACCTGCTCTTTGTGATGGTTGTGATGAAGATTAACTGAGCATTTATTTATAAAGCACAGGGAGAGCCCTGGGCTCAGAACCACCTCTGCTAGAAATAGGATAGAAATACGAAATCAGAAGAGGAGCACAGGCCCTGAGTCACCGTCAGGTGCGGTAGGGGTGGGGGAGGGACAAGGGGCTAGAAGAGACGCAGCCACTGTCCTCGGGTTCGGTAAACGGGAAAATGGTGTCTGAGATGGTGGTGCTTGGGCGGGGATAGGAAGGAGCCGGCAAGCACAGGTTGGAGGGCCCGGGCGCGCGGGTTCCAGGCAGAGACAAGCACGGGCACCAGAGGCCTCGCAGGGGCCAGCCAAGGCCTCGACCCCAGGACGGGGAGGAGCGGGTGAGATCTAGGCAGGGGAGCCACACGGCCAGATGAAGCCTGCTTTGGAGAAGCGTTTATTGTCCTCACTCCACTCCTGTCTCCCTCCCTCCCTTCACCTGGTAAATGTCAAATGAGTGCCCAGCACAGGCCAGGCACTGGGGTGGCCCCCCTGAGCGCAGTGGGGGAGGGACTGCTGTCTCGCGGGGCTCCTGGTCTAGCTGCCACAGATGGCCACCAGTGGTTTAGCTGCCACAGGTGCCCCAGCCTGACATCACAGCCAGCCTTCCGGTCCCGGGACCGAGGCCGGTCAGCTACGGCCCATGGAGCCCACTCACCTGCAGTCGCTCGCTGGCCAAGGGAGTCCACCCTGAGGATGGACCACAGCGCCGGCCTATCTTTGCCTCCCTATTCCACCTGCAGGGTCCCGGCGGGTCCCCACACAGGCCAACCAACAGAAGGCCAGTAGAAAAAGGGGGATCCTGGCCAACTTGGGGAGGGGAGAAGCAAAGGAGTAAGCGGGCGGCAGGTGGAGAAGGGGTGCCGTCCACCTGGTGCCCTGCATGGGCCTCACCTGCGGCCCAGAGCCCACTGGAAAGAGCCCCACCAGGTTCTCGGCTCTAAAGCTGGACGCTGGGGTCACCCCGGCCAGTCCCATGGTTCACCAGCTGGGTGACCCAAGACACGGCATGAGCGTCTGTGCCTGTTCCAGGTAAATGGGGTTCCCCAGTGAAGAAATCGGAGGGTGCGGCCCACGATGCACGCAGCTGGTGTCAGTGGTGAGGTCAGCGGCTCCCACGTTGTGGGGGTGGGAGCTGTGCCCTGAGGCAGGCCGAGGAGGACCTCGCAGATGCCTCCCAGCCCAGGATGCTGTCCCAGGTGGGTGGCGGCAGGAAGGAGGCCTGGGAAGGGGCGGGTGGGGAGCAGAGTCCGAGGGGCTGACCCCGGGAGGGAGAGGGTGTCTGGGAAGAGGGGCAGCTCTGTCCCTTTGGGCTGCAGGGCCCTGGGCAAGCCCTCCCTCTGAGCCCGTGTCTTCATCTGCCATTGGATCACATGGGAATTAAACAGAGTCAACGGCTTCCCTGGTGGCGCAGTGGTTAAGAATCCGTCTGCCAATGCAGGGGACACAGGTTCGAGCCCTGGGCTGGGAAGATCCCACATGCCGCGGAGCAACTAAGGCCATGCGCCACGACTACTGAGCCTGTGCTCTAGAGCCCGCGAGCCGCAACTACTGAGCCTGCGCGCCTAGAGCCCGTGCTCTGAAACAAGAGAAGCCACTGCAACGAGAAGCCCACGCACCACAACGAAGAGTAGCCCCTGCTCGCCGCAACTAGAGAAAGCCCGCACACAGCAACAAAGACCTAATGCAGCCAAAAATAATAAATAAATAAAATAAATAAATTTAAACGGAGTCGAATGAGACGATGCTCTCAGAGCCCGGCCATCTGCCCCTTAGGGTTGTCCCGCCCACGCCTCCACGCGCAGCCACGTGGTGGCAGAGACTGTGTCCACCGCTGGGTCCCAGTGCCAGCCAGGGTGCTCCGTCTGTCAACGTGATTGACCTGTGGAACTAACGGGGGCCCAGCATGTGGAAGGAGTGCACGAAGGAGTGAAGGCGCGAAGGACCGCCTGAAGACCAGCCGCTGCAGCTCAGAGGGGACGGTGCCCCCAACCCCTCCATTTCTTTGCCCTCATGGCAATAGCATCTGACCTGCGAAGGCTCTTCCCTCGTTTTTTGGTCTCTCACAGGAGGTTCGAAGAAGCTGGGAATAAAGGAGTCCTTGTCTTACTTTCTTGGCACATTGTGACGCGCCATGAGCGTTGAATGAACGAGTGGGAGGACGGACAGGTGGGTGAGCAGAAGGACGGGGCACAGCTGGCGTGTGCATGGCCGGCCACGGCCAGGCCTGACACCTGGGCGGGGACTCGGCTCTGGAGCAAGTCCGGCTCATGGGGAGTGGAAGCGGTGGGGAGGCCCCGCTCTGGCCACGCCAGGAGCCCTTGGCCCAGAGCCCAAGAGCCCCTGGGCCTCCCGCTATCTGTGCTGACCTAGCACCGTCCTCCCAGCTGTTCCGCTCGGTCCAGGCTCCAGAGCGCACGCCCGGGGCCAGGCCTTGCCTCCCCAGAGCCCGGGGACCTGGAGTGGGCGGGGGAGACCTCCTCCAGCACCCTGGAGGCTGGTGCAGGAGAAGCCACGGCCTGTGTGTCACCCTCCCCTGTAGACTCTGCTCCCAGGAGGCATGGTGGAGGACTGGACGCTGCCCGGCTCCCCAGCTCCGGCCGAGGGGCGGGCACCGTGTCTGCTGGCAAACCTGCTCTCCTTCCTCCACGGAGGCAGGGGGCTGGAAATGATTAGCTCGCAGAGTCAGGCGCTCTCTGACAGGTGGAGGCTGGACACGGAGGCAGGGGGCTGGAAGTGATTAGCTCGCAGAGTCAGGCGCTCTCTGAGAGGTGGAGGCTGGACACGCAGGCAGGGGGCTGGAAGTGATTAGCTCGCAGAATCAGGCGCTGTCTGACAGGTGGAGGCTGGACAGGATGACCTGTGAGAAGCCATGCGGCTCTGGCAGCTCAGGATGGAATGGGATTGCACGTACGTCAGTGTGTGTGTTTTCCCTGGCTCACGCGCTCCAGGGCACGTCCAGCCTCCGGTCACTGCTCTCTCTGGGTATGACCGTCCATCCTGCTGCCTCTTCCTCCTCCGATATGTGTCCACAGGACGTGGAGCCAGGCACAGGCTCCTTAAGTGCCCTTTGGGTGGGCCAAGCCTTCTCGTCCCCAGCCCCGGCCTCTGCCGCACAGGATGTGGGCATCCCAGGCTGGCCGAGTCTGAAGGGCCAGGGTCAGCCTCCTTCAGCCCTGGGCCATCCCTCAAGCAGCTGCTCTCCCAGCAGGCCTTGGCCGTCGGCAGCCCCCAGATGACCCGACTGCCCTTGCTAAAGCAGCGGCACTAAGACCTCCCCACCCGTCAGGGTCTCCAGCGCTTCCGGGCGAGCCCAGCTGTGTCATGTGCGCCCCGGCAGCCCAGCCCTGACAGCCTGGCCCACCCCGCCACCTCCCCAGTACCCACTGCACGAGTGTCAGGGGTCGGGAGCTAGACCTGCCTCCCAGCCGCAGACCAGCCCCGAGCCGTCTGCTCAGGCAGGACAACTGGCCCTGGAGCTGGCAACTCGTCAGTTAAGGACAGAAAGCTTACGGGGGACCGGAGCTCGGTGCTGTGGTCAGCTGGCCACTCAGAGGAGAGTGGCCCACCTGTCCACCCACTGCTGCCCGCGTGAGTGCAGGCGGCCTCTGCCGGTCTTGACTCCTCTGCACTTCCCGGCCAGGCCTGCAGCTCCAGCCCTGCTCTTTGGAGGTAGCCCTGAGCAAGGAAGAAAGGGGGAGGCTTGAATGGAAAGTCATGAGCTTGCGCAGGTGCTGCCGTCCGCTGTAGCAGAAGTCAGAGATGAGCTCAGAGGGTGTGGCAGGGGCTAACCCCAACCCAGCGGCAGTGGGTATTCTTCTCATATAATCAGAAGTCTGGAGTGGGCAGCCCAGGGCTGGTTCGGAAGCTCTGTGCCCCAACAATGACCCTGCCTCCTTCTACCTTCTTAAAATGAAAAAAAAAGGGCTTCCCTGGTGGCACAGTGGTTGAGAGTCCGCCTGCCGATGCAGGGGACACGGGTTCGTGCCCCGGTCCGGGAAGATCCCACATGCCGCGGAGTGGCTGGGCCCGTGAGCCATGGCCGCTGAGCCTGCGCGTTCGGAGCCTGTGCTCTGCAACAGGAGAGGCCACAGCAGTGAGAGGCCCGCGTACCGCAAAAGAAAAAAACAAAAATTTTTTTTTATACCTCTTACCTCCAGTATTGCTGCTTTGCCTCCAACCATCACATCACCACTCCAGGCAGCAAAAAGGGTGAAAGGGTCTGTGTCAGATGAAAACAAGAGCTTTCTGTAAGCCCTCCCCAGGGCCTTTTTACTCCTCATTGGCAAGAAATGGGCCACATGGCTAGAGATTCTGGGGAGGGGCTCTGTGAAGGGCCACATGGCCGCCTCAAACAGAGTCAGGGCTTCAGGGAGGAAGGACAGGGGCGCGGATGTCAGGCAGGCAGCAGGGGAGGTAGATGTTATTATTTGTGATGATTCCTTAGAAACCCCCGCTTCTCCCACTTCACTGCTTGACTCTGTCCTCACCTGCTCCCTGGGCACTGCGTCCAAGTGGCCCACACTGAGTTTGCCAGTGTGGCCCGTCCCCCCATTTGACCGCGAGCCCTTCAAGTCACCTCTGAGCCCCCAGCACGGGGTCAGTGACGGTGCCCTGTGTGAGGACTTCCATGGGCTGGGCGCCCACCAGGGGTCCAGGGTCACATCCTCCACCCCCTCGACCTCAGCCACAGCACAAGCAAGTGGACGCCCCAGACGCCACGGGTAGGGCACCAGGATCATTAGCAGTGTATTGGGGCAGCGACCTAATGCTGCCCTAAAATGCTTCACACGCATAACCCACAAGTCCTGGCCTGAGTCAGAGCTGGTGACAGGCGTTGTTTCTCCTTCAAGGACCACCTTGGCGACCGGTGACCGTGTGGGGTGACAGCTGTGTGAGGGAAGGTGGTGGGTATTTCCTCTGGGGGCCAGGCTCCCACAGCCTCCATCTGCCAGGGTTGGACAGTCACTTGATTCCTTCACCTTTCCCTTGGCCACCTCTTTGAGGCTGGAATTGGCCCCACCTATCAGCCTTGGAAAGGACCAGCTCACTTTGAGAGAAGCTGCCTCAGCTTCCCTAACCTACTGAAGAGAGTTTTCGTGGCCAGTCCCCCACCCTCCTCGAAAGGAGTCCCTTCCGCCAGCCATCGGTTGGTTACCTCCAAGGCTGGGGAACTTACTCTCTCTCCAGGCACATGAATGAAGCAGGGAGGGAGGTTTGCTGCTAATACATAGAAATATACAGTTGATTTTTGTGCGTTGGTCTTGCATCCTGCAACCTTGCTGAGCTCACTTACTAGCTTTAGGAGATTTTTCTGTTGATTTCTTGGGAGGTTGTACACAGACAATCATGTCATCTGCAAACAGGAGCAATTCTGTTTCTTCCTTTCCATCTCTATGCCTTTTATTTATTTTTCTTGCTTTATTCCAGTGGCTAGAACTTCCACTACTGTGTTGAATGAGAGTGGAGAGAGAGACATCCCTGCCTTATTCCTGATCACAGGAAAACATTCAGCCTTTCACCCCAATGGCATGCGGTTGGCTGTCAGGTTTTGGTTTGTTGTTGTTTTTGTTTGTTTGTTTGTTTGTTTTGTTTTGTTTGTTTTTTTGATGCTCTTTATCAAGTTGAGAGCATTCCCCGCTCTTCTTGTTTTTCTGAGCATTTTTATCATGACTTGACTGTTGAATTTTCTCAACTGTTTTTTCAGTATCAACTGATATGATCATGTGACTTTTCTTTTTTAGCTTGCTAACATAGTGGATTACATTGCTTGATTTTCAAATATTGAGCCAGCCTTGCATCCTGGGAACAACCCTAACTTATTCTCTCCAGGAGAAGAGGGGCGACCCCCCCAGGGAGGCCTGAGGCACCTGAGGTTGGGGTGCCAGGGAAGCTTGAGTTTAAATAGGGCCAGGTCTCTGTGGGTGAAAGGAAGCCCATGCTCTGGTTTTCTGGCCATCGATGAAACGCACACGTGTCAAAGGCGTTATTTCCTTCACCAGTGAGGGACCCAGGAAAATGTTTCAACCAGTTCAAAGGAAAATCCAGGGAACACACATAAACAGGGCGGAAGAAATGCTGAAATGACCTGACAAAGAGACGCAGCAAGAGCCACGTGTGTCCTGTGGGCCAGGATCACCTGTGTGATGGTGGTTTCCTACAACCGGCTGACATGTAGGTAGCTCTGAGTCAATGGAAGGCAGAGGCCACCTGGGACAGTGGTCCACCCTCTCTGGTGAAGTGGTGAAGTGCAGACAGAGGGTGGGGCTGGGGCCCGGGCACTGGGGACGTGGCAGCCTGAGGCTGGGTGCTCTGAACAGCTGGCATCTTGGGGACAGGCATCCGGGTTAGGAAGTTTCCCACAGGGCAGGTGGCAGAGCCCTCACACCAGGCCTGGGGACAGAGGAGGTCATGAGCAAGGGTCCACTCTGTGGGCTGGGCCCAGAGACCCCTCCCAGACCCCTCCTGTCCAGGTACAGGGATGCCTCTTTGGACCAAGAGGTCACCATCCAGGCGGAGGCTACAGGTGTCCCTGGCTGAGCCCCTGCTGGTCTTCTGGGCCAAGCCCTGGGGCAAGAACAAAAGGGCCACAACCAGCCCAGGGGAGAGACTGGCGAAGACTGTCCATCAGGGTGCCCAGGCCGAGCGCATGGCGTCATGTGGTTTCCTCCATGTGGAAGGGACAGGGCAACCCCCACAGGGCCTGAAAGTCAGATGCCACCCTTCTACCCCAAAAAGATGCTGGTAGAGCTGGCCTCGGGCTAGGCTCTGGAATCTGCGTCTCTAACCCAAGCTCCGGGAGCTGAAGTGCCTGTGAGTGGCGTCCCTGTACATCTGGGGCCAGAAACCCCTCCCCATGGCCGGGAGCCCCTGGGTCAGGGAGACTGACCCCAGGGGCAGCTGAGCCCTGAGCGCGGAGAGGGAGGGCCAGGTGTGACAAGACGGGCCTGCGCGCAGAGCCAGGGCTGGGCATACCCTGTGCAGGTCGGCGAGGTGGCACCAGGCTGCCAGACTCCCCTCTAGCCCCACAGCCCAGTCTGATCTGGGAGGGACGCCTCTGCCAGACCGTGTGGAATTGGCCTCAGGCGCTGGAAGCCAGGAGAGGGGGTGACCTGGCTGCAGCCTGGCGCCCCAAGGTGTCCTCAGTCACTCACTGGCAATGACCGCTCAGGGCCTCGGGCTCTGGAACGGCACCCCCGCGGAGATCCTGGCCGCCTTGGAGCCTGGGCAGGGCCTTTCCCAGAGCATGGAGCCCTCTGGGGTCCCAGGGTTGACAGGCGGGGAAGCCAGAACTCCAGGGACCCCCCAGTACTCAGCCCTCCCCCAGGGCCGTCAGGATCAGCAAACCCGGTGCCCCCCACTGCCCTGAGGTCTCCCCTGGACGGCCCTGCTTGCCACCCACCCCCAGCTTGCGAAGGAAACTCAGCGCCCCCCAGTGGAGGTCCTTGTCCTCTGCACTCTGGGCGAGGCAGAGAAACAGAGACAGAGTGCGCCGAAACTGGGACTTCAAATTTTCTAGTAGTCACCAAAAAAAACAAAGAGATGAATTAATTTTAATCACTTTTTATTTAACCCAATATATCCAAAATATTACACAGTGTAGGAAGTATTCCATCCTCCAGGCAGATGCGATCAGGATGGCCCCTTGTCAGGTGTGCAGAGCTGGTGGGGGAACATGGCTGACGGCACAGAACAGGGAGACACAGCCCTGTCGTGGGATGAGACCCCGTCGACTGGCCGGCTCTGCAGCAGCCCCACCAGCCCCTGAGGCCTGCATTCCACCCCCAGGCACCCCATCCACTGGCTGGGTGGGCGGGGTGGGAGGCGGGGTAAAGGGAGGAGTGAGGCAGCAGCTCAGCAAGGCCCAGCCCCGCCCTGCCCAGCCGGCTCTCCTCTCCCACCCACGCAGCTCATCGGGACTCCAGGCACGGAGCTCCCAGGTGGGCGGGAGGCCAGATGACGGGCGGGGGCTGCTGTCAGCAGTGCAGGCACCGACCCCCGCTTCCCCCACCCCCACCCTGGCTGGGAGCCCCTCTCCCCTCAGCTCCCCTGGGTCCGGTGGCCTGTGTCCCGAGAGGGCTCTGGCCGTTTGACAGAGGCCCCCTCCCCTCCCGGCCAGTGCTGCCGTGGCAGGGATGGGGAGACGGACGAGGGAGGAGGAGAGCCAAGGCGACAGCAGGCACTGGTCCCCAGCGAGTCTGTGGGGAGCCGGGCCAGCGTCCCCGCACTGGGCACTGAGTCTGATCTGATCCTGACCGCGGCCTGCAGGGGAGACAGGCCCAGTACCATCCCAAAGCCGCGACAGGGAGAGGGCTGGTTCAGCCAGGGCCACCCAACTCCCCGCAGAGGCCAAAGGAGCGGGACCTCAGCGAGGGCAGTGGGGACAGGGCGACGCTGCTGCCGTGGCCTTCCCGGACAGGGATGACCAGGCTGATGTCACCCGGGGCCACAGGATGGTGACAAGGACAATGCAACCATGAGGAAAGGGAGGGTGGCTGTGACGGGGTGTGCCCTTGGTGGGGATGCGGGAGAATCACAGGAATGTGGGGTCTAATAGCCCCATCCCCCCTCTGGACCTCCTGACCCCAATCAGGAAACCTCGGGGACCTTTCTCAAGCCCCGCCCACCATACCACCACACACGCACTTACAGACACACACACACATGCACACACACACGCTCCAGACGCACACACATGCACACCCACAGACACACATGCACACACACAGGTGCCCCGAAATCTGTCCATCACAGATGCTGTGGGTACCACAGCCTGGTTCCCATAGCAACACCTAGATGGTGGGGGAGGGGAGAAGAGTGGAAATGCAGAGAAACACTAAATAAAGAACAACAACTTTAAAAAATGAGCACTCAGGGGGAAATAATCTTGGAGGGATGGCCCAGCCCTGGGCTGAGGGCACCTCTGCCCGTCACTCACACAAACCCACTGGCCAGCGCTGGCCGCAGAACGGCACTGCTGGAAGAGGACCAGCTCATGCAACGTGACTGAGTCCGTCGTGGGGGTGGCCAGGCCGGGTGTGTGGGAGGAGTATCCTGAGGGGAGGAGGGATTAGCTGGTCTTGGGGGCCTGGAGTGCCAGCCTGGGAGACCTCTGCTGTCCCTGCAGTGGGAAGACCGGCAGGACCGGAGCAGGGCTGTGATGTGAGTGGCTTGTCAGAGGTGACTTATTTGCTGGGCTCACCTGGATGAGGGCGTGCATGATGGCAGGCTTCCTAGAGGAGGCAGCCCAGGCGTCTGCCTGCAGAAGATGGAAGGATTGGAGCTGTG
The DNA here is from genome assembly GCF_964374135.1 of Grampus griseus. Classification (NCBI taxonomy): domain Eukaryota; kingdom Metazoa; phylum Chordata; class Mammalia; order Artiodactyla; family Delphinidae; genus Grampus; species Grampus griseus. The sequence continues at coordinate 1,529,899 of NC_139011.1, read as the reverse complement.
GTGGGAACAGTGGGCTAGAGGAGGGCGTGGCCAAGCGAAGCCGCCAGGCAGTGCGTGGGGGTCTGCACAGGGCGGCGGGTGGGTTGGGGTGGAGCGGGTGAAAGGCCTTGCAGACCGGCCAAGGGGGCCCGAAGGAGGGTGCCAGGGGTGCCTCAGGAGCAGGGCTACCAGACACCTTCAGGAGGCAGGTCTGAGAGGATGCATTGTGGTCTGGGGGTCGGGAGCTGGAATCCTGGGCGGGTGCTGGGCCCAGATCTCTGGGTGTGTCACCTGCCCCCCACCACCGGCTGAGACGCCTCATTCCATGTTCCCTTCCCATAGGTACCTCCAGCCCAAGGAAGGACTCAGAATCCCGGCCCCAGCCTGCAGTGTGGGCGCCCACGCCCCATCTGTTCCTGCTGGGGAAGCCCCGCAGAGCAACGGGTTTTCCTACACTTGCTAAAACGAGCAAACCCCAGGTAAGGTCGCCTCACAGGCTTCAAGGAGCGGCAGGAACACGGGGTCCTTCCCACCAAGGACGGGGCTCCAGGAGATGTAGGGGTCTGAGAGGACCACACGCTCTTGCTTCATCCAGGGACCAGAGGAGAGCAGTGTTTCTGCCCCCCAAACCAGGTCCGAATCCTCACTGGGGAGAATCCACTGCACAAATGGTTCCAGTGCACCTCCCCCGCCAGGTTGTTCCTGAGGCTATGGGAGCACAAGAGTGGCTCATCGTCTGGGACCCCCGGTGCCCTTTGATTGGGAGGTGTCAGCACCTCCTGTAGGGCCCCCTCCTGGCCTTTGTAAGTGGAGCCACTGCGGACAGAACAGTGTGATCAGAGGAGGTTCTCTGACCACCATGCCTGACACCCTCCCTCCAGGGCAGGTGCCCCTCGTCCCCATTTCTCCTGAGTGCACAGAGACAGACTAACATTTTCCAGCAGAAATGTACCAAAAGCATCAGGGCAAAATAAAGACAAGATAATTACGGGGATAACAGAGGCTAAAAATAGCCTCCTTCACAGCCCAGACTCCTGGCACGGAAGATGCCAGACAATCCAGCAGCAGGAGCACGGAGCCCAGGGCCGTCCGAGGAGAGGAGGGGCAGACCCCTGGCGTGCGCAAGGGCCAGGAAGCGGTGCAGGGCTGGCACGGGGGCCTCTGTGCTCGGGAAGGACCTCCGGGACAAGGAGGGATGGGATGGGGAGGACCCAAGAGGTGCCATCAAGGGTGGGGGGCAGGGAGGTCTCCGTGGAGGAGAGGAGGAGAGCAGGGCTTTGGAGGATGAGTAGGAGTTTGGCAGACAGGCCATTCCCTGCAGAAGAGGTGGAGGCAGGAGTACCATGGGCAGCTCCCAGTGGGACAGTCAGACAGGCAGGCAAGCGTGGTGTCGGAGGGGGCCTCCGAGGTCCCTGGTCTGAGCCGTTTGGTGACCCTCAGTGTGGGGAGCTCACTCTGTCCTCGGGAAGCTTCTTTCTTTGGGGAGCAGCCTCCAGGCAAGACTTTCCTCCCGTGGGTGCCCTGAGCCAGGCTTGGCGTGCTCTGTACGGGGCTATGGCTCGGAGTCAGGGCAGCGGCTGGCCCCCGCCCCTGCCCTTTCCAGCTGAGCCCCAGCTGCCTTCGAGGCTGCTTCGTGGGTCAGAGCCAAGCTTGGGGCTTAGCCATGGACATGGGAGGGGACAGACACCTGGCAGCCCTGGGCCTTTCTGGTGCTGAGCTCAAGAGGCTGTGCTTGGAGGGCCCTGAGATGAGGCCGTGCCCGAGGTCCAGGGCTCCTTCACGGAGAGCAGTCAGAGGAAGGAGGCATTCTGCCGCAGTGCCTGGTGGCCAGAGGTGGGCGGCAGGAAACAGCTAATGAGAGCCCGGCAGCGGGCAGGGGCCTTTGGGAGAGAATGGTGGCAGAGGTTTGCTTCTAAGGGATTCTGGGAGGACAGTGCCTGGAGGGATGGGGAGGAACCAGAGGGCAGGAGACAGAGGAGGCAGAGGCAGAGGGGTGGGTGTAGAAGGAGGGGACAAGGGGGGATGGGGACCGCTGCAAAAGGGGGGCCGGGGAGTAGGTGTCACCTTCCACTGTGGGGCCCTGGGGGCTGGCTTGGAACTAGGGCTTCTGGGAGACGTTTGGAGAGCTGGGCTCAGGACCTGCCTGGTAGCGATTTTATTCTTTAAAGATCTTTTGATCCCAGGAAGGGGGTTCCGGGAAACAGAGCAATGCAAACTAAATGCACAAGCAAACCCCAGTGGGACGTGTCATACGGCGGCATCGCTGAGGGGGAAGCGAGCGTGTGGTGATGGTAGATAGAACGAGAGGAGCTATTCGAGATCCCAGGAAGAAACAAAACGTTGTATAAGAAAGGAGAACTAATCTCGGGCCTGGAAGATGCCAGGTTGGGATAACTGAACACGGAATGTGGAGTTCGCAGAGGTGGCGATCTGGCCTCCTGGGGAGAGGCAGGAGGCGCGCCGCTCTGGGACGGGTTCCGTGATGCCCGAAGCTGGCGGATGACTAGTTCTCTGTGGCAGGTACAGAGGAGAGCACGGCTAGTTTGGATGGGCAGAGTGACGCCGGTGCAGGGTGACTGACAGAGGGCAGGTGGGACCCAGAGGATGGCGCCCGAGGAAGGAACGCTGGCTCCCTCGGCCTTGCCCCTGGCCCATGGGCCAGCCCGAGGCCAGCAGAGGTGCAGAGGAAGCCGTTTGGTGCACCTGGGGACTCCTGCTTCTCTTGGGCCTCAGTTTCCCCATCCATAGGAGAGGCCATTCCAGCTCTCAGTCTCCATCACAGAGAGGAGTGGTAGCTGAGGGCCAGAGGAGCCCCCTCCAGCTGCCCTCACATCTGGGTCCCCCCAGACCCGAGGGCTGGGCGCTGGGGCTGCCTGGCCTCCTTCCTGAGGAAACAGGCTAATGTATGCCACCCGCCCCGGCTGCTGCAGAAGTGGGGCGCCAGCTGGGAGCTCGGCAGGCAGCGTGGGAGAGCCCCTGAGCGGTGCTGGCGGGTCTGCGGGGGCCCCTGGGCGGGTGGGTGGGGACCGGAAGTGAGGAAGAGGCACGAGGGGAGCCTTGTAATTTGGGCCGGTGGGCAGGCCGGGCCGGGGCCAGCGACTGGTCAGAAGCAGGGGTCATGAGTGGCCCAGGGGAGGGGTCCGTGGGTGACCAGGGCCAGGGGTCGTTGGGGACCGGGAAGCACATTGTTCTCCAGTAGACGGTCCTCTGACCCTCAGCAGAGCCACTGCAGACTCAGTGCCTGCCTCTTTCTTTGTCCCCAGCAGGAAGAGAAGCAGGCTTTAAAGCAGCAGCCCTGGTGGTAGAACCAGCTTGGATCTCAGAGTCAGGCACATGTGGGTTCCGGAATAGGCCTTCAAGGAAGTCAGTATTCTGAGCATGTTCCAGGAGGCGTGGAGGGCAGAGGATCCTGGGCAGGTCCCTGCATCTCCCCGAGCCTCAGTTTCGGCATTGGGAAGGTGGGGCTGTGGAAAGGGGCCCGTCGTGTGTGACCCCGTCATGGGCGGAGCCCATCATCGGGGAGCCCCAGCAGCTCCTCTGTGCCACCTCTCTGCTGGCAGAGTTGATGCTGCACCCCGGCGTTGGCAGTAGGGGAAACCCTTGGCCTGGAGGAGGGCAGCTTCCTGCGGGTGGGGAAACCACAGATATCCCAGGAGGAGGCAGGGCCCATCCAGAGAGACAGCAGTGCCCTGGGCCCCTGAGCTCCACTGCCCAAGCCAGACCTGCCCCGGTCCCCTGGGCCGGCGCACCTGGGGGCACCTGAGGTCTCACCGTGGGGAGTGGCTTTAGGTGTCCCCAGGCTCCTGCCTCCTGTCTCAGGCCCAGACGGCTGGGTGTGGGCTCACTGAGTCAGAGAGAAGGGAGAGGGCCGGTGGGAGGCCCAGGGGAGGCTGGAGCACACATCACACCTTGGACCCAGTGAGGTGGGCCTCTGGAACCCTCAGGTGGGCCAGCTACTGGCTATGCGCCCCCCACCCGCAGGCACAGAGAGTCTGTGACACCCCTTGGTGGCCAACCAAGTCACACACAATAAGACCCAACCTGACGGGCCGTGAAAGTCCACCGGGGGCACAGGGCCCTGCTGACGGCCTGGGCTGGGCCTCGGGGGCAGCCGCACGTGACATCCTGAGCGCCTGCTCTGGCCGGCACTGTGCCCTTGAACCCTCACATCAGCTATGTAGGCAGACTTGATTTTATAGAAAGAGTGGCCCTGGGACGTGAGCCCAAGCCCACGTGGCTCAGAAGCCCCCTGGGTGTGCAGGGTTAGCCTCTCAGGGCTTCCTGGCACCCCCAGCCCCAGTCCCAGCTCTGCCTCCCAGGCCTCAGCTTCCCGGCCCTCCACGGAGGAGAGGAGACCGGGTCTGTGATATGTGGATGGGCAGGACGGGCATGTCCCGGGGCTTGGGCTGTGGGCTTCGTGATGTCTGCTGGGGGTCTGGCCCCCGACCCCCGCCACCACACCCCACTCCGCCCTCCCACCTCTTTTCTTGGGACACAGAGACACAGAGCTGCATCTCAGGTTGCCTGTTCCACAATCATCCAATTACAGACAGGAACTTTTTATTAAAAGGAAAAGGCATCTACTGCTCCCAGCTTTTGATGTGAGCAGTAGTACTTCTCCCGGAGAAGTTACCGCCTCTCAGGAATCACCATGGTGCCCAGCCTCCTGTTCCTGTCAGTTTCCTTCCCCATCTTGTCAGCGCTTTCATCATTTAAAAGGAATAAAGGAGAACAGGGAAGAGGCGGCCTTCCACCGGGGAGCATCACACTCGGGCCGCCCTCTGCGTGGAGGGGGACGACTTTCCTGCCAGCGGGCGGTTCTCGGCTCCTGATGGTTTCCTGCCTCCCCAGGTCCCCCGTGCGTCCCAGCTGCGTCCTCTCAGCAGGGGCAGCCCCACCCGTGCGGGGGGCGGGGGGCTGAGCTGGCACCGCCTGGCCGGGCACCCCACCTAGCAAAGCAGTCCCTTCTGAGGGCAGACGACAAGCACCTGTGGATGACCACGGTGGCTGAGAGGAGACTTTTCCCGTCAGCCTGGCTAGGCACCGCCCCCAGGCATTCCATCAGATCCTAATCTACCCGTGGCTCTGAAGGTCTTTTGTGGGTGTGATTGACGCTAGATGGTCGGTGAGAATCTGGGTGGGCCTGGGTCGATCGGTTGAAGGGCCTGAAAAGCAGAGCTGAGCCTTCACCAAGGGAGACATCCCACCTGTGGACGGCAGCCCAGCCCGTGCCTGAGAGTCCCACCTGCCCTGCGGACTCTGGACTGGCCCTGCCACCCCACGGTCAAGTGAGCCAACTGCTCGGAGCAAAGCTCTCGGTGTCTAACCTCCCCAGGCCTGCTTCTCACTCAAGTGGCTGGTATTGGGTCCGAGCCCGCTCCAGGCCACGTCTCCATCTCTCTCAGGGACCTGGCATCCCCCATGAAGGCAGGTGAGGTCGAGACCACCCCCCAGCAAGGACGGCTCTCATTTCTAAGGTCTTGGGCCCCAGCATGGATTATATTACCGATGGCTCGCCCGTTTTGCAGACGGGGAATGTGAGGCTCAGAGAGACCAAGCTTATGACCCTGCAGCCAGGACTTGCCAGGGTCCCCTCCCAGCAGGGATCTTTCCCCACCCACCAGGGATCCAGGGCCTAAGAAGGCCCCCTGGGCCCACAGGCCTCTGTGCGGGCTGAGTCCTGGCCGCAGACGAGTGCCCAGCACCCCCGCCATGCCCACCCCGGCGGGCAGTGGGTGGGAGAGTGTACAGAGGGTTCGGGGGCCTGTCCTCTGTTCAGCGTGAACAGCGGCCCTTCCCAGTCACTCCCACCGCTGGCTGTCTCAGGTCCCCAGAGGCCCTTCAGTCTGTACTCACTGGGTTCTAGGAGCTGGCCGCCCCGAGCTGCTTCCCTCTGCAGCCCCCCTCCAGCCAGCCCCGGCCGGCAGAGAAACAGCAGCACACGCACGCCAAGAAGTTTCAGTGTTTTATTAACAAAATCTTACAAAAAGAGTCTGTCTTCGTGGAAGGTGGCAAGGGTGCACACAGCCTGGCCTGACATTCAGGGCTTCATCCGCTGGGGGGACGGGGAGGTGGCCACACCCTCTTGACCCTGGGGCCTCCCTGCTGCCTGCACCAGCCTCGAGTACGGGTTATGGCTTATGTGCAAAGATAAAATCCGGGGGAGCTGGCAGAGTTACCTGTAAGTGTCATTCCCCCGAAGCTGGGACCCCCCAGTGGACAGGCAGAAAGGGGAACCCCCAACTAGGCCTGCTCAGGCCACAGACACGAGCGGCCGGCCAGCACCAGGGTGTGGGTGCCCTGGGGGAGGTGGGGGTCCAGGCCTGGGCAACGGCAGGGCCTGGTAGAGAGCCCACATGAGCCTCAGGACCCGCCGGGTCTCCTGCGGCGGGGCTTGGGGCCGCCGGGCAGGGGCAGCGGCTCTGGTCTCAGCCCCAGGCCTCGTGGCAAGCTCTGGCAGGAGAGGATGGCCGCGCAGTGGGCGGCGGTTCCTGGGCTGGAACGAGGCCGGAGCCGGGGTGGCGGCCCTGGGGGCGGGTGGGCAGGCGGGCGGCCAGCGGGGCGGGCGTACGGCAGGCCCCGGCCCTCACGCTGGCGCGTCTTCACCACCAGCCTCTCGCTGGCCTCAGACTTCTCCTCTCGTGCAGGCAGCTTGCAGGGGGAGAGGAGAGGAGGCACTGCCAGGCACAGCAGCAAAGGCTCCGCAGGAGCCTTGAGACCTGAAAGGAAGGAAGACGGATGGTCAGGGACTCAGGAACAGGCCAAGGCTGGGAGGGGCTGCACAGGAGGGGCGTGCGGCGGACGTCACAGGGCTGCTCTCCCAGGGCTGCTTCTCAGCTCACCCAGAGGACTGCGCGGGGTGGGGGCGGCCTGGGACCTGGGGGCTGGGGAGGAGCTTGAGGGCCCCGTGTGAGGACAGCCGAGGGACGGGGTCTCCTGCATTACCTGTTGTCACTCTCCTGGCTCCGAGGGCCGGCTGCTGCCTCAGCCGGGTTTGAGGACTCAGGCCCTGTGGGACCTTCCGCCTGCCACGGGTGAGTCATCGAGCGGGGCTCGGTCCCTCCCCAGGCTGGCATGAATCAGTGGTGCTGAGGCGGGAGAGAAAACACGGTCGGTGTGAGAGCTGGCTCGGCAAACTCCCCAGCCCTGCTCCCACCCCAGCTCCCTCTCCCGCTCCCCCGGGTCTCTGCTCCTTCCCCGCCTCCCCACCATGTCACCCCCACCCCATCCGGTAACTTGCGGATGACCCTGAGCCTCGTGGGCTCGCCTGGAAAGTGGGCTTGGCCCGGGACCCTCCCGGCTCTACGGTGCCCCCTGGTGGTGGTACCATGGGGCAGGGGCTCACCTGAGGGGCCAGGAGGCACCAGGACGCCAGGTCTGCTGCTGCCACTGCTGCTGCTGCCTTTATTGGCTTCGGCTCTCTTCCAAGGGGAGGGAGCCACACTGCCCGAGGCTGGCCAGCTGCCCTGGGCCATGGCAGGGGTGCCAGTCGGCTACGAGGCGACTGCCAGGAGAGGTGGCTTCCCAGAAGCCCAGAGCTTCTGCCCCGGGGTGTCCCTTGAGCTTGGTGCCTGCGGGCCCGTGCCGTCTGGTTGCTGGGTTTCTGAGTGCCCAGAGGGCCGGGACTTTGAACAGGACGAGGAAGCTGTCCTGGCCTGAGAGTATGGAGGGTGGGGCTGCTGGCCCAGGCCGGCCCATGCTGGGGAAGACAGACGGAGGGAGGGCGAGGGGCAGGGCCCCGCAGGGAAGGGAAGCCCCTCTGCTGTTTGGGGGATGCTGCCCACATCTGAATCACACGTGTCTGTTAGGGTCAGGTTAGGAGGCTGAGGTGGGTGTCCAGCTGCATGAGGACAAGGGCTCCCCCTGCAGGGATCAGCCCACTCAGAAGTCCCGGTGGGCAAAGGCCACAGCGGGCAGGCGGGGGGCCGGCGCCCTCTATTCGGGCTGGGTCCGGTCACTGGCTACAGACTCGCTGGTGAGGGCCGGCGTGAGGGCCTCGCTCTCCTCCTCGGTGGGCAGGTGGGGGCTGGCGGGCTCGGCCACCTGCTCCAGGCCGTCCTCCACCTCCATGCCCTTCTGGATGAGCTGCTCCAGGGTCTTGGGCAGCGGGGGCCGCAGGAAGCGCTTGAGCTTGGGCTGCAGGGTGCCCACCACGTACTGGATGATCTCCTCTTCGTCGGCATCCACGTACAGCGTCTGGTACAGGTCCCGCTTGCGCCACAGGAACTGGTCCAGCGGCTCTCCCTGCTTCTGCGGCAGGTCCAGCTCACGCTGCACGGCCTCTCGCGACAGCGCGCCCTCGCTGTACTGCAGGAACTCCTTCTTGAATTCCACCCAGTTCTTCACTGAGCCCTGCTTGTACTCCCACCACTTCTTGGCCGGCCCATTCATGTGGTTCTGGATCTGTGACAGCCAGTACTCCTCGGAGCCGCCCACCTGGCGCAGGTACTCCTCCAGGTGGCTGAGGAACTCCCGCGGGTCCTCGAAGATCTGCGTGTCCACGCCAGGGCTTGGCTGCCCGTCCTCTCCCAGCCCCCAGGGTGGGTACTGCTGGGCCTCCACCGCCTCTTGTCCGGGCAGCTCACCTGTGGCCGGTGGTGGGGTGATGGCATAGGGGCTGACCGTGTAGTCGTAGGTGTCAGCCTCGTGGCCGTAGCTCTCGGGACCCCCGACACCTACGGAGGTGGTGTGGCGGGAGGGGTTGCTGCCAACCGGGTACTTGCCGCCCATGGACTCCAGGCGGTCGGCCCACCTCTCCAGCCGGTAGAAGACCTCCCGCCACACGTGCATCTCCCGCTTGACCCAGCGCTCCAGGTTGGCGATGGTCTCCTGGCAGCGACACAGGCAGGCCTTGATGGACTTCCTCCAGCGCTGTGAGTCGCCCGTGGGCACGTACCCGTCCAGGTTGCTCTCCAACTTGCCCACCGAGCGGTGCAGCCCCTTCAGCTCCCGCTCCACCTGCTTGGACACCTCGGTCAGCAGGTGCCGGTGGGTCCTCCGCACGTGCTCCAGCATCTCCGCCCGGCACTTCCCGATCTGCAGGATCACGTTGGGCTTGGCCACCGGCCCGCCGCGGGGCGCGGGGTAGGCGTGGAGGCCGCCGGTCGTCCTTTGGTCCAGCTCCATCTGTTCGCAGGTGGCTGCGGTGCTCGGACAGGCGGGGTGGGGCAGAGGCTGCAAAGTCCTCTTGGGGCCGACGGAGAGCTGCTGGGCGCCGGCTACGCGGAGCTGCGCGTGGCGGAGGGTCCCGCGGAGCGGCGGCTGGCCCCGGCTGCTCTCGGCGGCCGCGGACCCGGAGGACCCGGCACCCGAGCTCTGCGCTCAGCCTCGGCCGCCGGCTCTTTATGCCGCCAGCGCGGGCCGTGGGCGGCCCCGTCACCGAGCCACGGCTCCCATTGGCCCGGGCGCAGGCTCCCCGCCCGCGCCCCCAGCCTGCCGGCCCGCCTCCCCGCGCCCACGCGCGCTCCCGGCGGAGGGAGGACCCACCCCCTGCACACGCCGGCGGCGGCGGCGGCGGCGGCGGCGGCGGCGGCGGCGGCGGCGGCGGCGGCGGCGGCGGCGGCGGCGGCGGCGGCGGCGGCGGCGGCGGCGGCGGCGGCGGCGGCGGCGTGGCTAATGCGCTCGCTTGCACCGCTCCTTCCCTGACCCATTCAGCCCGTGGGACCCAGAGACCGTACTGGGAACAGGCCGGCGACGCCCCCCCGCCAGCCAGCGCCGGGCAGGGAGGCCCGGTGAGCGCCCCGCCGCCCCCGGCCGGAGGTAAGGAGGAAGCCCCTCCCCCGGGCCTCAGGGTCAGCTTCCTCCTGTGTCTGCTGTGTCCTGACTGGGGCGGGGGGCGGGGGCGCTGGACTGCTCTCCGGGGCCGCCGGCCGCAGAGCTGATCCTGTACAGTCCGGGTCTGCAGGATGTTCAGCCACAGGTGAGACGTGGCAACGACCCCATATTGAGACCCTCTTTCGCTTGGGCTGAAGACCTCCAGGAGTTTTCCAGTGCACACACGCTCCCGGGTGTCAGGTGTGAGGTCCCGGACGTGGCCTTGAGCTTCCGTCTATCCCCGCCCCGGGCGCCCTTGCGTCCAGGCCCTGGGCTGGTCCTGCGCCCGGGTAAGGGACAGGCACCCAGGCCTTGGCTCTCCCAGGGCCCCTGGACTTGGTGTGGGTGTGTGTCGCCTAGGTGGCAGTAGCTGGACAGGACTGCCCCGTGCCCCCTCTCCCAGGTCTTTGCTGAGGCCCAAGACTTCTCCACTTAGCGCCTCCCAGGAAACCTGGCAGCTGCTCTCGGGGCGTGGGGGGGTGGCGTGTGGAGGAGACGGAGGGGCCCTCCACCCACCGCAGGGTGTAGGCCCGGAACCCCAGGCCACAGCCCAACCGGTCGGAAGCTCCAAGACCTCTGCAGGGGGGAGAGGGTGCTGGTGGCCTGATGCAGTCAGGAGAGGTAGAGAAGCAAAACACCATAAAAGGAATGGGGCTCCGGAAGCTGAGACTCCTGCAGGAGGGAGGCCCCCTTCTGCCTCCCTGGCAACAGTGGTGGGGAGGGGCCCTCCCCCTGTGTCCCCGTCATGATGGGTGTGGGTCCAGGTCCTCTGCTGCTCCATGCGCACAGGTAGCACATACCATGTGCCACACACAACCAAGGCCAGTCAAGACCCCCTAGCCCTGCTGCCGGTCTTCCGCTCTCACACGCACACTGCACACTCATCCCCCCTCCCCCACAGAGATACTCATAGCTCCCCACCCACCCATCCTCCCCCCGTCCAGTCATCCCCGTCCACGCCCAGCCCCTCACACCAGGCCCGCCGGCCCCCGGGTCTCGTTAGCACACTCAAGGGCACGCGGGTACCCCCGCTCTGGAGTCCCCATTCCCTGCCCCCCCTGGAGGCCCCTTCCCTGCCACCCCCTGCCGCCCCCCAGAGGCAATCTGCCACTCCTTTCCCTCTCTGAGCTTCCACCCTTGGTGGGGGAATGTCTCTGGCAGAAACTCCCCCAAAATCGCTCTCCTGGCATTTCTAATTAAAGGCAAGTGGGTGAGCAGAGAGGGGAGGGTGGAGGGGCAGCACAGAGCAGGGAGGGGGAGTCGGGCCAGAAGCTGCGAGAACAGGAACCCCCGAGCGTGCGAACCTGTGTGTAAGATGCCTGTGCCGCGGCGAGCGGGCTGGTCACCGCGGGGCCTGAGTGGAGCCGCGAGCCCGCGACCGTGTCTGGGTGAGCCCAGGCCTGCGTCCGAGGGCCCTGCTCTGGAAAGGCACGCGATGAGCCAGCTGGGCAGGGACCTCGCCCGCACACCTGCGTTGTGTGTGCGCGCGCGCGTGCACACGCATGCGGTGGGAGTGCCAGAACCATCACTCGAGTGACCAGGAGCCACCCCTCCACTTCCTCCCACGGTTGACAAAGGCCATGTGGCCCCTGGGGGCCGGCACCCAGACCCAGGAGCCCTGACCAGCTGGGCGGCCCAGGCAGGAGACTGGAAGGGGAGGCATCCCCTTTGTGGGGGGGGCAGGCAGGAGAGGGGATCTTAGGGCAGCCCAGCAGGCAGGGCTGGTCTTGACCCAGACCCTTGGTGGGCCATCTGCGTGGCCAGCCCAGCCTGACGTGTGGCGGGGGCGCACGGCCCAGAGGCTGCATTCGCGAGGCCGCCGTGACAGGTGACAGGCCACAGCCACTGATCCGGGAACACCTAGTTGCTACCAGCTTTCGCGCCAGAAGCCCCCAGCACACCCCACACTGCAGCCTCAGGCTCCACTCTTCCGCCTGCGCGAAGGGGCCTGGCCAGCTCCCATGCCTGAGGTGGGGGCTGCCCCCGCCCTGCTCCTCCGTGCCCCCCTCCCACAGGCAGCCCCACCCAGAGCAGGACGACTCAGGGCCACAGGCCGAGCGCGGCGGGTGCAGCGGGGAGCCAGGCCTGGGCCCGGAGGCGGGGGCCTGGGCTTCCCCAGCTCTCAGAACCGGGCTGGTCTGCTGCTCCTCAGGCCTGCCAGCTCCCGAGGTCTCGCCTGCCTTAGAAGATGGGGGCTTTGCGGGGGAGGGTGGGCAGGCAGGGTGACCGCAGGAGGGTCTGCCCAGCGCTGGGAGCCACGCAGCCCCCATTCCAGCCCCTCTGGGGCTCTGCCCCTCTGCCCCTAGGGCCCCGGGCTCCCAGACCCCAGGTGATGCTCTCCTGATGCTAAGATGCTTATTTCGACGGGGGTCTCCCCGCAAGTCCACAGCCTCAGGAAACCCACCCCAAACAGAGCCCTGGGTGTCTCCACTTTCCCCGGACAGCCCCCGCCCTCCCAGCAGCTGCTGCCTTCCCAGGGCTGCTCTGTGACCAAGTCCTCCCCAACGGGGCTCACACACCGGCCTCTGCAGACCCCTCAGTGCCAGTCCCTGGGCCCCCAGAGGTGCTGGAGGTACCCCTCAGCAGGGCAGAACAGGCCGTGCAACCCGAGCTCCCTCCCCGGCCCTCCTGGGGGCCGGAGCTGACCTGCCCTCGAGCAGGGCCCCGGCCACAGTCCTGCGACTCCCAGCCTCACGTGAGCACCCAGCACTCCCAGGAGCACCTTGGGGCGGAGCTCCCGCACCTCCCGCACTCACGCTCTCCCGGCCATCTGCCCAGGAGCCACTGTGGCAGCTGCTCGCGGAGGAGAAGCTGGGCCAGGGCAGCTGTCCGCCGCTCAGTCTAACCTGACCCTTACTGCCTGGCTTTGGCCTGGGGTCCAAGTACCCACCCTCCACATGTACCCACTGCCCGTCCTGCGCCCAGGGGGACCGTCCTGGGTCACGTGGCCTCATCCCATCTCCTCATGCCCGCCGGGAGCCTGCCAGCGGGCTGTCCGGGCCCGGGCGTCCCGGTGCTGCAGGATCCGCCCACCTTGGCCGCAGCTACTTCTGGCCGCTCGCCTGCCCCGTCTCCCCGCAGCGGGCCGCTCCTTCCTTCGGCCCAAAGCCAGGCCTCCCGCGGTGCTGCTTCCCTCTCGCTGGCCGCGACTCTGGCACCAGAGCCCGTGTCTGCACCTCACAGCTGAGTCGCCGGAGCCTGGAACAGAGCACACATTTGGGATGAGCCGTGGAACGGACAAAGTTATGGGCCCTTCTCCCTCCCTTGCTGGTTGGGAAGCATTTGGCCGTTGCCCACCTGAGCCTCAACTTTCCACCTGTAAAATGGGGTGACAGTGCCAGGGCCTGGCGTCCAGCGAGGCCGAGTGCTGGCCCTCTTGCCTCACCCGCTCCCCGCCCGAGGACTTCCCCCACCTCGTCCTGCCGACAGCCTCCCGTCAGAGTGTCACCTCTGGGATCTGGGAGGTGGGACGTGGTCAGGACCCCCTCCCTGTGGCCCCTCGGGAGGGGCTGCAGTGCTACTTCCTTGCTCTGCCCCCGAGGCAGCACTGGGGCCAGGGACATCTGTGCAGGCCCCGGTGATGAGGGGCGAGCAGAGGTGCTGGGGGAGCAACTGGCAGAAGGGGTCTGAGCCTAGGCAGCTGGGAGGATGCCAGGCCCCCTGTGGGCCTTCCCCGCCATGGCCAGCGTCCAGCCACCACCCTCCTCTGAGACCACCTGCAGCGGGGCCAGACCGCGGGGAGGGAGAGACAGGGACGGCCGAGGGCTCAGACACAGGGTTTAGAGCTGAGATCGGGAAAGAGAGCGTCCAGGTGGGAAATGGAGGGGCAGCGAGAGGGAGAGACGCCAGGGCTGGCGGGCTCCTGTCTCGGGAGATGTTCTCCCTCATCTCACAGAGGTTCTGCGAGGTGGGGGCCCTCCCCAAGCCCTGAGCCGGCAGGTGACACAGTTGGGGTCCCTCTGCCACACCTGCCCAAGAGGTCTGCTGCAGCAGAGCAGGCCCTGAGAGACCCCGGGAGGCCAGGGCAGAGCGGGGAGGGGTCTCGGGAGACCCGGCAGGGCAGGGCAGGGCACTCGCTGACCTGAGACGGGAGCTGCCCAGGGAGGGGGCAGGGCCCGCCTCGGGGCCATGGGAAGCAGCAGGCGCTGGGCCACGGGGAGGCTGCAGGGACAGTTTTTCCCATCCTTGCCCCTCCTCCCGGACTTCCTCCTCTCTCCCGGTTTGGCAGGGTGCGTGCTGCGTCCTGTCCCCGGAACAGGCAGCCTGTTCATTCCGGGCCTCCACACTCCAGACTGTCTTCCCTCCTCCCTCCTGCCTTAGCGCCTCCCGGTCCGGTCTTCAAGGAAAGTTTTGTATTTTTCCGATGATCCTGGCACGGCGGTGCCCGACCCAGCTGCTCCTTGCATCCTCCAGGCCAGGGGGCCGAGCCGTGGGGCCATAGGCACAGGTGTGGGAAGCCCATCCTCAAAGGACCTTCATTCCTCACCACCCCCAGCCATGGTAGAAGGGAAACCAAGGCCCCGAGAGGGTCTGGGGCTGGTCTGAGCCCCTCAGCCGGGAAGCCAAAGCCAGGAAAGGCTGGTGCGAGGATGTGGGGATGGGCCCGCCAGCTCCCGGAGGCGTCGTGAGCACGGTTCACCTCCTGCGTGACTGCGGGTGAGTCCCCTCTGCCCCACCCCTCCCTGGCCTCAGTTTTCTGGCCCGTAGAGTGGGTACAGCCACCGCTCTGCCCTGCTCAGCTGTGAGGTAAATCAGCCAATCAGACAGCAGTTCCGGAACCCGACTTGGCAGGCGCTGAGCAAGGTGAGGTAACAGGGAAGTGCGGGTCGCCCCATGCAATAGGGCCATCACCGTGACCCCACACAGTCCCTGGAGGACGCTGGGCTGCGTGTGGCCCTCGGCGTGCTGCCTGCTGGGCCACCACCCTTGGCACTGCGGGCACCAGCAGGCCGTGCCTCTGCTCAGAGGCTCAGGCTTTTCAAGGAGCAGCTGCAGCTTCCAGGGTGCCTGCTGGGGCATCAGCGAGGTGAGACGAGGGGAGGAGGCCATGTGGCTCTGCCGGCGGGGGCTCGGGGTGGAGCCAGGAGGCAGGTGTGAGAGGCAGGAACACGGGACAGGGGACACAGGACACAGGACACAGGACGCAGGACAGGGGACACAGGACACAGGACGCAGGACAGGGGACACGGGAAACAGGACACAGGACACAGGCCGAGGACACCTCGGTGCGTGCCGCTCTCGGGCGGTCGCCCACACGGCATCTGGAGCTAAACGTCCCCTCGGCAGGGGCCCTGCCAGGTCTGCATGTCCACAGAGCCGGGACGGGAGTCAGGCACCTGCCCTTCCCCCCACCGCCCCCACTTCTCCCCAAGGCATTTGCTGTGTCACCTCCTGCAGATCACTTAACCCCTCTGTTCCCGCCATCCTCATCACACAACGGGGGTGGATGGCGGTGGTGGGTGGTGAGGAGGGAAGGGCGGGCCTCTGAGTGCACCATTCCCGCCACAGGAATGCCCCGGCCAGCCTGCTGCCCACCGCCCCTTGTTTAGCTCACAAAGGCCTGCCCAGTTTTGAAACCTAAGCATAGAAGCTCAGCACGGCTTACGTGGGATCTACCTCTGAGCCAGGGTCACCACCTCCAGGAAGGCTTCCCAGCCTCCCAATGTGGTGTTAACCCCGTCTTCTGTGAGCCTTGTCCTCCCTCTTACGTGCCCCCCTTGGAGCCCCTGAGCACGGCGTCTTCCTGCGTGTGCCAGTTTATGAGTGTGTTGTGAGTGTGAGAGTTTGAGAGCGCGTGTGTGTGTGTCAGAGTGTGTCAGAGTGTGTGTGCTCGGGTTCCTCCTGATCTCCTGCTCGCTGACTGCCAGGTCCTGAGCTTGCTCTGGGCACATGGAGTAGACAGACCCCTGCTTCCTACCCTGAAGAGTCTCCGTCCGGCCAGAGGTGCCCCATACCCCAAGTGTGCCAGCAGCCCAGAGGGGCCCTGCCAGGCAGGGACAGCCTGAGGGTGAGCGGGGCGACGCGGGTGCAGGGGAGGCCGATGGGCTGGCTTGAGGGCTCTTTAAAGGGTCAGGGATGAGGGGAGAGCCACGACCCCAGTGTCCGCCGGTGGCCCGGCCGCGTGAGGGCTCGGCAGCTCGCCTGGGGGGCTGGAGCTGGGCGGCCGCCCCCTCCTCTCCACCCCACTGGGCTCCAGCCAGGCTGCATGCAGCCGCCACCGCCTCCCTGGACGCCCAGGCGGGCCCAGGTCGTGCAGCAGGAACCCCAAGGGTTGCTGGCCCCTCAGCCAGGATGAGTGGTTCTCTGCCAGCTGGCTCGGCTGGACGCCCCCGGAGCTGGGTGTTGAGGATGCCCGTGCCAGGGAGGGGGTGGTGGCTGCTGTCCTTCTGTTCTCTGTGTTTCCATTTCCATCTCAGAGCGAGCACAGTGCGCCAGCCTCCACCGCTCACTTCCGGAGCCATAAAAGGAGCGAGGCTGAGAATAGCTCGTGTGACGGCGCGAGGAGCTTCCCCACGCAGGTGCAGGCAGCAGGCTGCGGCAGCGAAGACGAGCTCTGTCCCAGCTCCTTCCTGGCCCGTGGTCCCTCCTCCATGCCCTCTGCTGCCTCTCCCTCCCCGCCCTGGGGGCTGGGGCCTGAGCCCCCAGCCCTTCGAGCTGCCTGCCCCACCTGGCCGTCTCGTCCACAGGCCACCTGGTCCAGCTGAGGGCTCCCTCCTGGGCTCCTGATCCCACAGCCGCCGACCCGGGTGCCCTGCCCAGCTGCAGGCTCCTGGGCGACCCCAGGCTGGCATCTTCCCCCACTCCCCCCGCCCCCCCCGAAGGTGGGCACCTCCCTGTCTGCTGTCGGCCTCTCAGATGCCAGGCATGGGCCACGATGATCTTTGGCCCTCAGGGGCCCAGGGTCTGCCGGGCCTCAGCCTCCTGGCCCCAGGTCTCAGCTCGACATATCCCCGGGCTGCCCCACAGGGTGCCTCGATGGGCATCTGTCCCTGGGGCACTGTCCGCTCCCTCCGGCTCTGTGCTCTGCCGTTGCTGCCGCGTAGTTCTTACTAACTGAACGAAGGGCCTGTGCTTCTGTTCTGCCACGGACCCCGCCAGTTATGCAGCCGGTCCCACCTGCCAGGGTCGCCTTCTTGGTTCTGGGGTCTCTCTGGAAAGAGGATCGACACAGAAGGCGTGCGGGAGGAGGGGCCCCACTGTGGGCCGAGCATTTCCCTGTGCCTTGGAACAGGCTGGGCAAACCATCTTTGTCAGCCACTTTACAGATGAGGAAGTTGAGGTGCAGAGAGGGTGGGAAATGTGCTTGGGGAACCAGCTGGTGAGCAAATGACCGAGACTCCTGGCCCTGAGGCCGATCCTGTCTGACTGTCCGCTGCCATCGGCCACTGTCAAAGTCCAGGGTCGGGCTACTCCGGACACCCTCTGAGCCTCAGTTTCTTCAGCTGATGGGGGAGGGTTGCCCCTCGGAGGTTCAGGGTGGGGGGCGAGTCAGCAGGACCCCTGACCCGCATGCCTTGTTCCCAACCCATGTCCCCTCTTCTGCATCCTTGGTCCTAAGATCCGTGTCCAGGCAGCTGCCTGACCAGGGAGTGGCAGCAACCTCTGGAAGCGCTCCCTAGGGTGGGGGGGCCGCCATGCCGGGTGGCTGGGGGAGCCCAGGGAGCGTGATGACGTCTCGGACATTCGCCTGCCCTACCACGTGCTGGCACTGTGCCTCTTCCTGGTTTGGGGGTGCCTGTCTGATCCCCACAAGCCAGTGCAGACCCCGGAGGCCCGCACAGACCACTAGGCTCCTTCCCCCATCCCGGCACAGCACAGCGCCCGCCTCCTCCTGTCCCCGCCTCCCTCCCCTGGCTGAGCTCCAGCCGGCTGTTAAGACTGTGACGTCCCAAGAGTCAGGAATCGCCTGAGATGGCCGAGGAGCTGGGTGCACAGCCCAGACTGCCATGGGTGTCCCCGCCCGCACCCCACTTCATGGATTCTTCTAAACACACCCTCACTCCTCCCTGGCCACGCAGACTGGGCGTCAGGCCCCCGGGCGGGGGCGGGGGCGGGGCATCACGTCAGGGGACGGGCCCCTAAGAGAAGGCCCGGCAGCAGGGCTGGGGGGCCGCAGGCTCAGGCCGGGTTGGGCCTCAGAGCGAGGAAGGGTAGAGCCAGCCGTCCTGGGGGTCGGCGCTGCCCACCAGCTCTGGAAGCAGGCTCGCCCCGCCCCGTGCTGGCGCCGGCCCATGACTGCCCTATGGACAGGTGTCCTCCCTGGAGGTGCCGCCCTTGGCTCTCAGCTGGAGGTGAGGAGCCTCTGGGACCCCTCAGGTTTCGGGCGGAGGCAGGGGTGGGCTCCAGGGCCCTCCCCGCCACGGCCCACTCGCCCAGACCCACGGCCGCCCCTGCCCTCTGCTCCCCTCCTGCCTGGGTCCCAGCCTGGTGCTCTCCCACCACCCCTCCCTCGTTCTCTCCCTCTGTCCGGTCTCTGAATCCAGGCCTGGTGCCCACTGGCCTGGCCCCTCAGCCCTCCTGCAGACGGTGGTCTTTGTCGGCCCTGTCCTTGTCCACCCAGAAGGAGGCCAGGCCCTCCGGTGTGCACTGCCTCTAGGGCTGCGGGGCAAACCACAGGGCAGAGAGGAGAGCTGGCGGGGAGGCCCGGATGCGGCCTCTGGGGGCAGAGGTCTGAGCCCCAGCCCGGAGGTCGGGGTGAGGTTTCAGGGCCCTGCGCTGAGAAACGGGGGCCTTTCCACAGACCCCCGGCCCAGCCCCCAGCAGGCGTCCGCAGGCCCGCAGGTCCACTCCGGTAACGGCCCCAAACACCCCTCCTCCTGGAGAGGGTGGGGGACACTGAGACCGACTGGGGGCTGCTCCGCGCTCTCCGCCCTGACGGCACCGCCCATCCCAGAACCAGGCTGTCCCCAGGGCCCTGTGTACCCCCAACAGGTGGGGCTTGGGGGCTTGGCTCCCTCACACCAGGTTGGGGCAGAGACTGGGGAGCCTCGGGGAGGAGTTGAGACACCCCTAGACACTGGCCTCTCCCCTCCCCTGCAGAGTCAGGACTCCCACACGCTGCCCTCCCTCCCAGGCCCTCCTCCCAGCCCAGCTCGGCCCCAGGACCTATCCGAGCCGGCCTGTCACCCAGCAACTTACCGCCTACCACCCGCTTCCATGGGCAGGGGCAGCTTGGGGAGCCGTCCATCTCCTGCTACCCCAGCCCCTGCCGGGGGCAGCCAAGTGGAAATGGGCCCTCCATTTACAGCCTAAGCACCGCACGAGGAAGCCACATTCGCCGAACTGGGCAGGCGCCGCATTTTTAAAATGCCACGTCAGGAGCCCACAGGATCTAGGTGTCTCCCCTGGCAAGACGAGAGTGAGCCTGCGGAGGCGGGAGGTGGCATCCTGGAGGGCCGTCCCAGGCAGGCCTGCAGGCTCACGTGCCACCTGTGTTCCCCCACGCCACCCTCAGCAAGAGGCACTCAAGTGACACCATGGCCCACAGTCCAGGCTCTGAATTCTGAGTGTCCCACTTGCAAGTTGTGTAATCGTTGTCACACCACTTCCTCCATGGCCACCGCCACCCCCTCCACCACCATCATCACCACCATCATCACCACCATCATCACCATCATCACCATCACCATCATCATGCCCACTGTCACACCGTCATCACCACCATCATCACCACCATCATCACCACTGTCATCACCACCATCATCACCATCACCACCATCATCACCACCATGACCCTCATCATCACCACTGTCATCATCATTTCCACCATCACCACCACATTATCACCATCATCATCACCACCTCCATCACCACCATCACCCTCACCATCCCCACTGTCTCAGTCAGCTCAGAACCCTGCAACAAAATACCACAGACTGGGTGGCTTAAACAACAGACATTTATTTCTCACAGTTCTGGAGGCTGGGAGGTCCAATATACGGGTGGCAGCCCATTAGGTTTCTGGAGAGAGCTCTCTTGGCTAGTAGATGGCTGTGTTCTCGAAGTGTTCTCACGGGGCCTTTTCTTGGCTTGCGAGAAAGAGAGAAACTGAGAGTGATCACCCTCTTCGGATACAGGCATTAGTCCTATCAGATTAGGGCCCCACTCTCATGACCTCCTCTCACCATAATCACCTCCTCAACGCCCTATCTCCAAACACTGTCCTGCGGGGGTTGGGGCTTCGTCACATGACTCTGGGCAGGGGGACACAATCCAATGCACAGCACCCACCATCCCCAACATCACCACCACCGTTAAAACCACCACGACCACCATCACACGAGCTCCTCACTGCCCCGCTTTCAGCACCAGCACCCTTGCCGCCACGCCACCTTCATCCCCGCCTGCCTCCACCCGGGCTGCTCCGAACAGAATACCACCGCCGGGGGGGCTCGCGAACAACAGAAACTGACTTCGCACCGTCCTGGAGGCTGGAAATCCAAGGTCAGGGTGCCAGGGTGGTAGGGTTCTGGTGAAAGCCCTCTTCTTGGTTGTGGACTGCAGACCTCACTGTGTCCTCAGGTGACGGAAGGGGCGAGGGGGCTCTCTGGGGTCTCTTTTTTAAGGGCATTAACCCAAAGCAAGGCTCCACCCTCATAACCTGACCACCTCTCAAAGCCCCACCTCCAAGTACCATCACCTTAGGGGTTAGGATTTCAGCAGTTAAACGAACATCCAGACCATAGCACCCCCATCGCCAGCATCCTCGTCCTCATCCACTATTACTGTCACCTCTACCACACCCCCCATCATAACCGTGACCTCCACCATCAACCGTCCCCAGCCCCACCGTCCTCTCCACCCCCCATCACTCCTGTCACCACCGTCAAAGCCACCACCTCCACTGCGCACAGTACATACAACCATCACCACTGTCACCGTGTCCCACCATCTCCTCTCCACCCTCCGTAACCACCGCACCCCACCGTCATTCCCAGCACAGCCATCGACATCACTATCACCACCTTCACCATCCACACGACCACCCTGACCCGCCTGCCCTCTGGCTGGCGGTGCACTTCACTGATGAAGAGTGAGGGCCTTGAGGGAGGCAGATCTGGGCTCAAGTTCCAGTCGTGCTCTTGTGGCCACGCACTTGAACCCACCTTCCTAATTGGAGAAAAGGAGTTCACCATCCAACTCCAGACCGTTGCTTCCTATAAGGACAACTTTGCCCTCTGGGGGCAGTGGGCGGCTGTCTGTCCAGGTGGCCCCATCTCCAGCCCCCCAGAAGGGTCTCCAAGAGGTGTCTGAATCATGGGATGACAGCTGTGACCCAGTGGTCGGATGAGGCCCTGTCGTCAAGTGTCTGGAAGATTCCGCTTTGTTGGACAGATCAGATGCAACTGCAGCGTGGGCCGCGCACGGACCCGGGGCAGGGCGCGGGGAGCACTGTGCTTGTCCTCAACAGAGCGTGGCTTCCAGCCCCCGTTCTTGCAAACAAGCTGGGAGGACCTTTCTGTCACTAAAGAAGAAAGTCCCTTCCTGTGAGAACCAGAGCTGAGGTGGGTGGTGAACTTCGAAGCGTTTGCGGAAATACCCATTTTGTGTTCTGACGTCCGACCTTCAGTCCTCTCAGTGACAAACCACTGAACGAGGACCAGTGCTGCTTGGGGTGGAGGCGACAGCAGGGCTGCGGGAGGCAAGGAGACGGGCACTGAACCGGGCCAGCCGGCGCCGCAAGCTCTCACCCTTAGCTGCCGCCCCATGGTCTCATCCAGGTCTCCAGCTGGGGTGTAGCAGCAGCTGCCCACCCCCGGCCCAGGCTGCTTTGCCAGCCTGGTGCCCAGCATTATCTCTCTGGAGGCCCAGGACCACCAGGCCTGAGCCTCAATGCCGAGGTCACCGCGCCTGCTGGCTGGGCCCCCCTTCTAGGATGGCGGGGCAGCCCAGACGCCCGCGTCTAGTGGACGGCGGCAACTCAAGGCCTCGTGGAATCCGCTGCAGAGCCTCCCGAGGACACCTAGACTCCTTTTTCGCAATTAGGAAGAATCGGTCAGTGGAGTGGCTGGCTCACGGAGAGCCCAGTGACATCACTGTTCTGCGTTATTAATAAAATGAGGGAACAGATGCCCACTCGCTGGAAACCGCAGCTGAGCCCCCTTCTCAGAGGAGCATCCTGGGGCCCAAGCTGCTTCCTAAGCTAACAGATCCCTCCTTAGACCCCTCTTCCGGCTGCCCCCTACCCCCCACCCTCTCTCGCCCTCCTGTTCCGTTTCTACGTCTGCTGCCATTGGGGCCTCAGCCTCCCATAGCTGTTGGCCAGGCTGCGGGTACGCTGCTTGTGGCGGAGAGATGGAGAGCGAGCCTGGAGGATACAGGGTCGGGACCTGGACCCAGGGCCACCTCACCCTTGCTCCGTGGGGTCCTGATCTGGAAGTGGGGAGCAGGGCCACCTCCAGGCCTTGTTGGGGAACTGCAGGGATGCGGGAAGGCCGGGCACAGGCCCCCGCTCATGCCAGGTCCAGACATAAAAGCCGGTGTCCATCTTCTCCACTGCAGTGAGGCCCCGCCCACTCTCGTGGTGGCCAGTGTCTCGGTGTCTGGAGGCCTGAGCTCACACCGAAGCCTTGGGGAACAAGGGCGCAGGGCCTGCCCATCACCCGCTCCCCAGCCCCTCACTCTTCACACCTCTGTCCCCCAATCCCCACCTTCAGAGGTTCCCCACTGCAGTCGGGACACCACAGCCTGGCAGAGGGGCCCCCAACAGGAAGGTCCCACTCCCTCCAGGACACTGGCCTTTTGCTCTCACAGGCCTCTTCTGGCCTCCCACTGTCCCCCTGGGAAGCTCTCTCAGCCTGTGACTCCCAGCCCCTGGGCTCCACCGGTGTCTGTCTGCGGGCCTGTGGAGGTGGGACCTGTGTCTGAGTGAGCACAGGGCCAGGCTGGACAGAGAAGGAGGTTCCCCGCCCCTGCAGGATGCCCCCGGTGGGCTCTCTGGGGCCCTCCCCACCGCAAAGCCTACAGCCTGACTTCTGCAGCCAGAGGCCACTGGCCCCAGTTCGTGACTGGGAGGGGCCAGAGCCCAGGTCCCTGGAGAGGGAGGGGCAGAGGCAGGGCAGCTGGCTGCTGGGCCCCCAAGCCCCATGGTCTCTGCGAATGGGGCTGGCTGGAAGGGTCTCGGCTCTGGGCCCTGTGTGCGCCTGCCCACCCGATGACCAGGGCCTGGCGCAGCCCTGATGCTCCCGCAGGAGCCGCCTGGACCAGCTGGGGTCTGCGTTTGGGCGAGCCCAGCTCTGACGCTCACACCTCCCCCGCCGTGCAGTGAGTCAGCTTCACAGTCACTCTCCACCCCCGGGACACTGTCACCCAGGGCCTGGAACCGCACTGCACCTGGAGTTGGGGCGGAGGCGGAGGAGGGGGAGTGTTGTGACCACAGAGAGCACTGAGTCACATGTGGGGGAGGAGGGAGGAGGTCAGCAAAGGCTCTTGCCTTCCCCCAGGAGAGGAGTGAAACCTACACAGGGCTCCAGGCTCCCTGGTTTTGCCCTCCTTATGAGCTAAGGGAACATGGGGGCCAGGCTGAGGGCTCAGCGTGGGACCAGGACCAGGGCCAGGGCTCAGTGTGGGACCAGGGTCAGGGCTCAGCGTGGGACCAGGGTCAGGGCTCAGAGTGGGACCAGGGCCAGGGCTCAGCGTGTGACCAGGACCAGGGCTCAGTTTGGGACCAGGGTCAGGGCTCAGCGTGGGACCAGGACCAGGGCCAGGGCTCAGCGTGGGACCAGGGCCAGGCTCAGCGTGCGACCAGGGTCAGGCTCAGCGTGGGACCGGGGCCAGGCTCAGCGTGGGACCAGGGTCAGGCTCAGCGTGGGACCGGGGCCAGGCTCAGCGTGGGACCAGGGTCAGGGTTCACCCAGGCCAAGCACAGCAGATCCCTGAGTCCTGGCTGATCAGGAACCTTCCAGCTCCTTCAAGCCTCTAGGCTGGGGCCACCTACACTCCCTCATGAGCCCAGCAGAGGGCACTGTGCAGACCCTGAAGACAGAACAAAGGGCTCAGCGTGTGACCAGGCCCCTGGTCTGGAAGGGTCTGTGAGGGTGCCACAACCCCCTGCAGTTTCCACATCCACACACTCCTTGGCCCCAGGCTGGAAGACCGTCCCTGGAGAGGCTGTGTCAGAGGGGTGACAACCACACCTCACAGCCTGGCTTCTGCCAGGGGCTGGGGGCAGCCAGTAAAACCCAGACCCCAGGAGCTACGCTGGGGCCCCCACCCCGCTGGGCCTCTGGCTCCTCTTCTCACTGGGGCTGCTCATGACAAGAAGCAGGACTCGCTTCCAGAGCCCAGTTCCTGGGCCCTGGCCAGCGTGATGGGCTTTTTTTTTTTTTTTTTTTTGCTGTACGCGGGCCTCTCACTGCTGTGGCCTCTCCCGTTGCAGAGCACGGGCTCCGGACGTGCAGGCTCAGTGGCCATGGCTCACGGGCCCAGCCGCTCCGCGGCATGTGGGATCCTCCCGGACCGGGGCACGAACCCGTGTCCCCTGCATCGGCAGGCGGACTCCCAACCACTGCGCCACCAGGGAAGCCCAATTATTTTTGCCTGATTGTTTCTTGCCTTTTTTTTTTTTTTTTTTTTTTGCGGTAGCGATAGGCTTTTTGTGCCTGCGCACATGTCAGAGGGATGTGGCCATTCCCCCACTGAGCCTGGGGTATCCAGCCCACCCTTCCGGCACTGCCCAAGAATCCCCTCCTGCCCAAAGTCCACAGCGGTGGCCACACTGACCGGGCGTCACACAGCAGGAAGTCTGCAGTCTGGGGCAGGCCTCAGGACCCCTCCGTGAAATGGGGCCGTCACAGGGACAGGCCCCACGTCCACCCGCGAAGGCCTGTGCCCCCCGTAGGCCCGGTTGGGTAGGAGAGGCGGCAGGCAGCAGCGGTGGCTCGGGAGGGCTGAGGTCCCAGCGGCACGACCTCCAACCACGACGGAGGACCAGGCTGCTACTCCCGCCTCGGTCTTCCCTTCTGGGCAGTGGGTGAGACTGTCCCACGTGGCTCTGAGACCATCCATCTTCTTCGTTCTTTCCATCCTGTTCTTTGAATGGAATAATCTATCAATCTCGAGCGCTATCAAGATCGCTAATTCTTCTGTTAGTTCACATCTACTGTACAGCCCTTCCAGTGAATTTTTCATCTGTTGTACTTTTCAACTCTGGAATTTCCATGGTTTTTTTTTTTTTTTTAAGAGGAATGTTTTTTTTTTGTTTTTTTTTTAATACTTGTATTAAGGTGTCGTCTGTCTATTCTTAATTAAGATAGCTGAGTTTCCTTTAAGATGGTCACAGAAGGGCTTCCCTGGTGGCGCAGTGGTTGGGAGTCTGCCTGCTGATGCAGGGGACACAGGTTCGTGCCCTGGTCCAGGAAGATCCCATATGCCGCGGAGCGGCTGGGCCCGTGAGCCATGGCCGCTGAGCCTGCGCGTCCAGAGCCTGCGCGTCCAGAGCCTGTGCTCCGCAACGGTAGAGGCCACAACAGTGAGAGGCCCGCGTACTGCAAAAAAATAAAAATAAGATGGTCACAGAAGCAGGGTGTGTTTGTTTTTTGACCACGCCCCGCGGCATGTGGGATCTTAGCTCCCCGACCAAGGATCGAACCCGTGCCCCCTGCAGTGGAAGCGTGGAGTCCTAACCACTGGACCGTCAGGGAAGTCCCTCCAGGTTTTTTAAAGTAACTTTTTGTTTATAATCTTTTTATAGATACTCTCTACTTGATACCTTCCTTTCTTTTTTCCCCCTTTACTTCTTTAATCATGGTTTCCTTTTGTTCTCTGACCACATTTGTAAAGGCCAATTGGAAGTCTTTTCCTGTTAAATCCAACATCTCACTCCCTGAGGCAGTGTCCGTTGCCTGCTTTTTGGTAACAATATGGTATGTGGCCGTATTTTCCTGTTTCTTTGCATGTTCATAATGTTTGGTTGGAAACGGATCCTTTTAGGACATATATCTACCAGCTCCGGGTACTGGTTACCCCAAACTGGGACTTGTGATCTGTTTGCTTCATGTTTGGCTGGCTGGGTCACCTCAGTGCCTCCCCTGCAGCCCCTGACGGAGCCCCCATGCTCCTTCTCAGGGGTGCGGCCTCCAGCAGGCCCCCACTCTGCCCACCTCCCACCCCATGGCAGTGGTTTTGCCAAAGCTCTGTGTGGCCCCTGCCCACAGCCAGCTGTTAAGTTCCACTCACAGCTGGCCGGCTGCTCTGTTGTTTTTAACAACGCCCTGGGTGTGCGCTGCTTCTCAGACCAATCCAGTCAAATCTGGCTCCTTTGAAGGAATCGATACTGAGCTCAGTGCTTGAGATTTTTCCCTGACCCACAGACAGCGTACAGTTTAGCCTGCATCCCCAGTACATCTATCAACCTCCTCCCACTGGCCTTTCTCCACGACGTCCGGTTTCTGAGAGCAGCCTCAGGCTTGCACTTCTCCACACTCTGCAGCAAACCAAGTCAGCTCCTTAGCAGAGGGGCCAGGAGCTCTGTCCCACGGTCCGCTCCTCCCCGGGAAGAACCTCTGCGCACAGTTCTGGGGCTGGGGGTGAGTGACAGCCCTGCTTCCGGAGCTGAGTGGTAGGTGGAAGGGGCAGCAATCCAGGCCTCCCGGGCCTGCCACGCAGGTGAAGCACCCTCACACACAACCTGGGCTCCCCTCAGCAACGTGCCCCGCGTCCTCACGGACACGGCGGCTGCAACCCGGGAAAGCAACTGCCGGACGGGGCGGCCGCCCCCGCAGCCCTTCTCGGGAGACCTGTGTTCCCTGGAAGCAGGACAGGGACTTTGTCTGACCACCCTCTGGCCTCAAGCTGAGCCCAATGCCCAGCACGCAGCAGGCGCTGAGCAACGCTACACGTGGATGAAACAGAAGCACGTTTAAGAACCAAGAAAACCCACTGACGCTGGTGCCTGCGGATGCCTCCTTCCTGGGGCTGCCCAGGCAGGGCCTGTCTGCCCAAAATGCTGCTGCCCCTGTGCCACAGCCTCCCAGGAACAGAAGCAGTGTGTGTCCCTGCCGCCGACCTCCATCCCTCCAGAAACATCTGGCTACGGTGGCCCCGAGCTGCCTCCAAAGGGCTCTGCCTTCCGACCTGGGTAATCCTGGCCCAAAAAGGTCCAAGCAGAGGCTGCAACTGCCTGCCTTCCTTTCTTCATTCATCTGCCCTCCACCCACCCACCCTCCAATCCCCCCTACCCCACCACCTGGCTCACCAGAGGTGTGAGTGCTACCACGTGGACACGCCCAGGGCAGGGCCTCAGCTGCCTCCCCCCGCAACCCCCCCCCCGCCCGCAGGAAACACTGGTGAGGCGGGGCAGTTCACCCCAGACCCCTACGCAGGCTCAGCCTTCCCCAACTGGAGGACCTCCAGGACCTCCCACACCGTGGGTCTAACCTGGGGCGCCTGCAGACCCCCCAGCACTGGGGAGCAGGCACTGCAGGCAGCGGATCCAGAGCAAAAGAGACTGTGAAGGACCACCGACCCACCCAGCCCCTGGCAGATGCCTGAATTCCATCTACAACCTGCGAGTCCAGCCTTTGCTCGGCCAGGCTCAGGCAAGGGGCAACCCCGGCGGAGGCTGCCTGTCCTGAGTCGGGGGCCCCAGGCCTCCCAGCAGACTCTGGTCTCCTCTCCCTGGATCCCGGCACTGCGGGCAGTGCCCAGGAACGGTCCCTTATCCACCACAGGCAGGGGTGGCACCTGCTGCCCGTCCAGCTCCGGGGACGCCCCGATTCCTCCCGCAGAGGGAAGGAGAGGCTGAGGACACGGTGCGGCCGCAGGCAGCTTCCTCCCAGCTCGGGGTCTGCCAAGTCGTTTTGACCACCGAGAAGGGGGAAGGTCAAGGTGGGCAAACAGACCGGAAGGGGCCCGCCGAGTCCCGACAGGGACGACTCCTGGGCTTATCCCAGGGCACCGGTGCTGCCTGCCTGGGGTGGGAGGAGTGTGCACCACTCCCGCTGTGCCTGAGCTCGCTGCCCCTGCAGGGTGAGCAGGGGGCCTGGAAGAGGCTCTGCCAGCAGGACGGAGACCCCACTGCCCCCGGGGGCTTCAGGAGAGGAGACAGAGGGGCCGATGCACGGGCAGATGAGGAGGCCTTCCCACCCGGCTCCGATTTCGCACCCAGTCCAGTGGGGCCCCCTAAGACTGTTTAGGAAAGATTCTGAGACCAGAACATTCTGACCCCTTGAGGCTCTCAGAAACTGGATGGTGAGTGAAGAGCAAAGCCCCAGGGGTGGGCACTCAGGGGCGGGGCAGAGGCGGGGGCACCCATGGGTAGCTGGGCGCCGCCGGGCTCCGGTCCTCCCCGGGCACGTGCACCTCACGCTGCACCTCAGTCTGCACCCCGAGAAACCTCGCACCGCCCAGGATCTCCAGCACTGAGGCCATGAGGAGTGGGCGTGCCGGCTCGTTAGGGGAGAGGGAAGCAGGCAGGGCCGAGTCCTGCCCCTGAAGAACAACCCAGCACAGGGGGCGTGTCTGGTCCTGGAAGGAGAACAGACTCCCTCAGCCGGTCCGTGACGAGTGCTCATTGATCGGCCACAACACAGCCAGGACGGGGGCAGGTTGTGACGGCAGGACAGGAGTCTGGCCTGGGGTCTACAGTCTGGTGGGGACAGAGCACCCACGGGGGGCCGTCCCCCCCCCAGCACAGTCCCGCTACTCCAGAACCACTGGGCTGGGGTCGAGGGGCTGACAGTGGGGAGGGAGCTTCTCCGCGTGTCTGTCCATCTCCACGCTGCCGCCCCTGACATCTAACCCTGTCAACACCTCAAGCAGCTGCAATTCAACCGCACAGGGGACACACAGGAGTCCAAAAGTGGCACAGAAGTACATGGTGCACAGATGTCGCCCCAAACACGGGAAGGAAACCGATGTGACAACACAGCAGGAGGCAATCTGGCCCAAAGAATCAGCAACGACACTGTGAAAACGATCTGTGCTTGTTTCACAATCTTCATACCCGCATTTGAAGCAGGAAACGCACGGTCCACAGAGCAGCGCCGGGCCGGCCGTGACTGCCACCGCACTAGAGCAGCGCCGGGCCGGCCGTGACTGCCACCGCACTAGAGCAGCGCCAGGCCGGCCGTGACTGCCACCGCACTGCTGGGAAAGATGCAGAAACACCAGAGAGCCGACTGCGAAGCAAGCCCTCAGCTCTCCTCGGCTCTCACGGAGGGCTCTCGGCACGCAACAAACACAGGAATGAAAACTATGTGCCGATTCAGCTACCCAAGAAGGGGATGCAACTGAAGGCGAAGCAGTGAAAAGAGCACAGAAAAGCTCACCCATTTCACGTACATTCGAAGAGGGCGACCACGGCCGATAAGGGGCTCTGTCCTACGGCTGTGCTGATGAGCGACATGGCAGAACGTGGGAATCAGCTGCAACACAGGAAACACAGCCGCGCCATCCCGCGACCGGCCTTTGCGAGACCACCAGCACAGCCAGCTTTCCACAGCTGAAAACAGGAGTTCAAATCCTGCTAGACAGCTCAGCTGCGAGCTTTACTGTTTTTGTTATATCGCCTAAGGCTAATTTCTGAACACCTGGTCAAAGTTTATTAATGCAGGGGCTGTAAAGGTGAAATTATGGGGGATGAGGCCTGTAGGTTGGACTCGGAGCCAAGATGCTCGACACACTGGCAGTGCCCTGTGGCCCCACGT
This sequence comes from Grampus griseus, assembly GCF_964374135.1. Classification (NCBI taxonomy): domain Eukaryota; kingdom Metazoa; phylum Chordata; class Mammalia; order Artiodactyla; family Delphinidae; genus Grampus; species Grampus griseus. Next base: position 1,500,461 of record NC_139011.1, on the reverse strand, counting down.
TGGGGTGACGGGCCCAGCCGCCCGCTCCTGCTGGCTTTAACGGAGCACTTCTACCACATCAAGTAGGCGCGCAGCCTGCTGCATCTTGGGGTCTGAGCCTGAGAGGCGGGATGTGCTGGCAGCATGGAGAAACTCGTGCTGCTACGTGAGCTCACGACTGAAGGGGGACGTGTGGCCTGCAGAGCCACAGGCAGGGCCCACACCGACTCTTATTCTATTGAGTCCCGTCCTCAGTGAACTGCCCGACTCAGGGCCGGCCCCCAGACCAGCAGACTGAGTCCTGGAGAAGGGGAGCGGTGGGCCACAGGAAGTACCAGCCCAGTCAAGTGGCAGCGGGTACCGCCACTGGTCGGCTGAAGGCGGCTCTTCCCCACCTGGACAGAGAGACATCTCCACCCTCGGACACAGCAAGGCTCAGCCAGAAAACACGAGGCTGGCTTCCGGCCACCGGAGGCTCCGGTACGTTTTGGGTCTGGGTGGGCCCTTCAGGAAGACCCACTGGCACCCATGTGGCACGACAGGCCACACGGCAAAACCCGGACGGGGCGGGCCGTCCTGAGGGACGTGACCCCTGAGACCGCAGGTCGGGCCCCGCTGCCTCAGGCCTCACTCGCTGTGGACGAGCCGGGCAGAGGGGAGCGAGGCGGGGCGCCGCGAGGCCCAGCGTGCTCCCAGGGCGCCTCGAGCTTGACTGCGGCCCTGAGGGCCCTGCACCGCTGCGCCTGCTGCCGCCTGCCGAACACGGAGCGCAGCGCGCGCAGCTGGCCCACCTCCTGGGCCGAGAAGCAGGGCTGCCCCTCCGCAAAGCGCACCACGGCGTCGAAGGATGCAGCCGCCTGCTCCCAGGCCGCCTCATCACCCACCCCCGCCTCGGCCAGCTCGGGACTCCCCGTGGCCGCGCTCCCAAGGCGGGCCGGGGCGCCTCCCCCGAGCCCGGGGATGTGCACGAAGGTCTGGTCGGGAGGCTTCGTCCTGAGGCGCTCGGGCTCCTCCTCTGAAGACGAGCCTTCGACGAGCGTGACCTCGGGCCACAGCTTCCTCCAGGCCTGGCTAAAGACGGCACCCGGCACCGCGTTCCAGGCGCAGGCCACGTCGAGCACGGCATCGTGCACGCTGCATCGGGGGGTGAAGGCCTGCAGCGTGCCGCGAGGGGTGACGAAGTTCCTCATGAAATCCCTGCGAATGCCCTGGTCCATGGGCTGGATCAGGGAGGTGACGCTGGCGGGCAGGAAGATGGTGAAAATGTTCTCCGAAACTAAGTCGGCCTCCCGCGGGTGGGCGCGGGAGCCGTCCAGCAGGAGGATGGCCTTGCTGTCTTCGGGCAGAGCCACGGCTCGGAAGTGCTCCTTCACCGCGGGCACAAAGATGTGATGGAACCAGTCAGTAAAAATCTCCTTGTCCACCCACGCGTTACCTTGGGCCTTGTACGCGACAGGCAGGTGCTGGATGCCCTGGACCGCCTTGGGGCCGCCGCATTTCCCGACCACCAAGGGTTTGATCCTGTGGGAGCCCGTGGCGTTGGCGCACATGAGGACGCTCAGCCTGTCCTTGTTCTGCTTGGGGCCGGGCACCGCCCCGCCCTCCGGGCTGGGACTGGGCGAGCTGCGCCAGAAGAGGCCGGTCTCATCGGCGTTGTACACCTGCTCGGGGGACAGGCCGTGCTCGGCGGTTAAGCTCCGGAAGAAGCCACAGAACTGCTCTGCAGCCTGGTGGTCGGCCGCCTGTTTCTCGCTGGACGCGTCCAGCTTCTTGATGCCGTGTCTGGCCTTAAAACGCCAGAGCCAGCCGCCAGAAAACACGCAGGGCTCGGTCAGCTGCATCTGCTCGTAGAAGTCCTTGGCCTTTTCAATGAGCATGGGGCCCGAGACGGGCACGCCCTCGGCGCGCTTCACCAGGAACCACTCGTACAGCACGCGGTCCAGGTGCTCAAGCTTGGGCGTGTGCAGCGTGCGCCGGTGCGCCAGGGCCTTGTCCGAGTCGGAGTTGGCGAAGAAGCGGAGCAGCTGGGCCTTGTGGGCCCTGATGTCGTACAGGGTGGACATGCCCACGTTGTACTCCTGCATCAGCGCCTTCCTGCTCTCCCCCTTCTCCAGGCGCCGGCAGATGTCCATCTTCTCCTTCAGGGTCAGCACCACCCTCTTGCGCTTCTCCCCCGGGGTCCTCCCGGCAGCCGGCTTGGAGGCCATGAGGAGGGGGCTCGTCCCGGCCGACAGGGGTCGCACCTGAGCCAGTACTGGAGGCCTTTCCAAGCCTCCCTCCCCTCCCACCTCCCTCGCCCACTGGCGTCCTGCTGATGCGGGCCGCCACGAGCCAAGGCCCCTTCTCGGCTCGGGCAGCTTCCCGGCCCTCTCTGCAGGGGGGACGAGTGTCAGCCGCCCGAGGCTTCCACGGTTGGAACCTCCAGCCTTCTCTGCAGGGACGGTGGCAGCTTCTCCCCTCAAACACGGACCGGAAGGTAAAGGGGCCCCGGGAGCTGGTTTCCGGCAAATCGAGATTTCACCGTCTGAGCCGTGGGTGCCTCTCTCACGCACATCGTGCTTTAGCAGCTGGAAAGCAAAAGGGGGAAGAAAGAAAAACGTTACGGAGCCCGTGCCTCGACCACCGTAGGCACATCCGCTACTTTTGACGTGCTGGGGAGCGGCAGGGGGCGGTGTCGTGGAGGCGATGAACACGCGAGCTGGCCGGCAGGTGGCACAGGGAAGAGGCCTGCCCGGCGGAGGGGGGCTGCCTGGCGCGCTGGGCACACTGGCACTTCTCAGCTTCCACAGTGACCTCTGAGTCGCTCGCTACGGCTCCAAATTGAAAGTGGCTCTCTTGGAAGCAACCTGGCCTCCCGGGAAAACGCCAAGGGCGATGCCACTGGACGAAGCAAGGAAGCCATAGGCGCTGGGCGACCTCAGAGCCACGTCCCACCTCCAGAACCAACCTTCCCGCTGTAGCTGCTCTCGGCCCACCTGACCTATCCACCTTCACAAAGCCCTTGATCCTTTGAGGGCGGCCAAGGCAGGGGATGGAGGTGCTGCAGGGGGCAGGGATTCCTCTAGACTTCCGGGGCTGAGGAACCTGCAAACCTCTTCTGAAACAAGGTCCCCTCAAACCCTCTCTTTGACAGCAGGCCCCAAACTGCTTCTAGAAAACCAGGCCTTGGTAGGCCTCGGGCTCCTCCCAGAGGGGCTGCCAGTCTCTCAGCTACTGGTCCCCACAGCGACATGCTCAGACGCCAAGGATGCCTCTAGACGCACAGTCACACGTGAGCGTGCAAACAACACTCACACGCACCCTCCCTCCCTTACACACACACAGGACACTGGAAAGGGCCAGGTCAGAGCAGGCTTCCTGAATACTCGTTGATCAAGAACACTCTATGAATAAATTACTAATTCATGCTGGAAACAAAAATACGAGAACTGTCTTTTGGCCCCGCTGGGAGCAGGGTGGTCTTCCTGCATCAGTTATGTAGCCTTGTAAGGAGTGAACTTCGTGTTTAAGTTGACATACACGTCTTTGGTTAAAGCTAGTAAGAGAACATGAAGAAAAGTGCCTTATATAAACCCCACAGCTCTGGTCTAACTTGTCTTTCATCATCACCTACCTTTCATCCCCATAAAGATCTGGGTCATTACGGTCCCTTCCAACTGGTCATGTCCATCCCTTTATGACGACTTCCCCAAACGCCCCCCACCCCTCCCTGCTCCGTGGAGCAGACATGTAGGACTTAGCAGATGGTCCTGGCTGACCTAGGCAGCCTGTGAGAATCACAGCCCTGTCACGTGTCACCTGGTAAAATGCCAACTTCTTCCAGCCCCTGAGGAGTGAAGAGCTGTTATCCCCACACTGACCAGCCCTGGCTGGTCTGCTCGGGCCGTGTGGCGTGTCTGTCACGAGTCCTGTCTTCTCCCTCCCGGCCAGCTGTGTCCCCTGGCTTCCCTCTCACCCGGTCACCGAGGCAGCACCACAGGCAGCTGACAGCATCCGTCGCCAGGTCCCAGCGTGGAAAGGCAGCAACTCCCACCTCACCTCCCTCCCAAACCCTCACACTCGGCTCTGTCCAACTTCACGCCATGGGTGAGGCCACAGGACTACTCACGTGTGCAACATAAAATGGTAGCCCCTTGAGACCACAGCTCAACAGAAATGAAGTTTATTCAGATGTAGCAAGAGTCCCAAAGACAAATCCTAGGCATGTCAGCAGCCAGCCCAAGGTACGTCCTTTAACCCTTCTGAGTCAGTCTCCTGGTCTGCAAAGTGCGGGTGCCGAGCCTGCTGGGACCTATTTTCATCCTATTGGGTTGGCTATAAAGTTTGTTCAGGCTTTTCCATAAGATGCTAGGGAAAATCCCGAACGACCTTTTCAGCTAACGCAATATTTACTGGGGGACAGTGTGATTGTGCACTGCTTGGCCCTGTGGAGAGCAGAGGGAACTAAAGGCCATAATCCATCCTTAAGGAAACATTTAATATAAAACCACCATAAAAACCAGGAGGAAATAGGGGACCCCCGGTCACTTGCGAGGGACTGACTCCAAGCACAAAAGGCAGGAGGAAGGGCCAGACGTGGCACCGGGAGGAGGCTCAGCGCCAGACACGGGCTCACTGTGGACGCTTCCTCACGTCTGAGCCTGATACAAGGGAGATGGAAACACTGGTCCCGCTGGAGAGACAAAAACTTCCTTTAAAAGTGAAATTCAGATATTGCTTCTGAAACAATTTCTTAAACCAAAAGGAAACAACACGGCCAAAAAATTAAAACGGTTTGAAGCCTTGCCACTGATACCCTCTTGGGCCACAGGGGCAGAGTTGGGGCAGGAGAGAGAAGAGTGGGGCACCACCTGCATTCTACCCCTTCCTGTAGGCGGGGAGACGCTCTTCCTTAGAGGAGAGCTTGAGGAATTTAGGAGGAGGATGTGAGAAACCACGTTTCCTCGGCAGTAGCCAGTAGTGTGCAAGGGCGTGTGTGGGGAGCGGGGCGACTATCAGAAAAATACTCCGGACACAAGTGTTCCGGCCCGAGGAAGGGCTGGATTAAGTCTTGAGGGGCAAGAGGGTATGGGGAGGGGTCCTGGGTCGGGGCGGACATGGGGGTGCGCACCCTGCAGAGACAGGAGGCGGGCAGTTAGTTACCCACGCAGACCCCTCCTTCGTGGGCGCAGGTGCGGGGCCGTGGGCAGCCCGAAGCAGGGGGACGGCTCGGGTTAGGGGAGAGGCTTGTTTTGACAGAGTTTCTAACGCCGGAGGCCACGTTTGGGGCAGAAAGGCAAAAACCAAAAAGAAAAGAAAACAGCCAGGTCTCAGGCCGGCTCCTTCCTGGCGAAGGGACCTCGAGGGCTGGTCCTTCCTCGGGGGGAAGCCCCGGCCAGGCTCGGAGGGAGGCTGCGGAGAGACCAGCTCGATTTCGGGGGCCCGGGGGAGGCTCCGCACCAGCAGCTCGGCCCCGGGCCCCGCCCGGCACCCCCGCAAGCCTGAACGCCACTCACCTGCGAAGCCTGATCGCCACTCACGTGCGGACCCCGAGCCGCCACCGCCGGCCGGAAGCGCCCCGCCCCCCGCCGGTCCGCGCCGCTCCGCCTTCCCCCAGCCACTTCCGGGACGCTCTAGGCGGCCCGGGGGACTCGGCGTTTCTGTGTCTCCGCGGGTAGCGGCGGGCGCGCGGTGACCGTAGGCTCGGATTCGGAGATGGGTGCATCTCTGGGCCGAAAAGGCGGGGCCTCTTGTCCTGGGCAGGGGTGGCAGCAGGGCAGGGTGGGCCCGGCGCCCCCAGCCGGGAGGCCTCGAGTCGGGACGTTTCTGATGAAGGAGGGCAGTGCTTGAGCCCCTCCCTTTGCGAAGTCCACCGGCCAACGCTGTTTTCCTCCTCTCTGGCCTCATCCACCCCTAATTTAGATGATTTGGATGATGAGATTTGAAATTTCTGAGCTGGGGAGACTTGGATGACATTCAGACTTGAGTTGATGCTGTAATGAGTTGAGATTTGGGGGACCTTCGGATGGGGTGAATGTATTTTGCATGGGGGGGCAGAGGACGTCCAAGCTCGAATCCCCAGAACCGGTGACTGGGTCACCTCACATGGCATCAGGGACTTTGCAGATGCAATTGCGTTACGATTTTTGAGATGGGAGATTATCCCGATTATGAGGATGGGCCCGGTGTCATCACAGGGTCCTCATAAGAGGGAGGAAGGAGGCACAGAGCCGGAGAAGGATGTGAGGATGCAGGCAGAGGGAGGAAAAGAGATGTGACAGCAGCCACAGGATGGAGTGTGCGCCTAGAAGATGGAGGAAGGGGCCACCAGCCAAGGAATGCAGGGCCTGCAGGAGACGGAAAAGAGCCTGCAGAAGGAAAAGAGCCTGCAGAAGGAACCAGCTCTGTGGACACCTTGATTTTTAGCTCCGTAAGGCTCGCGTCAGACTTCTGACCTCCAGAACTGTAAGATGATAAATGTGTGGGGGTTTTGGGGTTTTTTTTGCGATACGGGGGCCTCTCACTGTTGTGGCCTCTCCCGATGCGGAGCACAGGCTCCGGACGCGCAGGCTCAGCGGCCATGGCTCACGCGCCCAGCCGCTCCGCGGCATGTGGGATCTTCCCGGACCGGGGCACGAACCCGTGTCCCCTGCATCGGCAGGCGGACTCTCAACCACTGCGCCACCAGGGAAGCCCTGTGTATTGTTTTAAGCCCAGTTTATGGTCATGTGTAGCAGCAGCAACAGGGAGCTAGGATAGATTTGAATAGTTCTCTCCCTCTTCGTTCACCTTCTTCCCTTGGCTCCCAGGACGCGACCACCCCTGGCCCTCCTTCCTCACCCTCCCCTGCTGATTCCCAACGGGCCAGCTTCACCCCTCGGCTCTCTCCTCTCTGTCCACGCCCCCTCCTGGGATCTCCTCCAGTCTCCTGCTGTGCCTACCAGCAAAGGCAGGCAGCTCCCAAATTTATGCCTCCTGCCAGGACCCCTCCCGCAAACTCTAGCCGCCTGTGCCCTACCCAGCGTCCCGACGTACGTAGCCTTCTAACCCTCGAGCCGGCATTTCTACACCTGCGCTCGCACCCCTCCCCTGGCCGGGCTCCAGCTTCACACCACCCACCGCGGTGAGTGGCAGCTCCACGTCTCCATCGCTCCGGCCAAAAACGCGGAGTCGTCCCTGACTCTCTGTCCCCCCACCCCCACGCTCTGCCCTCCACATGCAGGCAGCGTCTGGCCTCTGCTCGCTCCCCCCAGGCCGCCCTGAACCCGCTGTTGCCTCCCCTGGCCCTGGCTTCTGCCCTTGCCCCCGGCGGACTGGAGGGCCCTTAGCCAGCGGGGTCTCCGGGGATGGTGAGGTTGACCCCAGGAAGGCCGGCTTCATCCCCGCATGGCACTCTGCTGCCACCTTGTGGGAACCGGATCTCTTGCTCCCGTCAGAACCTGCTGGGGCCGATGCTCCCACGATCACACTGGGAGCCTCGGGCCTCGTCTCCAGGACTGAGTCCACTCAGGCAGAGAGGAAGGGGTCGGGAAGAGACAAGGAGAAGGAAGACCATCCCCTGGTGTCACATGAAGCCTGGCATGGAGGGCCCCCTCCCCCAAGTATCTCCCCAATGCACAGGGTCAGGCCCCCCACCAAGCCAGACTGTCCACAGCCCAAAGGCCTTGGAGAGGGTCTGGCTGGGCAGACGCCCCCTCACCGCCCCCTCCAGTGGCATCCCACGTGCCCCAGAAAGGTCCTCCTGGGCCACCAGGCCTGGCGAGGTCCTGCTCTCACTGTCTTCCAAGCCCACGGGGCTCCTGAGTGCTGCGGCCCCTCTGCCCATGGCCCTTGGCCTGCGCCATGCTGGGCACCCAGCCCAGGTTCCAGACCCTCGGGTGGAGAGATGTCTGGTCCCCCCAGAGCCAGGGCGAGGGTTTCTCACAGCAGAGGGGACTTTACTTGGGGGCTGGGGGTGTGGCCGGAGCTCCTGGCTCCCCGACTTCACTCGGGGAGGTAGGAGTGGACAGGAGAAGGGGGGCCGGCTAGGGGCTCAGTCCTGAGAGGCACCGAGGCCCTGAGGACTCGGGAACACACGGGAGGGGCACCTCTGCGACCAGGGCTCTCTGGGGACAGAGACCCCTGAGCCCAGGACAGAGGGTGTGGGGCTGGCGCACCGATCAGGTGGACGGGGTCTCAGTGCCCTGCACGCACACTCAGCTGTGGGACACGCACTTACACACGCCCTCCACGTGCACTGCTCACCCAGGAACACACCCTCACACATGCATTCCACACGGTCGCTCCTACATGCAGTTTTCACACACAGAGACACCCTCACAGAGTCGGAGCTTGCAGCACACGGCTTTAATTTTGAGAACCTATAATGGGGAGCCCGGCACTGTGGACGCTCTCCCCAATCTGTCAGGGATCTGGCAGTGCACCAGTTACCCTCCTGGTGATACATGAATTTTTCTAAAGGAAAATGTCTACAAATGTGGAAGAGAATTCAGTTGCAGTTTTGCAGTATACCCCATCTTTATTTTTTTTATAAATTCTGCATAAAATAATGAATTCATCCAAAACTGATGTCCATGAAAGTGTGGAACCACGTGGCAGCCCCAGGAGGTGGCAGCAGCCCGTTGGTAAGGAACCCCTGTGAGGTGGGTCTAACCTACACAGCCTGCCTCCCCGCAGTGCCCAGCCCCACCAGTCCTAGCAGCCCCAGCTTCACACTGACAAGATCAGGGAAATCTCTGAGCTATGTGAACAGGCAGGGTTTCCAGGGAACCCAACCGGTTTGGGCGGGCAGGTGGAGGGCCACGAGAGAACAGGAAAATCTGGAGTCCTAGGAGGTGGCCGCAGAGCAGAGGAAAGGAAGGGGGCTAAGGGGAAGTCACATCGAAGCCACACCTCGACCCCATTCCTGTGTGGAGGGACCGCAGGCAGTCACGCCCCCACAGGCCTTCCCGGAAAGCTGGATCCCACCGAAGGATCCAGGCTCCACTGAGGCTCACTGCACGCCCAGTGCATGAGTGACGGGATGGCGCTCAGCATTGGCCCAGGGTCGGCGCTCAGACTTTGACCCCAGTGAGAGCTCAGTTTGGGGCCCAGGTCAGAGCTCAAACTGTTATTAGGAGTGGAGTTTAATAACTGTCCACAGGGCATCACAGCCGTGGTCTTCTATATTTGAGTCATGTCCATTAGGTCATCTATCTCGGTCAGCTTGGGCTGCCATAACAAAATACCAGTCTGGGTGACATAAACAAGAGAATTTTTTCTCTTCCAGTTCTGGAGCGCAGCAGTCTGAGATCAGCGTTCCTGGGCGGGCAGGTTCTGGTGGGGACTCTATTCCTGGTTTGCAGGTGGTTCCCTCGTACTGTATCCTCGCGTGGTAGAGAGAGCTGGCGCCACATCTTCTCAGGTCACCGAATCCCATCGTGAGGGCCCCAACCTCATGACCTCATCCAACCCTGAGGCCCCCTCTCTGAAAACCATCAGGCTGGGGGTTAGGGCTCTAACATATGAATTAGGGGAGGACACAGTTCAGCCTATAGCACTGCGCCCTTGGCCCTCGAAATTCACGTCCTTCTCACATGCACGGTGCATTCCCGTCATCCCAATAAGCCCAGGAGTCTTAACTCATTACAGGGTCCGCACTAACCCCTAAAGCCCAAAGTCTCCTCCAGACCCTCTCTACATCAGACGTGGCCGAGTCCAGGTGGGATTCATCCTGGCAAATTCCTCTCTGGCTGTGAATCTGTGCAACCAGACAAATTACGTGCCTCCAAAATACAGCAGAGATTCCCACCACAAAGGGAAACATCGTAAGGGAGAGTGGCGGGTCCCAACCCCAGCAAAGCGGCGTCACCGCCGGGGCTCCCGGCGGGTCCTGCCTGTGTCAGCCGAGGACTCTGTCGTGCTGTGCTGCGCACGGCAGGGTGTGGAGAAGCATTCTCGGCCTGCACCCCTGGACGCCAGGAGCGCCCCCATTCGGGCGACTGAAAATGTCTTCAGGCCCTGCCAAACGTCCCCTGGGCCACGGAAACGCCCCCATCTGAGAACCACTGCCTTACAGCAACCACTTCATATCAAATCACATCAGCGAACACACGGGCAAGTGTCAATATTTGAAGAATGAGTGCTTCAGGCTGGTGCTAGGTGCTGGGTGCCTTGAACACAAAACAGATAAGAAAGGTCCCAGCCCAGGGCACCGCAGCTCCCCGTGAACTGGGGTGGGGGAGGGGCGCAGACGGGCAGCCCCACAAGGGAGCAGTGAAGGCACAAACATTTTACATCCCACGTGACGCAGCTGAGCTGCGGGGGCGGGGGGCGGGGGGGGGGGGCATGTTCGGAGAGGAAGTACCAGGCACGTAGCGTGGGCAAGGAAGGTGCGCCGGTGCAGGGGACACGCTCACCTCCGTGTGACCTTGAGCAAGTTCCTCCCTCTCTGGGCCCCAGGCTCCAAGGGACAGAGCCCGGCCTGGGGGGAGCTGGGGGGCTGGGGTCGGGGTAGACCCCAGGAGTGCTGTGAATCCCGGGAGGGCCGGGTCTCAGGGCACCCCTGGCCCACACTGCCCTGTCACCCTGCTCCCGGGCTGCCCCCCACTGCGAGGCATCCACTGCCCCTCAGCCTTCCCTGCGGCCCACGGAGCCCCTTCCCCTAAGGATGTTGCGCCTGGCAACATCCTTTCCACCCCTGACGTGCCCTGGGCCCTTTTCTGGGGGGTAAACCAAGGAGGGGAGTGAGATGTGCTCCACGAGGCCATCCACAGGGCCAGGAAGACCTGAGGAAATGAGAGGCCCTCTCCCCCTGTAGGAGGAGCTCGTCGCCCCCAGACACACCCTGGGGCCAGCAGGCAGTGGGTGCAGCCTGTGCCTGCCACCACCTGGTCGACACTCCAAGGGGTCCCAGGGAGACTGGGCACAAAGGGAGGGTCAGGCTGAGAGGGCAGCAGCAGCCAGGAGCCACCGGCCCTCCCTGGTGCAGAGGAATGAGGGGAAGGGCCAGTCCCAGAGGCTGGCTGGAGCTGCTGTGATGGGAGAAGGCTGGTGACATGGATGCAGCTGCCGCCATGGTGGCCCAGGCGTCAGGTGCGGCAGAACAGGTGGCCTGACTGCTGAGCATCTCACCCTCAGGTCTTGGCCAGTGGAAGCCTTTATAGGATCCTTATGGGACCCAGGACACAAACAGGGTGGAGAGGGGGCCTGGGTCTGGATGGAAAATATCTGGCCCAGTGCTGAGCTCTTGTCACCTCCTCGTCCCGCAGAGGCCACTGACGCGGCATTTCCAGGACTCCCTTGCAGCTAAAGTGCCACGGTGTGGTGGGGTTTTGAGTGAGGTCATGAGGGTGAGGCCCGCAGCTCCGGCCCGTATGCTGTGCTCCACACCCGTGCGCCCTGGCAGCCTCCCCAGAAGGTCCCCACCAGGCCCCCTCTCTGCACCCCACATTTCCTTCCTGCTGATTGTGCCGTCTGATCAAGGCCTGTCACCCCAGTGGGACTCAGCCACAGGGGTCAGCATGGCTCCCACACAGAGCACAGTGGGGCCGAGAGAGGGGCCCTCAACCTGGGCTCAAAGACAGGAGTGAGTGAAGCTGGGGAATACGCTCTCCTTTCTCTGGCCTTGCCGCCCCTCTGAGGTGGTGGAGAAGTGGTCTGGGGCCTCGTCCTGGGGCGGCTGAGAAATGGCCCCTGCCCCGGGCAGGCTCTGCCTTCCCGAAGCAGAAAGAAGGCCAAAGGGAGCGGGAGGGTGCAGCCGTTTGGGGGCTGGAGATTGGGACCTGCCCCGCCCTGGGGCCCTGCAGCCAGGAAGCTACTGGTGTTGACTGTGGGCGGCCACCCCCCCACCCCAGCCAGCAGAACAATATAAAGCCGCCCAAGGTCTGCTCCCTGCTGCCCACCCGCCACCATGAAGGCTGTCCTCCTTGCCCTGCTAGCCGCTGTCTTGGCCCTGCAGCCAGGTGAGACCGCAGGGGGCCACAGGGCAGTGTGGGGGGAGCAGGGCCGGGGGAGGGGGAAGGGGGGATGATCGAGGAAGGCCAGAGGGGCAGAGAGGAAGGAGGGGGCAGGCTGGGTGGAAGGACACGAGGCAGGGGTGCGGAGAAGGGGCTTTGACCCCACCCAGCTCCCCCTGGGGCAGCTCTTAGTGCAGCGAGGATACCGGGTCATCTCCTAGCTGTCCCCCGAGGCGGGAGCAGGCCGGGCAGCGCGGGGGTCTCTCCTCCAGCGCCGTGGGGCTGGCCTGGCTGCTGGAGGGATGCGCAGAGAGCCTGTGGAGTGGGTGAGGGGCACAGGGGCAAAGGGCCTCAAGTGAAGAAGGGCCACAGAGGGACGGAAGGAAGAGATCCTTCTGCCCAGGCCCAGCCCCGGCTTCTGATGTGGGCAGCAGGGGTAGGCTCTGGGCCTGCACTGCTCCAGTCTGGACTCGGGCCTGGTAGGGACTCTCCCGGCCCAGGGCCCCGGGTGATCAGTAAAGGCCTCAGAGCCTCAGCTCCCTCTTCTGGGAAGCAGGGATCGTGGTGGTGCCCGAGGACACACGGGTCGGCCGGCGTGTGTGGTGCCCGAGCACAGGCTGGCCGCGGGGAACCTGTTGGCACTGGGGTGACGTGGATCCCAGCTTCATCGTTTTACCCAGAGGAGACCTAATCCTCATGACAGCTGGGGCCACTGCCCCCAGGGACAGAGCAGGGCCGGGCCAGGGGCGCACCTACGGGCTCACAGCTCCGGGTCGAGGGGAGGGGGAGGCTGAGAGGGAGTGTGAAGGGTCCTGTCCATCCTGCCCTCACCTGCCTCATGTGCGTCCCTCTCAGGAGCGTGGGCATCATAACAGGGCCTTAGAGGCAAGGGGGTGGGCGTGGCGCCCTCCCTGTGAGGGGCCCCCAGTTTGTGGTGCTTGTGCACCAGACAGTGCTCTCTACTCTGTGTGACCTATGAGAAAAAGAGGTTCCCCCCACACCCCCGCAGCGTGGGAGGACAGGCGGGGCAGCCTCTGAGCTCCACCCCACCCCCACCTTGCAGGCACCGCCCTGCAGTGTTACTCCTGCCAGGCCGAGGTCAGCAACCAGCACTGCCAGCACGTGCAGAACTGCAGCCACTCTGAGACCCAGTGCTGGACTGAGCGCATCCGTAAGTGGCCCTGCTGTCCCTGCAGGCCTCCCTGTGCCCCTGCCCTGCCCCCTGCACCATCCCCTAGAAGCCCTGCACCTTCCCTCCACTGGCAGGGATTCAAAGGGCCTGGGATTAGGTCTCTACACTGGACTGTTCATCCTTCTGTCCACCTGCCCACCTGCCCACTTGTTCTCCTGTCCACACATAAATATAGATGCCCAGCTTCCCGTCTATATTTGGTGGGTGAGTATCCAGGGCCCGGCCCTCGCCCAGTGGTCCCCATGCCTCGCCCAGGTGCTGCTGATCTCCTGACCTTCATCAGCAAGGGCTGCAGCTCGCACTGTGTGGAGGACTCAGAGAACTACTACGTGGGCGAGAAAAACGTCACATGCTGCTCTACTGACCTGTGCAACGCCAGCGGGGCCCACGCCCTGCAGCCGGCCATGGTCACCCTGACGCTGCTCACCGCTCTTGGTGTGCTGCTGTTCTGGGGCCCCGGGCAGCTGTAGGATCCAGGAGGACCCTGTTGTGTCCCATGCTGGGCAGTGGTGCCCGGGGGGCACTCCTCACACACACCCGGTCCAGTCACGGCCCCTTCTGAACCCTAACTCAGGTCGGACGATGCCCCTCTGCCCTTTCCAGCCCTCCCTGGCTCCCTCCAGGACTCCTGCCCAGCTCCCACCGCCCGGCAGGCTGCGCTCTGTGATGTGGAACAGCGTGCAGATGGCCCATCAGACCCCCTCCCAATATTCCGACCCACCCCTTAACCTTCACTCAGGCACCTCTTCCTCCAGGAAGCCTTCCCTGCTTGCCCCCTCCACGAGCTGAGCCAGGTCCTGTCCGTGGTGTCCCCCGCACCCAGCATGAAGCAGGCTCTCAGGAGGGCCCCAAAAAGGCTGAGAGGAAATGTTCCGAGTAGAATTAGGGTCAGAGGTGTGAGGTCCTGGGAGCCCCAAGAGATGAAGCTTGGAGGGGGGAACAGCTCCCCATTTTCATAGGGGTCCTGGGGCAGCAACCCCAACACACAGTAGGCCCTTAATAAAGGCCCATGGGCTTGGTTGCAGAGAACCTGTCCTTGCATGCCTGCAGGCTGAGGTCAAGGTTGGGGTCCAGGGCTGTGAAAGGTTGCCACCTGGGGCCACGTCTGTGGCTGTGGCTGTGCCCTTGGCTCCGGCCAGGGCAGGAGCAAATGTCTGACTCCTGGAAGGGAGGACATTGCTGCAAGGCCGTGTCCCTGGGACCTCCCGGCTCTTGCTGTGTGGCCTCGCACATGTTGCTCAACCTCTCTGAGCCTCAGATGCTCACTGGGACCCACTCTGCTGTGAGGACTGACCCAGAGACTTCAAGGCATGGAGACATTTCAGGGTGGGAGGGGCTGCTGCTGCTGCATGAGGCCGCCAGAACCCCTGCGCTGTCCTCCCCCTTCAGCTTGAGGACAGCCCCTCTGTCTGTTTCTTCAATTTCTTATTTTGTTTGTTGTAAGGGCTTCACACCCAGAGCAAAAAATTCAAACTGTACAAGAGGGTCTCCAGTGCTGAGCCAGTTCCCCAACCCCGACCGCGGGCCCCTCCCCTCTCTAGGATGCTCCCATCGCACGCTTGGGGCTCCTTCTGGGGTAACTAACTGTGAGGCCTGGGGGAGCCCCAGGGGACACGGCCCCTGCCTGGCCTTTTTCATACCTGGGAAAGTCCTTTTGAAAACCCAGCTGGCCCCTGCCCTCGGGCACCAGGGCTCAGGGAGGGCCGGGCCCTGGGTGAGACCTGCCTGCACAGGACGGTGCTTCCAGCCCACACCAGGCGCTGGGTGGTGGATTAGGCAGGATTAGAACCCGGCTACTGGAGAGACCCTCCAGGTTGGCACAGCAGCAGGTGGGGTGGGGTCCCACTCACCAGAGTCCAGACCAGGGCACAGGGAGCCCCAGGCAGCCCAGTGTTGCGGGTGGTGACGTCGGGAGGGCAGAGGAGACCAGAGGTCCCCGCACTCAGAGCCCACGACAACCCACACCTTAGCGCCTCCCTGTGGAGGGGTGCTCCGCCCTGGGGCCAAGGCTCATGGAGGTGAGGTGCCCTGGGCCCCAGTGGTTTGAATTCTTTGGGTCAACATGAGAGGAGAGAGATGGCGGGTGGGTCCCCATGCCCTGTAACCCAGGGCCTCCTCTCGCCTCCTGAGCCGTCCCTGAGGTCACGCAGCCTTGAGCCTCCAGAAGAGGGACAGGCCCCGGGAGGCGCAGGAGCGCTCCCGACCCAGCACCGCGGGGCAGGTCTCCCCCTCCCGCAGGATGGAGGGCTGACGGGGGCTCTGCCTCTCCAAGGGTGAGGACAGCATGGGGGCCACCTGCAGGGGCAGCCCAGGGTCCCTGAGCCGGCCCAACGCAGCGTCTGGACTGGGACCCCCACCCGCTCCACCCCACACCATTTCATCGTCAGAAACTGTGGGAAAGCAAGAAAGAGGAAGTGCAGAACCCTCTCCCCACGCCCTAGGATGGGCCCCATTTTCCGTCCCCGTTTTCACCCTCATGGTGACGCTTCCTGTGCAAGAATAAGGAGCATCCTGCGAGTTACACACCTGCTCACACTCTCTTCAGGAAACCGCTTTTTTTTTTTAAACCTCTATCTCTCCTTGGTAAGGACGAGACACCCCGTGGTGGCTGAGGTGATCCTCCGGACAGACCGACGTGTTTTTGTTTTTAAGATGCCACTTGCCAAGCACCTTCCGTGGGAGAGATACTGTCCTGGTCTGTCTGCATCTATAGTAATAGGTGACGACAAAAGCAGACATGGCATAGCGCTCACCACGGGCCCCGCACTCCTCTGCCGCCTCCCTTGCAGTCATTCATTCATTCCTCCCCCCTTGGGGGCAGGGCTGTGCAGAGGAGGAACCCGAGGCAGAGAGAGGTGAAGCAACTTGCCCAAGATCACACAGTTAGAACTGGTGAGGCTGCATTCCAGCCCCGGTAGAAAGAGGCCCAGAGAGGTCAAGGAGCTGACCCAGGGTCACACAGAGGGCTCCTGCCCACCCCAAATCGGGCCCCTGAGTGGGCATCTCCCGCGCTGGCCCCAGCTCCCAGCCACACCCAGTCCTGGGCTTTCCTCCCCTGAGGACTCTGGCTCGGCCGGACATCTCTCCGCCGGGGCTGAGGTTGATGACTGGTCTGGCTCCCTGGGGATGTCCCCACCCTCCCCACTGGACTCCAGCTGCAGCAGGGAGTCAAGCTAGATGGGAAGGAGAGTGGGTCTCCAGCAGGTGCTGTGCAGTCCTGGAGTACCCCAGGGGGCCCTTCCTGAGTCAGAAGAGATGCAGAGTTCTTGCCCAAGCGCCCACAGCTGCAGGGCGCAGAGCTGGGACCCCATCCATCCACCCCACAAAAGCTGTGGGGTGTTGGGGCAGCCCGCAGGTGAGCAGTTCGCCTGTGCCCAATGCTTGGACCACCACCGTGGCCCGCTGCCTGAACGTCAGCACATGCCCTGGGGGCCCAGGTCTGCCTCACCAGGGACGCTGGCTCCGGGACTCGCCCTGGGCAGACAGCACCCAGAAAAGAACCCCAGCACAGAAGTAATCGAGTCGGTCTCCCCCAAGGGTGCGATAGAGCTACCCTCTGTTAGGGAGACCGCCCCCTTTTTACGGAACTGAGTTTCAGGTCCACGATGGGCCGGTCCCCCAGTTCGCACTGCGGACAAACAGATCTGCACCCTCGCGACCCTGGTTCTGTCCCGCCCGCAGGCTACCCCTTCGTGGCACTGTGGTGGTGACCAAGGCGTGCGCGGACCCATGCGAGCCCTCGAACGCGGACGGGCTGGGCCAAAAGGGCCCACAGAACTGCTGCCGCCAGGATCCGTGCCCCGCGCGGGGCGCTGCTGGGGTCCGGGCCGGGCCGGGCCGGGCGGGGCCCGAGAGCGACTCTGGGGGCGGGGATGGGCGGAGCTTGGGCGGGGCCGGGGCGGGGCCGAGGTTGCGTCCCGGTCCAGGGGCTTCCCGCCGCGTTCCGGCCACTCGCACCGCTGCTCCTGTTTTGCCGGGCGGCATCCTGAGCCCCTGCTCCTCTTGGGTCTGGAGCCTCGAATCCAAGCAGGCAGCCGCTAGAACTTAGGCTGCGGGACTACCTCTGGCGGTGACGCCCGGTGCTACCCAGACACGAGAGTCCTTGAGGAACCAAGGGGACCCAGAAGTACCCCTCCTCTGCTCCTCCACCCTGCTGGATACTCCAAGCCAGGGCCGAGGGAAGGGATCGAGGTTCCGCGCCCAGGACTCCTTCCAGCCTCCCAATAAACGGCCAGTGACCCATCACAAGATGCCTGCGTCCATTGTGTGGGACTGAAGCGGCCCGATGGTGGGGGGAGGGGGGGCAGAGAAGGCGCTGGTCCTTACAGCATTCACGTTTTGAGCGCCCTCGGTGCACCGGGCATCCCGCTGGCCCTGGGCTTTGGCAATCAACGAGACAGACCAGGCCCTGGCCTCCTGGCCTCAAGGTCCAGCAGGGAGAGAGCACCCCCTGCCTACGGATCATATCTGTGAGTAAAAGTGGAGTGAGACCAGGGCTCTGGGGATCTAGCCCAGTCCGGGTTTCAGGAAAGGGAGAGATGGGGCAAGGAGGGTCCCCTGGCAGGGACAACAGCATGTGCAGTGTGTGTGTGTGTGTGTGTGGTGTGTGGTGTTGGGTGGCCTCCTAGATAGCAAAAGCTCAGAAGGAAGCCAGGTGGGCAGGGTGGTGGGGGGAGCACAGGCTGTGAGGAAGTTGGGGGCAGGGGTCTCATAAGCTCCCGGCTGGATTCCCATTCACCAAACTTCACTGACATCTCCAGAACCAGGTCTCTAGCTTCGGGGCCCTCCCTGGGGGGACGGGACAAGGTGGGTGACAAGGAGGCTGTGTTCTCAGAGGAGCAGCAAAGGGGGGCTCCAAGAACATGTCATTCTTCTATTCGCCCTGAGAAGTTAGCTCGTCCCCGGACAGACAGCTCAGAGCCAAGCCAGGGCAGGGAGAGCATCACAGGGACACGCGCGAGCAGTGTGCGGGAAGGGCCTTCTTACCGCCAGGGCTTCCTAGGGCAGCTGGGCCTGCCCTGATAGGAAACGAGCTCCCCGTCCCTGGGAGTATCCAAGCAGAGCCAAGGCCCAGGAGAACCCAGACCCCACTCTGCCCAGCTGCTGGTCCCAGAAGCAAAGCCAGAGAAGCAACAAACTCAGCCTCTGCCCTGACAGTGAACGTGGCATGGGAGCCCGCCCAGCCCCAGCGTGGACTGTGGAACAGGGCTACCCCTGGATCTCCTTCTTCAGGGGCTTTCAAGAACCCCGCAACCCGAGCCCAGGCTGGGTGTGGACTGGATGAAAGTCCAGTTGCCTCAGTCCAGCTGCTGCCAGATGCGTTCTCAGAGCCTTGGGACCTCAGCGATCACTCCTTAAACCCACCCATCCCGGCACTCCAGTACTGACCTAAGGAGGCGGCCTCCAGGATCACTGGCAAACACCTTCGTTGGAGAGGCCTGGAGGCCGGCCGGCCGGGCCTTCTCTGGGCCTTCCATCCTGGCCTCGCAGAAAAGAGGAAGAGGACACCTACTGTGCGTGGCAGTCTGCCAGGCCAGGCGTCCCAAGTGCCTAAGGCAAGGCCTTTGAATCGATTGCTGAGTCATTTACTGACTCTTCCCTCTCCATCCGGGACGTTATTTGCTCCAACTTCAAAAAGTGCAAAGGGTGGGAATGCTTGGAAATGAGGCTGCGGTTATCAGGACCTTTGGGGAGGAGGGGGTGAATGTGGGGGGAGGGGTAATGAAGTTACAGGCTGAGACTGAAAAGGTGTATTGGGGCCAGACTGAGATACTCCCTGAACCCGCCGCATATGGGGCTGTCGCCCTGCGAAAGTGGGGAGCCAGTCCCTGGTGGTTCTGGAGTAGAGAAGGGTCGGTTTCCAGCAGCCTCCAAGCAGCGCCGCTAGGGACCGGCCTATGTTCATGTGTCCTGCCAAATTCCACAGCCTAGGCCGGGGAAGTGCTGGAGACTCTGACCCTCGGAGATCAGAGGCGGAATCTCCAGGGTCACTCCAAGTCTTAAAGAGCCAGGGAAAGGCGCGAGGGGCTCGCGCTCGCAGAGGGCGGGCAACGCTGCGGGAGACCTGGAACGCTCCTGCGCCTGCAGCGCGGGGAGTCACCGCCAGATGCCGCTGTGGTGCTCGGAGCGCCGCCCTGTGCCCCGCCCGCTCCGGGGAAAGCAAAAGCGGCGCGGGCTGCGGGGGTGGGACGGACCACTGAGAGCGGGGAGGGGGGGCCCGGGGCGGGGGGCGGGGCTCCGCGCAGGCCTCCGGCGCGTCTCCCCCCTCAGCCAGCCTCGCGAGATGGTTCGCTCCGGCCGCGCTGCGCTCAACGGTTCCCAGGCTGGCCGGCAGAGCTGGGGCATCAGGGCTGCATTGCCGCGTGCACTGTCGGCACCAGCGCCGCGGGCCCCGCGGCACCGCTGCGCCCGCCGCCGCGATGCTGGGGCTGCTCATGGCGGTGCTGGCCCTGGCGCTCGCCTACTTCGCGCTGCTGGACGGCTGGTACCTGGTCCGCGTGCCGTGCGCCGTACTGCGCGCGCGCCTGCTGCAGCCCCGCGTCCGTGACCTCCTGGCTGAGCAGAGCTACTCGGGCCGCGTGCTGCCCTCGGACTTGGACCTGCTGCTGCACATGAACAACGCGCGCTACCTGCGCGAGGCCGACGTGGCGCGCGCCGCGCACCTGGCCCGCTGCGGCGTGCTCGGGGCTCTGCGCGCGCTCGGGGCGCGCGCCGTGCTGGCCGCTTCGTGCGCGCGCTACCGCCGCTCGCTGCGTCTGCTCGAGCCGTTTGAGGTGCGCACCCGCCTGCTGGGCTGGGACGACCGCGCCTTCTACCTAGAGGCGCGCTTCATCAGCCTGCGCGACGGCTTCGTGTGCGCGCTGCTGCGCTCCCGCCAGCACGTGCTGGGCACCTCGCCGGAGCGCGTTGTGCAGCACCTGTGCAAGCGCAGGGTAAGCGTCCCCCGCCCCGAGCGCACTCCTCCCGCTGGACCCTGAGGACTCCTGGTCCCTGCCCCCCGCCCCTGGGGAAGGCCTGCCGCCTACCCCTTTTGGGGTGCCCCTGTCCGGCCGAGTACCGCTCCAGCCCTTTGGACCCAGGGCCTTCTTCACTGATGCCATTCTTCTTGGGACCTCTCAGGGTCGCCTCATCAACTCTCTGTAGTCGGACTCAGCATGCTCCCCTCCTGCCATCCCTTATTAACCCCTCAAGGCTCCCTGCCCCACGCTACGCCTTTTCCAGAACAGGGAAGGCCAGACCAGGCGTCTCCCAAAGAGTCTAAGTGTGGCTTGGAGTGCGGAGCCGGCCTCACTGGTCCTTGGTTCCGAATGTAGCATGGAAGCCGGGTGGGGGTGGGGTGGGGAGATGGGGGCTGGGGCGTTAGTGAGAGGAGGTTGCTGGGAGTTCTCAAGGACCTGAGAGCCCTTTCACCCAGCTTAGACCTGAGGGGCTGGGTCACCATCACCTGGGTTAGGGGTGAGCCCTGAGCCCTGTAGAGCTGCAAGCCCTTCTGCCTTTTCCAGTTGGAGAAAAGGCTGCAGCACCTGCCTGGGGCTCAAGGCCCCTCCCCAGGGCCTGCTCCTCCCAGCACAGCCTGCTGCTGCATCATGGCACCTGGGCCCTGCGGATGCCGCTGCGGTGCTGGTTGCCAGGGCAGGCTCCTGCTGCAGGCACGTTCCTAAAAACATGCTTGGAGCCTCCATGCCAAAGCCAGGGCCCGCTGGGCCCCTAGGTGCCCTCAGGCAGGGTGCTGCCCTCTCTGGCCCTGGACAGGAGCAGAGGAGGGACACAGCCGCACGTTAGTCACGAGAGGCTAGCCTTTCCTTTATATCGCAGGTGGGGAAACTGAGGCTCAGAGGGGCAATGCGAACTGCTTGAGGCTGCACGGTGGGCCACAGGCCCAGTCCCCTGGTTTTCTGTCTCTTTGAGTCAGGGACGCCCCCAAAGGGCCTGGATGCCTCCCACCCCGCACCCACAGAGGTGCTCTGCATGTCCCTTCATGCGTCAGGAGGCTGGGAGGGGATGGCCATCGAGGCTTTAAATCGACGGGCTGAGAGCTGCAAGCAGAAGGTGGAGGAGAGGGAGCCAGGGCCACTGTCCTGCAGGGGAGGGTGGTCAGGCGGGGGCTGATGGGTGAGACCTACATGAGAGGCAGGGGGCGCCCATACCATGGCATGGCGAGGACACTCGGCCACAGATGGCCAGGAGTCACCCGGCCTGAGCCTGTGGGTCGGGAGGGTCCCGGGTGCAGTCCTGGGTTTAGTGTAGGACAGGCTGGGCCCAGTGCCCAGAGATCTGCATGCTGAAAGGCTGGTTGGGGCAGCACGGCCTTGCAGGGAGAGCTGGGCTACAGCCAAGTCTGGACCTGGTGATTCCAGCTGGGCCGGGAGGAGGATGCTTCCGGGAGCCAAGCCTGGCTCTGCCCAGACTTACCCTGTGACCCGACTCTGAGCACCTCTGCCCAGCCTCCCTGACGCCCTGAGGTGGGCGGGCTTTCCCCCTCATTCCTGAGAGGCCCGCAAGTCCTCGGACCCCTCCAGCCTGGCCCAGCCCCTTGCCCCGTCACAAAATGGTGGCCGAGTTTGCAGGGAGGCGGCTGGTGTGGCTGAGCAGGAGGGCGCAGGAGCGTGGTGCTGAGCTGCGAGGTGGCGTCCGGCTCCTGTTGGCGCGCTGAGAGGGGGCCTCAGGCATGGCCCTGTCCTGGGCTCTCCCGGCAGAGCCGCTCTGACGCCGCTCCTGCCCCTCCATCCCCTGCCCTGCCTCTGGCCGCTCTGGGTCTCCCGTCGCCCCCCCCCCAACCAGCTGGCTTCAGAGGTTTTTGCCCCAGATCTGGGAATGTGCAGAGGGCTCAGTTGCCACCCAGTGGGGGAGACAGGCCTGATGAGGGGCGTGGTGCCCCGAGAGCTGGGTTGGGGAGGAACCCGCACTGCGGACGCCTGGGAGGGGCTGGGGCTGGGGGACGGTGTGAGCCGAGGTCCAGACGTGTGAAGACAGCAGCCTGGCTGTCCCCGCCCCCCCGCCCCCCCCCCCGGCCCTGCTGGTCCCCATGGAAGCGGGCGGCCCGTGGGAGTCTCACCCTCGTCTTCCCCTGCAGGTGGAGCCCCCTGAGCTGCCAGCCGACCTGCAACACTGGATCGCCTACAACGAGGCCAGCAGCCAGCTGCTCCGGGCCGAGAGCGGGCTCGGCAGTGTTGTCAAGGACCAGTGAGCGCCACAGCCTACCCGCCCTGCCCACCAGCCTTGACCTCGGGGCAGCTGCCCACCCTTCCCCGCCTGCCAGGAGGCAGAGAGCGCAGAACGGGCTGGCCGGGCTGGGCTCTCTCTGAGCTGGAGTGGCCTTGCGACCGGCCCAGCCCCCTTCGCACGCCCAGGGCCCTCCCCCGCCCCCATTATTGATGCCCCTCTCCACCCCATCCCACGCGGAGCACGGGGTGCGGGTGACACAGGCACCCAGACCAGCTCCGATGCGCTCAGGATGATGACGATGGGCAAACTGGGAGGCCCAGGGCCCTTGGCATGCAGGCAGCGGGGTTTGGGGGTGGCCCACCCAGCAGGTGCAGCCCTGTGTCCGTGTGTCTAGTTGGGGGAGAGCGCCTGGAGCAGGGGACTGGCTGGAGTTGCCCTGAGCACCGGAGCTTGGAGTCCGAGCTGCCGTGGGGATGAGGCCCAAGCAGTCCTGGAGGCAGGGCTGGGGCGGGCACGGCAAGGAGCTGGGAAGGATCAGAGCGGCATTTCAAGGCAGATCCCTCTGGCTGCGAGTGAGGGAAGGGGAGGCCCAGGGCAGAGTCTGGCAGACCAGGGGTCAGGCAGGCTGACCCAAGGGCACTCAGGAGGGAGGCCTGGCCACCGGGCTCCTGGGATGGGGGCGGGTCCTGCAGCAGAGGCTTGTGGCCCTGGAGAGTGTGCTGGGGCCAGTGCAGGTCCGATGGCACAGGGGCTCCAGTGCAGGTGGTGAACTGTCGTAGCTGGGGGTGTCCTAGCTGGGGCCTGCTGCTGAGGAGGGATTGGGGTGTGGGATTCTGCCTGGGTGCCCTCACCCATCTTCACCCTTCACCCCGGCTGGCTGGGGACAGAGGTCAGGGCTCTGGGTGTGGGATTGCTGCTTTCCCGTGTGGGGGGCTGCCCAGGGCAGGGTGCCTGCTCCCCTGTGCCCCTGCAGCTGCCCCCTCCGGCCCACGGGGCAGGCCAGAGCAGCTGGGGCCCAGGACTGCCCCCTTGCCACCCAGTCCACGACCCGCTGCCAGCTGGAGCCAGGAGCACAGCCACACCCCTCATGTGTCCCCACAGTGTCACCTGCCTTAGCCACCGTGGGAACACTGCAGTATTTCTGTTTTATTTAAAGAAAGCCCAGGAGTAAAGGGTCTTAAACGTGAGCTTGCTGGGGAGTCCTCATTTCCGAAGCCCTGGTCCCTCAGGGGTGTTTTCTGGCGTGGGGGTCTGTCGGGCTTGTTGGGTGAGCTTGGGGACCACGCTGGCAGGCTGGGATGCTGTCCACATTCCACAGAACATGGGGTCGAGGCCAGAAAGGAGCTGCCCCAAGCCCCTCCGGCCCTGGTCCTCTCCTCATCTGCAGTTTTCCACAGGGACTTGGGAGGTCATGCCCCAGAGTCTGGGTCTGGGCCCCCAGGCTCCTGGGGTCACTGGGCAGGGTGTGGGGGCCAGGGGGCTCGGAGGTCAGTGGGCCTTGATGCGTGGGGGCCAGGGGGAGCATAGGGGCTGTTCTGCAGGCCTGCTCCAAGAGGGCAGGGAGTGGGACCCCTGGGATGTAAGGCAGGTGAGTGATGGAGGTGTGGGTGGTGTCCGTGCTCTGACCACCTGCCCAGGAGGGCCCAGCACTGGGACCTGGGAAAGAAGGGCAGTTGGAAGCAGCTGGGTTTGCAAGAGGCATTCAGCGATGGGACAGTGGGGCTGGAGAGGCGGGGAGCAGGTCAGCGGTTTGCTGCCAGGGTGGTCGGCTGGGACCTCGGCCCTGTCCACCTTTCCGGGCAGCCTGAGGGCCTTGGGGACTGATGGGCCGTGCCTCATGCCTGTCCGGAGCCAGTGGCCACGTGGGGGGCAGTTGGGCACCCGCACAGAATGTCTGTTTCTCTTTGTGTAAGAGGTGTTTGCACAGGTCCTGAGAGGTCGGGGGATCGTATTAGGTGTCTGAGCTGAGCATTGCCAGACAGGACAAGTTCCGGGGTGGGACCACAGATAGGAAATGGTGCACGCGGATGATCTGAGCCTGGGCAGGTCCAGCCAGTGGTCCCAAGTGGCTGGCTGGGGCCCTGGAGCAGGACGGGGGGCTGCGGAGACAGGATGGGGGTGCCTGGGCGTGGTCTGACCCACTTGGCACTCTGTGTGTGTGTGTGTGTGTGTGTGTGTGTGTGTGTGTGTGTGTGTGTGTGTGTGTGTGTGTGTGTATGTGTGTGTGTGTGTGTGTGTGTGTGTGTGTGTGTGTGTGTGTGTGTGTGTGTGTGTGTGTGTGTGTGTGTCACCACCCCCGTCTCAGTCCCTCCGTGACCCAGCCCCTCCTCACGGTCCACCACCGTTGCACAGCACTGATGGTGATTTGCTCCAGATGCCCCGCGGGATGAGGCCGCTCCTCCCCCAGCAGCTCCCCAGCCAGGTGAAGATGGTCCCCATTGCAGGAAGGACAGGGTGGAATGAGGGAGGGAGGGAGGGAGGGAGCCCGGCTGCTTGGACCCAAAGCCTTTTCTGGAATTGACAAAGGTGGCGACTGCTCTCTGCCCACGGGCTGCCTGGCCTGGCGGCACCTCTGACCCTGGAACCCCGGCCCCACCCTACCCGGCCCCACTGCCCCATCTCCAGGGAGCAGAGCGTGGCCTTGCACATGGTTCTGTGGGCATTGCAGGTCGTGGTGGTGACTCAGCTGGACACGCTGGTGGGCTCAGGACAGGTGTAGCATTGCAAGGCCAACACTGGGGAAGGAGTGGAGAGGGTCGGGTCAGGCAGGCCCCGGACCTCCCAAGCCCTCTGACCAGAAGGCCCAGGTTTGAGGGGGACAGCTCCAGCCAGGGTCCAGTCGCCACCGACCAAAGCTCAGGGAAGATTCAAGAGCTTGGAGCTGGGGTGCCCGAGTCCTGAGGCCGCTTATGCCCCTGGCGGGGCCACGGCCAGGCAGGGATGAAGCAGCTTCGGGAGCGCTGGGGAGGCGCAGGGAGACGGAGGCGCTGGGGCCCCTGCAGTAAAGGGCCTGGCAGGGGCAGGTGGGTCACCCCTGGCGTCCTCAGCAAAATGCAGGACCCGAAGGGCTGCAGAGGGGATCAGGGATCAAGCAAGGGGGTATGTGGCGTGCAGGCTGGGCCGGGCTGGGCCCGGTGTGCCCGCTGGTGGAAGCTTAACAGGGAGGGGAGAAGAGCCGCGGTGCAGTGAGAGCCAGGCCGGTCAGGGCGCAGGCTGGTGGGGGGCGGGGGCGCTTAGGGCACACAGGCTGCTGCTGTTTCCTCCAGCCCCCGTGCCCGACCCCTACCATGGCAGCCCGGGCCGCCCGTGTGCACAGTGAGGCCCCTCCACCCCCGCTGACTCTTGCTGTGTCTCTCGGGATGACCTCAGTTTTCCCCTCTGGGAAATGGGCAGAGCCATCTGGCTGGGGCCCACCCAACCCAGCTCCTTTTCTGGTTGGGTGTGGGCCCCCAAGGGCCCGGGATGTCTCTCAGACCCCGAGTCTCCCACTATGTCTGGTTTGCTTCCCTCTTCTCCACCTCCTGCTCCCCCAACCCCCAGGGCCTCCCTGGTGTCCGCAAGGCCCCTCCTGAGACCTGCCCCCGCACCGTGGCCCAGGAGCCGGGAGCATGATTCTGACCCTGCCCGCCCGCCCCAGCGGAAAGCCCTGCTCTGGAGCCCCGTGCTGACGAAGGGCTGTTCTCCAGTGGGCACCCAGGGCCTTGGCCACAAACCCCCCTGCCAGTCTCAGCCCTGGGAAGAGGCCCCTCCCCGCCACACCTGGCCCAGATCGCAGGCGCCCCATCTGCCCCAGAGCCCCTCCGTGCCTGGCCCACCCCACTCCCACCTCTCCCTTCGCACACCACATCTCCTCTGCCTCCCTGCTTTCTTCCTCTCCCTCCGTCCCCCCAACCCCCCAGGCACTGCTCCCTCTGGCGGCCCCGCACCCCTCACCAAGCTCACAGCCAGCGGCCGGCACCAGTGCCAGCAGCGCCAGCCGTGTCCCCTGAGTCTCGTCCCTGCAGTGCGCGGTTCCGGGCCTGCCCCGCAGGGATGGTGAACACCCGCTGCAGCCACCAGACTGCTCAGCCGGACTGGTTTTCCCGCGGGCGGCAGAGGTACGGAGACCCGCCCCCGCCCACTGGGGCCCACCCGCCTCCACCTGGACACCCGCTCCTCTGTAGTGCTCCTCTGTGGTCCTCCGCCGCCCCTGCCTGCCCCTTCCTCCTTCCTCCGCCTCCCGCAGTCTGGGCCCCTCCCCGCACCCTCATGGCCCCCCTCTCAGGACTGGGGACCCTCACCCGCCTCTGCAACTCCCTCGGTGGGGCTCTCTACCTTCTCCCCCACCCCAACCCGAGACATCCCTGTACCTGGGGAAGACCCCCAGGCTACCTGGAAGGGAGCAGCAGAGGGTGAGGGCTCTCCTGCACCCTGACTCCTGCCTCTGTCAGGCACCTGTCTGGCCTGGGGTCCCCACTCCTTTCTCCAGGGTGGATTCCTGGTCTAGTGGTTCCGCGTTCGAATCCTCCCAGGGCGCCCCAGGCCCCAGCACCCAGCTTCTTTGAGGTGGTCACGTGGGACGTAGTGATGGGGAGATGGCCGCCAGGACAGCCAGCCAAAACGTGCCCACAGGCTTAAGGGGACAAAGACAGGGCAAGTGCTGGGCCAACAGGAAGGCCCTGGAGGGTGAGAGGGGAAGGGGCAGGGTCACCTGGGGATGCTAATCCTGGCATCCCCTGGAGGGGCAGGCACACCTGGATCAGGGCCCAGGGGGCTGCCCCTCAGGCAGGGCTCCCCTGGCCCAACTGCAGGTCACGAAGTTGACAGGCAGGCCCTTGCCCGGGCTCAGATGGGGGAGATGTGGATTTGGGCCCTAGATTCAAGCGGCTCCAGGCACTGCTCCCCCTCCCCGCCCCAGGGCGGCCTGCGCCTCAGCCTCTCCAGGTGTGCCCCACCTGTGACCCTGTCACCCCCTCCTCCAGGCCCCCTGCTGCCGGAACACTTGCTGGGGGGTAGGGGCGGGTTGTTGACAGGGCTGTGCGCAGATGCACTCGGGGCTCTGCTGCAGCCTCGTTAGACCCTCCATCTTCCACCAAAGGCTCCAGATCTCACGCCCCTCCAGACTCCGCTCCCACCCTTCCTGCACCAGGGATGCCCTCCCCACCCCTGCCTCTCGCTGGTGAAATTCTGTCCTGGGACCGCCCGCCTCACCCCGCCACCACCCCACGGCCTTTTCTAGCCTCCGGGCATCAGCTCCGTTTGGCGTCTGGTCTTTGACCCCGAGACCGGGAGGGCCTATGTCCCCCTGGGCACTGGGTCGGGGGACACCTAGCCTTCCTTAACACCCAGAGTGTGTCAGACACTCCGCCTGCTGGATCCTATTTTCCTCACTACAGCCAGCGATGGTACCCGGTGCTAACGGCTGGATGTTGCATGCAGGATGGGAGGCTCTAGCAGGCGCTGACAGGCCGGTCATCCGGGAGGCCTGGGCAAATGCCAAGACAGCAGCCCGGCCTGTCTGATTCTACTCTTCTCCAGGCTGCCAGGCTTGACGCTGGGCGCAGCTAATCCTGGCGGCGCAGACACCACCTCGCACAGCCGAGCTTCCTCCTCGGGCTGAGCCCAGTTCCTCTGCTGTGGCTGGCCCAGCCCCCCGCCTTCCTGCCCTCAGACCCAGGGCCCCCACCTGTTCTTTCCTTCCGTAACGTACCTGGCCCTTGGGCATTAGCTCCTCCTAGAGTTTCTGCGTGACCCCTGCTGGGGAGACACAGGCTGAACCTTTCTGCCAAGTTGCTACCTACGTAGGGTGAGGAGAAGTGTGCCCCAGCCAGCGTCTGGGCTGCTCTGCTTACGATGCCTCCCTGCTAAGAGGTCTACATCCTTCCTTCTGTTTCTCCAGGAGCCTCCGGATCAGAGATCAGCGTGCGGCCAGGCTCAGGGCTCAGAGTGTGACCAGCATCAGGGCTCAGCCTGTGACCAGGGTCCGGGCTCAGCGTGGGACCAGAGTCAGGGCTCAGAGTGGGACCAGGCTCAGGGCTCAGAGTGTGACCAGGGTCAGGGCTCAGCCTGTGACCAGGGTCAGGGCTCAGCATGGGACCAGGGTCCGGGCTCAGAGTGGGACCAGGGTCAGGGCTCAGAGTGGGACCAGGGTCAGGGCTCAGAGTGGGACCAGGGTCAGGGCTCAGCCTGTGACCAGGGTCAGGGCTCAGCATGGGACCAGGGTCCGGGCTCAGCGTGGGACCAGGGTCAGGGCTCAGAGTGGGACCAGCATCAGGGCTCAGCCTGTGACCAGGGTCAGGGCTCAGCGTGGGACCAGGGCCAGGGCTCAGAGTGTGACCAGCGTCAGGGCTCAGCCTGTGACCAGGGTCAGGGCTCAGCATGGGACCAGGCTCAGGGCTCAGAGTGGGACCAGGCTCAGGGCTCAGGGTGTGACCAGCGTCAGGGCTCAGCCTGTGACCAGGCTCAGGGCTCAAAGTGTGACCAGGGCCAGGGCTCAGCCTGTGACCAGGGTCCGGGCTCAGCGTGGGACCAGGGCCAGGGCTCCGCTGCTCCGTCTGCCTGGCGTGGCCTCCTACCCAGCCTGCCTGTGGGGTTGTCTCCTCAGAGCAGGCTCTGTGGATCCCCAAGTAGGCCAAGGCGTTTCCCTCCCTGGGTTTCCACTTACCTGTGCCCCTCTTGTGTCCGGCAGAGCACTGAGCGCCCTTAAACCCATGTTTCTAAGATGTGAAGAACGTGCACAGACGGTGTGAAGGGCTCCTGGGGCTGCTGCCTGTTTCTTCTCTCTGCAGCACCCAGTGGGACGCCCTCATGGATTATTCTCTGTCCTAGAGGGCACTCAGGCTGCTCAGTCTGTGCTCAAAACACTGCTGTGAGCGTCCTCCACTGCAGAGTCTTCACGGCCTTTAGCCACGGGCAATGGGACACACACACGGGGGCCAGATCAGTCCCTCGAGCACTGTGCCCTCCCTCACGGGCAGGGCCCCCCTGGTCCAGTGGTTAGGGCTTCTTACCCCACGTCCCTCCCATCCCAGGTGTTTGGGTGACCTCTTGGGAGCCTGCACTCAACAACACTCCAGGGACATCTTACAGCTTCCCAGACGGCACCTCCAAGAGGCTGCGCGATTCCCGCGAGGGCGCACAGCGGGCCATGTCCCTGCCGCCTTGGCGTCATTGTCCTGCCATTATTTTGCTCAAGGATTTAAAATGCTACTTCCTTCATTTTGCTCCTCTCTGATTGGAAGTGTGATTGAATGTCTTTTTCTTTGAACGTGCTACTCACATCCTTGCCCCTTCCTGTGGATTTGTAGTTTTCTTTATATAGGAAAGGAATCCACCTCTTTTTCACATATAGCAAATGTTTCTCACCTTGTCTTCTTTTAGTTTTATGGCATTTTTCACGCATTTCTTTTTAGATTTTTATGTCATCATGAATCTTCCTCAATCTGAATTTTGAGTCTTGTTTTTCCTAAAATGTTTTTTCTTTTTTTCTAACAGCTTTATTGGGTATATTTCACATACCATGCAGTTCACCCGTGAGAAATATTTTTGGCATATTTAGAGATATGTGCAACCATCAGAGTCAGTTTTTGAATACTTCCATTGTCTCAAAAAGAAACCCCTACCCTTTGGCCGTCACCCCCAAACCCCCTGATGGGGGCCCCTGGGGGCGGAGGGTTAGCCCCCCGCCTGGGTGGACCTGGTCCCCTCTCTCAGGCCCTCTTCTGGGCTGAGGCCAGTGGGTTCTCTCCCTGCCCTGCTCCTGACTTGCTGGACGCCTGGGTCAGGCTATGCCCCTCTGAGCCTGGCTCTCCCCACCTGGGCCAGGAGGGTGTGGCCAGCCCGCTCCGCACCCCCTACTCATGGGTGGCAATAGCGATACAGCGGCTGGAGCCTGCTGGGCAGCTGGACTTGTGGGAGCATCCTCCAAAGCCCTTGCACTGGTGACACTGCAAGGCTTGGACTGCAGCCACAGGTGTAGGGACAGACAGATGGAGGCACAGACACAGGGACAGAGCTGAGGGCAACTCCTGCACAATGGCACCCTCTCTTTCCACTCAGCAACGTCTCAGTGGATTCTCAGCACCCGGCAGGGCTCCCACGATCCCCTGGCCATAGGCTGAGCTGGGGGAGGGAGAGGAGGCTGCCCAGCCCCCGTGAGCCAGCCCTGGCGGTGACAAGGGCTTTCTCCGCATTGAGCCCAGATTGCCCAGTCTTCCTGTCCTCATCCATCCACCCTGATGACGCAGGGGCAGTTCTCGGGGGTCATTGGTGAGGCCTGGGCCCCGAGCCTCACAGTCTTTTCCCACAGGGCAGAGACCCCCCCTTCCCCAGGGTCCCTGCGAGGGGAGACGGTGGGCAGATCCCAGAAACAGTTGGGAAGGGGAGTGCCGGGCCTGGGCCGGGGCTGTCCAGGTGCTTCCTCTGTCCATCTCATTTAGGGCCATGGGGCTGGTGAGGCGGGTGTTGACCCAGATGGGAAAACAGGTGAGGGCTGGGGGAGTGGGCTGGTTGGGATTGGATTGGGAGGGCCCAGCTGGTCTTGTTCAAGCATCTGGGTGGGTGGAGATGCCACCCCAACACAGGGGTCGGTGGGGAGATGACGAGGCCAGGTGTGGGCAGCCCCATTTGGGGGCATGTCCCCGAGGAGCCCTCGAGCAGGCCTCAGGGGCAGATGCAGCCAGCGACAGTCGATGTGGGCGGAGCCAGAGAAGACTGCAGAGACGGGAGTGGGAACACTGCCTCCAGAATAAGGCCAGACCGGAAGGGGAGCGGCCTGGATCCCCTGGGGGAGAGGAAGGGGGAAGGCAGGAGAGGGCGGGCCCAGGAGCAGCCAGGGGGGCGGGGTCACTGCTGGACGGGGAAGGCCTGTGCGGGTGGGGGAAGGAGGGGTCAAGCCAGGGGCAGGGCGCTGAGGGGTCCGCAGCTCTTGCCGGTACGAGGACGAGGACGGGGTGAGGGCTCAGCTGATGGACCCGCAGGTCCGGGGAGGGGCTGGGCAGAGGGTAGGACCTGGTGGATGGGAGGGCCAGTGCCTCAGGAAAAGGGGTGCGGGGGCAGGAAGTGGGCTCCCCCAAGGTGGGAGTCACAGCTCAGTGGTGGCCTAGATCGGAGGGGCAGGCTTAGAGCAAGCGGGGAGAGCTGGAAAGAAGGTGGTCGTGACCCCTGGACTCACCCAGCTCCAGGTTCAAGGCAGCTGCCAGCAGGAGCCCAAGGAGCAGCCTCATGTCCTCCTGGGGGAGGCCTGGCTTCCAGGGCGCCCGGGCTGCCGTCTTATACCAGCTGCTGCTCTGCCCCGCCCCAGAGGCCAGCGCAGCCGAGGAACTGGACTGGGGCCTGGGCAGCACAGGGGTCCGGCCTGGTCCCCAGGCTCGATGGCTGTGTGGCCTCCGGAGAGCCTCGTTTAATTCCATAAACCTCTTTCCTGGTCCTCAAATGATACGATTGGGGATCACGTGAGGTGGCGTGACACACGACGAACCCTCAGCACACAGCCTCTGGCCTCCCGGGTGAACAGGAATGAGGGTCTGGCTCAGGCCTGGGGGCCAGGCCCTGGCCCTAAACATGCAAACAAAGCTTAGGGCCCCCCCGAAACCAGAAGCTTCACCAGCGCGGCCCCCTGCGGTGAGTTAGCGGAGCAGCTGCCGTCCGAAGTGCCACAAAGCACGGTCCTCAGCTTTCCCGTCTGTCAAATGGGCCTCCCTCCAGAAGTGGTGGCTCTGCACTGCCTACCCCCTGGGAGTGACGTATCGCAGGGCCCAGGACCTGTGGGTGTTTGCCCAGTGCTGGGGGCGGGGAGCAGAAAGGCCCTTGGTATTGAGAGACCCCATGATGGGTGAGAGCCCAGAAGGACCCTCCTGAGAGCAGGAGCCAGACTTTGTGGGGGCGATGCGCCAGCCAAGCCATTCTGCCAGAACAGGAGGCGCACCGTGGGGGCAGTGTGGGGGGCTGTCTGAAGGGGGCCAGCCCTGCTGGCCCAGAGGCCGTTGTCTGCCCTGGCAGCCCGCGTGGCTTTTGTCCATCCCTCTATCTGGTGGGCCCCTGTGGGTAGTCGGTCTCAGACCCCGCTCCCAGGCAGAAAGGAAGAGCTGGTGCCAGGAGCTAGAAAGCTGGGTGGTGGGTGAGTTCCTGGGGCCCTACCTCCCCTACCAGCCCCGTCAGCCTTCCCCAGGGGGCCTCTGGGTGAGGTGGTAGGTCTGCCTCGCTCCCAGGGAACCAGAACTGGGGCCGCTCCCGTGAACCTTGGGAGTCCTCCTGCCTCTCCTGCCTGGCTCCCTCCCCTCCCATGGGTCACCCCCTGCCCTGGGCCAGGGCTGGTTCCGAGGTCAAGACTGGCAAGACTGGGCGACCCAGGGTGGGCGGGAGTCTAGGACAGACAGAGCCAGCAGGACCAGCACACCAGCCCACAGGGTAGAGGTGAGCACAGGAGGGGTGGCTGGTGGGACAGAAAATCGACACACATATTCATCCATTTATTCACTAGCTCGAGGAGGTGCAAAGGAGACCTCTCTGGGAGGCCGTGTGAGGGAGGGGGGCCATGGCCTGAAGTCGATGCCCATGCTGGGTAGGGTCAGGAAGTGGACGGAAAGGGCACCATCCATCCGTCTGTCCGTCCGTTCATCCATCTGTCCACCCGGTGCCTCCTGTGTGCCAGGCCCCAGACCGGGCAGTTACTGGCCCCACTGGGCAGCCTGGTGGGCGCTACTGTCCCCATTTTATCAGCAAGACAACAGAGGCTCAGAGGTGTGAACGACGAGGTCCAGATCAGCCCAAGGGATAGGATCCAACAAAACTTGGGGGAGGGGGAGAGATGAGAGAGAGCTCTCACTTTCTTTTCACCTTTCTCAGAGGTTCAGAATCATGAAAAAAATACACGTTCATCACCACAAATCAGATGTTACAAAGGGAGGTGAGAAGCAGCTGTCCAGCCTCCCCTCTGCACGTCCGTCTGCACCGGGGCCGCAGCTGTGCTCCAGGCAGATGGACAGCACAGGAGTCCACGCAGGTGCCGCCACACAGTCAAGCAGCCGCTCCTGAGACGGGCAGGCTGCTTCCAGATCTGAAACGCTGCGAAGACCGCAGGGAAGAGCCTGGGCCTGCCCGCCTGCTGACCCACGATCCTGACACAGGTGGGGAAGGGGTCTGGGCCAGGCGAGCTCGGAGTGCCTGGCACCCGTGCCCTCCTCTGTGCTATTCCACCCCTGGCCCAGCACCCAGACACAGGGCTGGATGCCCTGACTCTGTCTTTCATGGCTTCTCAAACCTCCTGGTGCTGATTTTCTCCTTTCCTGACCCTAAGCTGTTACAATGATTTCACATGCTAATGTCCTCTTAAATTTATAAACCCACCTTCTCAGCTTCCCCTTCCTCTCCCAGCTGATAGGAGAAGCGACTGCACGGTGGGGCAGTGGGGCGGGGGACGAGAAGTCCCACCTGGCTTGGGCAACTACTTCACCTCTCTGTGCTTCAGTTTCCTCATCTGTGAAAGGGGCATGATAACGGCTCCTACCTTGCAGGGTTGTCTTGCAGTGCTTAGAGCCACAACTGCAGGGAAACGGGCAGATGTTAGTCACTAGCCTCATGGACAGTCAGTTGGGACAAGATGACTTGTTTGATTTCCAAGGGCACTACTGCTGCAGTCCCCTGATTTTGCAGTGCCACGCGCTTCCCACTAGGGGGCCCGGCCAGGGCGTGAGCATAACACGTTAGGTGTGTCTGTGCTGAGTTTCCACCACAGCCGGGCCAGGCAGAACCCAGCCTGTGGAGGTGGGATGGGCAGCATGGTCCCCGGTGCTGGGGGCAGTGCCATGGCTATTGGGATGGGACCAGGTCAGGGTGGAGGAGGGTTGGACAGATGGAGGCAAGAGGCAGGTGTGAGAAGCTCCCCCAACACCAAGCACACCCAGCTGCTGGATCCCTGCTCTCAGTGACCCCAGAGCCCACAGGGGGCCAGGCAGGGCTCTACTCCATCCCCGCCAGGACAGGAGGGAGGGAGGGAGGGAGGGAGGACCCGGTCTAGCCGAGGAGCCACCGGACCCAGGACAGAGTGCTTGCACAAGCAGGGCAGTGACGGTGCTTCCCAGGCCTCTCCTGCTGAGTCAGGAGGGCAGTCTGCCCAGGGCTGCCCTCCCTCCCAGAAAGCATCTGGAGCTGCGGTGGCCCCGCAGCCAACTCTGCGGGGAGTGTGGTCACTTCCCTGAGATGGACCACTCCTGGGAGTCTTTGGGTGGAGGAGCTGGGGGTGGGGTCTGGCTTCCCCCCAGCCTCCCCCAAGGAGGGGCTCACACCACACTGGGCATCAGGGGGAGGGGCCACCTGGACGGCTGTCTGGGTATTGGCCCTTCTGCTTCTGCTTATTGGCCCTCCAGGAAGCCTGACCCAGGCCTGCCTAAGGACCGGATCCCCTGAGGTCAGGCGGTCCCAGAGGGAAGATCTCAAGAGGGAATTTCCAGCACAGGTCCCCCTGACAGGGCCCATGCTTAGGGGCCAAGGGCTTCTGAGTTCCAGGGACAACCCCCCACGTGGGCACCTGCCACCATCCTGCACACTTGGGCCTTGCCAACCTGAAGGGGCTCCTTGGCCCCTTCCCAGACACTGGAGCTGGGGGCACTGGTCAGCTGAGGAGGCCTCAGGCGCCGTGTGACCCCGGGCACAACGTTGCACATCGACTGGCCTCACTGGAAGGAGGGCCCGGCTCCCCGGGCCACCCGGATCCAGAACAGCAGACGCTGGGCAGACCGGGCTTCCCCGAGCTGGCCGAGGGCGGGGCTCACCTAGGGTGGGTGCCTTTTTTTTTTTTTTTTTTTGCGGTACGCGGGCCTCTCACAGCTGTGGCCTCTCGCGTTGCAGAGCACAGGCTCCGGACGCGCAGGCTCAGCGGCCATGGCTCACGGGCCCAGCCGCTCCGCGGCATGTGGGATCTTCCGGGACCGGGACACGAACCCGCGTCCCCTGCATCGGCAGGCGGACTATCAACCACTGCGCCACCAGGGAAGCCCAGGGTGGGTGCCTTTTAAATGATGCCCTTTCTTGGGTCTCTGGGGGTCCCAAGGCCCAGCTTGACTGGGGGCACCTGAGAGCCACTCCCTGAGCTGAGGCTGGAGCGCTCCAGCCGGAGCGGAGCTCCCGCCCTCCCCGTGGGCAGAGTCAGAGGTCGAGGAGCCCGCGAAACCCTTTGGGACCAAGGCCGGCGCACCCAGCACTCGTTCAGTCGGGATCCTGCTGCCGCCCGGATAGCACTCAAGCCGCTGCGAGGGGCGAGGGGATCCCGGCTGCGCGGGGAGGGAGCGCGGCCCTTTGCATCCTTCTTTCCCAACCCGTCCTCCCCTCCTCCCCCGGACCTCCCCTCTCCCTCTCCCCTCCCCTCTTTTCCTGACCACAGTCCCCTCCTTCCCCGGACCCTGCCTTCCCTTCCCCTCCCCTCCGGCGGACCGAGCCCACCCTGCCCGGCGCGGCCCCAAGCGTCCACCAGAGGGCGCCCCGCTCCGGTTCAAGGATGCACCGCCCCCGCCCCCGCCCCGGCGAATCCTCGGCGCCCCGGCGAAGTTCGCCGCCCCAAACCCCCGCCCCCCGTAAAAAGGCGCACTCCGCCAGGGCCTGCTTAGGGCTGAAGGCCAGGCTTCGGGTGGCTACCGCTCTGCTCCCTTCCCTCCTGGCCTAAAATAGTCCTGGGATCAGCTCTCAAGCTCGACCAAATATAGCCTGGCCTCTCCAGGCTCAGGCCTTGCGCAGGGGCCCAGCGCCGGGTCTGGAGGGGCCTCACGGGCCTCTTTAGGCTGAACCACTTCCTCCCCTGCCAAGGGCTGCCTAGACACGAGGGGACGGCCGACGGGGGGCGGGGGGCACAGGCCTTCCCCGATCGGCCTGCCATGCCACACCTGCCCTGGGCAGCCCTCCTAGGACCCTGGAGAGCCTTCTTCCTAGGACTGGTCCCCACCCCCTGGGTCCCTAATCTCCCCTCCCCCTCCAGCACACTTACAGGGCAGACGCAGAGGTCCCCTTCACGTCAGTGTTCACCGGCCAACTGAAGATCCCCCATAAACAGCACACCATGCCCACACCCCCATCCTTGGACAGAGGAGGGGGCTGAGCTGCCCCGTCAAAGCCAGATGCCTTGGGAGGTGTGGTCCCACATCGGCCTTCTGAAAACAACAGGTCATGACCTGGAAGCAGACCCCCGGGTAGCTGCGGGAGGTCAAGAGTCCTCTTGCAGACATTCCTGGATGTGGCTGGGGGGGGGTGTCTGGGGAAGGCAAAGAGGGAGTGCGCAGGGGGAGAGGGTGGGACCGTGCTGCTCAGCACTTTGCCCTTGAGTGAGTCTGTGGAGGGCAGGACGGGGCTTTAGAGCAGACCCCAGAGGGTGGCCAGGAGTACAAGGGCCAGGGTTGCAGGGGCTGCAAGGCCAGCGCCGTTACAGAGGTCGTACTGGCAGCAGGAAGTGGTGGATGCGTGCTTGGAGTAGCCATCGTACACGGTCTCAAAGCAGCTGGGCACGCACGACTTGCTCACCTTCATCCTGGTCGGGGTGTAGTCTGCAGAGGGAGGGGGAGGTGGGCCAGGACCCTGAGGGGGCCAACCCCAGCATGCAGGGCCATTCGGCCAGGTTCCCCTAAGCCAGGAGCTCCCAAAAAGGATCCTGGGGCAGGTGGGAGCCTCCCTCCTCAGCTCCCTCACACTCCCCCACCCGCCACCGTGCTCCACAGGCGGGGCTGTGAGGGGCAGCCCAGCAACTCACAAGTGCGCGTGGTCATGCAGTAGGTGACCATGGCCGGGCAGCGCATGGGGTTGAAGCAGTTCTCGCCATTGTAGGCGCACACGTGGCAGTCCAGAGCCTGGGCTGGGGGCCGGGGGCCGGGGCCGGAGGGAGATTGGGGTCAGAGAACAGCAAGAGGCCCCCTCCTCCAGCCCATCAGCCCCCTGGTCCCGTCAGCTTCCCCAGGTCAGAAGAGCTGGGAGGAGAGGCGGTCACTGGGATTTCCGCCCCCACCCCCTCCAGCCTGCCTGCCCCCAAAGGTGGGTCTGTCCATCCCTCTGTTCTCCATCCATCTTACCCACAGGTAGGCCCACCAAGGCCACCAGGAACAGGGCGAACAGGGGCACCATGGCCGGAGGTGAGAGGGCAGAGTGGGAGCAGGGAAGTGGAGAGCAGCTGGTCTTCGATTCAACTCAGGCCAGGGCTGGGGCAGGGCACAGAGAGGGTGGGACAACCCCCTGCCCTCTGGGAGCTCCTGGTCGACTGGAGGCGCTATAGCCCTGCACAGAGGGGGATGAGGACAGGTGGTCACAGCAGGGCCTGAGGGACCCACAGGTTTGTGCAGAGGAGTCCCCCAACTCAGCCTGGGAGTCAGGGAAGACTTCCTGGAGGAGGAGACACGAATGAGATGAGAAGGAAGCAAGGGTGGGGGGCCAAGGGGAGGCCAGAAGTCTGGAGGGGCCTTGAACGCCAGGCCAAACCGACAGTCTACCGGGGATGGTTGATGCAGGGGCCCAGGAGCTTGGTACCCAGCCGTCTCCCACCCAGGGCCCTGGGGCCCCAGGGGTGGGTCTATCCTCACTGCTACCCCTACCCTTTGCCCCTGGCGTGTCCCCGCGTGGGCCCCCCCACTTCCTGACACTTTCAGGGCCCAGCTAGGGGCCCCTCTCCCGGAAGACCTCCAGAGCCCTGCCTGGGGTTTTGAGTCAGTACTGCAGAGCTCAGGCCTTGCGCAGGGGCCCAGCGCCGGGTCTGGAGGGGCCTCAGGGGCCTCTTTAGGCAGAGCCACTTCCTCCCCTGCCAAGGGCTGCCTAGACACGAGGGGACGGCCGACGGGGGGTGGGGTGGGGGTGGGCACAGGGCTTCCCCGATCGGCAGTGGACTCTGTCCAGCCTGTGGGGGAATGTGCTTTGAATGCACTCCAGGAGGGCACTTGGGCAAGACAAGAACTTCCCAGTCTGGATCTGCTGTTTGGAGCGGAGATGCCCACTCTCTCGGAAAGGGTCTGGGGGGTGTCTGGAGCACGACTCCCCTCCCCGCGCGGACAGTCCAGCCCCGGGTCCCCGCCTCGGGGAACTAAATTAGACCCTCCCGTTCCCGAGAACAACAAATCCATCTTCCATGACCCATTTTCCGGGCGTGCACCTCGGGATGTCGAAGGTCTGAGCAAGGCCGGGCCTGCGGCTCCAGCTCCTCCCGCCCCCTCCCGGAGAGCCCCGCCCCCAAGACTGCGGTCCCAAGTTCGGGCGGCTGTCGGGGGGACCTCAACCATGACCTTCACCACCATGAGCCCCCGTTGCGCCTAGGACTCACCCCTCGCCGGCCCTGCGAGCCCGGGTCTGACAGTGCGTCAGTCCTTGAGCCCAGCACTGCCCACGCCGCGCCGCCGCCCCGCGGCAGAACCGCCCATCGCGCGTGACCTCACCGCAGGCCCCGCCCCGCCCCGCCCGCGAGTTCGTCCTTCCCTCGGGGACCGGGACCCCCGCCCCCCGCGGAGGGCCAACCGCGCCCAGACCTAGGCCCCCGCAGTGACACCCGCGCTACCCTCAGACGCACGTGCACCTCGCGATGGGGCACGGGGACGGAATCTTCTGCCCCTCCCTCCCTCTCCCTGCTTCCGCCCGCCGCCCTTCGCCCACTCACCCCCCGTGCTGCTCGTCAGCCCCGCACCCCAGCAGCAGCCCGTGCCCCTTCTTCCTTTAGCCCAGTTGTACAGGGATGTTAGCGGAGCTGCAGCGAGTGCCAGGGGTGGGGAGGCGCTGATTTCTGGATCCGGCTTCTGGGTCCCCACGTGGTCCCGCTTTACCTGCTGTGTGACCTCGGCAAGTTACCTAGCATCTCTGGGCCTCGGTCCCCACACCAGGTCCCTCCTAACAAAGCGTAAAATCAAGCCTTGAAAGAAGCCCATTGTTTCATGGACCCCCTTCCACGGTAATAATAATGTTTAAGGCAAAATTTAAGATTTTCATGGGCCCTAAATTTTTTTTTTTTTTCTAATGTGAGGAAAAAAAATGCAACATTTTCTTTGACCCTCAATTTTATTTTTCTTTAAAAGAGTTGAACCACTTTGGGGACCCTAGGCCCTGAGCCTCCAGAGCGAAGTGGGCACTCTCCCTGGACAGACTGGGATGGTTGGTCACCCTATTTGCCAAATAGTCCCTGAGATGCCTCAGGGTGCCAGGAGTTGGAGATAAAACGGGCAAACATTCCCCAATATTCTCGCGGTCATGAAGCTCACACTCCACTGGGGCATATGCTGTGGGCTCCAGCATCAGATCATGATGAATTAACAGCAACTGGATTTTCCTCCTGCCTTTAAACAACTGAAAAATGGGGCAAAATAAATGAAGCCACAGTTCTCCGAGGTCGCACAGCAGGCAGCAGGGGCCGTGACCCTGGAGGTGGGGGAGACAAAGGAGCTGCAGGCCACAGAGCAGGGAGGGGAAACCCAGACAGAGCCCGGGACTCTCTGACTGAGGAGAGGAGAGTTCAGGGAAGCCAAAGCAGCTGGATCTCACAGGGCAGAGAGGAGAGAACTGTCCCCTCTCCAACCCACAGGGCTGGGGAGGTCAGCAGAGGGTGCGTGTGTCTTCAGCTGAGGGCCCATCAGTGCACACATTTGAGGAACCAACCCCAAGATGTGGAAGGAGCAGGCACAAGGGTTCCCAGAGCTCACACAGGGCTGGAGGAGAAACCTTGTGTCAACCGAAAAAAATACAAACCCTCACAACCTAAAAGTCTTGAGTTAATATTTTATTTGGGGACCCTACTGAGGACTATAGCCCAGGAGACAGCCTCTCAGCTCTGAGGAACTGGTCCAAAGAGGTAAGGGAGGAGCCGGGACATATAGGAGTTCTTGCTGGGAAAAAACAAACGAACAAACAAATGTACTCGAACATCAAAAGATCACTGCTAGTCACAAAAAGTAGACATCGCAAGTTAATGATTTTAGTGCTTTTCTCTGTTCGGGAAGATGCAAGAGTCTGGGCTCATTGAAATTATTCCTTTGATGTGCATCTTAGCTATTTAGGGCAAGTATCCAGTTTTCCTCTATCCTGAATTCCCCTCAGGGAAACTATAAACTCATGGAACCCAGAAATTCAATGAACCTCAAGCACAAGAAATTGAAGAAAACTATACCAAAACACATCGTGATCAATTGCTTAAAACCAGTGATAGGGGCTTCCTTGGTGGCGCAGTGGTTAAGAATCTGCCTGCCAGTGCAGGGGACACAGGTTCGAGCCCTGGTCCGGGAAGATTCCACATGCCGTGGAGCAACTGGGCCTGTGCTCCACAGCCGCTAAGCCTGCGCTCTAGAGCCCGCAAGCCACAACTACTGAGCCCATGCTCCTAGAGCTTGTGCTCCGCAATTAGAGAAGCTACTGCAATGAGAAGCCCATGCACCGCAACGAAGAGTAGCCCCCGCTCACTGTAACCAGAGAAAGCCTGCACACAGCGACAAAGACCCAACGCAGCCAAAAATAAATAAAATAAAATTTTTTAAAAAAACAGTGATAAAGAGAAACCACTAAAAGCAGACATTGTGTGATGCACAAGAAAAGAAGGACGCCAGCAGATTTCTTGTCAGAAACAGTACAAGCCAACACAGTGAAGCAATATTTGAAATACCAAAACACAAAAACAAAACAAACAACTTGGAATTATATGCCCCCCCAAAACACCTCTGAAAAGTGAAGGGGAAATAAAGATATTTTCAGACATGCAAAGGCAAAAAGAATTCTTTTCTAGAATTAAAAAAAAAAAAAAGTAAAGAAAGAGCAAGAAAAGAAAAATCAAAGAGCTCTACTTAATAAAGTAACAAAAGAGATAAAATGGAATCACAGAGAGTAATCTGGTCATTGACAAGAATGCAGAAAAAGAGGGGAAAGGAAAAAGAACAAGTGGGACAGAGAGAAGACAGAAGGCGGGGTGAGAGACTTAAACCCATGACACCTCTAATCACACTGAAAGGTCCAAACACCCCAACTAGGAAGCAGAGGTGGTCAGATTAAATAAAACGAGAAAGAGCCATGTCTCTGCTGCGCTCAAGAAGTCCACTGTACATGTAAGATCACATGTAGGTTAAAAGGCAAAGGACGGAGGAGGAGACACCAGGCTCACAGTAATTAAAAGAAAGCAGGAGTGACCACACTCACGTCAGACAAAGTGGATTTTAGAGCAAAAGATATAGCCAGGAATAAAGAAGGACGTTACATAATGATAAAAGGATCGGTTCATTAAGGGGACATAGCAATCCTAAATGTTTATGCACCTAACAACTGAGTTTCAAAACACACAAAGCCAAAAAACCTGAGAGAACAAAAAGGAGAAAAAGAAAATTCATGACTCCAGCCAGAGATTTCAACACTCCTTTCTTAGAGAATTTTTTTTTTTTTTGGCTGCATTGGGTCTTCGTTGCTGCACGTGGGCTTTCTCTAGTTATGGTGAGCGGGGGCTACTCTTCATTGCAATGCGCGGGCTTCTCGTTGCGGTGGCTTCTCTTGTTGCGGAGCACGGGCTCTAGGCACGCAGGCTCAGTAGTTGCGGCGCATGGGCTTAGTTGCTCCGCAGCATGTGGGATCTTCCCGGACCAGGGCTCGAACCCGTGTCCCCTGCATTGGCAGGTGGATTTTTAACCACTGCGCCACCAGGGAAGCCCAACACTCCTTTCTTAAGAGCTCATAGAAGTCAACGGAAAATGAATAACGATAAAGGAGACTTGAACAACACTACCAGCCCATGTGACCTGCTTGATAAGTACAGAAGGAGAGCCCGTTCTTTTCAAGGACACACAGAATATTAATCAAGATAGACCTATTGTGGGCCGTAAAATAAATCTCAACAAATCTACAGGGATTGAAATCCTACAAATTATTTTCTTGGGCTACAATGGAATTAAATCAAGAACAGAAAAATAAGATCACCAAATATTTAGAAACTGGGCAACACAGTTGGGTGGGCTAAAGGAAAAATTTTAAAGGAAATTAGAAAGTATTTCTAACTGAATGAAAATGAAAACACAATATATCAAAGTTAGTGAATGCAGCTAAAGCAGTGTTTAGAAGGAAAATTTTGGCATTAACACTTGTATGAGAAAAAATAAAGTTCTCGACATAATGGCCTATGATCCCACCTTCAGAAACTAGAACAAGAGTAAATCAAACCGCACGTAAGCAAAATAAAGGAAATGATAAAAATAAGAGCAAAAAACCAAGGAAATAGAAGAAGAAAATCAATAGAGAAAATCAATCAACTGACAGTCATCTTGAAATTGGCTATCAGTGGTCTGATCAGCGTCATCTTGATTGTTTTAAGTACAGTTAATCTTCGTTTCCAGGGTTGGTTTGTTCCCATTTCTTTGAGGCCAGTTCTCAGAATTGTGGCAGCTTATGTCATGGCTACAGCCTGGTCATCATGTAGTTAACTTCTTCCACCTGGCGGGGATTTCTAACCTGGGCCCCAGGTGGCCTCGGTGTCCCTTCAGGGATGGCTGCTCTGCGGAGCCTTCCCTGACCCCGTGTGGCAGCCTCCTCCTCCTTCTGCCCCCGCAAGTTTGCTGACCGCACCCCTGGCTTCCAGGTGGGGGGTGAAGGGTCTTCTCCGGAGTTTGGCACCAGAAGGCACTCTCCTCCCTGGCTCCAGCTGGCCCAGCTCAGAGCACCTTCCCCTCTCCGGAGGCGGATGTCCCTGACCTCCCACCTCTTGATTCAAATCCCAGCCACACGGCCGGCCTGCTGTGGGATATCCCGAGGACTCGGGATGGTCCGCGCCCTGTGCGTCCCCGCCCGTCTGTCCGACCGCAGTGGCCCGTGTGTCTGATCCGGCCTTTCCACTTCTTGCCGCGGGTGCCGGGTGCCGAGGGCACACAGTGAGCTCTGAGGGAGGGGAGAGGCATGCCCCCTTGGCAACTCCTCCCAAGGCCCGGCTCCCCGGTGGCCACCGGGGGGGGCGCGCTGGTCCTCGGAATATTCCCGTCGCAGCAGGAGCTACGGTCGGATCTCAGCCCACGGGAGCGCGGAGCGGGAGAGACCTGCCGCGGGCAGAGGGTGTTGCTCAAGGTCACCTGGTAGGACAAGGTGGGACCCGGGCGAGCCTGGGCAGGCGGGGCTTGGCCGTGAGAGGTGGGGGAAGGGCTGGCAGGGTGGGCGGGGCGGCCCTGCAGGGAGGGGTTCCACCGCGTGGTCTCAGGCAGGCTGGTGGCTGCCTGGTGAAGAGCTACGGCCTCGCATCACTGCTCCACTGACAAACTTCTGCCAGCGCGCCTACTCAGGCCTCCCCCAGGAGGGCCCTCCTTGTCTGGGGCTGCAGAGGAGGTGTCTGGGGAGGGTCGTGTCCCCTCCGGGGGTGAAGGGTGATGGTGCCCCTCCAGGCATCATGCACGCTGCCGAGACTGGCCCTGGGTGACAAACCCTGGGACTTGGGGGCCGGTGTGTGTGGATGGCTCCTCCCCACCTCCTCTACTCCCGGAACTAGCACAGACATGACCACGCTGGTTTGCAACCATTTATTCCGGTGCAGGGCTTTGGGTAGAAAAATAAACGGAAACCAAACAGAACGAATATGAAGCCTGAAGGGAGCCGAATGCCTCCTGTCCCCCCTCCTCCCCTCGCTGCTCAGGGAGGGGCGTCCTCTTGTGCTGGGGGAGGGGCGGCTCCAAGCCAGCAGCTCTTCGTGCCGCACCACCGCCCTGCCCTAGACCTTCCAGGGGAGCCCCCAGCCAGGGTGTCTGAGCCCCCATCCTGGCCAGGGAGAGGAGGGGGTGGGGCCCCGGTCCCGAGGGTCACAGGCTGGCGGCCCAGGTGAGGGCGTGGAGGCCCAGGGCCAGCGCCAGGCCGAGGGGGGCGCTGGTGAGCAGGGCGCGGGCGGGCGCAGCGCTCTGCAGACTGCCGTTGCACAGGTCGCCCGTGCAGCACAGGGTGGCCGAGGCCCCTCTGCTGACTTGGCCCTGCAGGTTGTGCGTGGGCGTGCACGACTCCGCGCAGTCCTTCTCCACCAGGTTCCCAGATAGGGGCTCCACTGGGGACAGGCGGGCGAGGTCAGACCAGGCACCGCCTCCGACCCCCAGGGCCTCCCAAGTACCAGTTCCCAGCTTCCATCGCCACCGTGACCGGTCAGTCACCGAGATCACTCCCACCATCCTCCCCAGGGATGATCCTCCAAGCCCTGGGGCACCGGGACAGAGCCCTGGAGAGTCCTGCAGGGGCCCCTTTCCCCTCCCCCAGATCGCTCACCCTTGGTCACCGTCTTGCAGAAGCTGGAGTTGACTGAGCAGCTCTGAGGTTTCTCACAGTTGGTGGAGCTTGTGCATACGTGACACTGGAGAGCCTGGGCTGGGGGCGAGGGTGTAGGGGTTTCAGCAGGCCCCAGGGAGACCTCCCAGGGAGACAGGGATGCCTGGGTTTACTGCCAGAAAAGACTCCTGGACAGAGCCCTCTGTCACCCCTGCCCTAGGCCAGTCGCCTCTGAGGCCCCTGGGCCCCGCCAGGGTTTAGGTCTTGCACAC
Organism: Grampus griseus; assembly: GCF_964374135.1. NCBI lineage: Eukaryota > Metazoa > Chordata > Mammalia > Artiodactyla > Delphinidae > Grampus > Grampus griseus. The sequence continues at coordinate 1,455,759 of NC_139011.1, read as the reverse complement.
AGCCTCAGGAGGCAGGAGGTGACAGTCCCTGTCTGCTGGGGCCCTGGCAGCCCACCCGGAGGAGCTGTCCAGTGCCGGGCATCCCTAGAGGACCAGTGAGGAGGTGGCCAGTATGGGGCGCACTGAAGACCCTTCCCCAGGGGCATCAGAGGCTCTGGGATTTGCTAATAGTGGCTCACAGGACCTGGCTGCAGTCCCCACCCTGGGGGCTGTCTCCTGGTGGGGAGCCCACGGTGAGGACCTGAGGCTGCGTTGGGGTCCCGGAGGCTGTCAGGTTGGCCATGCTGAGCCTGCGGGGGGAAGGGGGAAGGGTGACCCAGGAGGGCCCTGGGCCCTGGAGAGGGGGATCGGGGCTGAACCCTGAGTATCTGTCTTTCCCCAGGAGAGGCATCTGAAGACAACTCCCAGCATCGCTCCCTCTCAGAACGTCTGATTCTTGGGGTTGATTTTCTGATTCTGAAATATTGTTAAGTCTGTGATCCCACAAAATTAAGATGCGGGGTTCACTTTGTTCTAGGGTTCACAACGCCAAGGTTCTCCGTGCCTAGAGGTGAGCAACTCCAGGCTTCCAGGGTCCGGCTCCCCACTGCCCCCAGCCCCCAGCCAGCCCCTCACCTGGCCCAGAAGCCACAGCCAAGGCAACAAGGAACAGCAGGGCTGTCTTCATCTCGGGTGTTCCCGGGGCAGTGGGAGCCCCTCCTCTCCGGAGGCCTTATAGCTGGGACCGGTGCTGGTGGGAGGGAGGGGCGGGGACCTGCCCCTTCCGGCCTGGCCCACTCCCTCCAGCGAGGCACACCCCTGCCCTGCCAGCTGGAGGGATCTCTGCCCGCGCTCCACCACCACCCCCCACCACCCCCCACCGCCTGCCCTTCTCTGGGCTGTGGACAGAGGCCTCAGCTGGCTCTGCAGCCTGCCTCTTCTCTGTCCTCTGCCCAGCTCTGGTTACTTTGTCTTTGACCTTCCGCTTTGTCTCTGACTTCCACCCTCAGATAAGGTCACAGAGTCCCAAGCCTGTGTGGTTGCCCTGGGGGTGCCCAGTGCTGTGGTCGGGGCCGAGGGGCGTGGTGCAGGAGGAGGTTCAGGCCCTGCCTTCTTGGGCTCCCGGGGGCTCTGGGTTGCTAGGTTGACCCCCAGGGGTCCTGGGGAAAAGACCCTAGGGAAGTGAAGTGTTCACTAAGATGTCTGGACCTCGGGAGAAGGGGAAAGAGAAGCCCTCGGGGCAGGGACGTGGATGCCAGATGTGCCTGCGGAGAGGTGAGCACCAACTGGGTGAGGGATGTGAAGTCCAGCGGGGCCTGGGGCTTCGGAGGAGGGGCAGGGGCTGGATGCTGGGGAGGGGGTGGTGTGGAGGCAAAGACTCAACCCCCCGTCGTCTCCACCGCCCCTGCCTCCCATCTTTCCAGGCCCAGGCCCCCTCCTCGCCAAGTGCTCCCTCCGCCACGTTCCAGCCCGGCCCTCCTCCAGCAGCTGCCTGTGTCCTGCCTTGTGACAATTGCTCTCCGTGTCTGCTTTGGTCCTGAAAGGCAGTGTGCTCTTCTAGGCCAGGCCTAGGGCCCTGCCCGGTGCGGGGTTCGGCTGGGGGCTGCCGGGCAGATCCCGCCGCACCTTCCCCCTCCAGCACTGCTCACAGGAAGGACTCGGGCCTCTGCGCGTAGGCTCCCCCTTCCCTTGTCCCTCTCCCCACAGGTTTCCCTGTCTGCTTGCTGGCCCTGGGACCCCACTACTTCTCCAATGTGCCCGGCAGACCCTGCTAGGAGGTGCGGGTGGGACCCGCAGAGGCAGGCTGTGATGACGCTGAGTGGGGCCGGGGCACCGACGGAGGTCGGCCCTGGGCCGCTGCCAGCAGCCGAACCTGCCGGTGGACATCCCCCTGAGGGTCTGGTGGGGCAGCGCCTGCTGTGGGGATCTGGGCCAGCCTAAGGCTCTTCGGAGCAGAGGCTCAGGACGGTCAGGTCTGGGCTACAGACCCCTGGCCTTTCCTCCTGGCAGGCCCCCGGGCAAGCTGGCTTCTGAGCTGGGCCTCACCTCCTCCCTGCCGAGTCAGGGGTGCATATCGTGATGCTGGGGGTCCAAAGAGGTGTGCCCACCCTGAAGCAGTCACTGGACCTGCAAGACCTGCACGATGGTGGAGGGGTGGTGCTGCGGTGCCTTCCAGGATCCTGGGGGGCACGGGGGGGCAGGCAGGAGCCCCCGAGGCAGCCCCGCATCAGCCGCCTGAGCCCGCAAAGGCTGCGGGTCCTACTGGCTGGTCCCTGGGGCTTGTTTAAGGCAGCTGGGGTCTGGATTGACAAGGCAGGTGACGTGGGGGTCCCTGGGCCCTGATCCAGAGAGAGAAAGTCACCCTGAGCTCCGAGGCCTCCCTCGGAGTGGAAGGAGGGTGCCCAGGAGGCCCTGGGAAGCAGGGCACAGGGCTCAGTGACAGGGTGGCAACTAGCGAGGGGTGGCAGATGGCAGGTGGGGAGTGGTGACTACTTGGGCCAAGGGTCATGGAAGCTGCTGGAAAAATAGGTTTGGGGGATTGGATTTCCTGTCGGGCCCGGTGGTGCTGCAGGATCCAGGGATGTCGGGCCGGCTGGGAGTGGAGGTCTGGGCGTGAGGGAGTTGGGCAGCGGGCTCCCTGCATGTGGGGCTGGAGGGGGCCCTGTACCCCCGATCCACCTCCGTGACGCACCTCAGGCTTTTACGTGGCTGTGTGCCCTGGTGGCAGGGCTAGACACTGGAGCAGAGGCAGCAGCTGGTCCTGTTCTGTGGGAAGGAGGCCTTTGCCCCAGCAGGGCTGCCCACGAGGACGCGAGCTGCCTCTCCTGGGGCTTCCTAGCAGAAACATCAACCCCAGATACACTTTACTTGTGGGAGAAAGTGGGTGATTCCATGACTGGGGCTCTCAGAGAACTGGGAGTTACCAGGACGGTGCAGTCGGGGAGGGCTTCCTGCAGGCAGTGCTCTGGCCACCACGGTCTTAGAGGCCGGGTTCAGGGGAGAGAGGAGCCCTGAAGCTCGTCCCCTACCAACCCCTTTCACCGGTGAGGAAATAAGGGCCAGAGAGGGCCGGGCTGGCGCCAGGTCATCCGGGAGTGGGGCAGAGACTGGCTTGTTTCTGTCACCACTGACCCCTCCTTCCCTCCGCCCTCACATGCTGGAGAGAGCAGCTGCTTTCCAGAACCCAAGCCCTCCTATCAGCCTGGGTCCCTAGACCTGACTGTACCAGCAGGCGTGACGCCCAGGAGAGGCCTTGGAGGGAATACTACCCCCTACACCCACCCCCAGCCCTGCCTGCTCCCTGAACTCAGCTGGCCAGGAAGCCAGACGCCAGGACAAGCCCAGGCCTCTGCCTGCAGCTGAGGTTCTCCTGCCCGGGCCCTCTCCCTGCACCTTGCCTTCCTGCCTGCTCCCCCTCGTCTCAGCCTGGGCATGGGAGAGGGGCAGGGCCACTGGGGTTACACAGAGCAGGAGTGTGGGGCATGGGAGAGGGGCAGGGCCACTGGGGTTACACAGAGCAGGAGTGTGGGGCATGGGAGAGGGGCAGGGCCACTGGGGTTACACAGAGCAGGAGTGTGGGGCATGGGAGAGGGGCAGGGCCACTGGGGTTACACAGAGCAGGAGTGTGGGGCATGGGAGAGGGGCAGGGCCACTGGGGTTACACAGAGCAGGAGTGTGGCCCAGAGAGGGAAGCGCCTGGCCCAGCGTGGCACAGCAGGCACCCCAGGCCTTCCAAAAGGCCCCCAGGCCTGCCCTCCAAACCTCGGGCCGGGACAGGCTTCTTCAGCTCAGGTCACCATAAGGGCAGCCCCGGCCCCGGCTATACCCCCAAACCTCCCTCCACCTCGAGGCACCCCATTCACCCCCTCCTTCATTCCTTCAACAGAGTTTTAGAAGGACTCAGCACGTACCAGGCACAGAGGGTGCAACGGAGACTGAACGAGGAGAGACAGGATCCAGGCTTCAGGGCCCCCTGACTAGGTGGGGAGACGTCGAGGGGGTGGACACGTGATGCTCTGTGTGTACCCCACGTGAGCATGATTATCAGGGAGGCCGAGGGACCCAGGGGGGCTCTCCCCGGGGTGGAGTGGGGAAGGGCATCCCGGCAAGGCAGCCAGGGTCTGGCTCAGGGGCCGTGCATGGCCTTGGGGGTCATGCTCCCTTTCTGTCTCTCTCTCCTTCCCCAGCTGGAGTGAAGTGACTTCCCCTGAGTCAGGCAGCGGAGTGATGCAGGGTCTCCCTTGGGCCTGCTCTGTTCCTGTAAGTCACACACCTGCAGCATATGGGGCCTCCCTCAGCTGACATACAGAGGGCAGGGCCTTGCCCAGGGTCACCCAGTCAGTGAGTGGGAGCCAGAGCTGGGCCTGGCCCCCCAGCATGGGGCTCTGACCCTCACCGTGGCCTCTCCACTCATCCTTCCTGGTGCAGGAGAGTTGCCCTTACACCCAGGGCCGCGGGCCTAGATGTAGGTCTCTCTCACCAACTGCCCAGGGCCTGCCGTGGCCCCATCCATCCTAGATCATCCCCTGGGGCCCTGGCCACCAGCTGCCCTGCTCCAGAGACACCTTCTCCCCATCGCTGGGCGAGGCTTCTGGGTGCAGTTAATATCCTTGGGCTGGGCTGGGGGCTGGGGTCCAAGGCCGGCTCTGCCCCTCTGCGCTGGCCTCTCACACATGCGGGGCCCCTCTTTCCCGCTCTGCCAGACCGAGAATCCAGGGAGTAGCTACATGGGCAGCGCTTCCCTGCCTGGAGGCACAGCCTGCTGCCCATGGGCAACCCTTTCCTGCCTGGAGGCACAGCCTGCTGCCAGGAGTGGCTGGGCAGGAGCCCTAGGGCCAAGAGAGGCCAATCCCCCTGAGAGAGGCCTCACGGGAGCCCTGCTCACAGCAGCTCCTAGGGCCAGCACTGGGCACCTCTCCACGGAGCCCCACATGGGCCCTGACCGTCAGCTTCTCTGGCTGTGTCCCTGAGAGGACACTGGGACTTGGGGATCTGGGTGATGAGGGCGAAGCCCTCAGGTGTGAGCTGCGTCCTTCCGTGAAGGCATGGGTATAGGTTCTGGGGTAGTGACCACGGGACCCTTCTCACTTTCCACCCTCACTTCTCTGTCCTCACTTGCTCCCAACACCTACCCACCCATCCGCTCATCTATCCATCTTGCACGCATGCAGCCATCCATCCATCTATCCATGTGTCCATCCACCCATCCATTATCCATCCATCCACCCTCCCCATCTGTATATCCACTCATCTACCTATCCATCCATGTATCCACCCTTCCTTTTATCCATGCATTCATCCATCTTCCATCCGCCTATCAATCTATCCATCTGTCCATCCATCCATTCAACCATCCACCATCTACCCATCTACTCATTCCACTTGCATGTCCTCTAGGAAATAATTACAGTGATGTTTCTCTATCTCCTCTCTCCTCTCTCCTCTTCCCTTCCTCATTTATACACACACCTACCCCTGACAAGAGAAAACAGTAATTCTCAAAGACCACGGAGTGAAACCTGGTGGGACTCTGAGAGCCTTAGGTCTGCAGGTGGTTGGCAGGCAGCTCTGGAACTTGCAACACCTGACATGCAGACACTCCCTTTTTATTTAAGATTATGTTAACTGGGGAGGAGAAGGGCTTTGGGAGGACATCACTGATCCTAACCCTTAAGAGGGGAATAAATATCTAATATAAATCATGCGCTCCGTATCTGTCCGTCTTTGGCACTAGTACCTCTTACACAGGGCAGTGGAAAGTCCTTTCCTTGGCAACCCTCCACCCCTGTCACTTTGTCCCCTGCCCCTTGGGAACAGGAAATGACCCCTTTTTGGGTGCTGCCACTCTTTAAGCCCCACTAAAATATGGCCAGGACAACCTAGAATTTAACAAAAAGGATTTTTGGAAACAGCTGATGAAAGTCTGGAATTGGGACTATGTGTCGGGGAAGTCTTCAGTCTGCAGTGAGACCCCGATTTCAGACGTGGACAGCCTCTCTGCAGACCCTGCATTTTGCAGACACGGTTCCCAGGCACAGGGCGATGGGAGCCAGCAGAGCGGCGTCGGCAGCAGCCACGTGGCCTGGGAGCTAGTGGCACTCTGTCCTCACGGGGCCGGGCGTCTGCTCCTCCAGGCTTCAGGCGGCTGTTGAGCTTGGGGTCTGGAACAGCCCAGCTCCAACGCTTTCTGCTCAGCTTGGTGGCCTCAGGGACCCGGCTCTGGCACCAGTCCTGGTCCAGGAGTTTGCATATTGTTGCAGCCCTCTCTGGGTGTGGGTATAGCCCTGGGGCAGGGAGGTGGGTCCCAGTCTGGGCCTGCCAGGAGCTCATGACTACAATCCCAGGGGCTCAGGGGATCAGAGGGTTTGTGCCGTCATAACTTTGGATGTTATGTAAGAAGGGAGCAGGGGCAGCCTCCCTGGCTGGAGGAAAGGTGACTCACAGAGGCCCAGGAGCCCCCAGGGATGTGCCCAGAACAGAGGAAGCAGCTCTGACTGCGAAGCCCAGGGCACACGGAGGGCCTGGTGCTCCAGGACCCCTGCTGGCTGGCGGTCTGGGCTTCTAGCCCAGAAGACTGCAGAGTCACCCCTGCTCCCAAGCCCTCTGAGCTCCAGCTGCCTCCCTGCACTCCCACCCCACCCTCCCTCAGGGATTTCAGAAATAACAGGTCGAAGCCTGAGCCTTCCACAGACGGCCCCACCCCCGCGCCCCCTATATGCTCCTCCCTAAACCAGCAGCAGAAGCGGGGGCTCCAGGGTCAGAGCCAGCCTCCCTGCCCCACTGCCCGAGAGCCCTGCTCTGCTGGCACGTCAGGTGCCCACCCTCAGTCTTCCCGCCGGGGGTCCTCTTGAAGTCCCTCCAGCCCTTCCCTACCTCCGGGCCTTTGCACCTGCCGTCCGGCTGCCCGCCTGTGGTCAGGATCACAGCCACAACCTCGCCCTCTGAGAGGCCAGTGAGCCCTGCAGCACCCGACCTCCTCCCGAGTCCCCGTCAGAACTTGCGGGCCCACCTTTGCTTGTCGGTTTGCGGGCTACGGCCCCCAGGTCTGCTGTGTCACCGTGGTGTCTGTGTCCACGTGACCTCTGAGTGTCTGTTGATTTAATGACTGAGGGGCACCTGTAGGTGGGCATAGAGAGAACTCAGGCTTGGGTGCAGACCACCACTCCCCCACCAGGAGCTGGGGGGCCGGGAAAGGGTCCGGAAGGCTCTTCGTGCCTCAGTTTGCTCAGCTGTAGTGAGGGAGAGTGAGTGCCTTCATCTGGAAACAGCCCCCTTGCCCCACCCCTACTTCTGAACACAGAAGCTCTTGGAGGAGGTGGCCATGAGTCGTCATGTGGCGTCCAACGTGGCTCTCCGTTGGGACTTGTAGGGGTGGGGCCTGCCCCAGAGGGAAGGTTGGTCAGAGAAGAGAGGCAAGAAAGGAAATTTCCACTTTCCTTAAGAGAAGAAGCCCCAAGCTTCTAAGGCTGGGTGGAGGGGTCCAACCCTGAGCTCCACCTTTGCTACTGGGATGGCTGCCCCATACGTGCCCCATAAACACCTCTTCCTGGGCCTCTGGGCCTGGCTGTGCTGGGGGCTGGGAGGGCCCCCAAGGGAATCCTGACACCCTTATTGCAAGGCAGGGCACCCTCAGCCTATCTTGTCCCCCAGACATAGCCCAAGGTGCAGACAGCGGGCAGGAGTCCCACAGGAGGGCAGGCCCCCTCCCACTGGCTTGAAACCTCTGCTGCCCTGCACTTCTCGGGACTGCTGTGCTCCCCGACGGAACGGCCACCACTGCCCTGTCACAGGAGCAGGGACCAACAGTGGCTGGGCACACAGGCTCTGGGGCCAGAGAGGTGGCTGCCGGGAACAGGAAGGGCCTTCCTCCCTCTGGGGCAGGTAGACGGGCTCCTGAGGAAGGGCCCTGGGCAGACGTGTGGAGGAGCAAAACCTCTGGAGAGCCGGGGGCCTTGGGCCCTGGGCGGAGACTCAGAGCTCCGGGCGCCTGGCGTGCCCTGATCGGGGATGTAGGATGGGCAGGGGTGGGCACAGAGCTGAGCACCCCTGCCGGGGCACACTGAGGCCCCGAGGGGCTACCCGGGGGGTGCCGTGTCAGCCCCCAGCGTGGGATTTGCTGAAAGCATGTTTCTGCCTCTCTGGCCCAGGGTGTTCGGGACAGAAGTTGGCTTCCTAGAGAAGAGGGAAGCGCTGCGTCCCCACCTGAGCATGTGCCTTGCTGAGGACCGCCCCATAAAGCGCCGCCTGCCCCTCCAAGGCACAGCGGGGCCCCCCAAGACCGAGGACGAGCAAACTCACCAGACCCCACGCCTCAGACAGCTCAGAGCAGCCCTGCAGCTCTATTCCTTCTCTCTCAGCACCCTGCGGGGTCGCCTCTGGGGGAGGTAGGGCCACCTCCCAGTACCGATGCCCCCCCCACCCGTGGGCAACCAGGGTACCATGGGAAAGGTCTGACTTCGCCTGGCAGGGGCTGGCAGGGGCGCCAGTGGCCTTCCAGAGGCTCCGTCCCTCTCCGATTTCAGCACCCTGAGCCCCGGAGGCAGGAAGGAAGGAGGCCCCGTGGGTCTGTGATGCATAAATGCTCTGGCTGACCAGTGGACAGGAAGGTGGGAGAGCGAGGCGGCTGGAGGGACCCTGACCCTGCCTGTCACTGTCACCAGCAGGCCCTACTCGAGAGCTTGGGCCCCGGTTCAGCTCGCGGCTGCTCAGACCTGAAGATTGGAGGAAGGAGGGGCCTGCCCTGGGGGTGTGAGGGGAGCCTGGAGAAGGCAGGGTCTGGGTGTGGTTGGGCAGGGCAGGCCGGGGTCCCAGCACAGTGCGAGGTGCCCAGGTCAGGGGTCCTGCCACCCATGATGTGAGGTGGGGAGCCCGGGAGATGCACCCCCGCCGGGCTGCCGACCGAGGCCAGGCGTCCCAGCCATCACCCTCCTTGCGTGCCCACATCTTGCAGAATCCATGGACCGCCTGCTCCCTCCCTCCCAAGTATTTTACATGGACTCACTCAAACAGGGAAGCCCATGCTGGGGCCTTGCTGTGACGGTGTTGTTGGGCTGCTGAAGGAGTTTCTCTTAACCGACCCTTGTATGGACACGTGAGTATTACAAACAAGGATGGGTAGTCCCTGCCCCCTACAGCCCCGGGGTGGGCCCCACTGCGGGGATTCCTGCTGGAGGGCGTGGTGTCCCCCGAGGGTCTGGGTGGGCCGAGGAGAGGCCAGCGGGGTGTGCAGGCGTGCAGGGCGTGCAGGGCGTCAGGGCGGGGCGTGGGTACTTACCAGGGCGCATAATCACACAGTACTTGTTGGGCGGGGCACTCCACCAGAGGCTCGCAGGGCTCGAGGCCGCAGCACTGCAGGGCCTGGGCTGGGAGGAAAGGAAGCAGACCCGTGGTCAGTCTGGGCTGGGGGCTCGGGCGGCCACTGGGGTGGGCAGCCTGGGGGCCCGGGCCTGGGGCTAGACTGAGCGCCCCCTCTTCCTGGTCCCCTGGGACAGGCCGAGGGGCAGGGACTGCTGTGCTCCACTGGCCCTGTGTGTGTGAGCGCCAGTCTGGCAGCAGGAGTGCGGGCAGAGGCGGTGGGTGGAGGTCTGCAGGCTCCCCCGGGACAGAGACGACCTGGGTCCTCTTCCTCACTGCCCCGTCCCTCTCTGGGCCGCAGTGTCCTTACCTACAGGATGGGGCTCCAGGCTCAGGACTGCTGCCTACACACAGTAGGTGTTAAGTGTTGTTTACTAACAGGAAGGAAAGGCCTTGCCCCTCAATGCCTGGGGCCTGCTGGTGCACCCCACCCCAGGCCGATCGATGGGGAGTCTGCAGCAAAAGGGCCGGTCCTGGCTCACCCCTGAATGCTGAGCAGCCGGCCCTAGGTCCCACCGACAGGGAGACCGGGACAAGGCTCCTGTCCTGGAGGCCCCAAAGGCCGTCCAAGGGTGGCCGCCCGAGGTGCAGCGCGTAACCCCGAGTGTGCTGGCGCGGAGCGTGCAACAGACACTCTGTGGGCACTTGGCCGAGAGGGACCACGGTCTTAACAGAGGGTGGGGGCCGTCTGGGAAGGCTCCCTGGAGTGGGTGGCCCTGGAGCTGGGCCTGGACAGATGAACAGATTTTTACTTGTCATCTGGGGAAAGAACCCTCGGGCAGAAGGTGCAGCCTGGCGGAGGCCAGGCTGGCGGGGACCAGGCTGCGAGGACCCAGGAGCTGTGACAGGGCGAGTGGGCAGGTGGGAAAGCGAGGAGCCCCTTACGTGGGCTGCGCTGTAGGAAAGGGCGCCTCTCTGCCAGGGCTCGGGGTAGGGGGCTGTGGGGGACCCGGGCGGGGTGCCCCGTGGGGTGTCCTTGCCCACATGGGTCAACTGATGTCAAATCTATTTCCATCTATGGGGAGGGTTGGGGCGCTTGTGGCTGGACCACAGGCAAGCAGGAGGTCAAGCTCAGACCTCCAGAGCCCCTGCCCCGGGCTCGGAGGCCGTACCTCCCAGGTCAGGCTTCTGGAACTCCCCAAGAAGAATAGGCCTCTGTGTCTCAGGGTGACCCCCGGCCGCTCCTAATCCTCTGTGTGCAACTAAGTCCTGGGCGCTGGTGGGGTGGGGAGAGACTCCTAGCTTCCCTTGACCAAGAACCTTATTGTGCCTCAGTTTCCCCCACAGGGGTCCAGATAGTCCCTACGTCCTTGGGCCGTGCTGAGCATGAATGGGTTAATGCTCCTTAGGTCCCTGTGCTATCCCGGTGTCAGCCTCCCAGGAGCGCAGAGCCCTGGAGGACAGAGGCGTCCCAAGCCCGCCTGCCCCCTGCCCTGCTCCCACAGCTGGACCCGGGGCACAGGCGGTGGGGCGCCTCCCCAGCACCGGCTCTCTCTTCCCACTACTCACCTCTGCACCAGGCTCTCTTTTGAGAAGCGACCCTGCCCACTGCCCGGTCCACGGAACCAGCCTCACACCCTTGCCCCAAAGTCCCCTCCACCTATCTTTCCAGCCCCCCCAATCTGGGACTGATCCCCAAGGTGGCTCCTTCCCCTCTGCCCTCTACCCCCCGCCCCCCCCCACCCCCGGGCCTTCCCTGACAGCTGGCGGCTCCACCTCAACCCTCATCCCCCAGCCACCCTCAAGGGAAGCCACAGATGGGGCTAATTATCTCTGGATGATAATTATTCAGCTGATAATCACGGGCTGTACCACCCACTCCTCAGGCCCCATTTCCGGTGACCTTAAAAGCATCAGGCGCTGGTGTTCAAGGTCATAAAACCAGGTCATCAGGTAGGGGCAGAACTGGGACTGAAGGGGGGTGACCGATTCCTTTCCCTAGTTTTAGCACCACAGTCCCACCTCCCAGAAATCCCAGGAAAGCAGGACAATTGGTTACTCTCACTGGAACCAAGGTCCCCCTGCCTGGCCCAGAGCTCTGCCGCCTCGGACCGCTCGCCAGGGTCCTTCGCCCCACAGGAGGCAGATATGCCAGAAACTGTGCCCAAAGGGACACCAAGGTCTCCGTGTCTGGCTGGTCAGGGAGCAGCCACGAGGGCCTCTCCCCCCAATCCCTGCAGCCCCCCATCAGGCTGATGCCGCAGACCTTCAGACCGCAGCCAGCCCTACCCGGCACCTCCCACCCAGGTCAGCATCCCTTACCCAGGTCAGTGCACAGCACAGCCGGAAGCAGAAACACCAGGAGTGGCCTCATCGTGGGGCATCTGCCAGCTAGGACTGGGAACACAGGACACCGCCTGTGTCCCCCACAGCTGACACCGGGGGCCTTTATACGGCCGGCTTCCTGGTCAGGCAGACCTAGGGATTTAGCTAGAGGTGAGCTTGGGCCAGCCAGGCCAGCCTGACTCATGCCTCCCGGGCCTCCCCTTGCCCTGCCCCCCAGGGGCCCCAGGGGCTCTCAGAAGGTCTGCTAATCCTCTCTCTGCCTGTCCCTCTGTGCTGAGCCTTCGGCCTCCCTGTCTCTGCAGTGATCGTGAGGCCCCAGGTTGGGCTGGGAAGAAGGCAGGCAGCACGGGCATGGGGACCCGCTCTGGGAGTCTTAAGGACAGGGCCCTGCCCTGAGGTCTGGTCTGGGGGTCACAGCTCTGCCCTGGGGTCTGGGGGGACACGGCTCCCCCAGAGCTCTTCTGAGTAGGCATAGCCATCTCCTCTGGGCCTCTCTCTTGGGCCAGGGCCGGCAGGCAGGCATTTTAATGGGGAAACTGAGGGGCCACAGGCTGAAAGCTGGCTCTGGCCGGGCCTGCCAATCCGTCGCACAGATGCACACGGATCACCTGGGCTCTGGCGAGACGCTGTTTCTGACCTGGAGCCCCGGGTGGGACCGGAGCCTGCATTTCCAGTGAGCTCCTAGGGTGCTGGTGTGTGCGCCCAACTGACCAGGGACAAGCGGAGCCAGTGGCGTCCCACTGGGAGCTGCTCTGCTGCCCATCAGGCCTCCAGGCCAGGCTTGAGGGACTGTGGGTGACAAGGGTGCCCTGGGGGATGCAGCAAATGGCCTACTCGCACGGGGCTGCCCCCACTTAGTGTCTTGGGGTGGGAGCTCACATCTCCTGGTGTCTCTACTCCATCCCCTCCCAGGGCGCAGCCTCTCTCCTGGCGGCTACCGGCCCCTCCCCAGTAACTATAGCCACCCTTCCGGATGCACCTCTGACTGGGCCGCAGGGCTCTCTGAGTAACTCTGCCCTCACATCCGCCTCCAGGGTGGACCCACACATACCTCCAGGCCCTCCCTCGCCCAAGCCTGGCCTGTGCCCACGGCCCTCTCTCCACCTTCCCCTCCCCGGCAGAATCACCTCTGTCTAGAACACCGTCAGACCCCCGCCCTGGCCTGTGTCCTAGAGGCGCCCGCCTGGAGCCTGCACCCTTTCCCAGGACCCCTGTGGGGGGACCGCTGCTTCACCCACCCGCAGAGAACGGGCTGAGCTTCTGGGTGCTCATCCTCAGGCCCAGGTGTGGCACAGGGCAGCTGTTGGTGGGGGTGGGAGGTGGAGCTGGCGCACAGGCTGGGGCCACACACACGCAGGGCCAGCCTTGCAGAGCAGGGCAGCTCAGGTCTCGGAGCCGGGAACCTAGACTCGCGCTAGACGGTCCAGATTTTGTTTGTTTGTTTGGGTTTTTGTTTTTTCCGCGCCATGTGGCACGTGGGATCTTAGTTCCCCGACCAGGGATTGAAACTGCTCCCCCTGCATTGGAAGCACAGAGTCTTAAGCACTGGACCGCCAGGAAAGTCCCCGTCCAGTTTGTTTCGATGGTATTTTATTTTAGCTTTTTAAAGCCTCTTTTAGAACTGTCATACTTTTGGCTCTCCATTTACCCCAGGCCCCAAAAGGTAAGGGTGGGTAAGGAAACAAAGTTCTGATCACTTCCCCTAAAACTGTGCACATCTGTATACCGAGACGGGACGGACACTGAACAAGCAATCCTGGTGTCCACACCACCCCCTCCATCCACACCGTCCACACCACCCACTCCGTCCACACCATTCATCCATCCACACCATCCACTCCGTCCACACCGTCCACACCATTCACTCCATTCGACTCCGTCCACTCCTTCATCCCTCCGAGCTTGGTGACCTCCTGCGGCCACGGGCCATGGCAGCAGCCAGGCCTTGCCCAGCAGCCCCTGGCTTCCCTGGCCTGAAGCCCAGCCTTGCCTGGAGCTGTCCTGAGATACGGACTGGACTGTGAAGCCTGGGTGACTTTCCAGACTCCACCTCAGCCCTCAGCCCAGGCCTGAGGAAGTTCTTTGATCTTGCTTCGAGGGGCATGTGGCTGGGAAGGGCACGATGGAGCCCAGACTGGGGCCATGAGCCTTTTGTTTGCAGCACCAGGCAGTGGGCCGGCCCTAGACCCAGCTCAGAGGCCAGCAGGCGGAAGCCAGGCCTTGGGTCTGTGGGTGCAGCAGACAGTCTGTGGGAGGGAGAGAGCTCCTGGGGCTCTGGGCTCCCCCTGCCCCGGGCGTTGCTGATTTCTACTCCGTAACCCCTTGGTCCTGGGGTGCAGGGACGAGGGGCTGAATGTGAGGGGTTGGGGGACCCGCATTCAGTGATCTGTCGGGTAACACACCGGAGCCCTGTGCGCAGCCTGGAGAAGGTGGGCTGCATTTGAAGTAGGGGCGACGAGGGGCGGGGCTTGAAAGAAGAGGAGGAGCCAGTGCAGAGCAATAGGCAAGGGAGTGGGTTCCCAAAACCCTCCCACAAGCAAAGTCCGCTGGATTTCTCCCAGGGGGCACCGCGTTTCTCAGACTGAGGTCTATATCCCTGGGGATCTGTAAGAGATTTTCTTCCCCTAATAGGGCAATGTGGGAAATACTGAACATAAGGACTCTCAAAGGGCCGTTTGCAACAAAGATTCTGCAGTCCTGTGGGGCAGGGGCCTGAGAGGGCCCAGCTATCTGCAGAGATGCTCTCAGGGAAGGGGGGGATCCTCCGCACGAGGAGGGCAGGAGGGCAGAGGCTGCCCTGGCCTGGGGATGGGCAGAGAAATGCGTCCCAAGTACCAGCCTGCCCAGGGGTTGGGGGCAGGGGGGGAGCCGCCCCTCATTAAACTAACCAGGCATTTGAAACTCACTCTTTTACAAGCTGGACGTTCTCCAATTAAGGCCCAGGCTCCCAGCCCAGGTCACAGTTAGCACATGGCCTCCTCAGCCTGGCATTGGCCTCCACTCCCCAGAGCGGCTGAGAGGAGACATGGAGCTCCCTGCCCCACAGGTGTGCAGGGCAGACGAGGAAACTAAGATCCCAGTGAGGCCCTGGACTGGACACCTGCCCAGAGGACCTCCATCCCCCCCTCTGGGAAAAGTCCTTGACCCCAGTTATGAACCCAGGACCGCCACGTGAACAAGAGGCTGAGTCCTGTTCCTGCCTCCCCCTTCCTCCCTCCCCTCCCTGCGTCTGACCCTTCCTCCCGCCCTGTGCTGGGGACAGAGTGGTGGGGACCCAGGATGTGAACTCAGGCCCCACGCTGTCAGGCAGGTCTGGAAAAGGGGTGTTCCTATGCCTATTTCACCAAGGGGGCTCCAGAGCCCTGAGCCTGGTCCCACTCTGAGCCCTGAGCCTGGTCACACACTGAGCCCTGGCCCTGGTCCCACTCTGAGCCCTGGCCCTGGTCATACTCTGAGCCCTGACCCTGGTCCCACTCTGAGCCCTGGCCCTGGTCATACTCTGAGTCCTGACCCTGGTCACACTCTGAGCCCTGACCCTGGTCGTACTCTGAGCCCTGACCCTGGTCACACTCTGAGCCCTGACACTGGTCACATTCTGAGCCCTGACCCTTGGTCACACACTGAGCCCTGACCCTGGTCACACTCTGAGCCCTGACCCCTGGTCACACACTGAGCCCTGACCCTGGTCACACTCTGAGCCCTGACCCCTGGTCACACACTGAGCCCTGACCCTGGTCACACTCTGAGCCCTGGCCCTGGTCATACTCTGAGTCCTGACCCTGGTCACACTCTGAGCCCTGGCCCTGGTCACACACTGAGCCCTGACCCTGGTCACACTCTGAGCCCTGACCCTGGTCCCACTCTGAGCCCTGACCCTCGTCATACTCTGAGCCCTGGCCCTGGTCACACTCTGAGCCCTGGCCCTGGTCACACTCTGAACCCTGACCCTGGTCCCACTCTGAGCCCTGACCCTCGTCATACTCTGAGCCCTGGCCCTGGTCACACTCTGAGCCCTGACCCTGGTCACACTCTGAGCCCTGGACCTGGTCCCACTCTGAGCCCTGGCCCTGGTCACACTCTGAGCCCGGGCTTTGGTCACATGCTGAGCCTTACTCCTGGCCATAAGGAATGGATGCTGTTCTAGTCTTAGGACCCAAGCCCAGAGTGTTGGGGAAGGACAGAAAGGCTGCTGTGCTCACGGGCACAGGGCGCCTCAGAAAGGGCTTAAGCGGCCACCAGAGAGCTCAGGCTGGTGGGACTCTGAGTGTCCTGAGTAGAAAGCTCGGTGTCCTGAGTTGCTCTGGCACCTGCCCTCGGCCAGTCTCCCCTCTTCCTTCCCTTCCCGCTCACGCAGAGCCTGGCCCCTACCCCCGCACTGCAGCCTTCTGTTTCCCTGCAGCAGGGAGAACACCAGCACCTCCCTACCCATCCTGAAGGGCCCCAGTCTCGGGGTGGGGGTCTCTGAGTGTCCACCTGGCCCGGGAGTGTCCCAGCTAGCCCCTCCTTGAGCCTCCCTGGCTCCTTCAGAGGAGGGACAGAGAGAGACGTGGAGGATGGGGATAATTCACTCTGGGTCCCCAGGTGCGAGGGCTGCTCCTCTTTGGGCTGGTCTGGGCAGCAAGGAGCCAGGATGCAGGGACGCCCGTGCTCCTGATCATGGGCAGCTGGTGTTCTCCAGGAGCGAGAAGGTGGGAAACTGGATAAACAAGGGAGTCCCCGCAGCCAGTGGCCAGCAGGGCTCACCTGGGACAGCCCGGCACGCCCTCCTTGCAGGTTGGGGCTGAGCCACAGAGTGGGGGGGGCACTGCCAGCTCCCCAGTGAGGGGCACTAGAGATGGGCCAGGAAGGGTGAATAGGAGCTCACCAGCCAGAGCAGGGGCCAAGGTGAACAGGTACACCATCTCAGGGGATGTCTGCATGGGAGAGGCTCCCTCTCTGAGATGGTGCCCTTGGGTTCTGTTCCAGCAAAACGTCATGGAAACTTCGGCACACCCTGGGCAGAGCCATTATCCTGTTTAATGCGGTGCCAAGGGACAGCCGTGTCACAGGCACAGCTCCTGCCCTCCAGTGTCCATCTCCCTCTAGCACCCTCTGCTGGCAAAGTGGGAGTGTGGCGGGCAGCCTTGCTGCCAGAAGCTGGGCACAGAGGGTAGGTGTGGACCTGAGCCCATTTCACCACCAGCACCCTGTGAATATTAATAAAGGGAAAGTCACTAAAATGGAGTTGGGATGCCAGAAGAGGGCGATCTCATGCACCTACCCCTCAAGGTCAATACAGATCCCAACAGGAAGAGACCTACCTTGCATCTCTGGCAAGAAGTGACACCAAGACCAGCAGGAGGAAGGAAGATTTTTCTCCCTGCCCAACAACAGCCCAGCCAATGAAAAGCTACCACTCCGTCAACTCCCAGTTTCCTCCAATGGACTCTGTTTATAACAGCCCCTCCCAACTCCCCTTCTCCTCTGCAAAAGAGTCTCCTCTTCTTTGCTTTACCAGACATGCATATAGTTCACCACAGTTGCATTCTTTGCAAATCCCAAATTGCAATCCTTTGCTATTCCAGAACAAACACATTTTGCTGGTAAAATAACTGACTGTTATACTGTTTTAGGTTAGCAACCCCCTCCCATAGCCGAGACCACGCGCCCCTCAGGGCTCTTTCAAACCTCGCTCCAGCCCAGGACTGGAAGATGCCTCGAATGGGCAACTTGGGCCTGGCCCAGAGCACACTCCCTCCCCCTCCCTGCGCTGTGGAGAGCTCTGTCTGCTCCTGTTACCCTCCTAGGGCTCCAGAGAGCGAGGCCACCGGTAGGGGCTGGAGCAGGGTGGCTCCAGGGCCACACTTCCCACCCGGACGAGGAAGCAGGGGACAGTGGAGGCCACGCTTGCTCGGGGCAGTGGAGCTTTCTCTGCCAGGTTCAGACCTCGAGCTCGTGCCCCTTGCCAGGTGGGGAAGGGTCTTGAACAGACACTGAAGTGGCTGAGTGGGCACAGGATTGCCGCCCATCTTTCCCCAGCTTGGAGGATGCCAGCAGGGATGGTTTTGAAGGAGAACCTTGTGTCCCCAATGCTGCCCTGAGGTTCTCGATCCCCAAAGTTCAGGTGCCCTCTTGGTTGGTGAGGTAAAAGCCGGGTTGCTGGTCTGCGGGCAGGGACCCAGGCCACGCTGTTTATACCACCACTGGGTCCCTTCTGCCTTCCCGTGCCTGCAGTGCCCAGCTTGGAGCCTGCCACCTGGAGGACCTGTGTCGCTGTAGGGCAGGTGGCTCCTGCAGGACCGTGCGGGGCCTGGGGAAGTCAGCTGGCCTCCTGGAGGCTGGAGCGCCCCGAGGGCAGCACCACCTTGCTGGTTCTGCTGCAGAGGCCTGGCCAGTGGGCAGGCTGGGCCTTGGCATCTTGGCCCCCAGGACCCTGGCAGATGTCCTCAGTCTGCAAACGGGAGACAGGTAGGGGAGGGCTGGGCGAGCTGGAGACAGTGAGGCCCCTACGCACTGATCTTTTCATTTATTCACTCATCCACAGACACTTATGTACCTCCTCGTGCTGGGCGCTGTGTCCAGCACTGGCTCACGCTGGCCTTGGCTGGATTGGAAGGGGGCCCTGGGCGTGAGAAGAGTGAAGGGAATGGTCTCTGCACACGCTTGCCACAGTCCCAGGGAGCGGAGAAGACCTTTCTGGGAGGTCCTCAGGCGGGGGCGGCGGGCCGGTAGTTCAGACACCTGACTGTAGCCTCTGGCCTCCAGCAGCGAGAGCTTAGGCAAGCCGCCTGCTTCACTCTCGGCTTTACCATGAGCCCCCGCATGGCCAACCCTGGGAGGCACCTACCAGAGACCGCCGTAGGCCTGGCCGCGCCTGTGCCCCGTTCCCAGCACCGGCGCTGCACTTCCTGGCCTGGATCCCATTTCCCCCCAGCAAGGTAGGGAATCGATACCCCCCTCAGTCCCTGAGGCCCCAGCACTGACAACTGGGAGACGGTACCCGCGCTTCCTCGCCCAGGTGGGACGATTCTGAGGTGAGGGTTCTACATGGGCGTCAGAGAGCCCCAGGGGGCCATCTGCAGTGGCAGCTGGTTGGTGGCCTCCCTTCCCCGTCTCCCCTGGAGATGAGCCTTCACCTCCGGAATAAGCCACCTGCTCTCCAGCCCTTGTCTCAGGGCTGCTCCTGGGAGGCCTGGAACTTAGTGCCTTCGGCACCTGGCACACAGCTGATCAACCGCCAGCAGCTACGGCCATGATGCTAACGATTATCTCAGGGGTTGTGGGGCTCCCAGGGAGGCTGCAAACACCTGGACAGTAGACCTGCCCACGGCCGAGGGTCCTGGAAACTGCGGCTGGATCTCCCTGGGCTGCTGAGTCCGCAGAAACCTTCCCAAGTGGAAGCTGAGCCAGGTGCGCCCCCCAGACCACACTGAGGCTGCTGAGATCACATAGAGCACATAGAGCACTTAACTCGCTGTTGCAACTGTTAGGACGTGAGGAATGTATTTTCTTGATTCAGTTTTAAAAATACAAGGAACAGCAAGACATAGACATTCAAGATCTATTACGACGGATCGTGTTCTGACATCACCTGGAGCCGAGTATGACTATCTAAATTCAAATTAAACAACGTAAAATCGGTTCCTCTATCACACGGGGCAACGCTTCACGCACTAGGCAGCTGCGGGCGGGCGGCTACCGGCGTGGAAGCAGCCCCGGGGAAGGGCAGTGCTGGCAGGTGGGGAACCTGCCGCCGTGGTCACAGAACCTTCCTCCCGCTTCCCACATCCCCAGCTCCACACAAGCCAACGCTACCGCTGCATCAGCGGCTCTTTCGCTGGCAAATCAAACATGTCTCTCTAGTTCCACTCGTCCCGGTGACCCTGCGGGGCGAGCACAGCCCCGTCTTTCACTATTTGCCGGCCAGAGGCGCTGACAGTTTGTGGGGAGGCAGCCTTGCCACAGAGCTTTGCATCCCAGCCCTTGTGCGTTCTGCCGCTGCTTCCGAAGCCCTGCATATGCTTCCCAAAGACCTAACAAGATAAGAAACGTCCCAGTGGGGAGCCATCAGAGCCCATGGATCAGGGCTGATCTAACCAATTTCCTTCCATAAAGTGTCCCAAAGAGGAGGAAGTTCTCTCACTTGGCTTGCCTTGGGGCTTTACCCCGTGGCAAGCTTGAAACGTGTTCAACTGAGCCTTCATTTTGTCACCTGTAGGATGGAGAAGGTGTGAGTGCCCTTCTCACTGGGTGGATCTGTGCAGACCGAGCTTAGGACAACAGCTCGCCACACACTGTTCATTCGTTTATTGATCACCGGCTGCATAGACTCGGCTGCCTTCTCACCCTCAGGGGATTCTACCAAGAGGCTTCCCCATAAGAGGTCCTGGGCTTCTGGATGGTTTGAGAAAGCCTGCGTCATTATGCAGATGGATCCCCGTAGTAGGTAGGGGGAGACTGGTTGCTTTTCTCACTCAGCACAATTCCCTTCAGATTCATCCAGGTTGTTGCCTGTTTCAATACTTTGTTGCTTTTTATTGCTGAGAAATATTCCATGACATGGATGGACCACAGCTGGTTTAACCACTTGCCCATTGAAGGACATCTCGGTTGTTTCCAGTTTTTGGCACTTTTAAATGAAGCTGCTATACACGTTTATCCACGGGGTTTTCTTGTGAACATACATCTTCATTTCTCTGGAATACACACTCAAGAGTGCAATCGCTAGGTCATATGGTAGTTGCATGCTGAGTTTTATGAAAAGCTGTCGCGCTGTTTGCCCCTGTGGTGATATAACTTCACATTCTCACCAGCGATGTGTGGATGGCCCTGTTTCTATGCCTCCTCATCAGCATATGGTGAGGTCACTATCTTTACTTCAGCACTTTGATAGGTGTACAGTGATATCTCATTGTGACTTTAATTTGCATTTTCATAAAGGCTAATGCTGGTGAAAATCTTTCCATGTGCGTATTTGCCACCTACCTCTGCTTATTGGTGAAATGTCTGTTCGTACATTCTGACCCATTTTCTTTCTTTTTTTAATATTTTATTTATTTATTTATTTTATGTTTTTGGCTGCATCAGGTCTTAGTGGTGGCACACGGGATCTTCGTAGAGGCATGCAGGATCTTTCACTGCGGTGCACAGACTTCTCTCTAGTTGAGGCACGCGAGCTCAGTAGCTGCGGCCTGCAGGCTTAGTTGCTCCGAGGCATGTGGGATCTTAATTCCCTGACTAGGGATCGAACCCGCATCCCCTGCATTGGAAGGCGGATTCCTTACCACTGGACCACCAGGGAAGTCCCCTGGCCCATTTTCTAATCGGATTTTCTTCTTTTTAATTGTTGAGTTTTGAGAGTTCCTTAGCATTTTAGATGACACTTTGCTGGATACGTGCCTTGCAAATATTTCCCCCAGTCTGTAGTCTGTCTTTTCGTCTTCTTATCAGTCTTCAGCAGGGCATAAGGTTTTAATTTTGATGAAGCCACTTTATCAACTTTTCCTTTCATGGATTGTGCTTTTGGTATCAACTCTAAGAACTCTTTGCTTAGCCCTAGATGGTATCTCTTTCCATATCTTTTTAATGGTTATAGGACCTGTAGATATGTCATCCTTTTCATTCCTGATATTGATAATTTGTGTCTTCTCTTAGTCATAATCATTCTTTCTAGGGATTTATCAGTTTTACTATTTTTTCAAAGAAAAAGAGATCTCTTGGCGGGGGTCTCTGTGACCGCTCCGTGGGCTCCGCTCGATGGCGATTCTAGGTGTTAGTGGTTCCCTGATGCAGTGGTTGGCCGACTGCAGCCTGAGAGCAGTCCGGCTGCTTGTTTTTAGTTGCACCTGGGAGCCGAGAACATCTTTTGTACGCTTAAACGGTGGGGGTGGGGGGAGCGGGGGGAAGCAACTTTTGTGAAATATATGAAATTCAGGTTTCGCCTGTCATAAGTAAAGTTTTTTTGGAACGTAGCCACGGTTGTCCATTTCCATGTTTACCGCCTCTGGCTCCGTGTATCTCGCTGCCACCTGTGCCACTCCTGTCGCAGGCAACTCTTTACACTATAGATATCGTTGGGTTAAATATGCTATGTAATTCTTTAACCCTATGTAGTGAAACCCCAAGACCTCGTTGTTATTGCTTCAGATAATGATATTCATTTACATTGTCTCACATTCACCCTTTTCTTCCCTTCTTTCTGTGCTTATGTTTGAGATCATTTTTCTTCTACCTCTTATAATTTTTTTGAGTGTGGTTCGCTGGGGGTAAGTTCTCTGAGATTTTTTTTCTCTGAATTTGTTACCTTTGATCTTTCTTTTTATTTATTTATTTAGGGTTTTTTTGTTTTTTTTGTTTGTTTGTTTGTTTGTTTTTTCTGGCTGTGCTGCGAGGCGTGTGGCATCTTAGTTACACCACCAGGGATTGAACCTGCACCCCCTGCATTGGAAGCACAGTCTTAGCCACTGGACCACCAGGGAAGTCCCTGTTACCTTTGAATTTTGAAGGATATTTGTGCTTTGTATTAACTTCTAGATTGTTAGTTATTTTCTGCCAGTGGTTTGACGATGTCATTCCATTGTCTCCTGTCTTTCACTGATTATTTTCTCTTTTGGAACTCAGTTGTTAGTCTTGATGTTGCCCCTTTAAGTGTGGTGGCTATTTTCTCTGGCTGCTCTTAAGATTTTCTCTTTATCCTTGGTGTTCAGCAGTTGTACTGTGATGTGCGTGGGTATGATTTTTCTTGATCCTGCTTCAGTTCCTTAAGGATTTCTTAAACCTGTGGGATGATATCTTTAATCAGTTTTGGAATCGTATTAGCTCCTGTATCTTGATGAAATGTTGTGTCTGACCCATTCTCTTTCTTTTCTTCTTAGTGGATCCACATTGTCTCAGTCAGCTGCTGCTGCTGCTGCATATCAAGTGGCTACGCAGCTCTCAGAGTTAAAGCATTGATATTATCATCCATGCATCTGAGGGTAGGCTGGGTTCAGTGCTTCTCACTGCAGATCTGGGGTCAGCTGAGATGTTCAGCCACATGTGTTTCTCATCCTCCTGCTACAAGGGCACTAATGAGCATTTTCTCTCATGATGGTGATAGCGGCATAAGAAAGCAGCCCCTGGCAAGTTACAAGATTGAGCCCCAAGTCAAGGTCAAGGAAATAAATCCAGCCTTTGGTTGAAGGGACTGCAGAGTTATATGGCAAAGGGTTGGTTAAGAAATGGGGTCCATATTTACATCTGCATTCAAGTATGTTAGACCCTTCACCATGTCCCAGATAGCAATCTCTTTGCTGTTTTCTAGTCCTTTAAAAGTGGTACTGTGTTTAGTCTGATGTTTTCTACCTACTACTCTTCTCGATTACTAAAATCTCTCTCTTTGGTTTTGTCTCAAATGCTGCTAACCCAACTCTTGGTCCTTTCTGTTATACCCTAGAGTTTTATTTCATTAATTTCTGCCACTTCATTATTTCTCATTACAGATTTCTAACTTTTGAAATGGAATGTCTAATTCCTTAATTTTCCGATGTTCTTCTTTTCTGTTATAAGCGTTTGAGTTTTAAAATGCTTATCAGTTTTCCCCTGGAAGCTGCTCTAGCTTTATCCCAGTGTTTTGTTGCATATTGTTTTGTTTTCTGTAGACTTTGTTAATTGTCCAATTTAAAGTACTTGAAGATTTTCATCATGGTGTCTTGTTTTTGAGCAGAGTGCCTATGTTGTAATTGTTGGGTGCAGGGTACAAGATATGTTAGCTGTGTTGTTCAGTGTTTTTACTAAACTTCTGCCCTCAGGTCTGTCAGTTGTTGGGAGAGGTGTGTTTAAACATTCCACAGTGTTGCTGGTTTTGTCCATTTCTCCTTGTTGTTCTAGCACTTTTTATGTATTTTGGAGCACTTCTGTTAGCTAGATACACATAAGTTTTAAGTTGTTAAAAAAAATTTTTTTCCGGTGAGTTGAATATTTTGTCATTTACGTCTCTTAGTGATTTTTGCCTTAAAGTCTATTTGTCTAACATTAATAGTATAAGTCCATGATATCTTCTTCCATCTTTTTTTTTTTTTTTCTTACAGTACGCGGGCCTCTCACTGTTGTGGCCTCTCCCGTTGTGGAGCACAGGCTCCGGACATGCAGGCTCAGCGGCCATAGCTCACGGACCTAGCCACTCCGCGGCATGTGGGATCCTCCCGGACCAGGGCACGAACCCGTGTCCCCTGCACTGGCAGGTGGACTCTCAACCACTGCGCCACCAGGGAAGCCCTCTTCCGTCTTTTATGATGAATTTTTCTGTGGTCTTTTGTTTTGAGTGTTTTTCTGGATGAAAACAAAAACTTCAATCTAATAATCTGTCTCTGAGCTGGTAATTTTATTTATTGTGGTTGCTAAGGCAGGCAGATGTATTTCTATCATCAGTTATGTAGTACTTTTAATTTTTTCTATCCGTTTTTTCTCAATTATGACTTCTTTTTTCTGTACCTATGCAGAAGGTAACAAACGCTATTTCTATGACCCTTTGGCATTGACCCTTTATGCCTATGGCATCTCTAACCTCTCTGTGAACCACGTAGAAACCAGAGAACACTTCATCGTTAAGCACATTGCTCCTGTCTTTTCATGCTGTTTGTATCCCACGTTGTCTTATTTTCTTTAACCTCCCAAATAAGAAATTATTATTTTTGTGCTCTCTAGTCAGTGTTTGTTTTGCTTTATCCACATGTCTTAGTCTGCTCGGGCTGCTACAACAAAACATCGTAGACTGGGGGGCTTAAACAGCAGACACTTATTTCTCACAGCTGTGTAGGCTGTGAGTCCAAGATCACTGCCTTGTCCTCTGTCTCCCATGTTGAGCTGAGGTCTGCATAGGGTGTAACTGCTGTTGCCTCCGAGACGTGTCTTTTCTCTCTGGCAGCTTTTAGGATTTTCTCTTGGTTTGAAATCTGGACATTTTACTCTGAGTGTGTCTCAGTACAGGTCTGTTGTGATTGCTTGACCTGAGTATTCATGTCTTTCATCACTTTTGGAAAATCATCCATTGCTCTTTTCTTTGAACATTGTCTGTACTCCATTTTCTGTGTTCTCTTCTTCTGGGATTCTGCTTATTTCTGTATTAGCCTCTCTCCTTCTGTTCTTCATGTCTTCTAGTTTCTTCTCTGTGTTTTCCATTTCTTTTAATCTCTAGGTTGCAGTGGAATAATTTGTTCAGCTCAAATTCCAGTTTATTGTTCTCTCTTCATCTATGTGTAATCTGTTATTTAATTTCTCCCTTAAGTCTTTATTTTTGAATTTTATTTTTTGTATGCAGCACGTTCTTATTAGTTATCTATTTGATACATATTAGTGTATACATGTCAATCTCCCAATTCATCCCACCACCATCTCCCTTAAGTTTTTATATTCAAAGATTACATCATTCGCTTCCAGCAGTTTCCTTTATTTTTTTGCCTAATATTTTTTGATGGTATCTCGTTCTTTCCTCATGTTTTCTATGCTCTTTTATTTCTTAAAGCAAATTTATTTTTTATTATATATCTATGATTTCCAATGTTTGAAACCTTTGGTGGTCTACTTCTGCTTACTCATTGTTTCTTGTTTTCTTGTGTCTTTTGTGATTTTTTATTTTTTAGCAGATATTTATTGAGATAATACCTTTGGGACTCTGACTTCTGAGTTGAGCAGATATTCCTTCAGAGAGGATTTTCCTTTGTTCTTCTAGGTATCTACAGGGTGAAACCCATCATTGCCACTTAACATTTATTTTGTGGCTTGAGGTTGATTGGAATAAACCAGTAGTGGAAATACAAGCCGCAAGGTCATATGAGAGTTTCTAATTCTCAGGAATAACTTCTCTTCATATGTTTTTCTCCACGTAGAGCCAATACTGACACAGACAAGCTTCCTTGTGCAGAGAGTATCTTTTTTTCTAGTTTAGTATTTAATTTAGGGCATATCCCTTCTGAAGCTCCTCATTTATGTTTTTTACCTTCACTTCCTCTCTTATGGAGACCAGTGCCTTGTCTGCCACCCAACCTGTGGCTCTAGGTGACTGGAAAGAAGCACGTATCCTGAAGGCAGCTGCCAGCTTCACTACTTGCTGTCCATATATTGTCAAGATTGTTTCCTTTTCTTTTCTTTTTTTCTTTTTTTCCCCTTCCTTCCTTTCTCCCTGCCTCCCTTTCGCCCTCCCTCCCTCTCTTCTTTCCTTTCTTCCTCTTCTGAAGTGTTCACATTAGCTTGGCATACAGTTGAAAAGTATTTAGAATGTTTTTTCATGCAACATTTTTAAGTGTTTTGTAATAGGAGGGTTTTTAGCTGCCCGGTTAGACCTGTTGCTGGGGGAAAGCATTTCTATAGCCCTTCCTTTATTCTCCTTCCTTTGTGACATGTCTAAGCCTCCACTTGAGCATCTGACTGTAGCCGGGACAGTGTGTGTGCACGTTACGTTCTTGGGTTACGTGGGAGCATTTGGAATACTTCACCACTAAGTATGGTGTTTGTTTTAGGTTTCTGGTGGGTGACTTTTAGTAAGTTACTGACATTTTTTCCAGTTCCTAGTGATCCAGGATTTTTAAAAAATCATATAAGTGAACGTTGATGATCCTCTGGTTATTATCCTTTATCTCCTTGGTTGACATCTTTTTCTAAGGCTGACTCATTCTTAACGTTTCTGGAGCAAATTGTACTTGGTCATAACCTGTTATTATTTTAATACAGCCGATTAGCCAGTTTTTGTTTTTAGTTCACAGTTACGTGGACCTCTAGTGTTCCTTTCTTGTACTGTTTTTGTTTTGTGGTAGTATCGGTTCTGCGCTTGGCCTATGAAGGGAGTGAGTTGGTAGGAGCGTTCCAAGTGCTTGAGACAGAGGATGACGTTTCAGAAGGTGGACATGCTTGTTCAGAGGTGCACACAGGCTTTGGCGACCCTGTGTCCAGCACCTTGTGATTTGCTGCATATGTATCAGGACGGGGGGGAGGGGCCTTTGCTGTGGTTGAGGGGCAATGTTTGAAGGCTACAGTCCCTAGCTCCTCTGTGTGTCTTCACATGGCCCGTTGAGTCCAACCGTCCAAGGGACCGACAGCTCAGAGCACCTGAGATACCTGTTCTCCCTAGAAGACTGCTTCCTATACTCAAAGTGGACCCTCAAATTCTCCGTTTTCTTGGTTTTTAAAGCCTACGTACAGGTGACAACTTGGGCATGCATATATATTTTGGAGAACTTGTCACTTTGAAAGAGATGCTGCTTTTGCGGCCCACACACTCCCCTCCCCGAAGCGTGTGCCCCGAGCTGCAGCAGCGCTCGGCAAGGCGGAGCGTGCTTCCCCGCCACGCCGCGCCGCTCTGGGCTGCTGAGCGCTGCGCTTCGTGTACGTGAGCCAGAAGGAAATACTTCTTGCCCTTGCTGAGGTCACCATGGTTTGGGGTTTTCTGTCACTTGCACCACACCGGCTTTTTTTTTTTTTTTTTTTTTGCGGTACGCGGGCCTCTCACTGCTGTGGCCTCTCCCGCTGCGGAGCACAGGCTCTGGACGCGCAGGCTCAGCGGCCATGGCTCACGGGCCCAGCCGCTCCGCGGCATGTGGGATCTTCCCGGACCGGGGCACGAACCCGCGTCCCCTGCATCAGCAGGCGGACTCTCAACCACTGCACCACCAGGGAAGCCCCACACCGGCTCTTAAGGAACACGGTGGCCCACCTTAGCAACGCCACTTGCGGAATCACGCGTCCTTCCCCAGCACGTGAGCTTTCTCGTACTCTGCATGGAGTTCTGAGGGGTCCGGGTGACTGTAGGCGCTTCCCTTCACGCTCTTCCCTCAGTTCTAGCCAACTCTCTGCCCTCTGCCTCCACATGGCCTTGCAGGCCTGGCCTGGGCCTACTCACCTTGGCTGGACCTCCTTCTCTATCCGGCCAAGTTTCGACAGGTCGTCACTCAGTTGCTCTCCTGAAACCATGTGCAGTTCCCTCTTGCCCTGGTGACTCAGGGGATTAGCTCACAGCAGGCTTCAGAGAGCCTCCACCATGTCGGCTGGCTCCTGTGCCTCGACCGCTCCTGCGTCCTCTTGCCAGCAAGCTCCTCTGGGCCTCTGCACGGTCTCAGCCACGACCTCCTGTCTCTGCAGCCTGCAGGGACGGTCCCAAGCTGCCATCATGCCCACCCCGTCTGTTTGCTCACTCTCTTCAGCAGATACCCCGTCTGCTGCTCACGGAGCAAGCGTGACTGTGGGGAGTGCATCCTTTCAACTTCCCGGCCCCTTCCCACATGCGCGCTCTCTGTGCACTCCTGCCCCGCTCTGCTGGCTCACGGGAGAAGCGTCCGCTCTCCCTGCCGAGGCTGCGGCCTCTGCTCTGGATCCCGTTCCGTTCTGCCTGCACCAGCTGGGCCCCTGCCTC
Source organism: Grampus griseus (assembly GCF_964374135.1). Taxonomy (NCBI): domain Eukaryota; kingdom Metazoa; phylum Chordata; class Mammalia; order Artiodactyla; family Delphinidae; genus Grampus; species Grampus griseus. The sequence goes on along the minus strand of NC_139011.1, from coordinate 1,427,780 downwards.
CTGCTTCTGTCCTCCGCCGACTGGCTCCCCACTCTTCGCAGATAAAGGCTCCCAAGTCTTTACACTCTTAATGTGGCACCGATGTTGACCCCTGATCTGTTTTTTCTAAACTCTAGCCTCTTACAGCTCCTTCCTTCCACAGTGACTTCTGGAAAGAGTATCTATCACACTGGTGGCAACACGTTTCCCAGTTCACCTGAACTCCTCATCCTGCAATGCGCTGGTATCTCCCATCATCTGCCATTGAAAGCGATCCTCATCAAATCGCCACAGACCCACCAGGTCCAAATTTAGGGACTCTCCATATTCACGCGTCTTGACTTCCCGGTTATCTTACACTGCACCTAACCGTCCTCCTGGTGAAGAGACTCCAGTTTCAGGTGCCATGGTAACTCTCACGTAGTTGACCTCTTACCTCTCTTGCCTGCCCTAACAAAAGGGATGCTCCACAAGCTCCTATCCTAGGATTTGAGTCGGGAGTAGCTGGGGGATGCCATTCCTGGACCCCGGCATGAGTAGCAGGGTGTGAGCGCAAAGCCTGTGCTTGGAAAAGGGACATGCGCGCAGTAGGAGCCTAACAGAGGCTGGAAATCTTCAGTCCTGGAGTTGCTGGCCAAGCCTCAGGGAGCTTCTGGCCCACCTAGACCTCTGGTTTAGAGGGTCCAGATGTGACAGAGAGGGCCCTCCTCCCTGCCTGCCCCACAGTGCCTCCTTCTGCGGCCACCGAGACTCTTTGGAAGGTTCCCAGGCTGCCCCCACCAGCAGTCTCCCTGAGTCAGACCAGGTCGGGGCGGGCTGGAGTGTGGGCAGACGGGGTAGGAAGGTGAGCTGCAGATGGCGCTGCCCCCATCCTAACACCGAGTCAACGCCACGGGGGAGAAAGCCTTTGTTTTGTGCGCAACTGTGACTCTGACTTTTCAGCTGTCTTTGGACAGCTGCATCTCAACTGAAAACCGAGAAAAGGCTGACCCTGCTGCTGTCTACCTGCTCAAGTTTCAGATGCTGGACAAATGCATGTGAAAGAATTTGTGAGTCCACCCACCTGTGCCAGTTGGTGGGTGAAGTGCATGCTTATTCAGCAGAATTCCTTGTCTTCTGTCTCCTGGAAGCTGGTAGCAAGAGCTGACGGAGAGCAGCCATGGGGCCTCCCCCGTCAGAAGAGGGCTGTCCCCAGGACGATGTCCCACTCCCCACGCTGAGCAGTATTTCTTTCGCTTCAGGGATGTCTTACGCCCAAATCATTGTGTCTCCCCCACTGAACCTGGGCCCCCCCAAAGGTCAGAAGCATCTGAGCACTACTCTTCATGGGTGGGCCTCAGGCCCTCGCTTCCAACAATACTGAGGCCCTCCAAGGTGAAGGGGAGTCAAGAGTGGTTGTCAGCAATAAACAGACTTACAAGTCTTGATTTCAGAGAGAAACAACTTGTAGACGAAATCGCTGTGGGGAAGGTTTGGCCTTGCTCTAATTTGACCTGCCGACCTGCTGGCTAGAGCCAGACAGATTCGATTTCCCCACTCCTTCCCCATTTCGAGGTCCCTGGAAAGTCAGACCACCAGTGAGCTAATCAACGGAAAACAAGTTTAATGCAACAGGTTCCAACCGTCTGCAGCCAGTCGGCTTCATCATGGCAGCCTGAGGCCCAGGAGCCCAGAGGCCAGTGTCAGGAAAGTCACCAGCCCCGCACTGCTGCCCCTGCGGCCCTGCCTGCTGCCGACGCCCTCCTCTTTGTATCTATCTTCTATGTTTTCTTTGATGACTGGTTTCTGGTTGTTGCACAGGTCCTGCTTACAGCACGCCACGAACAGGAAGGGCGTGGGCTTTATGAGCACGAACGACTTGGGCATCTGTGGAGGTGGACTGATTGTCCCACAATACTTTACGCACTGCTTGGAAACATAGAAGAACCGTGGAAATGTTCCTAATGGGAAATAAGGACAGAGACAGAAAGGAGTCACGTGAATTGAAAACGACACCAACACCATTTCTGTCTGAAATCTGCCCGACCCTGACCCTTCCGGTGGCGCCTCTCAGAAGCCCCGCTCAGAGAGGGCACCTGATGGGGAGTCGGGAGCCATCACCACAGAGGAAGAGGATCAGGTCTTTGTGTTCAGATTTGCTCCTGGGAGTGGGGTGTGGCATCGGATGCCCCCAGCCTTGGCCTGTCCGCGCGCACCGGGAACCTGGGCCTGGCAGTCTCCGTTTGGGAACGTACAGGCTCCTTAGGCCTCAACTTCTCAAACGCAGGGCCGCTCAGGCCTTTGTGACCACGGACAGACACACGAGAGCAAGGGGCTCCCGGCCATCCCAGCCAGTGCCCGGAGCTCGGAGCTGCCCCCCGAGGGGCCGCTGCCCAGGGCCTGGGTGTGAGTGCTGTTCCAGTGAGCCTGCCGCAAGGGCACAGCTCAGCGCTGGGTGACGGGGCCCGTCTTCCGACTTCACCTCATCTCATATTTCACCGTGCAGTCATCTTTCCACACTAAGTTATCAGGTCCACGTGAGGCCTCAGTGGGGCTTACACCTCGACCCACTCAGCACCCCGCACACTTCCTGGAACATGGAAGCCTCCAGAAGCGACTGACGAACGGAAAGTGAATTCTCCAGCCCTGACGAAGCCACTGCTGGGTCACGCCGGGGCCCTCAGACTCGCCCTCGGGAGAGAGCTCCTCATGCGGCCAGAAGTCCTCGGGCGAATTACAGATGGCCCAGCAGTGGTGTCCAGTCGTTTTAAAGCATGCACACTCCTTTCAGAACATATTTTAAGCCCATGCCCCTAATTATGTACATCTCTTGTAAAAGCTACTCTTGGTGGGACACCTGAAGTCCTTAAAGCTTAATTTTTCACTTAGAAGTGGATGAAAAGAAGTCTCCGTTACTTTCTTCCTGCACTTCAGCACTTCACCCTGGCCAGCGGGCAGTGCGTGTGGCCCTACGTCGGCCCTGCCGTGACTTAGCTGGGTCTCCTCCATGGTCCACCTGCCCTCCTGGCTTCACAGGACTTTGCTCTTCAAATTTAAAAAAAGGGTAGCTTTCATATTAGTTATTCTCTACTGAGGAAAACTAGACAGACCCTGAATCCTGACAGTATCCCACTGACCTGCCCGTGGAAGCCCAGTACCAACTGAGGTACTTACTCACGGCCACAGTACTACAATACGAGACGCCCTGGCTACAGTTTGTTGGTCTTTCACAATCGAAACTGTTCTCCTTCTCGCAAACGTGACACCTCAGTACGTCTGAAATGAGGAATAAAAAGAAAATGGAATGTGGCAGCTCTCAGGTCCTGTCAGACCAACACCCCCCATCCTCTCCTTCCTCCAAATGAGAACAGCCTGGGGTCCCACTGTCTTCCCAGCTCCCCACAGCCCGCCCCATGCCCGGAGCTCCTTCTCTGCTCTCTGGGCTTCCCTCATCCACACACAGGGTGTGTCTCTCTCACACCTCCACACCAAGACCCACCACACGAACCCGACACGCACAGACACTCGTCCCAGAGACACGCAAGCTCTCACCGTCATATGGCAACACCCAAGGCTCACCTCCCCCCACCCCGCCCAGCCTCAGGGATGTGCCCCATCCACACACAACACTGTCGTCTCACCTCTGACTTCTCTAGAAAAAGAAACGCCACAGCTTTGGAGTCTGCTCTCACACACCCTTTCCATCCCGCTTCCTGGCCCGCCCCACCTCCTTCAGCACCCGGCCCCACCTTCCCCTCCCGAGATCCCGGAGCGGCGGCCCACTGTCAGCTCTGCCTCACGGCGGGACTTGCTGCTGGGGGAGAAGCTGGTCACGCTCCTGCAGCTCTCTGTTCTCAAAGGCAGCCCCAGAAGGCCCAGCGATGGCTGCGCCAGGCTTGGCCTCCAGCCTGACCTCCCCCAGGAAGGCAGGGCTGTGGCAGGGAGAGCTGGGTGCTGGGGAATAAAGCCAGCCTTCCGGACCTGCTCTCGGGGGGCTCCACATCAAGAGGCTCCCCCACTAGGCATCCAGGAGCTGACCACCCTCTTCACGGTCTTTTGCCCACTGAGTCCTCTGTGCTGCAACTGTCCAAACCCACCTGGGGCCAGGGCGGCACCCAAACGGGGATGGCCACCCCCGAGTCCGCACAGGCGTTCCGGCCCACCGCCTCCTCCCAGCCCAGGAGGCCGAGGGCCTGGAACTTACTTTGCCTTACAGACATGGTGACGTTGGTCTCCACCCGTGGCAGGCTCATGAGCAGCAGCCAGACAAGGAGGACGGTCATCTCCGAGGACGTCCGGCCCTGAACGTGAGAAGCGAGCAGGCCACGTGCTCAGCCCTGTGGCTCCGCGCTTAGATCTGGCCCCTGTGTGTCCACCAGCATTTGGAGCCCTTCCCCGCTGGACACCGGGGCAGACCCTCTCCTCCTCGCCCATGGGCCTGGGGCCAGGTGTCGCCTCTCGGTGCTCGGTGGCCTGTCACCGCCACTAAGTCCCCTCTATCCCCAGGGACGTCAGCACTCCCTGGAACTCTGCATTCATTCGCCCACGCCCCAGCAAACCTGCTCGGCAGGTGTGCCCGCTGCTGCTCCCTGAAGGCTGCACCAGGTTTCCCCCACCGCGGATCTGAACTCCTGCTCTCAGGAGCCCTCATGGGGCACCCTCCCACCCAGCACCACAGGCCTTCCTCCTCCATCTTCATCTCCCTCTTCATCTGTGGCCAGGGCATCACCATGCATCCTGACCCCAGGGCACAGGAAGGCGCGGGTACCCCTGCAGCACCCAGCCCATCCCAGGCTGGCCTTGCCACCCCGGATGCCGAGGCCGGCTCTCCTCTCACCAAGCCTGCAGGCCTCACGCGCCCCGTGCACTCCTGCCCGCTCCCTTCCGGGCTCCCCTCTCCTGTTCCTTCTGGAATGTTCCCCAAGTTCCACACCCACATTCGCCCTGCTATCTGGCGGGTGGCGGGTCAAGGAGGCGAGACATCGGCCATGCGTCTGCGGGCGGCAGGGCCCTCCCGCGGAGGGAGCGGACACCCACCGCCCCTCCCACTCCGCAAGACCCTGCCCCCTGAGGGCGGGCCGCGCACGCGCACCCGGCGCCTGGCGCTAGGGGAGAGGCTGCTCCAGGTACCCCTGGTGCTCGCACCCTGTCGCTTCCCGGGCCGCACGGGATCGCGTTGTGGTTTCTCCCACGTCGTGGCCCCAGAGCGGCGTGGCGCGTGGCCGTTCCCCGCCTGCGTTCTTCCCGCAGCCCTCTCCTGCAGACGTGCCTTTGTTAGCACTGGCAGCACCTTCGCAGGAATTCTGTTTTTTTACAGTGGCGGAGCATCCACGGCCTGGATGTAAGAGAGTGTATTTACAGAGCCTCCTTCGATGAGCCTTTGTGTTGCTTACAGCGTGTCGTACTAGAAATAGAGCTGCAGTTGTCCGTAATGTTATTTCTTACGAGTGCAGGTACACCGGAAGGATGGTTTCCCAGAAATTCGACTGACAGTCTCAGGTTCAATGTATTTGCAATCTAGATGCACTTGCCCAGCAGCTACATCAGTTTTCTCCTCCCATCTCTGAGAAGTGTGAGTGCCCGTTCCCACAGTATCGTAAAAAAGAATGCATTCTTATCCACCCTTTGGGTTTTCACCAATCCAGTAGATAAAAATAGTATCCCGTAGCATGAATTTGCATTTCTTTAATCATGAGTGACGTTGAGCAAGTTTTTGCATTCAGGTAGATATGTGTATTCCTTTTTCTGTGCTCTTTATTCAAGTCTGTTGTCTAAATGCACTGTGACAGTAGTCCACTGTCTGCCATAAAAAGTCAAAAAAACCTTTTTCCTATCTGATACAGGTCTTGGTATTTTTGCCAAGCAGAAGTGCTTGCTTTTCATGGTCAAAGATAAACAAAGTCAGACACTAGTTAAAGTGGTAAGGATGGATTTTGATCAGGAACATTCTATCTCAGTGGGGAAAAGAGTCTGTGTGAAGGGAACTCCACTTGGATTTGCACAGGGGTGACTGGGCATCTCAAAGGGAGAGTGAGGGAGTACGGAGGTGGCGAGAGGGGCTCAGTGGAGTCAGGGAGGTGAAAATTACAGAAGCAGGAAGGCACGGTTGGTCCCTGTGAAACCCACTTGGGTTTGCTAACTGGCACTTATCTAAGTTAAGCTCCCGCCCTCCCACGGAGGCTGGGAGAAGGGGCCCATCTTCAGGTGGCCGCCGGAACACAGTTCTTCAGGCGGGTACTTTAAGGCAGGGGTGGGGGGATTTGAGTCACCCTAGGGATGCGGCCTTCAGCTGTTAGAAGCGACCTTAGTGTTTGCTCTAGTCCTTACAGGCCAAGCTTGAGGCTTAGTTGATAAAAGGCCCAGAGGAGCCTGGCTGGAGTTTGGTCAGGAGAGGAGCTTTATCACCATCTTTTCTTTTATGGTTCTGGATTTTGAATGGTAGTTAGAAAAAAGCTACAGTAACCAAGACAGTGTGAGGCTGCAGCTGCAGAAAGCTTAGACATACGATCAACAGAACGGACTAAAGAGTCAAGAAACAGACCTACCCATGTGTGATTGATCGATTTTAGACAAAAGTGCCAAGCAAGATAATGCAATGAAGAAAGGGCCACCTCTGTGACAAATGGTGCTGGGACCTTTGAGCAACCAAATGCAAAAGATATGCCCCCAAATGAAAAGAACTTGTAAAAAAGAAAAGCAAAAACATAAACGTGACTTTCCCCTTACCTCACATCATATACAAAAATCCATTGGAAATGGATCACAGGTATAACTATAAGCTATAAAACTTATCTAAATACAAAGCTAGAAGACTTCTAGAAGGAAACAGGAACAATTTTTTCAATCTTGGGTTAGTCAAAGAATTTTTAGATAAGACACATAAAGCATGAATCATGCAGGGCAAAACTGCTACAGTTTGTAGGGAAAGAACGCTGATGCCTGTAGCTCCTCTGGAAATGAATCAAAAGATAAGATGAACTAAAGCATGGTCGGAGAGATGGATGGATATGTGGAAAAACTAGTCAAATGTTAAGGGTGGACTTTAGGTGGTGGGTATCCTTGTATTTGCTGTAAATTCTTTCAACTTTACTGTTTCAAATAATTCATATAAAGTGCCAGGGATTAAAAATGTGCTCTACAGAAAATTCCTTGGCGGTCCAGTGGTTAGGACTCCATGCATTCACAGCCACGGGCCCGGTTCGACCCCTGGTCGGGGAACTAAGATCTCGTGAGATGAGTGGCGTGGGCAAAAAAAATTATTTTTAATAAAAAAAAATGGGCTGTACGTGATTTAGCCCAGATTCAATCCATTATGAGAATCATGACACAGAGCAGAAAATATTTCAACAAGAGGCTGAATTCGCCTCCTCAGCTAAAGACTGAAGGTCCAGAATTTGGTTGCATAACCCTGAGTGTAGGAATCTAAGGCTTTGCAGAGTTAAATGGGCTGGGGGTGGTATTTAGAATGTTTTAGGATTGCTAATCACAGTCTTACAAGCTATGGGGATAGAAAAAGGAATAAGAATATCATTAAATGAATGAGAATTAAAATAGGTGGCCTTTCGCACCACTCCCGTTGTCCCTGATACGGCAAAGACTGTGCGAGAAGAAAAACGGCCGATGGGAGAACTGATGTATCGAGGACAACTTAGCTAAGGCCCTCTTCTCCCAATTCAGGCAAAAGGTGTATTCTTTGGAAATGAAACTCATCATACATTTATGGTTTTGCCACAGAGGAGTTTGAATTTGCCAGCATATGTGAAAATCCAGTGTGGTGGGTTTCAGTCTGAGAATCAGCAAGTAGCGACACTGATAATACCACGTGCATGACTTCCCTCAAGGAAATGTGTGATAAGTAACCTTATTCACTGCCACCTGGAAAGAAATCACCTGAAGAGATCTCTGGAAAAAAGATCCTGGGGATTACTCTGGACCCTGGATTATTTTGAGCACCCCCCACCCACAATTTTAGCTCCAGAGGTTACAAAAAGTTGTAGAAGGCAAAGTTCAGCAGCAGCCTGTAAACTCATTTTTCCTCTCTGTTGGGGCCACTAGTTTGGGAAGGAAAATGATGACCTGGTCAAATCTCTGTGCTGGTCCTCCACTGAGGGTGTCGGCTAACAGAAAGATAACAGGGTGTCACATCTGTGAATTGCTTTTAGCAGGAAATACCTGATCCTCCTAGGGGCTTACTTTAAATAAACCTGGAATCTACAAGGCACGGGTATATGAGTCCGGGAGCCTTGGGACTCAGGGGAGGGGATGCTAGGTGGGGTCCGGGTGGGACAGGGATTTCAGTGGTGAAGATGCTGTGTGGGTTCAGTGGGCCATCCGTACCCAGAAAGGTGATAATATATGCCATATATCATCATATATTATATGGCACAGGGGGTGGTGAAAGGAACACCCACAGGAAGGGCTGCTAGGTGGGTAGGAGAGGCCATGGGACCCCAGGGGAGGGATGCCGTGTGGTCAGAACGGATGGGTGGTGGTAGTGGATCTGCGACCCCTGCTCCAGGAGGGCAGGGCCAAACCCTAGGATCTTCAGACACTGACCTAAGACCCAGTCCAAGCCTGCAGCAGTGCCCCCACCACCCTGCGTCCTGCCCAGACCTTTTGGCATCTTCCCGCCCCCCCATCCATCCCCCTCCCCCCCCATCTCCTACCCAGATCTTCTGGAATCTTCCCCATCCCTGTGTCCTGCCCGGACCTTCTGGAAACTTCCCCTCCCCCCCCCCCCAGTCCACATTCTCCCCAGACTTTCTGAAACCTTCCCCTCCCCACTCCCAGCCCGCGTTCTGCCCGGACCTTCTGAAACCTTCCCCCACATCCCTGCGTCCTGCCCAGACCTTATGGAACCTTCAGGGACACGACCTCAAGACGGGCTCCCACAGGCCGTAGAGAGCGCAGCCGCCGCAGGTGAGTGAGGAGAGGCTGGTCAGGCTCAGAGCGCAGACCTCACCCCGGAAGTACTGAAGGGCGTCTCCCGTCAGGCTTTGCGCGGCCTCTAGAAGGTTTGGCCTGGCCTCGGGGCGGAAGCGCGTCCCCAGAGGCGGTTCCCTCAGAGCGCCTGGCGGCGGGCTGGTGCCCGAAGGTCTCGGAGGACACGGACGGGGGAGATGGTTCCAGAAGTTCTGGGCAAGACGGGTGTGGCGTGGAGGTCTCCAGAGGGACCACACCAAATGCTGGGCAGGATGCAAAGAAACCAGATCGTTCACACATTGCTGGTGACCCAGAAGAATGGTGCAGCCAACGAGCAGGACAGGGTGGTAGTTGCTTTAAACGCTAAACAAGCAACTACCAGAAGATCCCCAAATTTACTTCTCTGTTTTCCCCAGACAAACTGAAACGTGTCCATAGAAAACATGCATGGCTGTATATGACAGCTTTATTTGTAATATCCCACGACAAGAAACACCCCAGATGTCCTGCAGTGGGTAAACAAGCCATGTAACTTTCTCACCTGGGAGATACTCAGCAGGAAAGAGAGAAAAATGTGACACATGTGCTGACTTAAATGAATATTCAGGGACTTATGCTCAGTGAAAAAAGACGATCTCCCAAGGTTACATACACACTGTTTCTTTTATATGCCGTTATACAGGTGACAAACTTTTATAAATGGACATGAAATTAGTATTGCAGGGGCCACTGTCTCCAGATATGGGTGGAAAAGAGGTTCGTGAGTCCATATAAGGGAAATTGCAGTGATGAAACCAATCTTCTTCCTCACTATTGTGAATGGAACTACCCTATTAGTCGTAATACTGTACTATATTTTGCGAGATATTAACAAGTAACTGAGTAAAGCACTCGCAGGATCTTTCTGTATTTCCTGCAAGTGCATTTGAATACACAATTATCTCAAAGTAAACGTTCAATGGAAATGAAATGTTTAAACAAACATATCATTAATTACATTATTATTTAAATGGCTACAATTAGGAACTCAAGACTTTTGGGGTAAACAAAAAAATGCTCTTTATTAGAGACATGCTTTAAAACAAGGACATGAAAAGATTGAAAATGAAATATAGAAAATGGTATACAATTTGATTGCCCCCCAAAGGACCCTCTTATACACACACACAGGCTGAGTAAATATTAAGACAAGAGCGTTACTTATGTGAAGAGCCACGTTGTGTAGAGGCGAAGGGACAAAATAGCAGAAAGACATTACAATCAAAATCCATACGCACCCCTAACACGGGCTCAAAATACGTACAGAAGACACCTTGGTAGAATTTAGGTACTGTAGACAACACCATTATCCTATATTTAGTTATCATCAACACTTCCCTCTCCATAGCTTCTAGATGCTGGAGCAAGGAGAAAAAAACATCACAGCGATAGACCTGGATCAATAATCTTTTCCTGAAAGGAGCAGACAGCAAATGTTTTCAGCTTTGTAGACCTTCTAGCCTCTGTCACTACTACAAAACATTGTCTTTGTGCGGGTGGAAGCAGCCATACAGGCTAAGTAAACATACGATCGTCCCTGTGTTCCAACCAAGCTTTAATTACAGACACGGTTGGTGGACAGGGTTTGTCCCACACACTCCTGTTTGCCAACCTGTGCTATAGAAGTTCTGAGCAGCCTCATTAACAAACTAGGAAAAATCAGTATACATAACGACAGACCCAGAGATGACCACATACAGCTTTTTACAGGGTCGCATGTGACTCTACAAGCTTGAGTTCATGCCATGACGTAACCCAGCATCAACAAATCTCAAATGATTGACGTTACTTAGAGTTCCTTCTGTACTTCAGTGAAATTAGGCTAGAAATGATTAGTCAAAAGAGAGCCAGGAAATCTCCAACTGCTTACTAATTATTCAGGGCACTTCTAAACCAATTACACAGAAGACAAGCCCCAACAGAAATTGGGAAATAGTAAGGTCTAAACGATTATGAAGTTATGACAAGTTGAGAGTGCGGGGAAAGCAGCTGAAAAAGTGCTTAGTGCAAAATATATCACATCACAGGCATCTAGTAGAAGAGAGAACAGGGTGAAAGTTTCCTCAGCTTCCATTCAAGATGTTAGAAAAAGAAGAGATGATCCACTCAGAGAAATGAGGAAGGAAGTATAAAGAGGAGAGCAGAATGAACACGAGGTAAATCCACAAAACCAAGGCTGGTATTTTGGAAGGATTCAGGGCATTGGTAACACAGAAGGAGATCACAAAGAAGAAAAATAAAATTCTCATTGCCAATATCAGAAATCGAAAGGGAGGCATCAATCAGCCCTCATAGACCTTATAAAGAAAATAAGGGGCTGTTATGAGTAGGCTCCCTGTGATAAATGTGAGATTTCTGATGACGACAAAAACTTGGAAAACACTGTTAACCATAACACAATGAGAGAGGGAGGCCGAAATGTCCTTAATATTTTTCAAAAACCCTATGAACCAGAGATTCTATTGAAGTTAAAGTCTCAAAGCAATAGAAGGATACACCAAGCTTATTGATGGTGAGTCCCAATAGAGTAAAGATTAATCTACAAATTCAATGAAATTGCAGTCAGAGTCTCAGCAGGTGGTGTGTGTGTGTGTGTGTGTGCGCGTGAAGCTGATTCCAAATGTTCAAGTGTTTATGGAAATGGAAAGGGCTAGGAATAGCCAAGGCAAGCTAGTGGGAGAAGAAAAACGCTGGAGGACTTGCACTGTCAACTACGAAGGGCATTTATATCGTCTCATTTATGAAGACAGTGTGGGATTGGGCTCAGGATTGAAAAATAGACCAACAGAGGAGAAAAGCAAAGTCAGAAAGCACATATATCCAGTTACGGGCTTTCTGACGAAGCTGACCCTGCCCTGGAGTGGGGATAGAATCTTGATTGCCTTGACGAGTGGTGGATACACAAGATAACGTACACAGTATTCACACCACGCAAAAGAAGCAGGTTCAGGACATTTGTGGATCTCCATAAATACTCAAAAATGAAGTTTTTACAGCGGAAAATGTAGATGGCTATCTTTATGTCCTTTGGAAAATTAAGAATTTTCAAAACTGAACAAGATTCTGCTGGTCACATAAGAAAAAAATGATAACTGGCATTATGTAAAAATTCACAACGTCTGCCCCTGAGAAGGTACTGATAAGACAGTGAAAATGTGCTCCATAGTTGAGGAGAAAGCACTTCAAACACGTATCTGCTAAACGACTCGTATTCCGAATATAGAATGAGCTTCTTCCTACCAATCAGTAACTAAAATAGTAGATCATCCAATAGAAATTTGAGCAAAAGGCATAAAGCCAGTTTACCAGATAGGAAATGTGTATGGGTAATAAGTATAAGAAAAGTTATTGAACACGATTCCTCTTGGTGGAACTCCAACGTGAAAACACAATACGATGACCCCAACGGGAATGACTAAACGTTCAAAGACGACCACACCATGTGTTGGCGAGATTTTGAAGTGTGCGGGACCCTGTGGAGTATAAATAGGCACACTCTGTGGAAATCTCTTCAACAGCCCTGCCAAAGCTGTACTTAAGCACGTCAAAGACCCGGCATTACCACTTCTGGGTACGGAGCTCCTGAAACACTCACAATGCCCCACCTCAAGACAAGGACTGGAATATTCACTGCAGCACCACCTGGGGTAGTTGCAACCAGAAACGGCCCTAATGTCCATCAACAGTAAACTGTGGTGTATATTCATCAATGGCAGGTGTGCAACTATGAGAGTGAAGAACATACAGCCATGCACAGAGGCAGTCTCTCAAGGAGAATTTCTTCTACTTGGGGAATCTGGGTCTTTGCTCTTAAGGCCTTCCATGGATTGGATGAGGCCCACCCGCGTTATGGGGGATAATCGGCTGTACCCAAAGTCTCCTGATGAAAAAGCTAATCGCATTTAAAAATATCTTCAGAGCAACATTGAGATTGGTGTTTGGCCAGTGAACTGAATGCCATCGCTTAGCTAAGCTGACACGTGAAATCACCCATCACTCTTGATATTTCACACAAAAGGTATCGTACAATATATGGCCTTTTGTGTCTGGCTTCTTTCACTGGGCATAATATTTGAAGCTTCATCCCTGTTGTAACATGTGTTGTTACCTTGTTTGTTTGTTTGTTTAGATAGCTTTACTGAGATGTAATTCACATACCATGCCATTCACTCATGTATAGAATTCAATAATTATTAGTATATTCATAGCTATGTCAACCATGACCATAGTCCATTTTAGAATATTTACCTCACTTTGAAAAGAAATCCCATACCTACTCGTGATTATCCCTTTACACTACCCAGGCTCAACCCCCCATCACTAGGCAAGCATAAATGTACTTTCTGTCCCTATAGACTTCCCTGTTCTGGACATTTTCTGTGAATGGAATCATATAACCCGGCGTCGATTGTGATTGGCTTCTTCAGCTTGCCTTAGAGCTTTCACGGTTCACCCACGCTGTGGTGTGTTGCAGTGCTTCCTCTTCCTGGCTAAATAATATTCCACTGTGTGGCTATGCCTCATTTTGTTTATCCATTTAGCAGTTGAAAGACATTTGGCTTGTTTCCACCTTTGGTCATTATGGGTAATGCTGCTACCATACATGTGAACATCTTTTATGTGGACATAGGTTTTTACTTCTCTTGGGTGTATGCCTAGTAGTGGAGTTGTTGTGTCCTACGATCACTCTCTAACCATTGGAACAATTATCAGGCTATTCCCACAGTGGCTGCACCATTTCACAGCCCCACCAGCAGTGCATGAGGGTTCTGGTTTCTCCACACCCTCACCGGCACTTGTTATTTTCTGATTTTTTTATTCTAGCCATCCCAGTGGGTATGCAGTAGCCCCCCTCTGTGGTTTGATTTGTGTTTCCCTGACGGCTCATGAGGTTGAGCACCTTTTCATGTGTGTGTTGGTCATTTGTGAGTGCATCTTCCTTGGAGAAATGTCCATTCAAATGACTTGCCCAACTTTAAATTGGGTTGTCTTTTTTTTTTTTTTTTTTACCCCACCGAGCAGCATGTGGGATCTTAGCTCCCTGACCAGGGATCGAACCCTCGCCCCCTGCTGTGGAAGCACAGAGTCTTAACCACTGGACCACCAGGGAAGTCCCGTGGATTGTCTTCTTATGACAGAGTTTTGAGTGTTCTTTATACATTCAGAAAACAAGTATCTTATCAGACATATGATTTGCAAATACTTTCTCCCATTCTGTGGCTTGTCTTTTCACTCTCTTGGAAGTGTCCTTTGAAGACCAAACATTTTTAACTTTGATGAAGCCCAAATTATCTAGCTTTTCTTTTGGCGCTCATGCCCTTGCTGTCATATTTAAGAATATTTTGCCAAAACCAGGATCATGAAGAATTACCTTTATATTTTCGTCGAAGGTTTTTACAGTGTTAGCTCATATGATTAGGTCTCTGGTGCATTTGAGCTGGGTTTTGTGTAAGGTCTGAGTGAGGTAAAGGTCCAATTTCATGTTCTCCCACGTGGCTATAAAGTTGTCCCAACATCATTCCTTGAAAACATATGCTCCCCGGCGGAGAGTCTTGGTACCTTTGTAAAAAATCAAGTGACCACAGATGTACCACTTCATTTTTGCACACTCAGTTCTCCTCCATTGGTCTGTCTGCCCTTGTGCCAGCACCACCCTGTCTTGATGATTGTGGCTTTGCAGTAAGGTTAGCAATCGGGAAGCTTGAGTCCTCCTACCTTGTCCTTCTTTTGTAAGATTACATTGGCTACATAGGTTCCTTGCATTCCATGTGAATTTTAGAATCAGCTCGGTGGGTGCTAGCTGGTGGCAGCCTTTGGGGAGGGGTGTTAGTCCTGTTGGCAGCAGCCCCTTTGCTGGGGACCTGGGGGGCCTGGATGCTTCTTATTTCAGCTACTGAGGCACTGACGGAACGCTGGACACTCGGCCTCTTCCCCAGCGAATTGCAGAGTCCGTCCCAGCTGCGGCCTGGAGTCCTTCAGGCTGTCTCTCTGGGGTCAGCTTCCCCAGGACTGTTTCTCCTCTTGCTCCCTGACCTCTGACCCTGCCTCCCCAGGCAGGAGTCCTCTCCCCTGCCTGGCGTTTTGGGCGAGCCCAGGTGGAGCTCAGGCCCTGCAGTCACAGGGATGAGGGTTCCAATCCCCACCGACCCGCGGATTAGCCCTGAATCCTGGGACAAAGACCCTTGTTCTATGGGCTCCCATTTTCTGACGGACAAGATAGGATGGTGACAGCCCCTCACTCACAGCCGCATCTGGATGGGACGGATACAAAATGTGGGTCAGGTAACGCATAAGTGCTCCAGATTGCCAGTGGTTGATACGTTAAAGCCGCACTGGTGTGACTGTGCTGTCGTTATCCCTTTAGTGTCGTTGCAGATTTGGGAGCAACCTGCAGAAGCAGGAGTCCCACCGCTTTCCCAGCTCACACGACTGTCGCTAAAAAGGCGACTGGGGCTCCTGAGTCTTCCCAGCAGGGAAGCCCGAGGCTGAGCGCACCTGGCCCTGTCCGGGAGCGTCCGGAGATGGAGATAAAGGGCCTCGGCACATGCTGGGGGTTCGGAGGGGCTGGTTCCGAAAGCTGAGAGCACACATCCCAGCAGGGAGACGTCTCCGGAAATGCTCTAAGTGCCTCAGTGCTGAGTCCTGCGGGGCTCCTCCACCCGCGCTCACAGGACCTGTGCCCTTGGGCCTCTCCACAGTCAGTGATTAATCGAAGGTAGCCATGCGTTGTACCAGCTTCTGTGCTCGCACTCCCACTTTAAATCCCACATCTTCTCTCTAGGGTCCACGTTCCTTCTGTTGAAGCAAATTCTGGGTAGCTCTTTCGGTGAAGGTCTGTGACTAGCGAACTGCTTTTGTCACTCGCCTTTTCTTTAAAATGTTTCATTTAACCAGTATTCTTGAATGGACGTTGAGTTGATTTAAATCCGCTGTGGATGGCCATTTCCCTACACACCGCGAGTATATTGTTCTGATGCTTTCTGACATCTAATGGTGTTGTCACGACACATCTATTGGACGCTTGCCTTTGATTTCCAGAGGCTTTCTGATACTTCTCCTCACTGTTAATGTGCTGCTTAAAATACAGTAGAATACAGGTTTATACTATGGTTGTGTGTCTGTCTGGGGCTGTGGGTGTATCTGCGAGAATGTGTGAGCCCGTCCACATCCTAGTGTAACGCTGGGACTTGCCTTTTTAGTTAACACATGGTGACTATCATCCTATACAAATGCTCGCACACGGACCTCACTTTTTCATTTCACTGATGGTTAGGCTTCTAATGAACAGACACATCGAAAGTTAGCAATCCTTTTACTGAAAGAAAATTACATTGCGTCCATTTTTGACATTATGAAAATTATTGAAATAAGTATCCATTTCTGTAGTTTAGACTCATAGGATATAATCCCACTGAGGTCAAGGACTTGTCTTTGTCGCTACCACATAGCACAGTGCCTGACACGTAGAGGGTGGTGAATGAAAGCGGGTACAGCCATTTTAAACTTTGGCTAGCAATCCTACCATTGTCCCACATTCTACCAAGCGCATACAACCACCAACCAGTAATTCTAGGACCTCTCCTGCAAGGCAGGCAACTCTTTCCACAAGAAAGCTGAAAACCATTTTGCAGAGATTTGATTGACAATTATGGGGATGCCCAGTCCTCCCCCCGGGGCAGCCACCGACTGCCTATTTAAATGTGCCACTGGAGGTCTTCAGGTTCGAGCAAAGGGACGGAGCTGATGCTCTGAAAATCCTCCCACTCCGGTAGCTCTACAGAACCAAAAACATGTCAAAAGTGCATTTCTGGGCTGGCAGAAAGGACAGGACCTCTTCAGGATCCTGAAACAAGGAGGGACCTGGGCCAGGGAGGAGGGACCACAGAAGCCAGTACACAGCAGCCACCAGGGGAGGTCTGGGCACAAGGCAGCAAGTCTAGTGATCCGGTGGCCCCAGTTAGTGGGGGGAAAGGACGAGAGGCCTAGGACACGAGTAAGATTAGACATTGCAATCAGAACCCCACGGAAAGGCAAGATTTGAAAACACTACAACAACGCTGAAGATGCAGCCTGGAAACCTGCCGCCTAACACCGTGGGGAGGCGAGGAAGAGGCCTAGCTTCCTGAGGCTGGGATGGAGGGCGATATGCGCTCCCGCTGAGAACTGAGAACAGGCCCCCACGGTGGGTTAGGATTTATGTTACTCGTGCCTCAGAGGAAACCCCAGGCTGTGTAATTAATACAAAGAGTGGCCCTGGGAAAGTGATAACCCTTGGGCACCTGGAGGACACAGCCTCAAACCAGCCCCCAGCGGCACACGGAACATGGAAGATGTTCCAGGTCTTGGCATCGGGCTTCTTAAAGGCAATACTATTTCTACCTTGAAAGATGTGAAGAGGCATAAGAATTATGGCGATTACACAGTAGACTGTTGAGATAACCTGGAAGACTTTTAGAAAGAGCCAGATGGACACTCACACTGGAAAGGCATGGGAAATTCCAAGCAGGATGAGGAAAAAGAGACTCCTACGTAGGCTTGATACGGGAAAACGGAGAAACACGGAAAACCAAGAGACAATCTTGAAAGCATCCAGAGATGCTTTAAACTGGAGATTGTCTCCAGGATGTGCACGATCACTCCCAAGCCAAGGCCCTTCAACGGGAAGGAGCTGCGCTGAGGGCCTTAGAGATGGGATTGGCATCCTGGCTTCAGTGGTACCCCTGCCAAGGATGCGCTGTGAGACTCTAGCAGGTGAATGAACTCAGTTTCCTCGCCTGCAAAATGGGGACGAGCACAGTGGATGCCTCTCAGGGCTGCCGTGAAGCTCAAGCAAACACACGTGCCAAGCTTCGCAGAATGACACACCTTGACCCCAGGGTAACGAGGTTTTCATTCCATTCCTGCCATCACACACCGTCCACTCACCACAGAGCAGGGCCACAAACAAGGAGACAACTCCTGAGCAGTGGGAAGAGAAATCCGTGTTTATTCAGTGCCGGTCGAGCCAGAAAGCCGGGTACTTTCCGAGCGCCGGTCTCCCTGTGGGCCCTTGAGGCCCGCTGCAATGGTAATTATACAGAATTCCCAGAGGAAAAGCTTGAGCCTCGGAGGGATTGAGGGCTGGGCCCACGTGGGAAAGCCAGGGCTCCAGCTTGTGCCTGTGCGACCACAGAGTCTGGAACCTCCTCTCTTCTCCATGATTCTCCAAGTCCCCCTCCACAGCGAAGACCCACTGGTGGCAGCAGGCCTCTTCCGCTGTGGGTGGAGTGGAGTGGCGAGGGGTGTGCAGCCCTTGTTCTCCTCCAGGGATCTTGGCACCGAACAGATGCCATCGGGGTGGCTCAGTGCCAGCAGGGCCGGCGCAGCCAGAAACACAACTCCTCCTGCCCTACTGCCTCGCCGTGACTGAGGACCTGCTTCTCACCAGACGAGGTGGGAGTGGGGAGGGAGGGAGAGTGGAGAGGCCCCAGCACCCCCTCTTGCCTCTGGGCCCCCTTTCTTCCTGGGAGTGTCACCTGACCCCAGGTGGCATGGGACAGACACGCTCCTGCCAACTAGGGGACCCCGGCTGGCTCTCAGTTGTTCAAAGCCTCTTCCACCCATGAGGTTAGGGTGGCTGCTCTGCTCTGGGGCACGGGGCACTGCACGAGGGCAGTGGGGCCCTCCAGACCGGCTCCCCTAAAGGGAGCACGAGATGGCCCCACGCCCTCCTCTAGAGGCTTCTCTGTGGCCCCCGAACTCCTGCCGGAGGCGGTCAACATGCCTCCTGCTGTCCGATGCATACCATTGACCCAGATGTCCAAGTTGGCTCTTTGGTAGCTACCCTTCTAGTAAACATGACTGCTGACCTGCCTATGCAGGCCCTCGGCTGGGCACTTCAGCCACAATCCCAGAGGGCTGGCACTGCCAGGAGGAGCCCCTGCGGACTGAGTGGAGCAGGTAGATGGACAGCTAGCAGCCCAGCTTGAAGGGCAAGTCCACGCCAGAGCACTGCAGACAAAAGGGACGGCATTGGAAATGGTACCGAGCAGGACAGGGGACGCCCAAGTTGTCATCTCTTGCGTGGGGGCAGAGTTTAGCACAGAGGGCATAGAGACTGGACAGGGCGGCAAAGGGCGGCGTCTGAGGCCCCTTTGCTTGGATGGACACACAGGGAGCCTGGAGCTGGGGCAACAGGGGCTCCAAGGCCCTCAGACGGTACTCCTTGCAGGACAGGGCCCTGGTGGGACCGGGCACATGGCCAGGACCTCCGACCAAGTTTCATCTCCAGCTCTGCTCGGGCCTTGCTGCACAGGCTGGCAAGCCCTGACCCTCGGAGGGCTGGGCTGTTCCATTTGTGCAACGCGCTGCCTGGACTGTGGTGTGGCTCAGGAAGCAGGGCCCATGGGAGAAAAGAGGGGTGGCCTGGGGTCAGGCAGAGGGAGCTTGTGGTGTGACTAGCCCGACCGAGTGGCGACGTGACTAGCTGATGGCCCGGAAGGTGAGGAGGGGGAGGGTAGAGGGCATCAACACGAAGCGGTAGATCATCTTTACGTCCTCTTGCACCAGCGTCTCCACCAGGAAGTTTTTCAGCACCTAGGACAGAGGCGCGGGTTCTGCCTGGCCGGCCTCCGCTGCCTTCCAGGGCCCTGAGGGCGGGTGCCCCAGGAGCAGAAGCCTGAGGTTCCCGACGAGGCTGCCCGCCCCGGCCCCGCCCAGGCCCACTCACGTGGTGCAGCAGAAGCAGCATCTCCACCTCTGCCAGGCGCCGCCCCAGGCACTGGCGCACGCCAAAGCCAAAGGCCAGGTGTGGGAACCTGGTACCAGAGGCTCGGCTGTCCAGCCAGCGCTGGGGCTCATAGCGCTCGGGCCTGCTGAACATGGCGGGGTTTCGACCCAGGGAGTACAGTAGCACCTTCACCAATGTCTGCAGACAGGTGGGGAGGGGCAGGGTCAGATGCCCTGCGGGTGAAGGTCAGAGGGCGGGGTGTCTGGCAGGGGAGCCCTGCGGCCTCACTCACCCCGGCCGGGATGTGGTAGTTCTGCAGCACCAAGTCTGAGCTCACCTGTCGCTCCAAGAAGACACCCACGGGGTACAGCCTGTGCACAGGGGCGGCCAACAGGGTCCTCAGCTGCAACAGGGCCCTCGCTTCCCTTCTGCAGCCTCCCTAGCCCAGCGCCCACGGCCCGAGGGCAGCTCCCCCAGCGCCCTCACAGCCGCTCCTGGCCCTGGGAAGCCCGAATCCCGAGGAGCTGCTTCCTTGCCTCTCCTGAGTCAGCCAAAGCTGCCCCGGCCTGAGCAGCCCCGGGCCAATGAGGACACGACCGACGACGGTCCCGGGACACTGAGGTGGGACCCCAGAGGAAGAAGCACCCCCATCCCTTTAGGGAGAGGAAGAGGAGGCGCAGGGGGATGTAGCCTTGGGCCAAGCTGCTGACCAGCAGCCCCAGGATCTGCCTGCAAGCCGCGCCGAGCGGGCTGTCCCGACGGCGGGGCCAGGGCTGCGGGGGGGAGCCCAGGTCTAGCGCGCCTACCTCAAGGTCTCCTTGAGGGCCGCCCGCAGCAGGGGCAGCTCCGTGGTCACCCTCTGGGGATTTTCTGAGACCCTGGCCTCGGCCACCAGGCTCTCCTGGCGCAGGGCCTGCTGCACTTCCGGGTTCCGAGCCAGTTCAAAGAGAGTCATCAACAAGGGGAAGGCCGTCTGCAGGAGCCACGGGGCCAGGGCTCAGACCCGGGCACAGGCTGCGCCCCTCCACCCCCAGGGCATCCCTCCCAGAAAGATGGCCGCCGTCCCCTGGGGCAGGGGACCTGCGTGCCCGGAGATGACAAAGCCCAGAGAGCTGACCGTCAAGATCCTGAGGCCACCTGTCTGCTTCCCCTGAATCCCTCGGGGAGGGTGTCCCCAACCTCAGAGAAGACCCGGGCCTCCTGCAGCCGCTTCAGAGCCTGGCTCGCACCCTCCTCTGGGCCCAGGAGGTGCCCACTCTTGCCATCTATTCAGCGGGGAGGGTTCCGGAGCCCCGGGCCATCCGCTCCCCGTGGGTCACCTCCCTGGCCAGCCACAGGCAGGTCCGAACATGGGGTCCTGACATGAACCAGCCACCCCGGGCCCCAACTGCTTCCTCCTCCTGGATCATCTCCACGTGCAGGGAGAGGTGTCCACCAGCCCAGCCTGAGATCTGGGAAGCTGAATATCTCCTAAATGCCGTCCCCAAGGCAGCGCGCCCCTGGCATCTCCTGATATGCAGATACGGCTCCCTGTTGCTCCGTCAGCTTTAGTCCGCGCTCTGCGCTGTGGCCCGAGAGGGAGCAGGAGTCTGAGCGAGACACTCTCTACACTGGCTCCCTCTAGCCTTGGATACAGGCCTGGTGCCCAAAGCCCCTCCTGACAGGGGCCCTGACCCTGTCTGCCCTCCTCTGCCCACGTGCCCTGTTCCCCCCGCTCAGCCTCACAGCCTTCCTTGCTGTCCGCTCTTGCAGGCCCTGGCCTGCTGCCCTCCCAGCCTCCTCTTCTTGGCCTGTCTAACTTCTGTGTGGTCCTTCCACACCCAGCGCAAAGGCCTCCTTCTCCAGGAAGCCTTCCCAGAGCTACCCCCTGAGGCACAGGCCCTGCCCTGGGCTCTCTCACCTTGTGGTGGCATCACAGCCCCTGCTCAGGGAGTGTCTGCCCCAGGGGCCTGTGCCTCTGCTCAGGATCCTGGGTGCCCAGCAGGCGCTCAGAGGTGCTGGCAGATGCAGGTTCGGTCCAGAGACAGGCAGCTTCGGCTGCGCTCACACCCCGGGGCCCACCCTGCCCACTGTGCTGTGTTGCCAGCCACCTGCTGTCCCGCCCACACACTGGAGCCCCTTGCTGTCCCTCCCATCAGTCTGTCACTGCCAAAGGATCTTGAGTGAGAGCCAAAGGTACTCTGTCCCTGGGAAATGTCCCCTGTGTGGGCCTCCAGCCGCGCCTCGGCCCTTCCCCCCCACCCCCCCGCCCCAGGACCTAGACGGTCCCCGGGGTCTCTGCTGCTGCATGTCCCTGGGCCTCGTCCACTCTGCACTCTGCCTGGAGCGTGGCTTCCCACGAGAGTAACCACAGACTCCTGCCTTTGAGGCCTGGCTCCCGTGCTCCCCC
The DNA here is from genome assembly GCF_964374135.1 of Grampus griseus. Lineage (NCBI taxonomy): Eukaryota > Metazoa > Chordata > Mammalia > Artiodactyla > Delphinidae > Grampus > Grampus griseus. The sequence goes on along the minus strand of NC_139011.1, from coordinate 1,405,764 downwards.
TTCTCAGTTGGGAAGCTGGAGCCGTAGACTGGGGAGGGGCTTGGAGGAGACGTTTGCCATGGGAGGGGGCAGCCTGGAGGCAGGAGGGCTCCCTGTTCCATGGGAAGGGCTGGGCGCTGGCCTGACCGTGTCCACGCTCCCAGCAGTGAGGTCGATAGAGTTGGCCTTGATGGTGTCCAGGGTCATGTCCGCACGCATCAGCAGCTCTGCCACGATGCCGCTGTAGTGCCACGGGTGGCCGAGGGCCAGCTCCTGATATATTCTCCGGATGGCTCTGTTGGCTGCGGGACACACAGAGACAGAGGCCTTGGGTCTGGTGCTGGGAAGCACTTTTTTTGGTCATCCTCCTACCCTTCAGCCCTCAATAACCCCAGGTCTCCGTGTCCTGCCCCCATTCTCGGAACAGCCCAGTCCAGCCTCACTGCCAGCTCTCTTGGGGACCATGAAGAAGCCACAGGTCCCTCCTGTGGCCTCCGTTCTCCCCAGACTGTGGTGCGTGGAGGGGGCCCTGGGGTCCCTGGCCGCAGCACTGCCTGACCCCCCACCCTCACCGTACTGGAAGATGTAGTCCCAGGCCTCAAAGTGCTCGTTCCACACGCTGGCGCTCGTCCAGCGAGACAGGCTCCTGGGCACAAACATGAGCTGCACAGTGGACTTGAACATGGCCTCCAGAGCGTGGATAAAGTTCAGGCTGTCAGGATTCGGGTGCTGGGCAAAGAGACCCAGCTGCTCTCCGTAAAGGACTAAGTGGCTGGCTGCGGGGAGGAGGGGGTTCCTGAGCCCGAGGCAGCGCAGGGCCTCACGACCACCTGCCCCCGGCCCTCCCTGACCCCGCCCCAGCCCGCTCCGGTGGCGGCGAGCCCACACCTTCGATGGCGTAGTGGAAGATGCTGGGCCTGATGTCCAGGGTCAGACTCCCTCGGGCATTCTGCACCACCCTCGCCTTCAGGGCCCGGGAGAAATCCCTGGCCACCCGATCCACCAAGGGCGTGTACTTCTGCACAGCCTGCAGCGACAGCACGTCTGGGTTCAGCCGCAGTCGGTCCAAACGCCACTGGGGTCCGTTTCTGTCGAGCAGGGAGCGGGGCATCAGGGCGTCCAGAGTCAGCAGCTGGCCGCGGCCCTGTACCCCACCTTCCCTTCCCCAGAGGGAAGCGGGCGAGGCGGGGAGCCGCCTGTTGGCTCCTAGGGGGCCGCGGCCCTGTACCCCACCTTCCTTTCCCCAGAGGGAAGCGGGCGAGGCGGGGGCCGCCTGCTGGCTCCTAGGGGGCCGGCTGCCCGTGTTTGGGCCTCGGCGGCAGCTCTTCCTCGGGGCAGCCTCGTGCGCTTCGCCCAGGGGAGACGGGGGCCTCTGCCTGAGCCTGCTGCGGGGGTTCGTGCAAACTGGCAGGCCCCGCGCCTGGCACACCCGTCTGCCCCCCGGGCCCTCTCTGGGGCTGAGGCTTTTGCTGTGAGGAAGGGGGCTGAGCCCCCAGGCAGGCCTGGCCCAGCTTTGCTCTCGTCACACCCCAGAGTGGGCAAGGCCCCTGGAGACCTTCATCTCCCGGCTCCTGCGATGCTGCCTCTGTGCCAGCCCCACCGCCCCCTCCCTGCAGAGCCTCCTGCTGCAATGTGGCAGGAATCAAGTCGTGTCTCTCCTGATACACCCACGCAGAGCCCGGTGCCGACGGGCCGCTGCCTGCAGGGCCTCCAGGGGGGCCCTGACCTGGACGAGGGGAGAAGTCCAACCCACACGCAAGCGCCTCGGAGGCCTGTGCAGGTGCGGGGCTCGTCGACGGCAGGCACCATCCTTCTTCCTCTGACCCTGCAGGAAGGGGCCGGGCTCCCCTCCCCCGCCCCAGGGCACACACGACCCCAGGGGACGGGCGCGATCTGCATCTGGAGCCGGTGGTCACCCTCTCTCCACCACCCGGATGGTTCCCGGGCAGGCGTGCTTCAGGGTCTTCCCTGGCTGGCCTCCTCTCTGCACCCAGGCTGCCCGCCCCCTCCGTGCGCATCCCCACTCGCCCGCACAGCAAGAACACGCCGCACGTGAGGCCACGATCCTGTCGGTAGGCCAGCCAGGGCTCCAGGAACATCCGCCGGGGGTGAGGGCTCTCCACCTGCTGCAGCCGCTCCACGTCCTCGGGCAGCATCACAAACACCATGTGTCTCCCTCCCACGTCATACCTGTGGGACAAAGCTCCCAGCCCTGCCATGGCGCCATGTCCTCCCCGGGGCCCCACTCAGCAGAACCAGTCCGCCGCTGGCCCGGAGCGGGTCGTCCCTCCCGCCGCCTCACTGAAGCCTCCCCTCCTCTGGGGTCTGCGTTCTGTGCTCCCAGCCACGAGCCACGCACGGCCCCGTGCTCAAGAAGGCTGCAGTCTGCAGCAGCAAAGGCACAGACCTGCCCCGCTGATTCCCCTCCCTGCCCCTCACCCCCACTCCCCAGGCGCCCCTGCGCCTAGCAGGGACTCAGCTGCCAGTAGGGACAGAAAGTTAGGGTGCTCTCGCCAAGGTGGGCAGGGAGAGCTTTACCTGAAAATGGGCCCCAGCTCCTGGAAGGTCTGATGCATGTCCAGGTGTATGTTCTCAGAGCCCTGCTCCTTCCAGATCTGAAGCACCCGCATCCACTTGTGGCCGGGACACCGGGGCACGGCTTCGAAGGGCAGCACCGCCTTGGGGGCCGGAGTGGCTCTGGTGCCCAGTGTGCGTGCCCTGTGCAGGGACAACCAGGGCCCTGCCATCCACACTCTGGCCTTTGCCCACAGCGCCATCCTGCTGCGCCCCCGCCCCCTTCAGCCCCATCCTTTTATCTCCCCGGGCTCGCTGGACCGGCCGACTGGATCACGTCAGAGGAGAAAGTGTCCCTGGGCCAGACCAGCGGTCAGGGCTGGAGGCCTCCAGCGGGGGAGGAAAGAGACGGACGGGCGCCGAGTCCGACAGTGACGCAGGCCTGCTCGGGGGTGGCTGTAGAGAGCAGGGACAGGGTCTGGAGCAGGGACCCGATGGGGTGGGGCTGAGGGAAAGAGGCCTCCCTCCCCATCCAGTGAGGGAAAGAAGCAAGATGGATAGGTGCCTTATCTTAGCAAGGGATGAAAGGGGACCTTGGGTATTTTCATCCCTTTTCTACAAGGACCAGAGCGGGAGCAGTGCCGAGGGCTTTGCTCTAGTTTCTTGAGGCCGCATGTGTTTTGTCCACTCTTCCCCAGGCCCTGTGCTGGGTCCAGGGAGTGGAGGCAGGAGTCAGCAAGGGAGTCTCCCAGTCTCATGGGGGCAGAGAGGGGGCTGCAAAGACACCACTGGCGGTGGCACTGGGACTGCCAGGGCACTGATGTGGCCGAGGCCCTGTCTGTCTGGGCTTGCTGGTCCCACTGAGGAGCAGAGAGCACCTAGAAGACGGGGTCACTGGGGGGGTGGACTGCAAGGCCCTCCTCAGGCAGGAGGGTGAAAGGTCCCCGCCTCCCCCCACGGGGCCTGTGCTCGGGGCCCGCAGCCTCCTTTCCCCCCGGAACCCGTGCTCCCGGCGTGGGCAGAGTCTATGACGGGGGTGTGGTTGTGGACTCCCCTCTCTCCCAGGGACCCTGGCCAGCAAGCACGCAGCCGGAGCCACCCCTAAGAGGGGGTCCACGGTTTGGGGCCCCGACTCGTCTCACCCATGCCTGGCAGCCTTCCCGTGAGGTGGGTAGCGCTGTCGCCGTTCCCATTTCCTCAACAGGCTACTGACGCCCGGAGTTTCTGTCACTCCCAAGGCCCCCCGTCCCGCCCAGTGTGCCAGAGGGGCCCCAGCGCCCTGACCCTGACATGGGGGTGAGGCGGTGAGGCCACCGCAGCGCAGGCTCTGGGGGCAGGACGGAGGGTATGTGTGGGGTTAGCAGGGCGGCTGACGACCTGATGTTACTGGTCATTCTACTTCAATCCGTTCCCTGCTCCTGACACTTCCTCGGGGAATATTCGGCTGGGGCAATGAGTCAGAACCGCCAAGGCCCCTCGTCAAGCTGAGATGTACGACGTGCCTCAGCCCCAGATGGTGTAAGAGCTGTCCTTGGGCCAAGGAGACGCGGCCTGCCCTTGCTGTGCTGGCGCAGCGGCCCGGGCCACGCTGGCCAGCCTCCTGCTGCCCGTTCCTCCACCCTGCGGCCCCTCCCGGCCTCTCCTGGTCTGCCCTTGGGGCTGTCGGGGCTCTGCCGTGTGCCAGCTTTCCCCGTCCTTACACATTCTGCCGCAGGGTGCTGGACATACAGGTCAGCCCAAAGCCGACCCCCTGCCCCGAGGAGCTGCAGAGGTGGCTGCACCCTGAGGCGCCGGCACCGCAGGCTCCGGTACTTGCGCTGAAGTCCTGGTGCCTCCCAGACCGCCCAGCCTGGCAGCCCCCTCTGCAGACTTCCTCCTGTGCTGAGGCCGAGCAAGCCGGGTGGGCGGAAAATGTCCCCTAAGTCTGGACAGGAAAGGTGGCCACAGGGAGGGTCTGAAGGTCTGAGCAGAACGCAGGCTGGGAAGGTTCCAGAAGGTCTTCGCAGGACACAGGGTCCCGAGGAAGGTTCCAAAAGGTCTGGGCAGGACACGGGGATGGCAGGGGCGGGGAAGGTTCCAGAGGGTCCGGGCAGGACACGGGGAGCGTTGAAGGTTCTAGAAGGTTGGGCAGGTCACGGGCGGTGGGCGCCGTGTAGCAGGCTCGGACTCGGCCTCAGGTCAGCTTTTGCCGGTCCTGAGGTTCGGCCCTACCCCCTCGAGCAAGGTTCCGGGATCCCGTGTGCGCCAGTCAGCCATCCGAACCCCAAAGCATGCCCGCCCATGGGGTGTCTGGTCTTTGCCTACCCCCCTAGCCGCCCCTCCCCTGGGTACAGGCACCTCCAACCTCCCACGAAGCGGCCCCTCCCCATCCCAGCTTCCGTTGTGTCTTTTTTCAGCCCCTTTGTTCTGGGTTGGATTTGCTGTCACTTTCCCGGCTTTTGAGATGGAAAATAAGATCCTGGGGCTTCAGCCTCTCCGCCTCGCTGCTGTGTGCTCGGCCTCGCTGCCTTTCCGGCCAGGACTTGAGGCTGTTTCGGTCTGGTTTTGTTCTGGAATACTTTAATCATTGTGCTGCCCCAAATCTTTTTTGTTTTCTCCTGGGAGCGATGGGGTGTGAGGCTTTACGAGTTGGAATTGTTCTTAATGTCCGAACGCGTGAAGCGACTGGTTTCTGCTTAACGCCACTGTAGTCAGGAAAGGTACTGAGTGAGTTCCCCAAATCCCTCATGAATGTGAAATCTCCATCGGCCTTTAACTCTCGCGCTACTCTTTGCCTTGAAGTCTACGCTGGCTGATGCCAATGGAGCTGTTTCCGCACCTCACTTCTGTTACCCCCTCTGCGTGGGGCTCTTGTTGTCAAATGTTTTATTTCTAAATGCAATGTGCATTAAACATGCCTTGTAGTGGGATCTGCTGGTGAGGCGACAGCCGAGCTGTTTTGTGTCGAGCCATATTCATTTACCTTCACGTTTGGAGCGGATTTTCCCTTCCTTAGAAGAGAAGTCTTGGTGACCGGTGTCTTCTTTCTACAGCGTTTGGAAGTGATTGTCCGTGAGGTTTTCCGTTTCTCCTGGTTTTGTGGGAAGAGCAGACATGGCTGGGGTGTGGCTGCCTAAAGGTATGGCCTGGCTTTCCTCTGGCAGATGTTCAGATTTTCACTGACTAAAAATCACTTTCCACGGTTCAGCTGTCGTACGTCTGAGATTGGTAATCCTTGTGTGAGTTTTTCTTTGGACCTGCCGCACTGAACTTTCTGGGTTGTGGGCCGATGGCCCAAGCTCATCCTGAAAAATTGTCGTCTCCGCCGTTCTCTCTTCAGAGATCGGCTCTGTCCATCTCTCTGTCTCTCCTTCTAGGACTCCGGTTACACGGAGGCCAGATATTGGACTCTGACCTGCGCGTCCCCTCTTCCCAGGTCGGTGCGTTGCTTTGTTTTTCTTTCTCTGGGTGTCAGTTTGGACATTTTCTGTACACCTGTCTTCAGGTTTTCTATTGTTCTGTTTTTCCTGCATCTGGTTGGCTGTTAAGCCCATCCAGTGAGTTTTTCACTTTCAGGTGTTTTGTTTTTCTGTTTTAGGGTGTCCCTTTGATTCTCTTTGTGGATGTTGTAGGGGAGGAAAAGACTTCCTCTGCCCTCTTAGGTTCCTTTGGCTGGTCTAATCTAGTTGATGTGAGGTGGATTAACAGAAGGAAAAGAAACCAATTTACTTTTGTAGGTACAGAGGCCCCACAGGTATAGGACCTAAGAAGTGACCAGAGATGGCTGTCTACATACCTGTTTAGGCAAAGAATGTGTTATTTGAGAAGATTTGATATAACAGAGGGATTTTTGCTTGGGGTATCATATTAATGAAGAAGTAACAAAGTTTTTTTATGCCCCTTTCTCAGACTCAAAATCCCCCCATCTTTGGCAATAAGGGTGCCCTCCAATCCTCCCCACATAGCGGGGATACCTTCCCGTGGGACTCTTGCTTCTTGCTTTCAGTGGGACAACGTAGGTTCAGAGCGTTCTTCTGGTACTGGGTGTTTCTCAAGTAACTTTATTTTTATTTATTTTCTTTATTATTTTTTTACATCTTTATTGGCGTATAATTGCTTTACAATGGTGTGTTAGTTTCTGCTTTATAACAAAGTGAATCAGTTATACATATACATATGTTCCCATATCTCTTCCCTCTTGCATCTCCCTCCCTCCCACCCTCCCTATCCCACCCCTCTAGGTGGTCACAAAGCACCGAGCTGATCTCCCTGTGCTATGCGGCTGCTTCCCACTAGCTATCTATTTTACGTTTGGTAGTTATATATGTCCATGCCACTCTCTCACTTTGTCACAGCTTACCCTTCCCCCTCCCCATATCCTCAAGTCCATTCTCTAGTAGGTCTGTGTCTTTATTCCTGTCTTACCCCTAGGTTCTTCATGGCATTTTCTTTTTCTTAAATTCCATATATATGTGTTAGCATACGGTATTTGTCTTTCTCTTTCTGACTTACTTCACTCTGTATGACAGACTCTAGGTCCATCCACCTCATTACAAATAGCTCAATTTCGTTTCTTTTTATGGCTGAGTAATATTCCATTGTATATATGTACCACATCTTCTTTATCCATTCATCCGATGATGGACACTTAGGTTGTTTCCATCTCCGGGCTATTGTAAATAGAGCTGCAGTGAACATTTTGGTACATGACCCTCTTTGAATTATGGTTTTCTCAGGGTATATGCCCAGTAGTGGGATTGCTGGGTCATATGGTAACTCTATTTTTAGTTTTTTAAGGAACCTCCATACTGTTCTCCATAGTGGCTGTACCAATTCACATTCCCACCAGCAGTGCAAGAGTGTTCCCTTTTCTCCACACCCTCTCCAGCATTTATTGTTTCTAGATTTTTTGATGATGGCCATTCTGACTGGTGTGAGATGATACCTCATTGTAGTTTTGATTTGCATTTCTCTAATGATTAATGATGTTGAGCATTCTTTCATGTGTTTGTTGGCCATCTGCATGTCTTCTTTGGAGAAATGTCTGTTTAGGTCTTCTGCCCATTTTTGGATTGGGTTTTTTTTTAATATTGAGCTGCATGAGCTGTTTATGTATTTTGGAGATTAATCCTTTGTCCGTTGATTCATTTGCAAATATTTTGAGAGTTGTCTTTCCGTCTTGCTTGTAGTTTCCTTTGCTTTGCAAAATCTTTTAAGTTTCATTTGGTCCCATTTGTTTAGTTTTATTTCCATTTCTCTAGGAGGTGGGTCAAAAAGGATCTTGCTGTGATTTATGTCATAGAGTGTTCTGCCTATGTTTTCCTCTAAGAGTTTGATAGTTTCTGGCCTTACATTTAGGTCTTTAATCCATTTTGAGCTTATTTTTGTGTATGGTGTTAGGGAGTGATCTAATCTCATACTTTTACACGTACCTGTCCAGTTTTCCCAGCACCACTTATTGAAGAGGCTGTCCTTTCTCCACTGTACATTCCTGCCTCCTTTATCAAAGACAAGGTGACCATATGTGCGTGGGTTTATCTCTGGGCTTTCTATCTGTTCCATTGATCTATACTTCTGTTTTTGTGCCAGTACCATACTGTCTTGATTACTATAGCTTTGTAGTATAGTCAGTATGTGGTGTTGGCATATTTTGGGGCAGCCTGCGTCGAGCCCTATCAGTGCCCTCCTGAACCCTGCCTGGAATTTTCACACATTAAAGCTGAGGTGGTAGGTCACCCCGTTATTTCATTGAATTAAGCTCTTAGTCTTGAAAAGAGATCACTTAAGTAGTTGTGTCTCCTTTTGGGAGGTGGTGGCACAGGTGGGGTCTTAAGTTAGGCCTACATTGTAGGAGAAGTCAGGCATTTAATAAGGCATTGCCATGGAAACTAAGGGAAAATAACGGTGAATGATGGGAGCAAATTATAAACACTGTCTGAGTTCTGAGGGCGGCCAGTCTAGAAGAGCTCTTCGTATCATATCTGAAGTGTTCTTCACGTGGTTTAAGGGCAGGCAGTGGCAACTTGACAGCTTTTCCTGGTTTGCGGCTGGAATGGCTCGAGTGATCTTTCTGAGTGGCCCACGTGGCAAGAGGCACAAAGATTGTCTATACGTGAGCTGTTGTGGTGATTTCTCGGAAGTTTATGTAAAGTTGTCCATCTTTAGTTTGCACGGCTTTAGAAAAAGGGCAGTTTTAGTTCTTAATGACTGCAAATCAGAAGGGTGGGAGAAAAATAGGAAATTTTAGTTTGGAGAGATGTAGCCAAATTTTGAGGAAACAGACTGGAAGAATTCAGGGTCTAGTTCATTTTACAGTTCAAAAACATAACGTAAAAAGTAGTCAGCAGGGCTTCCCTGGTGGCGCAGTGGTTGAGAGTCCGCCTGTCGATACAGGGGACATGGGTTCGCGCCCCGGTCCGGGAAGATCCCACATGCCGCGGAGCGGCTGGGCCCGTGAGCCATGGCCGCTGAGCCTGCGTGTCCAGAGCCTGTGCTCCGCAACGGGAGAGGCCACAGTAGTGAGAGGCCTGCATACCACAAAAAAAAAAAAAAAAAAAAAAAGGGCAGAGAACCTGAATAGATATTTTCCCCAAGACATACATATGGCCAACAGGCACATGAAAAGATACTCAACATCGCTCATCAGGGAAATGTAAATCAAAACCACAATGAAATATCACCTCACACCTGTCACAATGGCTATTATCAAAAAGACAACAAATAACAAGTGCTGGTGAGGGTGTGGAGAAAGGGGAACCCTCACGCACCATTTGTGAGAATGTTAATTATAGCCATTATGAAAACAGTATAAAGATTCATCAAAATACTAAAAATAGAACTACCATATGAAGGGGAAGATGGGACGAATTGAGAGTAGCCCTGACATATATACACTACCATGTGTAAAACAGATCGCTAGTGGGAAGCTGCTGTATAACACAGGGGGCTCAGCTCAGTGCTCTGTGATGACCTGGGTGGGGGGATGCGGGGTGGGAGGGGGGCTCAAGAGGGAGGGGATATATGTATACATATAGCTGATTCACTTCATTCTACAGCAGAAACTAACACAACATTGTAAAGCAATTATACTCCAATTTTTTTTTAATGACAAAAAAAAAAAGAACTACCACATGATCCAGTGATTCCACTCCTGGGTATTTATCCAAAGAAAAGCAAAACAGTAATTAGAAAAGTAACATGTATCCCCAATGTTCATTGCAGCATTAATCACAGTAGTCAAGTTATGGAAGCAACCTAAGCCCTCATCAATAGATGAGTGGATAAAGAAGATGTGGTATATACACAATGGAGTATTACTCAGCCATAAAAAAGAATGAAATCTTGCCATTCGTGACAAAATGGATGGACCTAGAGGGTATTTTCCTAAGTGAAATGAGCCAAAGACAAATACTGTGTGATTTCACTTATATGTGGAAACTAAAAAAACAAAACAAATGAACAAATATAACTAAACAGAAACAGAGTCACAGATACAGAGAACAGACAGGTGGTCGCCAGAGGGGAGAGGTTGAGGGGAGGAGAGAAATAGATGAGGGAGATTAAGAGGGCCAAACTTCCACTCATCAAATAACTAAGTCATGGAGATGGGATGTACACTGTGGGGAATAGAGTCAGTGATCATATAATCCCTTTGAATGGTGACAGATGGCAACTAGACTTACTATGGTGACCATTTCGAAATGTATGGCAGTATCAAATCACTACGTCGTATAATGGGAACTAACCTAGTGCTATAGGTCAATTATACTTCAAATACAAATTCATAGAAAAAGAGAAGAGGTTTCTGGTTACCAGAGGCGGGGTGAAGGGAGGGGGAATTGGATGGAGGTGGTCGAAATGTACAAACTTCCAGTCACAAGATAAAGAAGTACTAGGGATGTAGTGTACACCATGGTAAATAGAATGACCGCTGCTGCGGGTTATATATGAGACTTGTCAGGAGAGTGAATCCTGAGTTCTCATCACAAGGAAAAACTTTGTTTCTATTCCTGTTTTTCATCCACGTGTGATGATGGATGTCACTAGATGTGCTGTGGTCATCATTTCATGACGTGTGTAAGTCTCATCGTCATGCGGCACACCTTAAACCTACCCAGTGCCGAAGGTCCAATTATGCCTCAATAGAACCAAAAGGAAAAACATATCCTCCGTCGTGAGTTCTTGCTCCAGCGTTTAACGCCTGTCTCACTGTCGTGATCTGAGCTCACACTCAAAAGCAGCTGGAGTTCGATAACCAGGTCAGCCCAGGACTTCGCTTCCTGCTTTTTCCTGCTTGCTCGGCTTGCTTTGGAACAACCTAACCCTTGACCCCCGGAAAGGCTCCGCCCACAGGTCCTTTCTCTCTCTGCTCCCCACCTGTTCTGTGGGGTCCCTGGCTATGCTCCTCTGTGGCCCCCGCGCACACCGTAGCGCCCTCTCTGGGACCCGGAGTATAATACACTTCTTCCTTCCAAGTCTTTGCCTTGCCCATCCAACATTTCTAATAGGACAGCAGCAGGATGGACAGGCAGGGTCTGCCCCGGAGAGATCTCTGGAAATGGAGCCTGTGGGGACAGCAGGACTTTGGGGGCACAGCTAATTCAGGAGATGGGTGGACAAACACGGCCCCCCCACAGTGCAGGGAGCAGCCCCCGGCGGCATCCTCACAGGTCCGTTTTATCCCACAGGAAGGGCAGGATCCTTCTGGTCCAAATCCTTCATCAGGCGGGCACCAACAGCAGACTTTCTGCCGGCCGAGCTGCCAGGAAGGGGCTTGCTGGGGAGACAGTAAGTGACCGGGGAAGCTGAGAACAAGGAATCCCCAGGAGGAGGCTCCCCCGCAGCCGTGTGGGGGATGCACAGAGGACTGGAGGTGGCCTGTGGGACTGGGGGCTGGGGGCCCGGAGAAGGAAGGGGGCCGGGAGATGGGTGATTCTGAAAGGTCTCAATTTTGCAGTTCTGAGGAAGGGGGAGCCGCCCAGCTTCCTTCCTCCTGGGATTTACCCAAAGCGAGTGCTTCTGAGGAAGAAAGAGGTTGGATGTCTGCCAATCACTCCTTCCCACCAGGGCCCAGGTGACACCCATCCTGCTGGTCTGGGACTCAAGGTCCTGGATGAGGTCTGACAGGTGGATGCAGGTGGAGGCAGGTGAGCCCAGCCCCGCATTCCTATGGGTGGGGCACAAGCGTTCTGGGGGGGTATAACAGTGGGCCACCAGGGAGGCGGCTCCAGATGCTGGCTTGCTGAAAGGAGTCTGAAGCTAGTGGTGAGTTGACACAGGAGGGAGGTGTGCTGGGGGGTCAGCCAGTGAGGCGAGGCAGGAGCCTAGACGTGGGGCACCGCAAAGGGGCCCACGGAGCTGTGCCGTTTCCAGGCGTCATCAAAGGCCTCCATCGCGTCCTTCCGGTCCTCCTGCTGTGCTCGGAGCTCTGTGAGTGCCAGGACACCCGAGGGACCTGGCCCAAGGGCATGGGGGGCAATGCCCTGTGAGCATGTGAGGGGTCTGCCTTCCAGAATCTGAGTGTGAAAAGGGGCCACAGTTCTTTCAGAGGGGCCCAGAGGCAGCCGTCCAGAGGCCACGCTCCCACACAGCTGTGGTCCTGTTGTGTGCGAGTCTGAACCCAGCCTTCCCACCCTCTGAGCTTGGGCCTGTGTCCCTGCCCAGCCCCAGCCCTGAGCCTGTGGTGCTACACCTGTTACGGCATCAGCAGTGTCGGCAAGCTCAGCCAGTGCCAGCCCACCCAGTGCAGCTGGAGCCCTGCTGTCTGCTCTAGGGGCGACCTGACCACAACGCAGCTGGAGTCCTGCTGTCTGCTCTAGGGGCGACCTGACCACAGCCATGGGCAGTGGTGAGTTCCCAGCACCCAGAGCGTGCGGATGGGTTGAGGGGGGGCTCTGGGAATGGCAGGGGGCCAACATCAGTGTGACCTGGGGCACAACCCTGCCCCTCACCGGCCTGCCTCAGTGTCCCCATCTGTAGAGAGAGGGGCTAGCTCCCAGAAGCCTCCTGGAGGGGGTGGGGGTGCGTGGGGGGGTGCCTGGTGGAACAGGACAGCCTCCCAGCAGAGGAATGGAGAGCCCAGCGGGTCTGGGGAGAGGGTGAGGAGGGACGACCCCAGGAGGGTCAGAGGGGGCCTCCCACCCCAGACGGCTCCTTCCGTGCCCACAGGGAAGGTGGAGTCGTATTACACGGACTGTGCCCTTTCCTGCGAGATAGCTTCCACAGCCATACGGTGCTGGCGCGACGATAACCCCTAAGTCTGAAGTGTGGGGCGTGACCTGCTGTGCAAAGGACCTGTGTGATGGAGTGGCCCCGACGGGGCGCAGCCTCTGGGCCCTGGCCGCGGGTCTCCTGCTCAGCCTGGGCCCTACCTTCCTCTGGGTCCTGCTTGTGACCACCCCTGCGGCGAGGACTCTGATGGGGAGGGGCATCGTTCGCGATCGCGGCTCCAGGGCGGCGGCAGGGCGGTCCCAGCCCAGCACGCCTGCGCAGACGTGTGCGCTCAGACCCGCGCGTGCTCAGCAAACACAGGCTGTGCCGGGACTCGTCCCCTCGCAGGGCCCGGCGCAGGGGCCCCACCCACCCGGCCAACCCAGCCCCAGGCGCCCAGCTCCCTGCTGTGCCAGCAAGCCTGACGTGTTCTGCAAGCGCTGTCAATTAACCACTGACTCCAGATGCAGAAACCGCGGGGCGCTGGCTGGACTGGGGCCTGTAGGAGAGCGGAGGCCACAGCCCGACCGGCGGGGTCCCACTCACAGAGAAAATAAACGCTTTCCACATCCTCCTGAGCTTTGCGTGCTCTTCAGCTCCATCGGGGAGAGGGTGGAGTCCCCTGTGACCCCCCCGCCTCGAAGGGAGACTTTGCTTCAAGCCCGTGTTCCCTGGGCCGGGCGAGCTCCGATGGCCGGGGACTGGGAATAGGGGCGCCTGTCCCGGAGGGGCCAGCTCTGCACAGCGGTGGGGGTCCCCGCTCTTCCCCGTGAAGCATTTCCTCCTCCGTGCGCCCCTGCGCGTCCGCGCCAAGCAGAGCGGGAGTGGACCAAACCCCTCTCGCCTTCACTCCCTGAGGTGAAAACAAGGGAGACTCAACCTCATCCCTGAACATGGCGCGGCCAACCCCAGACCTGAGCGGGTTGGGGAGGGGGCCTGTCCCCACTGGGATGGGCCTGGGGGTGGGGCTGGGCCGGGCCTCTGCGGTCTGGAAATCCAGAAGCCTCTCCCTCAGCACCCTGCCTTCCCGCGTCTCCCCAGCCTCAGCAGGGCAGCCGGCTTCGAGTGGGCGGTGACACCACACAGGCACACGATGGGGGGTCCGGGGGTGGGCATGTACGGGGTAGGAGCTGCTTCTCGGGAAGAGGGGTCTGAAGACCCCATGCATACCTTGCTGGCCTCCAGCGGGCCTGCACAGGTACCCTCACCCCCAGCCTGGTGGGCCAGTCTCCCTCCTCCTGACCTCGCGGTCCTGTCCCCCTGGGTGACCGCGGGCAAGGGCTGTCCCCTCTGGCCTGCGGGGTAACCAGGGACCTCGAATGTAAGGGTGTTAGAGGAGGGGCCTTGGGGGGGTGACGATGTGGGCAGACCCATCTGTGTTGGGAGTGCCTGGGGGGTGGCAGGTGAGGAGCCCCCAGGAGAGCCCCTGGTGGCCCCTGAGCAGAGGCAGCGGAGCCTGAGGGACATCCCAGGAAGGACACGCCTTCTCCACAAGGAGCTTCCAGTCATCCCCTGACACTTTTAAGAAAGATGTTTCCAAAAACTCTCCCATTGGCCAGGTCGTGGGTCCCGAGAACCCCAGGAACAGCCCTTGCCGAGAAATGCACCTGTGAGAAAGCCAGGCCACAGAGGGTCCCGTGCCTAGCCAGAGCCCCACCCCATGAGGACCCAGAGACACCCCCCCGCCACCCAGATCAGTCACGTCTAAGACAACGGCAAGGTCTGCAGACACAGAGGGTTAGGCCCGGAGACCTTCTGGTCACGGGTACCCTGTTGGCTGGGCACTTTGGTTTATGGAAATACAATATAGTCCCCCACATTTGTGATCCTTCATTAATTGTTACAGAGGAAATCTTCGTCAGCATTTTAGCCATACTTAATGAAAACGTCGGTAAACGTCTATGATACGATCTGTGGGAATTGAAACCTTGAGTTCGCCATTTGCCCTTGCTCTGGGGACAGAAAGCGGTCTGGCAAATGCTCCTGACCCCAAAGATGAGATCTTAAAATAGTTTTCAAAAGGGGCAAGTAGTTTTTCCAAATACCAAGAGTCTGTTTCAGTGATTCAAAAGAGCACAGTGATAGGGATAGAGAAGGATAATCAGAGTTAGCTCGAAAATCCCACCAGGGGATCGTAAGTAGAGAGGAAATTTTGGGTGGCTTTGGGAGACCGCAGTCAGTTAATGATCACTCGAGAAGGTAATGAGAAAATCCTGAAACAATGTGGGTTTGCTTGACTCATAAGGCAGAGCATCAAAGCCAGACAGGCCTGCCTAACAACACCACCAAGCTAACTTGCTTACCAAAAAAGCCATGCAATGAAAGTGCAAGTCATACCTCAAGACAAGAAAACAATAGTGGAAACATAAGTCATACATCCTGCGCAGCGATATCAACAAGCTAATGACCCCTAGGACGTGCTCTCTGCACACACAAACACAGTAATTTAGGGAAAGGTGACATTTCAAAATGAAACACCCTCATTATACTGAGACCTGAAATCGTTTTTCCACGGTGCCATGAAAGTCCCGGATGCACCGTGTAGGGTCAAAAACTCCCCTGCTCGACATGCAAGAGGAGTTGACGTTGGAAGACTCGAAGAACAAGGAAGAAGGTGGTCTTCTCCTCCTCCCCTCTTTTCCTTTGATTAGAAAAATATAAGCCCCTGAGCACTCAGGGCAGCACAATGCTCGCCTGCCTGCTCGTAAGCCTCACAAGCATCCCGTTCTAATAAAGCACTTCTGTCCACCACTTTGCCTCTCGCTGAATTCTTTCTGCACCGAGACATAAAGAACTGGAGCTCCTTGGACCTCCACCACCACCCCCCACCGCCCCCCCCACCCCCGCACCAAAACACCACCTAGCGGTTTCAGCAGGTCTGTAATTTGAAGACTAAGAATGTCCATCACAGACACTGTACTATGGTGAGTGGTTTTCTCACTTATATTTCCATGTTCTCAATCATGCTTCTCAGAGGAGCTGCGTTCTGCCACCAAACTTGTGTCTAATTAACCACCAGATACAAAATTGCTCATCTGCATAGAATTAGACAGACCAGTATGAGAACCAGGCATGTGCTTCCCAGGTCAGAGGGCCATTCCTCCACGTATGAAGGTTGGGCAAGCTAGTTACAGAGGTGTCCTTGGTAGATTAACATGACAACAGGTGTGGCATCTAGCTTTTCCAGATCAGCCTTCTTTGCTGTGTGTTTCTAGGACCAGTGATGTGAGGGAAGCCACTGGTCCGGACACGTGTCTGGCACAGGCAGGGCAGGCAGTGCTGGCTGCCCACCCAGGAGCCCCACCTGCACTGTGCATGCCTGTGGTTTTGCAGGGTGTGAGGAGCTCAGGAACCAAGCGTCACCTCCCTGCTCCCTGTGCAGCCGGGGCAGGTCGGAAGGGGCAGAACTGGCATGATTGAGTAAAGCATAGAGAGAGGGAGGTCATAAGACCCCTCCCCAGGAAGCCTCTGGAAGCCACCTCCTCTCTGGACAGCGAGTACTTAACAGGAGGGGTGGGATGAGTCTGGGCACCTGCTGTGGGTCACCTGGGGAGGTAGAGGCACAGTCTGCTGAGGACCCAGGTCCCCCGTACAAAACTCTGCCCACCAGAGCAGAAGGGGCCCCAGGGTGGGGCCATCCAGGAGAGAAGTTCTCTCCTGGGAAGGGGCTTCAGAGCACTTCTTCCCCTACAGACACACACACACACACACACACACACACACACACGCAAGTGTAAGCAGCTTTGGGCAGGAAAGAGCTCTCTGCAGGAGGTCCCTTTTGTCTTATCACTGACCTGAAACCGGGGTCCCCCATTCTCTACTCATCTCTCGCACAAGCACACTTTTCAAATGTTTTGATCACATGATACCTTGCTAAACTGCTGGTTCTTTCTGTGGATCGAAGTAGAAATGAAGAATAAGTAACCCACGACCAGGTAATGATTTTCGAGCAGTGAGCAGCCGGACCTGAGTTTGGTAACACACGTACACCAGATGCCCATACACAGGCACACGCACATATACACACACACGCGGAGATTCACACATATACCTGCACACACACACATGCACGCATGCACCTCTGTCCTATCTGGACTCACTGCTGGCATTGGTCTCCTGGGATATTCCATGACCTTTGCTTTCCTAGTACAGGAACCACCCCTCCCTCCTAGCCACCACTCTGCCTGGAGTGAAGATGGCAGCTGGAGGCTGATTCACTGTGCTGGGACCAGGCCTCGGGCACCATGGCCTCCAGCAGTCTCACCACACGAGGGGAGTATAAGCCCCTTTGCAGGAGGACTGAGCGCTCCCTGCAGGACGCAAGGGGCCCACGTGTCCCGAGGGGCGGAGCCAGGCCCCGTCCTCCTGCAGAGGCCTGAGGCACAACCATCTGCCTGGATTCCTCCGCCATGCAATTTCTTGGGCTTTTTAATCTCCCATTGTGATGAGTGGCTACGAATTATTGCAAGCATCTTCTTTCAGCCTGCCACCTCTGTTCTTTCTGATTGCAGCATCATGATAACAGGCAAACCTCTTTCACCGCTCGTATTCTTGAACGCGTTGGTGGATTACTTAAAAACGTTTTCTGTTAATACATGAAGAGGTGGTCTTACGTTTCTTCTAAAGACCTCTAAGTTTTCCACTTGCAGTCTGAGCTTTGATCCACCTGAAATGTTTCCTCCGTGACGCCCCTACCCAAGTCCCAACACGGTTCATCTCCCCTCCTCTGAGATGCAGGCCGGGGCCCCCCCACCAGCCTCCTACGAGAACCCCCCAAAATCACTCAGCTCCCGCCAAGCCCACTCCATGCTGCTTTTAAAACATTTTTAACTTTTCATTTTTAAATCAGCTCACACGTACAAAGATGTTTCAAAAATAATGCAGCGTTTCTAGAATTGCTTCCCTCATCTTCCCCAAATGTTAACTTCTTACATAACCACGGCACTGCCATCAGAAACAGGAACTCAGCACCAGTGCCAGACCCTCAGGCCCTTTTGGAGTCCCCCGCCGTCCATCAGTCCTTCCCTTGGGTCCACAGCCCAGTCCTGCACCGCACCTCCACCCTGTCCCCTGGTCTTCTCACCCCGACACCGCCCCTAGAGGCCTGGCCACTCCCGGCCTCCCGATGCCCACGGCTTACATTCCATCCCGGCCTCCCGATGCCCACGGCTTACATTCCATCCCGGCCTCCCAATGCCCATGGCTTACATCCAGGGCTTTCACTTCGCCTCATTCTAAGACGCCCTAGTTAATCATAGCCATCCCTGTTTTTGACAGCTGACGCTCACAGGTTTGCCCACCAGTCGGTGAACTAGAAACACCCTCCAGGCACCACACACACTGAGGTCCCAGCCCTTCACCCCCCACCCCCCAGAGCACCTCCTGGGAACATCGAATCTGCAAGGCCCATGGGCACAGACCTGCACAGTGGCCACCTTGGGAAAGCTGGCTGACTCGAGTCTGTCTGTCCCACTGGCCCTGCTGCCCAACCAGGAACAAGAGCCCCCGGCCCTCTCCTCTGGCTCTTCTGTTGGGGGGCAGGTACCTCACTTCCCTCCATGGCCCAGACGCTGGTCACCCTCGGAGGGAAGCGTCCCGGAATGCAGGGCACCAGAGGGAGCAGTGTGCGTGTGCCTATGTGTGCATGTGTGTGCTGTGTGCACGTGTGTTCTAAATTAAACTCTTTTAACTTTTATTTGTTTATTTATTTATTTACTATTTATTTTGGCTGTGCCGGGTCTTAGTTGCAGCACGCGGGATCTTCGTTGCAGCACACAGGCTTCTTAGTTGCGGCATGCATGCGGGATCTAGTTCCCCAACCAGCGATCGAACCTGGGCCCCCTGCATTGAGAGCGCGGAGTCTTATCCACTGGACCACTAGGGAAGTCCCTGCACGTGTGCTCTGTGTTTGGTGTTGGTGTCGTGTGCACAGGGCTGGTGTTGGCATGTGTGCACGCGGCGTGCTCAGTGGAGAGGCAGGGCTGGGCCTCCCACCAGAGCGTGGCCAGGGCAGCCCTCCAGTTTCCTTTTCCCCAGAATGTCGCCCCACTCTGGCCTGGCCCAGCCTGGGCAACAGAGGAGAGGCGAGGGGCACCAAGACGGGTGGGTGGCTCCTTTGGCCCCAAGGAAGCAAGCCAGGGGGCTGGGGACCCAGTGCGGGAGGGGCCGCCCCTGCCCACCCAGCACAAGAGGGTCTGGGGCAGATCCCTCCACCCCACTTCCCTGGCCACTCCTGCGGTGGGGGATTCTGAGTGAGGAAGAGGTGAATCCTGCGCCATGAGGGGAGAGCCAATTCCCAGAGACATTGCAGAAGTCGGCTCTCAGGGCCACACGGCCTGGCCTCTGCTGACCCGTGCACAGCCTCTCCTCCCTTAGAGAGTGATGGCCAGCTGGTGAAGACCCACTGCGAGCCAGACAGCACTCACCCAGGACCCTCCATCTACTGGGGAAAGGAGGGGGACCAGGGACTCCACTGTGACTGCGCAGTCTCCCCCAGAACGGGGCTGCCAAGCTCAGCCAGGAGAGGGGCTGCAGGGGAGGGAGCTGGGCGCGCAGAGGTGGTCCTGAAGGACCAGGACCCCCAGGAACTGAAGTTAGTGCCCTAACTATGCTGGTGATAACAGGCGCGTTGGGAAGTAGAATTAGAAACAAATCTCCTGCTAACCCAGAAAACCTCTGCAGTGAATTGTGTTACTGAGTCAGCATTAAACAGCGCCATGCACATCGCAGGCAGTCCGCTAAGCTGAGAGATGACAAAGGCGGACAGCTCCTCTGCTGCACCCCAGTTCTCCAGATCTACCTACCATGACTGGTCCTCGGGAGACTGCAGCACTGACACATGGCTCATCCCAAATTCACCTTTTAAAAGGATTTAACTCCATCTCAAGTTAGCTCAGTTCTCAAGAGAGAGAATTCATCACGACCAGTTTTCAAAAGTGATTGCTCCAAGAAGGGAGAGGCAGGAAACTTCCTTCCTTTCTTGCTCCAGGGAGAATAACTTTTTGCCTTGCTTTTAATGTGTGCCCCTCACGTGCAGGATGAATGATGACTCTGCCGGCGTCTGTGTTTGCCCTTTTGCTCACTGCCTATCGGTAAAGGGTGGCCAAGCTCCCATCTAATATGGGTCAAATCAAGTTCATTTCCATTTTACATTCCATTTCTTTCTCCAACTCAATGCTTTCATTACATAAGTAACTCTGTTTCCTATAGAGAGTTCTAATAAGCCATCTGAAAAATAAATGTCATGAACTAGGGGCTTTGTCCCTAAGGTAGAAATGGACAGAATCAAAGATACCTAGTGCCTCCACACAGCAAGAATTTATATGTGTTGGTCATACTGTGAAATATATTTCTCATGGCAGATGTTGGTCAAAAACATGTAAGAGGGGCTTCCCTGGTGGCGCAGTGGTTAAGAATCCGCCTGCCAATGCAGGGGACATGGGTTCGAGCCCTGGTCCGGGAAGATCCCACATGCTGCGGAGCAACTAAGCCCGTGCGCCACAACTACTGAAGCCCACGCACCTAAAGCCCCCCGTGCTCCGCAAGAAGAGAAGCCACCGCAGTGAGAAGCCCGCGCACCGGGACGAAGAGTAGCCCCCGCTCGCCACAATTAGAGAAAGCCCGCACACAGCAACGAAGACCCAACGCAGCCAAAAATAAATAAATAAATGTATTTTAAAAAAAACCCAACCGTTTAAGTGTGTGCTCGCTCAGGCTGAGCCTCCTGGAGGGGTGGGAGGGGCTTGGGACCACCCCAGGTAGGAGGAGGACTGTGGATGGGCGCCAGCCACATGCCCTGTGCTTGACCAAGGCTGGTCCTCACCCATAGCCTGAGTCCCACCCAGGGCCCAGGGAGAATTCTCTCTGGGGACACAGGCTGAGGCCTGGCTCTGGGGGGCCAGGAACTGTGAACGCTCCCTTCTCTTGCCAGACCCTAAAGCCATGAGACATACAGTAGTGTAAATGTTGTCAGGACAAAGCCCGTTTTTAAACATTTCCCTCTCCCCCTTCCCTTCCCTGGTATCCAGGGAAGTCCCTTCTAGAGAGAGCCTGTGTGAGGAGCGCTTCCAGGAGCCCAGGCCTTCCTGGCAGCGCTGAGCAGGGGCCCCGCCAACACCCACCTGCTCTTCCAGGGGCCCCCACCTCCTGGCGGGGGCCCCCCTCCATCCCTGCCTTCTCCCCTCCCTCCTTCCACAGGGCTGGCCTGCAACGTCCTGAAGGTTCTCCCATCTGACCCTGCCTCTCCTCCCTTGCCCTTCACCGGCTTCCATCCAGAGCCTGCCCTTCTCTCTATCCCTGGGGGTCTGCTTCTCAGAGCACCCAAACTGACACCCCCCCTCCCCGCCCCTCATCTCCCCTCCCCTGCATGGAGGAGTCATGGACACGGGGTAGTGAGGCAGATGTAGGGAGACACGGGCGGGCCCTTGATCGGGGCAAAGCGGGTGGGCGGAGCACAGAGGAGGTGGGTTTGTGCTTCTTGGGACTCGGGCAGCCCCGGGGAGGGGCACACTCCAGCTCAGCTTATCGCCCAGGGCCCGGGGCTGAGGACGGCCCGCTGACCACCTCCTTCCCGGGGGGTGCTGAGGGCCGGCTTTTCTGCATTTCCTAATAGAAATTTTGCAAACAAGCTGGTGTGCAAAAGGTCTCATGACAGCAGCAAGAGACGAGAAGAACAGAGAGCACATCCCATCTCCCCCAGAGGAGCCAGTAAGGAGCCAGTTAGGACAGCGACAGGGCATGGACGGGCACTTGAGCCGCGCTGCCTCAGCCCAAAGGGAGCCTCCTCTGATGGGCAACCCGCTGGCCAGGCTGAGGCTCGTGAGAACTGCGCTGAAGTCCGAGTCGGGAGTGACGCTGGGGAAGCAACGGTGGGTGCGAGAGACACGTCCAGCCTCCGGCCATCAGGGCTCCCAGTGGCCACAGATGGCTGATTGCTGCCCCTCAGGCGGCACAGGGGCCAGGCCCGGCCTTCCGGCTGCTCTGTTGGAAGAGCTCAGAGCCGGCCCACGCGGCCGCCAGGCAGAGCTGCGGGGAGGGCCCGCAGGGTCCTGGTGCCAGCGCCCCCCTGGACATCCGGAGCCCACTCCTCGGCAGGACATCAGAGTGTCCCCACGGAGGGGCTCTTCCCCACTCCCAGGACACCTTGTGGAGCTTGAAGCAGAGATGCTTGTGAGACTGAAATCCCGAGACTCAAGCTGGGGAGAACTACAGGGGCACCTGACCAGGGCCCAGGGCACTAGCCGCCTGGAGGCCTCTGAGATAAAAGCAGCGGCAGGGAAAGGATGAAGCCGGCCTGTCCCCGGGACCGTGTGAGTGAATCCACCGTGTCCGGGAGAACGGAGAACAGAGAACAGCGAACAGCTTCGTGGGAAACCGGCCGCGGCCTTGAAGCCTGTGCAGGGTGCACTGCACGCTCCGGTCACCAGAGGGCGAACGAGGGGAGAGGGGCGCGCGAGGGGCGGGGACTGGGGACTGGCTGGAGAGGGGCGGGGGAGCCAGAACTGGGGACTGGGGGAGCGAGGTGGGGTGCATGACGCCAGTGGAACCGACTGGGGAAGCGGGCGGCGCCCTGACCCGTGCGTTCTGCCGCGTGCCAGCCCGGCCCCGGCGAGCACCAGGGACAGGGACACGCACGTTCCGCCTCCCGAGGCCCCGCCCTGGGCCCTGCCGCCACCGTAGGCCGAGCCTGAGCACCGTGCAAAGGCAGACAGCAGCTGACACCCGGCGCGGGTGGATGTCCCTCCCTTCGCAGGATGAAACCAAAATGCCCGAGAGCGGCGATTGCCCCATCTGCACCCCAGCCGCCGCTCCCCCTTGGCGCCGTCAGCCCCCATCCTCTGCAGACGCGAGGGCGGTGGCTTCTGGCTCCCTGCTTGAACACCGCCGCCTCGCCCGGTGACGCCTGATGCAGACCCAGGACAGGACTAGGGGCCATCCAGCAGCAAATGTGCCCCCCATAATTCAAAGTGTGCGTCACCCAAACCTCAGTAGTCTCTGCCAGGAGAACGTTCCCCAGGAATCATGAGTTAGGAGTACAGCCCGGATACATTTTACACACATCCCGGGGGGTGGGGGGACCTGCCACCTTACGCCTCTGCCCTGCTGGGCTCCCCTCCCCCACTCCCCCACCAGGCTCCCTCTCTTTAGAGGGAGTGTCACCACCCCATGGCACATACCAAGATGGAAGGCTTCCCCCATCTGAGCCCTGTACCTGTCTGATATCTCCCAGGACTAAAGGGGCAGCTGGAACAAAGCCTTGAGGGATAAGTGTGACTGAGGGTGGAGGGCTGGGTCACCAGCACAGTTGCTACTCAGTCTCGTGCTGGAAGACCTGGGCCTCTTCGCTTCCTGGCTCACTTGCCAACCTTGCAGGGCTCTGGGGCACCAGCACCTGGCACCAGAGGGCACTCCAGGCCCAAGGGGTGCTCAGACCTCCTTTAGGACAGCCGGGAGAAGGGAGGGGCGCGCAGGAGGGAGGCCTAGTGACTTCTAAAGGGGGGATAAGGATTGACGGGCCAAAGGGGTCGTTCCCTGGTTTCCTGGCCCAGCCTGGCTAGCATGCGGACCTGGGAGCAAGCAGGCCAGTGAGGGGCCATACAGAAGGACACTTGGCCAAGGCTGCATCCACCTCTACCCATTGGGCAGTGCTCAGGACAGGGGCTGCCCAAGAAGCTGTGAGGCAAACTGGATCGGAAAAGCAAGCAGCCCTGGAAATCGGCAGTTTGCAAAAAGCTCAAAGAACTTGGCAAGCTCAGAGCTTTCCAGGCAGCCTTAGAAGAGGGAGCAGGGCAACATGGAGGGTGTACAGAGTGACCCCAGTGAGGACTTAAAACATTTGTCACAACCTAAAAGTTGAGTTATGTTTTACTCGGCGGGACGTTTTAGGACTTCAAGCCTGGGAGGCAGCACCTCAAGTAACCCCGAGAGAACTGCTCTGAGGAGGCCAGGGGGCAGCCAGGTTATGTAGAAGTTTCGCAACACAGGGCAGGTAGTTTGAATGTCAAAAGATTACTGTTAATTAAAGAAAACCAGATAACCCAAGTTAAGGAATGTAGCGCTTTTCTATGTATGAGAAGATGCAAGAGTCTGGGCTCACTGAAATCACTGCTTTATGCACCACAGCTCTCTGGGGCCCGTATCCTGTGTTTTCACATCCTGAGTTTCCTCAGGGCTCACCGCCTCCTGTGGGAGGGCTGCAATCGCTGATGACTGTGACATCCTTTGTTTACTGATATGGCAGGAAATATTCCATTTCTCACCAGAGACCTGGGGAAGTGCTGGGAGGGGCGCCAGAACTTGGGGGGGGGGTCCATGTGCCTCCACTGCAGGGGCCTCACTCCAACCACGCCCTCTGAGAGTGGTGATGGAGCCTGTGGCCTTCCCAACCTGCCCAGCCCCGCCCTGGGTGTGCATGGGGCAAGGTCCCAGCCAACGCTGATATGACCACACCAGAAAGCCAGACACACGGGTGCAGGCAACTTTAGGTAGAATTCCTCCTGGTCAGAACCGTGGACTGTTAGAATCCAGAAATCAGGACAGATCACGGGGGCTGGCCACCTTCTGGACATTCTGAGAAAATGACACTCTGTCTGTAAAAGGTCACGCTTGGGGACAAGAAGGCCTTAGAGGGCAGATACTCGGACAGGAACTGGCCCAGATAAGAAAAGACTAAAAGCGCTGGGGGGCTTCCCTGGTGGCGCAGTGGTTGAAAGTCCACCTGCCAATGCACGGGACACGGGTTCGTGCCCTGGTCCGGGAAGATCCCACATGCCGCGGAGCGGCTGGGCCCATGAGCCATGGCCGCTGAGCCTGCGCGTCCGGAGCCTGTGCTCCGCAACGGGAGAGGCCACAACAGTGAGAGGCCCGCGTACCGCAAAAAATAAATAAATAAATAAATAAAAGCACTGGGGATTTCCCTGGTGGCCCAGTGGCTAAGACTCTGTGCTCCCAATGCAGGGGGCCCAGGTTCAATCCCTGGTCAGGGAACTAGGCCCCACATGCCGCAACTAAAGATCCCGCATGCTGCAATGTCCTATGTGCCGCAACTAAGACCTGGCGCAGCCAAATAAATAAATAAATATGTATTTTTTAAAAGACTAAAAACACTGGATACTGAGGGGCCGTATAAACCTAATCCCAACCTCAAGGCAGGGAAAATCAGTAAAATGGAGCAGGGAGCAAGGTGGCTGGCCAGGATGCCCCGGTCCTGGCCAAAGTGTCCAGCACGTCTTCCTGTCCACCCCCGGGGCCCCAGAGTGCCTGTGCCCCTCCAGGTCATTGCCTGCCAGATCCCCTGAGACCCTATGAGGTGGGCGATTCCGTGCCCAGGGGAGATAGAGAGAAAGTTGCAGCTCTGAGCCAAGCTCGCCCAGAAGCCCCACCCACTGCCACATGTCTGAGGTGCTTCCGAGAGGAGAGGTCCAGAGTGACCCAAAGGCACCACCTCACGGTGGCTACGGAACTCTGGGCCATGACAAGACGAGCGGCTCCCGCCGCAGGCACACTGTGGATGGCCACTGTCCTCACGCGGCACCCAGCCAGAGAGATCCAGGTAACCGAATTTCCCCTGCTGGCGGTCCTGCGTCACGTTTGCCCTAGAAGGACGTGTATGCGAGCCCAGGTGGCAGAGATGACACACCTGGCAAGTTCGGACCTGCTTCCCCGGCATAGGGAGGCTTAGTTAGAGATATCTCATTGGACTCACCGTGTGTCTGCTCCCCTGCCCACCACGCTTCCCCTGAACTGCCTCATCCCATCACAAGCCCCGAGTGCACTGCAGGGGGCTGGCCCGGGCATTTGGGCCTCCTGGGATTTGTGACACGTGGGACTGGCAGCACAAGGTCAGATTTTAAGGTCTGTGTGGAAAGGAGCAGGGTCACAGGGGGCGTGGGCAGCTCTGGGGGGGTGAGGCAGGCCAGAAGGAAGGGAAGCAGAGACAGAGGCAGAGGTATCTGCAGAATGACTAGACCTGAAAGTGGGGAGACACACACCTGGCCATTCCAGCAGGTGTCCAGTGGTGAGAGGCAAGTTCCCAGAGCCCAAGGTTGAAGGAGGGAGACTGAGTGGGCCCCCCAAGGGTGGGTGGGCCTTTTAGGAAAGCCCCCCGGCATCGCTTTGGTCCCAGGAAACGCCTCTGGCTGATGAGCCTGGCTATGTCCAGCTCATGGATATAGACCAGGAAGTCACACCTCCCAGGGCTGCCATGTGTTCAAGGCCGTGGCCTTCTGAGTGCAGCAGGCTAATCTGGCCACGCCCCCAACACACACCCCACCCTCACCCCCATCAGACAAATCTGACTGACTGTATGCTAAGAGCAAGCAACAGGCTCAGGGGGACCAGCCGTCGTCCTGGCCACGGTTTTCAGATTATGTTGAGGGGGAGGGGGCGGAGGTGAGGCAGTTCCTGCTCCCCAGAGGTGACACCCAGAAGGGGGCTAACCAAAGGCCACAGCCTACTGCATGTCCCTGGGCCTCAGGGCTGTGTAACCCTGAGGATGTCATCACTCCTCAGCTGGGACATCTCATGACACACAGACTCCCACCTTCAGCCTCCAAGGAAAAAGCCCCCAAAGACTGTCCAAGTTGATCTATCCCACTCTCCTGTCATCTGGTCATCAGAGAAGACCACAGGAGAAGGTGACCCGACCCAGAACTCTGAACACACAAACCCACTCAGCAGACAATCACACCATCACTCGTATCAATGCACAATCACATGGTGCCTAGTGTACCCCTACCTTGCCCATGGGACTGGTCTCCTGTTACAGGATCCCTCTTCCCACCCTGCTCCATCCTGGCCACCCGCCATCCTGCCTCAGTCCCTCTCCCTTGTACAGTTAAGAGGCCACTTCTCCTGGGGCCCTCCCCCACTGTCACCGCAGATGCCACCAGCAGATGCCACCCAGAAAGGCTGCAAGAAAAGGTCAGTTGCAAAAAACAGCTCCAACAGGAAATGTGCTGTGAAAGTAAGAAGTGCGAATCCGCAGGGACCCATCAGGCGCTGAGAGGACTCTGCACGAAGAGAAGGGAACCAGCAGACGGTGACACGTACAGGAAGGGCGCTCTGCCTGGCAGCCCCCGCCCACGGGCAGGCCTTGGCACCCCCAGCTCCCGCAGGCTACGAGGCTCTTCCATCTCCGCCAGGGAGAAGCAGGAGCAAGGCCTGGGGTGCTGCAGAGCCTGGCCCCTGAGCCTAGCTCACAAGTCCGGAGTGGGGGACGCAGGGCCGCACACAGTGGGTGCTCTGTGAACGTTGGCTGAAAGGCAATTAATGGCACCTGGAGACAGAACACAGGAAATGCACTGGCTGGCGTCAGACTAAGGACAGCCCGCTTCACTCTAACAGGGGCCGCTAGGTTCCGCGCTGAGAGGGTCATATCAGGCTGGCTTTGTGATGACGCGCCCTGCACCCAGCCCCGTCTGCAGGGGAGCACCCAGGGGGCTCTTGAGTTCTCCTGGGCTGAGGGTCACGACGCTGGTGCGGCCCGGATCTCCTGCTGGGCGGCACTGTGGCCCGCAATCACTGCCCCGGAAGCCCCCTCCTCCACCCTCTCACCCTCGTCCTGTCACCTGGCTCGGGCGTGGCGTGCTGAAGGCCTCTTCGCAGACCCTATCCCACTCTGCAGAAGGGGTTCCGAGTACTGCCCCCTCGGCCTCCTCGGACGCATCCCCTCCCCCGAGCTCCACCTCAAAAGTGTCCGGCCACTTGGGGGCCTCCCCCACCCCTGCCCAGCCAGGCCGGGCTGTCGCAATACGTCCCCGCCCAAGCGGACCAGACGGACCGGCTGCGACGGGCCCTGCGCAGGGGTGAGGGGCTGGTGGGCGGGGCCTGGGCGCCAAGTCCCGCCTCCCGCACGCCCACTGCGCTCGCGCGCTGCCTGGCCGCCGGGGAGAGCGGGCTGCCACGGGCTCGGGCTCGGGGGCAGACTTGACTGCGCGGCCGGGCCGGGGACCTGCGTCCGCCGGCGGTGAGTGAGGGCCCGGGCCGGGCGGGCGGGGGCGCGGGGACGGGGCCCTGCCCAGCGAGGAGGGGGAGCGGGCGAGTGGGGCGCCAGGGAGGCGGGAGAGGCCTGCGGGAGGCTGGGGGTCGGGGTTGCGAGCGGCCCCGGCCCCTGGGCGCCTCGCCTCCACTCCCAGCCCCCCAGCCTCCCGGCCCTCTCCAGTATTTCCAAAGGACGAGGGCGGGAGCGGGCGGAGACTGCAGCCGGGCGCCCTCCCGGGCCGGGTAGCCAAGGGCTGCGCAGGCGCCGGGGCCCCATCGCCCAACTCTAGGGCCCATTCCCTGACCCCTCACATGGGGACTGGGGAAGGGCCAGCCTTCCTGACTTGAAGGGGCTGGGATCTTGGCGCGCTGGCAGGAAGGAGAGAGTTAAATGCCCTGGTGGGTCACCATGGGGACGGGAGCCAGCCTTGGGAAGAGGTGAAAGCACCTTGTTTGGCATAGATTACGCAAGTATATGAGGTGCCTAGGAGCCCTGCCCCCTGCGCTGGGCCACCAGGCCCCTTCCATCCCTGGGGTCCAGGACGTGCTCCTACCTCTCTTGCTGGCCCAGCGTCACTGAATGCCAGGCTCTCCCGGACATCAGCCCTGTGAGCCTGGGGGAAGAGTGCACAGTCAGGGTCCCGAATGGCCCTGCCCGCAAACCCACGGGTTCCCTTCCGCCTGGCCCTACTAATGTGGACACGTTAGTATCCAGTGCCGACTCAGCCCAGCAGGGCGCACTTGTTGGGGTGCCTGGCAGCAGGGTGGGGATGCTGACTGTGACCGCGGAGGTGAGCCCCAGAGCTTCCTTCAGGACAGCTCAGGGCTCCTCCCGCCGGAACTTCACTTTGTGGAGGAGGAAACCGAGGCTCCTTCCTCCCTAACTGCCGGGACCCTGGAAGAGGCCCCCGCTGGGCTCGGCGCTGTTCTTGGACGTCTGCAGCTCCTGCTGCCAACCCCAAGACATCAGCCCCTGCCCAGACCTGAAGCCCATTCTCAGGGTCTCTGCCAGCCTCTCCCAAAATCTGTTCTCTCCCTGGCTTTCTCCTTCCTCCCGGTGCCTGGGGACTAGCCCTTCCCCCGCCCGCCCACGGCTGTCCCCAGCAGAAGGTACCAGACTGCTCCTCCCACACTGTGCCTCCTGCAAAGCAGAGAACCAGAACCCCAGCTGGTCGCATTCAAAGTGCTTTCTCCATCCACTGCCGAGGACCTATGCCCAAGGGAGGCTCCTGGTGCAGGACAGCCCCCAGGGACTCACAGCCACCTGCCAGAGCCTGTGCCTGTTCCCGCTGGGGTGACTGGTGGCACACCGCTGGGTCTCCCTGAGCCTCCCCCAGCCATGAAGGTGGGGGGGAGTAGCAGATACGTATGGGGTCATCGTCTTCAGCGTTAAACAACACAGAATGGGAGAGCCCCTCGCCCCTCCCCCAGCACAGAAGCTGCCCAGGTGGATACTCAGCTAGATATGCCTCATGCCCCATGTGAGGCACAGAGCTGGCCCCTGGAAAGTTCTGGACGCAGGTCATGTAATATTACTGGTCGCCATCCCCCCCGCAGGGCCCTTGGACTCGAGAAATTGCTAAGAGGCCAGATGAGAATTCCAGGCAAGGCTTTACTGGGGCTCGAGCTGCAGCACAAGGAAGCAAAACAACAGCTCCCGAGAGGGGCTACTTGAGTCCTTAAATGGGGTGACAACGGGGACGGATCTGTGGGTCAGACAGGAGGCATAGCTTAGGTGGCCTGTCCCCTCCTTCGGGGTACCGGGCAGGAATGATGTGCAGTACCATGCTTTTGCTCCCAGCACCTCAAAAATGTAGTTTGTGGCTTCTTGTACCCTGTTGCCCCGCGGTGCGTGGGCGCAGTTATTTTTAGTCACTTATAGTTTCTTTGTATCTTGTTGCTCTAGGGGACGTTTGTCCAGGTGCAAGCACTCTAATAGAGGATCCCAGGTCCCAGCCTATCTCATCCACACCCCCCGGGCCGTGGGCAGGGGCCACTCCCTTGACCTCCCTTTCTGGGTGATTCTGAGAACCTTAATGAGTTCCTTCCCCCCAAGCAGCAAGTGCTACAGACTTGGGGAAGGGCCTCAGCTGGGAGTCTGCACTGAGTGAGGGGCAGGTTGGGAGTGGAGCAGAAAGACCGTCTGTGCTCTGGCCCTGCTGCTGGAAGCTGGCAGCTCCCCCATCTACGAAGTGGGGACACCAGGCTGCCCCCAGGGCCAGTGTCCCTGACCCCATTGGGAAGAGCAAGCCGCTGCCCTGCCCCAGGGCCCTGCGCGAGGGGGGTGAGCCCCGCCCTCCAGCTAGCTGTCTCTTTAGCGCAGGGCTGACTTCTTTGGCTTCGTGAGACCCCAGCCGGGACGCCAGTCCCCTCCAGAATGAAGGTCTTCCTGCCGGTGCTGCTGGCTGCCCTCCTGGGTGTGGAGCAAGGTGAGGTGCCCCGGGGCCCCAGGCCTCTGAGCGGGCTGTGTCCTCCTCCTGGACTCCCTCTCCCCTTTCTCTCCTGAGCGGTGCCCATGTCACCTACTCTGTGCCACCTAACAGGCTCCTCTCCCACGGCGACGCGGTCCCTCCTACCCCCGCCCCCACTAGCAGCCTCAGCCCTGCCTGGACACTTGGGGCATCACTGGGGCTCCTCCAGAGCCAGGGTCTGGTGTCATTGTCTCCTGGGTCTCCAGCCCGGGCCCGGGCTACCATAGTTGCTCAGTCAGTGCCTGCACAAGATGGGGTGTCCTCATGCCTCTGGGTCCGGGCTGGGAGGGGACACAGGAAGACTCCTGGGCATGAGACAGGCATCCCTCCTTCTGCAGTCCACTCCCTGGTGTGCTTCTCTTGCGTGAATGAGAACAGCAACTGGTACTGCCTGAAGCCCACCGTCTGCTCCGATACAGACAACTACTGTGTGACCATCTCTGCATCCGCTGGCATCGGTGAGCGCAGCTAGGCTTCCCCCACCCCAGCCCTGGCCTCTCTGCCCCTCCACTCACAACGTCGTTTTCCTGTGCAGGGAACGTGGTGGACTTTGGCTACACCCTGAACAAGGGCTGCTCCCCGATCTGCCCCATCCAGAGCGTCAATCTCGGTGTGGCGTCCGTGGGCACCCACTGCTGCCAGAGCTTCCTGTGCAACTTGAGTGCGGCCGACGGCGGGCTGCGGGCCAGCGCCGCTGTGCTGGGCCTCGGGCTCCTGCTCAGCCTGCTGTCGGCTCTGCTGCGATTTGGCCCCTGACCCCCGGGACCCTGTGCCCGGCCCAGACTCCCAAAGCTCAGGAAGGAAGGAAAGCCCAGCTCCTCCCAGACCCAAGAGGATCTCGAAGCCTCCTCCCCTAGACTCCTCACCCTGCAGAGCCCACCCTCTAGGCCCTGGGTCCCCACAGGCAGGCCTGCCCTCTGCACCCACACACCTGCCGGCTACCCTTACTTCCCGGTCAGCCTTCCAGGGGGAACCTGGGAACGGAGCCTGAGGGCCCCAGAGTCAGAACCACGTCCCAGGGACATGCTGGGAGGGGCACCTGATCCCAGGCCTGCCCCTGTCGGCCCGCAGTGCGGAAGATGTGCTGTGTGGACAGGCGCTGGTTCGTGTGCCCTGCCGGGCACGGGTGAGCGTGTGGCCAGGTCTCGGCCTGTGTGGGGGAAGGATGGGAGTAAAGCCTCAGGAGCCCAGCCCCGAGCGCCAGCACAGAGCCCCTTTCCCCTGGCATCTCTGCACACCTCATTTCACTCACTTCGAGGGCAGCCTTTAGGAAGACAGGCCTTCCGCTGTCCCCAGGTCTAGGCTGCTGACCCAGGAATCTGCTCCCAGCCCGAAATCCAGCTGCTCTCGGGCCCCCTCCCTCCACCGCCTCACTGGAGCCCTCCTGCTGCTTTGGTGCCTCAAATAAACAGATGTTCCCACCCTTTCCTGCTGTAGGTGTGGCCCACAGCCTGAGACTGTCGCTTCCATCAGGGTCCTACTGAGGGGGAGGGGGCAGCAGAGATGCAGAGCCGCAGGTGTAGAGGGTCTGAGGGTCCCCTGCGATCGGGCCCCACCCTGAGGCCCACTGGGAGGCAGTGAGGAAGGGGGTCGCCGGAGACCACAGCTAGCTGCCCTCGGCCGGGCAGGGTTGGGAAGTTTATCCTCCGGACAGGACTGGACTGGACAGAGAAACTAGCAGAGGTCAGCCTGCTTCTGGGTGGAAGGCAGGACCCTACAGAGGGAGGGACGGGGTTGGGCGGGAGGGGAGGGGACACCCCCAACCGGGGTTCCGGGACTTGGGTACGGGGTGCCTGGGCCAGTCAGGCTGAAGAGGACACAAAGCATGGTGGGGAAGGGGGGCAGGAGCTCAGTAAGTGGGTGAGTGAGATGTCCATCCCAAGGGCCTATGGGAGGAGTTGGGGGGGACTCCCCTGGAGAAGGCCCAGACCCTGGCTGGAGGGCAGGGGTGCTGCTACACGCCCACTCCCCGGCAAGCCCAGCTGTGGTCTGTGGCTAGGCCAGGGGTTCCCAGCGTCTGCACTGGGGGAGTGTCTGGGTTCTAAGCCAAGGGGATTCTTTGACTGGGCTGGTGGCCGAGGAGCAATGAACCAAGGGCTGCAGCTGGGCGCCTTGCAGAGAGATACGTTTAGCCTTCAGGACGCTGTCATGTCTCCTGGGTGGTGGGAGGGAACACAGCAGGGCTGGGTCCAGGCTGGCCAGAAGCTCTGACGTGCCTGGGTCCAGGCTCCAAGCATCGCTGTGCAGCAGGGTGGGACAGTGGTCCCTGCGAGGGCTCGGGTTGTGGCCCATATCCCGGGCCCGGGTCACAGGAGCAGGTGAGCAGCTCTGCACAGAATGGGCCCTGTGACACACATGAATGCAGCATCCTCGGCGTCATTGCCACCAAGGGGGATGCCAGCCAGCACTTGGGGTTGAGCGCCAATGCGGGATAGAGCTCAAGGGAGGGACGGGAGGAGCGGTCTGCCCCAGGAAATCAGGACGACAAGGGGAAGGAGACCCAGGCCCAGCCAACATCTCATGGAAGGGTCCAGAAGCACATCACAGCATCTGGTTGAGACTCACGGGGTGGTAGAAATGGTGAGATGCACTTGAGTGGATCAGACCAGCATGAAAAACCAAAGCAAGAAAAAGAATTCAAGGGGATGAAATCAGCATGTCCCCCAGGAATGCTGGTTACCTCTGAAGTTCAGGGACTTCCCTGGCGGTCCAGTGGTTAGGAATCTGCGCTTCCACCGCAGGGGGCATGGATTCAATCCCTAGTCTGCTGTGTGGCGAAGCCAAAAAAAACCAAAAAACAAAAATGCTGCCCACCGTTCCAGTTCCACGAGGATTAAACTGCAACCCACTGCAGTCGCCCACCAGCAGTGTGCCCTGAGGCGAATTCATGATAGGGAAAAACAGGAGGAAGCAGGCTGTGTTAAGATATGGATCTAAGGGAGAATTTCAATGACCCCGGATTCTTGCATCTTCCCATACATAGAAAAGCACTAAAATCATTAACTTGAGATGTCTGTCTTTTGTGATATGTAGTAATCTTTTACCAAGAGGTATGCTTGACACCTGTATTTTCCAATCAAAAAATTCATATATATACTGGCTCCCCTACCTCTCTGGAGCTACTGAGAGGCTGTCTCCCAGGCTAGAGTCCTCAGTACAGTCCCTGCAAAAAACTGAAACTGTGTAAGCAGATAGGTTAGGGGGTCCCCAGAGAAAGAACCAGGAATGGCTTTCTTGACATAAGAGAAGCCATTTTGGCCTAAGCCATTTTGTGATCTAAGCCTGGCTGCAGTGCTTGCCCTTGAACAGGTCTCTGTGATCAGTGATCTTAGAGGAACAAAAGAATACAGGAACAGAGGAAAAGCAGTCCAACAATAGTGCAGTGATGCAGCGGAGTACTAGTTCCTCCTCGAGGGATATACACAATATACCTTTGAGTTCTGTAAGGAACTAAGGCCCCCACCCAGGTGGTGGGTGATGTCCCTTCTGACTTCAGTCAACCCAAGCCTGGACTCTGTCAACCTTTGCCCCAATTCTATACTGAATAATCCTCTGCTCAAACCGCTTCATGAATATGCACGTACCCTTAGCTTAAAACTTCCCCAGTGTCGCTGCTGGGGAGACTCTGCTTTGGGTAAGATCCCTGGTGTTCTTCTTACTTGCTGCCCGTAATACATGCTTCCTTCTGCTCTTTGGCAAATGGTTGTGGCTTCTGGCTCCACACCTACCAAGAGGTGAGCCCAGTGTTCAGGTAACACCTGCTTTCACGTTGTGCATTTTGTTTGCTTTGTTTATTGTTGACAGTCCCCACATAGAATGCGTCCACTGTGTTGTTCACTCAAAACAAGTCACAAGCAACTTTGCTAAAAGGACTGAGACCAGCAGGGTGGGGCAGTGGTGGTGATAGGGAGAGAGTGAAGGGACAAAGTAGGCGATTAAATAGTTACTCCCACTAAGGGATCATAAGTAAAGAAAGGAGTATGGGAGACCCCTGTAAGTTAATGATCACGCAAGAAAGCAGGCTTGCCTAGCAACAAAACCATGCAACAGAAGCACAAGACATGCCCCAAAACAATGGTGGAGCGAGACCCACATCCTGCCCAGTGAGGTCAGTAAGGTAATGATTCCTAGAACGTGCTCCTCTGCGCACGCTAAAGACAAAAATATAGGGAAAGGTGACGTTCTACTGAAACCTGAGATGATTTACCGCGGTTTAGTGTATGTTACCAACTTTTTGCCCATTTCCGTAGCACCATGACAGCCCTGGCTTGACCGTGTAGGGACAAGAAAACTTCCCTGCCTGACGTGGAGGAGGAGCTGATGATGGAAGTTTGACATCTACTCAAGAATGAGGAAGAAGTGGTCTTCCCCTCACTTTTTCTACATTATAAAAATGTAGCCCACCCAGCTTTCATCACGGTGCTCCCTTGCCTGCCCGCTTGCATCTCTCACAAGCGCCCTATACTGATAAACCTTTTCCTTACCTGTCACTGCCTCTTGCTGAATTCTTTCTGCACTGAAGAACCTATGCTCTATTGAGTACCAAAACGCGTTCTGTCGTTTCAGCGGGGCCAGGCCAGAGGAGGATGCACAGGTGGACTTGACCATCACAGTCGGGAGTTTGCATTTGACTCTGGGGACACTGGGAGCCAGGGGGCGGGGGGCGGGGGGCAGTGGCAGGACAGGTGTGTAACAAATCTCTGTCCCCGCTAATGCTGACCTCAGCTTCCATCTCTGTGTACTGACTATTTTGCAGGTGATGTTGATCTGTTATACTCTTCCCACAACTACAATGAGAGATGGATGTGGTTACCGCCAGGTTTCAGAAGTGAAAACCAGGGCTCAGAGGGCTGAAGCCACTTGTCCTCCTGCGTCTCTGACCCTGGGCGTCCCCAGCATTTCCTCTGCTCCGGGTGGCAGGGCGAAGTCCCTTGAGGGCTGGGCTCAGAAGCAGCTGGGCTTCCTAGGGGCGGCTGCGCTTCCCTCCCTGGGGTGGGGGTAGGCTGGAAGGCACAGGCTGTGCGAGAGCAGAGGGAGGCTGGGTGGGGCTGAGCGGGGGAGGAGCCCAGGGCTCTGAGTTTCCATTTCCTACAGCCTGAGGGAGGGGAGGGAGGGGAGGGAGGGGAGGAGGGAGGGAGGGCTCTGAGTTTCCATTTCCTACAGCCTGAGGGAGGGGAGGGAGGGGAGGAGGGAGGGAGGGCTCTGAGTTTCCATTTCCTACAGCCTGAGGGAGGGGAGGGAGGGGGGAGGGGGGAGGGGGGAGGGGGGAGGGGGAGGGGAGGGGGGAGGGGGGAGACCCCCAGGAGAGGGCCGGAAGGGGAACGAAGCGGCAGAGGGGAGGGAAAGGAAAGCTTTCCTCGGGCTCTGCCCGGACTCTCGCTTCCACTGGCATCTGCCCGGGCTGCACGGAGGTGCCAGGCGCAGAACTGTCTGGCCCGGGCACACTTTGGCCGGGAGTCTGGGCTTTCTAGTCTCAGTGCGCAGGGGCCGGAGTGATGCCTGCCGTTTCTCTGTAGGCAAATTCAGCTCCGTCCGGTCCGGCCCCTGCCCCCTCGCCCGCCCCTCCCAAGCTGCTCGGTCTGCCGCCTGACCAGCTGGCCTCCGGGACGAGGGGAGTCCTGCCCAGGGTGTGCCCTCTCCCACAACACTCCTGTGGTGCCCATGGCCCGGGCCCGGGGCCCCCTCCTCCCCAGTCCTTAGCACCACCTTCATTGCCCCGCTCCTGCCCTCCTGTGACCCAGGACCCAACCTGCTGGCGGGGGCCCCTCGCAAAGGCTACCTCAAGGCCCGGCCTGGGTTTGCCCTGCCGGAGCTTTCAGAGTTCCTCTGGTCCCCTGCCGGGCTCCCCTCGGTCCGGTGCCGTTGGCGGTGGGGTGGGAGGTGCGGGCACCAGACCATCCCCAGGGCTGGTGACGGAGCCACAGCACAGCTGGACCTCCCCTCTCTGAGCCCCACCCATGGGTGCTTTCTGGGACCCCTTGAATGGAAGGTTAATAACCTCAGCAGAGGGTGCATTCTGGGAGGACGGCTCCCTGGAGAAATCTGAGTGACACGATGAAGTCCTGGGAAGGCAAGCATTTAAGGTCGGAGTGGAAAGTGCAGGAGGAGGGGTGCTCTAGGTGCCCGAGACTCTGAGTTAGCCGGCGAGGCGCCGTCCCCTGGCGGCCGCGAGCGGCACACGCCGACGGGAGCGCCGAGGCCGCCCGAGGGGGCGTCTGCCCTCAGCCCTCAGCCCTTCCGTTTAGCCTCCGGGGCAGAGCAGGCCGAGGCTCTCCGCGGGCCCGAGGGGGCGGGCCCAGGCTGGGCGGAGCCTCCCCACCACGCCCCCAGCCCCACCCCGTGCGGAGGTCGTCTTCCTACGGGTCACGCTAAGCTTCCCAGCCTTGTCAGTCCGTCCATCCCGCTTTTGCCGAGGAAGACTGTCCTGGAACAGCCCGCCGGGCTTCATTGTAATATTGAAGGAAAGTCCACCTCTTCTAATAGCTGGCCTCCTCCTGAGGGCTAGAGGGGACGCCAGGCTGAGGGTCCCCAGCCCCCGTCCCTCCCCCAGGACCACGCCCTTTGCCCCTCCCCCAACCCTCAGCTCCTCTGCTGACAGCTCCCCTGCTGACAGCTCCCCCAGCCTGAGGACCCCCCCAGGGAACTGGGGAAGCCTATGGAGACACAGGCAGCCAGAGGATCAGTCACCTGAGTCTGGGATTAGCCAGGAGATGTCCCTGAGCTCTGCCCCCCAGACCCAGCTTTCACAAGATGCCCCGTCCACCCCTCTGTCACACACACACACACACACACACACACACACTCTCTCTCTCTCTCTCTCTCTCTCTCTCTCTCTCTCTCTCTCTCTCTCTCTCTCTCTCTCTCTCTCTCTCTCTCTCCCCCCCCAGGGTCAGGACTTGGGACACTGATAGCACCCCAGGCCTGGGCTGGGGGTGGGCAGGAGAGGGGCTCAGAGGGTGGGTTCCAGTGGCTCTCACCCTACTGAACCCAGGGGCGTCTGGCTCCCTCCTCACATTAATGCCTGGGGTGGGGCTGGGGGCAGGGAGGCAGCTCTTGGCCGGTTCTGCCCAGAGGAGTGAGCAGAGTCTTGCCATCCTGAGGGTGTCACAGACACCGGTTCACCCGCCACTCCGTTCCCGTTCCCCACAGCTTCTGCTGCACTGGGCCTGACACCCTCATAGCCTGGGGTCTGGAGCCGGTGTGGGTCAGACCCCGCAACCCCGGGCTCCCAGTGACCCCCGCCTTTCCTGCAGGTCCTTGTAATTTGCGTCCCTTCCCCCAGGATCACCAAGAGCGCCTGTCAGAGAAGGGGATGGAGGAGCTCCCGGCTCCAGGCCAGTCCTGACAGGACCACAGCGTCGGGCACCCTGAGGCTCTCCTTGCCGAGCCCCCTGCTGGGGAGCAGGCCTCCCAGCTCCCCTCACTTGCTGGCGCCCAAGCTCCCCTGGGAAGGTGGCCTCGCTCTCCCTCCAGTGGTGTCTCAGATTTGTGACTCGGTTTCCTCAGTGGTCTACTTGTCCTCAGGCCCCAGCCCTCCTCCCCCCGGGGCCTGGTGAGAGCTGTGGTCCCTGTGGGAGGGACGCTGTGGTCCCCAGGAGGGTAGACAGGCCAGGGAAGGTCAGGGATGACCCGGGCCACAGGAGGGCAAGCCCCCAGCCCTGCCTCCACCCATGAGGATCCTCCTGTCCACGGAAACTTAATCAATAGTCATTCTAAGGAAAGAGAATTTCAGTGGCGCCAACCTGAGGATTATAAGCCGGGAGACAGCCTTTCAGAAAACCCTGAGGACTCTTCCACCTGCTAAAGGTCAAAGCAAGGTTACATGTTTCTGAGACAAAGGGTTATACGCCAGATGGTGTATTATTGACAGTTTACACAGTCCAGATCTACATGTACAAAGCGAGTAGTGGGCCATGGTGTTACAGCAGGCAGGTGGCTAGATACGCGCAGAGGAGGCGGGGCACGGGCCAGATGGCAGGAAACCGTACAGCTTGTAGACAACGGTGGCCCTTGGACAGACAGAGAAAGGAACCTCTGGACTGACAGGAAACCACACATTTTGGGGTGACAAGTGCCCTGGAGACAGACAAAGAAAGATCAGAAGAGGCTGGAATCTCCAGAGTCCAAAAGTAACCTTTTGCTCATTATACTCTGATTACAATAAAATTAGCCTCGCAGATAGGAAATACCCATCGGGCACGGAAGCCATGACACAACGATCAAGGCTAAATAAAGGAAAAATGCCTCCGCCTCTTGGGAAGGTGGAGCTGGGAAGAAAATCAGGGAATACGACCCCAAACCCCTCCCTCCCCAATGAATATTCCGCCCCTTCACTTCTACACCCCACATGACCAACTTGCCAAAGAAACTCGGCACAGCTACTCACGTGAGTCTGCCCGGTCCCGCAATGAGAGTGCGCTGTCGCTTCGTAAATCCTCACTTTCCTTTCTTGACCTCTGTGCCTCCTCTCTGAAATCTTTCTGTGAGTGTGAGTGAGACCTGTAACTTGTATTCACCATAGAAAGTGCAAAAGGGAAGGGACTGTACAGGTACCGTTACAGTTCCTGAGCAGTTGACTTTCCGTGACTCAGAAGGGAGCTGTCTTTGGTGGCCTCAAGGGTCCTCTGAAGTCCCCCCAGCAGCACAGGCTCTCTGCTGGTGTGGAGCTGCCAGGAAATGAACTCTGCTGCTTTTTAAACTCATCACTCTGTTTGTGAGATTCCTATGTTGCTGAGTGTAGCAGTAGAGGATTCTTTTTCATTTCCATGTAGTATTCTATTGTGTGCCCATGCCAGCATTTATGTATTTATTCTGCCCTTAATGGGCGTTAAGGTTGTTGACAGGTTTGATGCTCATGAATGATGCAGCTCTAAACATTTGTGGGCATTTATCTTGGTGATTTTTTTTCTCTTGAGAATGTACCTGGGAGTGGAAATGCTGGGTCACAGGGTATGTGTATGTTTAATGTCGACTGAAAAAAAAAAAAAGCACCACCTAAAAGTTGAGAATCATGTTTTATTTGGCGGCCTTTCTGAGAACTTCAAGCCTGGGAGGCAGCCTCTCAGAAGAGCTCTGAGTTTCTGCTCCGAAGAGGTCAGGGAGCAGTGAGGATATACAGAAGTTTTGCAACAAAGACCAGGTAGTCGGAGCATCAAAAGACTATGGGAGTTTTTTGTTTGTTTGTTTTGTTCTAAGGGCCGATTTTATTTATTTATTTATTTTTGGCCACACCGCACAGC
Organism: Grampus griseus; assembly: GCF_964374135.1. Classification (NCBI taxonomy): domain Eukaryota; kingdom Metazoa; phylum Chordata; class Mammalia; order Artiodactyla; family Delphinidae; genus Grampus; species Grampus griseus. The sequence continues at coordinate 1,366,394 of NC_139011.1, read as the reverse complement.
ATGCAGGATCTTAATTCCCTGACCAGGGATCAAACCCATGCCCCCTACAGTGGAAGCCAGACTCCTAACCACTGGGCCACCAGGGAATTCCCAAAAGATTACTGTCAACTAAAGAAAACCAGACATCTCAAGTTGAGGAACGTAGCGCTTTTCTGTGAATGGGAAGATATAAGAGCCTGGGCTCACTGAAATCATTCCTTTGACAGGCATCTCAGCTTCTCCGGCCAGTATCCCGTTCTTTTCCATCATGAGTCCCCTCGGGTTGCACAAGTGCGGCAGCTGTGGCAGCTGAGGGCTTGGCAGCGGGCATCCCCCTCGTCTCCATCCTGCGTTCCTTCAGGGCTCACCTTCCGGGGGTGGGGGGCCGGTGGTGGTCGATGGCTGCGACATCCTTTGGCTGCTGACATGGCAGCAGGAGCCTTAGCAGACTGTGCCAGTTTATACTGAGGCCGTAAAGTGTAAGCTCTCCAGCTGTCCACGTCCTGCACAGCTCTTGGTATTTTCAGTACTTGTAATACTAGCCATTCTTGTTTGGATTTCTTCCTCTCCAACTGTCATATATGTTGTTTTCCTAGATCAACTGCGCGATTGAGCATATGACATACTTGGTAAGTGTTCTACATGCACTTAAATACGGATCCACTTGTTTGTATGATGTTCCATGTATGTCCATTATGTTAATTTTTTGCAATCTTGTGCAAATTCACGTATGCTAAGTGACATTCTTGTTTGCTTGTTCTATTGTTAGGGAACCATTGACCGAAACTGCCCGCCTTGGCCAGGTATGATAATAACTACTTGCATGAGCTGTCACACAAAAGGAGGCCCCAATAAGGAACAGGGCGCTGCCGCAGAAAACTCACCAGGAGAATTTGGGAGGGGCCGAAAGGAGGGAGGAGACGCCAGCCCAGCCCGTAAAACGTCCTGCCAACCTCCCAGAAACCCTCCGACTGGAATCCATCTTAACTCAGAGATGCATGCCCCACCGGGAAGGGCCCTGAGTCAGACCAAATGTGGGCACAAGTAGGATAATTGGCCAGAGACAACCCAGAAAGTAACCCCATCACCATAAAACCCGAGACTGCGAGCCACGCAGCAGAGCAGTCCTCCTGGGGTCCCTTACTCTCCTGCTCTCTGCCTGGGCGCCCCTTCCCAATAAAGTCTCTTGCTCTGTCAGCACGTGTGTCTCCTCGGACAGTTCATTTCTGAGCATTAGACAAGAGCACGCTCTCGGGCCCTGGGAGGGGTCCCCTTCCTGCAACACTATCAGTTACTTAAAGGATTTATGGTAAAATATTTGTGTCACTGTCAATTTGCCTCAACTTTCACTTCTGCCGTATCTTGCTTAAACATTTTGAAGCTGTTACTAGTTGTATAGAGGTAGGATTGACATATCTTTGTGTTATGTTGACTTTTTATCACTATGAAATATCTTTTAGTAATATTTCTTGCCTTAAAGTACCCTTTATATGGCATCAATAGGGTGAATGAGATTTCTTTGGATTACTGTCGGCAGGATGTTTTTCCCACCCTTTTTCTTTTCAGCTATTCTGTGTCCTGATTTTTAAAGTCAGAGTTGTAACCAGTTTAGTGTTATTTTGTATCCAGTCTAAAAAATTTTGCTTTTACTTTGGAATGTTAAGTCCATTTACTTAACATTTACTTAACACAGAACTAACATAGTTGAGTTAATGTAGTGCAGCCCTGACACTTGGTTTCTTTTTTTTTTATAAATTTATTTTATTTTATTTATTTATTTTTGGCCGCGTTGGGTCTTCATTGCTGCGTGCGGGCTTTCTCTAGTTGCGGCGAGCAGGGGCTACTCTTCGTTGAGGTGCGGGGGCTTCTCATCGCCGTGGCTTCTCTTGTGGCGGAGCACGGGCTCTAGGCACGCGGGCTTCAGTAGTTGTGGCACATGGGCTCAGTAGTTGTGGCTCGTGGGCTCCAGAGCACAGGCTCAGTAGTTGTGGTGCGCGGGCTTAGTTGCTCTGTGGCATGTGGGATCTTCCCCGCCTAGGGCTCGAACCCGTGTCCCCTGCATCGGCAGGCGGATTCTTAACCACTGCACCACCAGGGAAGTCCCGGTTTCTCTTTTTCTAATGCAAGGGCCTGACCTCAGCTTTGCTTGCCAGGCATCCACTCCCAAATGACTCTCTAGATTAAACACATTGCCAGCCACAGGACTAGGTAGGAGCCAGACACGCCCACCCCCAGGCTCCTTTGTTTTAGAGCTCTTAGTTGGTTTCTATTACTCACCATCCTGGGCTCTAGTTTCTCCTCTACCCACGCTTTAAATCCCCACTCTTCTGTTTTAAAGTCACTAATAAAGAGTGAGCCCACCAAACCCTAGGTCCCCACCCTCGACCCCATAAAAACAGAACCCCAGGCCAGTGCTAGCACACTCTCCCCAAGACCTCACATTGTGCCTCCAGGTATGCCTCAGGGTCCGTGATCAGCTCAGGCACAATTCTCTGATTGGTCGACGGTGAGGTAGAGGGTGGTTAACATGATCAATCCCGAGGTGCTTGTAGGTCTGGGGCTCATGATCATCAGGTAGTTTATTTCTTCCATTTGGTGGTGGTTTTAGCATCCATAAAACAGCTCAGGAAATGTGCATCAGACACTGTTATCTGGGTACTTCAGAGAGGAGCTACAGCAGAGGATATGGGGGAGGGTCTGTCCCAGGAAGACCCCAGAGGGTCCTGCTCAGTTAGGCGGACTTATCACTCCTGCTTCTCTGCCCTTCTTCCTAGAGTTCCACGTTCCCATTTGTAATCATTTCACTTTACCTTGAAGAGTTTCCTTTTTTATTTCTTGTGGTTTGAGTCTGCTGGCAATGAATTATTGCAACTTGTGTATAAATCAAACTCTTTGTTTTCTATATCTCTGAATAATATTTTTGGTTGGCATAGAATTCAGGGTTGCCAGACTTTGTCATTCATCGCTTTCAAGATACAGTTTCATTTTCTTCTGGCTTTTTTGTGAAAAGTCAGCTTTAGCTCTTAATTGTTGTTGCTTTGTAGATATGCGTCTCTTTCCCCTGGCTGCTAAGGGCATTGTTTTCTGGTTTTCAGCATTTGGACTGCAGTGTCGCTAGCTGGGGCGACATGCTTTGCATTTATCCTGCTTAGTTTTCTGTGATCCAGGGATCTGCCAATTATCTTTCATGGATTTTGAACAATGTTGTCTCTTCAAGTATTTATTTATTCCCTCTTTCTTCCCTGTGGTACCCCAATCTCATGTAAAGTTAGACCATTTGACTGAGTCTCACAGGCCCTTATGCTCCGAACAATTTTTTTTCTACTGTTTTTATTCTCTCTAAGCTTCCCTTGGGCTATTTTATATTGTCCTGTCTCTACCTACGTTCATATCGTCTTCTGCTCCTCATTCATCCAAACGAGTTCTTAATTTCAGATGTTTTGTCTTTTAATTCCAGAATGCGACGGTTAATCGTATGTGTTAACTCGGCTGGGCCACAGGACTCCGATATGTGGTCAGACACCATTCTGGATGTTTCTGTGAGGATGCTTTTGCATGAGATTGCCATTTAAATTGGTGACATTTGAGTGAGGCCGACTGCTCTCCATAACCTGGGTGGGTCTTACCTCATCAGCCGAAGGCCTGAATAGAACAAAAGACTGAGCTCCTCCAAGCAAGAGGGAATTCTGCAGCAGTCTCTGGACTTTAACTGCAGCACCAGCTCTCCGGCCTTCTGGCTCTAAGGAAACAGAATTTGCCACCCTAAGATACGTCTCTCTGTCACATGCATTGTTTTCAGCTGGTTATTTTTTGAGAAAGAGCAGACATGGGAAGGGTTCTGACAACCAAGTAGGAGTTGACCTTTTGTACGAAGCATTTACATTTATAAGGGAGATCTCCATTTGGGATGGCCTAATCTCTAGAAACTCTTATCACTGGAGAAGGCGATGCCTTCAATCCGCGTCACAACCCTGCTCACCTGCCACAACTGACTCTCCCCACCTTCAACAACCTGTTTTGTCTTTAGCTGAGGATGGCATTTAAGGTGAGGGCTGTGGCCCCTTTGGTGAGTTACTCAGTTTTCCTGGGTCTCTCCCATGTAGACATGTTGTTAAACTTCTGCGAGATTCTCTCCTGTTAATCTGTCTCATGTCAGTGTCACCCTTAGACCAGCCAGAAGGGTACAGGAAGACTTCTCCGCCCCCCGCCCCCACCCCCCACAGCCCATCCTGAAGATTTTGGCCCTGCAGCCACTTCCTTAAAACAAATCTCTTTTTGTTTCTATACACATTCTATTGGTTCTGCTTCTCTGGCGAATCCTCGCCCATACAGAGAATATTTATTTGATTTGTTTCATAAAGTCCTATTCTCTGTCAAAACTCTCAGTTTTTAAAGTCTATTATTGAACATACTTGTCACCGTTATTTTAAAGTCCTTTTCTGTTAACTCCATTATCTGGATCGTCCGCTGGTCCGTGTGTACGGCTTTTCTCCCCTGTTGCTATCGGTCACCTTGGGGCCTTGTATAAATAAGAGCCAGAGGCCACGCGTACCTCTAGTAGCGGGTCCCTCGGTTCCTCTTTTACCAGATCAAAGTGCATGAGGTATTCACCAGGTCAACTCCATCACAAGTTGAGCTGGGTTGGGCTGGACCGCAGCTTTGGGAAACTCATACGCCCTCCTGTCCCTCTCCTCCCAGGCTTCCGGTGGAGCCTCGGGCAGGCGTGTCTCCTGGCCCTGGAAAGCGCGGCAGATGCCCTCCATGTCTTTGCACCCTGCTTTGAAGCCTCCCACTCCCAACTCCTGCGGCCGCTTTAGACTCTGGCAAGTCTCTTCAGAGCAAGGTCAAATGTGTGTTTGGAGCAGGCCTCTCTCCTCGGGTGGGAACTTGGCTCCTCAGGGCCGTGGGACTGCCGCGGACGTCACTCTTCCTTATACACGCCCCGCCCTGGGTACCGCCGCCTGCATCTGGGACTCAGCGCGCATTCTGGTTTTTCGTAGGTTTCGCTTTCCCGGAGCTGAGCGTGCTCGCCCCTCCTCCCTGGGTTGTGGATACAGTCTCGCTGGTGGTTGGCAAATCCCCAGGAAGAAAAGATAGGTCAGGCTGGCAGCGTCGGCTCAGCTCGGGGGACTTCCCCACCTCAGGAAGCCAGTCCACTTGGTCCTTGTCCCTCTCAGCTCCCCAACACGTTTACTTACGACACCTGCAACCTGCCTGTTTTTTTCTTCTTGGTCCAGTGGGAGCATGTGACCGCCAGTCTGCTTCAACCTCGCAAATCCCGGACGCCCTCTGATGGCTACTGAATTTTATATGCTTACTTTGCATCCTGACTCGTTACTGATTGTTTTCCAAATATGTTACTTTTATTCTTTATTCTCTAGGATTTCCAGGTATACTGCCATATCATCTACAAATGATAGATACGGTTTTACTTCTTTTTCCATTCTAAAGCCTGTAATTGTTTATTGTTTTCTAACTGTATCAGTGAATACTTCTGACTGAATTTCAAATAGTGATGGGAATGCTTTTCTTTTAATGGGTATTTTTTTTCTAATGTAAGATGATAACTTTTTTTAAAAAAAATACATGGTAAAGGGCTTCCCTGGTGGTACAGTGGTTGAGAATCCGCCTGCCAATGCAGGGGACACGGGTTCGAGCCCTGGTCCGGGAAGATCCCACATGCTGCGGAGCAACCAAGCCCGTGTGCCGCAACTACTGAGCCTGTGCTCTAGAGCCGGCAAGCCAGAGCTACTGGGCCCGCGAGCCACAACTACTGAGACTGCGTGCTGCAACTACTGAAGCCCATGTGCCTGGAGCCCGTGCTCCACAACAAGAAAAGCCACCACAATGAGAAGCCCACGCACTGCAACAAAGAGTAGCCCCCTCTCGCTCGCCACAATTAGAGAAAGCCCGTGAGCAGCGATGAAGACGCAACACAGCCAAAAATAAATAAATAAAATTTATTTTTTTAAAAAAAGTTACATTTTGTTTATTTATTTATTTATTTTTGGCTGAGTTGGGTCTTCGTTGCTGTGCGGGGGCTTCCTCTAGTTGCAGCGAGCGGGGGCTACTCTTCGTTGCGGTGCACGGGCTTCTCATTACGGTGGCTTCTCTTGTTGCAGAGCATGGGCTCTAGGTGCGCGGGCTTCCGTAGTTGTGGCACGCGGGCTCTAGAGCACAGGCTCAGTAGTTGTGGTGCACGGGCTTAGTTGCTCCGCGGCATGTGGGATCTTCCCGGACCAGGGCTCGAATCCATGTCCCCTGCACTGGCAGGCAGATTCTCAACCCCTGTGCCAGCAGGGAAGCCCTGTGTCGTTTGCATTTTCTACTAGTGTAGTCTTAGCGCTCACCATTCTAGGTCGTTTTTCCAGGAACAGGTGAGCCCTTTTAGTTCGGGTTTAGGTCGCTTTGTCCTCTTGTTTGCCTGCCTCCCTGCTTCAGTGCCTCTGCTACAGCTTCCGACTTAACAATCTCAAATGCCTGCTCCCTTGGGACTTTGTGAGACTTTATTTCTAAGCTGGTCTTTACGTTTTCCTCCATTTGTTTCCTCACTTCCATCGTTTTTCATCTCATGTCTTCTTTTTGTTGCCTACTGTTGTTTTGAGGTTCTGAACTTCTGATGCAAGGTGTTCCTTCATATTTTCAAATGTTTTGACTCAGGCATGAGAGATTTATTCTGCTTCCTGGTTCGTTTTCTGGGACATTTTTCAAGAGAAAAGTTTTATTCTCGTTTTAATTCTTCTCCGTGCAGTGTCTTCCCACAGATGAGCGCGCAGTAGGACGCGGCCTCTTGGCGCGAGGCCGCCCTCTTCCGGCTGCGCGATGAAGTGCAGCTGTTCTTGCGTCCGTTGTCTGGTGGTGGGAGGGGTGGGTGCCTGTCGACATCAGGAGTCTCCCTGGTTGCTGCCGCACTTAATTTCCCCTTCTTCTTTCCTTCTTTCCATTGGCCACCAAGCCTGCAGGGGTTTCGCCCCTCCTACTGGTCTGCTCCCCAAGAACGGATGCATCTCCCACTGCTCCTGCATCCCTGCATCTTCTCAAGCCAGGCCGCTGGCCAGCAGCTCTCAGCCTGGCTCCCAGCATCCCCTCGAGGGGAGCTGGACCTTCTCTTTCTGAGGATGGCTTTTGTCCAGCCCATCACTCTCAGACCCTTGGTTCCTTTCTCCCGTTTCCATCCGCTCTCTCCGGCGATACCCACGCTGCACAGCAGGTGCCCCAGGTCCAAAGACGGCTCTGCCAGAAGTTTGTGTTCGTTTTTCTACATGAAAGTAAATGACATCTGTGGTCTCTCCATCTCCTATGCGTGCTGAAGTCACGAGGAGCGTGGCGTCTTGTTCCCTTGCTCTGTTGATCTGAATCCTTTTCTTGCTACAAAGAGTAAATAGAGTTGGATGTAGGCAGCTGAAATGATCTTAGGGCCAGAATTCGGTGGGGTTTTTAAAACTTAAGATTCCAAATTTATTATTGCAAATTTATAGAAATACAATTGGTTCTTATCTTATAGCCAATGACCCTTCTAAATTCATGGATTAATTCCAATATTTGCTCTGTACATTATGTTCGAAACTCAAAATCCCATGATGTCCAAATGATAAGAAGTTGATTTCTCATCTTTTAAAAAAATCTTTATTTATTTATATTTTTGGCCGCATCGGGTCTTAGTTGCGTGGGATCTTTGCTGCGGCATGCAGGATCTTTTCATTGGGGCACACAGGCTTCTCTTTAGTTGTGGCTTGCGTGCTCTGTAGTTGCACACGCGGGCTTAGTTGCCCTGCGGCATGTGGGATCTTAGTTCCCCGACCAGAAATCGAATCCATGCACCCTGCATTGGAAGGCGGATTCTTAGCCACTGGACCACCAGGAAGTCCCTGATCTCTCATCTAAAATGATGATCCCCTTGTTTCTCTATCCAGGACAGAGTGAGTAGAAGGGGTGATAACAAGGGGGGAAGTGTTCAAGAGTTCACCATAAAGATGATGCAAGTTAGAGCTGGTTTTATAATGACCTTTATCAGATTAGAAAGATCCCCTCTATTCTTAGTTTGCTGAGAGAGTTGTAATCACAAATTGCGTTGAAGTTAACAAATAATTTTCTGTATATATTGGATTATACAGTATGTTTTCCTTTTTATGGGCCATTGGTGATTTTCCAATATTATGTTTAGGACATGTTTCATTAATTTTCATGGGATATTGCTCTGGAATGTCCATTTTTTGTAATACCTTATCCATTTTTGTTAAGAACTCAAGACTATGCTAACTTCTTAAAATTAATTAGGAAGTGTTCATTTCTTTCCTCTGAAAGAAGCTTGGAAGATTGATATTATCTTTTCTTTGAATGTTTGGAAGAATTAACCAGTGAGAGCATCTAAATCTAGAGCTTTCATTTGCAGAAAGTTTCTTTTAAATCAGCTTTTTGAGGTATTATTTGTAAAAAGTAAAATTTATGAATATTAAGTATAGTTTCATGAGTTTTGAAAAACTGTTTTGGCCGTTTTAACTGCTTTGCATTTTCATATAAGTTTTTGAGTGACCTTATTAACCTGTCACAAATGCCACCGGGCCGTTGCATCACACCCACATCCAACAGCACCATGCGATTTGGGGGTTTCGAAGTTTTCACAGATTCACATTCAACTCCATTACGGCATGAAATGACAAACGAATAAACACACGACGTAAGCCCAGATCCTCCCCCCAGGCATCTCCAGTTCCACCCCTTCTGTGCCCACCTCCAAGCCGGGCCCATGCCCGGGCAGAGGCTGGACAGCAGGGAGGGCTGGAGTGGCACCCAATAAAGGGAGGCTCTGGGTGCACCAGCAGCAAGGCGGAGGCTGCACCTGGCCAGGCATGGTCCCTAGGACGTGCCAGGCAAGAGGGGGCGGGGGACAGTCCTACTGGTTGGGCCACTGGGTGGACTGGAGGGGAAATGACCCCAACCAGCTGCACACCCTCATTCATAGCCAGCACATCCTCTCCCTGTGGCAACGGGAAGCTGGGCCTGCAGGGGGTGCTGAGGCCTCCAGAGGCCCGGTGGCTGCGAGTGGAGGTGACCGGCAGCAGTCACTCGGGGGCCAGAGGCAGCCCGTCCAATCCCCCTTTGCCTACTAGTCGCCCCTTTTATCCTTCGGCCCACTCTCCTCCTGCGAGACCCCTGGGGGCAGGGTCACCCACTGCAAATCCAGATCCAGGGCCCACACCCTGCCTTCTCCTCAGAGGAGCTCAAACGGGTGTGGTCGAGGAAATAAAGGCAGGAAGGAAAAACAAAGAAAGAACCTGGGGAAAGATGCTGGCAGGACATGGCGTGACAAACTGTGAAGCCACCTGACACGCAGGTGCGGGCACCTGGGCATGGGCGCTGCCTTTAGGGGGCAGCCTTGGGAGGCAGGGGTCCCTGGGGGTCAGAAAAGAGGGCAGCCTTTCCTGCCCACACCTGGACTCACGCAGGGCCCTTAGACCTGCCCGGTCTCCAGGTGAGGTTGTGGCTGGGGTGATGGTGCCCCCAGAGGGGACGGGGTCCCACTCCGGACCACCGCCCCTGCCCTCAGTGGACTCTGCTGCTTCATCTGTGCCGTGTTGTTTGGTGACAAAGATTCTTTGCTTGGCCAAACTTTAGTCAGGCTCCCAAACCTTCTCCTGGGCCCATCTGGGCACTTCCTTGTAAAATCCGGTTTTAATAAGAACCTCCCCCAACTCAGTATCCGATGGGGTTCCATCCCCTCCCACCCCCCAGGTGAGGACTGAGCACCTGCCCTGCCTTCAGGGAGATCCTGGTAGGTTTGTTTAGCCAGAATCCCCCTACCCCTGAGGTCTCCTCTTAGTGTTTTTCCATCCATTGACCACACCTGCTCCTTGGCTGTAAATCCCCACTGCCTCTGCTGTATTTGGAGTTGCCCCCAGTCTCTCCCTGCACAACCCGTCACAGCGGTCCCTGCGCCGGTCTCGAGAGCCCCGCTGAGATTATTCAGTCTCACTGAGCTTTACGAGCGTCATGGAAGTTTCTTTCTTTAACACTGGTTCTGGTGAGGACAGGTTCCTGGGAACCTCCTCCCCTCCTCCCCCTCCCCTCCTCCCCCTCCCCTCCTCCCCCTCCCCTCCTCCCCCTCCCCTCCTCTTCCTCCCCTTCTCCCCTCCCCTCCTCCACCCCTCCCCTCCTCCCCCTCCCCTCCTCCCCCTCCCCTTCTCCCCTCCCCTCCTCCCCCCTCCCCCTCCTCCCCCTCCTCCCCCTCCCCTCCTCCCCCTCCCCTCCTCCCCCCTCCCCTCCTCTTCCTCCCCTTCTCCCCTCCTCTTCCTCCCCTTCTCCCCTCCCCTCCTCCCCCTCCCCTCCTCCCCCCTCCCCTCCTCCCCCTCCCCTCCTCCCCCTCCCCTCCTCCCCCTCCCCTCCTCCCCTCCCCTCCTCCCCCCTCCCCTCCTCTTCCTCCCCTCCTCCCCCCTCCCCTCCCCCCTCCTCCCCCCTCCTCCCCCTCCTCCCCCTCCTCCCCCCTCCCCTCCTCCCCCTTCTCCCCTTTCCCCTCCCTCCCCCACTTGCCCTTAATTGCCCTGTTTCCTGCCCTGGGCCTGGCTCTTGATGCTTTCCCTCTGGACGGCCCTGCACTTCATCTCCGATTGCCCAACCGGCCTCCTGCTCTCCAGCCCCAATGATCCCTCCTCCCCCTTGAAGCCTTCCTCCACCTCCAACACCAGACCACTTGCCACCACACCTGCGGGAAGTTTCAGCTCTCCTGAGCCTCCGAGGCAGGGACTCAGTGTGGTCCTGTGTCCCCAAGGTGTGAACCGGGCCCTGTTCCGCAGGGGGTTGTTACAGGAAGAGAAGGATGCAGCAGAGCTGGCGCGGGGTGGAGACTGGCGGAGGGGATGCACCCACCAGGGAGACGCGCTCCCTGCCCGCCTGGCGGAGGGGATGCACCCACCGGGGAGACGCGCTCCCTGCCCGCCTCCTGCTCCAGCACGAAGCGGCCATCCTCACGGACCCCAGGAGACCCTCCCAAGAGCCCGAGCTGCGAGCAGGGGCTGACAGGCCTCCACAGCCGGCCCTCCGTCAGCTGACCCTCCCCAGAGGGCCGCGCTCCCTGAAGCAGGGGAGGGAAGGTTCAGGAGTCCTCGGGCTGCGAGAGGGGCAACGCGAGAACCAGGGTCTGAGAGGCCTCGAATGAGGAGGGTCCAGGGCGGAGAGACCGAGGGGATGGGCGGTGCGACGGGGGGAGGTCCGCACAAAGCCTCCGTCTCTGCTCCACCGTCCCTCTCCCGCCCTCCTGCAGGCTGAGCCGTCTGGCGTCATGGGGGTGCCGGTTCCAGTCCTGTGGGCTCTGCTGGTGTCTTTGGGCTGTGCTGAAGAAGCCACAGAGCCAGGTAAGGGCAGCCCTCTGGGCTGCGGGGGGCTGCGGGAGCTCCGGGGCGCAGCGGGCGCATCTCTAGGCAGCGGAAGCCCTTTGCGCCGCCGGGCAGGTGCGCAGCGCGCTCCACCGCGGCGGGCTGCTGCCCCACCGCGGCCTGCTGCTGCCCCACAGGTGAGAACCTGAGCTGCTACCAGTGCTTCAAAGCCACGAGCTGGGAGTTTTGCAAGCCCGCCGCGTGCGCCTCCGCCGACCGGGTCTGCGTCTCCCACACGGTGATCATCACCCTGAGTGAGTCCCTGGCCAGCGCTGAAGGGGCCTGTCGGGGGCTCTGCGCTGGATCCTTCGGGGTCTCTGCGGGGAGCCGAGGAAGGCTCCCTTCAGGGGCCCCCTCGCCTGCGCCGACCTTTGCCAGATCCCGGTCCTGAGCAGGGGAAGAAGGAGGCAGCCGCTCAAGACTGAGCCCTGGGGGCTTCCAGAGGAGGCTGGCTGGTCTCTTTCCTTCTTTTCGGTTATCCTAAACCAAGCGCCCTGAGCAGCCTATGATACGATGTAATGCAAAGCATACAGCTGTCATATAATACAATACAACGAGGTTCAGTGTAGTGAGGTACCATGCACACAACAGATACAGCAGCACAGCACAGCACAGCGCAGCACAGCACAGCACAGCACAGCACGACACAGGAAGGTGGACTCCACCCGAGGGTATCTTTTCTTCTGTAGCTTGGGTTGTTTCGAGTGTTCTGTTCCCTCCGGTGCTTCGTTCAGAGGTCTCTGCGCGTCTCTGAGTGAAGGAGGGAGGGGTGGACGGGAGCCCAGGCCGGGTGCAGCAAGTCCTCTGGCCACCATCGTTCTTCTCTCTGCCCTGCTTCCCCCGTCTCCCCGGGACTCCCAGGCCCCTGGCTACCCGGGTTTCCAGGCCACGTGTGGTTTCAGGGAAGAGCCCCGACCAGGGCCAGCAGTCCTGAACCCTGTCTTTGCTGTGACCTTGAAGGTGACCCTGGACAGCTGTGCTCCCACTGTGCAGGGCCTGGCCTGTGAAAGGATCAGGAGAAGGTATCTGTAGATGTTCCAAGACCAACAGTTCTCTGACCCGAGGTTTGGTTCTGGCCTTCCCTGCCCGCGGGAAAGCACCCCGCCCCAGGCTCCCCCTCTCTTCCTGAGCGCTGTCTCTTCTTTTCTGCAGGATCTCGCCTGAGAATTTCGCTCAGCAGGCGCTGTGCTCCCAGGTGTCCCAACACCAACATGAAGTCTGAATGGTCGTCGGGCCCCGGGGTGCACGGCAAGATCACCAGGCACTGCTGTTCCCGATCTCTCTGCAACAGGGCACCGCCCCCGCGGGAGGCTCCCGGGGCCCTTCCAAGGGCGCTCCTGCTCCAGGTGGGCCTTGGCCTCCTCTGGGTCCTGCTGTGAGCACCTTCCCCTCGGCCCCAAAGCCCACGCTGTCCTCCCACCTTTATCTGCCCCCATCGCTCTCAAGACCGTGGGTGGGACATTCACCCCTGAGACGGTAGGCAGTGCCATCGCCTCGCCCTGGGCCCGGCCGCCTCTCCCGTCCCCAGCAGGGGCCCTCCGCTCACACAGCCTGGGACTGTAGCCCCACTCCGTGGGGTCAGGGATGGGGGCATGCGATGGGCATTTCTCAGTTTGGGGTAACAGCCCCTGCTCTGAACGGAAGCTCCAGGTCCCTGTGCTGGGCAAGAAGAGCCCGGCAAGGCCAGAGGGTGGCTCAGCCCTGGCTCTGGCTCTGACTGGCTCTGTGGTCTCAGCCCCCCCCACGCCCGCTGTTCTCACCACCTCTGTCCCTGGCCCAGGCAGAGTCCTGCAGTGGGACCACGACCTTCACTCCTTCCAGAGACAATAAAGTCATTGCTTGACCACACCCCCTCTTGCTTCTTCCTCGTCTCTACCCATTGGGCCCAGACTACAGCCCTCTGGCCTGCTCTCAGCAGACTCTGTGGTTGTGCGCCGGCCATGGTTGGAATGGTGGACAAAACTGTCCCTCTGGGCTACAGCCAACCAAGCTGGGGACAGGACCAGCACTGGGCAAGCAGGAGTCACAGGCTCAGGGTCGGGTCCTCAGGAGGGCCAGCTGGCCAATGGTGGGGTGGAGGCTCGGAGTCTGGGGCACATGACAGGCGTCAGTGGTGCCCGCCTAGGAGAGTGGGGTGGAGAGATGCTGGGCGGTGGGGTGGATGGGAACCATGTTTGGTGCACAGGGGTGCTGGAGAGAGTAGGGGCTGATGGAAGGCCTGGAGGTGCCCAGGATGGCCCCATGCCTGGCTTGGGGGAGGGTCACCCAGGAGAGGGGCACAGGGGAGGAGCAGGTTGGGACAAGTGGAACTCATGACAAGCTCATAGAGACATCCAGGGGAACATCCAGGGAGACATCCTGGAAGGCAGAGAGCTAGAGGACAGCAGCCAGGAATCTGTGGGCGGGGGCAGCGTCAGCAGGCAGCAGGTCCCCAGAGCCCAGAGGACGCTGGGTCCACACACCTGGCCCCCAGTCCTGGTTCCTCAGGCTTACCCCACCCCGGAGTCTGCACACCTCCCCCCGCCAAGGTCTGCACACCCCTCCGCCCAGGGTCTGCACGCCCCTCAGGATCTGCCCAGCTCTGGGTCCTTACACCTGCCTCCCCCATCGCACACCTGACCCCAATCTCCAACTCCTGGTGATTTCCCCCGTGGACCAAGATGGGCCTGGCCGCCCCTCATGCTCCGGGGCCTTCATGCATTCCCAGTCCTGGGCTAGGCTCCACTCTGTGCCAAGGAGACCGACGGAGTGGCCAGGAGCTCTCTGGATGAGAGGCCCAGAAGGCCCAGCTTGAAGTGGGACCTCACTCCCCCTCAATGCAGTTGTGACTTTTCATGCTGAATTTAAACCCCTAGGCTGGCCAAGCAGGCTGGTCACCAGCTACTGCTTCCGACTCCCCACACGAGGTTCCTGGCCCATTGAGGCATCAGGAATCTCTGACTTCCCGAGTCAAGGCCAGTCCACAAGGCCAGTGCAGAGGGGAAACAATCACCCGGTGGGGCCACGGTCTTCTCTCCAAGCTGCATTCTCCTAGGAAATACGTGTGTGTGATCCGGGTCAGGGAACACCACACCCTGTCTGCCCATGACTGCCGTACCAGCCGCTCTCTGCTTCCCTCTCCATGAAGATGACCACCTTTGGAGCCGGGCATCCTGGTCCCTCCTCTGGACAGGGGACCCAGGATTGTAGGCCCTTCTGGGAAACCTCTCGGCTAGAAATCAGAAACTTTGCTGGATGAATGGAGAAATGAGTAAAGAATGAGTGAAGGAAAGATGAAGATGATTGACAACCGAATGAGAAAGGTATTCTTGAGCAGGGAATAGATGCTTCATGAGGGCTGAGCACGTGAGGTGAGAAGAAGATGGAGCCTGCCCTCAGCCATTCAGCTTCCCCAAGCCGCTCTGACCTAAGACGGTGGCGGGTCACATCCTTCCTGGGCACCACGGCCCTCCCCCATTCCCCAGGGCCCTGAGCAGCACGTGGCCGCCACGGAGCAACCCAAAGCTGGTCTGAGCCGGCCTCAGGACCGCCGACGTGCGGGCACTGCTATGGCCATCATTAGTTTCAGGATTTTTGCTGTGGCTTCTTTGGGGACCAGGTTCTTTTTCACAGTCTCTGCTGGGAAGCTCAGATCCGGCTACAACCTGCACTCCGACAGGCTTCCAGCTTCGTGCTGACACTCAGATGTATCCAATCCCGTCTCCATCCTGGCCACGCCTTGCCTTTCCTTTCTTCTACCCTACCTCCTTCAAAATTATTTGAGTTTCTGATTCTCCTAGTTTGTACTACCTTAACTCTTTTTTAAAAAAATTTTTTTTGTGTTGTGTATTTTATTTATCATTATTATTTTTGGCTGTGTTGGGTCTTGGTTGGTGTGTGGGGGCTTTCTCTAGTTGTGGTGAGTGGGGTCTACTCTGCGTTGTGGTGCACCAGCTTTTGATTGTGGTGGCTTCTCTTGTTGCAGAGCATGGGCTCTAGGCACGCGGGCTTCAGTAGTTGCAGCACGGAGGCTCCGTAGTTGCGGCACACGGGCTTAGTTGCTCCGCGGCACGTGGGATCTTCCCGGACCAGGGATCGAAACTCTGTCCCCTGCATTGGCAGGCAGATTCTTTCTTTCTTTCTTTCTTTTTTTTTTGGCGGTACGCGGGCCTCTCACTGCTGCGACCTCTCCCGCTGCGGAGCACAGGCTCCGGACGCGCAGGCTCAGCGGCCATGGCTTACGGGCCCAGCCGCTCCTTGGCATGTGGGATCTTCCCGGACCGGGGCACGAACCCGCGTCCCCTGCATCGGCAGACGGACTCTCAACTGCTGCGCCACCAGGGAAGTGCCTACCTTAGCTCTTTCAGCTATCAAATGGATTTGGCGAGTCAACTTTCATAATTTCCCCATCCCTTGACCTCTGTTCACTGGTTCTGCCTGCTGCGTGCTCCCTGTCCTCGTCCGGCTGTGGGTCCTGATTCCACTGATGGAGCCTGGGGTCTCCCCAGGCAGCCCACGTGAGGACGGGGCACTCAGGAGGCACCGCAGGACAGCCCAATGGCAGCGTGTGTTGGGATTGTGAAGACCTAGAAGGGAAAGCCAGCTGTGAGGGCATGCCAGATGCTGCTTCCACTCCCCTTGCCCTAAAAAAGAGACCCAAGTCTGCCACGTCTGTGGTACAGAGTCGTGAATCAGGTCGTGTGTGAACTCCACACGCAGCAGAGTCCAGAGCGGCCTGTGTTCTCCTGCAGGTTCTGTTCCCCACCCCTCCCCCCCACCCCCGAGGGTACAAGTACCCCCGCCCAAGGTCTGCTCAACCTTGAACGGAGCATTCTGGTCCTCTCATTTTGTTCCAAATGTCCAGATTTTTATCTTTTTTATTGAACAATAAATTACCCCATAGACAATGTTCTCTGTCCATAAGCATTTAAATTAAACATTTATAACAGAGAAGATAAACTTTTAAATCCCAAATATTTCTAAACTAAATTATTACATTTTGATTAGTTCATCTGTTGAACAAGGAATTATAATAGGAATTTTTAAAATTCCTTGATCTGAACAGTAATAAAATCAGGACAAACGTTTATTTTGAAAAGAAAACGGCACTGTGAGGAAAATGGATAGGTTAGAGCCTTATGTTACAAAAGAAGAGGGGCTGAAACATCAATAAACCATGTGTTTAAATCTAGAAGCTGGAGACAGAAAAATAAATTAAACCCCCCAAAAAACCAAAAAACAAAATTAAGCCAAAAATGTGATTTAGTGAAATAGGAAACCAAAATAAAATAGAGAAGATCTACAAAGTCAACAGACTAACAAGATGATGACATTGGCAAGATTGAAAGTGGGAGTAAAGAGGAAATACAAATAAATGACAAAAATGGATGAAAGGGCCACATAGCGCTAATCACCCATTCGCACACAATTCTAGCAAAGGGACATGTGAACAATGAACGCAGCCTTGTGGGCCACACGAGGAGGTAGCAGGGCATTCCCGGGTTAGGGTAAATGCTCTACGTCTTGACTGTGTTGGTGGTTCTATAAGTGTTTACATTTGTCAAACTCACCGAACTGTCCACTTCAAAGGGGTACTTTTTACTGGGTGTAAATCACACTTTAGGAAAGTTGATTGAACTATCACAAGAGAGTCATTGCATACCTCGATGGGATAGGTTTGAAGATTTAGATGCAATGAAGTATTTCCTAGTGAAAAATACAGATTACCAAACTCGACCCAAGTAGTAAAATTTCCAAGTTCCTTTTACAAAGAAAGCATAACACTGACAGCTAAACGTGACGATGATACTAAAAAGCAAATGACAGCATTTCTGTGGATCAGTGCAACAATCTTAAATAAAACAAACTATTAGCAAACCAAATTCAATAGCATATTATACAATAACATGATTGTGTGCATGTGTCAGCCCTGAAGCCAGGAACTTAACTGTATGAGGAAGTGCTGGATGCGGTCTTATGATGTCGCTGAACAAAAGGATCAGTACTTTCTAACACTGTATCTGAGACACAAGCAAATGAAAATAAGCAAGAGAAGACAATTAGAGGCATGAGAGCTGGGGAAAGTACAATCTCTGTAACTAACTTAATAGTATGTTTCAAAAACCCTAAAAGATCAATGATAAAACTAGCAAAGTCAATAAAATCATTCAATAAGGTAGTAGAATATGAAACTAAAATAAAAATTAATAGCCTTTTTATACATGAGCAATAGCCACCTAGAGGCTATAGCGGAAGAGAAGTTTTTATTTACAATTGTGGAATAGAGAGCTAATGCTTAAAAATAAATCTGACTGGGCTTCCGTGGCGGCGCGGAGGTTAAGAATCCGCCTGCCAATGCAGGGAACACAAGTTCGAGCCCTGGTCTGGGAAGATCCCACATGCCGCGGAGCAACTAAGCCTGTGCGCCACAACTACTGAAGCCTGGGCGCCTACAGCCCATGCTCCACAACAAGAGAAGCCACCGCAGTGAGAAGCCCACACACGGCAGCGAAGAGCAGTCCCCGCTTGCCGCAACTAGAGAAAGCCCCCGCGCAGCAACAAAGACCCAGTGCAGCCAAAAAATAAATAAATAAAATTTAAAAAAATAAAATAAAAATATAAATCTGACTAAAAATATGCAAAATCTAAAGGAGGAAAATTCAACCAACTTCCAAGAGATGCAACAGTAGCCTCGAGCAATTGTAAAGACACTCCTTGTTCTTGGACAGCTCTACATATCATTAGAATGGCAGTTCTCTCAGGACTTCCCTGGTGGCCCAGTGGAAGACTCTGCACTGCCAATGCAGGGGGCCTGGTTCGATCCCTGGTCGGGGCACTAAGATCCCACGTGCCGCAACTAAGCCCTCACACCATAACTAGAGAAGCCTGCATGCTGCAACAAGACCCAGCACAGCCTAAATAAACAAACAAATAAATGTCAGTTCTCTCTAATTTATAAGATTTTTAATTTAATGTGATTACTATAAAAATAACTTTTTTTTCTTAAATGGGCAAGTTGAAAGACGTGTAAACAAAAACATTCAAGATCAGTTAGGAAAAAATTAAGTTGTGGAAGTAATAAGTACTAGCACAGGTTAAAACATAATTTAAAAAAAAGTTTAGGGGCTTCCCTGGTGGCAGAGTGGATAAGAATCCACCTGCCAATGCAGGGGGCACAGGTTCAAGCCCTGGTCCGGGAAGATCCCACATGTCGCAGAGCAATTAAGCCTGTGTGCCACAACTCCTAAGCCTGCGCTCTAGAGCCCGTGAGCAACAACCACTGAGCCCGCACGCCACAGCTACTGAGTCCATGTGCTGCAATTACTGAAGCCCACGTGCCTGGAGCCCGTGCTCTGCAACAAGAGAAGCCACCACAATGAGAAGCCCGCGCACCGCAACCAAGAGTAGCCCCTGCTCGCCGCAACTAGAGAAAGCCCGCGTGCAGCAACGAAGACCCAACACAGCCATAAATAAATAAATAAATAAGCAACATGTCATTGTCATGTGAATGGACAATCAAGTGACGTAGAATAGAAAGCCCAGAAATACACCAAGAACATATGGAAATTCAGTGTATGATAAAGGAGGGTCTCAAATCACTGGAGCAAAGGTGAGCCAAATGGATTAAAGACCTAAATGTAATACTGGATGCTGTAAAAGTCTTAGTTAGAGGAAAACGTAGGAAAAACACGCTTTGACATAAACCACAGCAAGATCTCATTTGACCCACCTCCTAGAGTAATGGAAATAAAAACAAACTTAAAAAATAAAATAACCAAATGCAACATAATTAAACTTAAACTAAAAATAAACAAATGGAACCTAATTAAACTTAAAAGCATTTGCACAGCAAAGGAAACCATAAACAAGACAAAAAGACAACCCTCAGAATGGGAGAAAATATTTGCAAATGAAGCAACAGGCAAAGGATTAATCTCCAAAATATACACACAGCTCATGGAGCTCAATATCCAAAAAAGAAACAATGCAATTAAAAAGTGGGCAGAAGACCTAAACAGACATTTCACCAAAGAAGGGACATGGATGGCCAAGAGGCACATGAAAAGATGCTCAACATGACTAATTATTAGAGAAATGCAAATCAAAATGAGGTATCACCTCACCCCGGTCAGAATGGCCATCATCAAAAAGTCTACAAACAATAAATGCTGGAGAGGGTGTGGAGAAAAGGGAACCCTCTTGCATTGCTGGTGGGAATGTAAATTGATACAGCCACTATGGAGAACAGTATGGAGGTTCCTTAAAAAACTAAAAATAGAACTACCATATGACCCAGGAATCCCACTATATACCCTGCGAAAACCATAATTCAAAAGGACACATGTACCCTAATGTTCATTGCAGCACTATTTACAATAGCCAGGACATGGCAACGACCTAAATGCCCAACGATAGATGAATGGATAAAGCAGATGTGGCCCATATATACAATGGAATATTACTCAGCCATAAAAAGGAATGAAATTGGGTCATTTGTAGAGATGTGGATAGACGTAGAGACGGTCATACAGAGTGAAGTAAGACAGAAAGAGAAAAACAAATATCGTATCTTAACGCATACATGTGGAATCTAGAAAAATGGTGCAGATGAACCTATTTGTAGGGCAGGAATAGAGACGGAGATGCAGAGGATGGACATGTGGACACGGTGGGGGAAGGGGAGGGCGGGACGAACGGGGAGATTAGGTTTGACATAAATACACCACCACGTGTAAAATAGCTAGCTAGTGCGAACCTGCTGTATAGCACAGAGAGCTCAGCTCGGTGCTCGGTGACGAGCTAGATGGGATGGGGCGGGTGGGAGGGAGGTCCAAGAGGGAGGGGATATAGGTATGCATATAGCTGACTCACTTCACTGTACAGCAGAAACTAACAGAACATTGTAAAGCAATTTTACTCCAGTAAAAATAAATAAATAAATGGTTTGTGAACAAATAAATGAATACTTAGAAAAAGTCAAAATTGGATCTATACACACGCATCCATACATCATACATTAGAATAAAGTAAATAGTAAACAACCAAAACTATACGAACACCCAGAGAAATCACACGTGAATATCTTTATAACCCGGGTGTGGAAAACGTTTTCCTATGTAGAATTCAAAATCCAGGGCTTCCCTGGTGGCGCAGTGGTTGGGAGTCCGCCTGCCGATGCAGGGGACACGGGTTCGTGCCCCGGTCTGGGAAGATCCCACGTGCCGCGGAGCGGCTGGGCCTGTGAGCCATGGCCGCTGAGCCTGCACGTCCGGAGCCTGTGCTCCGCAACGGGAGAGGCCACAACAGTGAGAGGCCCGCGTACCGCAAAAAAAAAAAAAAAAAAAAAAAAATCCAAATGCAAGAAAAGAAAAGATAGACTAATTTGACTCTATACAAATATAAAGATTTTCCACACACACACTCCCCAGGGGATATAAATAACTCTGTAAACACTGAGGGTGGGGGAACAGGGCTAAAGCAAACATGAGTGATACATGAAAAACATTAACAAAAATGATATGAAATACCACTTAATCATAAGAAAATATGTTTGCCTCCACTTGTGAAGGAAATTCAAATTAAACAGGGAAGGTGGTGCAGCCCCTGCTGCAGAGTGTGCTGTGCAGAGTGTAGGGGGCGACACCGTCAGGGCCAGCCCTGGCTCAGAGTGAGATGGCTAGACCTCTCCCACTGAATGCAGCTATAAACCCAGAATGAAGCACACGGAGAAGCTATATGAGGACTCCAAACAGAAAATAGTAGCAGAAAGATTGGGGAATAAGACAAAACTTTGAAGTACCACCAAATGTGTGGTAAGTTCCCCCTTTTCATTTCCTCTGATATTCTCTAGACTTGACTCAAGACAGACCACATTTTTTTTTTTTTTAACCACACTGCACAGCTTGCAGGATCTGAGCTCCCTGACCAGGGGTTGAACCTGGCCCTGGCAGTGAAAGCACTCGGGTACTAACCACTGGACCACCAGAGAATTCCCCAAACAGCCCACATTCTGAAAGTGAATACCAGAACATGGACAGAAGAGGTCCATTAGGACCCCTCTGGGACTCACTTAATGAGTGGGAAAGGCAGCAACTTCAGCAGCTCCCAACAGAGCCTGCAGGTACCTAAAGTTCTGAGAGAAGGAAACTGGCCCCTCCAGTCAGAGGATCTGTGATCCCAGGATGATGGGGTAGAACCCATTGACCTTCTTCTCTCCACATCTTCCCACCTCATGGCCCCAGATGTGGTTGTAGGGGTGGGAACTGTGCAGCTCTATGGAAGAACTAAGCTGCAGCTTTCTGACTAGATGACTGAAAAGCGGAACTGCAAGTTACTAGAAAGTGCCGGAGAGACCGCAGGAAGCGAGAAGCTTGGGAAAGAAATCCCATGAAGACGTTTATGAAAACCCAGGCTCATTCTGAGCTGTGCATACATGGAGTTGGCCCTGAGAAACATAAACTATGAGAACTGATCTATGGGACTGACCTCCACCAAGGTATCAGATTGGCCACTGTGTCCACCGCAAAGCCTTTGAAAACTAAACTGTCATAGAAGCCACAACCCACATAAGGTTGATCTTCACTTGAAGCATAAACCCAGCCAGGTAGATTGCCTGCTAAGACAAAAAGATTAACATTCTCCATAAGATGGAAATAAGATTCAGCCTCTCATAATGCAAAATTCAAAATATCCAGGATATAATCCAAAATTACTCTTTGTACAGAAGATTAGGGAAGACCTCAACTACGAATTATCACACAGAGTCTTTAAAGCACTTATTTTAAAAATGCTCCAAGAACTAAGGGCAAACACTCTTGGGATAAATGGAAAGATAAGTCTCAGCAAGGAAGTAAAACATATAAAGAATAACAAAATGGGAATTGTAGAACTGAAAACTACAATAACAAAAATAAAATACTTTCCACTGGGCTCAATAGCAGAATGGAGATGAAAAAAGAAAGACCCAACTTGAGGATACATCATAGAATCTGAACAACATAAATAAAAGATTTTTTTTTTTTAATGAACGGAGCCTAGAGGAAATACCAAAAAGTCCAATATCTGTGTAAGTGTTGCCCTAGAAGGAGAGGACAAAGAATGGAGTACAGGAAAAATGCTTGAAGAAATAATGACTCTGCTAACTTTCTAGTTTTGAAGAAAGACATAAAACTATAGACTCAAGAAGCCCAGTGAATTCCAAACAGGAAGAATCCAAAGAAATACACACTTGGACCTATCATAATGAACTGCTTAATCCATTGATGTTGTCACAAGTCAGGATTCTCTGTGTGGGAGAAACAAAAAGTACAGGGAGCGGGAGGAGATAGGAAATACAGTGGTGACTGGGGAGGTATTAGCATGGATATATATCATCTGCGCGAAACATCCTCGTAGGAATAAGCATACGTTGGTCCAGATCTTGGTTTTTAAATACAATAAAATGACATTTCCTTCTCAATGGAATCTGAACCGTTTTAATAAATAGGTAATCCCAGAGTGTGGATAGGAGAAAGAAAGTAAAATGCAGTAGAATTCCAACTAATCAATGTAGAGAGAATGATGGAAATACATAATCACCATTTGGCAAAAAGCCACAGTAACCATTGTTTGTGGGGCTCCTCAATCTGGAAAAGGGGGGCCTACAGGATCCTGACCCAGAGGATTGGCAGGGGATGGAGGCTGCAGCCATCAGTGCCCCTCCTGAACTTTGAGCTCCTGTCAGGAGTCCACAGTGGGGACACGGCCCTGGGGTGGGGTCTCTGGTGGTCCTTCCCAAAAGGCCTGGCCATGACTATGGGGGTCCTGGGGGTGTCTTAGGCACCAGAGCAGGCTCTGTGTGAGAGAGAGTGAGTGCGTGTGTCAGAGAGCATGTGTGTGACTTGCAGTGTGAGTGTGTGTAACTACAGGGCAAACACCTGGCAGGTACCACCTTGGTTACAAGGGACCAAAGCCAACATCACCAGTGAGTCAGCATCCCATGCCCTCCTCATACGGTGCGTTGAGAAGGACACAACCACATTTCCACCATATTTTTGCAAAAATGCTTCAGCTGAATTTAATCATGAATAAACAAGCCCAAATGAAGAGACTTTCTACAAAGCAGTTGGCCATCACTCTTCAAAAGGTCCTGAAAGAAATCAAAACGGAGGCCTGCTCCAAATCAAAGGGATCTCAGGAGACACGACCAGCAGGTGGGGCATGAGGTTGGGTCGACGGTGGGCAGGAGGAGGGCGAGGGGCACCAGGCAGAATCGCATAAGGCCTGTGGACTAGATAATAGTTGTGCACCAGTGCTAACTTTGTCATTTTGATCGTTGTACTATGGTTATGCGTGATGTTAAAATTTGGAAAATCTGTGTAAAGGGTTGTATAGTATAATTCTATACTTAGTATAATTCTTTAAAAAGTTGCAAAGTTGTTTGCAACGTTTTTATAAATCTGAAATTATTCCCAAATGAAAAGTTTAAGCTATGAGCCTCTTCACAGAATATTAGTCTTTATTGTTCTTTCATATAAGTAGAGAAGGATATAAATTTTGCCCAAACTATCACCCTTCACTGCATCCCAAACATTTTGAGAAGTAGTATTTTCCTCATTCATCAATTCTGGGTCTTTAAAAAAATATTTAAGACATCCTCTTCTAAAAAACTGTGCTAGTGACTTCCCTGGTGGTCCAGTGGTAAAGAATCCACCTTCCAATGCAGGGGACGCGGGTTCATCCCTGGTCGGAGAACTAAGATCCCACATGCCTCGGGGCAACTAAGCCCTCAAGCTCGCGCACCTCAACGAGAGAACAGAAAATTGGCACGCCACGACGAATCCCACGTGCCTCAACGAAGATCCCGGGTGCCGCAGCTAAGACCTGATGCAGCCAATAAATAAATAAATAAACAGATTAAAAAAAAAAAACTGTGCTAATTTGAAATGTGTTTCTTCTTCATTTCTACATGTGAAAAGATTGTATTTATCTTTTTTGTTATTGACTTCTAACTTAATTGCATCTAAATCAGAGAATACAGTCCTGAGATATGACATAAAGAGTTTTAAGAAATGATAAAATCTGGACACTTTAAACAAATTCAAAGCACTGGAAGGTCTTGTTCAAGTCTCAGTTCCAACATCTGAGTGCCAGGGGCAGGGGTGTTTAATTACTGCCACAGAGAGAGTGCCTGAGGGAGCCCGTTGGGCCATTTGTTTTATGGAACATGAACTTAATACGATGAACTGCCCTTTCTCACCCCATCCCTTGGCCACCCTCTTTCAGGCGCGCAGGGTTTCTGCGTCACCCTCTCAGTCACGTGGACCCTACAGGCCTTCCCCCATGTCCTCCACAGTGTGGAGCTCCCTCCCTGCTCCATGGGGTCTGTTACACCAAAAAAGTTGCATCAGAGCTGCCAGCTCAGTCTGAGGCTGGCCGAGGTGCATGGACCCACAGGTGGGGAGACCAGGTCCCCACCCCCTTCTCCCCCAACACCCAGCTGTGACTCAGCTTCCTCCCCCTTCCTGGGCCTCAGGGGCTGCCGACTTAAGAACTCCAGGAAGTCTTCCCAAAAGCAGGGTTGATTCTGACTCGGAAGGTGTAGGAGAGGGGGGTCAGGTGAGGGTCCCGGGATCAGAACCCACGTCGGGACAGAGGACCAGAGAAGCTAGGAGGACATATGCAAACGAGATCAAGGGTGTGCGCCGGGGTGTGAGACCGAGGGAGAGGGGAGGAGAGCGGGAGTCAGAGGTGCCCAGGCCAGGTTTGGGGGGCGGGGCTCTGGGTCAGGCTCTTTCTCTGCCTCCCCCCACTCAGGCCTGACTGACCGCACCACGAGAGGGGTCCTCCTCGTCCTGCGGTGGGCCCCGGTGTGTGCAGATAGAGGTGAGGCCAACAGTGGCAGAAGGGAAGGCCTGGTGGGTTCTTCAGTGAGGGAAGGGCCGCATGGGGCGTTTGCTCGTGTGTGTGTGTGTGTGTGTGTGTGTGTGTGTGTGTGTGTGTATGTCTGTGTGTGTCTGTGTGTGTGTGCACGTGCGTGCGCACGCTCCCCCGAGCCAGCAGGGAGGTGGGGGTGATGACGTCAGCCTGCAGGTGTGAGTGTCTGACCTGGGTCCCAGGAGGCACTTGTCTGGGGGGGGCGGGGGGTGACACTTGGGGCTCTGTGAGCCCATGGTCACCAAGGGGCTTCAGCGGGCGGTGGTGTGCCTGTCCCTGGGTGTGCCTTGAGCGAACTCTGCTCTGTCCCCCCCTCCCCCCAGACCCCAGCCTGCGCTGTTACCACTGCTTGCAGGTCAACACCACCTCTCGCTGCATAAAAGCTGCGTGCACCCCGATCGTGCACTTGCTTTGTCACTCCTGTGAGGTGGTCTTCCAGGTGGGTGCGTCCAAGGCTGAGCTCAGCTGCCCGGCCCGGTGGGCCCCGGGCTGCTCCCTCCAAGGGGGCTCCGCACCGTGAGCTGGGTCGGGCGTCTCCCCCTCCGTGGACCCGATGTGTGGCTGCTTCCCTCCGTGTAAAGCTCACGGGAACATCCCAGGATGAAGGAGGGAGTGACCTGAGTGACTTCAGGAGGCGGTGCTCTGGAGGGGACCTCAGGTCAGGGGGCCAGGAGGCCTTCAGAGCCACACAGAGACCTCTCCACTTTCATTGGGCTCAGGGGGCTGTCACTGCTCTACCCTCCCTGCGGCTCCCCCTCGGGGTCCTCTCCCTGCCTCTGCTCTGAAGGAAGTGAGCCCAGGGAGCACGTGCCCCTTGGAGAGGCTGGTCCCGGCCTACGTTCGCTGGTCCCGGCCTACGTCCGCTCTCACCTGTCCTTCCATCTCTACTGTCCTGGGGGGTGGGTTTGGGGGTGACAAGGACCCCTCAGTGTGAGCCCAGGAGGAGGGGGCAGGATGCCGGGAGCTGCTGGGCCCTCAGGCCCCAGCTTCCTGCTCCAACCTGCCCAGCATTCCTGGGAGATGGACCCTCAGGCCTCCGCAGGGGTTCTAAGTTGTGCTCCAGCTGGAAAGCCTCCTTCTGAGGTTGGGTCTCTCCCACCACACCCAGTGACCCTTTCTCCTACTAGGGGGCTGTTTGGTGATTTTCTTTCCCTTTGTGGGTTGTCAGAAGGGAGACCTGCAGACAGGCCCAGGCAGACACGCATCTAAATGTCTCCATCATGTACAAGTGAGGACTGGGCCGAGCCTGGGTCCAGGTGCCTGCAGGTGCGAGGAAACCCCCTGCTCCCCTAAGCTCTGCACGCACCCGCTCCCACAGCACGTGCGGGAATGGGGGCTGCAGGGGCTGCCCCGAAGGCTCAGGACCGGGGACCCACGGAGTCTGTGTGCCGTCAGGGATGCCCGGTCTTCCTCGCTGCCCAGAGGCCTGGCTGGGAGCAGGCTCAGGCTCGGAAGAAAAGAGGCTGATCACCAAGAGCTGCACGGGCTCCTGCGTCATCAACAACCCTCCTGAGTTGGAGCTGATGCCCGCGGAAAACGTCAGCCACAGTGGGGCCGGGTGCTGCCCTCGCAGCCTGGGTAACGTGATTGCCAGAGCCAGCGCCCGGGCCCCGCGAACTGGGCTCCTGGTCAGCCTGGGGCTCGGCCTCCACCAGGTGCTGCCGTGAGGACCCGCCCTTCCTGCCCTCGCCCAGGCTCCAGGGCGCCTCCATGATGGTCCCCACCCCGACCCCTCCCTCTCTGTGGCCTACCCTCTGAGATGAGGGTCCCCGATGGAGGAAGGGCAGACTCACTGCCGCCTAGCCTGGCAAGTCTGAGAACCGGCCCAGGCCCACCTGTCCTCCTGGCCCCGGCATTCCGCGGTCCACTCCAAGAGGGCCTCTCCCCGACAAATGCCAACCCTGTCCCTTCTGTGCCAGTGAGGTGGGTGGGGACAGTTGTCCCCCACACGGACCCTGCAGTTCACGTCCCCCAGGGAAGCCTGACTGGCAATGGGAACATGGATCGATAAAGCAAAAACAAGCAAGGAACTGAGTGATGAGTGGATGTCGGGTGGAGATGGGCGAGGACTGAAGCACGCTGAATAAATTGCCAAGGAAGGAGGCCTTGAGGGGTGGGGAAACAAGGCGTGAGTGACAAAGCCGTGGGACAGCCCTCAGTGAAGATGGGACAGCAGCGAAGGGAGGCCTCTCACTTAGCTGGAGCGCTCTGAGCCAAGCCCCTTCGTCCCTCCCCCCACCCCCAACCACACCCCACCCCAAGCCTCCCTGACCTCAGAGCACCCAGGTCACGGTCCTGACCAGTCGTGGGCCCTGGGTGCTGTCCCAACGAGGCGACTTGAGCCGACGTGTCCGCCATGAGGCACTGCTGGAATCTTGGGCTCCAGCCACACGGCGGGAGGCGAGCAGGCACCCATCCACTCACAGGGGCTGAGTCCTAACAACCTGGGTTCTGGAGACAGCTGACCCATGGACAAATACAGCTCGAGAAGATGGCTCGGTTTACCTCGTAAACGTAACAGAATCGCTCATCTTGAGTGATGATTGTGAAGGGCACCCCACATTCACTGCTGTAGCCCCTGGTTTAGAGCAGCTGCTCGGATGTCCCGGTGCTCTCCCCCGTGGGCCGTCCCCACGGCCCAGCCGGAGCCTGAGGGGCGGGAGCAGTGATTGCAAATGGCCTGCGGCAGGTCCGAAGTCGCAGCTGTTTGTTCAGTGCAGGAGAGCAGGATAGGCCAGGTCAGAGGGCACCGGGCACTGTCCGGTCAGCGTTGCAGTGCGAGTGGTCTGCCAGTTCTGTCGAGGAGGTTGTGTGCTCGCACACGCGTGTGTGTGTGTGTGTGTGTAAGCATGATCTGTGAGGCCAAGTGTCTCTGATTCTTGGAAAGGTCAGAACCTTTCGAGATCCAGGGGCCGGAGACCGTGGAGCCGCCACCCCGCGTTCCTCCAATTATTCTCACATTCACCTCTCGGTCCAGCAGAGAGTCCTGCGCGTGGCGACCACTCCCTCACACCACAGCTGCTCCCAGCCCCGGGGTGTCCCGGGTTACCTCCCAGCAGATGGAGCCCCCGGTCACCCTCGTGTGGTGGCCCCAGATCTATTGGTGCCCGCGGTCCGGGTTGTCCTCCCGGGGCCTCCTGTGTCGCATGTGAAGCTCTGGCTTCAGATGAGTCACAGACGAGTGCGGGGGGGGGGGGGGGGAGGGGGGAGTGGCTCTCCAGTCCCCGTTCCCGCAGGTGCTGAGGCCCTCCCCTCCCCCATTCACTGCGGCCAGACCTCCCCCCACCCCTCTCGGCCGCAGAAGGTCCTGGGCACTGCAGCCCTTCCCCCACCACGAGGGCCACATCTGGGCACCGGCCAAGTCTCCACGGCTGAGTCCCAGCAGGACACAGCCAGAGCCCAGAACTGGCTTTTACACCAGGCGGAAGATTCTCACAGACGAAAGAGCTGGTTCCCAGAGCTACAGGGGCGTCTGCAAGGTCACAGGTCACATTTGTTCCCCAGGCACACCTGAGCCCCATCAGCCTTGGTCTGTCCGCTTCCCAGAAGGTGACGCTCGCATCCTGAGGCACCCTCATGGCGAATCACGTGCGGTCCTTGAGAGAACCAAGAAAATAGCCGGAAAGCACTGTCTGGGGTCTGGGGCTCAGGAGGGAGCCCTGTTTGAGAAAGGCTGTGTGGGTCATGAAGCCGGTTTAGAGGTAGCAACTACTACAGAAAGCAACACGCATGCACGTAAAAATATCACATGGGCGTTGTTCATGAAAGTCCTGCACAGACACGTACACGAAAGGGGATTGAATGTGTGTATTTTTGGTTTTCGTCTATAAATGTTGTGTTTATGCACATGTTGGCAGGGCGTGGGGTGTTTTCTTGTCTGTCTGTATATATGGCTACATACGTGCTTATCTTTCTTTTTCGCTTCGAGTGCCAGGAAGCTCAGATCCATATTTGCACCACCGCCGTCAAGCATGTAAATCTCTAGGCTAGTCATGTTTGCATGTTTCATTGTCACACACCAGTTAAATTTCTTTCTTTTTCTTTTTTTTTAGGCGGGCTCCTTAGTTGTGGCATGCAAACTCTTAGTTGTGGCATGCATGTGGGATCTAGTTCCTGGACCAGGGATCAAACCCCGGCCCCCTGCACTGGGCGCCAGTCTTAACCACTGCACCACGAGGGAAGTCCCCCTGTCAACTTTCTTTTTCCCCCTCCTTCTAAGACTCTTCAAGTCTCTTGTTCTCAGATCTGTGATGTCTTCGTCCCCTCCTGGCCCTGCTTAGTTCTCTGTGTAAAGCTCAGTCTGGAAAGAGGGCCTATCCTAGTTCCTCCCCAGGTAGACGCCGCGATGGGCAGCCCGTCTCTGACTTTCCCCTGCCACTTGCTGAAAAGGTACAAATCAACCAGAGGATATGAGTGGAACTAGAATTAGATGGCAAATAACTGGGGCATCAAAAATATTCCTTGCCCACTTTTCATGCCCTGAGAAATTGACCAAATCCTCTAGAATTTAGGGCTTCCCCATGTGCAATATCTCGTGTTGTAGGAGAGTTTGCTATTGTCAATTCACTGAAATAAGAGAGGACAGTTCATTGTATTAAGTTCATGTTCCATAAAACTAACGGCCCAATGGGCTCCCTCAGGCACTCTCTCTGCGGCAGTAATTAAACAGCCCTGCCCCTGGCACTCAGGTGTTGGAACTGAGACTTGAACAAGATCTTCCAGTGCTTTGACTTTGTTCCGTGTCCAGATTTTATCATTTCTCAAAAGTCTTCTTCATCTCATATCTCAGGATCATAGTCTCCAACTTAGGGAAAATTAAGTTAGAAATGAATAACAAAAAGATAAATACAATTTTAACACATGTAAAATTCTAAAAAACACATTTCAAATTAACACAGACTTTAAAAAGAGAGCATCTGAAATATATATATTTTTAATACCCAGAACAGACGAATGAGGAAAATACCACTCCCCAAAATGTTTGGGATGCAGTGAAGGGTGATAGTTTGGGCAAAGTTTATATCCTCCTGTACTTACATGAAAGAACAATAAAAACTATTCTGTCGAGAGGCTCATAGTTTAAACTTTTCATTTCTTGCAGTGCAGATATGCTGGCAATGAATTCTCATACTTTTATTGTATCAAAAAAAGTATTTATTTCACCTTCCTTCTTGAAGAATACTTTCACTGGATATGGAACTCTGGGAAAATCAATTTTTACCTCAGCACTTTAAAGATATTGTTCCACTGTCTTCCAGCCTCAATTTTTTTGATGGGAAGTCAACTGTTAATTGTGTTGTTGTCTCTCTGCTTAGTCAAGGGTGTTTTCCTCTGCCTGCTTTCAAAATTCTCTTACCTTTGGTTGTCAACAGTTTGACTGTGTTGTGCCTAAATGTAGTTTTTTCATATTTATACTACTTGGGATTTGTTGAGATTCTTAAATCTGTAATTTTATGCCTTACATCAAATACGGAAAAATTTTCACCATTATTTCTTCCAACAATTCTTTCTTCTTCTTTTTCAGGAACTCCTGTTACATTTATGTGAGCTTTTTTAATATTGTTCCACAGTTCCTCGAGGCTTTGTACATTTTTTTCCTGTCTATCTTTTTCTGTGTATTCTTCATATAGGTTAACATGTATTGTTTTCTCTTCAAGTTACTAACTCTTCTGTCACTTCTGATCATCTGGTAAGCCCAGCTTGTGAAATTTTAGTTCAAATATTTTTCTCTTTTTACTTCTTTCAATCCTGTTATAGTTTCTATTTCTCTGTTCAGGTTTCCTATCCCTTCATTCATTACAAGCATATTTTCCTTTATACCCTTGTACGTAGTTATAATGAGTGTACACACACACACACACACACACACACATGCTCACACTCACATGAATACCCACATATACACACACCTACACACGTGCATACATCCATACACATATACACACTCACATAAATATACACATATATACATACAAATATATACACACATTCACACATACATGCACACACACATATGCATAATTGTAACACACATTCGTATATACATGGAAAGGAAGGGTTAAGTTGCAACCCTCCCTCCCTCCCCTCGGGATGCCTTGGAGAAGGAGAAAAATATAAGAGAGGAAAAGGAAGCCACCAGGCAAATGTCCTTGTGGACTTGCTGCTCAGATCTCCTGGTGTTCTTACTAGCAGACAAAGGAGTGTCCTTAGCTTGGCCTTCCTCAGCTTATGATAAACACATCTGGATCTGTGGGGCACGGCCCTGGGAAGTGTCAGATTCTCCCCTGAGGTTATTGGCGTTTGAAGGGCAATGTTTCACAATGGAAACACCCAGTGTTGGTGTCGGCCTCACACACCACCAAGCACTCCTCAACCTGGACCCCAGCGAGGGAGGCGTCACGGGGAGGATGGCTAGGTACTCGTGCTGCCCTGCATCTCACAGTGAACTGGACAATCCAACTCCTGTGCTACCTCTGGCTGGTGCTGTGAGTAGGACTGGGTTTTTTATGATGACAAGAAAAAAGAGTGGGAAAACCAAGGCACTGGGAGCCAGGATTCCTGAAAACCCATCCTTGATACAGAACAGTGCAAGTCTTGAGGCAGCTACAGAGAACAGGTCCTGCCAATGGCAAACAGAGGAGATAGACCCGGATCCCATGGAGCTGCCCAGGGGACAGACAGAGGGACATTAGGAAGAAGAGTCTATTCTCTGGCTGCTGTTAGTAGGTAAAAGCTAGACCTGTAGAGGAGCTGGGAGAATCGGAAAGAAGCTGACCAGTTTTCTAGTCAACAGAAAGTCTTTTCTCTTGTGACCAGTTAAACAGATGCCACACTCCGGTGAAGAGTAATTCAATTAAGAACACTGATTACTCAGAAACCCATGCTGTGGTCGACGACCGTGCCAGGTAACCGTGGAATCCCACAGGTGTTCCACGGAAGAGGAGGATGCTTTGGGGAGAAGTAACAGCAGAAGTCTGATGACTCTTCATTGGCGCTTTAACAGTGGGAGGGGTGAGTACATCACTAATTCTAGACGCCGGTGAACGGACGTGATTATTTGGGTTGACAGCCTATCTCCACAGGGCTACAAACTTTTGTGAGCAACACTTCCAGGTGGTTTAACTACTAAGGTGCTGCCGTGGGTGATGGGCAGGGGATGGGGGTGGGGGTTACCCTGCCTGCTGCCCCACCCGCTCACAACCACACATGACGGGCTTCACGATGAACAGGGAGACACACCTGCTTAATGCCATTGATGGGACATGAGGGATGCTGTGATAAAGGCGGTTTCCTCATCTCAGGAACTTATGCAAGCTGACTCCTGGGGGGCCACAAGGCGTGGTGGGGACAAGATGCACGCTAACCAAGACAGGCGACCCACTGCCACCAATGCAGCTACTAAACACGAGGCTTGTAGGGTGGCTTGAGTTTTGGGAAAAATCACCTTCCTCATCCAGGAATCCTGTGACGTCTGATCACAAAGTCACCAGGGAAAACAATCTGAATGTGAAAGGGCCCTAAGCAGGATCAGACGTCAGGACTCTCAGGGGACATGGTGGGCAGCTCTCTCAACCAGACCACACAGCACTCAGGCAGCATTAGAGGGTCTGCGTCGGGGACCGGAGAGGCGGGGGCCTTTGCCGAAATCAAAACTAGGACTGGGACTCGAAGGTTGCCTGATACGCTCCTCCGGAGCCCACCTGGGAGAGCCCTGGAGCTGGACCCTGGGGACTTCAGAACGGCTTCCATCACCGCATTGCCAACAGCCACAGCTCAGCCGCTTGGTCACCTCACAGTCCTTGGCCCAGAGGTCCTGTGCCCCAGGGGTCTCCTGCATCAGAGATTGGGTGGATTTGGCTGGGATCTCTGCCCAGTGCTCACAGACTGAAATCAAGGTATCAGCCGAGCTGGGCTCTTCTTCCTCATCAGATTGGTGGCAGAACTCTTTTCCTTGTGGGGCTGAGGCCCCCTTTCCCTTGTTGGGGGTCAGCAGACCTGCTCTGTCCCTTGAGACCCATTCCTTCTCCCGAGTGGTGCTTGTGTGTCTGTCTCCCTGACGTCCCCTTCTGCAGGGCGCGTGAAGCTCAGCGGGCTCACCTACACCTGTGCATCTTGGGGTGAGCGCCATGTCTGCAAAACCCTTCGCGGCACCAAGCTGCGCGCTTGCTCGGGTCACCAGGGCAGGAATCCGACCGGGATTCCTGCTGACTCATGCGCTTGCCTCACAGCGTCACCTGGACAGTCTGAACGCGTAAGTGAAACAGCATCCCTCGGTCCTCTGGTAACTGGCACCGGCTGGAGCTGGTCAGTGCACCATCCGCGGCTGCATTTGCCATCTGCTTACTTCCCAACGACCTGCAGGAAATAACACCAATGAAGCCGCAGGCCGGGGAATGCCGAGCGGCACAACCTCGGGAGTCTGCTGAGCCCCTGCCTGCGGGAGGTGGGGGCAGGTGGCTGCCTCCCTGGAGTGTCAGAGCTTGATCTGCTCCTCCAAACGTGACAGGTGTGGATGGGAGGGGACTCAGAGCGTGGGTGACTAAATCGCCTGAGAGCATGCACGCCCTCCCCTCCCGCAGGTCTAGCCGGGAGGTTCACAGGAGCCTCAGACACAGCCAGGCTGAGCGGAAGTCAGGGTAAAGTGCCTATAGGGAGTCTACCCTCAGGGACACACCACATTTTTGGAAGTATGTCTTCCCAAAGTGAACTAACCCCACCCATACTCAGTGACGGGAACAGGTGCACTGGCCTGGATAGGACTGGCCCTACCCTGACATAAGTTCAGGGGACTTTAGGATTTGGTCTTGGGGTGCTGAGTCAGGCGAAAGTCATGTTCCTGGAGGCTCAGCATCATGAAGAAAAGGACTTGCTGTCCCCAGTAGAGACACCAGAGGGAGATCCCTTCCAGGAGACTGGCCTCGGCTGGAACTTAGCTTGGAAGGCCAACAAGAGCCAATGAATGACGTAGTTAAGAGCTCACACCGCCAGCAACGCGGGGGAGGGCCGCCTCCCGCCACCCGGGAGGGCTCTGGGCATTCTTGTCTCCGTGGCATCTTGTGGCTTTAAAGGTCAGTGGCCAGGCAGGGTTGGGTGGGAGTATTTACTGGACATCACTGGTCAGTGTCGGCTCTACCGTTGTTCTCTGATGACCCGAGAACCACGTATAAAGGAACCTCTACTCCGCTCTCGCTGGACCGGCCGGCTGAACATTCCCACCTGTGGGCAGGCAGGTGTCAACGGCCAGCGTTACGTAAGGACATCTGGAGCCCGAATCTGCAGATACCTGTGCTGCCACCTGGGACACGGTCATGTCCACAGGCCAGAAGGAGAGTGGAATGAGGTGAACTGCAGCCTCCCGTCAGCACCAAGCTACTGGGATCGTGGGGAACGTACATGAAGGTCGTTTCAGCTGCAAAGGAAGGAAATGAGGCTGTCATTTTAAGTGTCACGTAACAAACGTTATTTTCATCTCTCTGCCACAGTTGCATGGTGTAACGAAGTGTTTATAAATGTATTAATAGAATTAAATGAGAAAAAAAAAACAGGCTGATACTGACCTTGACCCCAGGATGAGAAAACACCTGGGGAGGCTGATTTGAAACCCAGGTTGACTACCTTTGAAAACTGATTGGACAGGAAAAGAAGCGTATATGGCCTTTGAAAATCACACAGAATTAAATGCTCCCATTGACACACACAAAATCTTCAAAAAATCATTGGGGCTGAGGATAAAAGTGTAATGAAGCTGGAGGACAGGCTGGCCTGAGTCCTGGCAGCACTCCCTCCCCTGGGCGTGCAGGAGTGAGTTCACTCTACCCTTGGGGAATCAAGCAAATCCCACCGAGCCCGGGCTGGAAGGGACCCTGTGCACACACTGACCATCGGCGCCAGGAGCTGGGACTCTTCCCAACTAAACACGCCATTTCTCACTGGAAGTTTTGATCATCTTTGGGCAACTATTAAGAAAACTGAGTGATCAGGAAGAAACAACCATTCAGCTGCTCGATGCCCCAACGCAGGGGCTGGCAGGGGAGCTCCCAAGGACTAACGGAGCTCTCCACCCCAGTTCTCTAGCTCATCTTTTTTTTTTTTTTTTTTTTTTGCCGTACGCGGGCCCCTCACTGTCATGGCCTTTCCCGTCGTGGAGCACAGGCTCCGGACGCGCAGGCTCAGCGGCCATGGCTCATGAGCCCAGCCGCTCCGTGGCATGTGGGATCTTCCCGGACCGGGGCACGAACCCGTGAACCCAGGGAAGCCCTGCCTGTATTTTTAAGGTTAGCTTTTGTTTTAACAATGTTTTTCATTTATGGTAGTAATGTATAAACTTTTCTTTTTAAACACAACTTATATTTTTAAAAATTGGTCAACTTAAAATGGTGCAGGGCCTCCCTGGTGTTCCAGTGGTTAAGACTCAGTGTTTCCAGGACTTCCTTGGTGTGCAGTGGTTAAGAATCCGCCTGCCAATGCAGGGGACACGGGTTCGTGCCCCGGTCCGGGAAGATCCCACATGCCGCGGAGCGGCTGGGCCCGTGAGCCATGGCCGCTGAGCCTGCGTGTCCAGGGCCTGTGCTCTGCAACGGGAGAGGCCACAGCAGTGAGAGGCCCGTGTACCGCAAAAAAAAAAAAAAGAGGGAATATCTGGGATTGGGCACAGCTGAAAGTAAGGTTATGAGAAAGAAAGGGATTAGGGATAACTTTGAGGTTGAGAGTTACGGGGGTGATAGAGATGGCTTTTAAATTTACAAAACAAGAATTATTACAACCAATAAGTAACGTTGGTTTGAGTTCTCTGATGGGACCCCGGTAGGAGGACGGAGAGCACACGATGGAGAGCAGGACAGTCGTCACACGTCAGTGTCACAAATAAGGAGCGTCCCGCGGTTGCAGTCCTCTGGACTCACCGTACGAAGGCCGCTCCGTCCGCAGCACAGAAACACAGGACAGTGTAAAACTCACTTTGTGGCTTCAACACCAGGCATGTCTCCAGGACACGTTCCCTTCAACCACCAAGTGCTTCACAGCCACAGAAATCTGAACTTTCTGCAGTTCCCCAGAGCCCTCGGCTACTCCGCCCTCTCCTCGTTGCCCATCCTCCTGGTCCCCACAGGCAGGTGCACAGCCCCCTGCATTAGCAGGAGCAGACACAGCCTGATTCCAGGTGTGAAGTCGAGGGTTGCCTCAGAGCGCACAGGACACAGCTCAGAACCGGCACATGCGGTCCCCCAGAGGAACCTCAGAATGTGACCTAATTTGGAAACAGGGTCTTTGCAGGTGCAGTTAAGGTAAAGATTGAGGCGGGCCCATACTGGATTAGGGCAGATCCTAAATCTAATGAGAGTGTCTTTATAAGAGACAGAGGAAGGGCACACAGACGCAGGGAGGGCCATGTGAAGATGCAGCAGAGATGGGAGTGATGTGGCCACAAGCCAATGACAACCAGGATCCCCCCAGAAGCTAGAAGAGGCAGGAAGGATCCTCCCTGAAAGCCTCAAAGGGAACACGGCCCTGGCACACCTTGATTTCAGATTCTGGCCTCCAGGACTGTGGGGGGATTTCTGTTGCTTCAAGCCACCTCATTTGTGGTGCTTTGTTACGGCAGCCCCTGGAAACTCCTACAGCAAGCATCACCTCAGGGGGAACTTGGGCATATATGTCCCCAGAGCCCATCTCCGAGGCCAGCTGCCCTCATATCGGTGGTCCCTGCTGCCTCAGTTCAGGGCCCCGTCTCCCATCCCCGCCTCTACCCCTGAACCTCTGCAGGCCCAGGGCCCCTCAGACCCTGCCGTCCTCCTGCCCACAGCAGGCACGTCCAGAAGAGCCTTCCTGTGGCTGTTCTCGGGTTCACGCGTTCAAAGTGAGGTGCAGGGCACAAACACAAGTGTTGAGGGCGGTGCTCTGTGTTCTCCCATTTGGGGGTATTTCTGATACTTCAGGTGCATAAAATCGAATTTTACTCATGGTCTTTGGTCTGTGGTACCCACTCATCGTTGGTCCCTCACACGGCCCTCGTTCTTTTCTTCTTAATAATATAACAACCTTCCATGAACTCACCAACCAACAGGAAGACTAACACTTTGATGATACCTTACTGCTCCCCGTGGGACCCTTCTCAATCCCCTAAGGGCCCCTATGTGCCCCCACCTCCCCATCCGAGGGCAGCAGCATCAGATGCTGGAATCTTGAGTTGACTCTTCTTATGCTCTCCAGATGGATGTTAGATAGATAGATAGATAGATAGATGATAGTAGATAGATAATGATGATGATGGACAGATAGTTAGATAGAAAATAATGATGATGATAAAGGTGGATAAATGATAGATGGTATAGAGTTTTATTATCTATAAAGCAATATTTTCTATCACATCTATATGAAACAACAGTATAAAGTCACGTATGTATGCATATCAGCTTTATGTGACCTACTGGGACTTACTTACTCAAGCTCACGTTGCTAACGGGGGCCCATGTCGTTTTGTGACACTCGCTCATTTGTAGCAGCCGCTGTGTAATACCCCATCACACCTCATCAACCCACTCTCCTGTTGGTGGGCATTTGGGGTGCTTCAGGATTCCTGCTCCTGTGAGCAGTGCGACCATACACATTCTCCTGGTGCACACGATCGAGATGCTTCGCTGGGTGACGTGCCAGGAGGAGATGGCTTGGTTATGGGAAGCAGAATATTCAACTCCAAGAATACGACAGGCTGTTTTTCCTGGCAGCTGTTCTAGAGAGTTTCCAACCTTCGAGGAGCAAGAGGCTGGGCGGTGCACGTGGGCTTCCTCAGGGACTGAACGTCTGCTAATGTGAGGGCTACAACGCTGCGTCTGAGATCCGCGTCTCCCTGGTAACTGCGGAAGCTGGACCTCTCCCCTGTGTGCAGGCTCCCTGAGGTTGCTGCGCGTCTCTGCAGGTCTGAGGACTTTCCTTGGCCCTGGCAGAACTCCGCAAAGTAGAAATGGAACGCTTGGCTTCAGCAGGAGGGCTCTGCAAAAGGACTCGGGGGATTTGGAGGCATGGTAACCATGGTGATCACTGCAGGGAACGCTGGGGGACAGTCACAAAGAATCACTTGATTTCTGAGTGGCTAATCTTGAAGTCTTCTTCCCGGCTGTGTTCCTTCGGATGGACCAGCCCTGCCCTTTGAGGCCTCCCCTGGCTCAACTCAGGAAGGCAAATGCCTGTCTTTCTGTCCATCTTGAAGTCTGTCTGTCTTGTTGCCTAGCTGGAGACATATGCTAGCCCAGGTTCCCAAGTTAGGGGATGAGACCCCTGTGCTCTGGAGGGATGGAGCAGGGACCCCCATGTTTTCCTCTCAGCCCAGGGACATCAGGGCAGCGGGACTGGTAGGGAGGCTGACCCTGGGGGCTGCAGCCCCAGGGGAGACTCGCTCTGCCACACACGGCCGCTCCACATTCAAGAAGCCCTCTTCTCATCAATTCACAATTCTTGACTTATCCGACTGTCACTCTTCATCCCTCATTCACTCATTTTGTATTTTACTCATTCATTCAGCAGAATTACCAGCTCTCAAAGGTGGCGTCGGCTGGTGGTGAATCGAGAAAGATCCGGCTCCAGCTCTGGGGTTCCCTCTCCTCGCTCGGATCCCTTCACTGTGACTCGTCCTCTGTGTATGTCTTGGGGACAAATGCGCAAACCACCAGCAGAGAGAATGGATGAGTGAAGGACCCTCTGGAAGTATGAACTCTGCCCTGGACTACAGATCCAGCTGGTGGGAGTGGGGCTGGTACCATCCCTCAGGCAGGAAGGATGGCCACACCCGTCAGTGACAAAGGCCCAGCAAGGCCAACCCTGGGGTTGGTTCCCCAGAGACACTTGCTGGTGACACATCATGGCATTGGGACAGGAGCACACGAAGGGCAGCCTCCATGGGCGTGAGTGGAGGCCGAGGGAACAGCAAGGAGCTGGGGTCTGTCCAGGACGCAGTGCATTGTGAGAAGGAACGTGGGGCTCCCTCTCCCCTGGAGACACCTGCACGGCTCCTCGGGGTGACATATCAGAGGCGTGAAAACACAAGGAGAAGAGGACCTTGTATTTGCATAAAGACACCTTGAATGGACCCAGAGGAGCGCTGGGCAGACAGGCGGGGGAGGGGGCACATTTCTCACCTGTGTTACTGACGTGAATGTATTAGCTATGGAGGAGCCCCTCACCTAATCCCGGGACTGGGGCCCCATGCTGCCCCTCCAGGAAGGGTAAGGAAGCGCTGGGGCCTCGCTCTCCGACGCCCCTGACACCCTCCGCAGAGGCAGGCCCGGGCCATCTCACTTATCTTGCTTCCGGCTCTATCCCCAAGGCCTAGAGCCTAGCACCTGGCTCCCAAAAGGAGTGCAAGGAATAGATAAGCACATGAAGCGCTCAGCTCCTGTCTTAGCTTATCGCGGCGGTGCGGGCGGGGCACATTCCTGGGGCACTTGGAATAGGGATTTCTGTGCACAGGGCCTGGGCGTCTGCATTGGAACCCTCACCTGAAGGCATTCTGCTGGGGTTTCAGAACTGGTGCCCAGAGCCACGGCCTGGGAAGCTCACAGGTTGGAGAGGGGTTTCCTGCACCTAATTCGCTTCCTTACCTGCCTGGGGGGAGGGGGGGAGGGGAGTTGCCACTCTCCTCCCACCAGCTACCTAAAACTCAAGGACCTTTGGACCTTTGCACTGTGGGGTGAAGGTAAGAGGTACCTGGAAACATCACACATAAAAGTCTCTGCTGTAGAGCATGAAGAAGCAGGGGGAGCTGGGGATTCTGTCCAGCTCATCGCTATTCACCAACAGTTACCAACACGTGCCGTGTGCAGGGCTGCACTGCCAGCTGTGCCCTGGGACCCGAGGAAGGAGGAGGAGACACAGGCAGGGGGCAGGAGGGGTGGGAGAGAGATGAGATTGAAACCGGATCAGGGGCATCCTCAGCGGACTGGGAGAACAGGCCAGGAGGGAGGGTGGGGGAGATGCCGTCAGGGAAGGTGTACCAGGAGGGCCTTGCCTAAGAGCCCTGAAGTCTGGAAGGGGCTTGGACGGAACAGGGGAGCGGTCGGGGAAGTCTCAAGCCCTAAGGAGGGAACCGAGGGGCGTGCTCATCCTCCCACGTCCCCACACTTCCACCACTAGCATTCTGCCAGCTGGAACAAAAGGGGCCAGAGGCCTGGCTTCTAGGCTCAGCCCCTCCTCCGTGTGCGAACCCCCTGTGAGCTGGGTGTGTCCCCACCTCACAGACACAGAGACAGGCTCAGAGGGGAAGCAGAACTTGGCCAAAATCACACGGCAAGTAGGTGCCAGAAGAGACACCTGAATCCAGGCATTTCCTGTGGATCCAGTGAAGGTTTTGGTACGTCAGCATCTTACCTCTTCCAAATCTGCTTCCTAGGTGTCGAGCGGGCATAATAAGACCGCTATCAGGTGCAAGTGGGGAGGAGATGGACAGATGCTCTGAGAGGGACAGGCCCAGCAGGCAGGGAGTGAGGGAGGGGCTCAGAGCACCGGCCATCCTGCAACTCCCCTGGGCCAGCGCCAGAGGCCCCCCAGCTCCAGCGAGGGGGCGCTGGAGAAGATG
The DNA here is from genome assembly GCF_964374135.1 of Grampus griseus. Classification (NCBI taxonomy): domain Eukaryota; kingdom Metazoa; phylum Chordata; class Mammalia; order Artiodactyla; family Delphinidae; genus Grampus; species Grampus griseus. Next base: position 1,325,588 of record NC_139011.1, on the reverse strand, counting down.
AACCCCACAGACCCCCAGTAGCCGACTGCTGCAGAGCATGGGTGGTGGGAAATGGCCTGTGTGTTCTGTGAGGCTGCCGAAATCCTGAGCTTACCTCCGACAAAGAGGTTCAAAGGCAAACCAGTAACAAATCTCAACCCTGAATCTGACGCAACTGTCACACGATGCAAATGTTGGCGATTGCAATCTGGCAATGGTTTAAAAGAACACTACGCCGTGACCTACTGGGGTTTGTTCGTGTCACAAGCACCATCAGGGCATGGAACGAGAGAACCCACTGCATTAACTACTAATTAAATGAGGGAACGTGGCTCCGTCAGCAGGTGGTGAAGGGTATTTCCTTTAAATTCATCAGCCATTCCTAATAAAAAAATCTAATTGAAACACAAATAAATAAAAGAATCTGAGCTGAATAAAGACTGACTTTCAAATCCAAAAGCAAACATCAATTCAAGGTACAACAGGAAAGACCTTCCATTAACACAGAGGCCCTGGATCTCTGTCATTATTCAACCGTGCTTTGCAGGTCCCAGCTGAAGCAGTAGAAACCAAAATGAAATAAGCAATAAAAATATGGGGAAAGCACAGTCAAAATGATCTTCACCTGCAGATTATCTGATAGTACGCCTTGGAAATGTAAGGGATTCTGATGGTAATAGAATTTAGGGACATACGCATTGGAAAATGAGGAGCCTTCCCTGCTCTAGTTGCAGTGCTGTACGTGGCTACCCCAAATCATCCCAGCACCCTCTGCACCAGGTTGATGGTCCCTGCGTTGTGAACCCCACTTTTCTGGGATTCAGAAACCTCACTCTGCAGCCTCCAGGCCTCTAGGGTGTCACTGTATGACTTTGGTTCTGCCAGGGAGATGCATCCTGGCGACACCCCCAGAGAGCGCCATGGGGGCGAGGGGCAATGCCCAGCCCACCAGCTCTGCCGCCAGGAGTAGGTCCCCGCACCCTCCCAACAGAGTCCCTTCTGAGGCCCTTCGGACTCAGGTGGGCTCTTGCTGATACACTCAAGTGAGTGAACACAGCCCCAACCTCAGGCAAACAAGGGGCATAACTTTAATCTTTCTGTAACAATTTCTCTCTTGAGATCCATTCTACCAGGTGGTGGAGACCCAACTGTCTTGGCCACGTTGTCTTGGCCACATCTTCTTTCCCAGGGCTGTGTCCAGTCAGGAGTGGCGGATGCATCTGCTACAATACCCCTCAGCCCATCTGGTCCTCACGTACCCACCAAGGCACACGGCTGCACAAATCCCCCCCACCTTGTCTCCAGGCTTCAGTCCCAGCACTCGCCCAACTGGCAGGCGTGGGGCTGTCTGTGGCCCACCTGCAGCCACTCTCACCCATCCCGCTCTGAGGCGTCACCCTTCAGGGGCTTCTCTCTGGGATCCACCCCACCCTCCGCTCCTTCCAAGCCCCTCCGCCCAGGGGCACCACTTCTTCACCTTCGGGAGTTTCCTCCAACACCGCATCTGGAAGTGTTTTGAAGGGCTTCTCCTTAGACTCGCTCCGTCTTGACATCTGTCTCAGAGAAGCCCGTGGCACAAGGGGTTGAGGATTTTGGAAACATGGAGGCCAACCATCTGACAGCCCCTATGGACCCCTCAACCCCTTCCCTCGTCATCCTACTGAAATGGGGGCCCAGTGGGGACAGGTACTTCTGGAACGAACGTCACAAAGAAAATGTCAGCTCACCACACCAAAAGTGACCGTGAATGAAAAGGGGAGGGGATCAAATCCCACTTATGACACCACAGAAACTATAGATTACTTAGCAATAAATATAGCAAGGAAGATACAAGAGCCACACGAAGAAAATGATGAACTTGGATGGAGGGACCAAGCAAATGGTGAGATCCATGGAGGTTCTGAGTGGGAACTTCCAACAGGGAAGACCTCTTCCTTCCCCAACTTCGTCCCCAAATGAGTGAAAGTCCAGTCAAAACCCTGAGAGTGTTGTTCTGGAACTAGACAAGTGGGTTCTAAAATTCATAGGTAACAAAAAGCTGTGAGAAGTGGCAAGAGTCTTTTAAAAAGAAGAGCAGGGCTTCCCTGGTGGTGCAGTGGTTGAGAATCCACCTGCCATTGCAGGGGACATGGGTTCGATCCCTGGTCCCAGAGGATCCCACATACCGCAGAGCAACTAAGCCTGTGCGCCACAACTACTGAGCCTGTGTGCTGCAACTACTTAAGCCCGTGTGCCTAGAGCCCGTGCTTCACAAGAAGAGACGCCACTGCAATGAGAAGCCTGCGCACCGCAGCAAAGAGCAGCCCCCGCTCACCGCAGCTAGAGAAAGCCCGCACGCAGCAACAAAGACCCGACACAGCCAAAAATAAATAAATAAATAATTTTTTTAAAAAATTGAAAGAAGAGCAAGACAGGCTCTCACCTCATCAACTGCTGAAACTTGGCTGGAGTCAAGCAGCTGGGTGAGACCCAAAGCAGGGAGGGTGTCCCCAAGGGTAGCAGGCCTGAAACACACACACGTGTAGAAATGCCTCCTGTTATCAAGGTGGTGCTTAAGTCACGAGGGAAAGACGGGCTGTTTAACAAATGGCATTGAGAAAAACTGGCCACGTGTTTGGAAGAGGTCCCTGCCTTCTGCCACATAATGAACTCCAGGTGGACTGGATAGCTGAATGTGGTGGCCCAATCTGTGACAATGTTAGAAGAAAATACAGAAACTGTTTTCCTCAGATAAGGGTGGAGGACGTTCTCCTAAGACCTGAAACCCAGAAACCATAAAAGAACAATTAGATTTGACCACATGAAACTCGAGAACATGCATATGTACAGTGGCACACCAAAAACAAAGACGCAAGGAAATATTTGCAAAACATACACCACGGGAAAGACTGTTTCCGTAACACACAAAGGGGTCTTGCAAATCATAAGGAAAGACAAACGCCACAATAGAAGGATGGGCTAAGGATGCCATTGGACAATCACAGAAGAAACACACGTGGCTGACAAACACCTGGGACATCTAACCTCATTAATCACTTCTTAAGTAGCCCTCAGAGTAAGATTCTACTGGCCAGACTGGCAAGAAGTCCTAAGGCTGAATAACACCCTCTGGGAGTGATGCGGACGGAGCTGGTGTGACTGCAACTTGACACGGCCTTTTTTTTTTTTTAATTTATTTTTGGCTGCGTTGGGTCTTTGTTGCTGCGCGGGCTTTCTCTAGCTGCAGTGAGCGGGGACTACTCTTCGCTGCGGGGCGCAGGTTTTTTATTGCGGTGGCTTCTCTTGTTGCGGAGCACGGGTTCTAGGCGTGTGGGCTTCAGTAGTTGTGGCACATGGGCTCAGTAGTTGTGGCTCACGGGCTCTAGGCGCGCGGGCTCGGTAGCTGTGGTGCACGGGCTTAGTTGCTCCGCGGCATGTGGGATCTTCCCGGACCAGGGCTCGAACCCGTGTCCCTTGCATTGGCAGGCGGATTCTTAACCACTGCGCCACCAGGGAAGCCCAACACGGCCTTTTCTGAGCACCTATTTCATTGTTAAGTCTATGTCCTCTCTGGCTCAGCTGCCCGTCTCAGAATCGATGTGACAGATAATTGCCTGACCCCATAACCATATGAGGACCAGGACGGTCACGGCAGGACTGCTGATGAAAACCACTGAAGGCACCTCCGCGCCCACTGACAAGGGGAAGCTGAATGAGTCCTGGTCCAAAAGATACTCAGCAGCTGACACTGAAAGGTCCGTCTAGACGCCCTGACCCAGGAAAGTGTCCTTGATGAATGGTTCAGAAAAGGAGGCCATGGCACCCTGGCCTATCAGAGATATGCGTGTGCCTAGGAGACGAGCACGTCACACGGACCGTGGGCTTCGATCCTTCTGCAGCAGCTCGTGAAGGCCAGGGCACCCATTCAGCTCTGGCTGCTTGGAAACGGGAGCTGAGGTGTCGAGGCCGGGTTATCTGGGCCATGCTGCCGTAAGCCCCTCCGTCCAATCCTAATCGTGTATCTTAAAAGACCTGGGAGAGGGCTTCCCTGGTGGCGCAGTGGTTGAGAGTCCGCCTGCCAGTGCAGAGGACACGGGTTCGTGCCCCGGTCCGGGAAGATCCCACATGCCGCTGGGCCCGTGAGCCATGGCCGCTGAGCCTGTGTGTCCAGAGCCTGTGCTCCGCAGTGGGAGAGGTCACAACACTGAGAGGCCCGCGTACAGCAAAAAATAAAAAAAGACCTGGGAGAGCTTCACGTCTTTTTGTGTTTTAAACACTTCCCTCAAATAACAAATTTAGTAAAGACTGACGTAAAAGTTGGTTTGAACCCCATGCCCCTGGGGTGGCCCGTCCACATCCTCCCAACACCTCCAGGCCTCCCATTGCTCCTGATCTCCTGGCTCCCGGCCTCCTCCGAATCCCCAAGGTTCTCTGCATGGCCCTTCCAGGTCATCCGCCAGCAGCACCCGGTCCCACGGTCCAAAAGCAGCAGACGCACACGGTGGATAGCACGCTTTACTGAGGTTTGGGTGGGGGGCGGGGGGGTACATCGCAGAACAGCAGAGCAAACTTAAAACGGAGGGGGAGACCACCCTCCGACAAGTCCCTTGGCCATTTCCACCAGCAGGAAGTTGATACCAGTCTCCAATGACCCCACTCTCCCCACTGGTTCACTCGCCCAGGACCTCCAGACCCCTCTCCATCACTCCGGAAGAGGAGCCCAGGGAGGAATGCCAAGGCCGGCTCTGAGAGGAAGTATCGTTCATTCCAGGGAGTCCAGGACCCAGGAGTGACCTCGGGCTGGGTCAGCCACAGAGGGATGAAGAAGAACTGGCCGAGAAAGCCTGGAGTGGCTGCCGAGCGCCCGTGGTGAGCCTAGGCCACGAGATGAGCCTCGTGGCCAGTGGGTGTGGAGGCTGGGCTGGACTCAGGGGTGCAGGGGCTAACTGAGGGCTCACTGCTGGAGCAGGAAGGGCCAGGAAAGCAGCAGCAGCCTCAGGTTGACCTCCACGGTCAGCCTCCTCCCACGGGAAGCACCCAGGCCTTCTGTGCCATACCATCGCCTGGTCAGGGGACTGGCCCTCAAGACCCTACCCAAGGCGGCGCCAGCTCAGGGTGGAGGCGGGGGCGTGCCTGCTTCTGGGTCTGGGCCCTCGAGGTCCGCGCGTGAGCCTGAGGGGCCCCGACAGCTCTCAGGGCAGCTGATCACCACCCAGCGGGGAGAGAGCTCTGGAGACCTACACACGGGCGTGTCTGTATGTTCCCGTGCGCACGCACATGTGGACCTGTGCGGAGCTGCCTGCACTGGGGCACACCGGTTCAGGGTCTGCTGTGACGCGAACGTGTCAGTGGGGGCGTGTGGGGCACCTGTGGGCACGAGCACGTGACGACGTGAGAGCGTGGTGTGGGTGAGGAGTGTGCCCTCTGCGGGCATAGGTGTGAGTCTGGGCACGGCCCCGTCCCCGGTGTGTGCACACACCGTTGCAAGGCCTCGCCCTCTGGCCCACCCTGTGACTTTGCTCATCTCAACTCTCACCGCCCCTCAGGCTGTTCCCAAACTTTACCAGGCCCACGGTCCCCTGGCAGCTCCATACCACAGCCCCCAGGGGACGAACGCTGCCCTCCCTGCCCCCGCCCTCTGCCCTTTCTCTGCCAGGAACCCCCCCCCCCAAAAAAAAATCCCCACCAGGCTCAGGCCCGGGTCTCTGGACTCAGAATTGACTTTACTTCTCCTTAGCGGATGCCCTCACAGCCAGGCTGTCGGGCGGGGCCTGGCTCAGCCTGGCTTCCCCTCCGAGGCCCGGGGTCCCAGCCTCCTGCTGGACGCCTGATTCCTGGAGATGTCCTGCTGGCTGGGACTTGGAGCTGGTGGAGAGACAGGGAGGGGCGGGGGCCACAGACTGTGGACAGGCCAAGGCTGCCCCCAGCTTCAGCCAGGCCAGGCTGGGGAGGGGGCAGCCACAGCCTCAGGTCTGGCGGGACGAGTTCAGAAGCTCTGCGGGAGGGAGGGGACCTCAGGGCCCAGCCCAGAGGAGGGTGGGCCCCAGGCCAAGCAGGAGTCCCCCCGCCAGGGCCCAGGAGCTGCGCCCCGCCAGCGCCACCCCGTTGCACAAATCCTTCTCACAGCAGTCCACATCTACTTTCAAGATCCCAGAGTTAATGAAGCCCATCAGATAGTCTGAGAAAAAGTGCCGCTTCACGAAGTCACAGGACGAGGCACACATCTTGTTCACAGAATGATCCTTCCTGCCTGGGGAGGAGGGGGAGAGCCTGGGATTCGAGCCCCACAGGGCCCTTTCCGCCTGGTGCCCAGGACCCAAGCCAGGGACCCTCCAGGTCAGTTCAGGACCCCAGAACAACAGAACTGAGGCTTCGATCCACCCACACTGTCCCCAGCTACATGAAAAGGGCCACAGAAGGGCCAGAGAGGGTCAGGCACCTGCTGACTGTCACACAGCAGGGCAGTGCCCTGCCCCCAGACCCATGCTGTCGCCTGAGGCCAGAGGGACTCTGATGACAGCGCCGACCCCTCCCCATCCCAGGCTGGAGCCTGACTTACTGCTGCTGGGATCTGTGATCCGGACGCTGGCACACACCGTGTCTGCCGGCGGGCACTGCTTCGGGGTGCAATGACTGGAGTTGGTGGTCAGCGTGCAGTCCTGGCACCACAGGCCATGAGCTGGGCAGGGCACAGAGAGGAGGATGACCAGAGGGACAGGGGTCCAAGCCAGCCAGCCCCTTGCGTCCTCCCCACCTGCCTCGCTGCATGTCCTAGGAGAACCATGCAGCTGTAGGAGGCCGGCACTCCTTGACCAGGAGTGACCAGGCCAAACTAGCACCCGGAGGACAGGCTGGGACGACCTGTGTGCCTTTGGGCAGGGTGGGGTGAGGGTGCCACCACTGGGACTCCGGAAACCCCTATGCACCCCCCCCGGCCCCACACACACGCACGGTGTGTGCACACACAGCCACAAGTATCACACCTATGGTGCCCTCCTGCACACTCCTACCCCCTCACACACATCCCCCAGAATCTAGTTGGTTCCGTGGAGGAAGAACCAAACAGGACTTGATGGGAGGCCAGGTGGGGCTCTGAGAAGAGATGGAACACAAGCAAGCCGGCACTAAGCCGGGAGCAGCCACTGGACCAGGACCCAAGAGGAAAAGGACCCACGCCCTCAGGAGCCAGGAGAGACCCGCGCCGCTGGAGCTGGGGCAGCGCCAGCAGGGGCCACACAGGCGAGCGCTGGGCTGGGGTCGCTGGGCTCCGGAGGGGGTGTGTGTCTGATGGGCACCGTCAGAGAATGGCCGCCCCACACCTGGTTCTCTCCGGAGCTGCCTCATACAGGCTCTCAGGCGACCTGGCTTACCCCCGCCAGCCGCCCCCAGACTCACCGGGGCCAGAGCACAGCAGAGCGGCCAGCAGCACCAGGCCGAGGCCCTTCATGGCCGCAGGCAACATGCTCCAGGCGGGCCTCAGGAAGGCGCGGGGGCTGCAGGCTGGGGTCGTCTGGGGCACAGGCCTGACAGGGAGAAGCCTCGATCAGGAGACCAAGTCCCGGCCCAGGTCGAAGGACCCTCGCCTTTTCTGGCATCCTAACGCAACCTCCTCCCCGGAATCCAGGGCTAGGGGTCGTCCGGGAGCTCTCAAAGCCCCACCCCCAGCCCATCCCCCAGAGCATCCACCATCACTGCATCCCCCTCCCCCCACCCCGGGGAAAATAGGTCTGCCCTCTCCGGCAGGGTGACAGCTCGAAAGGCCCGCACCCCACGCTCCGCACCTGTGGGTAGGAGGGTGGGTCGGGAGGCGCGTCTTATCCCTGGGGAGCGATAGGTGCGTCCGGAGAGGAAAGGGCAGGACAAGATGCGAGTGGACAGTACCTGCCAATGGGGGGAAGGGCGGGCGCCTCGCCCCCACCCCACCCCGGGCGGGGGGGGGGGACCGGGAACCCGGCGCGGAGCCTCCTCCCCTCGTCTCCCCGTGCGAGCCTCAGCTCTCACCGCGGATCTAAGCGTGGAGCGCGGGCCTCAGGTCGGGGGCGCACTCACATCCCTGGGGTGTCGCGACTCCGGGGCTCCGGGAAGCGCGGGCGGCGCGGGGAGAGGTGCCCTTCGGTCTCCCTGTGGAAGGGAAGCCGGGTGCAGCCTTGTCTTTCGGGGAACGCAGCCGCAGACACGGACCCCGCGCGAGGGGCGGGGCGGAGCCGGGGCGGGGGCCGCGCGGGGGGGGCGGGGGAGGCTGGAGACTCAAGGACTCAGGCGTCTGGGGCTCAGGGCCAGAGCCGGGTCACCGTCCCGGGCCGTCCTGGGCCCCTCTGGCCAGCCGGCGCCCCGCTCGCCAGCGCGCGCCAGCCCTCTCCGGCTCGGGCTCCCTCCACCCGTTCCCGGCGCTCCCTCCACCTCTACCTCCCCCCCCCGAGGCGTGGGCAGGATCCCTCCCCCCTCTGCTTGGCTGAGATCCCCTTGGAATTTCTCGGAAGAAGAACGTTTACTGCGAAAGGAAAGGACACGGCACAAAGACGCAGAGAGGGAGGGAGGGAGTAACGGGTGGCAGGTGCTAGCACAGGGCCCTGTTCACAGCCCTTGGGCCCTCCGCTCCCCAGCCCCATCACGGTCTCGATTGTTCGAGGCTATTCTCCTCCCCGGAGCACCCGTGACGACCCCACCAGCAGCGGTAGCACCAGGGACTGCTGCCTTCAGCCACGCCCACACTCAAGCGGGCGAGTCCCAAATCCTGGTCTGGGCGTTCAAGGTCCTCCGCTGCCTGCTCTGGCCAGTTTCTCAGCTTTGTCTCTCGTCCTTCGGTCCCACCAGGCGTTAGTCGTGCTGTGCTTTTGCATCTGCTGTCCCCTGTGCCTGGAATCGGTCTCTGCTGGGTGCTGAGTAAACGAAAGCTACCCTGCAAGTGCTGGGGTCGGTCCTTCAGTCCTGCCCTCATTCGTCCAACAAATATTTATGCAGACAGCCCGGGACCACCCACTGGTGTGTGGCTTCAGGTATGCTGCGTGCCCCCACCCCCCGTGAGCCTCAGTTCCTGCGTCTGTAAAATGAGGGTGTTGCTAGTAACCACGTGGAAGTGTGTGAGGGTTACACGAGACCCACAGGGAGAGAGCTCATCGTGCACCTGGCCCAAGGCGCGTGCCAGCGAGAGGGAAGGCAAGCAGGGGACAGCTGGGCAGCTTGACAGGGGCTACAGAATGGGGTGAGCGGTAAAGGGAGAGCCCTGGGGGTGTGGACAAGGCCTCTCTGATGGAGCCGGTGAGCGTGGAGGAGGAGAGCTGGCAAGCTTCAAGGTAAGAGCGAGCACGAGTGTTGGGGGAGCAGGGAGGGGAGGGGGGCGGTGGGGATGGCTCAGGCCACAGCAGAGAAAAGGGCTGGATTTTGTCTGAAAAGCTCTGGAGCCAGGCAAGGCTTGAGGCTGGGCAGAGTCCACAGCCAGTCATCCTTGTCAGAACTGACACATGCATTTCAGAGTTAACACACAGCCTCCCCATGGGACTGGAGGCAGGGCAGATATCCTGGATGCCCTGCCACGAGGCCAGCCTGTATCCCTTTTGGTCAGCTGGATTCTGACTCCTTGTGCAGGTATAGGGTGGATGTGGGTGGCACTTGGGCGGCGGGGAGGGGGTCCCTGCTGATCACAGCCAACTTACTCCTGGACTAGGAGTCTCTAGTTCTGTCTAAAGTTCTGTCCAGGTACTTGGAAGATCCCTGCCAGACCTAAGGCAGGGCAGCCCACCCCAACATCTGGGACAGGTGGTGTGTGGGGCAGGCTCTCAGAGCCCCCAGCGACCCCCTGGTATTCTTGTCCTCGTGCATCCCTTTTTTATTTTATTTTATTTTTTTGCCACTCCGCACAGCTTGTGGGATCTTAGTTCCGCAACCAGGGATCAAACCTGGGCCTTCAGCAGTGAGAACGCAGAGTTTTAGCAACTGGACTGCCAGGGAATCATCCCCTCTCCTTGAGCATGGCTGGACTCACTTGTAGTGAAAACAGTGTGGCATAGGTGACAGGATGTCACTTCTGAGGTTGGATTATTAAGACCGTGGCTTCTGATGCGGGCTCTGCCTCTCGCTCTCTCAGATTGCTCACCCTGGGGGAAGCCGGCTGCCGTGTTCGAAGGCAACCCTGTAAAGAGGAACCGAGGCCTGCGAACAACCACCCAAGGGAGCTTGGAAGTGGACCCCCACACACACCCAGCTGAGCCCTCAGATGAGATCACAGCCCCAGCCGACAGCTTGACAGCAAACTCGTGAGAGAATGTGAGCCCGAGGTCCCAGCACCTGGGTTCCTGACCCACAGACACTTCGAGAGCATGAACGGTGTTGTTTTAAGCCCCTAAGTTTGCGGGTAATTTGTTATGCAACAAAAGACAGCAGGTGAGTAGGGACTGGATTGGGCATGACAGGGGCAGAAGCCAGATGTCCAAAGAGTCATGTCCGAGGAGTCTGGGGCCAACGCTGGGGAATGCAGCTCTGGGCCTGCTCCTCAGAGAGCAAAGACCCTGCTCTCCCCATGCTGGGCTTGGTTGCCAGGGGGACAGAGATCCCTAACCCGGCTTCTGAGCTACTCTGCCTTCCTCCCAGTGCACGTGGGATGGTGTCACAAGACACCAAAGATGGTGTCTTTGCAAACAAGAATAACAATCAGTCATGATTAGCAGAAGAAAGAGCAGAATGTGCCCACGTGTGGCCCTGGTCCTTTCAGTCTGGACAGCCCCCCCATGGAGCTGGTGACCGCTGGCCTTGACCTCCCTCCTCCCAGACTGACCTGGCCCAGATGCCCAGATGCTGGCGAGGGGCGCCAGGGTCTCACCCTGTCCAGAGACCCTCTGACAAGTACCCACAGCCTGGGGTGACTATGTGGCTGTGGCCCATCTCATGCTCTCCTCAGGGTCGGGATGATGGCTGGCCAGCTGTCCCCACAGCAGATCCGCTTCAGGTGGTCAGGACCACGGACAGCGTCAGAGGCTTGCGTTCTTCACCCACCGGCTGCTGCTGCGCATCTGGAGTTCCGAAGCGCACAGAAGCAGGGGACTGGCCTCTGGGCCAGGCCCTGGCAGGAGAGGGGCAAGGTTCAGGTAACACCTGAGCTGTGCTGCAGGGTTTTCTGCCTTGTATTTTGGCCGACGCCATCAGAATCCCTCCAAGCCGTCCAAGATTGTAGGTGTGGCTGTGAGCCGACCACCCTCCCTCACGGAGAGGACCAGCCTAGGGTTGACAGGGACATTCACACAGCGAACACTTCCTGCAGTGCTGCTGAACCCGGGGAGAGAGAAAGCCTCTGGGCCCCCAGGACCCCCAGAATAGTGGGGAGAAGCCAACAGGCTGAGTGCTGGGCGCTAAATGGTGGCCCCAGAAAAGGTGTCCACCTCCTAACCCCTAGAATCTGTGAAGGTGACCCTGTTTGGAGAAGGGGTCTTTGAGGGTGGGACTAAGTTAGGGATCTCGAGATGAGGCCGTCCTGGATTTGGAAGGCAGGGCCCATCTCCAATGTCTGGTGTCCTTATAAGATAGAGGAGAGGGACAGACACAGAGAGAGGCCACATGATGGAGGCAGAGACCGCAGGGATGAGGCCACAGCCAGGGACACCTGGAGCCCGCAGAAGCTGGAAGGGGCAGGAAGGGTCCTCCCATGGAACCTCTTGGTTGTTTTAAGCCACAAGAGAGTGATTTGTTGCAGCAGCTGCAGGAAAGCAGTACAGAGTGCGATAGGCGCTGTGAGAGAAGAAGGTGCCCCTCCCCCAGCCCCGGCTGGCCATCCTGAGCTCCGAGTCCCCGGGGACGCCTCCTGGGCTGGGCAGACAGCAGGGTGCTCCTCTCCCGCTCACACTCAGATCGTCCGGGAGGGACAGGCAGCTGCCCCCCACCCCGGGATCCAACCAGACCAGTGCAAGGAATGGTGAGCCGCTTGGCCTCATCCTCACACAAAAACACCCCAAGTCACAGGGAGTTGACCCCATGTGGACACTCCTGGGTGTCCCTGCCCTGGGCGCTCTTTAGGGGGTCTGTTCTCATACATGCACTCAGGAGGTTTCATCCGTGGCCAGCCCCAGGGACCCCAGACCCCAGGCCCTGTGGCCAATATGACCAAACGTCAGACTCAGATGAACCACAAATAGAGGTATGTAACACCTGATGAGCACTACAACCCCCAATAGACGGGGCAGACCCTACAGGACTGACAGGACTGACCCTGAAGGACTAACAAAAACAGAAACAACACTGTCCTGATTGCCGTGACCCTGATTGATTAAATCATTGGCCATTGACAATCGATTCAACCTCCAGCCCCTCTCCCCTCCCCGGACATCTGGGGGTGGGACTGAAAGTTGGAACCCTCTAACCACAAAGTTGATTCTCCTGGCAACCAGCCCCCTCCTTAGGTAACCGAGGGGCGTTCCAAAAGTCACCTCATTAATATGACAAGAAACACCTTTAAGACTCTGGTCACTTAGGAAATTCCAAGAGTTTGGGGAGATTTGTGCCAGGACCAGGTGAAGACCAATATGTTTCCTGTTATCAATCACAATATCACAAGGCTCTACTGTTGTGAACATTTGGACATTTTTATAGTAAGATGTTTGCATTTTCCATAATGTGCACGTGGCGAGGGGCTGGACCCTGTCCCTATATGGCTCAGTGACTGCATGAGAATGATTTTTTAAATTCCCCAAATTTGTGCCACTAACTAGATTTGTCTTCCTTTAAGTTAGTCTGGATCTAGGAGTCCCAAAAGGGGATACTGGGACCGGTCACAGGGGGAAATGGGAGTTTGGGGATAGAAGGACCTGGGTTCAGGTCCCAGCTCTGCTGTAATACAGGTTTGTTTTGTTTTGCTTGTATATCTTTTTACTTTTAGAGGGTTTTTTTTCTTATTAAAAAGCAATCATTGTTGTCAGCGAATATAGTCTTGACTGCACTATCTTGACCAGGTCTTGAGGCCTTGGCTGGAGACGGTCATTTCCCCTTCTTGAGCAGCCATTTAAGTGCACACCCAACCTCTTTCCTTAAAGCTCTCACACTCCAGGCCACTGTGCACCCACCCTAACCACCCCACGCCGGGTACCAGGCAGTGAGGAACAGCCCAGTGGTCCAGCTGACCCCCAGCCACAGGCCACACACGCTGCCCCAGCCTGCAGTACCCCGCGCCTGGGTGCAACCCCGTGTGGCCACACTCTAAGTTACAGAGTTCTGCCTTTCTTTCTCCCGGTGTCATCCTGCTGGGTCCCGCTATCAGAAGAAATTTTGCATCTTATAAAACAGACATAGAAGGACCGGGGTCCCAGCTGTGCTGCTCACCAGCTGTGTGACCTTGGGCAATTCTCTGCTCCCCTTGGTTTTCCCATGTAAAGATGGGATCCCTGATGCATGCGGTCAGCACGTGGGCTAAGTGAGAGGATGCAGGTAGAAATCTTAGGAAAACGTCAGGCTTCATACATGCTCAGATGATTCCTCCCCGACACTTTGTCCATATCTGCACCTCAGATATCTGCAAACCCAGCTGCGGAGGTTGTGCATGGCTAGCGTCATTCTGATTGGACAATGACCGTGAACACCACTAGGCCCCATTGCTTCCCTGATGTCCATCCACCCTTTTCCTGGACAGAATCCAAGTTTTGTCCAGGTGTGCACCTTTCTGTGAAGGCGACCTCTGCCCGGGGTAAATCCTTCCTAGTGTCAGCCAGGTGGGGTGAAACATCGGTTGGTAATTAGTTGAGTCAAAGGCTTAGAAAGCAATTCTGGCCAAAGAGGATGTCTGAAGGGAGGGTTTATGGAAAAGGTCCCTCACCGTAAAGGAGAAACTCGGCCGACCCTGCTCTCAGGAGGACAGAGTCGTTTGTGGCAGGTTCATGCTCCCACTGAAGACCAGAAAAGGCAGATAAATCACAGAAACCATCTTTTAAGACACTAGAAACTGGAGAAGCAATAAGGACAAGAGGGACTAAAATTCCCGAGGTGGAAAATCTGTAGACTCGACGGGAAAATTCATCACCGCCTCCCCCGCTGTCTTGGGGCCGCCGGGAGCCTGTGGATCTGGCTCTGGCCAAGGGAGAGGCCACTCCTAGGGGGAGAGGAAACAAGCAGAGCTTCTGGCAATGACGCAGGGCAGGAAGGACGAGACCGGAGAGTCGAGAGGCCTCTAATGTATGGTTGGTCTCACACAAATTTTAGAATCCGTTCATCAATTTCCACACCCAGAAAGTTAAAAACACAATGAAGCACCACTACACACGCACCAGAAGGGCTAAAATTTTTAAAAACTGACAATACCAAGTGTTGGCAAGGTTGTGGAGCAACTGGAACCGTCTTGCAATACTGGAGAAAACACTTTGGGAAGACATTTGGCGATACCGACTGAAGCTAATCGTACGTATATTCCACCTCTGGTACCTGCCCAATGGAAATGAGGGCTTATTTACACCAAAACATGTGTAAAGTATGTCCAGAGCAGTGTCCTGCATAAACGCCACAACTGGCCAAATGCCACCAGCATTAGACTAGGCAACGACCCTGGTATTTCTGGACAATGGAACACAGCACAGCAACAAACATGGGAGTGGATGGACTGCCAGTACGTACAGCTGTGTGGGTGATTCACAGAGCAAGGCTGGACAGGAGACGTGGGACACAAAGTAGCTGATGCCGTTTACACAGGGTTTAAAAAGGAACAATTTGTGAGGAACTTCAGGGGATAGATTCGGGCAGGAGGGGCACAGGGAGCCTTCCGGGTTTCTGGAATGCTCTGCATCCTGATGTGAGTGGTGGCTACATTGCATATCTATGTATATATATTATATATGTGCTACATATATGGTGTATATATATCTAATTTCATCAATCTGTACACTTAAAGTTTATATACTTAGCCATATGTAAATTATATCACAATTCTTTTCATGAAGGAAACAAAGAGACATCTACTAGCCTGTTCAAAGCAGTACTATTTGAAACAGCCAAAAATGGAAAATTATCCAAAGCTCGTCCACTGTAGGGTAGATAAATAACTTGTGGTGTATTCACGTGGCACAATACTGTGTAGCACTTGAAAGAGGCAAATGATATCCAGCCACAGCGACACAGGTGAGTCTCAGAGGCCTCCTTGCGTAAAAGAAGCCAGACCGGGAAGAGTATGATTCCAATTGTACAAACAGGCGCTACTGATCCACGACATCAGACGTCAGTATGCTGCTCACCCTTGGGGGTGACTGACGGGGACATGACAGGGCCTCCTGAGGTGCTCTTAGTGAACTGTTTTCTGATCTAGAGGCTGATTACATGGATATTTTCACTTTGTAAAAATTCACCAGCATGAATTTGTGATTGGAGCATTTTTCTCTATGTTGGTTATAACTAAAAGCAAACAAAATCATGGCATGAAAAATGGATCCCCTTCTTCTCTGGGTTGTCATGCTTGTATGTGATGTCTGGAACTGCAGCAGCCACCTTGTGAGCTTGAGGGGCGTTATTCCAAAAACCGATGATTACAGAGTGAAGAGATGCAAAAACTCTTGTGCTGTTGAGTCACTGAATTCAAGAGTCATCCTGGGTCGGCAGAGGCCAGGTCTTAGCTGACTGAAGTCACGACAGCCAGCAGAGCTCAGCACCATCAGTTTTCTGGCCCAGTTAGTCTGGTGGCTGATTGTTCGAGGGGCTTCGAGCCCTGTAACATAGCTCAAGAATGTGCGACAGGCTATTCTTTACCTTTGAAGCAGAACTGGGAGTCTTGGTGACTGATCTGTCGTCTCTGTTATGGTTAAGTTATTTCCCTGGCCTGGTCAAGGGCAAGCACTGTGGCCAGGCTTAGATCACAAAATAGCTTAGGCCTAAAATGGCTTCTCTTATTGATCTTGAGGGGCTGCAGGGTGCAGCCTGAAGTAGGATCTTAGTTTCCTGACTGGGGATCAAATCCAGGGCCATGACAGTGAGAGCACTGAATCCTCGCACTAGACCGAAAGGGCTAGCGGGCTTAAAGCGGGGCCTAGGTTCTTGTAGCGGCCTACGGGTCCACGAGGGTCAAAGAAGAACAGCAGTGATCCCGAGCGGTCACCTGGCATGAAGAGCCCACTGAAGGCGAGGCTGGGGCCGTGGAGGCAGCACCACGACGAGGGGCGCGTGGAACCGAGGACCACGGATGTGGTGGCTGCTCTCCACGCACTGGACGCTTGAAGAAGGAGAATGGCAAGTCCCAAATCTCTGACTCATGATGCAGACTGAGAGCCAGGGTTCCGGTGAAAGGAGCTGGCTTCCTGCTTCTGGGGGCTGAGCGCGCCAACGGCGGGGGGCAGCTGCTCACGCAGGCCCTGCTTTACAACAACCAACACCCACCAAGTCTCAAAGTGAAGTTAGAACGTGGATCAGGACCCGAAGGGTTCCAGGGGCGTCCTGAATAGCCCCCCCGAGCCTGCCTTCTGGCCAAAACAGCCCCCTCCAGCGTCTGCTGCCCCTTTGAAGACCCTGGGGGAACCATGGAGCACAACAGGGGAGAGGTTTGGAGTTTCAGTGGTGGGTGCTGCCCTTGCACCCAGATGGGTGGAGAAGCGCCAAGGGTTGGACACTGGTTCCCCAGCCCAGAGGAGGGGCGGTCACTGCCGTCCTCAGCACGAGCCCCTTTTGTGCCTTGAGGTCACCCCTTGCCCTGAGAGGTGCATGGTGCCCACCACCTCACTGCTTGATTGGAGTGGGGTCTCCTCGGTCCCCAGTGGGCCTGGTCAAGCTCTGGTTCCAGCTCTGAGAGTGGAACCTGCAACGTGTTTGCCCAGTCGGCCTTGGCAGGGCTCTGGAGAAGGCTCTAGAAGCAGAGAGTGGGAGCACAGGTTCCGAGCGGCGTGACAAGGTGCCTCCCCCAGGCCCGCCCACTCCTGCCTTTACAAGGAGGTGGACCCCGCTGCCCTGCTCTGAGGGAGGGAGACGAGGGACAGGTAGGAGTCCGTTCCTGACCAGCCAGTGTCTGAGGGGCTCACCAGTGCCTGTACCCAGGCCGGGCCTGCTCCGTGGCAGGACAGCACCTTCCTGCGCAGGGTCAACTGTTTTGCGTGCATTAATCCGACCTGAATGGCAGATGGAAAGAGGCTGTGGCCACCTCGTCACCCATGTGCAGAAACAAGGCAGAGAGGTGGAGAGGCCTGCCCAGCTCGAGCTGGGAACCCCTCTGAACCTCCTTCTTGTTTCACGAGCCAGGACCGTAGGGAGGGTCAGGAGGCGCCTGGAGAGAGTGGGGGGGGGCAGGTTTCTCAACCGCCCCTCCCCAAACGTGCCCAGACGGAAACCCGTGGGGCGGCCGGACCAGCACCTGCTAGCCTTCACCTGAGGTTCCTCATCTCACCCTCCCGGTGCCTGCTCTAAACTGAGATGTGAGTCTTGAGCCAAGCCTGGGTTTGAATCCCAGAGCCCCAATTCCCTGGGGGTCCTGGTGAGCCCAGAATGAGAAGAGGCACCAGGCTGGGGGAATGAGGAGGGCAGTCCAGGAGGGAGGCAGCTCCAGCAAGAGCAGAGGCGCGGCTTCCCTGGTGGCGCCGAGGCTGGGCGGCTGCCTGCCGATGCAGGGGACGCGGGTTCGCGCCCCGGTCCGGGAAGATCCCACATGCCGCGGAGCGGCTGGGCCCGTGAGCCATGGCCGCTGAGCCTGTGCGTCCGGAGCCTGTGCTCCACAACGGAGAGGCCACAACACTGAGAGGCCCGCGTACAGCAAAAATAAATAAATAAATAAATAAGAGCAGAGGCGGGACCTCGCCTGGGCTGCAGATCAAGGGGACTGACCCCTCCCGTCCCAGTCCTGCTTCAAAGTCTGGGCCCTGGAGTCTCTCACCTGCGGCTCAGGGGGCCCAGCTCCATAACAAGACCCCCAGCTCCCTGGGAGCAAGCAGCTCGCTGCCTGAGTTCCACCTTCTCCAGGGCTCTCTGTGTCCCGGCCCCCATCACCCAGAATCCCCTGCCCCATCCCCGCCCCACCGGATCCTGGAGCCACAGCCTCCCACTCAGCGAGCTCCTCAAGCAGTGGGCAGGGCCCTGCACCCCAGCTGCACTCCCTGCCTCGACCCCCCCAAGCTCAGGGCCTCGGCCAGTCCGCCCATCCCTGAGTCTCAGATTCCTCATCCACACGGCCCCCCATGGGCTCCCCCATCCCCTCCTCCCCACTCCCCCCAGGGGTCTCACCTCGCCCCTCTCCCACCACCCCCTTCCCCAGCAGGACTGCTGGCAAAAGGCTTATACCTGAAGTTCTGCCACCACACCTGCCGGGAGTCCAGGTGGGACGTCCCGGGATGCGGGTCCCACTGCCCTCCCTGTGCGGGAGAAGCGCTGAGGCCGGGAGGGCCCTGAGGGCCCAGCCCACGGCCCGGGGAGGGGCGCCTGCTCGTCCTGGGCCGCAGCCCTGGCTTCTCGCGGGGGCGCGTCCCTGCCGCCAAGTTTGACTTAAGTGACGCCCCCCCGCCAAGTGCAGACCCCCGTCCCGAGCTCAGCCATCAGTGGCTTTCCTTTCTTCCCGGCGTCTTAGGTCCGAGCTTGCGGGGTGGGCAGCGCGGGGCGGGCGCAGTGCAGACGTGAGGTCTTGGCACAGAGTGCCAAGCCCCCCCATCCCCCCTCTTGCCACGCAGCCCCGCCTAGCCCGCGTAACCGCTCCCCGATGCAGGACACAAAGAGCTTCTTCATCCCTTTCTCCGGCTGCAGAGAATCCCTACAAAATTACTTTCAGCAGTAACAGCTCAGCGCAGGGGAGGTGGGTCCCTACTGCCGGGAAATAAATGCCGTGCAGGATGTGCCCCTCGCCGGCGCATTTTCCCCAGGGGACGCCAACACCAAGGCCTGCAGGCCTAGGCAGGGGTGGGCGAGGCCGACGGTGGGCGGGGCCAGAGCAGCCTCAGCCCAAGCCTGGGTGCTCCGGCCCTCGTGCCGGCGCGGAGGCCGGGGGTCCGTGGTGGTGTTACAGGGCTCACTCGTGGGCGAGAGCGCAGCTCCTGGCACGTGGAGAGGTCCCCACATCGCCGTCCGAGAGCTGCACAAGGAAGGAGATGGGAGGAAGTTTGGGTGGAGAATTAAGGAAAAGGGTGGCTTTTCAGGGACTTGGTTTTATTTTCTCAGTGAGAGACACTTGCGTGTGTTTACATGCAGAAGGAGAGAAACCAGTCCAAAAATTAAACACGGAATCACCATGCAGTCCAGCAATCCCACTTCTGGGCACAGACCCCGAGGAATCGGAAGCAAGGACTGGAAAAGCTGTCTGCACACCCGTGTCCGCAGCGGCATTACTCGCAGTGGCTAACACACGGTGGCGGCCCGGCAGTCCGCGGCAGATGGAGGATAAACACGATGTGGTCTCCACATACAACAGAATATTATTCGGCCTTTGAAAGGGGGGAAATTCTGACAGGAGCTGCAACGTGGATGACCCTCGAGGACTCTACGCAGGGGAGGGGGATGGGGAATGAGTGTTTAATGGGGACAGAGTTTCAGTTTTGCAGATGGACAACAATGTGAATGTCCTTAATGCCGCTGAACTCTACACTTAAAAATGGTTAACGTGGCAAATTTTATATTATGTGTATTTTACCAATTAAAAAAAATTGGGGGGGGGAAGGAAGAACCAGGAGACAGAAGGGAGGGGAGCTGAAGATACAGGGGAGGAGAAGGAGGCCAGGGATGGGGAGGCCGGAGGAGGGGCCATCCAGAGGTGGGTGACGCTGGGCACAGGGTGGGCAGGGCGGCAACCTCGGGGCCCTTGCCCCCAGAGGCCTGGCTTCTCATAGAAGTGGGGGGGGGCGGGTAAGCTGAGGGTGCAGGAGCAGGGCGTGCTGACAGGCACCGTGGGCTGCGGGGGGGTACCACAGGCAGCCCCGCAGCTGGCGCCGGACACCAGGGATCCGTGGTGGGGCTTGGGGGGCAAGGGGAGGTGAGACTCTCCAAGGTTAATGTGGATGGGCCGAGAGTGTCCAAGGGTTAGAGGAAATCAACCTGGGGTGTGGACGTGTGGAGGTGGGACGGGGGCAGCTTGAACAAATGGAGGATGGGGGCCTGGAATCAACAGATGGCTCCTTACACCCTGATGTGTCTCCTCACGGGGTCCCGGGGCGCAGGGGAGTCGCCCCCCGAGACCACCTGGAGCCAGCTCCCTCTGGCCAGCCCACCTGCACGTGCCTGTTTCTCAGTTATGGATTTCAGGAAAGAAAGAGGCTGTGCCGTATCACCGTCCCTGGGAGCTGCCTGCCTGGCCAGTCACTGGGGGGCCATCAGAAGCAGAGAGAGAGCCCACGAGAGACCCCTCATGGCCCTCTGACCACCGGGGAGGACGGTCTGGACTCTGATCTAAGAAGGAAGGCCCTCCCTCTGCTCCCAGAGGCGGAGACAGTTGGCTGCACAGAGGGTGGGAAGGAGCCCGGAACAGGGAGGGGGGCAGGAGGGCCGGCGCATCTGCAGCCCACATCTGCCTTCAGAGGCCCCGCTGGCCCATGGCTGTGCGCTGCCAGGCCGGGCAGATGCCCTTCCCGCACCCACAGCACCAACCTCCACCCCTCAGTCAGAAGCGTTGTCCATCCCTCCCCAGGTCTGGGTCCGGTTCACTGTGGTGACCCCAGAGGCCCAGAGTGTGGGTTCACAGCGCAGACTGGGGCCACACCGCTCCCCAGAGAGAGATCAGGGCTCATATCCTTCCCCTACCACCTCCCCCTCTGCCAGGGCCAGACGGGGTGTGGACGGCCAGTGTGCCCCGTCCACGGCCGGCACCAAGGTCTGAGGACAAAGCTGTGCTCCGCCAGCCAGGAGGAACAAGGTGACTCACTCAACTCACTCGGCCAGAGGGGGCCAGGCCTGGCAGGGGGGGACCCACACCCGCTGCGCCCACGGACCATTCACGGGAGCCAGCCCGACCGAGCAGGGCAGAGCAGGCAAGGCCGGACCCACACCAGGCAAGGGTCTGCAGGCAGGAAGCTGGGCCCCCAGGCTGCCCAAGAAGAGCGCTGGTGCGCGTGGGCAAGGCTGAGGGAGAAAGCCCTGGCGTTGAAGGGCAGAGGCTCTAAAGTGGGCTTCGGGTGCCCACAGGGCCACCTGCCCTCAACCCTGGCCCTTGGGGTCTGAGGGAGCCGTGTCCCCACCCGGGGGGGCTTCAGGGGTGGCCCTTGTCACGGAAGCCTGGGGTCAGAGAGCTCCACCAGCAGGCGTGTCTGAGGCCAGAATGTCTGGGGGGGTTGAAGGGGGACCCCACAATCACTCTGACCTGAGGGCTGGGGACCTCGTGCACTCCTGTGGGCCACCAGCCTTGGCCAGGCCTGGCCATGTGACTGCGTCCTCGTGAGCGGGACCAGCCCCCAGCCCCCTTGCTGGGATGCGGCAGAGGGAGCAGCGCCCACTGTGGGGGAGGAGGGGTGAGGTGCAGCCTGGGGCAGGGGTGGGTGGGGAGGGGGGAGGGGCAGTCAGCGTAGGGCTGAACCTCTGCAGAAATTCCTTGTCGGTAAAGCAGTGATGGTAACATTACCCAGCCCTAGAGTTGTTGAGGACAAGTAAAATGACATTTAATTTTACTTAGTGAATTAAATGTGCTAGTATTATTTGCACCTCGGCCGAGGCGGAGCTGGGCCCGTCTGGGGGGACAGGTGGTGGGTGAAGCCTCCCTGCTCCCTAACAGTTCTGGGAACCCCTGTGGAGCCCTTCCTGGGAGCAGCTCCCGTGGCCCCAGATCAAAGCACCTGCAGGAGGAAGCCAGGTCTGCGGGGGCAGCTGGGTGGGGTGGCCGTGGACACAGGCCTGAGCAATGAAGAGGGCGGGTCCAGGGCCGTGAGCACCAGACTGAGGGAGACCCTGGCTGGAGAGTGATTTTAGCCTCTCCAGGGCTGGGGAGGGGGCAGCTGATAACGGAGGCCGGGCAGCTTCCTGCAGAAGCTGAGGATGGCCAGGCCGGCCCAGTGCCCACTGGAAGGCGAGAGTGCACTGGTCCAGAGGAATGGGGGAGGGATGATGACACCTGGTGGCTGACACTTCAGAGAAATGTCATCCAGCTGGCCTGTGGGGACTGTGACGGGAGCCGTCCTACACGCCAGCGGGCACTGGCTCTTGATGGCCACGACCACTGTGAGAGCACTGAAGTCCACAGAACCAGGGAAAAGGGGACTGGGCTCAGGCTCAGGCGGCCTTACCCCAGAGCCAGCTCTCAACCTCTGCTGCAGGTGGTCCCTGAGAATATTCCACCCACTGGGGAAACTCAGGCTGGGCAAATTCAGGGAGTGGGCCACGCAGACAGTGGGCGGGCTCACGTAGACAGTGGGCGGGCTCGCGTCCCTGGCTCCAGGCCCCAATCTAGCGTCCTGCCCCCGCCCCCTCCTTTCCGTGGCCTCCAGGAAGGGGCTTCTCAGCAGTCCCCGAGCACAGTCTGCGTCCCGCAGGGGAGGAACGGGAGAGTGGGGCAGCCCAGGCCCACACACAGCGCAGCACAGGCAGGCTCCCAGCGGCTCCCCAGGAGGCCTCCACCCTGTCCTGGATGGTCGGCGTGGAGCTCTGGAGGGCAGGGGCCTCCAGAGGATAGGGTGTGAGGTGATGGTGGGAAGGCTTCTCTGAGGAGGTAGCGCCTGTGCGGGTGGGACAGCCTCGTGGACGTTGGCAGGAACAGCATCCCAGGCAGAGGGAACAGCCAGGACGAAGCCCCGAGGTGGGAGGGAGGGCAGCCGGCAGCCAGTGGGCGAGCGCAGGGCTGGCGGGACAGGAGGCCCGGCGGGAGGACTGCAGCTGTGCTTTTCTTTGAAATCCTCTCAACAAGGCCCCCGGAATGCGGATGACGACTCACGGTTGAAGGTGCCTGGGCAGTGGTCTGCAGCTGGAGGACCCGTGAGGCCAGGCTCCTGGGGCTGTGTGGCCTGGGCCGGGTCCTTGGGGTCCAGACAGGGGACAGTGGGCTGGCCGGCCCACACTACTGGGCTGAGGCCTCAAGGCCAGGGCAGAGCCACACAGGTGGACGGGACGCCCCAAGGCCAACCACAATGACTTCCTCTCCCCCACCCAGCCCCTGGAGTCAGGGAGGGAAATGACCATCCCTGGCCCAGTGCCTGGCCTGGGGGCCAGTGTGAGGTCCATTGTTTGAGGCTGGAGCTGGGGGGTCCAGGGCCTCCGGGAAGCCCCCGGCAATGTCCTTTGTCCCACTTCCCACAAATCCAGAGGCCCAGCGAGGAGCCGGGTGAGAAGACGCGGCAGCTCCGGCAGGATGAAGGTGCTGGTGGCTGTCCTGCTGGCTCTGCTGCTGTGCGGGCAGCCAGGTACTCGGGGCGAGGGGAGACGCTGCAGCGCGGGGGACAGCATAGTCCAGGCGCACAGGACCCCCAGGATCACCCAGCCTGGGGGCAAGACATGGCTTGGGAAGAAAGAGGGAATGCAGCTGGAGGCCGAGGCCACAGGGAGGTGGATGGGGCTGTCGTGGGTTCCCACGGGTCCCTGAACCTGCAGCCCCGGCCCAGCCAGGCCCTGGGGGCACGGGCTCCCTCCCCACCCACCCCCAGGCTCAGCCGCTCAGAGAGGCAGGCTGTGGGGTGCCCTCTCCTCTCCCAGCCTCAGTTTCCTCTTCTGTGAAATGGACAGGCCATCCTAACGGCTACGGGCCAGCTGCTGTAAAGGGCCAGCACACACCCCCTAGTGTTGCCGGTAAGGAACACACAGGTAAGGAAGCAGGGCCGGGGCTCGGAGACCCAGGCAGTGACCTCACCAGCTTGGGAGGCGGCGGGGAGGACAGAGGGACTGGCAAGGGGGCTGATGGATCGAGGGGTGGGGGCGTGGCACTGGACCCCGAGCATGTGTCCTCTGTGCCCGGGTAGTGGAGGTTTACAGGCGTCCCTGCGCGGCCAGGCAGAGGGCGGACGCAGGAGGTCGAGGATGATGACGTGGACGCTGGACCTGAAGGCTATGACGAGGACGACAACGAGGAGGACGACGAGGCCAGCGTGACTGCAGGCAGCAGAGGCACAGGTACCTGCCCACCCCGACCCCACGGTGGGCCACTTGTCCCCCTTTTCCAACACATGGGTGGGCACTGCCGAGGGCCAGGGTCCGCGAGGCTGACGGTGAGGACACGACAGGCAAGGGCCTCCACCTGTGAGCGTCCCTCCCCTCGTGGGGGGAGGGGGGAGGAGGGGCCCCTGACACTCAGCACACCCTCACTTCTCACCCTGACCGTGACCCTCAACTGCCGTCCAGAGTAGGGAGGCCTAGAGAAGGAGCCATTCCTGGGAGGGACAGTGGTGTCGCGGCAGAGAGGTTAGAGAGAGTTCACCAGGCAGGACAGCAGCACAGTGGAGCCCGGGATGGGGAGACCGGAGAGTCACAGGCCCTGGTGTGGAGTCCTATTCAGAAAGACATGAGCAGCCTGGCACTGGTGGGGCCGGGCTAGGGGAGGGAAAGGGGCCAGTCCTGAGGCAGGGGCGCAGGGTTCGTGGGGGTCAGCTGAGGATGCGTGAGTGGGACAGGAGCTGGGAAAAGGCCTCGGAGGTGAAGAGGCCGGAGGTGGGGGGCTGGGTGAGCGGGGGCGCGCTGGGGACTGAGCCCGCCCGGCCTCCCAGTGCAGCTGCGGTGCTACTCCTGCCAGTCCCTGCACCGGGATGAGAGCTGCAGACAGATGCAGAGCTGCATCCTCCCCAAGACCTGCAAAACCATCGTCTCCCACTGGAATACTGGTGAGCAGGCCACCCCGGGGCAGCCGGACGGGAGGAGCCCGTCTCCCACGTCTGTGCGGGGCCTCGTCCCTACAGTGTGACGCACTTTCTCCACCACCCCCTTCCCACCCAGAGTCAGGTCCCCGGACCACCTACTCGGGGTGGTGTGCAGACACATGTCAACCCATCAGCAGGACGGTGGATGGATCCCTGACGACCATATCCTGCTGCCAGGCCAGCCTGTGCAACATCCCGCCCTGGCAGGACCCCCAGGGAAGCGGGGCAGGTGGCCCCCAGGGTAGACCCTCAACCGTGGCCACCGCCCTCCTGTTCAGCCTCCTCGCCGGCCTTCAGGCAATGGTGTTCTGAGTGGGGGGGGGGTCCCACCCCCACCCCCAGCCCGGCTTATACCCTGGCTGGTCAGCACTCTGCCCACTGTCTTCCCCTCCCTTCCCCTCCCCTGCCCCCACCCCAGCTTTGGAGAATAAACTGGAAGCGTCTGTAATGATCCGGCCAGCACTGGTTCCTCACAGCCACGTCTGCCTCTCCTCAGTGTCCCCATCTAGCGCCCTGGCCTCCTCTCCCTGCCTGTGTGTGGCACGCTGGCCAGCATGTGGGCCTTAGGTCCAGGCCTCAGCTGCTCACAGGGTGGGTCCACCCAGCTCCCGCCCCTGGCAGAGAAAACACTCACCATGTGCCTAGGGGGAGACCACCCCAACTTGCTCCCCAACTTCCCACCAACAAAACACCTCCATCCAGGTGATGGGCAGCCCATCTGGGGGAGGAGACTTTGGGAGGAAGGCTTCCTTGGCCTATAGGAGGAAGGGCCCTCCACCCCGGGAGGATGCTGGGATTTGAGGGTGGAGTGGATGAGGGGCTGGAAGAAGAAGAGAAAAGAGAGGGAGGCTGGAGGGGTGGTTGAGATGGGACTTTGCAGCCGATCGCTCAGCCTGGTGGGTGCTGGGGGCATAGGGGCAGTGAATGGGGCGGTCAGGCCACCAGTATCAGGGAGGGGTGACATGGCCTCTGGGCTCCTGAGGAGAAGAGGAGGGGAGCAGTGGGAGGGGGCCGGGTAGGAGAACCTCGGCTTCCCCAGTGTCTGCTCTGGCTAGGCTGGTGTCATTGGCTGCTGGGCACTTGGCCTTCTTGACTGGTGACAGGACAGAGCCCTGGAGTGGGAAGGAGGAGGCCTGGGCCTGGGCCTCAGTTTCCCCATCAGAGCAGTACAGAACAAGGCTTAGAGGACCCCTGATCCCCACCAGCTCAACATCCCCTGGGCTGGGAAGCCCAGAACTCTATCCTGCCTGTCAAGTATCCCAGCAGGCAGAATAGTCTCCCACTTTCCATTCTCCCCTTTCCTGACTAATGGAAACATCGAGGCCTAGCTGGGGATGGGGGGAAAATCCCTTAGGTAGAGATGGCATATCTTTCTCTTCTCCTTCCTCCTTCCTGTGGCTGGAATGATGGCTGGAGCACAGCAGCCACCTTGCACCATGAGGCAGCATACTGAGAATGGCAGGGTAGCATAGAGGAAGGGGCCTGGACCCATTACACCAGCCTTGCACTGCCTAGCTCAGGACCCCTTTACCTGGGAGGGAAATAAATCTCTGCCATCTTGAAGCTAGTTATTTTGGGTTTCTCTGTTTCTTGCATTCTCACACGCTCTCATGCATATGCACGTATTCACACGTACTCCCACTCGCACACACACTTGTGGACACACGTTTGCACACACAGTCCCTAAGAAAGCATAGCAGATAAGAGCCGAGCTCGGGGGTCACACTGCCTGGGTTCAAATGTTAGGCCCACACCCTCCAGCTCCAGCCCCGGGTGAGCCCCTTCGCCTGCAGCTGGGCTTCTTCACCTGCCAAGTGGGAAAGTAGGAGACCCCTCCCCGTAGGTCTGCAGTGAGAACTGACTGAACCGCCGAGGGGGCTGCTTGTACCCATGCCTGGCAGAGAATAAACGCTCAGCAAGCTACTGTTGTCAGGGCAACCCTCACGCCCTGCCCCTGTGTGCCACCTGCGAGTGCAAGCTCACGGGAGACGCCCCACCCGAGTCCTTTACCATCACAAGAAGCCTCGTTAGCCACACCCACCCGCTGCAGAAACACTGGGCGCCATCACCCGCATTCACAGGATTCCCTTCCACCCTCCGCCCTGAAGCCCCCAGAGCTCTGAGAGCACAGACGCCCCACCGTGCACCTCTGGAGCTGACCTCCTTCACGGCCCTTGGCAGCAGGAGGGAGCCAGGTCGGGCTCAGTCTGAAGCCACTGGCTGAAGGGCCTGCCCTGGGCTCCTGCTTTGGCGACAGCCTCTTCTCTGGGCTCCGGGCGCACTGCGTGCAGCTGGGCCCCTGATTCCCGCCCTGGAGAGCAGAAAGCACAGCCCTGACCCCTCACTGGGGCTTTAACATGCCCCTGCCCGAGGGCACAGGAGGAAGCAAGTGGTACCTTGAGCGGGCAGGTCCAGCTGTGGGCGGGGACCTGACGTGCCTGCCGGGCACCCGGTCCCAAAACACCGCCCCTCCCCGCTGCCCAGCCAGCTCCCTGTCCTGGCACCCAACAGTCCATCCGATGGAAGTGACACTTCTGGGCAAGGTCACACAGCTGGTGGTGGCAGGTCCAGGACCCAGCTGGGGGCTTCCCGCCGACAGCGGCCGCCTTCCCGGGGGGCCACGGGCCAGGCGGGCAGTGGCGCCAGGGCACCTGAGTCAGAGGTTGGAACTGGCTAGATGGCGGCCAAGACCCAGCTGGGTCCCCAGGCCAAGCCCAGCATGAGGTGTCAGCAGACGGTCACAGCCAGGCCTTGTCACAGCGCATCTACGCCTTCCCAGGAGGCTGGCGGAGGGCATACCCATCTGGATCACTGCCCCTGTTCCCCACGGCTGCCGAAACAAATGACCACAAGCTCAGGGGCTTAAAACCACGCCCGTGAATTATCTCACGGTTCTGGAGGTCAGAAGGTGTCACGGGGCTGCGTCCCTGTTGGAGGCTGTGACGGTCAGTTTTATGGGTCAGTTTGACGGGGCTAAAAGGGGTGCCCACGTAGCTG
This sequence comes from Grampus griseus, assembly GCF_964374135.1. Lineage (NCBI taxonomy): Eukaryota > Metazoa > Chordata > Mammalia > Artiodactyla > Delphinidae > Grampus > Grampus griseus. The sequence continues at coordinate 1,297,956 of NC_139011.1, read as the reverse complement.
GCAAAACATGACTTCTGGTGTTTCTCTGAGAGTGTTTCCAGAAGAGCTTGACATTTGAATGGCGGGCCTGAGAAAGGAAGGTCACCACCCCACAGGTGAGTGGCCACCACCCAGTCCATCCAAGGCCCAGATGGAACAAAAAGTCAGGAAGGACAAGCTCTCTCTCCCTTCTGGAGCTGGGCTGTCCATCCTCTCCCGCCCTCAGACATCGGGCTCCTGGTTCCCAGGTCTTTGGACTCAGAGGGAATTTACCGCACCACTTTCCTGTTCTCGCGCTTCCAGAGAGCAGGTTGCGGGGCTCCTCGGCCTCCAGGACCACGTGACCCAATTCCTGTAATCAGTCCTCTGTGCGTGTCTGTGTCCTGACCTCCTCTTCGTATAAGGGCACCAGTCAGATTGGCTTGGGGCCACTCTTGTGACCTCATGTACCTTAATCGCCTCTAAAAACCCCATCTCCAAACACAGTCCCGTTCTGAGGTCATGGGGTTAGGACTTCAGCATGTGGATTTGGGGGACACCAATTCAGCCCATCGCAAGGGGCTGAGACAGGGCTCTGTGGGGGGCCCAGACGGGGGCAACAGCCCTGAACTGAATTTAAAGGAGGTGTTTGCCAGGGTGGTGGAGGTGGGGGAGGAGGGCCGGGGGACCTGCAGGCAGACGGGGTGCAGGGTGGGTCGCGGTGGGCAGGGGAGGGCTGGAGCACGGCTCACAACTCCAAGACTCCGCTCCCCAGCCCTGGGCCCCGCCTGCGGCCCTCGTGAGCACAGCTGGTGGCCAGGCAGGGTCGCCCGCTCCTGCTGGCTTCCTCAGCACTCGGCCCGTCTGCTCCTCGGGTGCCTGTGTCCCCCACGAGCCCCATGGCAGCGGCAGCCAAGCTCCGAGCACCAGGTCCTGTGTGCAGACCTTCTCTGTCGGCGGAGGCAGTCCTCGGCCCCCCTGCAAACCCCGCCCCCAGGCTGGCCCAGCCCTGCAGAGGGCATGCACCTGTGGTGACCCTGAGCCTGCCTCACACCTCCAGAGGTTGTGCTGTCGCGGCCTGCGGCTCCCACCTGCCCGCCCCGCTGAGGGTCCCCCATATGGAGGTCTGGGGGCCTCGCCGGAGCCCCTCACCCCAGCCCTCCCCGCTCCCTCTCCTGCCCCGCCTCTCCGCTCTCAGGAGTCCGGAAGTGGGCTTCCAACGGGCCCAGCGCTGGTGAAGGGCCTCTAGCCGCACTGGTCAGGCAGGAGAGGACGCCCGCGGAGCCGGCAGCTCCTCAGACACCCGGCCGCGACGGCAGCGGCCCTGTGAGGTGCCTCCTTCTGGACGAGAGCAGGCGCGTGAGGGGCCCGGGCGGTGGGCCAGCCTCCGGGCCTCGGCGCTCAGGCCTCGGGACCCCCCAGAGCAGGCCCTTCACCCTGGGCCCGTGCAGGCGCTCGGCCCCCCAGAGGGCCCTCCTGGAGAGCCTGATGCTGGAAACTTCCGGAGCCTGGTGGCCCTAGGTGAGGGCTCTGCCCTGCAGCTCAGACGCTGTTGCGGCTTCCCGGCTTTTCCAGTGTGACGTGGATGGGGCCCCGCCCTGCAGAGGGCATGCACCCGTGGTGACCCTGAGTCTGCCTCACAGGAGTGAGATGCCTGCCGGGCCTCCAGGCTGAACTGGCCTCTTCCCGGCTGAGGGACCTTGGCAAGAGGCTCGGCCTCTCTGTGCTCAGTTCTCTCTTCCGAAGAGAAGAAACTGCAGAAACACGGAGCCCATCTCCTAGTATCCCCGTGGAGGCTGGCTGGGTGCCGGCTGCCAGGCGCTGGTGCACCACCGACGCCAGGGGTGAACGCCATGGTCACTGCTCTGACCCCGGAGCTGTCCCTGGGGGGCTGCTCTGACCCCGGAGCTGTCCCTGGGGGGCTGCTCTGAGCTCCGAGCTGCTGTCCCTTGGGTTGGGAGGGCTCCTCTGGGCCCTGCCCTTTGGCCTTTGGAGGCAGGCTTTCTGTCTCTCCTTCCAGCATTGGGTGGACCCACTCGCCCTGCTCCCTTCCAGGTGCCCTGCCCGTGTCCCACCCCCTGGCCCCCATGAGAAGGGAACAAATGAACCCAGTGGGCAGAGGGACCCCTTCTGTGTCCCCACCCAGCCCTGGCGCTGGCAGACAGCTCAGGCAGAATGCTGTGTTCCCTTCTCCTCTGGGCTCAGCCGGGCTGCCAGCTGGACGAGGGGCTGCGGGAGTCCTGTCCCAGTGGGCAGTCCTGGGCATCCCGCCCCAGCTCCTTTAACGTGCTGTTTTCTTTGGGACTTCCTTTCTCTTAGCACAGGAAGCAGATGGCCGTGGTCGCATTTCCTGTCCTTGTTCGCAACCATGAGAACTGGGTGAGGACGAAGCAGTGACCCCAGAGCAGGACATTCCTGAGGACAGAGACTCCCGGCCTTCGGCCTTGGACAGACCCAGCGGCGCCCTCCAATGACCACCGGGGTTTGCAGAAGTCGATGGACTCGGGGACTGGCCAGCAGCGGGAGCTGAGCGAGACTGCCGACTCCTAGGCGCACAGTCTGACCGGAAGGGAAGGGAGTCACAGCGATGTCACTCGAAGACGTCAGGCCTGCACACATCAAGGGCTCCTGCCTGAGAGCGGGTCGCGGGGAGGCCCAGTTGGGGGTGCAGAAATGTGTTTCAGTGTCAAGCATGCTGACCAGAGCAGAGCCGCTCTCACCCACGGGACCAGGGTGGCTCTGGGCACCCAGAGGTGGAGAATTGGGGCGGGGGCTATGCTGGAGTAACGTGGAAAAACCTCCCCTCAGGGTGTCCCCTTGCTCAGCCTCATAATCCTCCCAGAAAATACCCAGGGTACGTGGCAGAGGCGGTGGCACGTGGGCTGTCAGCCCTGCAGAGCAGGCGTCCTGGAGAGGAGCGGCCCCATGAAGCCCCAGCCTCAGCACGTCCTCGGGCAGGAAGCCCCCCGAGTGCGGTGGCTGCAGGAAAGCCCTCAGCTCCAGACGGCTTGTGATCCACCAGCTGCAATGAAAGAGAAGCTGTGCAGACGGAACACAGACTCAGCCCAGGGTGAATTTATGCTGAAGGACAGGGGAATGTCAGCTGTGGTCTGGTTTCCCTTGCCCATTCCCGTCCCCATCCTGGCTCAGGTAATGCCTAGCGATTTATCTCCCAGTAAGTCTGTAAGCAGATGAATGTGGGAAAGGTTATGTAATTTGTGAATGGATGTACTTACCACCCACCCCTCACCATCACGTGTAAGCCTGAGGGGGCGGACCTTAGTTTTTCTAAATAAATTGTGACACACAGTTGAGGAACACGCCAAAAGGTCAGAAGTCAGTGTTGTTTGGAAGAACCATCGTACTGACCACTCGACTCCTGTGTGTCGGGAACAGCAGTTCTGGACACTGGCTGCCCGCTAGAATCATCCAGGGGTGCTTTAAAAAATCCCAATGATAGATGCCCACTTCCCCACCCCACTGTCAAATTAGCACCCCTGCGGGGGGGCGGGGGAACGCTTTCTTTGCTCTCACAGATGTTCCCAACGAACAGCTCACGGTGACCACTGCTGCGCCGAGGGGATCTCGCCCTCTGGTGCCGCTCAAGCCTGACTGACCACCAGAGTCACTAACCCTAACCCCCATGGCATTGTTTCACCAGCTCTTGGAGGCCACCTGGAAAAAAAGGTATTTTAAAAGATTCCGAGGGGGTTCTGAGGAAGAGCAGGTTTGGGAACCAATGACACAGAGGGACAAAAACGAATAAGGACGCAACAGTCCTGCCAACCGAGGAACAAAGAGACCAGTGTTCACCAGCACCTGCCTTGCCCCCCAACGGCCCCCCTCCCACAGGGGTCTCGTCTGGTCTCACGGAGGACCCCTGAGGTCAAGTTCCTATCTGCACCATGTAGGTGAGAAAATTGAGGCTGTAGGGCTCAGGCAGGGTGGGCTTGGCGGCCAGACCCTCCCTTCCCGCTGAGGTGATCAGCTCAGTCCTTCAGCTCCAGCATCAGGCGGGAAGAAAAAGCCGCTCAGCGAGCCCCACAGTCTCATGGGGTCACATCCCTGGAACGAATCAAATCACACACCTGCGTATGTACGTGTACGTATGTGTGTGTGGTGGTATGTGTCCTGGTGTGCGTACGTGTGGGTGTGCGCTCACGTGGGTGTATGTAACTCTCAAGTCTCGGCTTCTCACACTGAATCCTGCCCCATCCAGTAGCGTGATCCGAAGACTTTCTGCCCCAGCCTGACCTTCTAGATACTAGGTGTTGGGTCCATCCAGTGAAAAGATTCTTTAAGCTTCTAGAAGGTTTGGACTTGATAGAGAGCATGATGTGAGGCAGCGGTGTGGACAGGCCACATAAGGATCACTTCTGTGGCCTCTCCCAGAGCCGGGACCACCAGGGTGCAGGACAGACCAGCCAGCACATCCCGCCCTGTCCCAGCTCTTCACTTGCAAGTTGCCCTTTCCCAGCAGGGCTGTGCTGAGGGCTTCATTCTCCCGTGCAGCCTGCACACGACCTGCCTGCAGGGGCGGCGCAGCCCTCACCCCCCAGTGGCAGGAAACCAGTGACCATCCCCAGCCCACGACTGGCGGTGCAGCAGGCGTGTGGGTCCAGTGGTGTGACGCTGGGCAAGTCTTAAGCTCTGCGAGCCTTAGTTGTTTCCTCCGGAGAGCAGGTTCAGCACCAGTGGCACAGTGAGGCCAGAGGAGGTGATGGAAACAAAGACATTTCACAGTCAAGAGCATGGCCCTGTGTAGCTGCCGTGGCCGAGCTGACCGTGGAGGGTTTGTGTCTATAGCCTTGACTCAACAGTGAAGGGAGGAGGCCTGGGCCTGAGACCTGGGGGCTTCGGGGATGATTGAGGTAAGACCTGAGCTTATTTGGGGGTTTGAGAGAAAGGCTTTTACTAGACTGTGCTGTCTTTACCCAAGACGGCACCCACTGCCCAGGACTCCGGTCAGCAGGGCCCATTCCAAGGCAGTCAGCCTGCTGGGGTCAAAAGCGCCCCGACCCCTGTCTCTGACCCCGGGATGTTCATTCATTCTGGGGGAGAGTAAAGAAGCAAAGAAATAAATATCACAGTCAGAACTTCCCTGGTGGTCCAGTGGTTAAGAATCCGCCTTCCAGTGCAGGGGACACGGGCTCAATCCCTGGCTGGGGAGCTAAGATCCCACGTGCTACGGGGCAGCTAAGCCCACGTGCGCCACAACTGCAGAGCCCACGTGTTCTGGAGACCGTGTGCCACAACTAGAGAGAAGCCCGCGTACCGCAACTAAGACCCGATGCAGCCCAAAATAAATAAATAAGTATTTTTATAAAGAAATAAGTAAATAAATATCATGGTTTTCAGACTGTGGTCACTGCTCTGAAGAGGTCAAGCAGAGGCCGCGGCGGGGGCAGCAACTTTCCAGAGAACTGTGAACCACACGTCACTTTTAATTTTCCAGTGGCCACATTAAAAAAGAAACAATTACTTTTATTTAACGCAATATATCCAACATACTATCATTTCAACGTGTAATCAATATTTTTAAAGTACTGAAATATCTTACATTGCTTTTTCTTTGTTTCATATTAATTCTCCCAAATCTGGAGTGTGAGTTTGCACTCACAGCCCACCTCAGTGTGCACCAGCCATGACTCCTCCGAGGCTCAGAAGCTGCTGTGGCTCTGGCCTGGTGCTGGACGGCTCGGGCTGGAGAGGGGGTGGGGTGGGTTTTAGGTAAGGAACAGAGCAGTGCTCGCCTCCCGGAGAGGAGGGCTAGCTACAGCCAGGCCGATTGTGCCGGCCCGAGACTGCCCACAGCGGGCCGTCCACACCTTGTTGGATAAACACTCAGCCAACGGGGCCGGGCAGGGCAGGCCCAGAGCAAGCAGGGAGAGACAGAAACCCGGTGCCAATGGGGGGGCTACACGGGGGCAGGCAGCATGCCCTGTCCTCATTACCCGGGAGTCCCCACGTTCCTCTGACCCTGACAGCTGTCTGCCCTGGCCCTCCCAGGCCACAGCCAGCCCGGAGGACCCAGGAACGCAAAGGCCTGGGTACAAAGCCCAGGGGCGATTGTTTCCCCCACTATGCAGCCACTTTGTTCTTCTGCAAAAGAATCGATTCCCATTCCCCTCTCTCATTTTGGACATGTTTACAGACTTCAGAAGGAATATCTGAGCTAAAAATATGTAGAAGTATGCTTAGAAGAAACACCCCAAATATCGCCAATTTGAAATAGGAGCAAACAGAAGAAAGGAGAGGGGTTAGCTTACTTATAAAAGCAACACAGAGGTTTCCAGTTTCGGGTCTGACGTATAAAATCAACATACATTCACTGAAATACAAAGAGTAGAGAAATACATAAGAGCAAAAGTAAAAAGCCCTCGTCCTGCCCCTATCCTCACCAGAGGTGACCACTCTCAGATTTAACATTCACCCTTCCAAGGATTTTCTATGTATGTGTGTGTGTACGTGTGCATACGCACAGATACATGTGTGTGTTTCTTTCACACAAATAGAATTTTACTAAACATATTACCTTGTGGCTTGGGTTTTTTTCAATTAATAGTAAATGTGTTGTGGAAATTTTCAATTAATTATGAATATTAACTATTTATAATTCATTTTTTCAGATCAGAACATACAGATTTACCCAGAAATCCAGATTTTTATATGAACGATCCCAAATTTTAAGTTGCCAAATAGTTATTTTTATTTACTCACTGAACAAGCAGTGTTGACTTAAAACAATAAAATAGCCAGTTACTTTACAAGCAAAATGAGTTGACTTGGGAACAGCAACGAATTGCGATTTGGGACCTGCAATCCATGGGGAACCACAGGCAAGTCTGGAGAACAAAGAGAGGAAACTCTTTTATAGAGGAGAAGGGGAGTTGGAAGGGGCTGTTCTAAACAGAGTCCATTGGAGGAAACTGGGAGTTTGAAGTTTAGTGGTTTTTCACTGGCTGAGCTGTTGCCCCGTGGGGAGAAAATCTTCCTTCCTCCTGCTGGGTAGTAAGCGGTAACCGTCTCCTGCTGGGTCTGCAGCTGACGTGGAGTGACAGGATGTGAGAGCTCCCCCTTCTGGCCTCCTGACTCCATTTTAAATGATGTTTCTGTTCATTAAATTTCACAGCAGTATTAAAATAACAACAGAAATCTAACACAAAATATGTGCACAACCCCATTGCTTAATCAAATTACGTTTTCATGCATCCATATGCTTACTTAAGTTTTGAATAGTCACAGTTAATTCTGCATCTCTATTTTAATATTATCGTGTGTCTTTTTTCCACTTCGGCACAACTTTATTTCTCCATTCACCTTCCCTCTCATTTTGCCTCATCTCCATATACCCCATCTGGTAGCCAAAGTTAACAGAGAAGCAAACTACATGCTGCAGGCCAAGTCCGGCCAGCTCCCTGTTTTTGTAAATGAAGATGCAGTGAAACACAGCCACCTTATCTGTTTACATTTTGTCTATGGCTAATTTCACACTTCCAGGGCAAAACTGAATAGCTACACCAGAAGCCATCTGGCCTGAAAAGCCTAAAATATTTACTAGATGGCCCTCCACAGAAAAAGTTTGCTGGCCCCTAGTCTGGTGTGTGGGCTTCCATACATTTCTCCGTTCTCATGTGGACATATAGAAACAAATACATGAATATAGGTTTTGTTTTAGCCATTGTTTGCTTTTATAATAAAACTTGCTTTCTTTTTACTTAACAATATCTTGAGGACAGTCATTGTGCGTGTGTGTGTGTGTGTGTGTGTGTGTGTGGTATGATGATTAAGAATACAAGCTCTGGAGTCAGAAGCTTGGCTCTGCACGCACTAGCTCTACGACCTCTGGAAAACTGTCTGACTTCTCTGTTCCCCAATTTATTCAGCCATGTCATGGAGATGTTATAAATCATTGGGTTGCTGTGAGGATTAGACAAAATAACACATGTAAAATGCTTAGAACATTCAATAAACTCTTAGTAAACATCAGCTATTATTGTTCATTCAAAAATATGTATTGAGGAAATTCCACATAGTTGAAGTAATAGCAGCAGCATAAATCTGAATCTTCTGACATTTCCTTCAAAATATCAATAAAGAACAAATAGAACGACAGAAAACTCATGCCTAGGCATAACTATAAGAAAACATCCGAACCTTGAGTTACCTGTAAAACAAGAAGCAAGAAGGGGAATTTAAGCTCCTGTGAGACAAAGTTTTCAAAAATCAAACATCACACATCCTTTCCCCGCTGACGCCCCTCTTCCACAAACAAAAGCCACCAGGTAACGAAACTATGCTTTCCTTCACGTTGACACAAGAGGTCCCTCTTGGGCTAGGAATCTTGTGAAACAAGCCATACCTCTGTACACAGAAATGCAGGGGTGAGCTCACCATCTCTCTAAAACCACTACACAAAGGGAGAGAAAATGGGGATCAAACAATTCAGCTCATGAAAATTCCCAAAATAACCAATAGCAAAATAGAAGGAAACTGTAACTCCAAACTGAATCAAATATCTGCAAGTATTTGGAGATATGGAAACGAAGGGGAAAAAAAACTTGAATCAGAACAGAAATGAACAAAAAGCAGGAAGAAATAAGGGAACTCAGGAAACCATAGAAGAAAAATCAATAACCAATCAGAAATGAAGACTGAATGACAAGATGCACAAGGAAGAACAGATTTGAATGAAATTCATAAGGCGGGCAGGAAAATACAAAGAGAATTTAAAAATGAAGAAGTAAGAAGTGTTAGAGAGAAAGTGATCAAAATGGAAGAGATAATGTATGGAAAACTGGAATTCCTGAAGAAAATAAAACAAGGGAACAGAACTAAGACTTAAAACTATAATCCAAGAAAAGTTTCTGGAAATAAAAGAAGACCTAAATCTACATCTTGAAAGGGATCACGAGGTACCAGGAAAAACATAAGCCACGATGACCAAGTCTGAGACCGCCTAGAAAAACTATGAGATTTTGACGGTAAAGAAAAGGTCAAGGTTCCCAGGCAAAAAGGTCAAATACTTTCCAGGAGCAGAAGAATGAGACCAGCATCAAATTTCTCAAAATCCACAACAGTAAGCAAAGCGACAATGGAGCAGAAGTTTCAAAAAAGACAAGAAAGGAAACTGTGAACCAAGGGTTGTGTAGCCACTCACACTGTGATCTTACCTCAAAGGGACCCTGTACCTTTGAGCCCAACATGAGGGATGTACCAGAAGCTTCATCCAACCAAGAGATGACAGGAACTTCAGCAAAAAAGATGGATGGTGTGATCTTTTAATGCCCTGACCTTGGATCTAACATAAGAAAAAAGTGAGTGGTGGGACTTCCCTGGCCATCCACTGGTTAAGACTCCACGCTTCCACTGCTGTGGCCTGGGTTCCATCCCCAACTGGGGAACTAAGATCCCGCAAGCCGCGTGGCGTGGCCAAAAAAAAAAAGTGAGTGGAAGAATGTACTTTATATGTATTTTCTGACCAAGTAGAAATAATGTAACTTCTAAAATGTGAGGAGGTGGGAGAGAAGGAGGCGGGAAATCTCCCTGATTGTGTATCAGCGACAGTACAAGTTAGGGTAACATTCAATCTAGGTGAGCACAGCTCTTTCCTGCTGAGCCAAGCTTGCCTCCCATGTGCCATTTCGTGTCCTAGAATTCTCTTCTCCCTGTTGGCCCCCCACCCATGATCCCCACATCAGAACACATGTAGGTGCCCGGGCTACAGCGCCCCACCGAGAAGGAAGCCGATATTCTGGAAGGTGAGCATTCTGAGCACCTGGCAGGGGCCTGGAGCAAAGGATGTTCCAGGAAAGCCTCCAAGTCCCCCAGCTCTCCTCACAGAGGCTGCCCTCATGGAAGGAGGATCCCCTGTCCTCACTCGTCCCCCAGTGTTGCTGTACATATTTATAGAGCAGCTGGTGGGGGGCGGGGGACAGGTCTCGGTGACAGCAGGGCTCCCTGGCCGGGGAAATGGCCTCTGACCAGACCTTACACACCAATGCTGTTGGCATCACCTGGAGCTCCTGGTGGACCAACTCGGCCACCAAAGGGGGGCTGGAGGGAGCCACCAGGGCCACCAGGAGGCCAAGCTCTGTGTCTCTCCTCAGAGACAGGAGAACACCTTTCTTTCTGCTGTGCTGCTTCTTCTCAGTCGCATTCTCTCTGTCCAGCCATCAGTCACTCAATAATATTGATTCTGCACCAGTTCTGGGCTGGGCCGTGTTTGGGGTCCTGGGGATACACAGGTGAATAAGGCAGGTGCTGATCCGAGTCATAGGTAGTATGTAATGTGTAGAGACAGACGCACAAGCAGAACAACTCCACATAAAGTTGCAAAGGTAGGACAGAAGCACACACTGAGGGCTGAACTGAGCAGAGTCTTGGAGGACAGGTCAGTCGGGTGCAGGAAGGCGGGAGGGTATGTCAGGTGCAGGGGAGCTCAGGGCCTGAAGCCCAGGCCTTGCAGAAACGTGCACTACTTGCTAGGGTCTCATGGAAGGGCAAGCGGTGGCGAGAGGGTGGCCAGCAGGTCGCTGGAGGGCCAAGGGAAGGGGACTTCTCAAGCCTGTAGGGGGAGCTCTCACGCCCAGCGTGTGTGGGACCAGCATCCCATCCCTTGTGCTGTGGGACCAGCCCCTCCCAACTCCCCCCTTTTCCTTCCTTCTAGATTTGCCTATGGTCCACCATAGCTTGCATTTCCTGAATTGCAATTCCTCTGGCTACTCCCACATAAACTTGCTTTTGCTGGTAAAATACCTGGCTATTATTATATTACTGAAGTTGACAGTAGCAACAAAGAAGGAAGCAGAGTTGAGTCTGGTCTTGAATATTTCGAAATCGAGGTACCTAAAGCTCCTGCAAGGGTGAAGTCCAGGAGAGAGCTGGACAGCAGGGGCTACAAACAGAGATACGTGGGAGAAGGCTGTATCTAGGTGGCATGAGGGTCAAGTGCCCATTCGTTGCACCACACATAATGAGACCCCACCAGGAAAAGCAAAACCGTGCGCCCCCAAAGACTTGATTTTCTGGCGTGGGAAGGGAAGATGAACATAATAAACACAATAATAAGGAAATTACATAGTATGTTAGAAAGTGGAAACTGCTATGAAAAAAAATGCAGAGAAGGGTGAGGGCCAGAAGGTGGAGAAAGAGGCAGAATGCTGTGGTATTACAGAATGTGACCCCCAACAGTGCAGGCAGCACCCAGGACGTGCTCCTAGCCAGCAGACTACAGCAGAGCTGACAGAAGGCTGCTCCTACCGTTAGGTCATATGAGACTCCACCCCAGCAGACCCGGGCCATAGGCTCTCCACTGACCCTGAAGGAGCATGAAGAGGGCCACATGGCAGGGAACTGTGGGCAGCCTCCCAACAGCCCAGAAAAAGCTGGCCCTCAGTCACACAGCCACCAGGAAAGGAAGCCTGCTAACAACCACATGAGTGTGGAAGAAGATCCTTCCACAGTCTCGCCTCCAGCTGAAAACACAGCCCGCGGACACCATGACCGCAGCCTTGCCAGACTGAGCAGAGGACCACCTAAGCCTCGTTGGACTCCTGTCCCACAGGAACTGTGATATAACAAACACGTATTGTTTTAAGCTGCTAACCTTGTGATAACCAGGAAACTAATACACACAGGGTAGTCAGTGGTCAGGGGTCCCCTCTAGGAGGTGAGCTCTCAGTAGATGGAAGTGGGAGTTAGCCAACCAGACAGCTGGGGACAAGTGTCCCAGGCAGAGGGAGTGGCCAGTGCAACTGAACGCATGCCACAGCGTGCCTGCTGCCTCTAAGGAACTCAAACAGGTGGCTGGCGGGGAGGGCACGAGTGAGGGAGGGGGCTGGGGTGAGTGGGGGGAGCCACAAGAAGAAGGAAGGGGTGCGGGGGGAGCGAGGGGGGCTGAAGTGAGTGATGGAGTACAGGAGGAAGGGAACGGGCGCAGAGGTGACTGAGGTGCAGCTAATGGGAGGGTGGCTGCGTGAGGGGGCGTGTGGGACCCCAGCGGAGTCGGATGAGGTGGCTCGGGGGCGGAGTCCACCGTGGTGCACCACCGAGATGCTGGGGCCTCGCCACCTAGAGCGGCACCGGAAACGGCCGGCTGGGAGCGGGCTCTTCCTGCGGGCACCGAAGGCGAGCGGGCGGGTGGGCCAACGGGGATCGCCTGAAATGGGAAACCAGCTGAGGGGCGGAGCCCTCCCGGGAGCACCACAGAGAGGCCCGGGCCCTCGCCTCCTAGAGCGACGCCGGAAGGGACGGGGCCAGAGGCGGGCCCTTCCGGCCGGCGCATGGGCGGGGTTGCTCGGCTGTGCAGCTTCTCGGCGCTGGGCAGCTGGGGAGCGGCGGGACTCGGGGACCCTGCGAGGGGCGCGCCCGCCCCAGCCTCCATGCAGGAATTCACTGCGTCCCTCTGGCGTCGCGTGGGCCCCCTGCCCAGAGCAACGGCACTCCTTTCTAGGCTCCTGGGCGCCACGGGGAGGAGGGCGAGGCTCGAAGACCAGCTCCGTGCGGATCGAGGTGGAGTCCCCGGGCCCAAGGCTGGCGAGGCTCTGTCAGGCGACGCCCTCTCCTTGGCTTCGACACCGCTGCGGGCCCACACACTGCTTGGGTGCACGTTTGCCCTTGGATCTCCCACCACTAGTAATCCAGCCTCTCCCTTAGACCCCGGCTTCTGAGGACAAGTGAGGTTACCACGGAGTATCCTGCTGCAGGGGGATACCCAAAGCTTCATGTTACAAGAGGCCTGGCACAGAGAGTGAAGGAGCTACACTGGAGTCGCACAGCAGGTACCAGCACCCCGGCCTTTAGGCCAGGGTTCTCGTCTGCTCTGACAAGGTGGATTGAGTTTTCTCCGTGGCTGTAGCAGTCCTCAGGCCTACAGGCCTGTGAAACGAAAAGACCAAGACAATGACCTCAGGTCTACGCCGCTTTTAATAATTAAATATTTTATTCCTTGGTGTGCACGGGACTTAGAGAAGTGAGTACGTCCAGTCTCTGCCATTAAGCACCTGCCAGCTTGAGTTAGGCAGACGACGATTATCTAGAATGTTTCCTGAGCAGCAGTATGTGCAGGCTACAGCCAAGTAACTAGGGATTCAAGGATGAAAAAGACACGATCCTTGCCCTGAAGAGCCCTCGGCTCGTCGGGAGACTGCCACGTCAGTGACAAGCCACACGTGGAGTGACGGGAGTCCTGGTGGGGGCACAGTTCTTGGAGCACAGCCGGCAGTTGTCGGGCTCAGTGGGTTCAAGGACCACCCCTCTCCATCAAGTGGGTCAGCACAGAGCCAAGCTGAGTTTGCGCCTTCCCTGGGGAGCCGTGGGCCAGAGGGCTGATAGCACTTTCCTGTTGGTTCTTGGTTCTCATCTGTTTCCTACACCTGAGCTCAAACTCCAGCCTGGCTGACTGGGGCCGTGATCCTCTGCCCTGGTTCCGCCTACCTCCGCGGCAGAGATGCTCCCATATTTGTGCATGCTTCCCTCAGCCTAGATGGCCTTCCATCACCCTCAGTTCTGGCTCTCACCTGATGCTACCTCCCAGAAGCTACCTCCAATAGAGCCTTCAGAGAATGACGTTTACCTGAATCCAAGTCAGGTGTATCTAAGCATTTTCGTTTAGAAGAAACCAGACTCTCAAACTCTTGTCAAGTTGGGAAACCTGTCCAGTCATTTTATGCGTTGCCTCTGTGCATGGGAGAGTGGGTGAAAGCCCAAGTACCCCCTTTAACTCAAAGGGAATTCAAAGCATTTGTACCTCAAAACGTATGTCACTTGGGACATTATCACCCAGAGCACCACGTTTTAGGGTGAGACAGCCTGTCAGGAGATGGACCTCCCAGTAGATCGGGCGACCAGCACAGGTCATGGGAGGTCTTCTCAGGGATGACTTGAGGACTCAGAACACGATCTGCTTTCTTTGGAAAGTGTTTTCTCCTAATCTTGTGGAGGATTTCTTCTGCTAGCAGTTAAAGAGCCTGAAGCTTGTCAAGGCTTTATCCTGGAATTGCATTAGTTAGCGCTGAGGGAAGAGGCAGGTCAACAAAACTCAGAAATAATACAGAAAAGCAATAGATGAAGGTTCTTAACCAATGAGACGTGAGCCATGCTGGTGACGCTTCTACAAGCACCTACCACTGGAACCGACTGATTCCTGTTTGAACTCTTGGTGAAGTTGGAATTCTTTTAGATGGGATTAGAGACAGAGCATGCCAGATTTTTTAGACAATGCAAGCAAGATCGTAGTTGATTGTTCCCTGGGGTTTTGGCCTTCAGTGGATGAGTTGGCTCCAGTTAAGTGCCACAAGGAGAATGGGAACCGGGTAAGGGAACCAGGGAGTGGGGTCAGGGAGGACTGCCTGAGAAGGGCCCTCAGAGCAGAGCTCTGAATGAGTGAGGGGCCAGCACCACCAACACCTCCTCTCAGGACCTGTTTCTAGGAGCACCCAGGTGCTGAGGCAGGAAGGAATGTGTGGCAAACCTAAGGATGGCTGGGGCGGGGGGGAAGCACAGGGGCAGCAGTGTGAGGGGAGCCAGTGGGGATTTGGGCAGAGATGTGACGGGGGTTCACTGGCTGCTCTGTGGAGGATGGACCCGGGGAGGGCCGGGGTGAGGGTGGGAGCGAGTTTCATCCAGCTCAGAATCCAGGCTCCAAGTGATGGGAGGTACCTTCCATGAGGGTCACATGTGGCTCCCACAGCCTGTAACTCCAAAAGCACGTTGTCTGGCCCCAAATACAAGAAGTGGAGAAGGAGCAAGTAAAGGGCTGGGAAAACTCCAGTTTGGGGACCACGCGGCAGTCGTTGGTCCATGGTACACATGAGTCCTACTGGACGCAGGTGTGGAGATGCTGGCCCCTGGCAGAGGAATAAGAATTCCTTGGTTGGGACTTCCCTGGTGGTGCAGTGATTAAGAATCTGCCTGCCAATGCAGGGGACACGGGTTCGAGCCCTGGTCTGGGAAGATCCCACATACCGCAGAGCAATGAAGCCCATGCACCACAACTACTGAGCCTACATTCCAAAACTACTGAAGCCCGCGCGCTTAGAGCCTGTGCTCCACCACAAGAGAAGCCACTTCAGTGAGAAGCCCGTGCACCGCAACGAAGAGTAGCCCCCGCTCGCCACAACTAGAGAAAGCCCGCACGCAGCAACAAAGACCCAACGCAGCCAAAAATAAATTAATTAATTTATTAAAGGAAAAAAGAATTCCTCAGTTAGCAACTGAGTAAACGATGATGCCATCTACTGAGATGAGGAAAACTGGGAACAGTGAGGTTGTGGGGGGTGGGTTTCTGGGAAATAAGTGCTCTGTTTGGTCATGTCCAGCCTGAGACTCGTTAGATGTCCAGGTGGGATACGTGAGCAGGGAAGGGAATGGGGCCATGTTCCCATGCCTCCCCCACCCCTTCCCTGCCCATCTGCCCCTTCATAACTCAGCACTCAAAGACCTCATGGCTGTGTTCCTCCCAAACACTCGTTTAATCTAATGTTTGTGGTCTTGTTTCTCTCCAGCCTCAGAAGGGTTGTTGGTGCTCTTCTCTTTGTTGCAGAGTTTCTGTTCCAGAACTGCAGTTACCAGCTTGGGAAAATACAGTGTTGTGTCTAAAGCAAGACCTTTCTGAAGAAGTGGAGTTACAAGGAAATTCGTAAGGCTGGAGAATTTTGCTGCTGGTCATTCTCCTTGGCCCTTGCCGGCTTCCAGTGGTCCTTCCTCTCTCCTGGGGACAAGAAGGATGGAAAAGCCCACAGGCAAAAAAAAGAAGGCACAGACCCCAGAGGAAGAAGTACGTGTTCAGAAGGACACTCCCAAGGAAGATAAAGCATCTAGGAAAAAGAAGCCAAACCAGAGATCCACTTTGGCCAAAAAGCACAGTAAGGAACCCAGCCTGAGTCGTGAGGACGAGGAACACATGTTTGAGGCCTTCAGTGCTACATTTAAAGATGACTTTGAGGGGGTTCCTGTGTTCACTCCCTTCCAGAGGAAGAAGCCCTACGAATGCAGCGAATGTGGGCGCGTCTTTAAGCACAAGACGGATCACGTTCGCCACCAGAGAGTCCACACTGGAGAGAAGCCCTTCCAGTGCGCCCAGTGTGGGAAGACATTCAGGCACAGCTCCGACGTGACCAAGCACCGGAGGATTCACACCGGAGAAAAGCCCTTTAAGTGCAGTGAGTGCGGCAAAGCCTTTAACTGTGGCTCAAATCTCCTAAAACATCAGAAAACCCACACTGGAGAGAAGCCGTACGAATGTAAGGAATGTGGGAAAACCTTTGCCTACAGCTCATGTCTTATTCGCCATCGGAAACGTCACCCACGGAAGAAGCACTGAGTGTGGGCAAGCCATCCAGACTCAGAGCTTTGTGCCCGCGAAAACTGTCCTGGCAGGCCTGCCTGGGGCTCCTCCTCCCTGGCGTCTGATCGGGCTGGGGGTCCTGCCGTCACCAGGAAAACCACCCCAGCCAGGTCAGCAAACACCGGTGTGGCCAGAGACCTTTCTGGTCTAGAGAATCTCCAGGGCAAGACATCATGATAACAAGGCAGCTCCTCACAGCTGTGGCACCAGGGAGGCGAGTGTACAAACTGCTGTCCAGGGGACAGGCTTCAGACCCGAGCACAGTCAGCACCTCCCACTGCCACCTCCGCCTGTGACTCCCATGCTGGCTTCAGCCCTCCCACCGGCTCCTTTGAAGACTGTGCTGCAGACCTTTGGCCCACTGGGTCCCAAGTCCATCTCCATGCAGCCCGGCAGGAGGCCTGTGGCCCTGAGCTGGATGGCAGTGCTTCCGCAGCGAGCACTGGGGACCCCAGTGTCCCCCTGGCTGGCTCTGGTGGCGGTGCTCTGCTTTGTCCTCTGCCTTCCCTCCTCTCTGGAGAACCATTCCTTGAACTTGGCCCCTGCTCCCAGGAACTGGGCTCTCTGTGTGTCCTCCCACATCAGCCATCATCCCAGCTGAGCAGCCTTGACTTACCAGGTGGACCACTCAGGACACTAAATGCTGCCACTGTGGGCGCTTCCTGCCCTGGCCGTGTGAGGCCCCGGGATGTTGACAGCAGCTTGGATGCAGCCTTTGCCTGCCATGCGGCCTTTCAGACACGAGACAGTGGGCCTGCCCCCCAGGGCCAGCTCTCCGTGCAGGTTAGTTCCACTTCTCTGTGCTTGGCCCCCAGCTTCCATCCTACCCCCTTCACATCCACATGCTGTGCCTGCCCTTGGTTTCCCTCCAAGAGTGGTCTGGATGGGCTCCATGTTCTCCTGGGCGAGGGTGTGGTTTGTCCCAGAATTCCAGCACAGTATAAGAGGGGTGAGGTGACTGTTATCCAGGAAGTAATAGGGCTTTTTATCAGGAAAATGTTGACACCTACATTTTCAGCTCTTTAGACCCAGAAAACTAATAATGGCCTTGATCTTGGGGGCCCCACCATCAGGAGACAGGAGAGAGTGCTCCCAGTGGAAACATCCCTCCAGGTTAAGATTTGTACTCTTGTTCTTTCTAAAAGCTATGACGTTATAACAGCTCTACCTGAGCTCGCACCTCTGCTTCACAGCTCGGCAGGCCCTCCTCCTACCCCGACAGGCAGGCCCCAGGTGTGACCTGTGATCCTGCTCTCACAGTCCCGGAACTGGAGATGTGATGAGGCAAAGTTGTTCAAACAGGTGCCAGGGTCTGGCTCAGGGAAAACACACCTGTGATCCTGGGTGGGGAAAGGTTGCTATAAAGGAGGTCACTGGGACATTTGGCAAACGTTGGGTCTAGACTGTCCACAGGGGAGGTGGGGGGGCACATCAGTGTCAAAGCTCCCTGGTTTGATGGCCTGCAGCCATCCCAGACAACGTCCTTGTCATGAAAGATGCATGCTGAGGTCTTAAGGGCCACAGGGTCATGACATCTGCAGTTTGCTCTCAAAGGCTGAGCAAAGAAGCAATAACAACAATGCAGATTGGCAGGTTGACAAACACTTTCTGTTAAGGGACAGATAATAACTGTTCTTGGCTTTGTAGCCATAAGGTCTCTGCCACAACTCAGCTCAGCCATGACATGCCATAGCAATTACAGCACAGAAACGGCCAATAAGCCTTTATTTACAGAAGCAGGTGGTGGGCCGGATTTGGCCAGTTTCAGATGAAGGGTATGTGACACGTTCCAGGGGTGTCTGCATCTGCTTCGGTTTGGTTTGGTTTTTATTTATGATGGTTTATAATATACCATGATGGATATATTGTTATATATAAAATATTGTATAAATGTACCGTAAATTACAACACATCACATGTACTATAGAAAAATTCTCATTTTCTATGTTATTATGTTTCCACGTTAATACCAATGGGAAGCATTTTTCGTGGCTGCGTAATGATCCATTAAATAAAATGTTGACTTAACCTTCTCCTAACAGAGGCATGTAGGCTGTTTCCAGTTTAGGTCAATAAAAACAAGGCAGTAAACATCTCCACATTTAGGGCCAACAGGACGGGTTGCCAGAAATGAGCTGACGGGGAGATCATTCTGGCAAATTACCTTCCCCCAGGTTGTGCTGCATAAGTGCCCCAGCAGTGCACAGGTAGCAGGTGGGTTTTAATCTCGCCAATTTGATGGGAGAGAAGAAGCATTCTAATCTGGTGTCTTCGAGTTCTAGAGAGGAAGCAGGTGGCAAAGAGCATAGTCTCTGGAGCCAGGGGTTACTGACTCGACCCTCGTGCCTTGGAGATGTGGGACCTTGGGCCCGTCCTTCACCTCCTTGTGCCTATGGTTCCTCAGAGATGACTTGGAGGCATTGACAGTGCTCAGCCTGGTCAGTGACTGTGTGTGACCTCAGTGCCGTGCTGACCCCCAGTTCAGCCGCTGTCAACTCCGGTCACGTGTTAGTGTCCTTAGTGAGGGGACATTTTTCCACAGGCATGAGAGGCGGCTGTGCAAGCAGATAGCCGTCAGTCCCTCTCTCGAGAGAATGAAATCAGCCAGGAAAACAAGAGAGACATGAGAAAATAAATCACACAATCAAACTAAAATCAGTCCACCGTCTTTTTTGCCTCCTGTCATTTTGGTTCAGACAGACAGGCTCATTTCCCATTTCTTCTGAGTTAACCATTATGACACCACATCACCACCAAGCACTGAACCCAAATCTTTCAGATAAATCTGTTTTGATGGGTTTTTTTGTTTTTTGGGTTTTTTTTCTATTGCTCTTCAAATGAAACCCAAATTCCAGAAAAAGAAAACCTTCTAAGTAGCCTGAGTCAAAGAAGAAAAACATAGGCTTCCCTGGTGGCGCAGTGGTTAAGAATCCACCTGCCAATGCAGGGGACATGGGTTCGAGCCCTGGTCTGGGAAGATCCCACATGCCACGGAGCAGTAAGTCCGTGCACCACAACTGCTGAACCTCTGTCTAGAGCCCATGAGCCACAACTTCTGAGCCCACGCACCACAACTACTGAAGCCCCCTGTGCTCTGCAACAAGAGAAGCCACCACAATGAGAAGCCCGCGCACCACAACAAAGAGTAGCCCCCGCTCACTGCAGCTAGAGAAAGCCTGCACACAGCAACGAAGACCCAACACAGCCAAGAATAAATAAATTTTTTAAAAGAGAGAAGAAAAAAATATAATGAAAGTTATAAAATACTTAAACCTGGATGATAATGAAAATACAACTTGCCAGAAATTCTGGTGTAACTAAAGCCAAACGGAAATTTGTAGCCTTATGTGACCAGCAGAAGAGCTGGAAATCAACAAGCTAAGCATCCAACTTTAAAAGTGAAAAAAGGCCAACAGAATAAACTCAAAGTAGAATGGAGGCAATAAATTATAGAAATTAATACGACTAATGGGAATGGAGAGCATTTTTAATAAAAGTTGGTGCTCTGACAGGACTATGAAAATTGACATTCCCTGGCAGTGGAATCCAGAAAGAGAGAAGGAAGGAGCAAAGGAGCTCCTTTAGGAGTGAGAAGGAGAGCTCCATTAGGAGTGAGAAGGGGAGGATAATGGCAGATACATCAGAGATTAGAAGGATAAACTGTCGAACCAAGAGATGTGAGAACTCAAATGAAGTGGGTTATAGAAGAAAGATGAGTTACTGAAGCCAACTCGAGGAGATAGCCTGAAGAATCCTCTAACCAGACAGATTGCTTTCATAGATGACATAAATTCAGAGACGCATAGACGACATAAATTGCAGAGGAAAGAACACTCCCAAATTTGTTCTACGAGGCCACCATTACCCTGATACCAAAACAAGACAAAGATACCACTAAAAAAGAAAATTACAGGCAATATCACTGATATTATGCAAAAATCCTCAACAAAATCACTAGCAAACCAAATCCAACAATACATTAAAAGGGTCATACACCATGATCAAGTAGGATTTATCCCAGGGATGCAAGGCTTTTTCAATATTCGCAAATCAATCAGTGTGATACACGACATTAACAAACTGAAGAATAAAAACCATATGGTCATCTCAATAGATTCACAAAAAGCTTTTGATAATATTCAGCACCCGTTTATGATTAAAAAAAAAGAAAACTCTCCAGAAAGTGGGCACAGAGGGAACATACCTCAACTTAATAAAGGCCATATATGACAAACCCACAGCTAACATCATACTTAGTGGTGAAAAGCTGAAAGCATTGCCTCTAAGATCAGGAACAAGACAGGATGTCCACGCTGGCCACTTTTATTCAACATAGTTTTGGAAGTCCTAGCCACGGCAATCAGAGAAGAAAAAGAAATAAAAGGGATCCAAATTGTAAAAGAATAAGTAAAAATGTCACTGTCTGCAGATGACATGATACTATACATGAAAATCCTAAAGATGCCACCAGAAAACTGCTAGAACTCATCAATGAATTTGGTAAAGTTGCACAATAAAAAATTAATACATAGAAATCTGTTGCATTTCTATAACAACAAAAGATCAGAAAGAGAAATTAAGGAAACAGTCCCATTGCCTACATATCAAAAAGAATAAAATACCTAGGAATAAACCTACCTAAGGAGGTGAAAGACCCGTACTCCAAAAACTACAAGATGCTGATGAAAGAAATCAAAACTGACACAAACAGATGGAAAGATATACCATGTTATTGGACTGGAAGAATCAGTATTGTCAAAATGACTATACTCCCCAAGGCAATCTACAAATTCAAGGCAATCCCTATCAAATTACCAATGGCATTTTTTGCAGATCTAGAACAAAAAAACCTTAAAATTTGTATGGAAACACAAAAGACCCTGAATAGCCAAAGCAATCTTGAGAAAGAAAAACAGAGCTGGAGGAATCAGGCTCCCTGACTTCAGACTATACTACAGAGCTACAGTCATCAAAACAGTATGGTACTGGCACAAAGACAGACTTATAGATCAATGGAACAAGATAGAAAGCCTAGAGATAAACCTACACACCTATGGTCAATTAATCAATGCAAAGGAGGCAGGAACATACAATGGAGAAAAGACAGTCTCTTCAATAAGTGGTTCTGGGAAAACTGGACAGCTACATGTAAAAGAATGTAATTAGAACATTTTCTAACACAATATACAAAAATAAACTCAAAATAGATTAAAGACCTAAATGTAAGATCGGATACTATAAAACTCTCAGAAGAAAACATAGGCAGAACGCTTTTTGACATAAACTGCAGCAAGATGTTTTTGAATCCACCTACAGTAATGAAAATAAAAACAAGAATAAACAAATGGGACCTAATCAAACATAAAAGCTTTTGCACAGCAAAGGAAACCATAAACAAAACAAAAAGACAACCCACGGAATGGGAGAAAATATTTGCAAACGATGCAACTGACAAGGAATTAATCTCCAAAATATAGAAACAGCTCATGTGGCTCAATATCAAAAAACCCAATAAAAAAAATGGACAGGGCTTCCCTGGTGGCGCAGTGGTTGAGAGTCCGCCTACCAATGCAGGGGACACGGGTTCGTGCCCCAGTCCGGGAAGATCCCACATGCCGTGGAGCGGCTGGGCCCGTGAGCCATGGCCGCTGAGCCTGCATGTCCGGAGCCTGTGCTCCGCAACGGGAGAGGCCACAACAGTGAGAGGCCCACATACCGCAAAAAAAAAAAAAAAAAAAAAAAAAATGGACAGAAGACCTAAATAGCCATTTATCCAAAGAAGACATACAGATGGCCAAAAAGCAGATGAAAAATGCTTAACATCACCAATTATTAGAGAAATGCAAATGAAAACTACAATGAGGTTTCACCTCACACTGGTCAGAATGGCCATGATCAAAAAGTCTACAAATAATAAATGCTGGAGAGGGTGTGGAGAAAAGTGAACCCTCCTGCACTGTTGGTGGGAACGTAAATTGGTGCAGCCACTATGGAGAACAGCATGGAGGCTCCTTAAAAAACTACAAATAGAACTACCATACGACCCAGCAATCCCACTATGGGGCATATATCCAGAGAAAACCATAATTTCAAAAGATACATGCACCCCAATATTCATTATAGCATTATTTACAATAGCCAAGACATGGAAGCAACCTAAATGTCCATTGACAGAGGAAAAGGTAAAGGAGATGTGGTATATATATATACAATGGACTATTAGCCATAAAAAAGAATGAAATAATGCCATTTGCAGCAACGTGGATGGACCTAGAGATTATCATACTAAGTGAAGTAAGTCAGAAAGAGAAAGACAAGTATCATATAATATCACTTATTTGTGGAATCTTAAAAGAAAATGATACAAATGAACTTATGTACAAAACAAAAATAGACTCACAGACTTAGGAAACAAACTTACGGTTACCAAAGGGGAAAGGTGGGGGGGGGGATAAATTAGGAGGTTGGAATTAACATATACACACTACTATATATAAAAATTGATAACTGACAAGGACATACTGTAGAGCACAGGGAACTCTACTCAATACTCTGTAATGACCTATATGGGAAGAGAAACTGAAAAAGAATATATATATATACCCACACATATATGTATGTATAACTGAATCACTTTGCTGTACACCTGAAACGAACACAACATTGTAAATCAACTATACTCCAATATAAAATAAAAATCAAAGAACAAAACAGTCTATAGCAAATTAAACCTTAAGGTTAAATGTTAAACCGCGTTCTCTTTGAAAAAGAGCAGTACAGAGCTTCTGCCATCACTATTAATATTCACGTGGACCTTCCTGGACCAGGGCTTGAACCCGTATTTCCTGTATTGGCAGGCAGATTCTTAACCACTGCACCACCAGGGAAGTCCCAAGTTTTGAAGCACTTTCCTTGAAATCTTGTTGCCACCCAGGGTGGGATACATGGGTTGAGCCACAGCCCGCGCCCCCTTCCCCACCTTGCTCTCCTCCAGCCCCTGTGGCCGTTATCCCCACCAAGTACCAGCCTCCGCGTGTCCATGTGCCCAGAGCCTGGCCTTATTCACACCGTTGGCATTGCCCAACTGTTGATAATTTCCCAATTATCAACCAGGTGATAATTGCGCTTCTTTATTTATTCAAAAGGTATTTCTGTCCTTTTTCGGCTGTGAAAGCGGATCCGCCCCAAAGCAAGAAGTTCCTGATGAAATATGCATGAAAAAGAACCTCACAACTAGCAAAACTTCCACGTTCCTGAGCTCCAGGGAGGAACAGAGATCAAGAAGGAAGGGAAGAGAAAGGCTGTGGTAAGAAAGGACACCCCTGCGGTGCACATGCTAGGCTGCAGGAGGGGCGTGCGGGGACACGGCGCGGAGGGCTGTCACTGCAGCGCGGGCGCTGTCACTACAGGGCAGGCATTGTCACCGCAGGGCAGGTGGCCAGGCAGCAGACACTCCACCCTCGGGCAGTGCCTGCCGTCGGGTCAGGTGGAGGTGGAGGGAAGTGTTCCATCTGATAGGCCGCGTGAAGGCAGTGAGATGAAAAGGGGAAGCAACCGCAGGGAGCTGTCTCGAGATTCTGAGGCGCTCAGCCCCTGCCCCTCAGCCAGGAGTGCTGTAGGACAGGCTCCAGGAGGAAACAGCTCAGGCCAAGTCAGAACCTCCTTGGCCTCGGAGCTTGTCCCGGCAAACGCCCTTCAGGTTGTCCCCTCCCCACTGAACACGGGAGAACGGTTAAAGCAGCGACCGCAGAAACACGTCAGGGCACCTGAGTTACCGCGCAGGCTCCCCGCTGCCGGGGCCAGCACGGAGGGCGCTGGGACGGCATGACCTGGCGTCAGAGCGAAGGCACAGAGGACCTTGAACGGGCGTGGGGACACCTGCGGATGTCCCGGGGACGTGACGTCTGTGGTCCTTCGTGCCAGACCCTGTGCCCTGAGGGAAGCTGGCGGTGCGGGCCACGGAGCAGGCGGGGCTGACGGGCTTCAGCCCAGGTCGCCCTCGCCAGGTCCACTGCACCCCTGGCGAGGCTCTGGGCACCAGCATGTCACCTGGGCTTTATTTCTAATGGCCGCTCATGTCTGTCCCCATTTTGGGCACCGAGATGTGATCATTCCTTTCTTCTGCCGGTGAGCTAGACACCAAGACGCGCTGCAGAGTGACACTGGGCTGGCCTGGGCCCTGGGGGCAAGGCCAGGGCTCCGAGTCGCCCTGCTTGCAGTGGAAGCCCCTGGTGCTGGGGCACTTGGGCATTTGCTCTGGAGCAGCACAGACAGAGGTCATGGTGAGGGTGGGGTTTTCAATGAGCAAAGATGGCGGGGTAAAGGGGGTGTCTCGAGGCCCACGGAAACAGTGTTGGGACCAGAGAGGGAAATGGCGGGGGACAGGGCGGGAGTGACCCGGGATCCACTGCCTGGGGTCAGGGCTGTGCTCTGAGAGGCAGCCGGTGTCTTCAAGGACCCCTGCCCCGAGCTCGAAGTTCACTGCCTCCTGGCTGCTTGCGCACAAACTCCAGCCACCTGTCAGCAAAGCCGGGAGCCGGAGGTCCTCCCCTTGACCAGAGCCCCTACAGGATCCAGGCCCAGCCACAGGGCGAGGCTGACACTGCGGACTCCACGGACGGGGATTTCCAAGGCCTGAGGACAGCCGTCCCTTGGGGTGAGCTCCCGGCGCCCCGGCCCCACTGCCCACAGCGATCTCGGCACTGGGCCGCCCCGGTGTCAGGTACGTCCGACACAACCTGTGAGCTCCCTGAGGGCCCGCGTGGCCTGTGTCCCTGCAGCCTCACCCACGCAGCATTCTGGTCCCGTTTGCCTTTAGTGTCCTGCCTCTTGGTGTTACTGCGTGTTTGTTTCCTGGAGAGCTTCAGCACTGGGGGTGCTGCTCTCCTCATGCCCCCCTGGTGGACCGAGGTGGCCATGGGCTACAAACGCCTGTGCACAGCGGGTGGCCTTGGGCCTGTGCTGGGGCGGACGCTTTCCCCAGTCTAGTGTTTCTGACTGTTATTTTTAGTCCTAGAAATGCAACTTTCCAACTAGTCAAATTTGTTGAACTTTTACTTGATTATATTTTCACATCCTTCAGTCCGTGGAAAGCAAGTGTGGTCTACCTTTGGGGTAGATGTTCTCTTTTGTTCTCTCCTCGCTTTCCCGGGGCTTGCTTTTCACGCGGTGTTCTCTTAACCCAGACGGCTGTTGCGCTGGTCCCCACGTTTCTTCCCAGATGCCCTGGGCATCCGTCAGTGCTTCCTTGTCCTGCTGCCTCTGGATCTTGTTTTCTCCTACAATAAACATCTGTTCTGACCTGTTCACTGCATTCAGCTGCTCTCCCCACAGTCAAGAGTCCCCAGGGAGGTGCCACTGCCTCAAGGGAGAGACCATCTCCCAGCTCAAGGTCTGGCCCAGGCCTGCAGAGCCAGAGGCCCAGCTGGTCACTGCCTCTGGATGTGTCTCTTGGGGGCCGCCTCATCTTAACCAAACTTGTAAGAGACCAACACACAAATCAGAAAAGGAATGTGCTAACTTAGGATGGGCATGACCCCTTGCTTCAGCAAAATACCGTGTCCCTCAATAGACACCCCTCTCTGAGCCTGGATACAGGTTCCCCTGCTATCCAAAAGCAGAGCGTTCCTGTGACACCTTCCAAGGCCGAAATGGCATAAAGCGAAGAGGCACTTAGTTACCTTGTTAGGACACGTGTTGCTCACGGCGCACAGGGCAAATCGAGACGAAGCGCAGACGCCCCCAGACGCGGCTCGCAGCCCCGGCAGCTTGGTGCTGAGTGTAGTCCCACAGGAGCTCGGCAGGGGCCGCTCTCGCTGCCTCGGTTGCAGCTGCTGCAGAACAAATGCTGAGCGCTGTTTTCACCTTTTGCCTTTATTCAAAAAAAGCTAAAATCCTGTTTGGCTTTGTTGGAAAACAGGTACTAATGTAGGTCTCTTGTAAAAGCAAAGTGGTGTAAAGAGAACTTTCAAAAAGCAGGGGACATTTTTCCCTGGGAAACAAAGTTAGGCCCTGTCGTTGCTTCATGCCTACAGTGTGACGTGACCTTGCCTGCCCCCAGACCCTGTCAGCACCCCGTTCAGGTCCTGAGCTCTGACGCGCTCTGTCAGTCCTCCCCTCTGTGCCCCTGCTCACTTTGCCTCTGTTAGAGCAGATGTTCTCACGAGGGGCGATTCTGCCCTCAGGAGCGGACGTTGGCAACACCTGGGGACATTTTTTTGGTTGTCCCAACTGAGGGGAGGTACTATTGTCAGTTGCGGGGGGCAGGGAAGCTGTTCAGCGTCCTAAAGAGCCCAGGATGCTGAGGGTGGGGACCCGAGTTAGATCCATGACTTAGGCGAAGGGCCAAAGAGAAGATTCACGAGGCCGGAGAGAGAAGAGTAAGCGCTGTCGGCTGGAGGCTTCAGAAGCTGGAAAATGAGGAGAAGCAGCTTTCGGCAGAAGCCTACACACTTGACAAGGTGCACGTCCAGGCTGAGAAGGCTGGCAGGGCCTGGGGATGGGGTCGCGGGTAACCCTGACAGTGGGGCAGAGGTGGGAAGAAAAATGGTGATTGGCTAAAAGTCTCCATGGGAGTAATTAGAACCCCTCAGGCCTGTCCACCCTCATGGGAAACAGAAGGCTGCCCCCATCCCTCTGAAACTGAACCAGCGGGACAGACTGAAGACGAGAAAGGGTGAAAGTCCGGCCCACGGCCACCGCTGTCCACCATCGGGGAGGACACATCCAAGGAGAATTAGGTTGTGTGCATTTCCATCACAAGCCCCCTCCTCTCCCCTGCCATCTCCCCGTCTCCCTCCTGCCTGAACCCCGAGGTGTCCTCTTGCCCCGCCCATAGCCCCCGAGGTCACCAAGGCACCGGTCCGCCGGGGACCTAGAGCGTCCCGGAAGTGCGCGAGGCCGGGCGGGCGGGGCGCGGGAGCACTTCCGGCCGGCGGGCGGGCTGGCGGCTACCTCCCGATCGGAAGGTGAGTGGGCGCCGGGCGGCGGTGGTGGCGGCTGCAGGGCACCCTCGGCCCAGCCCGCGCTCGCGCGTTGTCCCCGCAGCCGCCGAGACCTTGGCCTCGGCCGGGCGTGGGGGGCGCGGATGGCGGGACGCAGGGGGCACACTGGCCCCTGACGATCGCGGGTGTCCGTTCGCGGGGCGCCTCCCCACGCGCCTGGAACCCCAGGGACGGGAGCTGTGGTGATGCCCACTTTGCAGATGGAAAAGAGGCTCAGAGCTGCCCCTGGCCCGAGGTCCGTGGCCGGACTCAGCCGGGGCACCCTGCTCTCCGCTGCCAAGCGCCCCGAGTTCGGGCTCTTTCCGGCGGCGCACAGGCTCCAAGCTGGGAGGCGGGGTGGAGGAGGGTTTGCTCCTGGGCCGGTGCCGTTTGTGTCCCCTCTGCCTTCAGCCTGTTGCAGCAGCGTAGACGTTCGCACTGGCGTCCCTTCGTGACCGCCACCTCCCCTCAGAGCCCGGCTAGGGGTGACCGTGCCCTTTCCCAGATATTTAAAATGTGGCATACCCAGATGTCAGCACTGCAGACCCACCGTGTGTCCACTTACCTGGCTGTGGGTGATCCTTCCCATCTTTAGGGGCTGAGGTCGGGGGCTGACCCAGGAGGCCCCCACTGGTGAGGAGCCCTGTGGCGTCTGCCTCCCTGCTTCCTTGAAGCAGGTACTGCCTGCACCGTTATTGGATGTACATTACCTTTCATCCTTCCCCTGCCCCTTTTCACTCCCAGATAAGGCCTCCTACTTCATGGAAGTGTGAAAGAAAAATCCTCATTTTAGACCAACCTATTCCGGCAAACCAGACTAAAGAAAAGTATCTTTGACCCCAGAGGAGGCTCGGAGCACCCTAGGCGGGGCTGGGATGTGAGGGGTCCCAGCCTGCGGCCTCTGAGGGGGGTTTTCCTCTCTGGACATGTCTCGTTAAGATTTAACCTAGGACGTTCCTGCTCCGGCAGGCAAAGTCAGTTCTTTG
Organism: Grampus griseus; assembly: GCF_964374135.1. Lineage (NCBI taxonomy): Eukaryota > Metazoa > Chordata > Mammalia > Artiodactyla > Delphinidae > Grampus > Grampus griseus. The sequence goes on along the minus strand of NC_139011.1, from coordinate 1,269,682 downwards.
CGCTCCCCAGGGCCAGCGGCCCCCAGCGGGGGAGGTTTTTCCGGGAGAACCAGCTTTGCTTTTCTCCATGGGCAAGGCCTTGGGTTGGGAGGACGTTGCGGGCATTGCTGGGGGGAGAGCTTGGGCTCAGTTCGTGTGGGTGCGCTGGTGCTGTGCACATGGTAGAACACACCAGGGGCCCCGGTGGCCTCGCACGGTGGGCCCCACAGGTTACCTCCTGGCGCTTAGTTCCTCCCCCGGGGGAGGAGCCTCCAGCTCACCTGTGGCTGATCGGCCCCACCCCGCACATCCCTCTGACCCCCTCATGTCGCCGTGGTTTTCGTTTCCCCGGCTCTCAGGTGTGCAGTCCTCCAGCAGGCCTTGGGGGAAGATGGCAGCCCTGGGGGACAATCAGGAGCCCCCTCATGTCCTGTCCACTGTCACTTTCGAGTCACCGGAGACACCTGGAGCCTGCCACCGCCACGAGGCCCAGCTTCACCTCCACGGCCATCAACATGGTACTTGCCTCCCTGCACCGTCACTGCGGGCAGGCAGCTCACTGCGCGCTGGGGCTCCTGCACCCTGGTGCTTGGGTCGGGACTCGGGCAGCAGTGCTTGAGGCTAGGGGTCGAGCTGTGTGAGCAGTGGCTCCCTAGAGGACAGTCCCTTGGAGTATGTTTCTTTAGGGGATGAGGGGTGCAAAAAAAGAAGCCTCGATGGCCAGGCCTGTGTGAGAGGAGTCAGTCACCTTATCTCCCTCTCCGAGCCTTTGATCCCACGCCAGGAAAATGGTCTCCAGAGTTCTGGGCAAGCTGGTTTGGGTGGGGACCCCCAGGGACCTGCAGGGATGGAACCATCAGCCTTGCTCCGCCCCCCGGCAGGGTCTGGGGGTGTCCAGGTGTGGAAATAGCCGACAACTGGTCGGGGAGGATGTCCAAGCCCTGCGGTGTGTGGTGCCCCTGGACCCTGCTCACACGCAGCCGTCAGGGAGTCCGGGGTCCCTTCCCTGCCCCATGTCCCACAGGAGGCCTGGCCTCACTCCCCTCACAGTCGAGGACACAAATCAGCTCTTGGTAGCCAGGACGAGGACCCAGGTAGATGTGTTCTGTCCCACTCAGCGAGCCTCCAGAGGGCAACGAGGTGTGTTGGGGGGTACAACCCGTTCTAGAGGAGGGGGAGATGAGCCCCAGCCCCGCTGTGACCCTCAGGCTTCCCCGGCTGCAGCCCTGAGGTGCCCTCCCAGCCACCACAGGAGGAGGATCTCCGGGACGTGGAGGAGGTCCAGGCTGGCAGAGACACCTGCTGGCCAGGTGAGCAAGCGGAACCTGCCGCGGGGCCCCGCCCAGAAGCGCGTTTACCTGCGGCTGCTGCACTCCAGGCTCTGTGCAGCGCCCACCACCGCTGCCAGGCCCCGGGGCCCCACTTGTCCCTGGCTCAGCGCTCACTTCTGTCCCCCACAGCCCCTCCCCCCCGTTCAGTCCCGGTCTTGTTGCTGACACTTTCTGGGCTGTGAGAGCAGCGCAGACCCCCATATCCACCTGCCTGTCCGGCTAGAGTGTCCGACTTGGCAACACTGGCCAGCAATCGGGGAGTCGTCCTGGCACCCCTGTGTACTGCCCTTGACCTCCACTTGTCCCCTAAATCGAGCTCTGGTCCCCACCCCCTTCCCCTGGGGCTTCGCTCATCCAGGCCCTCAGCTCCTCGTTTCTCTCCCTCCCCACCCCACCCCCCGCCTCTCTCCCCTAGAGAAGCCCTTGGGGTGTCCTCTGGGGATCCGTGGAGCAGCTCCGGGGCCGTGTGGGCAGCGTCCTCAGGATCAGGGGCTTTTCTGCTTGGCTCTGAGTCTGAATCTCCTGTCAGGCTTCCCCCCTCCACATGCGCGCGCACCCTGTGTGTTCTCACCCTGGTGCTGTCGTCTGGAACGGGGCGGGGGTCCCCGCGGACGGACAGCCTGGTGGGCGGCTGAGTGCTCTCCGCCTCTCCCGTTTCTCAGATCCCGAGTTGGAGCGCGAGCGGGCCCCGTCGTCTCCCCAGCCGCACAATCCTGAAGATGAGGTGGACCAGGACACGGGGGTGCTCAGGACCCTTCTGAGGAGCCTTCCCCATAGACCCAGGTGTGGGGACAGCTTGGGGCAGGAGTGCAGCCTGGAGCGGCCGTTAGGCCAGCCGCCGGGGGCCGGGCCCCGCCCCCAGAAGAGAGGCACCTGGCGTGGGCCGCTCGGGCTGCAGGGAGCCTCGGGGACAGAGGGCGGCCCGGGGCACGCCGACGAGCTGGCGGGCAGCCTCGGCCGGGGCTCGGGCCTCGGGGCCCGGCAGAGTGGCCCGCGGGGCGGGAAGCCGCACAGGTGTGAGGCCTGCGGGAAGAGCTTCCAGTACAACTCGCTGCTGCTGAAGCACCAGCGCATCCACACGGGCGAGAAGCCCTACGCCTGCCACGAGTGCGGCAAGCGCTTCCGCGGCTGGTCGGGCTTCATCCAGCACCACCGCATCCACACGGGCGAGAAGCCCTACGAGTGCGGCCAGTGCGGCCGCGCCTTCAGCCACAGCTCGCACTTCACGCAGCACCTGCGCATCCACAACGGCGAGAAGCCGTACGAGTGCGGCGAGTGCGGCCAGGCCTTCAGCCAGAGCTCCAACCTGGTGCGGCACCAGCGGCTGCACACGGGCGAGAAGCCGTACGCCTGCAGCCAGTGCGGCAAGGCCTTCATCTGGAGCTCGGTGCTCATCGAGCACCAGCGCATCCACACGGGCGAGAAGCCCTACGAGTGCCCCGACTGCGGCAAGGCCTTCCGCGGCCGCTCGCACTTCTTCCGGCACCTGCGGACCCACACGGGCGAGAAGCCCTTCGCCTGCGGCGCCTGCGGCAAAGCCTTCGGCCAGAGCTCCCAGCTCATCCAGCACCAGAGGGTGCACTACCGGGAGTAGCGGGCGCGGGGCCGCGCGTCAGCAGCCTGAGGTCGAGGCGAGTTCCCGCGGAGGGCTCCTGCCTTCGCGTCTCCTGGCTGGCGCAGCCGGCATCTCGTGCGTGTCCCGAATAAAGTCTGTGTACTTGATGGACGCGGGAGGAAGGCCACGTGGCTGCCCCCTATCCCTGAGGGCTCCTGTCGGCAGAGCCCACCGCGTGCCCTAGCGGCCGAGGCCTGCGGGCGTCGTGACTTACCAGAGCCATAGCCAGGGCGGGGTCAGGCACCCCAGGACGGGTGGTTTCCAGATTGGGGTGGGGGGGCCCGGGCTGCCCGCTCTCCCCCTGGGCTGTAGTCTCTGGCGGTTTGGTTTCCTCATGCATCTGGGAGAATGTGTGTGGCATGTTCTCTCTGCAGCAAGCCCTCGGATCTGCTCTGTTTGCCTTCTCACCCTGCCTCTGCACCTACTGGTGGCTGCCTGAGGCCAGCGGGCTTCAGTGGAAGGTGGCCCTGCCCAGCCTTCATAGCTGCCTCCAGCCCCAGGAAGCCGGGGCCCCAGGGGGTTCCCCGCTTGACAGGTCTAGGCGACTGCAGCTGGGCATTGGCTGTAGCCGGCTTCAGATCTGCCATGACTGCCCTGTAGCTCCCCAGCCCCTGTGGTAAAGGGGAGAGCCCAGCTGGGTGGGGCGCCTTCTGTCTGCCTTCCTGCCTGCTCCTTCCTGGACAGCTTTTGGACCCCCACCCCTGCCGCCTGCACCACACACGGAGGAGTTGCCCGGCCCCTCTCCAGGGTATAACTCCGCCTCGCCTCCACATCCTCTTTCCCAGTGACCCCAATGGAGAGCCCTGTGGTTGGGCTGCCCCGCCTCTCCAGGCTACACTCCCAGGGCCCCGAGGCCATCAAGCGCTTTGGACTCCCCCACGAGGGTCAGAACACCTCCTTGAGTCGTCTTTGCTGGTGCACTGTGACACCCTGGAAGATGGGGGACATCCGCCTTCTCCCCAGCCCCCTGTCCCTAATACCACGTGGCTACTGGGTATCGTGAAGCTTCCACCTTGGGCAGCCAGGCCGCGGAGCGGGCGAGCAGAGCCCCCAGGGCTTTCCGGGGAGCGGTGGCTCAGCCTGTGCTCCAGAAGGGTCATCCTGCAGCCTCAGCACCAAGGCTGGACTCGGATACCTGCACCACAACCGGACTTAGCGGGCAGCCCCAGAGCAGAGCCTGGCGGTCCTCCACACTGTCCTAGACTGTCCTGGAGGTGGCCCAGCAGACCCTCGGTGACGGGACAGGGACAGGGCGGGAGCTCCCAGGCCACTGAGCAGCAGGCGTGCAAGCTAGGAAGGCTGCCCAGAGGAGGGGAGCGTGGAATCAACCGCCCCCAGCTGCAGCTCCTCGGTGCCAGGAGGTGAACTCTCAGCAAAGGCTGTGTGTCCTCCCTTGTCGCATGCGGCCCGCCGAGATGGGCTGAATGGCATTTGCATTTGCCGGCTTGGGACCGGTTCTCTCTCGAGGGTTCCGTCTGATGCATTCAGCACTTCCCGGGAACCCTGAACGCCCGGCAGGACCGAGACAAGGACTCCTCAGGGCATCTTCTCTGCCCGTTGTGGCTGCCCAGGTTTATCAGTATCTGGCTGCACAGGACGTTATGGTTCTCGACCCCTGACCGCTCCTGGGACGTGGGTACAGCCCGGAGTCTCTGCACTGTCCTCCTGCCTCGTGTCCGGCACAGGCGTCACGCCCCTCCTCCCCCGCCATGGTCATCCTCCGGTTCCAGCTCTGTGCCCCGGCCTGCTCTGGAGCCTCTATCCAGCCCTGGTTGCGAGTGTCTCTAGCTCAGCGGCCACTGTCCCTCGCCTCCCGCTGACCCTGTTATCTCCAACCCCATGGGCTGTGCTCCCTCCCACCCGGGCCCGTGTCCTCGGCTCCAGCCAGCCTCATGCTGTTCCCTGAAAGTGACCCACTGGTCTCCGGGAGACCAGGGTTAGGGTTGCCCAGGCTGCCCTGATGCCAGCCCAGGCACTTACTGTCCCTCACAGAGCCTGTTTCCTCCTCTGGAAATAGGGGCAGCCGTCTGTTGGCACCGCACAGGGTGATTGGGAGGATGGCCATAGAATCCTTTGCACGCCACCAGGCACACAGCAAAAACCCATAAAAGGGGCTCCTGGAAAGGCTCTGTCGACAACCAGGGACAGGTCAGGAACACTGTTAATGGACAGCCTCAGCAGAAAGCCACCTGGGGCCAGGGCCGGCCACGGCGAGTGTAAACATTGAGGGAGACAGAGTGAGGCACCAGGAAAGCGGTCCCTGTGCATTTCAGAGCCCAGGAAGTGGTCACTTGTGTAGGGGCAGTATCTCCTTTCGGCCCTAGAAGTAAATAAAAGCCCTATAGGAGCTTGAGCCCTAAAGAAAGGTGGCCCTGTGAGGAGCTCCCAGGGCCCCGCACAGGGAAGAGGGTCCAGGAGCTGACAGTCCATCTCGGGCTCTGTGCGGCGCAGAGCGGGCTGCGTGTGCCTGTGAGTCGGGAAATAACGACAAAGCTGGGCCTAAATGTGGACACTTTTCAGTTGGATACAAGGGGTTTTATTTTTACATGATATAAGCAGTGTGGCATGATGGTTAAGAGAATCGACTTTGAAACTTAAAGTCCAACTCTACACTGAAGTGTAAGGTTGGACAAGCTATTAGTCCCCAAATTTGTTTTCTAATTAGGAAAAAGAAAAAGATGTATTAGGGCTCTCCAGAGAAACAGACTCAATTGGAGAGATAGGTAGATAGGTAGGTAGGTATTCTTAGGAATTGGCTCACGAGATTATGGAGGCTGAGAAGTTCTGAGACCTGCAGTCAGGATGCTGGAGACCCAGGAGCGCCGATGGCATAGTTCCAGTCTGAAAACCGGCAGGCCCAGGACCCAAGGAAAGCCAGTGTTTCAGTCCAAGTCCAAAGGTAGAGTGAGACTGACGCCCCAGCTCAACAGTCAGGCAGGAGTTCCGTATTACTTTGTCTTTTTGTCCTATTCAGTCGTTTAGCTGATTGGCTGAGGCCCACCCACGTTAGGGAGAACAACCTGCTTTACTCAGTCTGCTGCCTCAGATGTTGATCTCACTCCGAATAACGTTTGACCAAATATCTAGACGCCCTGTGGCCCCATCCAGTTGACGCATAGAATTAACCGTCTCAAGCAAGGATAAGACTGTACTTAATGCCACAGGGTTGGCCTCATTCCTCCTGATACGGATGTGCTCTCTCCCCGTGACGCAGAGCAGAGCTCAAAGCAGCCCCAGACCCATTCGTATCTATTTTCACCACTAGAACGGTAAGGGAAGCGTCCCAGGGAAGGGCTCTGCTGGTTCCTGCTGGGCTCTTGTGCACTCGCTGTCCGTCCCTGGGCCAAGGGCTGTAATCAGGGAGGTGGCCCAGAGATCGTCATTCAGCCTGATTCAAGGTCACACCCATGGCTGGCTGCAGGATGCTGGGATGAGCAAACAGAACCATAAGGTCCTCTGCACACGTTTTCAGTACCAGTATTGTCCACGCGCTTGTCTTTTTCAGTTGCTATGCAACATTCCATATCGGGCTACCTCAGTATCCCAAGGGTTTCGGACTTTGAGAGACCCCCAGATTAATGATGGCCCAGAGGTGGAAGCCAAGACGTGGTCTATGGACTCATCTGCCCTGTGCCGTGTGCCCCAAGCAGGTGGGCAGGAAGGCAGGCTCTCCCCACATCCAGCTTCTAAGGACACGCACTCTACTTCGTAGCCCAGCTCTGCCGCTCATTTCTATGCCACCTGGGCAAGGTCCGTATCCTCTCTAAGCTGCATCGGTAAATTGGCGATAGTGATTCTATGGGATACATCACGAGGTTCTGTGAGCGCTAAATTAGACCATCATGTGAAGAACCAGCAGAGCACAGGCCAGAAGCAGAAGTTAACATCCACTTCCCACCTGGAAAATACACATCCTCCCTCATGATAGTTTATTACGCTTATTTATTTCCATCCCATTCATTCAGTAAACCCTTTCTGAGCACCTGCTCTGGGCTGTGCATGTCCCCATCTAGGAGGCTGCTTTCCACACAGCACATCACACCCAACTCTGTCCTCGGTGCGCAGCACGGTGGCGGCCTGTGCACTGATGCACGGTTAAACAGTCACTGGGGTCACCCAAGTGTATCAATGGTCAGATCCCCTGACTTTATCTCTTAAACCCAAGGCTGCAGGCTAAATCAGATCTGGCCGGACTTTTCCAACTCCACTAGGGAAAGTGAGACAAACTGTTCTTCAGGGGTCTCTGACAGGGGTCTCTGAGCTGAAGGAGGGGTTATGCCAGACCCAGACCCCTGAGGAAAGAGTATCAGAGGCTCCTCCTGGGGGCAGAGTTTGCTGAAAAACACAGATTCCCAGGCTCCACACCAGGGAAGACAGATTCAGTAGGCCTGGGGTGGAGTCAGGGAATCCGGATTTAGTTCTGACACCCCCAGTGAAGTTGACAGTGTGCCAGGCTTGGGAACCTCCGGTATCATCTAGTCCCTCAAAGCAGGTGCATCTGCATAGGCAGTGGTCCAAGCCCCACTCAGACACCACCTGGAGAGGCAACCCGAACTGCTGGACAGCTCTGCCTTGCGCCAGGATCTGCCCTCTCACCGCCAGCTGCTCCCAGCTCTGCCCTCTGGGCCTGTCGTAGCCTGGCTGTACTCACTGGTAGGAAGAACCCTCAGGATCTGAAGGTAGTGGTCAGGCCAGGGTCCATCTCCCCGCTGCGGTTCTTTTCTAAGCACTCAGTTCCCTCAGCTGGTCGCAGGGTTTGTGGACTTGCCTTAGCAATGGACGGTAATGTTCTCACCTCAGTCCAAGCCAGCGTGCGTCATTCCTCCCCAGAGCCCTTCCTACGGCCTTCCTGGCCCTACACGCCCGGTCCCCTTGCTCTTTCCCTCCCAAGGTCTCTGCCTCGCCGACTTCTCCGAGGCCCCATCGGCGGTGCAGCCCAGCACCTCGGACAGCTCCAGGGACGTGCGCACGCCTCCGGGCGCAGGTCCACGGCCCTGAGGCTCTCCGGGTCCCCCGAGCCTCAACCCGGAACTCCGCCCCAGGAGCCCTCCCCCCGGCGGCTCCCCTGGGCGAGTCCCCCCGCGGGGACCCCCGAGAGGGTCCCCTGAGCTTCCTAGAGCTCCCGGAAGTGCCGGCGGCGCGGCGCGGGGCGGGGCTCCCTGTGGGCGCGGCGCGCGCTTCCGGCTCTCCCGCCGGGGCCCGGGGAGCGGTGGGTGAGAGGCCCCGCGGTGCTGGTCGCTGGGCCCTGCAGCCGGGCCGGCGGGGGACGCGGCGTCGCGCCCGGCTCCCTCAGGCCTTCCCTCCCGCCGTCAGCACAACCAGCCAGCCGCGCCCCCTGCCGCTCTCGGTACCATGGCCGGCGGCCTCGACCCCCGGCGCCCGAGCTTCGTCCGTGCGCGAGGAGGGCGCCCCCGGCCTGCTGGGCCCAGGGCCTGGACGGCCACAGGCCAGGTTCCCAAACCATGCTTCTCCCACTCCTTATTTTAGGGAGTCCGCTGGAAGATTTGAAAATCCCGGGAAAGCCCGGGTTTCCCTTTCAGAGAAGCTCATCCTGGAGTGTCCAGGTGCACCTTGCTAAGTCCAGGCCAATGTGCCCTTGGGGAGAGCATCTGGCTCTGGGCACGGCCCCATCTGCACAGCTGGGGTGTGTTTTCCCCAGGACCTCTCCACGGATCAGCACGAATCCTCATCTCACCGATGGCAGCGCTGTCACCCGCTGTGACCTCACCCCCACTCTGCCTGCCGAGGGGACCGGGCCAGGCTCTCCTCTTCCGGAGGCGGGGACCCAGGGACATGGTACACCCCTCTCGAGCCCCAGTCTTTGTCCCTTGGGCCACAGATCCTGACCTTAACATCTGTCATTCAGTGTGCAGCCTCCTCGGGCTGTTCCCAGCGCCCCCCCCCCCCCAGCGCTGCTGCCCTGCCACAGGGATCAGCGAGGCCCCGGATCTCAGGGGAAATGGAAGGCTAGTCCTCAAGGAGGACAGGTTTTAACAGAATTCTTTTCTTTTTTTAAAATTTTGTCTTAACTTTAAGAGTTTTTGAGCAAAAATCGTTTGGAATCAGAGAGCACCAAACTGGAAGTGGTTAGGAGCGCTCCCAGATTTCTTTTTCTTTAAGAGTGTTTTGGGAATTTGTGTCCTTCTAACACCCTTCCGCTCCCTGACCTTGATCCCTGCATAACCCCATCCCAGACAGAGGGCCTAATTTCCTTGTTCCCGCCCCGCTGATTTAAATGAGATGATGCGGCCTTTGTCGAAGTCTCTCCGTGCTCTGGTTCAGAGTCTGGTGTCATTTGCTGCCTCCCTTTCTGGTTTCAGACCATGAGGACGGAGTTCAGAGTGAGGAGCAGATTCCGGGCAGAACCGCAGGGTGTCCCGGGGACAAAGGTTCTAAGGTCCGGGCCACAGGTCCAGGGACCTGCCGGGCCGTGCAGAAGCCATCGGGGTTCACAGGGGCGGGCAGGGCTGCCACACAAGGCCTGCGTGCACCAGGCAAGTCCCGAGGAAGCCAGCCTGGTGACCCGCCAGGAAGACCGCGCAGGAGGGAGCCCGGGTAGCTGCGACCCAGCTGGAGGAGCCACTCCGAATCCAGCAGGCGTGGGGAGCCCCGGCGGGCGAAGCAGCACTGCACCGGGCCGTGCGCCCCGAGGCCGCCCCGTGAGGGGCCCACATCCTGGAGCAGTGGCAGCCTCCAAGCAGGGAAAAGCCTCCCCAGTGCCGCAAGTCGGACCTGGTGAAGCACCAGCGGGTCCACACTGGCGAGAAGCCCTACGCGTGCGGCCACTGCGGGAAGGCCTTCGTGCAGAGCTCTCACTTCACGCAGCACCTGCGGTTCCACAACAGCGAGAAGCCCCTTGCGTGTCAGCAGTGCGGTCAGGCCTTCAGCCAGAGCTCCAGCCGCGTTCAGCACCAGCGGGTCCACACCGGGGAGAAGGCCTACCAGTGCGGCGAGCGCGGCCGCGCCTGCAGGGCCCTGTCGGGCTGCTTCTGGCACCAGCGCGTCCTCACCCGGGAGAACCCTTTCCGCTGACTGGGACCGCAGGGGTCCACCGGGGCCTGTGCCGCGCCAAGCCGACCTTCCACTAGAGGGCGCTGTGGACGCCATGGATGCCTGCCGCGCGCTGCTGGGGGCGCGGGGAGAGCAGCACGCGGACCATCGCTGAAGGTGGCCCCTGCACCCCAGTTAAGATGCCGGCGCTCGCCCCCTCGCCCGCACGCTCCCCCAGCCCTCGCCGCCCCAGGGCCGCCCAGGGAAACAAGTGCGAACAGAGTCCCGGTCGCGGGCGGGACAGAAGGTCGACGCAAGGCGGCCACGCCCTTTCTCTCCCTGGGAGACCTAGCGGCTTTGCTGCTGACAGACACGAAGGGAAATGTAGGGCCTGAGCGCCCCGTGGTCCCCCTAATGGTAGCCCTGGCCGAGGCCTACAGGAGAGCTCAGGCACTAGGGAAGATGGTGTACAGCTGTCAGGCGACCAACGGACTTGCATGTTAAGGGTTATTTTAAAAATAGGATTAATATGCCCAAAAGACATGTACGAACGAACACATGTCCTGAACGAAATATTTGCGGGCTTGTACTACGGGTACTTATCCCCGACCCGAAACAGTCTTGTCCCTTTCATAGAAATGCACGGGGTTAACCGACACTTGGCAGCGAGCACTTTGCGCTCTGAGGCCAGGGCACGCGCGGGGCGCCGCAAGGGGCGGGGCGCCGCAAGGGGCGGGGCGCCGCAAGGGGCGGGGCGCCGCAAGGGGCGGGGCGCCGCAAGGGGCGGGGCGCCGCAAGGGGCGGGGCGCCGCAAGGGGCGGGGCGCCGCAAGGGGCGGGGCGCCGCAAGGGGCGGGGCGCCGCAAGGGGCGGGGCGCCGCAAGGGGCGGGGCGCCGCAAGGGGCGGGGCGCCGCAAGGGGCGGGGCGCCGCAAGGGGCGGGGCGCCGCAAGGGGCGGGGCGCCGCAAGGGGCGGGGCGCCGCAAGGGGCGGGGCGCCGCAAGGGGCGGGGCGCCGCAAGGGGCGGGGCGCCGCAAGGGGCGGGGCGCCGCAAGGGGCGGGGCGCCGCAAGGGGCGGGGCGCCGCAAGGGGCGGGGCGCCGCAAGGGGCGGGGCGCCGCAAGGGGCGGGGCGCCGCAAGGGGCGGGGCGCCGCAAGGGGCGGGGCGCCGCAAGGGGCGGGGCGCCGCAAGGGGCGGGGCGCCGCAAGGGGCGGGGCGCCGCAAGGGGCGGGGCGCCGCAAGGGGCGGGGCGCCGCAAGGGGCGGGGCGCCGCAAGGGGCGGGGCGCCGCAAGGGGCGGGGCGCCGCAAGGGGCGGGGCGCCGCAAGGGGCGGGGCGCCGCAAGGGGCGGGGCGCCGCAAGGGGCGGGGCGCCGCAAGGGGCGGGGCGCCGCAAGGGGCGGGGCGCCGCAAGGGGCGGGGCGCCGCAAGGGGCGGGGCGCCGCAAGGGGCGGGGCGCCGCAAGGGGCGGGGCGCCGCAAGGGGCGGGGCGCCGCAAGGGGCGGGGCGCCGCAAGGGGCGGGGCGCCGCAAGGGGCGGGGCGCCGCAAGGGGCGGGGCGCCGCAAGGGGCGGGGCGCCGCAAGGGGCGGGGCGCCGCAAGGGGCGGGGCGCCGCAAGGGGCGGGGCGCCGCAAGGGGCGGGGCGCCGCAAGGGGCGGGGCGCCGCAAGGGGCGGGGCGCCGCAAGGGGCGGGGCGCCGCAAGGGGCGGGGCGCCGCAAGGGGCGGGGCGCCGCAAGGGGCGGGGCGCCGCAAGGGGCGGGGCGCCGCAAGGGGCGGGGCGCCGCAAGGGGCGGGGCGCCGCAAGGGGGCGCCTGATCCTGGGAGAGCAGGAGCAGAAGACCGTTCAAGAGTTTGGAGCTTCGAGCTTAGTTGAGACTAGTGGGTGTTTTCTCTGGTTGTGGTGCCGTGAGAAGAGGCTAGAGCACAGGCCCGGACATGGACAACGTTCGTGGGAAGTGGCCACAGTGGCTCTCCGGTTGCCTGCGCTCAGGTGAGTCCCCTCGACTGCCTCGTGGCTTGTGGGAGCGAATGTTCAGGAGCGGAAGTCGGGCTGGCGTTTTTGGAGTGTTGCTTTTGCTAAGAGTAGCCCTCACGATACTGGAGGTTTTCCCTTGTGATGCGTCGGCAAGCTTATTTCTAGTTTTTGGATCATTTTTTTTTAAATATTTATTTATTTATTTACTTATTTGGCTGCGCCATGTCTTAGTTGCAGCACACGGGATCTTAGTTGCCTCGTGGGGGATCTTTTTGTTTCTGCACGGGAGATCTTTAGTTGCGGCTTTCCGGCTCTTAGTTGCGGCATGCAGGATCTAGTTCCCTGACCAAAGATCGAACCTAGGCCCCCTGCACTGGAAGTGCGCAGTCTTAACGACTGGACTACCTGGGAAGTCCCTAGATCATCTTTTTAAGATGTTTTAATTTTTATGTGTGCTTTATGATTTTTATAATTTGTTACAAATAAATGCAGTGCGTGGTGGGCATGTACTCAGCGTTTACTGATGCCTCTGCAGTGAAAAGCCTCAACACATAGGGTGGGCTGGCAGGAGACTGGTGCGGGGAGCCCCGTTTGGGCGGGATTGCGGGAGAGGCTCCAGAGGGGCCCCGGGGATGGCGGGGAGTCCAGAGTTGGGAAGGTTGCGGCTTGCAGGTTGCAGGTACTGAGGAAGCTCAGGGCTACTCCGGCATCAGCTCTTGCATTCTGAAGCTGGTTTTGGTCCCAAAGAGAAAACTGTTTAGGCTGTTGGTGGGGGTCCAGACTACCTGGTTCCTCCCCTCCTGGCCCTGCTGCTGCCACCCAGCCGCCCGCTGGAAGGCCTGTCCACTGTGCTCGGCCCTTCATCTCTCCCCAGCTGCTCAGGGCAGTAAAAGGGAACTGGGAAGACCCAGCGGGCTTCGTCCACCTTTCTGTCCTGCACCCGCAGCGACCAGCAGCAGCATTCCAGTGGCACCTGTTTTGTTGGCCCTGGATGGAGGAAGACGGGCAGAGCAGAGCCGCTGACCAGTGGTGAACAGGGACCCCTGGCTTCCAGCGGGGAGATTCAGTGCCCATCTGTCAGCACAGCGCAGTCAGGCTTGACTGAATGAGGTGTGGTGATTGCCTTCTCCATGTCCCAGCTCCTTCCTCTGGAAACACAGCCTCTCTGGGGGTTAATATCCGAAGAGGAGATGAACACAGTGCAGGGCTGTTCAAGGAGAGTGTGGCTGGGAGCAGGCAGACTGAGTGGTATCTGCACCGTCCCCCTGGGGCTGTTAGTGGAGGGACAGACCACATGCGCGCTTGGGGCCTCAGGCCAGCCTGAGTTCAGCCCTCCGCACCTCGTGCCGGCCCAGCCCTGGCACCACTGAAGCCTGTCCGGCCCTCTGGGCACCGGCCAGGGCCTGGTCCTGGAAGCTGAGTGGTCCCACTACCCATGAACAAAGCAAGCGACAGAAGCCCCTCGGCACTGGCTCGGGCAGCGCGCAGGATTAAGGAGCTGCTTCAGGACCCCCAGGAATCTGGATTTTCTAGGCTGTCAGAGAGGTCTCTGGCCCCTCCCTGCCTCTCATCTCTGCAGGCCCCATGTGGCCTCGGGCTCCAACCGCTGACCGGCCTTCCCCAGGTCTGACACCATCTCAGCCCGGGCTGCAGAGTACAGCGCCCTCTCTCGCCCCAGCTCCTGGAGAAGCGGGTGGTGGGGGTTCCAGAGTGATCTAGGGGAAGAGAGGGAGAGGAGCATTCCCAGAAGGAAGGGGTCCTGAGCAGAAGCAAGCCACAGGCCCCCAGATGCACCCCTGAACCTGTCGGAAAAGAAAAGCCAGTGCATGTCCCGTGAGGAAGCCGTCGTCGTAGCCTCTGAACAAGAAAGCTCCCTCCGGGCACCTGGTTGTAGAAGCGACACGTGCGTGATAGGAAACTGGGACACGTGGGAACATCTGGAGAAAAAAACCTTTCGCCACCTGCGTCCTGGGGTGTGGTTGTCGGCCTCATCTGCACCATCGGAAAACAAACTCAGTATGCAATTTATGATCTGCTTTGGGGCTTAAAAACAAAACAGGCTTTCTCCGTGTTTTACAAGATCATCAATGACTGCTGTTTGTCAAGATTTCACTTTTTGAGAAAACTTTTGACAAAGCCCGTTTTCCCTATTATATAAACAGAATATGTCATAGAAAATTTGGGAAATGGGGAAAAGTAGAAAGAAATCACACTAGTTCACACCACATGGCAGAAATGTACCTTTTAGTTTTTTTATATCTATACAGATTTCTTCCCCGAATCTTTTTAGAATGGATTGCATCCATTATGTCTCTTGGTACTGTAACCCTTTAGTGTGTATTTCCTATATTCAACGACATTCTCTTACAAAACCACAGTGCAGGTACCAAATCCAGGTAATTGGACATTGATACAATGCTCAACAAAGCAAGCCTTCTCGTTGTGCTCGTGGCATTTTCCCTCCAACCCAGCATCCATTCTGGGATCCTAGCCTGCCTGTGGTCACTGTGTCTCCTGAGGAATCTATAGTGTGGAGCAGTTCCTCAGCCTTTCTTTTCTCCCGAGATGATTTATTACTTGCAAGGGGAAAATGGTGCCCACATGGTCAAAAAACCAGAGGACACTGACCGTGTGATCAAAATGGTCACTAGCCAGTGAAGAGCCCATGGACACCATGTCCCTCCACGTGACGCCCAGAGGACACGTGGTTGCAGGATTCCAGCTGGAGAGGTGCGACCTGTGTCCAGTGATGCGGAAAGGGAAGGGAATGGGCAAAGCTCAGAGGGAGGCGAGAACGAGCCTGGCGTGTTCAGGGAGCGGTGACTGGTTTCACAGTTGGGGGAGCTGGAGGAAGAGGTGACACTGGACAGGTGGGTGGAAGCTGATGGAGGTAAGGTCTGCTGCCATCCGGGCACTGGGCCACCATCAAAGGCCCAGCCCAGCTGTGAGGGTGCCAGTGTGCACCCGTGCTTCTGTCTGGGCTAAGAACCCGGGGTGGGTGCCAGAGCAGCAGACTTCCGTAGGAGAGTCTTGCGGAGGGCCATTGTCAGGGAGCAGGGAGTCATTTCAAGGGCTCTCTGGGCTGTGGGGTTTCTGGAAGCAGGTTAGAATGAGGTGGCTGAGGAGAGACCACAGGAGTCATCTACAGGAAAGTGCCCAGAGCACGGAGAGACAGCTCAGCGATGGGCTGGGGACAGGACATTCGTCGCCTAAGCCCCACGACACGTGTTTAAGGCAGACGCTGTGAAGGTTCCTCAGCCGGGATTAAACACAAGAGTACCCACTCTGCAGAGGACCCCAAGGCCACCGTTCCTGTGGGAAGCCTGCAGCCCCACGTCACGTGTGGAGCCCAGAGAACTCCCGACCTTGGGAACTGAATCCTGCCCACCGCCACGTGAGACCCCAGGGGAGACCCCAGTCGTGGCCAACACCTTGCCTGCAGCCTAGGAGAGACCCCAGCCCAGGACCGGCCAGGCTGTGCCCGGACTCGTGCAACACAAGGAAGCCGTGAGATCATAAACGCATGATGCTTCAAGCCCTTAAGTGTGTGGTCACTGAAAACCAGCGGTGAGGGAAACCCGGAGAATGTGGCGCAGCGGCCCGACGCGCGGGAGGAAGGGGATTTCTGCGCTGCCCCCGGCTTAGGAGGGGGATCCACCTGCGGAGGACCAGCCGCTGTGAGGCTCTGGCGCCCAGGCCGGGCAGGCTCGGGGCGCCCTCCCCTCCCCCCTTTCTCCACGGGCGCTGACTTCATGCGTCCGTGCATTCGCTTATTCCGCAGTCAGCAAGGTCACCTAACCCGGCTTACTCCCCGGACCACAGGCCTGGACCTGGTGGAGGCCACGCGGCCCGGGGCGGGGGTCCGGGAGGCGTCCCAGAGGTGCGGGAAGTGAAGCCCTGCAGGGGCGGGAGCGGTCGGTGTGAAGGTGGCCGGACAGCAACCGAGGGTCTTGCATGCGAAGCTAGGAAATCCGCGCATAGCTCGCGAAGGCAGGCCCACCCCCACCCCCACCCCCGCCCCGCGGCCTCCAGGGCAGCTGAGTGCGGGTCCTCCGGCGCCCTAGAACGTCACCGGAAGTGCCCGAGCCGCCCGGGAGAGGGAGGCGGCGCTTCCGGCGGGCGGCGGGGGCTCCGGGTAAGTGGTGGCGGACCGGGGCTTGGGCAGGGGTTGGCAGACGATGGGCCGCGCCCGCGAGGGAAGTAGAAATATGGGCGCAAGGACGGGCCGTCCCTACGGGGCATGGGGCCCTTATCTGTCCTGGGCTCTCCCTGCGAAAGGGCTCACATCCGGGAGGAGAGCGGAAGCGAGGGGCGGCCCCGGGGACAGCCTTCCCCGCCCATTGTGACGACCAGTGTGAAGGCCCCGGGACAGCCTCAGACAGTTCCCTGAAGTGAAATCACAGTTTAATTTTAAGGCCTTTGTAAATCATCGAATTATCCGCCGTCCAGTGCACGTTTTCTTCTTCCAGCGGTGTATGAAGGTGCCTGTTTCCCCTAATTGTCTGTATGCTCATAAGGTGCCACTGTTTTTAAGCCTTATTGTTTTTTTTTAATATTTACTTATTTTAGGCTGCGTCGGGTCTCAGTTGTGGCTTGGGGGAACTTCCGCTGAGGCACGCGGTTCCCCCGTTGTGGCACCTGGGCTTTTCTAGTTGCGGGCGCATGGGCTCCGGAGTGCATGGCTCCGTACTTGTGGCGCTCGGGCTTAGCTGCTCCGTGGCATGTGGGATCTTAGTTCCCCGATCAGGGATGGAACCCGTGTCCCCTGCACTGGAAGGCGGTTCCTTAACAACTGGACCACAAGGGAGGTCCCAGCTACTTGTTTATTTTCTTCTGCTGGTTACCTGTCCATAACTTTAACTAGTTTTTTCGTGCTTTTTCATGTATATATAGTGGGTTTTTAGATATTGAGGATATGAATCTTTGTGTTGCAAATATCCCTCCGTTTTTTTTTTTTTTCCTTTTGTTTTTGACAGTAAATATCCTTGTGTAGTTAGATCTGTCACACTTTACCTTTGGTGGCAAGCTTAGCAAAAGCGTTCCTCAATCCAGAATTGCGCCATTCAGATCGTTACTTTTTTGGTTTCATATATTTATATTCAGATCTTTTGTTATTATCAAGAAAAAATATAAATGCATAGAAATTTTTCCACACATCCGAGGACTGACTAAAGGTGCTCGTTGGTTCCTGGTGGAGCTGAGACCACAGTGGGCAGGTAACAGGTGCTGCCACATCTATCTCTGCTCCTGATCTGCTGGGGGGCGGGGGTGGGGGAGCCAGCATGGCCTAGACAGTTCCCAGAGGGTGTCCCGTGGAACACTAGTTTCTGGGATGTTTGCTTATTCAGACCTTGGTTTATAGTGAGGTGGCTCCTTCAGGGCCCTCTGGGCAGGCTCTGAGCCTCCCTTCTCTGAAGGCACTCTGACCTCACCCCCACCCTTCCTTTCTCTTTCTCCCAGGCAGGTGTCCTACTACTGGTGTTTCTGCGGCAAGCAGCAAGCAGAGCCCCAGCCTGAGTCCACAGAACGCCCCAGAGAGGTGACCCTGATGGACACGTGCACAGGTGAGGGAGGCAGGCAGGCCCAGAGGGCCATCCTGGGGTCAGGGACGTGGGGACAGCTTAGGAATCGGGGCTCCCAAGTCCATCTGCCTGGCTGCTACTAACCATCACAGCTTCTAACCATCACAGCTCCCCACCTCCATGCCTGCTGTGCTCCCTCAGCCCCTCCCTCCTTTGTTCTCCTGGACACACTCTATACCCTGCTCTCTCTTTCTCTGGTCCCCCCACCTGGAGACCTCTGAGAACAAGAATTTTATTTTTTAAATTATAGTTGACTTACCGTGTTGTGTTACTTTCAAGTGTACAGCAAAGTGATTCAGTTATATGTACGTGTTCTTTTTCGTGTTCTTTTCCATTATAGGTTATTACAAGATAATGAATATAGTTCCATGTGCTGTACAGTAGGATCTTGTTGTTTACCTGTTTTATATATAGCAGTGTGTAGCTGCTGATCCCAAACCCCTAATTTATGCCTCCCTCCGCTCCCTTTCCCCTTTGGTAAACATAAGTTTGTTTTCTGTGTGTCTTTCTGTTTTGTAAATAAGTTCATTTGTATCATTTTTTTTAATTTAATTTAATTTATTTATTTATTTATTTTTGCGGTACGCGGACCTGTCACTGTTGTGGCTTCTCCCGTTGCGGAGCACAGGCTCCGGACGCGCAGGCTCAGCGGCCATGGCTCACGGGCCCAGCCGCTCCGCGGCATGTGGGATCTTCCCGGACCGGGGTACGAACCCATGTCCCCTGCATCGGCAGGCGGACTCTCGACCACTGCACCACCAAGGAAGCCCCATATTTTTATTTATTTTATTTTAACAATTATTTTGGCTGCATTGGGTCTTCGTTGCTGCGCGTAGGCTTTGCTCTGGTTGCGGCAAGCAGGGGCTACTCTTTTTTTTTTTTTGCGGTACGCGGGCCTCTCGCTGTTGTGGCCTCTCCCATTGCGGAGCACAGGCTCCGGACGCGCAGGCTCAGTGGCCATGGCTCACGGGCCCAGCCGCTCCGCGGCATGTGGGATCTTCCCGGACCGGGACACGAACCCGTGTCCCCTGCATCGGCAGGCGGACTCTCAACCACTGCGTCACCAGGGAAGAGGGGCTACTCTTCGTTGCAGCGCACGGGCTTCTCATTGCAGTGGCTTCTCTTTGTTTTGGAGCACGGGCTCCAGGCACGCAGGCTTCAATAGTTGTGGCACTTGGGCTCAGTAGTTGTGGCTCGTGGGCTCTAGAGTGCAGGCTCAGTAGTTGTGGCACACGGGCTTAGTTGCTCCGCGGCATGTGTGATCTTCCCAGACCAGGGGCTCGAACCCGTGTCCCCTGCATTGGCAGGCGGATTCTTAACCACTGTGCCAGCCGGGAAGCCCCTGTATCATTTTTTTAGATTCCACATATAAGTGATATTATGTGATATTTGTCTTTGTCTGACTGACTTCACTTAATATGATAATCTGTTGCTGCATGTTGCTGCAAATGGCATTATTTCATTCTTTTTATGGCTGAGTAGTATTCCATTATATATATATGTACCATATCTATTCATCTATTGATGGACATTCAGGGTGCTTCCGTGTCTTGGCTATTGTGAATAGTGCTGCTATGAACACTGGGGTGCATGTATCCTTTCGAATTAGAGTTTTTTCTGGATGTATGCCCAGGAGTGGGATTGCTGGGTCATATGGTAATTCTATTTTTAGTTTTTTAAGGAACCTCCATACTGTTCTCCATAGTGGCTGCACCAATTTACATCCCCACAAACAGTGTAGGAGGGTTCCCTTTTCTCCACACCCTCTCCAGCATTTATTATTTGCAGACTTTTTGATGATGGTCATTTTGACCAGTGTGAGGTGGTACCTCATTGTAGTTTTGATTTGCATTTCTCTAATAATTAGCAATGTTGAGCATCTTTTCATGTGCCTGTTGGCCATCTGTATGTCTTTGGAAAAATGTCTGTTAGGTCTTCTGCCCATTTTTTTGATTGAGTTGTTTTTTTGTTATTGAGTTGGATAAGCTGTTTGTATATTTTGAAAATTAAGCCCTTGTCAGTCGCAATGTTTGCGAATATTTTCTCCCATTCCATAGGTTGTCTTTTTGTTTTGTTTATGGTTTCCTTTGCTGTGCAAAAGCTTTTAAGTTTGATTAGGTCCCATTTATTTTTGCTTTTATTTCTTTTGCTTTTGGAGACTGACCTAAGAAAACATTGCTACAATTTATGTCAGAGAAGGTTTTGCCTATGTTCTGTTCTAGGAGTTTTATGGTGTCCTGTCTTATGTTTAAGTCTTTAAGCCATTTTGAGTTTATTTTTGTGTGTAGTGTGAGGGAGTGTTCTAACTTCATTGACTTCCATGTGGCTCTCCAGCTTTCTCAGCACCACTTGGCTGAAGGGACTGTCTTTTCACCATTGTATTCTTGCCTCCTTTGTCTAAGATTAATTGACCATAGGTGTGTGTGTTTATTTCTGGGCTCTCTGTTCTGTTCCATTGATCCATATGTCTGTTTTTGTGCAAATACCATGCTGGGTTTTTGTGGGGTTTTTTTGAATTTTATGTATTTTTTGATACAGCAGGTTATTAGTCATCCATTTTATACACATCAGTGTATACACGTCAATTCCAATCTCCCAATTCATCCCACAACCCTCCCCGCACCCCCACCACCGCTTTCCCCCCTTGGGTCCATACGTTTGTTCTCTACATCTGTGTCTCTATTTCTGCCCTGCAAACCGGTTCATCTGTACCATTTTTCTAGGTTCCACATACATGCGTTAATATACGATATTTGTTTTTCTTTTTCTGACTTACTTCACTCTGTATGACAGTCTCTAGATCCATCCACATCTCTACAAATGACCCAATTTCGCTCCTTTTTATGGCTGAGTAATATTCCATTGTATATATGGGCCACATCTTCTTTATCCATTTGTCTGTCGATGGGCACTTAGGTTGCTTCCATGACCTGGCTATTGTAAATAGTGCTGCAGTGAACATTGGGGTGCATGTGTCTTTTTGAATTATGGTTTTCTCAGGGTATATGCCCAGTAGTGGGACTGCTGGGTCATATGGTAGTTCTATTTTTAGTTTTTAAGGAACCTCCATACTGTTCTCCATAGTGGCTGTATCAATTTATATTCCCACCAACAGTGCAAGAGCGTTGCCTTTTCTCCACACCCTCTCCAGCATTTATTGTTTCTAGATTTTTTGATGATGGCCATTCTGACTGGTGTGAGGGGATACCTCATTGTAGTTTTGATTTGCATTTCTCTAATAATTAGTGATGTTGAGCAGCTTTTCATGTGCTTCTTGGCCATCTGTATGTCTTCTTTAGAGAAATGTCTATTTAGGTCTTCTGCCCATTTTTCGATTGGGTTGTTTGTTTTTTTCATATTGAGCTGCATGAGCTGTTTATGTATTTTGGAGATTAATCCTTTGTCCGTTGATTCATTTGCAAATATTTTGAGAGTTGTCTTTTCGTCTTGTTTGTAGTTTCCTTTGCTTTGCAAAATCTTTTAAGTTTCATTAGGTCCCATCTGTTTATCTTTGTTTTTATTTCCATTACTCTAGGAGGTGGATCGAAAAAGATCTTGCTGTGATTTATGTCAAAGAGTGTTCTTCCTGTGTCTTCCTCTGAGAGTTTTATAGCGTCTGGTCTTACGTTTAGGTCTCTAATCCATTTTTAGTTTATTTTCGTGTATGGTGTTAGGGAGTGTTCTGATTTCATTATTTTACATGTAACTGTCCAGTTTTCCCAGCACCATTTATTGAAGAGGCTTTTTCTCCATTGTATACCCTTGCCTCCTTTGTCATAGATTAGTTGACCATAGGTGCGTGGGTTTATCTCTGGGCTTTCTATCCTGTTCCATTGACCTATATTTCTGTTTCTGTGCCAGTACCATATTGTCCCTTGATTATTGTAGATTTGTAGTAGAGTCTGATTCCTCCAGCTTCGATTTTTTCCCTCAAGACTGCTTTGGCTATTCGGGGTCTTTTGTGTCTCCATACAAATTTTAGGATTTTTTGTTCTGGTTCTGTAAAAAATGCCATTGGTGATTTGATAGGGATTGCATTCCATCTGTAGATTGCGTTGGGTAGTATAGTCATTTTCACAGTATTGATTCTTCCAATCCAAGAACATGGTATATCTCTCCATCTGTTTGTATCATCTTTAATTTCTTTCATCAGTGTCTTATAGTTTTCTGCATACAGGTCTTTTGTCTCCCTAGGTAGGTACCGTGCTATTCTGATTACTGTAGCTTTGTAGTATTGTCTGAAGTCAGGGAGGGTTATGCCTCCAGCTTGGAGGAACAAGAGTATTAATTCTTGGCTTTGTCTCACCAGGGCCCAGCAGTGTCAACTGGCCTAGGCTCAGGGTTGGTGACCAGGAAGTGTGTGGTGGATGACAATCTGGCTGGCCTCCCGCCCACTGGCCACCTCCCTCTCGGGCTCCAGGCCCCTCTGTTCTGAAGATTTCAGGCCACATTTGGGGGAGGGCTCATATTCAGTTGCCTGTTGTTGCTGTTGTTGAATTGTCACATGACCTGTCCTAACAACCAGGCCATCTTCCCTTGGCAAAGACACATGCCATTTCAAGCTTTTCCCCATCATACTCTACCCTAAGGTTCTGGTTCAGCAGTGGGAGCCTGGGGAGAACATGACCGTGGCTCCCCAAACACACCTGGAACTGCTCTCCCAGGAAGTCACAGAACCCCCGTGTCGGGTGGTTCAGCCACCGTGTCCCTGCACCTCATCCCTCAGGGTGTGAGTTGGGGATGACCCAGAGGTGCAGCCATGGAGCCACCCTTCAGGCCCAGTACTTCCAGGCCACTGTCTCCCTCCCTTGTCTGACCCTACCCCTGACCAGATCTGGCCCAGACAGCACTTTTCAGTCTCACAATTTGGGGCTAGATTTTAGCAAGTGCCACCATACACAGTGTGTGGAGGAAAAAACAGGTTACCAAAAACATCCCATTCAGAAAAGGAATAAAGAGAAAGCACCCTGTCTGGGTTGCTGGCCTGAGCATATAGTATGAGATGTACGGCCTGAAGGGAGGTGAGGCTGAGGGCTGGGCCCCAGTGTCAGAGTGGTGACCAGCATCTGTGCCAGGGGACTGAGCTTCTTGGTTAGGACGTCTGGCAGCCCAGGTTCTGCCTTCTGGGCACACTCCTGGTCACTTGGGCTGGAGGTGCCTCTGTTGGGGGCGGCCTCCCTGGCTTTTCCCCACTAGGTGCCAGGAGTGCCCCTTGCCCACTGTGACACCGGAAGTGTTTTCAAACATGGCCACACGTGCCTGCTCTGCTGCCAACCACTTCTCTCTGCATTCCAGGCCACGAGGCTGTACCAGGGTGTCACCAGAGCCTGGGGGTCTGTCTCCCCCAACTCGTGAGACCAGGCAGACTGAGGTTAGAGGCTTGGGCCTTTTCTGGAGTCACAGGGAAGCCTGCTGATTAGCTCTCTCCCAGTCCCTTGTCCATTCCTGCGACCACAGGTGTTAGAAGTCGGGGAGGAGAGCTGGGCAGGAGGAGGACAGGCGGGATAATGGGTTTCTGCTGCCCAGTGGCGTCTTACTGTTCCCTGTCATCACGTGGCTCTCCCGTGCCATCCATGTGTCGTCAGCAGAGTTCTAAGTTGTGCATCTCTCCCCCTTTTCCAGCTTTCCTAGCACAGGCACCGAGTGGCGGCCCGGCTTCCTGCTACGCTGCTTTGGTGGCTGAGCAAGGGGCTCAGAGCCCAGGGCTGATGCTACGACAGGCAACCTTAGAAGAAGGGGGGCGCCGTGGACAGGCTGTGCCAGGACTGTTACGGGGGCCTCCCCGGACACTGCGGTTTCCAGACCCTTGTGGGCATGAGGAAGCTAGAGAGAGGCCCAAAGGTTCCCCTCGGGGACCAGTTGTTTATGAGGAAACTGGAGGGCAGAATGGCCATGAGGACAGTGTGTCCGGGTCAGAGGTCACCCTGAATGCAGCCTCCACAGCCGATAGGAGAGGCCACTGGAAAGGACGGCCTTACCGATGCAGCACCTGCGACAGGAGCTTCAAATGCTATTCAGATGTGGTGAAACACCAGAGCATTCACTCTGGGGAGAAACCCTACGAGTGCAGCGACTGTGGGAAGGCCTTCATCCACAGCTCCCACGTCGTCAGGCACCAGCGCATTCACAACGGGGAGAGGCCTTACGTTTGTAAGGAGTGTGGGAAGGCCTTCAGCCAGAGCTCCAACCTCATCAGACACCAGAGAATCCACACGGGAGAGAAGCCCTACGAATGTGCTGCGTGTGGCAGGTCCTTCAGTCAGAGGTCAGATGCCATTAAGCACCAGAGAATTCACACTGGCGAGCGGCTGTATGAGTGCAGCGAGTGCGGGAAAACCTTCATCCATAGCTCAAACGTCGTCCGACACCAGAGAATTCACCACGGAGAGAATCCTTACGAATGCAAAGAGTGTGGGA
This sequence comes from Grampus griseus, assembly GCF_964374135.1. Lineage (NCBI taxonomy): Eukaryota > Metazoa > Chordata > Mammalia > Artiodactyla > Delphinidae > Grampus > Grampus griseus. Next base: position 1,245,796 of record NC_139011.1, on the reverse strand, counting down.
AAGCCTTCAGCCAGAGCTCCAACCTCATTCAGCACCAGCGGGTCCACACTGGGGAGAAGCCCTACGCCTGCCAGGAGTGTGGGCGCGCCTTCAGCCGCAGCTCCTTCCTCAGTGAGCACCGGCGCATCCACACCGGGGAGAAGCCCTACGAGTGCGGCGAGTGTGGCCGCGCCTTCAGGGCCCTGTCGGGCTTCTTCCGGCACCAGAGGATCCACACTGGGGAGAAGCCTTTCCACTGTGCCAGGTGTGGCAGGGCCTTCCGCCTGAGCTTTCATCTTATCCAGCACCAGCGAGTTCACGGCACGGAGTGAGCCTGTTGGGGGGTGAACATGGAGTGGAAAATTGAGTAAAGAAGATTGGAGTGTGGGTACAACACCCTTCACTTTTTGCCCACTCCCCCAGCTTTGTGTACTTTGCCCCACAGGAAGAGGATAAAACTGTCTTGCTGGTCTCCAAGCCTGCCCGTGGAGGCCTGCAGTTTGTCTGCTGCCGCCTTGCCAGGAGCACTGGAAAGGAAAGAGGAGCCTTGGGGAAGGAGACGTGATGGCAACGTGTGCCTCGGAAGTTAATTTATTTCATTTTCACAGCACTGGGTTTTTTCCTGAAGTATAATTTACATATAGTGGAACACATAAATCTTAAGTGTTTGGTTTTATGAGTTTCAACAGTACAATGTGCTTTGACCTTTACAACCACCACACTCTGAAGATGTAGACTATTTCCATCACCCCAGAAAGTCTCCTTATGCCCCTTCAAGTCAGCCCCTCATCCTGAGAGGCAACCAGTGATCTCGTTTCTGTCACTATAGTTTTGCTTGTTCTAGAACGTTATATAAATAGTGATATAATTTATACTCTTTTATGTCTTCTTCCCTTTGCTTAATGTTTTTTGAGGTTTATCCATGTATCAGTAGGTTTTGGGGGTTCTTTCGTGTTTTTTTTTCAGTTTCATAGCTCTTTTGAGAAGTCAAGAATCACTTTCTACCCTGTATCAAAGCTATATGCTTATGTCTGTGTCTTTTATCAAAGTATGAGCCCCTGTAGCTAAAATTATTTTAGCACAGCCCCGGATACAGGATGTGCACTCCACAAAAAAATAAGTACATGAAATATGCAGGGGAGTTTATGAAAGACAGGCATATAGGAGAGACCATAGGCTTGGCCGGAAGGAGGAGGTACTGATTCACTTGTTTTCATGCCATTTCGGAGTATACAGAACTCTTCTCAGGCTTAGGAAGGTAGCATAAGATAAAACAAGTTTAAGATGTTTGTGCTTCCAACAGACATTTCCTAAGCACTTAGCTGTCCAGGCTCTACGCCACTGTTGTAGGAAACACAAAGCCACTGTGCTAGCTGCATTCAAGGACTGTAGGTAAAAGTCCAATAACAGAAGTATACAGAGGGAACTAGTGACACAGGAGGGCAGGAAACAAGACTGGGGCAAGGGGAAAACGGGGGTGAACACCCAGGGGAGGGGATTCCTGAGCAGATGGATTAAATGTGTACAAAGCAAAGGTAAGGGCACACTAGCGGACTGTGAAGAGCATGAGAAGTGTGCTTACCCATAGGTCCTTCCAGTTCGTAGCTGGGAGATCAGACAAAAAGTGTATGTGAAACAGTAGTCTAGGTGAGCTCACTGCTCATGATCTGATATTTCATATCACAGTACGGTAGTGTTACAGATACCTACAAATGCTATTTGCCAGATAGGAAGCGACAGGTGTCTTTGTTGGGGATGATACTCTGTACATGTCATAAAACGGCTGTAACAAATTGAGTGAGGTCATGTTATTGAAAGTTTACTGTAATGACTAAGACAAATCTGAGCAGTCACCTGGCCACAAGTCCTGGGGTTCCAGCTGCAGGACCCAAATCCGTCCTAGTCAAGCTGTGGTTTGGTGCCACTTTGTGGGAACTGTCTGCTCTAGTTAACTACTGACTGAATTATTTGGGTCCTGTAGCTGGCTGGGACTTCCAAAACAGTAGCTCAGTTCTAGGGCTCTTGTTGGCACCTTGTTTCATTTATGGTGTGAGCTTAGGCTACAGGGTTGCGCAGCCTGTAGGGGCAGAGTTGCCCACAGAGTGCATTCAGGCACCACAGCTATTGGGCCAAGGTAACGTGGAAAGCTAAGCCTGGAGCTCCCATGCTAAGCCAGGGCCCAGGTCTGTGCCTCGCAGGTAGCTCTTTGGAGGAAAATTTTTCCTACTTAGACCCTGTAGTGTCCCTGCTCATGAGATCAAAGCAGTGAGCTTACAGAAATCACCAAGTACACAGGAAGGTGAGTCTCATTGACTGGGGGTCTACAAAGTCAACAAAGAACAGATATAAAACCACAAAAACTGCAGATACTGAAATTGCCAGATAATGCAGGCAAGAGAGTAGTTACACATGAAGTGTTTGAAAAACCAGACACCTTCCCGCTAAAATCTGGACAAGACAAGGATGCCCGCTGTCACCATTTCTGTTCAACATAGACAGTACTGGAAGTCCTCGCCACAGCAGTCAGACAAGAAAAAGAAAGAAAAGATCCAGATTACAAGGGAAGAGATAAAATTGTCATTATATGCAGATGACATGATACTGTATATAGAAAGCCCTAAAGGGTCCACACAAAAACTACTAGAACTCATAAATTCAGCAGGGTAGCAGAATACAATATCAACATACAGGAACCTGTTGCTTTACACTAACAATGACATTGGAAAGGGAAAGTAAAAAAAAAAAAAAAAAATCCCTTTTAAGATCGCATCAAAAAAATAAACAAAAATACTTAGGAACACACCTGACCAAGGAGGTGAAAGACTCATATGCTGAGAACTATGGAACATTGATAAAGGAAACTGAAGATGATTTAAAATGGAAAGACAGGCTGTTGGATTGGAAAAATTAATGTTATTAAAATGGCCAGACTACCCAAAGCAATCTACAGATTCAATGTGATCCCCATCAAATTACCCGTGACGTTTTTCACAGAACTAGAATAAGTAATCCTAAAATTTATACGGAACCATGAACGACCAGAATTGCCAAAGCAGTCCTGAGGAAAAAGAACAAAACAGGAGGCATAACCCTCCCAGACTTCAGACAATACTACAAAGCTACAGTAATCAAACAACATGGTATTGACACAAAAACAGACATACGGATCACCAGAATAGAGAGCCCAGGAATAAACCCACACACTTACCATCAGTTAATCTTCGACAAGGGAGGCAGAAATATGCAATGTAGAAAAGACAGTCTCTTCAGCAAGTGGTGTTGGGAAAGTTGGACGGCTGCATGTAAATCAATGACGTTAGAACACTCCCTCACACTATACACAAAAATAAACTCAAAATGGCTTAAAGACATATAAGACATGACAACATAAAACTCCTAGAAGAAAACACAGGGAAAACATTCTGACATAAATCATAGCAACGTTTTCTTAGGTCTCCCAAAGCAAAAGAAATAAAAGCAAAAATAAACAAATGGGACCTAATCAAATGTAAAAGCTTGAAAGGGCAGCAAAGGAAACCATAAACAAAACAAAAAGACAACCTATGGAATGGGAGAAAATATTTGCAAATGTTGTGACTGACAAGGGCTTAATTTCCAAAATATACAAACAGCTCATCCAACTCAATTAACAGAAAAAATAAACAACTCAATCAAAAAATGGGCAGAAGACCTCAACAGACATTTCTCCAAAGAAGACACACAAATGGTCAACAGGCACATGAAAAGATGCTCAACGTCGCTAATTATATTAGAGAAATGCAAATCAAAACTACAATGAGGTAATACCTCACACTGGTCAGAATGACCATCATCAAAAAGTCTACAAATAATAAATACTGAAGAGGGTGTGGAGAAAAGGGAACCCTCCTACACTGTTGGTGGGCCTATAAATTGGCTTCCATACTGTGGAAAACAGTGTGGAAGTTCCTTTAAAAACTAAAAATAGAGTTACCATATGATCCAGAAATCCCACTCCTGGGCATATATCTGGAGAAAACTAATTCCAAAGGATACATGCATCCCAATGTTCATAACAGCACTATTCACGATAGCTAAGACATCGAAGCAACCTAAATGTCCATCAGCAGGTGAATGGATAAAGAAGATGTGGTATTAGGTTGGCCAAAAAGTTCATTCAGGTTCTTCCATACATCCAAATAAACTTTTTGGGCAAACGAATATATATATCTACGTGTATATATGCACACATACACAATGGAATATTACTCAGCCATAAAAGAGAATGAGATAATGTCATTTGCAGCAACATGGGTGAACCTAGAGATTATCATACTAAGTGAAGTAAGTCAGGAAGAGAAAGCCAAATACCATATGATATCACTTACATGTGGAATCTAAAAAAAAAAAAATAATACAAATGAACTTATTTACAAAACAGAAATAGACTCACAGACATAGAAAACAAACTTATGGTTACCGAAGTTGGGGAGTTAAATTAGGAGTTTGGGATTAACACACACACCACTATATATAAAATAAACAACAAGGTCCTACTGTGTAGCAGAGGGAACTGTATTCAATATCTTGTAATAAACTCTAATGAAAGATAATATGAAAAAATATATATGTGTGTGTGTATATATATATATATATAATGTAAATCACTTTGCTATACACCAGAAATAAACACAGCATTGTAAATCAACAATACTTCAATTTTAAAAAAAGAATAAAAAAGAAGACAGACACAGTGACAAGAAAGCAGTAAGAGACTACCACTCATGAATAGGCAGGCTTTTAAAGAAGAACTTTTAGAAATGAAATTATAATCACTGAAATAGAATTCAATGGGTAGGTTAAGTAGCAGATTAGACACAGCTGAAGAAAGCATTAGTGTAGTGGAAGAAACATGCAGGGAGGCCCAGAATACCACAGGGACGAGGAGATGGGAAACATGAAGGAAATGTTCAAAGATCTGTAGAAGATAATAAGGTCTGACGTAGATGTGACAAGAATCCCAGGAGGAGAGAGTGAAGGAGAGGAGATACAGCAAAACCCTACACTGACCCCCGTGAGTATGCAGATCCTCTCCCACAGGCCATCCAGGCAGAGAAACAACAGCCAACCCCATCTGGTGAAGATGAGTGTCTGCATCCCGTTTTAACCTCAACCAGTCTCCCCGTAAAATCAGGCCAATGAAACAATCAATTAAAGGAGAGATTGTTGAAATTGTTATCTATGTCCTGGAAGTTCCAGCCATTCTCAAGACCCAGAATCAATATCTTCAGTGTTTAAGCCAGAGTGGACAACTGCCAACAAGTCGTGCCAACCTACAGCTGAGAATGGAGGGCCTGACTGCTTGGATGGACTTCCGCAACTTCTGGTGGCCCCTGTGCCACAATCACAGTACTGTGACTCTGCAGTTTACACCCCACTCACGGTGTTCCAGCAAGGCGTCTCTGTATTTAATGAAAAACATAAATTCACAGATGCAGGAAGTATAATGATATGCAACAGCACAAATAAAAAGAAATCCACACCTGGACACGACACAATGAGAACACAGACCAGCAAGACGAAGACCTTGAGGAGCCAGAGAAAGACGCCATCACCACCATCACAGTCACGCCATCACCACCATCACAGTCACACCATCACCATCATCACAGTCACACCATCACCATCATCACAGTCACACCATCACCATCATCACAGTCACACTATCACACTGCTCAAGGCAACAGGAAGAGACAGAAGACAGTGGATTCGTGTCTTCAGTGTGTTGAGAGAAAATACCTGTCCATCTAGAACTGCACGCCCAGCAAAATTATTTTTTATAGATAAGGCATTTATAAATAAGTAATTTATAAATAAGTAAATTAATATATAAAAGTTATATTAATATATAAAATATTATATATGATTATAATATGATCTATATTATATATAATTATATAATATAATATAATATAAAAGATTAATATATAAAAGTAAAGTAAAATATAAATAAGTAAAAGCTGAGGCAGTTCTTCATGAAGCAGTTTTCACTGAAAGGACTTCTAAAATTTGTACGACAAAAAGAAAATTATTTCAGGGCTTCCCTGGTGGCACAGTGGTTGAGAGTCCGCCTGTCGATGCAGGGGACACGGGTTCGTGCCCCGGTCCGGGAAGATCCCACATGCCACAGAGCAGCTGGGCCCATGGCCACTGAGCCTGTGTGTCCAGAGCCTGTGTTCCACAACAGGAGAGGCCACAACAGTGAGAGACCCGCATACCACAAAAAAAAAAAGAAGAAGAAAAAGAAAATGATTTCAGAATGACAGCCTTTGATACAAGATGGAATTGGAGCAAAGAAGAAGATCGATGTGAGTGTAAACCCACACTGTGTGTGAGGACGTCCACTGGGCCCTGCACGGGTGCAGAAGGGACTTTCTAAGATCCTCCTTTGTTGGGAAGGGCTGTAACACACTTTAATTTTAGACTTTAAATATGCATAGCATACTTTAAGCTTAATTACTAAATATGAACGGTGTATATGTTTCCAGTCCAATAGAAAAAAATGCAATAATTTAAAATGAACAAAAACTTACTATATCAACTAAAAAATAAATAGGAAAAGAAAAATCTGAAAAAAACTAATCAGAGTAAGATGGTAGAAATCACCCAAATAGGTTCCTAATCACGGTAAACCTAACTAGATGCAATGTCCAGTTAAAACAGTAAGGTTGGCAGGAGGAGCCTGTAACTAAGAACCACAGTACCTGTGAAGATAAAGTAGGCAGAGGCAGGAGTCCACCAAGGGGCCAAGGGGCCTCCGGAGGTGAGACGCCCGCCAATTTAAGTTCTGGGAAGGCTCCGTGACTGGAGACGGCGGGTCTGCAGGGTCCTCACCAGAGAACAGGAACCATCTCAGAGAAACACCAAAGTCCTGCCATAAAGACCAACCTCAGTGGCAACCGCATTCAGCTGCTCCAGAGGCAGCAAGGCTCCCCTGGGTTCAGAACGCCCCCACCCCGTCCCCATGGGTGGAAGGCCAGCACCAGACAGCTGAGGAGGTTCTCGATGCGCATGCGAGGTCAAACCAGAAAAGGAGCTTTTTACAAACTCAGAGGAAACAGAGATAGTGCAAGAAACGTAGAAAAGGTGAGCGAGATGGTAGTTAATAACTTCAACGAGATCAAGAAGGAACTGTGTCCACTAAAAGAGAACAGAATACGGGACTTACTTGGTGGTCCAGTGGTTAGGACTCCACGCTTCCACCGCAGGTGGCACAGGTTCAATTCCTGGTCGAGGAACTAAGATTCCGCATGCTGTGCACTGCAGGAAAAAAAAAAGAGAGAACAGAGTAGTATTTTAAAAGGAACAATTCAAAATAAGGAAACAAATCTTAAAAACATGTGATAAGCAAAATTAAAAACATATCAGGGGGGACTTCCCCGGTGGTCCAGTGGTAAAGAATCTGCCTTCTAATGCAGGGGACGCGGGTTCGATCCCCGGTCGGGGAACTAAGATCCCACATGCTGCGAGGCAACTAAGCCTACACGCCACAACTGCTGAGCTCATGCGCCTCAACTAGAGCCCATGTGCCACAAGCTACAGAGCCCACACACCCTGCAGCCTGTGCACCACAACCAGAGAAGAAAAAACCCACACGCCACAACTAGAGAGAAACCCGTGCGCCACAACGAAGAGCCCGCATGCCACAACCAAGACCCGACACAGCCAAAAATACAACTTAAATAAATAAATAAATAAATCTAAAACACACACACACACACACACACACACACACAAATTAGGGAACTTCCCTAGTGGCGCAGTGGTTAAGTCTCTGTGCTCCCAATGCAGGGGGCCCGGGTTCGGTCCCTGGTCAGGGAACGAGATCCCACATGCATGCTGCAACTAAGGAGCCCTCGAGCTGCAACTAAGATCGGGTGCAACCAAATAAAAATAAATATTTTTTTTAAAAAATTAGTAAAACGGTTGAGAGGTAAAGTTGAGAAAATCTTTTTAAAAGAATAAAAAGGAGGTGGATGGTAAGACAGAAAGATTAAGACTAACAGGCGTTCTAGGGGGAAAAAAAGGAAACAAAATGGTGAGAATGAAATTATCAGAGAAATAATCTTAACTTTACCCCAGAACTAAGAGACATGAATCACCAGAGCGAAAGCCCCTCCCAGTCCCTCCACAAACAACAAAGGAACATGATGCGGAGTCTCGACATGGAGAACACACGAGGATCAGTGACGCAGACCTCAGAGGCGGCAGGCCAGACGGCAGATCCCACGGAGCACTGGGCATCAGATCCCGGGGAACTTCCCAACAGCACGTCCCAAGTTGGAAGACAACGGAACAATGCTTTGAAAGTTACAACTGAAAATAATTTGCAACCTGTAAGTTTACACGTATGGAGTCGTGAGTCCAGTGTGACAGTCGGATGACAGTATTTTCAGACATGCAAACTGAAATTTTTTCACTGCTGTTCATGAAACTTTTTTTTTCAGGAGGCCACAAAAAGAAGATCCCCTAACACACTAGGAGCTGGGAGACAGGGGTGGGTGGGGTCCAGTAAACAGGGAGTCCACTGCAGACAGTGGCGAGGGCCCAGAGAGCCCCAGGGAATGACAAGGATCTGCAGACTTGGGACCACTTAGTTTTCTACACTCCACGCTGTAGCCACACTTACTTACTTTTCCTTCCACACGAAACATGCCCGCCCCTAAGGCACCCGGAAGTCCCATCCAAAGGCTGTTCTCTGGTGAGTTTCACCTGGTCTGGGTGTAGATGAGATGCCTCTTGAGCCAGAGACGTATAAACTACGAAGAAAAATTATCTGCCCCCCCAACCTAGAATTTGAAAGAAGACACCTCCCAGCCCCTGCCCACCTCCAGCTCCAGGAGCCTGCAGGCAGACCACAGGCCTGGCTGCGGCAGGGGTGTCCCTCCCACCCCACATCAGTGGCCCTCCCATCCATCGTCAGCCACGCCCATATGTCCCTGGCCACTGAGTGCCACACACCCACCCGAGATCTTTCCCTGTGACTCCGAAACCAGCCCCTGAGGGCCTGTGCACCGCACCAGGTGGCCTGAGGGCACAGACACCCCAGCTCCTGCTGGCCTGGAACTCAGGACAGCCCCACGTGCTGCCAGCTGCTCTCTCGGGGACACGTGGACTCCGCCCACCCACCAGGGAGAGACAGGCTCAATGGGCACTCAGGGCCCCGCCGTCCCGTCTGTTGAGGTAACAGGTGCAGCGTGTCTCGGGGTCCCTGCCCGGTGCTGGGGCAGAGTTTGGGAGTGGGGAGGCATAGGCCTCCATGGGACAGTCGGGCCCTCCCCAAGTCACAGCCTGGGACCAGGCACGCTGCCACACCAGCTCCCAGCCAGGCCAGGGGACACCTGATGGGGGAGGGGACACTTGAAAGCACCCGGCCGGGCATCAGCCACCTTCTGTGTGATGACACTACTTTGTACAAAATTCCCCAATCCGCTTTAATGGTGAAAAAAAATAAGTTCCGACGAGGCACAGAGACGCTCATTTAGAATTCAAAGTCTCGCCTGCCATGTCGAGAGCCCAGGCGAACTTCTCCCTCCGTGTCTTGTTGTAGATCTTCTCCATGGGCACCCCAAACCTCTTACACCTGCCAAGAGGAGACCGGGGTTCTTGGGAGGAGCGGGACAGAGGTCAGGACACCAGGCGACCCAACCTGCTCCTCCTGGGCACAGCACCCACAGCACGGCCACCAGCCCAGGGCAGCAGGGAGGAGGCCGTGTCCCCCAGTGCAGCCCAGCTGTCCTCCGAGCGGGGTGCTCAGGGGACGCTTACAGGGCACACAGGCGACCCAGTCACCCCACCCCCAGTGGGCAGGCTGGGCTCTCTGTGGCTGGTATGCGGCTTGGGGTCCCACCCCAGCCTTCCACTGCCCCAGAGCTCTCGGGCAGAGAGGACCAGTGACCCAGGACTCAGCATTAAACACACCAGCCAGTCGGGTCCCACCACAGGAAGGACCTGTGCTGACCACAGGGCCCAGGGGACTGAACTGGGGCCACTCAGGGGTCCAGTCCCCTCCTCGAGGCCACGAGTGGGCGCGGTGGCCTGGGCCCACGCACCAGGCGACACTGATCCGGGGGTCCAGGCAGTTGAGCTTGGACGTGCCCAGGGCCACCTGCTTGCTCTCCTCCTCGTCTGCGGCCTGCGTGCTCAGCCTCCCGAGCTGCTCCTGCCTCTCCAGCAGCCATCCCCTCTTCTCCAGGAAGCTGGAGAGAAGGAGGGGCACAAGCCCCCGTGCTGGTACCCCCCAGCCCCACTCAGGCCAGGCGAGCCCAGTGACGGGGGAGCCCCCGGAGGCTGGAACCCCCTGGGCACGAAGCAGGCACCATCCACCCAGACCTGACCTCACAGGAAGCGCCCGAAGGCCACAAGCAAACAAAGGGGGCAAAGGACAGAATCGGATCCAAAAGCCTTTCCACACCTGTGAAAGATGCTCAGTCCTGACCCCTACTGCCTTAGAGAAAAGCGGATTCATCAAGGCAGGACCCTCCTTTCACCCTCCACACGCCCTTCCCGAGACGCCAGACAGGGCACCCTGCAGAGGACACGGGACAGGCACAGCCACGACATCCACGTGCACGTGAACTTCGACCCCAGTCCTTGTTCCGGGAACTCCGGCTCCGAACCCACCTGGACACGTGTGGAAGGACCGCGGGTGGAGGAAACGCCGCTCTCAGAGGCTGAGCGGCCCCAACAGACACTACAGCGGAGCGTGTGAGGCCGGGTCTCTCCCCAGGCTGTGCACAAGGGTGGGCCGCAGCCACAGGCACCGCTCTGCAGTAGCCACCAGGGCACCAACCGAACGCCAGGGTGCCAGCGGCAAACGGCAGGCGGCTGCTGGTGCCACCAAGAGCGGAGGGGCAGGGGGCGCACGCGAGTCCTCCCGGAAGACACAGGAGGCTTCCCTTCCCAGCAGCTGCCTCTGAACACGAATGCCCTTCGGTCTAATGGCCGGACTTTCTCACACACTCACCCCACGACTAAGAAGCACCTGCCTGCACCTGAGGAATCTTTCATGCTTTCACAGCCACAGCAGCCGCGAATAAAAGGGGGCACCCCGCTAGAAACCAGGAAGATGAGGGAAACCACAGACGACCGTGTCCTGGTGGGGCAGACCAGCTCCCGGGAGACATGCCACCAGTGCTGACGCGACGGGGAACACAGGCAAAGCGATTACTCAGCAATTTTAAAACTTCCCACAAAGAACAGCCCAAGCCCAGAGGCGTTCACTGGTGAATTCTACCAAATGGTTAAAGAAGAATTAACTCCAACTCTTCACAAACTTTCACAAAACAGAAGAGGAGAGACCGCTTCCCATGTCCCTCCGAGACCAGCGTCACCCTGACACTGAACCAAAGACGTCACTGGAAAGCCACACACCATTATCCAGTGTAAATACAGAAGCAAAAGTCCTCGTCACGACAACAGCGAGCCTAATCCAGGATGCATAAAAGAGATTCTGCACCACGAGCGAACAGGATTTATCCCTGGGATGCAAGAACGTGACACCCGAAATCCAACTAGTGCAACACTGCATCGTCTCAACAGATACAGAAAAATCATCGGACAAAATCCAGCACCTTCCAGGAAAACAACAAACCTCGACAAAAGCAACAGAAGGGCACGTCCTCACCTTGATAAAAGCACCTAAGAAAACCCACAGCTGACGTCCTCCTCAGCAGTCGAGCTCGGCCCGTCAGGTGGCAACAAGACGAGGGGTCCACACACACCACCTGTCCTCAACCTGCGCTGGAGGTTCCAGCCAGAGCACCAGGCAGACGAAGAAGTAAAAGGCGTCTGGGCTGGAAAGGAAGACGCAAACTGTCTGCTTGAGGACGACGTGATCTCAAACCCGAAGGGATCCACCAAGGAACTGCTAAGGCTAACAGGCGAGTTCAGTGGGGTGCAGGGCGTGAGGCCAGCCCACACGCATCAACTCTACTTCTGTGTGGTCTGCAGAGGACGAGTCAACACAGCAGGCCCGACCAACCCTGGAGAGAAAGGCCTGCCTACGAGGCTGGATGTCGGGAGGGCGCCCGCCTCCCTAACCAGTAAGAAGAGAGAGGCTCACGGAGCCCGCAGTTGTGTACCGACAGTACAGGTCGCTGAACTCCTGCTTTCCTCCGGAGTCTGGAAGGTCGGGATGTGCCAGGCAGAGGGTGCCCACGAGACCTTTCACTGTACGCAGTCACAGCCGTGACCGTGCAGGGTCCTGTGAGTCCTACGGAATCACGGAACCTACAGGTGGTCTGGGGAGTCAGCGGGAAAGTGGGATTCGCTGGCACTCTGACCCGTGAAACACGGCACGAGCTCTGTTCTGGAAAGGAAGGACGAAGGGCTGGGGCAGGACACGCCCTGGCCCCTGAGTGGCCCAGAGTCTCGCCCAGTGTGCAACAGCAGGAGAGCTGCTGTGAGAAGGCGAGCCTGCAGATGACAGGTCCAACCCCAGCTGACTGGGCTCAGATCCTCAGGCTGCTTCTGACCACCACGGCTGAAGTGAGGGGCGAAAATACAGCCCAGGTGATGCCTGGGCTTCTGTTCTCCAGGTGGGAGAAAGGACCCAAAGATTCCCAAAACTGAGCTCTGGATCGGCCAAAACTGTTAGAAGTTTACACGGCTCTCCCCTCCAAGCAGAAAAGCCTGGAACAAAGTTTTAGAAAAGACGGCTGCTCTCCCCTCTCCCTCCCCAACCCCCATTCCAGCTGGGATCTTCCCAGGCAGCTGTAACGTTAACCCTGTAAAGGTTTACCTGCTAGGGATTTGAAAAAATTAGCAGTAAGAAAAAGCAGGACAGGGACTTCCCTGGTGGTCCAGTGCGTAAGACTCTGTGCTCCCAATTGCAGGGGGCCCGGTTCCATCCCTGGTCAGGGAACTAGATCCCGCATGCGTGCCGCAACGAAGAGTCTGCATGCCGCAATGAAGATCCCGCGTACCACAACTAAGACCCGGAGCAGCCTAAATAAATTAATTAATATTAAAAAGAAAGAAAAAGAAAAGCAGTACAGTTCTTGCAATGGCTCTGTATTTTGTGGCTACCGCATCTGGACGCAGAGTAAAAAGCTGACACAAAATGTAAAATGGCTGGAACTTCCCTGGCGGTCCAGTGGTTAAGACTCCGCACTTCCACTGGTCGGGGAACTAAGATCCCACACACCGCACGGCACGGCCAAAAGAAGAAGGAAAATCCGTGTAACTGCATAAATGCCAGAGGAATCGTCCCAATCAGAAAGGATGCGCAGGAAAAGTGTCAAGCGGACTCAACAGCCGTGTTCTGCAGCCTGTGGGAGGGTTAGAGTGCAGCAAACACATCTCCATAAACGATGGTTTCTTACTCTGAGTTCCCTACTGACGTCTCTGGGGAAGGAGTCCACGTGAGGAAGGGGGTTCTCCCGAGAGGGAGACACGTCCTGGAGTCTGGAGAGCCGGGTGGATTTCTAACGAGCTCTCGTGAGATGGGACCCAGGCTGGTGACCTGGCCTGATGTGTGCCCTTTGGAGCAGATCAACTTCTAACCTCCAGATGGACGAGCGACTGAGGGCTCAGGGAAGCCTTGTGACTTGGACTTGGCGGCGTCTCCACTTTGCTGCTGCAGGAAAGCGACTGGTCTGCTGGGAATCTCGGGCCTTGCTGCCTGGGCCTGGCTCTAGGCAGAAACCCAGCACCGTCTGCAGCAGGAGAGCGAGTGGGATGGAGGCTCCAGGACTGGACCTCAGACCCCAGGGTTCTGGCAGATTTAGGGCATCCCTTCGTGGGACCCTAACCATGCAGACACAGCTGCTGGCTGGACCTTGGGGCCACCTGCAGATGCCCCCGGGAAAAGGCCCGTTTTTCTGGCGGGGCAGTCAGAAGTCAAGTGCGCCGGGCCGTGTGTCTCTGAGGCAGAGACTGCCCGCGGCCCAGGCTGTGATCCTGCACGTGTGCCAGCGGGGGGCGGGGGGGGCACATCACAGGGACAGCCGCCCCAGGGATGCCTCGGCGCTCCACCTGAGACTCTCCAGGTAAGGGGAGCTCGTAGCAGCGGAGGGGGCTGCCCCGGCACACAGCCCAGTGGGGCAGGTGGACCCCCAGATGCAGCCCATCTTGTCTCTGCTGCTCACTGGATCAGCAGGACGATACAGCCGTACACACGTAGACGTTACATGAACATGAGAACATCTGTGAAAAATCCAGCGTCCATCCCGCCAGCGCCTGGATGTGGTGTGTCTTTCTGGCCCAGATGCATACAAACGTTTCTCTGTGGCAACACTTCTGCCCCTTGTGCACAAAACCCAGATGAAAGGTCTGGGAAAGAAAGCAACGCAAAGTTATGATGACTGACCACGAACGTGATTTTGTAACAACAAGGGGGACACTCCTGAGATCCTGGTCCCTGGGGAGGAGGGCGGAAGCGCCGGCTCTGAGCCCAGGAGTGGGAATGAGTCGTGTGCAGCGGCCCGCGGGCCTGAGAACCGTCCGTGTGTCCTGACACTGTGAGGGATCTCAGCTCAGTGCCGAGTCCTGGAAGCCCTCCTGGTGAATCACTGAACCTGTGGGTGGGCTCGGGGACATGCAACAAAGCCAGCAGGGAACCACCCAAAAGTGAAATGAAGAAAACAATTCCATTTACAACAGCAACGAAAATAAAACACTTTCAAATAAACTTAACCCCCAAAAGTGCAAAACTCGTCCTCCAAAACTTTGCTAAACGAAATGAACGAAGAACGATGCATCTAAAGAGACATCCCAGCGCTCACAGGCTGGAAGGCTTGGCCTGGTTACGAAGGCGGTACTTCCCAAACGGACCTCCAGCGGCTCCGCACCCCAATCAAAACCCAGGCTGACTTCCCTGCAGAAAGTGACCAGCCAACCCTCAAATTCATCTGGATTTTCAAGGGACCCTGAATAGCCAAACAATCTTTAATGAGAAAACCAAACCGGAGCTCACACTTCCTGATTTCAAACTTACAGGCATCAAGACTGAGTGGTACTGGCAGGAAGACAGACAGACAGATGAACATGAACAGAACGGAGCCCAGAAACACCTGCCATCAGCTGATCTTCCACAAGGTGTCAAGACCATTCAGCTGGTGGGAGTGGAGCTGGGAAAACCGGGTCCAGGTGAGCAAAAAGGAAGTGGAATCCTTTCCTCACACCATGTACGAAAAATAACTCAAAATGGATCAACTAGCTAAATGCAAACATTGAAACTATAAAACTCTTACAAGAAAACCTAGAAATGCATCTTTATGACCTCAGGTCAGGCAAAGCCTTATTAGACGTGATACCTGAAGAATAAGCAACGGAAACTAGACTTATCAAGATTTCTGTGCTTCAAAGCACCCTACCAAGAAAGTAAAAAGACAACACACAGAATGGGAGAGAGCCTTTTCAAATCATGTATTTGAGGACTTTCCTGGTGGTCCAGTGGTTAGGACTCCACGCTTCCACTGCGGGGGCGCAGGTTCAATCCCTGGTTGGGGAAGTTCCGCACGCCACGTGGCGCGGCCAAAAAAAAAAAAAATATCATATATTTGAAAAGATACTCGTATCTGGAGTGAATAATGAGCTCTTATAACTCAACAGTAAAAAAAAACAAAGAACTCAACTGAAAAACGGAAAAAGGACTGAACAGACATTTCTCCAAAGACCACACACAAATGCCCAGTAAGCAGAGAACAGAGCCTCACACGTCGTCAGCCAGCGGCGAAGCGCAAAGCAAACCCACATCCGCCGGACTGTACCCAAAGCGAGGGAAGATGAGAACAGTGCCAGCCAGGATGTGGAGAAACTGGGCCCCAGCGCGCGGCCGGTGAGAGCGTGAGCGCGCTTTCGTAAAACGCTAAACCTCGGCGCTACAGAGTAACCCGACAATTCTACGACGAAAGCCACACAGCGGGAACACCCAAACGTCCAGACACATGGACAGCAAAACGTGGTCTGGCCACACACGGAATATTCGGCGACTGAAGCACTGACGGGCCGCAACGCGGGTGGACCTCAGCAACATTACGCTGAACGAGAAACGCCAGACAAGGTCCACAGATGGTGGGATTCCGTTTGTGCGAATGTCCAGGGGCTGGGGGAGGGGAGGGGGTTTGTTTGCAGCGATGGAAACGCTCTAAAATGTACGGTGACGATGGCTGCGCAGCTCTGTGAACGAGCCGGAACCGCTCGCCCGCAGCCCAGAGCCGAGAGCCTCTGAAGGAGAGAACCACGTGGCCCGGAGCTCGGGGGCCCGAGGACAGGCGCTTCTCCTCCTGCACTTCTGCCCTGCTTCACGTTTGGGCGCAAATATAGTTTGTATCTTTTGAATCAGAAAATACGATTGAAAAGAAAACCAGAGAACTGGTGAAGACAAAAGCAGGCTCAGGGCCAACCCCACGACTTGGATGGGCCAAGGCCTCCGGACACTTGCCTCTTGGACCTGCCGTCCCCTCTGCGTTTGTGCTCGGCCCTTGCCTCCTTCAGCTCTGCCTTGGCCTCGGCCACCTGCTTCTTCTTCGCCTCAATCTGCAAAGAAGAGGGGCCCAGTCAGGGCTGCTCCTGCCTATGCTAGTCCAGCCCCAGGGACCACCGTCCACAGCCTGCAGGCCCTATGCCCTGAAAGGGCCCAGCTGACCAGGTCCCCCGGGTACCCGTCTGCCCATTCAGGGTGCTGGAGCGCTGGTCCTGACTGGTCACTCTGTGGCCAGGGGACAGGGTGAGGCCAAGCGGCCCCAGACATACCACCTGCTCCAGCCAGACCTGGCCCCCTTGCTCCGCTGACCTCCCTCCTGGGCTAGAGGCCCTTCCACACCAGAAGGCCGTGCAGGATGGCCTCTGGCCCTCCCTTAGCCGGTTCTCCCTCCTGGCCAGCACCTGGCCCCGGGCAGCCCTGATGTGCCCAAGCCCCTCCGAGGGCCGTGCGCTCCCAGGGAGGGAAGAGGAGGGGAGCCGCGCAGTCGCCCCA
The DNA here is from genome assembly GCF_964374135.1 of Grampus griseus. Taxonomy (NCBI): domain Eukaryota; kingdom Metazoa; phylum Chordata; class Mammalia; order Artiodactyla; family Delphinidae; genus Grampus; species Grampus griseus. Next base: position 1,228,857 of record NC_139011.1, on the reverse strand, counting down.
GAGGCCCTCCCGCCGTGCCCGCCGCGCGCCTTCGACCGAAGCGTCTGCATCGACTTCTCGAAGGTCTTGGGAGTTGCCCGCTGATGGTTGCAGAGAACGGCAACGGCCCGATTTGCTCGGTTGTAAGACAGAATCTTAGCGGCTACGCTGTCTTCAGCTAGAAAACAGGAGTCTGTTACGCAGCGGCAGCCACAGGACAACAGCCGCTGCCGCCCCGAGGAAGGACCTCACAGGACAGGACTCAGGGTCCGCACCTAGTCCAAGGGCCTCCCAACAGAGGCAGAGAAGAGGCCGCCCCAGATCCCCCCCGAGAGCATGGGGCCCACGTCCAGGAGCCCCCGCTGGGGGTGGGAGTGGCAGGAAGAGGGTTCCCGCACACAACGGGGGGACACGCAGAGCTGGGCAGGCGCTTCAAAACCGACTCTGCCGAGGAGCAGAGACTGGGCAGGGGCCTGACCGTGCGGGTGGCCCCGCGGGGATGGCTCGGCCTGGGGACCTGCGCATCCCTGACCCGTCCCCGCAGGCCAGGGGAGCTCCCCTCTGCCCTGGACGCCGGCCACGAGGCATCCCGTACCAACCCAGCAGCCGGGCACCAGCCCACAAGCGGGCGCCCTGTCCCCACGCCAGGGACCCTCACCTCTGGTCAGCACTCTCAGCTGGCCTGCAGGGTGAGGCTGGCGTTGCAGGTCCGGAACACCTTGGCCGTCAGGCCATCCATCAGGACCTGCAGGTGCCTGTTCAGACTGGCGGTCTGAACACGGGGAAGAAGGTGGGTCTCAAAACGTGGTCTCCTTTGGGGACAGTTTCATAGCACTCTTCCCGGCCCCCCCCCCACCTTTGGGTGGAAGGAAGCTGGTGGTTAGACAGACGGCCCTCAGCCTTCTCGTGCAAGAGAACATGCCAGTCGGTGCTCGCGCTCGCCCCGTGGCGTCAGCCTGGCCCTTCTGGACGCAGACAGGCCGAGCTGCGCTGCAGCCCTGGGTCACCCCATCAGCACTGCTCTGAGCCCCCCAGGCTTACGGTCGGTCTATCACAAAGCTCATCCCCAGGGCCTTTGTTCTCCATGAACAGCTGCAGATTCTCGTATGCCTGCGGCAGAGAGAAGCAGCCTTTACAAAGACCCCCTCGTGCCCCGGGCAGGAAGAAGCCTCCTGGGGCCAAGGAGATGGAGGTAGACGAGGGGCGCGAAGGGCCAGCTGTGCAGCAGAACTGGGAGACCAGCAGACTGGGTTTCTCCCAGGGAGCAGTCAGCACCACCGCAGGGTCACGTGCCACGTGTCCAGGCTGCTGTCCATCGCGAGGCTGGCACCGTCCCCTCACAACGCACACCCTGGCTCCTTCCTCCGTCACCCACGCCGGGTCCCTCCAGGTGACCCCACGTCCACAGTCAGACTCGTCTGACACCACAGCGCCTCAGAAGACCTTCAAGGTCCCTTTGTCCAATTTCCCTCCACCCTCCCTTTCCTTTCCGTCCTTCTAAGGGAGCGCAAACATTCTCCTGGCTTGTGTCGGCCTGGGCCTGTCTCTCCATGCAGCTGTGTGTGTGCCCCACGGGGCTGGACGCCAGGTGCCCAGCTCCAGAGTGACCGGAACAGCCCCCGCTCTCGGCACCGCGACTCCTGACTGGGCTAGTGCCTCAGGAAAGTGGTCCCAGTGCTCCCTCGCCCTCTGCCACGTGAGGACAGTGAGAAAGCACGGCCACACCAGGCCGCGACTCCAGCCTCCAGACCAGGAGACGGAAACACTGTTAACGAGGTGCCAAGGCCAGGAACTCTATCAGGGAGGCCTGAACTGAGACACGTGGTGATTATCTTGTTACTAAAACCCCTTCTCCTGCCCCAAGGAAAGCCTCCCCCTTTCCTCACCTGCGGCTCCCACCAACTCATGCCCTGGAACAGGTTTCAGATGCCTGGGCACGCTGTGCAGCCCCTCCCGAGTGGGTGCTTCTCTGTCACCCTCGACGGTCTCCCCAGACTTCCCGTTCTGTGTTCGGGCAGCCACGTCTGTGTGTAAGGTGTGTGTAAGTTGCAGGTGGTCAGTGTTGGGTCTGCTCTCGTTGCTGTGACACGGGGCCCACCCGGACGGAGGCCAGGGCGACTGACACTCTAGGGCTTGTCACTCCAGAAGGAGTGGAAATCCTGATTTCCCATCAGAGCCCTCTGCAAACCAGAGACTTAGCCCCCACGCCCCCCCCCACTTCATCCGTCCCTCCATCGGCAGGGGCGAGGCCAGGCGCTGTGGGCATGGCCGTCAGCCAGCAGGCTCAACCCCTGAAGCTCATCGTTCACAGAGGGGAGACCGGGGACACCGCCAGAGTGACCACAGCGAGCTGCATGCCCAGCGGCCAGAAGACCCTTCCCAGGTGCGCTGGGGTGAACAGTGTCCCCCGCAAATTCACGTCCTTCCCAAAACTTCAAAACGTGACCTTTTTCGCAAATAGGGTCTTTGCAGATGCAATGAGTCAAGACGAGGTCACAGTGTGGGGGGACAACTCCAACAGGACCGTGTCCTCACAAGAAGAGGGACAGACGCACGGGGACAACGGAGGCAGAGCTGCACTGCCGCAGCCTCGAGCCAACGCGCCAGGATGCACGGGCACCTCCAGACACCACGGGCCTGGAAGGTTTCTCTCCAGAGCCGCAGAGGGCGCACAGCCCTGCCAACACCCTGCTCTCGGAATCCTGGCCTCTAGAATGCCACCCTAACCCACCAGGAAGGCAGTGGCGGCGCTGGCGCCTTGCAGGGCAGGTCCAGTTCAGCCTACGGGAGTTCAGCCTTGCCACCAAGCGCGACGGGACGGGAAAATGGGCCTCGTGGCCCTGCGCCCTCCCAATGCTCCCCAAAAGAGAGCACCCAGATCTCAGGGGCGAGCGTGGGGCACGACCCACCGCCCACACCAGGCGCTCACCAGCTTCTCCAGCGGCACTTCGTTGTAGTAGCGGATCGAGTCCTTTCCCAGGAAGTCGAATTCCACGACGTACGGGCAGCCGTCGGCCTCTGGGTGCAGCTGAATGTGTTCCACGCGCAGGGAGCAGCAGCCCACCGTGTCAGCCGTCTCGCCCTCCTCCTTCTCATGCCCGGCTCGCAGCGGGCGTGGTGCACACACACAGCGGCACAGACGGACACGCCCCTCAGGCGCACAACGTACAGACGGGCGCACACGTACGCACTCAGGCACACACCCACCCCTCCACCTGCCCGAGGCTCCGGCTCAGGACACACGAGCCCCACGGTGCCCCCAGCTGCCCGTCCAACCAGGTCTTTGCGACCGACTGGAGCCTCTGTGAAGAGCAGGTGGGAAAGCTGGAACCATCCGCACCTCGTCGATGAAATAAAGCGCCGCGGTGCGTGGTCTCGCCTTCATTTCTTGGCTTCCAGTCGGCCCGGTACTGAGGACGGATCTCGCCCGCAACTCCTTTCAAGCGCCGAGCCACTTCATGCTTCTCCCGGTCTCTCTGCCCCTAACGAAGGGAGCGAGTAGCAGAGCAAACCCCGGGCCCTTCAAATAGGCAACGCCGACCCCGCTCCCGGGCCCGCTCTCACCCGCTCAGCTCAGGGCCGCGGAGCAGACTCCAAACTCCGCGAAATTTAAAGACAGTGTGAATCTAAAGCCCTTGCTTTTGAAGACAAACGGCCGCTGGACACGGTGTCACTTCAGAACTGGCCCGCTAACGCCCACGACCCCAGGGACTCCCGGCCAAAGCGGCCCGGCCCAGCCGGGGGCGGCAGGTCAGAGCCAGCTCACCTTCAGCTCGGAGCTGGGGTTCAACATGACGTACTTGACGGAGTTCTGCACGTTCTCTGTCCACGCCGCCAGCCACGTGACCGTGCGGTCGCACCGCACCTCCTTCCACCGGTGGCCTACCGGAGGCTCAGGTACTTCGGAGTCCCTGCAGCAGGAGAGTGACCCAAACCCGACAATGCGAGACCCTGCTCCCTGAAACACCGGCCAAACGCCGCCACCTCCCACGACTGCGCCGGCACTGCAGGCGCCTCCTCGCCCAGGCCGCACCCTCGCGTCGCGGCCTCTGTGTCGCCAGGCGTGTGAGGGGCTCACTCAGAGCTGCTGCTCCCACACGTGAACCGGGACGGCCACGCCCAAGGCCACACACACTGCCAGCTCAGCAGCCCCACGGGACACAAGCCGCCGCTGGGCTCCTGATGGGCCCGGGCTCCCAGGATGCTTCTGCCGACCCGGCTCGGCCGCGGCCCACGCAGCAGAGGGACAGAAGCTCCTGCTGGAGCGTGGCCCGCAAGTTCCAAACGCTCACGTGTTACCAGACCATCTCGATCACCTGAACTGCGGAAAACTGCGTTGGAAGGACACGGACACGCTTTCTTGGCGGAGTGAAACCTCAAGCAGGGGGCAGAGTGACAAGAGCTGGTTCAGCAAACAGCACGTGGGCTGCCGCAGAGCGTCCATCTGTGGGGAAGGTGCCCTCCCACCCGGCCCACAGAGCCTGGAGTGACGGAGACACACCCTGCATCGGGCCCCACTCCCCCGGGTGAGAGGAAGGACCAACCACCACCACCACCACCACCCCCGCCCCACGCACACCTGCCGCAGTTGATGGTCACGTCCTCCGGCAGGACCCTCCTCTTCAGCATCCCCATCTTGGGGTGGTCGCTGCGGCCCCGAACAACCCAGGGGGCTCAGTCTTGAAACTGCCGACCTTCTCTCGGTGCCCGTCTAAGATACAGTAGCCAAACTCTTGCTGAAGTTTTGTCGCCTCTTCTTTGAGCTCCTGCGTTCATAGAACAGCGTGTAGCATCAGTGGTGAAGACAGGACGAGACTGGTGCCCACGTCTGCCGGGTGCACAAGACTCGTCAGAGCCCCTTCACTGCTGCAGGACCCCGGGAGGCCCAGCGAGGCAGGCGGGCCGAGCGCAGGGCGGGACGCCCGCCCCCCAGCTCCCGGCTGCCGCTGTGCTGGTCCACTGTCACCACGGAGCATGAACTACGGAGCCACTAGTTCACACGGCGGGGTCACTGTCCCCGTGCTCTGGGTGGACGGAGCACTTTTTAAATGTGTTTAGGGGCACGTAACTCAAAAGTGTCTGAGAATAACGGAGCGGAATCAGAGGCCCCTTCACCACACCCTGTTGGGGTCTCGTCTAGAAGAATCACACAGGAACGGCTTTTGTGAGAGGAGGGGGTCGTCTCCCGCATACCAGCAGCCTCCCACGCAGGGCCCCAGGGGCCCACGCCAGACTGAGCCCCCGAGCAGCCCGACCTGCTTCTCCTCCTTGGGCAGGGCCTTCCGGGCGGCGGTCTTGTCCACAAAGTATCTGTGGATTTCTGTGAAGTCACACTTGTCCAGGTGCTTGATTACTTTCCTCTCTTCTGCTGTCATTTCCTGCCCCAAAATCAGACACGTGTTCTCAACATCCAACAGGCAACAGTCACAGGGGCAGCGGGGACCCTCCCCCACCGCGGCAGGGGTCCCACTCCACGGGGAACGCTGACATCCCAGAAGCGGGAGGAGCAGACTCTGGGCAAAGACGCCAAGGCCACCCCGACCAGCAGCCTCTGCAGTTGTCCCCCAAAGAGAGCCTTTTCAGGCAGGTGGCCCAGGTGTGCAGGTGGACAGTCGGGGAGCTGAGGCCCCAGTGCTTCCTCCTAGCGGCCTTCGGAGTTGGGCCACGTGGCCGCATCTGAAGAACCGCCCCCTCTGGCTGCTGCGTGGACCGTGCATGGCACTAGGGGCCCCTCACTCACCACCAGGGAAGTCGGCCCACCGCCCCCCGCGTGGTGGAACACACACATGCTTGGTGGTCCCCAGTCCAGCCACACACACACACAGCCCACAGCCCCACCAACCCCCAGGTCCCTGCAGGGGTAGGTGTGAGACCGCACCACACCCTGCGGCAGAACCCAGGTGCCCGCCAGCCGGGAAGGGGACACACGCGGCGCTGGTGTCCTCCCAAAGCAGCCGGAAGGGGGGCTGGGGTGCGCTTTCTGAGGGCGGAGTCCACAGGTATAGCCGAGATGAGTGCAGGTGCGCACAGAACCCAGTTGTGTTTTTAATGAGAAAAGAAAAAGCAACTAGCACCTTATCTTCAGATAGCTTGCCAACGAGTATCTCTGTTTCCTAGGGGCCAGAAAATGCCACTCCTGGCACCCCGCAACCTCCCTTTCCTAGGGATTCCAAGCTCGGCTCTGCCTGGCCTTCCAGCCACTGGAGAGAAGTGAGGGTGGGCAAGCGTCTAACAGCAGCAGGCCGACACCAAGAGCCCGCGGCCGCGCAGCGCATACCCTCCGCCAGTCGCTAAAGAAGTTGTTTATTCGTGATCCAGCATTTTCCCATAAAACGTGGCAACCTCCTCAGCGGCTAAGCTCAACTCCATGGGCTTCCCTGGAGACGCCGGAAGTTACACTGATTTAGGGAGCCGACCCACAACGTCCTGCCCCTTAAGTCACGCTTGGTTACACACGTTGTATTGTATCGTAACATAGCCGACGTTTTTAGTTCAGGAGAAGGCTCTAAATTTAAGAAGACAAGCACAGCCACGCACAGGTGTGGCTTAAGCATCCTGGAGCACAGGCCAGGCCTCTGTAGAGGCGTCAACGGCCAGAATCGCCCACGTTTATACTGCTTTAATGATTTATTTTGCTGCTACGCTTACATGGAAATTTACAGTTGAAAAACACGAGAAGGGGCTTCCCTGGTGGCACAGTGGTGGGGAGTCCGCCTGCTGATGCAGGGGACGCGGGTTCGTGCCCCGGTCCGGGAGGATCCCACATGCCGCGGAGCGGCTGGGCCCGTGAGCCATGGCCGCTGAGCCTGAGCGTCTGGAGCCTGTGCTCCGCAACGGGAGAGGCCACAACAGTGAGAGGCCCGCGTACCGTAAAAAAAAAAAAGAAAAACACGAGAAGTTTTAGGACACACATCGCCACGTAACGTAAAAGTAAGACAAAAGTTAGAGCTCCGAAGCAGAAAGATGTGAATAACTGTAGCAGCTGCAACCTTTTAAACACCCTCCCATCTGCCCAATGACTTCCGACATTTTACTCCAAGAATCAGTATGAGAGACGGCTCAGTGGAGGGCAGGGAGGCAGCAGAGCAGCGCAAAGGCCGCGGGGGCTTCACCACGGAGTTCTCTCAACTGTTGTGTATGTTTGAAGATTTTTATCACAAACGTTGGAAAAACAAATATACGTTACTTTGATAGTAAGCAAAAGGCACTTGGGATAAAACAGCACAATTCTTCCCAAAACCAGCTTCTCGGGAGGACAGAGAACTAGCTGAGCAGCCAAAGCCCGAGGGGCTCAGCTCCTGCCCTGCCAGCGCCCCCTCCCCAAGGCTGGGCCGCCCAGGTGCCCCCGAGGCGCAGGGCGGGCTCTGACAGTCACGGAATCTAGTCTAGCTCGGAAAACCAGATTCTAAACCAACACCCACGTCGATGGAGTCGCGGTGAACAAAGAAAAAGCGTGGCTGTGTGTGCTGGCCGAGTGTCCCCCAGGGACAGGCACGTGTGACCCAGCAGGAGCCCACGGGGTCACCAGATCCCGCAAGGGGCAAGCACTACAAGAGCCCCAGCGAGAGAGGAGGGGAAGGAGGGGAGGCAGTCCTTCCTGCCGTCCACAAAGGCCTCCCTGTGGCAGCGCCTGGCAGGAGCCGGGACGACTTGCCAGCGACCAAGGCTGGCCTGTGTGCAGTGCCCACGCATGCCCTGCTGAGGGCCTGGTCTGACCCAGGAGAGGCGGAGGGCCACCTTCAGAAGGCTTAGCCTAGCAGAGATGCAGAAAATGGGGGAAACAGGTCAAACTAGCAGCACAAAACTAAGCAGAAGGGGCTTGCCTGGTGGCGCAGTTGTTAAGAATCCACCTGCCAATGCACAGGACACGGGTTCGAGCCCCGGTCCAGGAAGATCCCACAGGCCGCAGAGCAGCTAAGCCCGTGCGCCACAACTACTGAGCCGGTGCTCCAGAGCCTGCACACTGCAACTACTGAAGCCCACGCGCTTAGAGCCCGTGCTCCGCAATAAGAGAAGCCCCACTTGCTGCAACTAGAGAAAAGCCCACGTGCAGCAACGCAGCCAAAAGAATAACAAAAAAAACAACTAAGCAGACGCTCCTAACCAGAGAGGTGGAGAGGAAGAGGGCCAGGCTCCAGGGGAGGGGCAGTGCGGGGTCGGGCCAGTCAGCACGTGCCCACGGTAACAGCTGGGAGCCCGCAGGCCGCTTGCTCCAAGCACCCAGGGACCCAGAGACTCAGGCCCTCCCCCAGAAGGTCCTTCTGGATGCAGGCCCACGTGGGCCAGCACAGCAGGAAGGCAGGGGTGGCAGAACCAAGCTGGGCAAGTTCAAGGACACCGCCTGGTTCATCGGGCACTGGATGTGCAGCCCCCGCCCCCGCAAGCACGGCAGTTCTGAGAGGGTGCCAGGCTGCAGATGGGCAGGGCCCCCCTGATGTCTCAGGGAGCCTCTGAAGCAGCCTGCAGACTTGGAAGCAGCCTAGCCTGGCTCCTGAGCAAAGGGCCAGTGTCTCCCAGGTGCACAGGTCAGCCTAGACCCCAGTGGGAGAGCCACCAACGGAGCAGGCCTGGGTGGCCGCCAGTTACCAGGTGCAGAAGCAGGTCCCTGGCCACAGTCACTCGAGCCACCCATGCAGTCCTCACCATCGTAGTAGAAGCAAACTCCCTCAGGAAGCGGCTCATGCGGGGGTGCGAACCATGGGCCTCTGTGCTCCAGCCGCGTCCACTTCACACCGCCTGGGCTCTCCTCCTCCTCTTCCCACCTGGAGGACACACGAGACGGTTCCGACTCTCACGCCACACCTGAGCACAGGTCCTCCCCGCACATCCCTCTGGACGCCCCGTGACCACCTCCCAGCTGAGCTAGGTAAGGAACAGGAGGGGTCATCCCCCTAGGGGTGCGGGGACTGACCCTGCCTGACCTCAGACCACGCCTCTCGTTAGACAACCACACCTCCCTGACCTGGAGGAAAAGGGGCAGAGAGGCTCCCCCAGCTGGGTCCCTTCAGGGCCGCCCCAGAGTCCCCAGGTCTGGCTCCAACCTACTTTCCCAATCTTGTGCAAATGTAATTTGCAGCTCTTTTTGGAATGCATCTAGTGAAGGTGCACCAGTGAAGCGGCCACTGCAACCCAGCTCCACACTTGGGCCTGACCCCTCTGTTCCCAGGACACCATCCCTCCCACCCCCACCAGCAGGGCCCGAGCCCCCAGAGGCAGACGGGACTCCGTGATCACGGCAAATCTCTGGCCCCTGGCGGTAAAGTGGAAGTACTGATAGGACTTAGGTCACAGACGGGGACCAGTTAGACCGCGGTGAGACACCATCTGGAAACACTCAGTTAATGACGTCAGAACTCCAACAGGAACCCTGAGCGCAGCCCCGTGAGGGTGTGAACCCAGCCTGCTCTTTGGAAAGGTGGCATTTCACGCACAGGAGATCCCCACCTCCCTCCCGCTATTCCACACCCGCCACAACTCACCCGCCATGTGACCACAGGGCCTCTGCCCACATCCCGCAGGAAAGAGCTTGGGAGCGCTGTGGGCAGAGGCACGCCTCAGGTCGCAGCACGAAAGCCACCAAGGGGAACTGATCGCGGGCTATGTGCCCGTGCACAGAATGAGTGGACCAAAGCTCCTGGAAACGGAGGAACTGAGAATCCAACATGGAATGAGAGGCCAGTGTGAGACCACACACACATCAAGTTCAAATCCAAACACTACGGCGCTTAGGCCAGGCGCAGCTACCTGAGCAATAGACCTTACCAAAACAAAAAACAGTGGGGGGAGAAACTCCCAAATGGGGGCCCCCAGGGGAGCAGGCGTGAGACGGGGCACGTGCTGCGCCTGTGGTCTCAGATCCCCTTTGGGGAAACCGAAGAGCAACGTGCGCTCCCCCTGCACTCCCATCCCGCCCGAATGCAGCGGTCAGATGTCTGGGAGGAGCACGGATGCGCCCTCCCGGAGCCTCCGCCCAGGGTCTTCGGCCACCTTACTGGACTCAGCTGACGACCCTCCGCCGGGTCTGGGGGCCTTGTGGGGGGCATCGGGGCGCACCCTGCGTTTGCCCTCTTAAGCCCCGGGAGTGAGAACCTGCCCCCCACGTGCAGAGGCCCGGCGCACCCGCCCTGCCCCCATCTTCGGGCCGGCCCCACCCCACCCCGGCGCACCTGGCGGACTTGGTGGATGAACGAGGACCGCGCTGGCCTCCTGCAGGCTGCACAGTGGCACTGGGCAGGCACAGGGTGGTTCCGCCCGGTCCCTTGTCCCCGTCTTGCTCCTCCGCCCGCTTCCCTGTGCTCTCAGGCCTGCCTCCTGATACTGCGGACAGGCCCTGGATTCAAGTCCAGTCCTGCCGACCCCTCCGTCCCGAAGCTCTGGCCCATGACCGGCCCGAGGCTCCTCCCGGAAGGCCGCCTGGGAGCTGCGCGAGGGGCCGGCACAGGGCTTTAGCGCTTGCCCACCTCCCTCCACCCCCCAGCTCCCGAGGGCACCTGGTGGGTCCTCTGTGATCACACGCTTGCCCGGCACACCAGGCCAGACATGGAAGAGGGGCGCTTCCACGCTGTCAGAGGGCCTGCAAGTGAAGCTGTGCAGACACCAGGGGCGCCTCCATCCAGGCCCACGCGGCCTCCTGCAAGTCCTGTAACACAATCACTGCAGACCAGCCCCTTACTACCTCTCACCCCTCTGCAGCTGAGCCCTCCCTCCCGCACTCACTGTCCCTGGGTTTGACCCGCACTTCCGCCCTGGGCAGCACGATCCAGCTGCTAGCCCTCCAGGGCCAGTCCCGGTCTGGAGCAGGCCACAATGCCCACTCGTGGGCCCTGAGCCAGCAGTGGACAGGGCTCCACCATTTGTCAGCCTTGGGCAGGTGTCCAACTCCCCTGCATCTGTAAGATGCGGCTTAGGGACTGGGGGAAGTGGACAGGTGCACACCTGTCAGTGCCCACCCAGAGAGTACACAGCGGCCCAGGCACGTCTGCCGTGCCTCCCGCCACCAGAGGAATGCAGCAGAGACAAGCCCACATCCTCACTAACCCCCACTACTGCCACCAACTCCGCAGTCCCCGCTGACATCTGGGGGCTGAAGCACTGGCACACAGCTGCATGGCTGCAAGGGCTGGATCTCAGCACCCAGGCGGGCCATGGTGCTGGTCATCACCGTTCTGGAATAAGTCGCGCATCCGCTGGCTGGACATGCGCACTAGGACTGCAGCAGCCGGTACTCCTTCAGGCCCACCTTCTGCCGAGCGTGCTGAGAGGCCTTGCACACATTCTCTCATAATCCTTCTAAAATCAGGAAGTACATTCTAGTCAGGCCCACTGTTCCTTCCACAGAATGCTGAGGCCACTGTGTTTTAAATTCAGACCGCAATTTTGTAAACGGGAATGTGGCGGGACAAAAACCGTAAGATCTCTAAAGAAATGCAGAAAAAGCATCTGACAAAAAAACCCAACACCCTTTCACGATAAAAGCAAAAAGCCACACTCAACAAACTAGGATGGAGGGACCCTCCTCAACCTGAGACAGAGCAGCTGAAGACCCCACAGCTACATCATACGCAAAGGTGCCATGGCCCCAAGGTCAGAACTGGACACTGCTATTCAACACGGTCCTGGAGGTTCTAGCCAGAGCACACGGGCAAGAAAGCGACGTAAAAGGCATCCAAATTTGAGAGGAAGAAGTAAACTGTCTTTATTTGCAGATGGCAGGATCTTGTGTATAGAAAACCCACCAGATTCTACAACAACAACAAAAAATTATTAGGGCTAATAAATTAATTCAGCCAAGTCGCAGGGTACAAGATCAATACACAAAAATTGGTTTTCTTTCTTTACACCTGCAGTGAATTACCTGAGAAAATTACAAAACAACTCCATTTACAGTAGCACCAAAAAATGAAAATAGCTAGGAGTGAACTTAACCAAAGAAGTAAAATATTTGTACACTTTAAACTACAAAACATGCCGAAAGAAATTAAAGAAGATCTAAGTAAGTGGAAAGTCATCCCATATTCATGGACTGGAAGACTCATTTTGCTAAGATGGCAATATTCCCCAAAATGATCCACAGAAAAATCTAATCCCCATCAAAAGGTTGGCTTCTTTGCAGAAACTGACAGCAATCCTAAAATTCACATGGAAATACAAACTATCCAGAATAACCAGAACAATCTTGAAAGAGAAAAACAAGGTTAGAGGACTCACATTCTGATTTAACAGGGACTTCCCTGGTGGCGCAGCGGTTAAGAATCCGCCTGCCAATGCAAGGGACACGGGTTTGATCCCTGGTCTGGGAAGATCCCACATGCTGCAGAGCAACTAAGCCTATGTGCCACAACTACTGAGCCCACATGCCACAACGACTGAGCCCACATGCCGCAACTACTGAAGCCCGCGAGCCTAGAGCCCGTGCTCTGCAACAACAGAAGCCACTGCAATGAGAAGCCAGCACACCACAACGAAGAGTAGATCCCGTTCGCCATACCTAGGGAAAGCCCACACACAGCAACAAGGACTGAACGCAGCCAAAAATAAAACAATTTTTTTTTAAAAAAAGTACAAGCAAGGAAAAATAAAACAGCTAATGTGGACTCATCAAAATTTCAAACCTTTTGTGCTTTAAAGGACAACATCAAGAAAATGAGAAGACAATCCACAGGAAGGGAAAAAATGTTTGCAAATCATGTATCTGGTGAATCTAGTGTTTAGAATATATAAAGAACACTTACATCTCAACAATAAAAAGACAAATAACCCAACTAAAAAAAAAAATAGACAAAGAAACTGATCAGACATTTCTCCAAAGATATACAAACGGTCAATAAGCACAAAAGATGCTCAACATCCTTACCCATCCGGGAAATCCAAATCGAACCCACAAGGAGAGGCCACTTCACACCCACCCACTTCATAAGCCTTCACACGTCTCATACTAGCAACTCCACAAAGAGCACCCCATTCCACATACAAGAAAAAAGAGGCTCAGCAAATCTAATTTCCCCAGAATCGTATCGTTGCTGAAAGCAAGATCTGATACCAATAAAGACCATTCTGATCCCAAAGCGGGCAGCCCCTCCTGTGGTCTCTGCTGCACCCCTTCACAAGGTGTGAAACAGCACTGACCAGCAGAAATGTGACACAAGCCACAAGTGAATTTTAAACCGATCTGATTTTTTGCAGTATACTTAATTTCAACCAAAATATTTAAAATATTGTCACTACAATGTGTGATCAATATAAAAAATGAGTTCACATTCTTTTTCCTACTATTTGAAGTCAGCATGAACTTTACACCCACAGCATGTCCCCACCGGGACCAGCCACATCTCAGGAGCTCACAGCCACACGCGGCTGGTGGCTGCAGGCTAGACGGCCCAGGAGGAATGGTTAAGACGGTGGTGTCCAATGTGTGCTCCTCTGCTTAGTGTCCCTGTGACCACGGCCAAGTTGCTTAACCTCTCTGTACCTCAGTTTCCTAACCTGGTAAGTGGAGATAACAGCACCTACCTCGCCAAGGACTGGCCAAAAGCAATGGAGACACAGAGCCAAGTGCATCACGGACGCTGGTTCTCACTAGCACCCGGTAACACCTACATTTCAAAGCTGCCCCCGCCCTACAATATTTTGGCGTTACCCACCACACCTCCCCGACAGGCCCACAGCCGCAGCAAAAGCCAGCACTTACAGCCACCTTCTCTTTATGCCCACACGTGGGCGTGAAAGAGACCGCGGGTGGGGGTGGGGCGGAGGCGGGCCGTGAGCGCGGGGCGGGGCTACAGGGGTGGTGACCGGGTGAGGGGCGGGGCACGGCCTACAGCGGGTGGTGATGGGCAGTGGGGCCGGCGCGGGCTTACCATCTCCACCTGCCTTCTCCCTCCTCCTCCGGCCCTTTGGTGGCCTCGTGGTCCCTTTTCCTGTCTCTCCCTCGGGACGTTGCACCGACCGGCTCCTCCTCTTGGCCTCTGCCCTGCTCCAGGCCACACCGACTTATCTCCTCTCTCCGTCGCTTCTCCCACTGTACGTCCTTCCCGGGGCGGCCCAGTCCACACCTGATGGCCCTCTCCGCCCGCCCATCCCCCTCCAGCTCCCCATCCCCTTGTCTCTGTTCCTTTGCTTCCGGAGCCCCTGCTCCGCCCACGTTGTCCTTCTTCCTTTTTTTGACTTTTCTGGAAACCACAGTCTCTGATGCGGACTCGTTACCATAACCACATTTTTTTCTTCTTTCTTAGTTTCTCCAGCCCACATGTCTTTCCCCTCCTCGACATTCCCTCGTAGCTGCTTCCTCCCCACCAACTCTCCCACCTTTTCGGTGTAGGCTAGCTGCCCCGTCCTGGACGTTCCCCCCGCCTCCGCCTGCGCGTCTTCCCTGCGGCTCTCGGCTCCCGCGTCCCCATCGCCTCCATGCACCGCCTCCCCGCTGGGCCCGCGCCCCCTCTCCGCAGGCGCCCTCCTGCTGTGGCCACGTGCACCCCTCCAGTCCCCGCTGCCCTCCTCCAGCTTCGAAGCCTTGGTCTGCCTCCCAGCACCTTTCTCCTTAAGCCCTTCCCGCCTTTGCTCTTCCGATATGTGCTCCTTTTCTTTTTTCTGTTTGCTTTTCACTTTCACCCCATCCTTTCCCTGGCTTGTGTCCACTTGCTCCTTGTCTCCCTCTCCCAGGGTGCTGGGCCACACAGCCTTCCCACCATCCTGGCCGCTGGGCACAGCCTGCAGTGCCCCATCCTCAGAGGACACCTGGAGATCACCAAGGGCCATCTTCCTCTCGTCCCCAGGGCCTTGTAGCCTCGGAACCTTGTGCAGGAGAAAGAGCACACTGTGAGTGGGCCACACCCCACAGGCAGCACCCACCCAGGTCGCAGACCCCAGTGACTGCTTTACTCACCACATCCTGCCCTGCCCTTCCCCACAGAGGCTTCCATCAGAGGAGCAACAAATCCAGACTGTGCGCCTCTACTGCCTCCAAAGGAGCTTCAGAAAATAGCTTCTGTGTCTCAGCCCTCCTGGCCCTTGTCAGAAGTGGAACCCAGGGCAGTGCACTGCCCCCAGGCACAAACCCCACTGGGAAAGGGCACAGGAGGAGCAGCTATTCCAATGCCACTTCCCCCACCCAGGCTCCACAGACTCATTTCACAATACATTCCTATTAGGAAGTCAGACAGGGGATCTGCCTGGTGGTCCAGTGGTAAAGAATCCGCTGTCCAATGCACAGGACACGGGTTCAATCCCTGGTCGGGGAACTCAGATCCCACATGCCACGGGGCAACTAATG
The DNA here is from genome assembly GCF_964374135.1 of Grampus griseus. NCBI lineage: Eukaryota > Metazoa > Chordata > Mammalia > Artiodactyla > Delphinidae > Grampus > Grampus griseus. The sequence continues at coordinate 1,213,610 of NC_139011.1, read as the reverse complement.
CCACGTGCCACAACTACTGAGCTCATGCGCTTCAACTAGAGCCCGTGTGCCATAAACTACAGAGCCCACGTGCTCTGGATCCCACATGCCACAACTAGAGAGAAGCCGTGCACTGCAGCAAAAGATCCCGCGTGCCACAACTAAGACCTGACACAGCCATAAAAAATAAAAAAAATAAATATTTTTTTTAAAAAAGAAAGAAAGTCAGACAAGTCAGACAGTAAGGTCATTCATTGTCTTTTTTTGGCCCACGCCGCACGGTACCAGGGATGGAACTCATGCCCCCTGCAGTGGAAGCATGGAGTCTTAACCACTGGACTGCCAGGGAAATCCCCATTCACTGTCTTCTTACACTTGCAAGAACAAACACGCAAGCACGAGCGCCTAGAAAGCTGCTCACGAGAATCACACCTGAAGACGTCACCTGGCCTTGTTTCTTGCAAAGCTTTGCACTGTTACGCGTCCTCACAGGCTTGGCGGTCTGTGCAGATCTGGAACACAAAACCATACGTAAATACATAAATCTGCTGCTCACTTAGGAAGCCTACCATTCTGAAAACAGATAAATAACCTACATTACAGACTACAGAGTCTCCAGTCTTTCCAGTGGACTCTCTATTTTTCACAACATGTGTGGTGAACGTGAGCATATTCACAGGACATCTGCGGGCGGGGGCAAATGAGCGCAACTCCAGTCTGACACTAAGGAGCTGCTGGCAGCTGCAAAAGCACCCCTGGCGCACGTCCTGCCGACAGGAGACCCGCGGGGGCTGCAGGAAGAGCAGATGGCACAGCCAGCCCTGTCACCCACCAGGTCCACCTCTGCCCACCCCCGGCCCCTGTCAATACTGTGACTGCCATGGGACTTCCCTGGTGGTCCATGGTTAAGGCTCCACGCTTCCCTGCTTGGGGACCTAGGATCCCTCATGCTGCGCCGCCAAAAAAATTAAAAATTAAAGAAAAAAAAAAACTACGACTGCCAGGAAATCATCAATTTAGAAAAACGGTCCTTCCAGAGTAGCCTTGAAGAAGCAGTAATTGCAAGAAACACATTCAGAAACAAAACCCAAACTAAACAGAGAGATCAGACACAACAGGCCCGAGCAGGAGCGCGGGGCAGCCCCTGCAGCCGCCACCCAAACACCGCCACGGGGACAGGCCCTGGGGGGCCAGGCACTGGGGTGCCAGGCACTGGCTTACGGAGGGCAAGGGAGGCCCGCGACCAGGCTACTGACCAACTTCACACCCACTAGGACGGCTACAGCGAAAAGATGGACAATAACAAGTGCTGGCAGGCGTGTGGAGAACTCAAGCTCCTCGTACGCTGCTGGTGGGAATGTCAAATTGTGGAGCCGCCCCGGGAAACAGTGCGGCAGTGCCGGAGCGCGGCACACAGCTACCACGAGACACAGCAGCTCCACTCCTAGGTGTTCACACAAATACTGTGAGGGAATGTTCACAGCAGCAATACTGACAAGAGCCCAAAGGTGGAAACAACCCAAAATGTCCATCAACAGATGAACGGATAAGCAAAAGGCGCTACACTCAAACAGTAAAATATTTTCAGCCATAAAAATGAAGTGCTGTGGCTTCCCTGGTGGCGCACTGGTTAAGAATCCGCCTGTCGATGCAGGGGACACAGGTTCGAGCCCTGGTCCGGGAAGATCCCACGTGCAGTGGAGCAACAAAGCCCGTGTGCCACAACTACCGAGCCTGCGCTCTAGAGCCCGCGAGCCACAGCTACTGAGCCTGCATGCCGCAACTACTGAAGTCTGCGCACCTAGAGCCCATGCTCTGCAACGAGAAGCCACCGCAATGAGAAGCCCGCGCACTGCTACAAAGAGCAGCCCCCGCTCGCCACAACCAGAGAAAGCCTGCATGCAGCAACAGAGACCCAACACAGCCAAAAATAAATAAATAATTTTTTACGTAAATAAAAATGAAGTGCTGATACGTGCTACAATGTGGATGAATCTTGAAAATATGTTAAGTGAAAGAAGCCGGACACAAAAGGACAAACATTGTGTGACCCACTTGTACAACATACCCAGGACAGGCCAATTCGTACAAATAAAAGGCTGACGAGAGGTCGTCAGGGGCTGGGGGAGGAGGGAAATGAGGGGTATGGGGTTTCCCTTTGAGGTGATGAAAAAATTCTGGAATTAGATCGTGCTGATAGCTGCCCAAGATTGTGAATGTCCTTAGTACCAAGGAATTGTACACTCTGAAATGGTTAAAATGATGAATTTTACATTATATGAATGTTATCACAACAAAAACAAACACAAAAGGAAAGTTTCCCAAAATTTCTGACGTTTTCCATGAGAGAAAAAGAAGAGTTGGGACAGAACACCAGGCACAGGAGAAATCCTGCCTCCGTTCACAGCACAGGGGCCGCACGATGAGGCCCACAAGCTAGACCTAGGTCGCACACGTTTCTGTCTGTCTGGCCAAGCAGTTCTGTAAAATTTCAGCAACATTAACATCTGAGACGCTTCACCATGACGATCCCCACGTCGATGGTGTGTGAGCTGCATATCCAGGGGCCTGCTCAGAAGTTCATCCATCACTCACAGCGGGGGTCCAGCAGGGAGGGAGGGAGCAAACGGCAGCCAGAAAAGGGAGGGGCCCGCCCTCCCCCACCCCACTCCCCCCCACCCGATTACGGGAAACTAATAAACATGATTTGACATGACTCAGAGAAAACATCAAATTAAACTAATCCTGTACTCCGAGGCCAGGTGCTTCACTCAAAACTGGAAATACTATTTAGAACAACAGCTTCAACTGCCTGATTCTGAAGCCTGGACTCCTTTCACCGTGAACTGATACGCAAATCCTGTCATCAAGCCACACGTGTTTCCAACACCAAAGTTTCCAAAAGCAAAACCTACCACGGTTTTTTTCCATCAGGTTTTTTCTTTGTTCTACTGGACAAAGAGAGCTATTTATACTGTCCTCTGAGACAAGAAAGTGGTAGAAAACAGGAGAGGTAAAGAAAGGTCAGAGACAACCATATGCCTAATGCCTTTTAAACAACTTTTGGTTCTATTCTTTGAAAAAGATGTGGTTACGTTGATTGTTACCTAGTTTACAATTATTTCTGACAAGATCCTTTATTTATTGATAAAATAAAAACCACAAAAGAGAGGACCGACAGCAGATGAAGGGGGCCAGTCCTCGGCCTTCACAGAAGGCCTTCACAGAACGCGCAAAAGACTGATTTCCTGCGCGGCAGCCAGCAGCTCCCATTACCAATCGTTCTGTGGTTCTACCAGATTCTTCACTTCTGCTCAAGTGAGAGCAAAGACTGGATAAAAACAGGGAGTGCAGGTCCCAATTCCAATGCCAAGGCCGGACTCAGGACTGAAGGTGATGTCGCTGCCCCTCCCACTGCTGCATCCTCACCACCCTACCTCACCTCCTGCACAGAGGAAAGAGACACAGAACAAACCCTACCTGATATCTTCTGAAATGGAGAATGGACTTTCTTCCTTCAGGCACTGCTACGAGTCACAAGAAGACAGAGAGTTTTACTGAGAACATTTCCATGTTGCAGTAATGGTTAGAACTTCTGTTAAAACACTAAAGAGACCACCACCACTGTGTCCTGAAGTGGCCCCCGGGAAGAGCAAACGTGACCCTCAGGAAGTGAGCAAGTTAGGTCCAGGACACCACGACGCCCCCAGCCGGCAGCTTCCGGGTCCTTAGAACTCAGCAAGAGGGTGGCAGCCACTCAAAGGATTCTGAGTAATGCGTAACCAAACCCACCCCTCCCAGAACTGATTCCAAGGCCCGGGCACAACACAAAGCAGCACGCCTTCCGAAATTAGAAATAAATGTACTTTACACACAAAGTGTACATTTTTAAAACTATCAAAATGCCATAGACACTAAGAAAGGCTTACAGATTTAAAAAAATGAAGAATTTAACTTACTGAAGCCCGTTAAGTTTAAAAACAGGACATTAACAGTAAATGAAAGATTCAAACCTGGTCTTTCCCACATCTTCCCTGATGTTTTTGGTTTGGCTCCTTCGGGTTTTCTAGGTTCATCTGGTCAGTATTCTCCCTCTTCCTTTAACGAAAAACAAATTTTAATGCAAATCCCCAGGGAGGAAATGTAAAGCCAACACTGAAATGATGTCTGTGTCTGGAAGAAACACAAGCTGCACAGAAAGGCGACGGATCACCCCGCCCTCTCCCTCTCCAGCCTGACGCCAGACTCCCTGCTCGACACCACCTGGGCCATGTCTGTGTGCACACACTCTTCCCATTCCATTTTCCACTAGTGCAGGGATGGGGTCAATTAGACTAGGGCATTTCAAGAGGTGAGCCAGCTCGTTAATAAAAATCACAATCCGGGCTTCCCTGGTGGCGCAGTGGGTGAGAGTCCACCTGCCGAGGCAGGGGACGCGGGTTCGTGCCTCGGTCCGGGAAGGTCCCCCATGCCGCGGAGCGGCTGGGCCCGTGAGCCATGGCCGCTGGGCCTGTGCGTCCGGAGCCTGTGCTCCACAACGGGAGAGGCCACGACAGTGAGAGGCCCGCGTACCGCAAAAAAAAAAAAAAAAAAAAAAAAATCACAATCCACTAAGCAAAGGCCCCTTCTTCCCAAAAACATTCAGTTACCTTGTGAGGGCAACCTCACCCTTCACCGAGAATGGCTTCAAATCGGACATTTGACCATCTCCCATAGCCTCTTCTTTACCTGTAATCGCGTGTCTCCAACTGTGAGAAAACAGAGCTGAGACGCATCAAAGAGGACCCCAGGTAAGGAGCAGGTCAGGCGGAAAGGAGGTGAGCCTGGGCCCATGTGCAGGGACATTCTATGGCCTGTCATGCCTGTGGCTGGTGGTCCCACTGGCTGAGTCTACATCTAAAACAGGTCAACAGCTAACTCACATCAACCCACGACTAAGAGAAGAGCAAAGGTCCACCGTTCACAAGGTCTCTATAGAACAGGCGCACCAGGAGATGCGTGTCACTCTTGACCTCATTACTACAGAAACAGTCTCCAAGAACAGCTTCAGGGCTTCCCTGGTGGCGCAGTGGTTGAGAGTCCGCCTGCCGATGCAGGTGACACGGGTTCGTGCCCCGGTCCGGGAAGATCCCACATGCCGCGGAGCAACTAGACCCGTGAGCCATGGCCGCTGAGCCTGCGCGTCCAGAGCCTGTGCTCCGCAACGGGAGAAGCCACAACAGTGAGAGGCCCACGTACCGCAAAAAAAAAAAAAAAAAGAACAGCTTCAGTTAACAGGTCCTGAGCATTTTGCCGCATTTTATGTATCATCTTCTTTACATTTTGAAACGTCACAATTAACTATCTTGAAGGCAGGCAACAGCTGCACTGAAAATAGCCTGTTTGCCAATTCCAGCTGAGTACTTATGGCTTTAGATGCATCAGACCAAAAGGAAAAAGGAAAAGAAAGCTGTAAACTCGTGGTGTTAACGAGATGAACGCCAGCAGGTGGTAAAGACAAAGAAGGCAGATCAGAACTCAGGCAATGGGGCGGGCGGCTCCACGAGGAGGGCAACCCAGGCCCTAAGGCGGATATTCGGGTTCCAGGGCGGCCTCCGGCGGGGACTGGAGCCCGGGCACCGAGGGATTTGCGTGCGTCCGCGCCGGTCCACGCCCATTTCCTAGGGAGCTGGTCAGGCACAGGAGGCCCCGCGGGCCACGCTGGATCGTGCGGAGAAGGGGAGACTGGGGAAAACGTCCCCCTGGAGAAGGGGAGACTGGGGAAAACGTCCCCCTCCGGGCCCCACCCGCCGCGCGTTCCGGAAGTCCCACCTGTGGCTCCTCGAAGCCTCGGGTCCGCAGCGAGCGCACCGTCTACCGACGCGCCATCTCCTGCCGTCAGGTCCGCGCGTGCGCGGCGCCGCCACCACCACGTGCCGCGCCTCGGCGCCGCGGGGGCCGCCGGGAAGGGAGGAGGCGCAAGCGTGGGGCGGGGCTCCTGCGCGGCAAGGCAGGTGGGGGTCTGGGGCGCGAACTCCCAGTCGCAGGCGGCGCGGGAGGTGGGGGGCGCAGAGCTGGGCCCTGGCAGGGTGGGTAGGAGCGACGAGGGGGCAGCCCAGGGTCAAGGGCCCCGCGGGAGATCTTGGCCCAGGTGTGTGAGCGTGCATGTGTGAGCGTGCACGTGCACCTGCGTGCGCGGGCTGGGATTGGGGAAGGACCGACGGGGCGTGGATGTGATGGTGCAGGCGGAGGGGGGGCGGGGACTGTCAGGTTAGGAAAGACAGCGTGCTCCCATTGCATTTAGAGGGATGAGTGACCCTCAGTGGGCAGGACAGTTATTGGGGCAGAGAGGCCGCGGGAGACGCAGTGCCTGTTTTCCTGGGACACGGCAATGAGGTCGGCCAGCGGAGGATGGTGGAGGTGGGGACAAGAGGAGTTGAGGATGACACCCAGGGCTCCAGTTTGCATGGTTGCGTGGGTGGGGCTGTCCTCTGACCCTAAAACCCCATCACAGGAAAACCGTCTAAAAACATACCTCTGGTGAAAACAGAGGAGGCTATTACAAACATGCTCCTTACTTTACAATTTGGTTGTTGTTTTATAAGTTCTGGTGCTTTTGTTTGACGTTATTAAAGATGCAATTTTCCTGCCTTCTTAACAAATGGACGTTAGGTAAATGGCTGTTTTCCTGCTTTGGTGAATAATGGCCAGACGGAAGCCTTCTGTCGTGTCGACGGCCTCTCACTGCCAGCCCAGTGTGTGCTGCGGAAGCTTTGCATAAAGATGGCATCGAATCTACAATTGCGCCTGGATTTGCTGGAGCCCCACGGAGGCTGAACTCATTTTATTCAGAACGCCACGGAACGATAACCAAAAAAGGATACCATGAAGGCAACATCTATCATATGCTTCTTTAAAAACCCCATTGTCAGCATCAGTGACAATGGCATTACCACTCAGTCACTGAGATTAAAAATTAGTCATACGTGGAAAATAGAAACAGGTTTTCAGGGAAAAGGAAGCTTTGGTTCCACTGAATTATGCCTCTTTTTTGCTTGGTAAATAAAGGATGCATATTTTCCAATGATATATATTTTCGAGGTTAGCTATGTCTAGGTGGTCCCAGATTTGGGGTAAGAGCCTTGTTGTCAGTTGACTGACTGGGCAGGTGTCAAAAACACTTTATAGGGCTTCCCTGGTGGCGCAGTGGTTGGGAGTCCGCCTGCCGGTGCGGGGGGCGCGAGTTCGTGCCCCAGTCCGGGGGGATCCTGCGTGCCGCGGAGCGGCTGGGCCCGTGGGCCGTGGCCGCTGGGCCTGTGCGTCCGGAGCCTGTGCTCCGCGGCGGGAGGGGCCGCGGCGGTGGGAGGCCCGCGTACCACGAAGAAAAAAAAACAAAACACTTTATAACTTATATCCAAAACCGTCTGACAACAAGGTATTCAGTTGTGACATCAGAGTTACCGCCATCCAGAATCTGAATCTTTCTGGATTGGGTCACGAATGAGTCCTTGGAATGACGGGTGTTTTCCTTCTCTTAGGTGTCGCAGCCCATCAGTGAGGCTGAGTGTGCAAAGCGTCACTCGGCTGCCTGCGGCCTCTCACCCCCTTAAACCCTGGTGAAACCGAGCCCTCTGCCTTCCGGGCAGCCACATGCCAGCTGGGGCCCCCGCCCCACCGGGAAGCCCCACCCCCCTGTCCTTAGCCATCCTCCTCCTTGCCTCCTGTGACCTCCAGCACCCCTCCTCGGCCCACTCTCAGCGGGGGCCTTGCTTCCTATGTCATCGACACATAGAAACAGCGCACAGGGAGTGTCCGCACCCTCCCAGCCCCACGTGTGCCCTGCCTGTGTCTGCCATCCCTCTGCCTCCTCCTGTCGCTGTGGTTGGACTGTTCGAACCTCTGTTGAAGGCTCTCAGCCCTCCCCTGACCCCACAAGCACATGTCCCACCAGTTCTCTGCCCCCCGCCCCCTGCCAAGCAGAACTCCCCAGACGTGTGTCCACTTCCCGTCCTCTGGCTCACTTTTGATCCCCGTTAAGGCAGCCTTCTGTCCCCACACCCCACTGAGATGGCCCCCAGCAAGGTCTCCAACACCCACCACCACCTTCCCTGGCCTTATCCCGCTGACCATCAGCAATGTGGGATGATGCCTCATTCACGGGTGCTCCTCGGACCGTGTCCGTCCCCAGGTTTCTGGGGGGCATCTGGCCCAGCTGCTCCTCCTCTTCCTGGCACTGCCATGAACTGCCAAGCTGTCTGCCCATGACTGCCCCACCACACGTGGCCCTGCCTGCAGCCCGCTCCCCACCTGGCCTCACCTGGCCTCCACTCCTCCAGAGCCCAGGGTGGTCCTTCGGCAGCAGGATTTTCTGCAGAAGGTCGTGGGGAGGCCTCAGTGGGGGAGAACATGCAGGTGCCTTCAGCCGTCTGCCAGGGATCAGACCAGTAAACACCACACTCTGGGGAGCCCTGGGCATCCTCACCTCGCACTGTTCAAAGGATAAAGCTAGTTCCCCAAAGTGGCCAGAAAAATGTCCATGGAGCCAGGCCACGATGCCAAACTTACGAGGACAATGATTTGTACCCACCCCCTTTCCTTGGACCTCATTCCCGAAAAGCGCCGTTTCCCCAGAAGCCACCGTCCTTGCTTGGAGACAGACCTCTCCCTCCCTCCCCACGTGCACCTCTGCGTCCAGGAGGGGCGAGAGCACAGACGTGGCTTGGGAAGGGTCCAGAGTGTGGTGGGTACTCAGGGCCCACAGAGCCCCTCCCACCAGGGCCCTGGGCTGGGCGCCCTGAAGAAGCCTCTTCTAAGGCACGCTCTCTGCTCCCAGGTGGCTTTTCCAGGTGCCCTCTGCAGCCAATGCTCTCAGTGGCTCTTTTTTTTTTTTTTTTTCCCAAATGACTGTCAACTTGCCTTCAAATAAGAATAAACATGTGTGTCTGTTCCCTGGGCCTTTGACAGCCCTGAGCTGGCCCCGTGACTTGGGTGGGATTGATGGCCCGTCTCACTGAGAAGCCAGGCGCATCTTCTCCTAAAGGTGGTTTCCAGATGATGAATGGCTTTCTCACGAACACAAAATCGTTGATTGTGTTTACAAACGATTCCTTTTTCACGTTCCGTTGATTCTTCTCCAGCGTCGGTCCCTCAGTGACACCCGCACGGCTGATGCATTGGTGGCTATTACCTCCATTGATTAAGGCTTCCTGTGGTCCCGCAGTGCCTGGTACGCCCTTTGTCACAGACGAGCGGCTTGCACACAGCAGTATATCATGCTCCCTTCGGGCTTCACGGTTATTTATTCTTCAATTTATGTTGCGTACCCTGTAAGTACAGGCGCACACCAAAACTCCAAAATCTTAGCATGCCACAACAGTGAGCGAATACAGGAGTAAAGGAATTCTTTGCCAATCCCGTGCCTCCAGAGCCTGACTCCTCTGCCCCTCATTCTGAAAAAATGCAAATGTAAATAAACAGTGTCAGCACTGTCCCTAATTGAGACTTGGGACCAGAGAGAAGGTCGACGGAAGTGCCGCCACTTTTCACCAAGTCATTCAGCATTTAGCACGGAACCAAAAGACCCCAGACCCAAATTCTTCAGCACCTCCTGGGGACGAGGCAGCCGTCAAAATGGCCCAATCCAGGCCAGGTGGGAATTTTCTAGAATCAGCTGCTTTCTCTAGGTTTCTGTCCCACCTCCTCCTCCTGATGGCATTTTTGGCTCACCCGGGGCATTCCCCACGGTCAGTCCCTACCAGGAAACGGGCTGTGTGCAGAGAAGGTGCTGGACGCTGCAAGGGTCCTGGCTTCTCTCCGGCCACTGGGTCTTGGGCAAGCCGGTGACACTCCAGATGGCCAGGCCCTCCTCTGGAACTTGCAGAGGCTCAGAACAGAGCCCAACTTTCCTCCCAACTCGAAAACCTGGGTGTTCACGTTCGCATCGATAGCCTATCTGGCTCATAGTTGCAAAGTGTCGATCAGTATAAAAGTGTAAGTCAGAGCCCATCGGCACTTTCCATGTACTGCCGTGGAGAGAAATTTACCTTCTCACAGTGCGGGAGGCTAAGTCCAGGATCAAGGTGCCAGCTTATTCAGCTCCTTGTAAAGACTCTCTTCCTGGTTTGCAGATGGACACCTTCTCACTGTGTCCTCACGTGGCTAAGACAGCAAACTCTGGTGTCTCTCTTTCTTTTTTTTTTGGCCATGCCACTCAGCTTGTGGGATCTTAGTTCCCTGACGAGGGGTCGAACCCAGGCCCCCGGCAGTGAAAGCAGGGAGTCCTAACCACTGGACTGCCAGGGAATTCCCTGGTGTCTTTTTCTCTTACAAGGACACTAATCGCATCATGGGGTCCCCACCCTCATGACCTCATCTAACCCTCATCACCGCCCAAAAGCCCCACCTCCAAATCCTATCACGTTGGAGGTTAGGGATTCAACATAGGAATTTGGAAGGTGGAGAAAATTCAGTCCATAACGTAGCTTAACACTAGATACCTTACCAAATTATCTAATTAGTTCTAATAGGGTTTCTTTTTGGTTGAATTTCTTGGGATTTTAAATTATGCAATCATGTCATTTGCATATAATTTTGTCTTCTTTCCCCTAGTATTTAGTTTCCCTGCATTATTTCCTTAACTAAAAGTTACAAACTACTCCTCCTGTGGGGCTCTCCCAGGGGCCCTCTGAGGATCCCCCCTGCCCAACTGGCCACAACTACATCCTGAGCCCATGCGTGTAGGCCTATGGATGGCTAAAGGAATGGGACTAAGATGACCACTGTGGGTGACTGTGTCCTGCCGATGTTTGGGGCTGGACAGTGACTGTGCAGGTGTGCCCTGGCGTCACGGGCATTTATTTATTTATATATTTTTAATGTCTCTTTTCTTGCTTTGCATTTTTGAAGATGATCTGGGTTTTTAAAATTTTATTTATTTTTAATTTTGGCTGTGCACAGGCTTTCTCTAGCTGCGGCGAGCGGGGGCTACTCTTCATTGCGGTGCGCAGGCTTCTCATGGCAGTGGCTTCTCTCGTTGCGGAGCACGGGCTCTAGCCGCGTGGGCTTCAGTAGTTGTGGCACGTGGGCTCAGTAGCTGTGGCTCGCGGGCTCTGGAGCGCAGGCTCAGCAGTTGTGGCGCACGGGCTTAGCTGCTCCGCGGCACGTGGGATCTTCCCGGACCAGGGCTCGAACCCGTGTCCTCTGCATTGGTGGGCAGATTCTTTAACCGCTGCGCCACCGGGGAGCCTTCAGGTTATTTTGTAGGTAATGTGAAGTTAGTGTTCTTTCTTCTATTTCAAACCTTGTTTAGAAATACCTTCTCACTTCCGATGGTTACCTTTCATTTTGGATGTTTTCTGTTGTCCATTTCTAGACATCCACTCTTCCAAAACTAAGCTTTGGGATTGCTTTGTTATAGAAGGTGCAGAGTTTCACCAACCTTAGCTCTACAAGACCCGATTAGCCAAACAGGAGCCTCCTCCAGTGCCCTACCGCCCTCCCCAGGGGCGACCTCTTGTAACTCTTTGAGCTGCCGATTTGGTATTGAATTCCACAGTTCCGAACAACATACTTCTGCATCCGGAACTCTGTTTTCTAACTGAGGCCTTACCTACTGACTTTGCCTCAGGAGGATGAAGCTTCAGCTTCTCTCACCCACTTCTTCACTCTTCCCCTCTCCCCTCTTCCTAACAGAAACTCGTTATAATGGTCCTGAGGTCAAGATGCCAGGACATCCTGAAATACACAGCTGAGTCAGGTTATATTCTGTGGTTACTTTTTATTTTCCCAGGAGTTAACAATTACCTTATTTTGGAGTTGTTATTGTTGCAGATGGCCAGGGTGGGCCAAGGAGCTTAGTTTACAGGATTTAGCACTGGGGAACTGCTGGATCAGGCGCACACGTTTGGAGAGAAGGAGCCTAGGGCTCTGCACGGAGGGGAGATGGTGAGGACGGACAAGCTGGAACTTTATCGGAACTTGATAAACTAGAGCTACTTATTACTCTGGTGTTCCTGCCCCTACAAACGGTGTGTTCTTAGGTGAGGTGAGCCCCACATGAAATTTGAATGCATTGCAGAGTCACCATAACTAGAGAAATTATGAAAGGACCTGGACAGAGGCACATCGCTGGGGCAACCCTGCAGGGAGAGCAGGTTACGGAAAGAGTCCAATTCTGGAAGCAGGCTGGTCCTGGAGGCAAGTCAGGTAAGATGATACTGGAAGCAGGTTGTGGAGGTGGGTTCTGGAGGAGGATTCTGGGGTGTGGGCTCCAGAGGAAGGTTCTGGAAGCGGGTTCTGGAGGTGTGACAATGGACGGCCGACCATGGCACCTCACTGGGGCCAGGCCGGAGCCTGGGTACCCGCGCGGAGACAGGAAAGCGGATCTTAAGAGCTGCACGGGCGCTCGCGCTAGCAAAACCGTTAACCCCATTGCGGATGTTTTCGGACTAGCCCCGCGGAGGCCCCCCAGCCGGTGCGGGTGAAACCCGCGCAGCCCGGGGCCCTGCACGGCGCAGTGTTTTTCCCTTATCCGCCGGCCGGCGGTTGCCAGGGGCGACCGCATTCCCCCGGGGCTCCGCGGGCGCGGGGGGCGGGGCCTGGCCGCGGACCCACCTCCCTCGCACCCTGGTTGGCCAAGGCTGCTGTCCGTCGGAGTCTCCGTTGCCGCCGATTGGGCAGCGGAAAGTTTCGCACGCTCGGCGCCCAGCGCCCCGCCCCTCCAGCCGACTGGGCCACCCCTCCCACCCGCTCCGGGAGAGGGCAGTGCGGGATCCCGTGCGCCCGGGGTTCCTGCGCCAGCGTTGGCTTCCGGGCGGGCGCGGCCCGAACGGCGGGCGGCAATGGTCCCTGAGGGGAGGCCGGACGGTGCGGGCGCCGGCGAGGAGAGCGCCCGGCTGCAGGCGGCGGGCAGCGTCCGCAAGGTGGGAGTGCCCCAGGGCGGGGGGCGCCGGGAGGTGGGGTTGCCAGACCCGACGTGCTCCTGTCGCCATCTGACTCCGGCGGGCGCGGGACTGCCGGGTCGGCGCTGGCTTCTCCCGTCCGAGCGCGCCGCTAGACTCCGGGGCGAACCCCGCATCTCGCTCGCCCCTAGAGGCAAGGTGGGCTTATCGCTGGGGAAACTGGGGCCCGGTGCGGAGCCAGAGCCCAGCTGTCTGCCTTTGCTGGGCTCCTCTCTAGCCCGTTTGGGGACCCCTCCTGTGTCGACCAGGAAAAGGTGGGAGTGCAAGTCCACCTCTTGGTTTTCTCCAACGCTTCAGGACCCCCTTCTGTGACAGGTGTTGGGCTCTGGTCAGTGACAGCCCGTGGCCCTAGTGTTTGTTCCTGGTGCCCATCATTCCTCCTTTTCTAGCTTTGCCCTCTCTCTCCTAGGGCTGTTCAGCTTTGCCCTGGGCACCCAGCTCTGTGTTTAATGAAACTTTTAGCAACAGGTGGCTGAAGCCTCGTGGGTACAGGAAATGGCTGGAGGATTGCCCAGCTAGGTGGTTTGTCCCTCCTCACCTACCCGCACCTCTGCCCCCTCCTGAAATCCCTGACCCCACGCGCTGTGGACTGTGGACCATTTCCAGGACGACTGGGGAAGCTCTGGAAGGGAGGGGGTGTGGAGACATTCGAGTCTGTGCCTGGGAAGGAGAGGGTGCTCTGGCTGCCTCCCTCTGCAGCCCAGGAGCCCAGTTGTCCCCAGGTGGTCAGCAAGAGGCTGCCCCAGTGTTTATGCCAGGCCTTGGGCATCCATGTCCCCAAGGGTTTTCAGTCAGGTGCCACCAAGCATAGGTGGCACCTGCACCCACAAGGGTGTGAGGCCTGGCCCTGCTGACCATCTTGCTGATTGTTCCCAGGCCTGTGCTGGCATAGTTGCCCCCACACGTAGCCAGTTCTGGACACTGCCCATGCCATTTCCTCCTGCGCTTCTGGGGGATCCGCTAGACCCATGCCATCAGGGCCATTGCAGGGAGGGTGTGGGGGGTTGCCCCTCTTCTCCGTCGGAGTGGAGGTTCTTCCACAGGTGGGCGAGCTGGCACATCCCTTTACCACCTGGTGCGGAAATGGGGGCGAGTGTGGCTCTCAGCCCGCCCAGCACTGCGGACTGGGCCGTAGGCACACCTCCTATCCAGGTCACACAGCCAACCTGCCTTCTGGAGGGAGCGTTAGGGTCACAAGGCCATGGGGGTGCTGGCTGCGGAGCTCAGAGGGGACCCTGGCTCAGAGGCCGTGGTCTCCCGCCTCCAACACATCTCTCCGGGAGCACTTGACATTGGAGACAAACGAACTGTGTTGATGGGGACAGCCCTGTGGGGCTGGAGGTCTCTGCCCGGCACGTGGACCACCCCTCCCCAGGCAGACAGTTGTGCTGCTCACCCAGAACCCTTAGAACCTGCTGGAGCTTTGCAGTTGGACCTTCAGAGGGATAGGGATGTAGCTTCGGCTGTGGCCTGCCCCTCTGTCCCCAAATTCTCAGGCCTCCTGGAGGGGAGACTGCTCACATCCTCTGCTCATTCCCTTTTGCACCAAGTGGGTATGGGAGGCACTACGGAGAAGAGGCGCAGGCTAGTGGGAAGACAGACACTCAACAAGCAGAGCGGAGAGAGGAGAGCCGTGTTTTGTCTTGTTCCATCCTGGTGCCACCCTGACACCAGCCCCCTTCCCATCTACAGATGAGGGCCTGCCCAGGGTCCCACAGCAGGGAGTCCTCCAAGTTGATTGCTCTTTCTCCCATTGTTCAATGTGGACAAGTCCCCTCTCCCCAGTTACCTTGAAGCCTTCTATCCTTCAAGTCCCAGAAGAATGCCTCCTCCTGCAGGAAGTCTTCCCTGATTGATCTCTCCTGAGAATACTGGAGTGTGGATGAGATGTTGGGCCATAATCCAAGGTGGCTATGCACCAGGAGCCTTGTCTGTGCAAGGGCGTGAGACCTTCTTTAGGGTGCCCCCTGCACAGGGCTGGGACAAACTAGAGCCCCCAGAAGGTGGGAAACTGCCCTGTGTGTGACAGTGGGGGCATGCTTCCTCAGATTTGCGGAAGACAGTGGCCATTGTAGGGAGGCCAGCGTCAGCCCCGCATGAATAAAACTTCCCCTGTCTGTGCCATCAGGGCAGGGTCCTGGGAGGCACCGTGTTCTCGTCCCTGCTCCGTTTGGGGGCCAGGTGATCACCTGAGCCTGAGAGGACGTTGCCCAAGGAAGTACGTTCTGAGAAATCCTTCCCAACTCTTGGGCTGGTGACCGACCCAGACGGGAGGTCCTTAAATGGCCAGGAGGAGGTGTGGCAGCTGCGGCTGCACCACTCCCACTGGGGCCCTGAAGCCCCTCCCCTCACCAGAGGAAGCCTCTCACCCTCGGAACCTGCCGCAGGGCTCCCTGCTTGGGGCCCGGGACGTGGGCAGGCTGGCAGGTGGCCCATATGCAGTACAGAACCCGCGCAGAGGCACTTCGGATGGTGGCCGTTGGGAGGCCTGGCCTGCTGCCTGTGAGCAGAGGGACCCTGGGCCTGCGGTTTGGGACGGAGCCCGGCAATGTTCAGCGTGGCCCAGGGGAGCCTCCTCTCCGTTAGCGCCCCAGCGGGAGCCGGCTGGGCATCCCCTCCAATTAAACGTGTGTGGCCTGGCATAATTGTGTGGGCGGGATGGGTCGTGGGGGTTACAGAAGGAATTCAAAAGTGCAGGAGGATGTGTGGTGAGTAATTGGCCATCTCCCGGTGGGAGCTCCAGGCTGGGCTGCTGAGACCCAGAGCCACACCGGACAGGCCCAGATTCTTCCCGGGGCCCCAGTCCCAGCCACATCCCCCCCTGCCATGTCCTTGCTGGCCCGGCGCCCGTAACCTGTGGCCTCTCGGCAGGGCTGTGACCTCCTGGCAAATTCGCAGCACGGCTGCCTGCAGAGCCGCAGGGCCCAGATCCACCAGCAGATCAACAGGGAGCTGAGGATGCGGACGGGCGCCGAGAACCTGTACAGGTGCGTGCTGGCTGCCTGGGACACCTGCCGCCGGCCGACCCGTGGGAAAACAGTGCCATGTTCCCCGAGGCCCCTGCGAGGCAGGTGCATCCCGGGGCAGGGCAGTGACCCAGGTGGGTGCCTGGTCTTGCGGTCCACATGTGATTCCGTGACCGTGGCCTCCCATTCAGGCTCCTGAGAGGCAGGGCTGGGCCTCCCACTGGGGTCTGGGGCAGTCATGCCGCTCAGCTGAGACCCTCACAGGTGACTCAGGCCCCCACCTTGGTGGCCCAAACTGGTAAGGGCAGGCTCAGGGCCAGCCGAGTTCTGTTCCGTGCGGGACTGGAGCAGGGCTTGAGGGGATGTCCCCACTGCTGTGCAGTGTGGGAGCCTTTGAGATGCACATGGTGACCAGCAGCTGTGTGCTGACCTTCACACACGCCAGTTCTACTGGTGATGGCCCGAGGCCCAGGGAGGAGGCCTGGCCTGCTTGAGTGCAGACTACCAGTGAGTGCAGAACCAGCCCCAGGGCGGGGCTCGGCTGGGCCTGGGCCACTCCTTTTCCTTAGCAGCCCTGGCCCCCTGTCCCTCCCACCTGTAGGGCCAGCCCTGCCTTCCTGGACCTGTGGCCCCACTGGCAGGCACAGAGAGGGTCTGATCCCCGCCCCTCCAGGGAAGTTGGCTTCCATTCGCTGTGGAGGGCAGGCTGAGCTGTGTCCTGGGGGGCGCGAGAGGTGGTGGAGGACACTTACGCCCTGGAAGCTCAGGGACCAAGGAGACGTGCTTGGGCCAGAGTCACGACATACCCGCGTGGACAGGAGTCTGCATGAACCCCGGGGGCTTGCAGAGAAGGGGGAGGTCATCTGGCGGGCCCTGGGCCCCACTGCTGCCCCCCAAGGGGGCTGGGCCCGTCAGCACATCACCGGGGGAGCAGGCTCCAGAGCTCAGGCTAGGGCAGGGGCTGCAGCGAAGCCCAGGGGCGTGGGGCCGCCTGCAGGGCTAGGGCTTCACCTCAGCCTGGCCTCCCCTAGAGCCACCAGCAACGCCCGGGTGAGGGCGACTGTGGCCCTGGAGCTGGGCTACGTCAACTCCAGCCTGCAGCTGCTGAAGGAGGAGTTGGAGGGGCTCGATGGCAACGTGGACGCCGGCCAGCCCCAGAGGTGCGTGTGCACGCATGTGCAAGGACACGGACTGGCCCCAGATGTGCGTGTGTGCATGTGTGCAAGGACGCAGGCTGGCCCCAGAGGTGCGTGTGCATGCGTGCGCAGAACAGCACCCACCACGTGTGTGTGTGGGAGGATGTGATCCAGGACAGGGCGTGGTGGGACGTGTGTGGTGTGCAAGGACATGTACCATAATCAGAGGAGAGGCGTGTCCCGTGGGGCGGGAGTGGTAGCGGGTGGACTGCGTGGCCACTGGGGACAGCAGAGTCCAGCCTTAGAGCCCAGACTCGATGCTTCTGGTTCTAGCGAAGGTATCACTGTCCCCATGATCCCCCTGGGGCTGAAGGAGACCAAGCAGCTAGACTGGGCCACGCCCCTGAAGGTGAGTGCTGGCCTGTGCGCCCTGGGCTCGGAGGGGTCTTTGGGGCTTCCTAGTCCAGCCGTCTCACAGAGATGAAGACTCTGAGGCCCAGAGAGGAGAGGGGTCTGCCCTGGAGCCACTTGGCCTCCCCAGGCTATGGGGGATTTGGATTGGGTGGGCTTTGCAGACAGGCACGCACCCTGGGATGGGTGTCAGCAGAACTGGAGGCCCCAAGACGGCTGCAGGGTCCTGACTCTCACTCTGAGGGTCCCTCTGGCGGGGGCCACCTCTTCCAGTCAGAGCCTGTGCTGAGAAAACCCGCTGGTTCCTGGGGCCTTGTTGGGGCTCGTGAGCCCGGCTGCCCTGGCTAGCTCGCCACTCCGGCCAGGCCGGCAGAAAGGTGCCTCGCCTCTCGGCCTCAGTGTCCTTGCCTGTCAAGTGGCAGGTAGCACTTGCCTCGTGGGGTTAATGAGGGAATTCAAGTAGAAACATCACCAAGTCTCCAGGCCCCATATCTGTGGTGGGGGGCACCCATGTCAGTGTGTAGACCAGGGCCTCCCCTCGCTTCGGGTCTTCACCCGCGTCGGGCTGGGAGACTTCAGGGAAGCCCAGCGCCTGTCCCTTCGAATCAGGAGCTGATCTCAGGGCACTTTGGAGAGGACAGTGCTTCCTACGAGGCTGAAATCCGGGAGCTGGAGGACCTGCGGCAGGTGGGTGGGTGCCTCCCAGTCCATAGGTGAGAAGACACAGGCTCGGTGCTGCTGGCCCTTTGGGAATGGCTACTCTGTGCCTGTCCCCACCCCAGGGACCCTGCCTGGGTCTCTTGCCCCAATGCCCTGCACAGTCTCCTGGAGTGGCACGTGGTCCACAGCAGCCCCCAGGAGGGCAGGTGTGACCGTGTCTACCCCTAGGCCCTGGGATGCTCTCCTGGGGCTGTGGCATTCAAGGGGATTCCCAGGGCGGTGTGCATGCCATGAGGTGGGCTGGGGCCGTGGGACCCTGCTGACTTCCACCCGGCAGGCCGCGCGGACCCCTAGCCGGAGCGAGGCGGGCCTGGAGCTGCTCACGGCCTACTACAATCAGCTGTGTTTCCAGGAGGCGCGCTTTGTCACCCCTGCCAGGAGCCTGGGGCTGCTGTTCCACTGGTAGGGGCGGGGCGGGGCGGGGGGCGGCGGCCGCTTCTGAGACCCTGGCTTCTCGTGAGGGCTCTGCCCAGCCTGACCCGACCCTGCAGGTATGACTCGCTGACGGGGGTTCCGGCCCAGCAGCGGGCCCTGGCCTTCGAGAAGGGCAGCGTGCTCTTCAACATCGGCGCCCTCCACACCCAGATCGGGGCTCGCCAGGACCGCTCCTGCCCCGAGGGCACCAGCTGTGCTGTGGAGGCCTTTCAGAGGGCTGCGGGTGAGAGCCGCCCAGGGCTGGCCCCCCAGCTGTGCCTGCGTGGTCCTCGCTTCCAGGCGTGAGGGGCAGAGCCTTCTCTGTGGCCAGCGCTAGGGGCCCAGTACGATGGCCCCCTAGCCCGAGGGGTCACACGCACAGGCCCTCTGTGGGGCGCAGAGGATGTTCCCCAACCAGGGCCGAGCACACGGGGTGGGGGTGGGGTGGCCCCGCCGTGCCACCCTGAGCCCCCTCCCCTCCGCAGGGGCCTTCAGCCTCCTGAGGGAGAACTTCTCCCACGCACCCAGCCCCGACATGAGCCCCGCCTCACTCTCCATGCTGGAGCAGCTCATGACCGCCCAGGCCCAGGAGTGCGTCTTCGAGGGCCTCTTGCTGCAGGCCCCCGTGGCTCCCCGTGACTGCCTGGCCCAGCTCCACCTGGCTCAGGAGGCCGCCCAGGTGAGGGCGGGGAGCCCGGCCAAGCTGCGGTGTCTCAGTGAGCAGCAGGGCCTGGGTCGAGGGTGCCGGCCGGAGCTTAGGAGCAGAGCCAGGATCTGGGCGGGGGGCGGGTACAGGGCCTCCTGTAGGGCCCCAGAGCCGGCTGTCAACCCCGAAGTCCTGAGTCCCCGCCTCTGGGGCAACACCAATCAGGGCAGGAACCGGGGCCCTGCCCCTGAGCTCAGCCTGGCACGGGGCAGGGCCGCTGGGGCTTTGGTCGAAGCCAAGCCCCAGGGTGGGGAGAGGTGGGGGCCCAGGCCGCTGGGCTCGCGGGAGGCCCCACCATCCTGCCGTGTGCGCCAGCAGGTGGCGGCCGAGTACCGGCTGGTGCATCAGACCATGGCCCAGCCGCCCGTCCAGGACTACGTGCCCTTCCCCTGGACCACCCTGGTGCACGTGAAGGCCGAGTACTTCCGCGCCCTGGCCCACTACCACGCGGCCCTGGCCCTGTGTGACGGCGCCCGTGAGTGCCCCGCCCCGCATGCCCGTGTGCCGGCAGGGCCCCGCCGGCGCCTCACCGCCCTCTCTGACCCACAGCGGTGGCGGAGGCGGAGCTTCCAGCCCTCGAGCAGATCTTCCTCGGGCTCCCGGCCTCGTCTGAGCCCCGGGGCCCCGCCCTGCCCCAGGAGCAGGAGGACCGCCGGAAGCTGGGTGAGGCGGCTGAGGGAGGGGCGGGGCGCTGGGGCCTCCGCGGGCGTGAATGACCCACTCCACCCTGTCATCCCCAGCCCTGATGCCCCGGCGCTGGCGGGTGGGGTCCCCAGCTCGCCCGGAGCAGGGACCCCAGCTGTGCGGGCGGCGGCGGGAGGGGGCGGGGGCAGGGGGGACGAGCCACACACGGCGGCAGTTCTTTCACGGCTCAGACCTGCCGTCGGGCCCTCAGGATGAGCCCAGGAGCCCTCGCTTGCCTCCTCTCGCAGCACCTGGTGGTGGGGGAGCTGGGGCCCAGCCTGGAAGGGCCAGGCAGGCAGCGTGTGACAGCTCTGTCCCGTGCAGGCAAGGCCCACCTGAAGCGGGCCATCCTGGGTCAGGAGGAGGCCCTGCGGCTGCATGCCGTGTGCCGGGCCCTGCGCAGCGTGGACCTGCTGCAGGTCGTGCTGGCCCAGGCGCTGCGGCGCTCTCTGGCCAAGTACTCGGAACTCGACCTCGAGGACGACTTCTGTGAGGCCGCCGAGGCCCCTGACGTTCGGCGTGAGCAGCCAGGCCCCTTGGGTGGGTGTGTCCTGGCCCCAGGGGGGCGGGGGGCGGAGGCCTCCTGGCGAGCAACAGCCATTTGCCACAGAGCTATGGGCCCTGGAAGGAGGAGCGGGGCACTTGGCGGGGGAGCCGTGACGGCAGCTCCACGCCCCCCTCTCCCTGCACCTGGGACCCCCAAGAACCACCCCCCGGGGCTCCTCCTGCTGGTGGCCCACAGAGGGGCCGGTGTGCACGGGCTGCATTCGGGTCACCCACTCTGCTCTGGCCGAGCCGCACCCGGCTGCTTCCCAGGGTTCTGGGGCCGAGAGCCTTGGGCTCAGCCACGCCCTCCCTCCCCCTTCTCCCTTTCAGCTAAGACGCAGCGGAGGCCGGAGGGCAGGGCGCCCAGCTTCTCCCGGGTGAAGGTGGCTGACATCTTCCATCGTCTGGTGAGCACCTCCCAGGCCACCCCCACCTCGGCTCTGCCCTGCGTTCTCAGGCAGGCCCTCGATGGCGGCCCAACCCTGCCCGGCCCCCTTGCAGACCCTGCTGGTTTCTGTCCCCAAATGTGGAGATCGGGGCGAGGGTGCTCCAGGCCGGGGCTCCCCCGAGGGCAGCAGCCCAGCCAGGCCTCTGACCTCTGACCTCTGGCCGCCCCCAGGGGCCCCTGTCCGTGTTCTCAGCCAGGAACCGCTGGCGGCTGGCAGGGCCCATCCACGTGGCCCGAGGAGAGGGCGGCTTCGGCTTCACGCTGCGGGGCGACGCGCCCGTCCTCATCGCGGCTGTCGTTCCAGGGGGCCGGGCCGCGGTAAGGGGCCCCGCCCCGGGGCTGACTGCGGGAAGGGGGAAGATGGGACTGGCCAGAGGTGGAGGGGTGCCCGCGGGACTCTCCCCGCCTCCCTGCAGGCGGCCGGCCTGAAGGAGGGTGACTACATCGTGTCAGTGAACGGGCAGCCGTGCAGGTGGTGGAAGCATGCAGATGTGGTAGCCCAGCTGAAGGGCGTGGGCGACGAGGGCGTGAGCCTGCAGGTGCTGACGCTGCTGCCTGGTGCCGAGCCGCCTGGCTCGGTGAGCCCCGGGGCCCTGGGGGGGTGGTCCCTAACTCCTTGTCCCGCCCCGGCCCTGGGCCTTCCGCCAAGCCCCCAACATCCGCAGATGCCAGGAGGGCACTCGGGTGACCTTCCAGGCAGCAGCCGCCTATGCTGCGGCCTCCACCTGGTAGCAGCTCCTGCCCTTGACAAGGCCCCAGCCCACCCCTCAGCTGGCCTCCACCCTCCTGGAGGCCCCGGGGTGCCCTGCTGCATGGCCGCCCTCCCAGGGACCCCGCCATGTGCCCCCTGAATACCACCCAGCTCGTCCCTGTCGCACTCACCAGGCTGGCCACAAGCAGGCCAGGCCAGGGTGCCGACCGATACCCATTTCCATCCCGAACACAGGGGGACCGCCGGCCAGCCCTGGGGGCGCTTCTGAGGAGCCAGAAGGAGTGTGGCTGGGAGACACCAGGGCCCGCACAAGCCAGCCCCAGGCCCCTCCTTGGCTGGAACCGCAAGGCCAAGAGGGGCAAGGCTGGAAGGAGGCTGTCCCCAGCCCCACACCCCTGAGCCGGGCTGCCCAGGCCGGCAGTGAGGGGCCAGCTCTCCCCACACCCCAGCCCCAGCACAGGCTCCAGCTGACTGGGAGTGAGGACCCCATGCACGCCTTCCTGACCCCAGAGCACCTTCGGGCCAGTTTGCTGCCCCACCCAGTGCCCAGAGCTGCCCATTAAAGACATTGTGAGATGAGGTGTGTCCGAGCCCAGTGATGTGGGCCAGGTGCTGCCCCCCCCATACGGGAAGTGTCACAGTCGCCTCTGGACCCCAACTCCCAAGTGCCAGGAGGCTGCCCCTGGGCTGCCCTGTCCTCCTGCGCCCCGGGTGCCCACTTGAGGGCAGCTTCCCGGGTGGGGGTGTCCGGCTGCCCTTCTTGGATCCTGAAGGAGCCGTCCCCAGAGAGCCAGGCAGGCTGGGGTGACGTGTTGCCAGCGGGTCCCTGCAGCCCAGATGCCCCCTGCCCCCCGTGCTGGGCTCCTGAGGCCCCTCAGCTGAGCTCTCCCCATCCCCCCGCCCCCCCAGCATGCCATATCTTGTCCACACCCTCCCTCAGGACTGGCTGCGCCCCAAGCCAAGCTTCTGTTTGGCCCCCCGTGATTCCTTCTGGGCACCCCTCCCACTGGCCCACCTGGCGCCCAGCAGGCTGGAGAAGGCTCAGCTGCCTTCCCGCCCTGCCCCTCCCTCCACACAGCAGCCTGGAGTGCCCACAGCACTGCCTCCCATCTGGTCGGGGTCCCAGCCAAGGCCAACTACTGCAACACCTTTTACTGTCGCTCCGTGGACAGAGCGGGGACCCATCCCTGCTTCCGTCCCTCCTGTCCCCTCATCCTGACCCCTTCTGCGTTGAGGGCCTAGATCTGATCCCAGCCCTGCACCTGCAGTCCAGTCCTTTACCAAGCTGCCAGCCAGGCCCATCTCCCGCCCTCACTTCCCATCTGGCCAAGCTCCACCCGCCCTCACCCTGTCTCCGCCCTCACCCCGCCAGGCCCCACCCCATCCTGCCAGGCTCTGCCCCACCTGTCCTCGCCCTGCAGTCGAGCCTGGGCGTCCGAGGCCCCTGCTCCAGCCTCGGGCAGGTGTCTGTGGGGCCGTTTCATCCTCCTGCACCTGAGCCCAGCACTGAGGGGTGCCCCCAGCCCACTCTAGCCCCCTTGGACTCCTCCCCAGCCCCTTTGGCACTGAACTGGGCTCCTCAGACCGTGAGCCTTCAGTGTTCCCCCCCAGCCATGCGTACTGGTGGACGGCCCCCAGAGACCACGGCGGCCACACTCTCCTGGGTCCCGCGG
Organism: Grampus griseus; assembly: GCF_964374135.1. Taxonomy (NCBI): domain Eukaryota; kingdom Metazoa; phylum Chordata; class Mammalia; order Artiodactyla; family Delphinidae; genus Grampus; species Grampus griseus. Next base: position 1,190,277 of record NC_139011.1, on the reverse strand, counting down.
TGGTGTGGCTCAGGATCTGGCCCCAAAAAGAGGAGTGAGAGGTGGGACGGGGTGCCGCCTGCAGCCCTAGGCAGGGTTGGGGGGGCAGGGGTCCCCGTGGCCACCAGGGGGCAGCCGCTGCCCGCTTAAGTGCAGTGCAGGTTTGGGGAAGGGCGAGCAGCAGACCCAGGAGAGCAAGGAAGCCCCCCTGCAGACCAAGGCCCAGCCACCCCCGTCTCCGGGTATCATCCCTGTCCCCTCTGTGAGGTCCCCAGGCAGGAGCAACCCTGTGGGGGGGCCAGGCAGCCCTGGCCCCTGCCATCCACCACCTTCTTTAGCATTACTGGGGCAGGGGAGTGAGTGGGCGGGGGGGGGGAGGGGGCGGTGAGAGTGTGTGTGAGGGAATGGGTAAGTGGGTGTGATGAGGGCATGCAGCTTTCGGAGTGGGATGGCAGGGCTGCGCCACCTGCCGGAGCCTAGGGACAGGGCATCCAGGTGCGTCCCTCCCCGACCCACCTGCCCCTCCTGGGAGAATGCCCCTCTCAGCAGAACCGGCCAAGGTCACCTCCGCACTTACTAATTTGATTAATAAAACTGTGCATCAAGGAAGCATTACCCGCTAATCGGGGACGACAGGGCTGGCAGGTCCTGTCCAGGACTCAGCAACTTGCCTGCTTCCAGCAGCCGATCTGGACCCAAGAGGGGCTGGGACTGGGCACGGAGCTGCTACCTGCTTCTCGCCCCAGGCAGGTGGGGAGGGCCCCTTGCCAAGGACCAGACCCTCCCCATGCGGACAGCCGGTGGTGCACGCCCCACCAGGGCCTTCCCAGCCCCTCCCTTGCCCTGCACAAGTGGCCTGCCTCCCGGCCCTCAGGCAAGCCAGGGCCTTTGCTCCCCTGGGCCAGGTGGGGCTGGGCATCGAGGGGAACTCCAGCTCTCCAGGAAGCAGTGAACCCACTTTCCAGATGGGAAAGTAGGTGCTGAGCGTGGGGCACAGACCAACCGGCGTCCCACAGGGCCAGCGGAGGCTCTGCCCACACGTTTCAGCTGTTCCTGGACGCCGAGAGTACTGCCACCCTGTGTCCAGCACACCTCAGCACACAGCATACAGCACACGGCCCACCCAGTCTCCCTGGCATCTCCCTAGTGTCCCTGGACGGCTGAGTTGGCCACAGGCGGAGTCCTGGGCTGGCTCCAGGAGGCCTTGGGGATGAGGTCATGGACACGACTCTGGGCCTGGCAGGACCCCCGGCGGTCAGTCGTGGCCTGACCCCCACCATGAGGGCAATACTGCACCCCCGTGGGGGCAGGACTCAGAACAAGCTGGCAGTGGCCTGTCTGGCACCCGAGGGTGAGTCCCGCTACACACGACATCAGCCTGGGGTTGTGTGAGCGCCTGGCCCAGCCCAGGAGTGAAGCAGGCGGCTGAGGGGCTTCTCCGTGTGTGCCAGGGGACTGTCCAGGCTGGGAGAGGGGCTATGCCCTGAGGGCCCACCTGGGCTGAGTCCTCTCCCCAGTGGCAGCGGGCTGCCCTGACGGGCTGGCGCGTGGGGATCCGCACACAGTGGGGCTGGGGGTGAGAAGGCACACGCCTGCCCGGCCCATCCACTCTGCCCTGATGTGTCTAGGGGCTCCGGCCCTTCCCAGATGCCTGCCCCGTAACAGCGCCCCAGCCCCATTCTACCCTGTGCTCTCTGCCCCCTCAGTTCCAAGCTGGGATGTGCTCAGCCTTCCTCAGATGTGGCCACGTCTCAGGTCGGTCACGGCTCTAAACCCCCCACTTTCCGGTCCAGCCACATCCCGTTGTCGCGATGCCCCCGATGGGCCGTGAGCCACAGACAGGGACGGCGCCGGCTCATCCACAAGCTCCACAAATACCTGGGAAGGTGCAGCCGCCTGGTGCGAGTGTCCCGTGCATGTGCCACCCGGGGAGGGAGGGTGAGGGCCGGGAGCTTCCGAGGCGGCAGCGGGACACTGTCCTTGTCCCCGTGTCCAGCGCGGGGAGGGCCCGGGAGGACTTGGGAGAGCGTGGGGCTGAGGGCGTGCGCTGAGCAGCGTGCACGCGGAGCTCCCCGGCACGCGCCCGGGCCGCCCCGGCCGCCGCCCCCGCCCCACGCAGGGACGTCTCATTTTCCAGAGCGGTCTCGCGCTGCGCGGGGAGGTTGGGCTGAGCGCACGCTGTGATCGTTTTGCTTTGCCAACAGAAAACTGCCGCGAGGGGAAAAGGCAAACTCCCTTTCGCTTGGGTCAGCAGTGAGCGCAGCAGATTAATGTGAGGAGAGGCGTGGGCGCGGAAGGAAGGGAGCCCCGAGGCGGCGGCGGGAGGGCCAGGGAGGGGGTGGGGCGCAGGGGTCACAGGGGAGGGCCAGGTGGAGGACAGGTGTCAGGGCCGCCGGCTGGGGGGACTCGTCCTGGCTTCGCTCTTCCCCCGTACCCCCTCGATTCACTTCTCCCAGGGCTCCCACCGCACCCCACCCCCACCCGCACCCAGCCCAGGCCCATCCACCTCCGCCCCAATCCCCCAAAAGGCAGGCTTGGCCCAGGAGCCTCCAGAACAGGACCTGGATCGATGGCACAATCCAGCCGGAACCCCACTAACCATGACCACGAGGTGGTTCCCAGCCTTCACCCCACTGGACACCAGCCCCTGGGGTGAGCCCACGGGAGGTAGCACTCGGGGACCCAGGGCCAGTGTGAGAGGCGGTGCGGCTCACCAAAGCTGCACTGCCGCCGCGGGGGTGGGGGCCGCCAGGGTGGTCCCAGGGCCCTCCGACCCCCGCTCCGACCCCGAGCTCCTGGTGGGGCCGAGTCCCCGAGGCCCTGCTGAGAAGGCTGGGTTAGAGGTCTGCCGGCCCTCATGGAGGCCGGGAGGTAGGGCTCCAGCGTTGGGGTGTCCCGTAGGGACCCAAGCCCGAGAAGCCCGAGGCACACTGCTCCCAGCATCCCGAGACAGAGCTTTTGTTGGAGAAGCTGAACTTGCTGCCTGACCGCAGAGGGCTCAACGGTGGCCCCCAAAAGATACAGCCACCCAGAACCTGTGAACGTGCCCTTGTGTGGAAAAAGGATCTTTGCAGATGTATTCAAGTTACGGATCTTGGGATGAGATCATCCTGATTACCCGGTGGGCCCTGAATCCACTGACACGTTTCCCAGTAAGAGACAGAAGAGGAGAGGCCGTGTGAAGACACGGGCAGAGACTGGAGTGCTGAGACAGCAGCCTAGGAGCACCTGGGGACACCAGAGCGGAAGGGACCAAGAAGGGTCCTCCCCTCCAGCCTGCGAGAGAGCACGGCCCTGCCGACACTTCCATCTCAGACTTTTGGCCTCCAGAACTGGGAGAGAACAAGTTTCCGGTGTTTTAAGCTTCCGAGTTTAGGGTAATTGGTTAGAACAGCAGCAGGAAGCCGATAAGCCGACCTCACACAAGTCCCCATGTTTCTGGGCCTCAGTTTGTCCTTCCGTAGGATGGACAACAGGGCCTCAGGTGTTGGATTAGAGGGGTGGGCTCAGCCCAGCTGTCCAGGAGAAGCATCTCCCACTTCTGGAAAGCCCGCCCCACCCCCAGATTCTGAAGCATGTGGCTGGGGCACTCGGTCACAATGGCCTGAACATCTGCATTTCGGGACTGTCCAGCTAGAGGCGGACCGAGTGGATGAGGCAGCCACAGACATCCCCCACCCTGCTCACCTCCCTCGGCCTCAGAGTCCTGGGGGCTCAGAGCCTTCTGTGGCTGGCTCCCAGGTGGCTGTGTGCCTTTGAGGCATCTCACCACCCCTCAGATGGGCCATGGGTCCTGAGTGCTGCCTCCTGGGGGCTCAGCCCCAGGGGGAGGTGGGAGACCGTTCTCTCGGCGGCTGGTGAGGCCCTGCACAGGGCCGTGGGGTCGCTCAGAGCCCGTGTGAAGCAGCCCGGCCACGCCCCTGGCTGTGTGTGTTAGGGGGCTCTGAGGCCTGGGGGGCTGCCCAGGCTCAGCCAGCACCCCATCCACCCCCCCCCACCAGGGCCAGGCACCCTAGCAAGCTTTGCCCTCTTCCCTGTGGCCGGGGTCTGTGCGTTCAGCTGTCGTGCAGGTGAGTTTACCTCACCGAGCTCCTGGGGGGGCGACGGACCCAAATATAGTTGCCCCCAGGCTCGACTGGGGCCGTCCCAGGAAGTGGAGTGGAGGTGACTTGGGTCAGGGTCAGTAGTCGGTGTGGCCGCCGAGGGAACGGGCAGTGCACGGGTTTAGAGGACACTGAACCCCGCCCCCGCCACGAGCCCCCATCTCCCAGCACCAGGGGTGAGGGTCTCCCCGGGCAACCTCAGCCGCCCCTTCTGTGGCCGCGTGCCTCCTGGTGCGAGGGAAAGGAGAGCCGCCCTGCCCCTGCGGGGCAGCCCCGAAACACCCCTCCCCTCCCTGCACCTGCCACGACAGAGCCACCTCTTCAGGGGGTGCTCCTGCAACCCCTCGGCGGAATCCCGGCCAAACATCTCTGCCTGGCCAGTCTCCTGGGACAGAGGGTCCCTGGGCTCATAGCCCAGGAGGGACAGGGGAGGAGTGGAGGGGACCAGAGCACACCCAGCACTCTGCTCTGACGGCTGGGAGAAGTCCTGTGCCTCTGGCCTGATGCATCGCTCTCTGCTGACTCTGGGCCGCCAGCCCTGCCCCGCCCCCCGCAGCTGTGCCAGTGTCTGGAAGCCTCCTCTGCTTGCTCCAGTGCAGCTTAAGCTCATGAGAACCCCCACTATGGCCCTCCCCCTCCTCCCCTCCCCCTTCCTCCCTTCCCCAGCCTCCCCTCCCCAGGGCCTGCACTCTCTCAGTGGCACCTAGCTCCGGGGCCAGGTGCGCATGGTCCTCACCTGCCCCTGAGTGGAGTTGAGGCAGGATGTGTGGGAAGGAGGGCAGGTGGGCTCCCAGAGGGGGCGGGGAAGGACGAGACAGAACTGCCCAGCTGAAGCCCAAGGCCCCACTTGGAAGGGGCTGTCCCTGGGGCGCCCTGTCCCAGCCTGCGAAGAACGCATCGCTGGGTCTCAGTTTCCCTACCTGAGAGCTCAGAGCCCTGCTGCGGCGGGGTGGGGGGCAGCGACGTCTGGGAGTCCTGCGTCCCTCCCGGAGCGGACGTGCCCGCCGTGACTCCCTCCTCTCCGGACGCTGACTGTGGACTGAGCCGGGGTCGGGGTGAGCCCAGCCACCACGCGCTCACACACACACACACACAGCCACTCCTCCCAGGCCATGCAGACCGCGAGGCCGGCTCCAGGTCCCGCACGCTTGGCCCAGGCCACCACCAGGGAGCGCAGGAGGAAGCACCGGGCCGGGAAGGCGGGGTCAGCCCCGGAAAGGCAGGAAGGACCCTTCTCACTTCCTGGATCCCCTCCGAGGCTCCTGGGCCTTCAGAGGAGCAGAGAGGAGCCGGCCTCCGCCCACCTGCTGCCCCTCCCCTCCCTTCCCCTCCCCTCCCCTCCCCTCCCCTCCTCCCCCTGCCAAGACTCCCCTTTGCCACCTTCGCCTGCTCCACTTGCCCCATTGCTCCAGCCAACGTTCGGACCAGTAACAGCTCCAGCACCGTGGCCGCTGCCGGCCAGTAGCAGCACGTCCACCCCCACCCCGTCCCCACGGCCGTCAGCACCGTCACCTCCACACTGTCCCCGGCATCCACACATCATGTCCCCCGTACTGCGTCTCCGTCACTTGACCAGCAACACCATCACCGCCGTGGCCGACAGCCACATCAGTGTCACCGCTGACTCGGTCTTAATTCCCTCAACGGCCACGACACGCCACCTTTACAAGTCCCTGGCCAGGCTCTCCTTCACCATCGTCCCTTCTTCTGGACAGAGGACCTCGGGTTGGGGCCAGTCAGTGCTGGCATGATGACGACAGGGTCCAGAGCGCGCCTAGGATCAGCTCAGGAGGGCCGCCAGAACCCCGCTCAGCTTGCATCACTGAGCTGCGCTCTAGGCACTAAGAGGTGAAGCCAGGCCCCGGCCCTGGGGGGCTGACCACTGATGGGGCTGAGACACGCATCTCAGGGCGGCGGCAGCGACAAGCGCAGGGAACTTTGGGAGCCCAAGGGGCCTTCACCCCCCCCTGCCCAGTTTCAGGTTGGTCCCTGGGGACAGGGGGGATGAGGAGAGCCTAGAAGGGGCAGGAGGCAGCTTGGCAGAGAGAGGCAGGGCCGAGGTGCCTGGGGTGGGGCTGGGGGCCGGGACTCACCCCACCAGGTGGGCCCCTGCCTGGGGGAGGGCGTAACTCCAGGACTGCACCCCACTCCCGGAGGGCCCCCGGCGGCCTGAACACTGAGGACCAGGGCTCACAGGTCCAGGAGCACATCTGTGAGGCCATGTGGCGGCGCTGGGCCGGGTGTGCTGGGGCTGTGGTTCCAGGAGCACATCTGTGAGGCCATGTGGTGGCGCTGGGCCGAGTGTGCTGGGGTTGTGGTTCCAGGAGCACATCTGTGAGGCCATGTGGCGGCGCTGGGCAGGGTGTGCTGGGGCTGTGGGTCCAGGAGCACATCTGTGAGGCCATGTGGCGGCGCTGGGCCGGGTGTGCTGGGGCTGTGGGTCCAGGAGCACATCTGTGAGGCCATGTGGCAGCGCTGGGCCGGGTGTGCTGGGGCTGTGGGTCCAGGAGCACATCTGTGAGGCCATGTGGTGGCGCTGGGCCGGATGTGGTGGGGCTGTGGTTCCAGGAGGACGAGCAGGTTTGGGTGGGTCAGCTCAAGGTGGACCCACTGGACTTGGGCTGCCAGTGGGCACAAGGAGCGTGTCCAGGGAGCCGCTGGGCATGGTCTGGGGCTGGAGGGAGAGGGTGGGTTGTGGGGGAGCCCTGGAGGGTTACCTGAAGCCCTGGGAGAGGGTGGTGGGGCTGGAGGAGTGGGGGACAGCCTGGAGACCCCATAAGAGAAGGCTGGCGGGAGAATCTCGAGGGGGAGGTCAGAGGGGAGCAGTGCCCCAGAGAGCAGAGGCGGAGGGGCTGAGGGGAGGAGAGGAAGAAGAGGAAGTAGTCAGCTCCCTCCCTGCCCCCAGCCCAGCCAGGCCAGCCCTGCTGAGGGGTGGTGGCTGGAGCGACAGGCCCTGGGGGCCCTGAGGTCTCTCTGGAGGATGCAGGTGGGCATGGAGTCCAGGAGGGGCAGGGGCCCCTGCTGGTCAGGCAGCCCAGACCAGGCTGGGGTAGGCCCCCGGTATTGGGGTGGGAGGGGGGCCTGAGCTGGTGGGAGGAGGATGGACAGAGGCCTGGGCAGGTCCCTGTCAAGGTCAGCCCCTCTGGGGCCAGAGGTCTCACCTTACCTTGACCAAGAGGAAGGCCTCAGCAGGCCACCCCTTCTGGGAGTGGGGGCTCCTGCCTCAGTTTCCCCCCTTGTCTCACACACTATCTCTGTCCTGATGCGGGCTGTGCCCTCTCCTCAGCAGCCTGTGGCCTGCAGGGGGTCCTGAGGGCCGAGGCCCACCCTGGGAGAGGGCCCCGCAGGGCAGCCTCCCCAGGCCCATGCATAATGCAGTATTTACCTGGGGATGATTGGCAGGCCCCCAGGCTCCACGCTCCCCTCCCCCTCGGCCCCTGGACGGGTGAGCCAGACGTGCATTAAGACAAGAGTGACTTATCGAGCTGTCAGGGGGAACGTTTTAAGACAGAATTATAGGGGAGAGAAAAAAGATTTTTACCAAATTAATGAAAAATCAATCTGGCCTCAAAAATCCATTAGCCTTCATAATGCGCCGGTTACAGGCCGAGCCGCACGGTCCGACACGGCTGTTAAATACTGCGGCCACCACCCCCATTCGTTACCCCACGGTGCTTACTGCTGAGAAGACACCTGCCTCCCCGCCCCCCAGGCATTCAGACTCGCCTGGTCCAGGGCTCCTACCTCAGGGCCCCTCGGAGGCCCCAGCCCTGGACCCCAGTGTCCAGCTGAGTCGGCCAGGGGCTCCCCCGGCAGACCCAGGGGTCCCCGCACACTGAGCAAGGGAGCAGTACGGTGAAGGTGGGGTAGACAGGAAGGGAGATGCTGCCCGGGGGGTGTGCTGTGATGTCGGTGTCCACGCAACTGGCCGCGTGGGCAGAAGACTGGCTGTGGTCTCGGCAGGGCTGCCCGCGGTCTGTGGCCGTGAGGGTCAGTGTGGCTGGCGATGGTACTGCTGGCTGTGGAGACAGGCTGGTGCTGCTGTGGTGACCGTGCTGAGCTGGGTGGTGAGAGGTGCCAGGCCCGTGAGGGGGAGTGGGGAGCTGTGGGAGGGGCCGGAGGCCCTGCGCTCTGTCACTCCACGGAGGCCTCAGGGGCCAGGGGTCGGGACAGCAGGAGGGTCCTGGCTGACCCCAGACCCGGGTACTGCCAAGGGGACTCCTTCCCCACTGAGAGGAGGGGACCGTGCTGTCCGAGGTCCTCCATGCCCGACAGGTGGCCTGCACCGGGCCAGGAGGCTGGGCTGCTTGACTTTACATTAAATCGGCACATCTCTCCTTCTCTCCCCTCTCTCCTGGAGCCCTGCCTTAAAACTCTCCTGCTCTGCCAGCTGCATCCGTCAGTGGCCCGTCTCCCTCTGATCCCTCTAAGGAGGTGCAGTCAGCACCCCTCCTGTCACCTTGTCACCCACCCCCCTGGAGGGGCTCCCTCGGGCCCGGCCTCAGGCGGGCAGCACCCCGGGGAAAGCCCAGGGCCTAGAGGGCTGCCCCCTCACCTGGCGCTTCTCCCCGGGACCCCTGCCTGACCTGCTCTAGTGACGGCCCCGTGGCCTCGCCCACCGTGTGCCCACACCCCACCCAGACCCTGGTGTCTAGTCATTCCGAGCTGCCACCCCCCTGAGTCTTCCTGGGGCTCTGCTCGCCTCACTTGTTCACCATTCATTCATTTGCACGGCTCCGGAGCCTGTCCTGCGGTGCCGCCCGGCCGGTCCCCGCTGCCCAGACGGTGCTCAGTCCCGGTGCCTGCCCCTGAGAGGGGGTGGGTTACGGGAGGCCAGGCAGGTAAGGGGAGGGCCCACGGGTGTGGGGCAGGAGGCCAGCCCCGGGGTGGGTTTAGGGCAGATGCGGTGCTGGCCCGGGGATTGGCCCTAACGGTGGGTGCTGGGCGCAGCAGAGGGTGGTGCCGGGGGCCGGCCCGGGGCGGGGTGCAGCCCCGGGGGGCTGAGGCCACTGGAGGAACCCCTCAGGGCCTGCGAGCCCACCTCCCCACCCTGGGCCTTGCTGCAGGAGATGGCCCACGGGGAGCGGCACACTCAGGGGGCCTCCCCGCTGCCTGGCTGTGGGGATCCTGGCCCAGAGGGGTGGCTGCCCCGGGCCCTGAGCAGGCGGGGCAGCGGGCCCAGTGGGCTCCGGGCCTGCCTCCGCTGCCCGCCTGCCCCTCACCCGCCCGGCTGGAGCCAGACAGTCGCGCTGTGGCCGGCTGTGATGTTGTGGATCAAATCCCAATTCATTAGCGGTGCTGGCCGGGGCGGGAGGGTAATTGTGGGCAGGGGCCGAGACCCTGTCTGCAGTTTTCCGGGTGGCCTGGCCGCCTGGCTCCAGAGGCTCCCAGACCCCACCAAGGGGACCCACTTCCAATAATCGGTCGGGGATGGCGCGTGCCAACCGTGAACCCCTCAGACAGTGCGGCGAGCGGCCCAAGGTGACCTGAGCCTGGTCCCGCCTCTGAGGGGCGCCCAGGAGTGAGCGGTGGGGGCCCAGGTCCCGGCCCAGCCCTTTCTCTGTCCTGGTGTGTCCGTTGCCCCCCTTGTATTGGTCTCTCCTCGGGGTCTCGGCTCCCTTCTGCTCCTTCCATTCCTGGCCTGTCTCCCAGGTGCCCCTCTCGTTCTGGTTCTCGTGCATGCATGCCCTCTCCGTCCGGGCACCTGTCACTTCTCTGCCTGCACCCTCATACCTGGGCAGGTCTGGGATGCCCAGGACCAGCCAATGCAGGAGGGAGCCAGGCCCTCCAGGTCAGAGGGCCCCTCAGTACAGGCTGGCAGTGTGCCTGCTAGGGTTCAGAGGTCACAGCCAAGTTCCCACTTTGGCTGGGTCGAGGGTCTCCCTGCCAGGTAAGGACAGTGTGTCGGGGTGTCTTGAGTCTGCACAGGGCCAGGGGCTGGCCCGCTGAGGCCACGGGAACTCTAGCTCCCCACCGCCGGCCAGGCCTCAGCTCTGCCCACTGGGATGATGCCAGGGCAGCATCCAGATACCCCGGCCTGGGCTTCCCTGGTGGCGCCGTGGTTGAGAGTCTGCCTGTTAATGCAGGGGACGCAGGTTCGTGCCCCGGTCCGGGAAGATCCCGCATGCCGTGGAGCGGCTGGGCCCGTGAGCCACAAGTACTGAGCCTGCGCGTCTGGAGCCTGTGCTCCGCAACAAGAGAGGCCGCAGCAGTGAGAGGCCCGCGCACGGTGATGAAGAGTGGCCCCCGCTCGCCACAACTGGAGAAAGCCCTCACACAGAAACGAAGACCCAACACAGCAAAAATAAAAATAAATTAATTAATAAACTCCTACACCAACTTCTAAAAAAAAAAAAAGATGCCCCGGCCTGAGGGTCAACCAAGCAGAGGCTGGTGGCACGAGGAAGGGAGTGTCTGCACCTCTACGCCCACCCCCTGACCACGCTGCATGGGCGGCCCCCCGCCTCCCCCGGGGCCCAGCCAGGCCAGCATCTGTCTGATCTGACATCCTGAGCGGGGCATGGATCTGCTGACCCAGGCCAGCCTGCCGCATCCGTCCCATCAATAGCAGGTCATCCGGTGCTGTGCTGCTCTCAGCCCTCCAGGGAGCCTCGGCAGGACGATGGCCGGGCCCTGCAGCCTCAGTGGGGCAGGCCCTGAGAGCGAGGTGGGCAGATGGGCAGTCACCTGGAGGCTCCTGGGCCTCTCCACCTGCCCGTCTCCCTGGTGGCCTCCAAGCCCCAGAAGAGTGGGCCCCCAAAGCTGCCTGGGGGCCTCCACGAGGCCTCACGCCCAGGACTCCTGCAGGGCTTTCAGGACAGCTGACCCCTCACTTCTGAGGCATGGCCTGCTGGGTGGAAGGGACAGGCACTGGGAGGAATTCCTGGGCCAGACTACTCTCAGTTTGGAGAACTTTCTACGAGGCAAAGCTGTCTCAGATAGTGGGGGGCCGTGGAAGGCTGAGCTCCCCGTCACAGAGCTGTTCACGAGGAGGCCTAGTGGCCCTGACGGCAGGCAGCCAGGCCCTGTCTGGTCAGAGGCTCCACCACCCACTGTCCCCAAGAAAGCGGGCCCGAGCTCCCCACGCAGCGTTCACACCACGTCGTCCTGCACTTCTGTGAGCAGCCTGACCCGCCAGACAGGGCTTCCTGCCCAAAGAACAGGGGCTCCAAGAGGAGATTAGCCAGCTGGGGGCAAACCTGGCTCGAGAAGGCTTGGCAGCCTGGCCCACCAACGGGCCGAGGGCCAGTGAGGAGTGGGTCATGGCCGGGCAGCGGAGCAGTTGGTCAGAGGCAGTGGAGGGTGGGCAACCTGAATCAGCAGCCCAGGGCCCCTCTACCACCGGGACCACCACCCCTGGTCCTTCAACCCACAGTCTCCATGGTGACTGAGCGACCTTCTGTCTGCAGGCACTGGTCCTCCAAGCCCTGGACCATGACACAGCCTCTCAGGTTCATGGGGCAGGGCTTGGACTTCTGTTGTAGTGCCCAGAGAGGTTCAGAGACCTGTCCAGTGTCACATAGCATTTGGGCAGAGTCGGTGGACCTAGACACTCACCTCTGGGCCTGTTCAGAGCAGTTTGTCAGGGTCTGACTGGGAGCCCCGAAGGGCAAGCCCACCTTCTGTCTGCCAGTGCATCCCCTGCCATGGGCGATGTGCACAGTGGGGGTGAGAGGAAGCAGGGCGGGGCCCCTGCACTCTCTGCCCTGGAGGGAGGTTGTGTGAGGGCATCCAGCTGCGCCCCCCCCCCCCCCGGTGGCTGACTTGGGAGGGGGGCTGGGTTCACCTGCTCTTGGAACCGGTGTTTATGAATATTCCTAAAGAGGAAAAATCAATCAATTATCCCGGAATGTGGCCATTTCTCTAACTGGGAGAACATGCAGTTTTATACACCTTGGAAGAGACGCCGGGGTGGATGGATGGCGGAGCGAGCTACCCTTTAAATCCTCTCTGGGCCGGCAGCTGCGCGGCCGGCCTCCGCAGGCAGCCTGCCATCTCCCCGCCCGGCAGCAGCCACACTGCCAGGTCAGCAGCCCTCACCTCCCGCTCGGCAGGACGGCAGCCGTGAGCCCTGGGGTGGCCAGACTGGCCGGCCTGGGACAGAACCTCTCCTTACGGGCAATCACAAGTGCCCCTGCCCAGGTCGCCTCCCAGGCCTGAGGGCCCCCCACCTACACTGTAGACACAGCTTGTGGCCAACGCGGGGATCTGTGAGGAGCGCCCCGCGGGGTCGGGCCTGCCCTTTCCCAGCCGGGCATCCAGATGGTCTTGTGCTGAGGGGAGCGGCCAGCCTGCCCTGTGCAGGCAGAAGGGGGCGGGTTAAACGCAGAGTTGAGAAACTCCAACAGACCAGCTAAAAGCTGCCCTGCTTCCTATCATCACCGCCCTAACCAGTGTCAACGAGAAAGTGCCCCTCCCTCTGGAGGACCCTCCCCTGCCCCCCTGCCCTGCTTCCTTCAGTCCCAGCGCTGGTCCCCAGCTCTGCTCACCGGGACAGCCTGGGGTGCCCTCCTGAGCCTGGGCTTCTCCTTGGGGGGCCCCAGGCCCAAGCTGGCCTGGAACACCAGCCTCCCCACCCCCCCTCGTCCCTGCCCCCTCGGCCACTGCCACCCCACCCACGACAGTCCTCAAAGGAGGGCCTGGCTAGCATGGGAACAGAAGGAATACGTGAAATTTATGTTAAGTCTATTTTAACATGGTAAACAATCTGTATAAAATCTTAGCATTTTTATAAGCACAGTTCAGTGGCATTAAGCACATTTATATTGTGGTACAACTTTCACCACCTTCCAGCTCCAGAACTTTCTCATCTCCCCAAACTGAGATTCTGCCCCGCTTAAAGTCCCCCAACCCCTCCCCCAGCCCCTGGCCCCCTCCCGGAGAGCGGACACATCCGCCAGGCTCGGCGGCGTCATGGCGTGTGTGCCCGCAGCTCTGGAGGAGGGCAGGTATCCTGCCCAGGGAGTGGCAGGCCTCACCCAGGGCAGGGAGGCGGGGGAAGCCAAGGGAGACCCCGTGGGTGGAGGGTCTGATGGAGCAGGCACGGGGGAGGGGAGGCGGCAGCGGTAACGGTAACTACCGTCCAGCAGCAAATTGATGTCTCCAGGCGGCCAGAGGCGGAGAGGGTTTTTAATGGTCCCTCAAGCCCTCGGTCAGCCGGCAGCGCTGAGCTCAGCATTCCCCCGTGAGGCTGGGAGGGGCCCACCCCTCTCCTACTCCCCTCCAGGGCCACCGGAACTGGCCGCCAAAGAACTCAAGGAGCGGCGGGCAGAGCCCTGTCCTGTGGGTCTTCAGACCGCAGTTCTGACCCCTGCCTGCCAGGCCGGAACTGCCCTGCCCTTGGGGGCCCTGTTGGGGGGCAGGGACAGATCGGAAGCTCCCCCAGCATCCTCCATCCTGTGTGTCAAGGGACCCATTAGGTGCTGACAGCTGCTTCCCCGTCTGCCCACCTCGGTGCGGGGCCTCGGCCCCCAAACCCCATCAATCATGGACCCTGGGGTCTGCGGCCCCCTCCACCTTGGTCTGGGCCGGGGGCCCTCAGTAGGACTGTTCGTTCGGGAAGGGCACCGTGGAGGGCTTGGGAGCATGTAGCGGGGAGGTAGCTCCCAAGCCAGGAGGGGCAGTAGTACAGCCAAGCCCCGGGTGGCTGGTGGCCAGACCAGGTGCCTGGCCTGGAGCGTCCGGGTCAGGCCGGTCACAGCCCCGCCCCTAGCGGCCCGCCCTCTGGAGGGGGCCTGAGGCTGACAATGCTGGGTCTCTGGGCCTCTGGGCCTCTGTTTGCCCATCACCTGGGCTAGAGGGTGCATGGGAGGCCAGTCAGCCCCCAGGAGGGTCCAGCTGCTGGTCTCATTGGGCTGAGCCACCGCCGGCATGGGTGCTGGGCCAGGGAGAAGGAAGCCACCGGGAACGCCTGGCAGCTCCTTCCCTCTTCCAGAGGCTGCGTGCAGGCCTGGATGCAGGTGATGGCCTGCTCAGGCACACCAGCTGCCCCGGTCAGGACCGCCCAGCAGGCTGTGGTTTATTTATATGACGAGGTTTATTTATTTATAGGGTTCCCACTGGGCAGTGTCCAGCCATGACTGGGGACTCCCAGCTGCCAGAGGGGCCTGAGCCCTGAGATACTCAAGGCCCCACTGCAGAGAGGCCCACTGCAAAGGTGGCTGGTGTCCACCCCCAGCATGGGGAAGCAGTCCCCAAGGGGCCTCCCGCCTCCTTCTGGTGGGGAAGCAGCGGTCACGCAGGTGAGGGTCACCAAGGGGTGTCAGGTCACAGCCGGGCTGGACCGCGATTATGACAACAGTCCTCCAAGACCACGTTTCTGGAGCGCCCACGCCCTGGACCGGCTCTCGGCTTCTTGGTGCCCTGCTGGTCATGACTGTGGGAGGCCGGTGGGGATGACTGGGCCTGGGGCGGTGTGGGCCCTGCCAGGCTCTGGGGTCACAAGGCTTCCCTCCTGCCTGTCCCGTGCTCCCTCCCCAGGGTCTTCAGGTGAAGCCCAGGACCCAGGGGCATGTGCATTTTACACAGGCAATGAATACTTCTTAGTGTCAGTAGTCCCCAAATCAAGCATGGGGCGCACTTATAACTCGAATTGTTAAGCTGTTGTTGATCTGAAATCTGACTGTAACGGGGCCTCTTGGGTTTTTATTTGCTAAATCTGGCTGCCCTCCAAACACCGGCCAGGCAGCTGTCTGGGACCCCCCTGAGGACAGAAGCAGCCCCACCCCCGCAGAAAAGGGCCCTGAGGGCCGGCTGGCCAGACCTGTCCCTGCCCTGCGTCCTCATATTTCAGCCTCCACTTGCCCTGTGCCCACACCCCTGCGCCTGGATTAATTGGGGAAGGACAATGTTTATATTAACCATTCATTTATCGACGTCTGCTTGCTGGGTCAATGGCCAAATTTATTGTCTCACAAGATGGGCCTCACTGAGCCGTGTACGCACCTCCCCCCGCAGCCCTGGGTGGACAGACGCTGTCAATCACAGACAGCTGACCTTGGCCCTGCCAGGCTCTGCTGGGGGCTGGGGGTCTCCCGGGAGAGGCTGCAGGAACAGGGAGGAGAGCAGGTGGGGGGGTTCACCCCCAGACCCCACCATCGCTGTGGCCCCTTAATCAGCTGCACCCTCCCTCATGGATGGGGGTGGCACTGCCCAGAGGCCAGGGCTCTGACCCAGGCATGGAGAGTTCAGAAGCTCGAGAGGATGGGGGACATCAGACCACAAGCCCAGTGGGCACTGCCCAGTGATGCGAGGCCCGAGGCATCAGTGCGTAATTACACGTGGCACCTCGTGCCCAGAGCCTGCGGGGAGGACCCAGGGCGGGGACGGGGCAGAGGAGCCAGGGGTGCAGAAGGCCTGAGAGCTGGCCACCCACCCTGCTGCCCGGCTGTGTAGACGGCTGGTGTAGACACCTGGGTCAGCGCTGAGGTCCTGTGCAGAGAGACTGGGGTGTGTGCAGGCCTCAGGGACGCCTGCGCCTCCAGGCCCGGCCCGCCGCTGGCTGAGGGGGAGGGCGAGGCCCGCTCTTGTCCTCCCTCTGTCTGCAGAGTCCTGCGGGGCCTACAGACTGGGCTGTTCTGGGCAGGGGACCTGCCAACTCCAGGGTCCGGAGCAGGAGGGGCAACAGGCGGGGGACCAGGGGCCAGCAGAGCCCAAGGAGGCTGTTCAGCTCAGGCTTCGGCAGGGCCGTGAGCGGTGAGAAGGTGAGTTCTGGTGTCTTTGAAGGACGATCACGTGGGTATGAGAGAGAGGGACCTGGCGCTGGCGGTGGGGTCTGCACACTTCCGGGGCAAGGAGCTGGCTGGGGGTGGGGGAGAGGCGATGCTGTGGAGCTGCTCCTGCCGGAGGTGTCCTCCTGGGGCGCAGCCCGCACGAGCCCCTTCCAGGTCCTCCCCTTTCACCCCCACCCCCTGCACTGTGCCGCCAAGGGGAGCTGGCGGGTGGACTCATTTGTGGGCAGCAGGTGGTTGACGGGCCTGAGACAGCCTGGCGCTGATGAAGATGCCCCTGGAGTTACGGCCTCCTGGAAACAGGGGTGATCCATCGGTCAGCTCAGCTCGTCCAGGGAGCAGGGCCCAGAGGCAGGAGAGACGGGGATTGGGTCCGTCCCCTTGGGGTAGGTGGATCCCAGCCCCTCAGAGAGGCCCCTAGCCCTCCATCCCTTCCAATGGGGACAGGGTCATACCAGGCCCACATCTTTTTTCTGTTTTCTTTGATAGATAGATAGATCGATCGATCGATAGATAGATAGATAGGTGTAGATGTAAAATTAATAGACTTTTTTGGGTTCCAGTGGTTAAGACTTGGCGCTTTCACTGCCGTGGCCCAGGTTCAACCTGTGGATGGGGAACTAAACCCCACAAGCTGCGCGGCCGAAAAAAAAAAAAAAAAGCATGTTTTTGAGCATTTTTATATTTATGGAAAACTGAGCAGGCAGCACAGCGTTGCCGCATCCACCCTCAACCCCGTCCCAACGCGTTGCGTTAGTTAGTGTGACACTTGATGAGCCAACGTTGATACGTTATTATTATTGACTAAAGGCCGTAGCGTTCCTTCGGGTTCCCTTCGGTGGGGCATTGTACGTTCTGTGACGTGTACCCACCACTACAATGTCATACAGAAGAGCTTCCCTGCCCTAGAAACCCCCTGCGCTCCCCCTGTTCTTCCCCCTCACCACACACACCCCTGGCAAACGCTGGTCCTTTTACTGTCTCTATACTAGTTTTCCCTTTTCCCAAATAGTCATAGAGACAGAATCACACAGTATGTAAGCTTTTCAGATTGGCCTCTTTCATTTAGTGACATGCACTTAAGGTTCCTCATGCCTCTTCATGGTTGGTAGCCCATTTCTTTCTTTTTCTTTTTCTTTTTTTTGGTAGCTTTGAAGAAATCTCTCTCTCTCTCTTTTTTTAATTGAAGTGTAGTTGGTTTACAATATCATGTTAGTTTTAGGGGTACAGCAAAGTGATTCAGTTTCATACACACACACACACAGAGCTATATATCAATATGTAGATTCTTTTCCAGATTCTTTGCCCTTATAGGTTATTACAAAATATTGAGTACAGTTCCCTGTGCTACACAGTCGGTGCTTGTTGGTTATCCACTTTCTACGTAGTAGTGTGTGGATGTCAATCCCAACCTCCTAATTTATCCCTCCTGATAGTTCATTTCCTTTTAGCACTAATATTCCATCGCTTGGATGGCCCACAGCTTATCCACTCACCTACTAAAGGACATCTTGGCTACTTCCAGGTTTGGGCAATTGTGAATAAAGCTGCCATAAACATCCAGGTGCAGGTTTTGTGTAAACATAAGTTTTCAGCTACTTTGGGTGAATGCCAAGGAGCAGCAACCCTGGATCCTGTGGTAAGGATATGTTAGTTTTATAAGAAACCACTAAACTGCCTTCCAAGTGGCTGCACTATTTCGCGTCCCGTCCAGCAATGGATGGGAGGTCCAGTTGCTCCACACCCTCGCCAGCACTTCCGGCGGTGTTTTCTCCATGTTTCCAAATAATCTGTGAACGTGGCTCTCTTGATCTTTCAGCTTTAGTCGTCCCCAGTCCCTTCCTCCTCAAAACCAGGGTCTCCAGCCCCTGATTTGTTCACATCCTCATCATTGCCAGCTGTGGTTAGAGCACCGTTTCTGGTTGGTCATTACTGTGGCAGTGTAGATCTGTCCACGGCTGACACTGTGTGTCCTACAGCCCACAGGATCCTGGAGCCAGTCCCCCTCTCCCTCCCCACCCGCCCCCTCCTCCCTGAGGCTCAGTGCCCTCCCTACGTGGCTTCCCCCCACCCCTGTCTGCAGTGTGCCCTCAGCCTGGGATGAGTGCCACTCCTGTGGCTGCTTCCCTGGGCCTCTCTCCTATGCCGGGGCCCCCTTTCTGGGGACCCATGTCTTCCCCCTCCCTGGCTTTCTCTCAAGCTGCTGTCTGCTCACTTCCCCAGGGACACTGCAAGGCAAACCTCTGGGGTCTTTGCACACCTTAAATTGTCCTGATTCTACAACCCACCTCAAGAGGCAGCCGGCCCAGGATTCTGGTTGCAAGTCGGCTGTGAGGGGACGCTCTGCTGTCTTCTGACTCTTCCCCTTTCTGCTTTTCTTCTCTGTATGTGACCTGGGCCACCCCCTCCCCCAGTCTTTTAGGAGATTCTCTTTGTCCTCAGGTTGGGGAGTTTCATAATGATGTTTGGCCTCTTTCCACCAGGTGTCAGAGCAAGAGCTCATGGTCCAGGAGTGGGACGTGTTCCACCATCCACAGGCCATGACGGGCAGCATCCCTCCTCCGTGTTCTGGGAGTCGAGCGACGGGCACCGTGGGACCCACTGGGGAAGATCCCACCTTTCCACACAGAAGAGGGGTGCCCCCCTCCCCAGGCTGCTGTGCCCCCTGCCTGCCCCCAGCAGCTTCAGCTGCACTGCTGCTCCACCACTCACGGCCTAGCAGGGGCCAAGGGAGGCTGAGGTATAGGTGGGCAGCCAACTGGATGCCCAGGCAGGGCAGGGGCTGGGAACCTGGTGTCCTGGTTGGCAAAGGGGAGGCTAGGACAGGCTGGAGGCTCTGGGGGTGTCCCCACCCCCCAGGCTGAGGTCACCTTCCAATCTCAGCCAGCTGCATTATTCATGTCGCGGTGGAGTGGCCTGAAACCCAACCCCACAGCTCCAGTTCCCTCCGCAGAGCCCAGAGCCCGACGGGAGGGCCGGGAGGGCTGGCCCACTGAGGATGCTGTCCATCACTGCCCACCAAGGGGGGCCATCACTGGCCAGGGCAGGTGAGGTGAGCAAGGGAGAGGGCAGAGGGGGTGGCGGCACTGCTTACAGTCACCTGGCCGGGGCCCTGTCCTCTCCATTCCCTGGCTAGCCTCTGGCCTCTCTGCCCTGGCTGCAGGTCACCTGTGAGGTCATTTCAGTGCCACCTCCTCAGGAAGCCCTCCCTCCCAAACACTGTCCCTCCTCCTTCCAAGGCCCTTGTGATCAGCCATGTGATCCTGGGCCCTAGGAGGCCCTCCCCAGACTCCTGAAGGCAAATTCTGGGTGGGTCCTTGGCCCCTGGGCTGTTCTGCCACCCTGCCCGCGACCCCTCATCCATGGATGTCCCCCCCAGCAAGATCGCCTCTCCTTTCCAGCCCAGCTTGCCCCCTCCCACCCCAGCCCAGGGTCTGGCCTCCTACATGCTTGGCCTGATGCCAGGTGTCCCCAGCGGAGTAGGTGGCAGGATCTCTGGGGCATCTGCAAAATGCAGACTCCCAGGCCTGCCCTCGGGCCTTGGGATCCCCAGGGTGGGATGGGGAGTATGCACCTTGGACTGCTCCCGGTGCTGGGTGGGCACTGTGGAGGGGGCCGCCATCAGCCACACGAGGTCGGGGACCCCTACAGAACTAAAGCCTCCGGAGGACAGGAACGTGTGGCCCTTCTCAGCCTTTGAGGACCTCAGCCCCACCAACACAGGTTATTTACGACAAATGTACTCCACTTTGGTTAAACAGATTTGATTAGGAAAACACCTTAATTTCATTGTTTTGAGAAACATAGCAAATGCAGGGTGGAATGAAATTTATTCGTTTTAATAAAAGTGCACGGAGCCTAGTGGATTTTTTCTCTTTTGGGGGTGGGGGGCCTAGTGGTTTTTAAAAGAAGGCCACAGGCCGGAGCCTGTCCCAGGTCCTCACACCAGCCGTTTGCCTCCGGGCTAAGCATCCCGTGCCCTACCCCACGCTCACTCCTGTAATTCCTGGCTGGCCACTCCTTCCAGGAGCCTTGTCTGAGGTGCCCCGTCGCAGGCTGCAGGACACCCCGCTCAGGACCAGGCGCAGGAAGAAGTCCTCAGACCCTCCAGACCCTTCTGCAGCCTGACCCCAGTGACCTCACCCCGCTGCCCACAGTGATCCCTGGGCTGCAGCACCACAGCACCATCTCCTCCAGGGCCTGGGAGGCACTGCCCCTCTGGGGATCCCTGCCACACTCCAGGCCCCGCCCCTGGCCGCCCCTCCCCCACCCCTTTGCCTGCTGCACCGGACTCAGCACAGGGCCCACTCAAGGCGGCGGGAGGGCAGGGGGCCCCCTTCAGCGTGGGGACCCAGCAGCCTGGCCTGGCCTCCCCGCAGGGCTGGACAGGAAGCATGCTCCTCTCACAGCAGCCCTTCACACACCTGCCTTCACTCCAGGGCGGTCTCAGTTATTCACAAGAGAGCCAGCTCCTGGGACCTCCACCTCCTTCCCGGAAGCCTCTTCAGCCCCAGGAGACAAGGCCGGAGGTGAGGCTGCAGGGGGGAGCAGATCCTGGGCTCCGGGAACGCCGGCCGCTAGCTCTGCCCTGCCTGCTGCCTGCCGGGGAGCTGCGAACTCCTCCTCGGTCTCCAGCACCCGCCTCCACCAAACTGGGGGCCTCACAGGTGCTCACAGGCTGGCTGCAAGAGTCAGGGGACCTGCTTCCCCTGGGCCCCTAGAGCCACCACACGGGGGCAAGGCCACTGTCCGGGGACTCCCACCCTGTCCTGTGGATGTCCCGGGCAGTCATGTGCTTTGAGGCTGTGTGCCCCCCACTGCCCCCATACTCATCCTCATCCTGGGAGTAGCCGGCCTGGAAGAAGCTAAGATGGACCCAGAGGGCCCACCAACCATGCCCTGAGGGTGCCCTTTAAGCTCCGTCCTTGGCGTAGGGCTCTCCGTGGGGAAAAGCCCCCAGGAAAACCGGGATGTTTTTCACTTTCTGACAAGGAGACAAGGGTGACTGGGGTTCAGTTCAGCTGGGCCACGGGAGCTTCTTTTTGTTGCTGCATCTCCTCTTCTTTTATCTTAAGAACGTCTATTTTCTGCCTTACCTGTGGGTTTCCTGCACAATACCTCAAATCGTTATACGGCCCCACGCCCTCCTTACCCCCAGCCTGCGTGGAGAGTGAACAGCTCACCTGGGCCGCAGGGTCAGCTCCGGGCAGGTGCCATGGCACAGAGGCAGTGAGAGCCCATGGGGGGATGCGAGAGCCAGTGAGAGCCTGTTGGGGAACGCGAGGGACAGTTAGGGCGCGTGGGAGGGGTCACAAGGGCTGGTCCCCGGGCCGCCCGCCCCGCCCTGGGAGCCCCGGCCGCGCACGCGCACTGGCGGCCCGGCCTGGCGCCGAGCAGCTGCGAGGAGACAGCTGCGCCCGCCCGCGCGTTCCCACCTCGCCCCGCCGGGGCGCGTCGGGACAGCCCCGGGCACCGGCGGTGGCAGCTCGGCGTGTCACCTCTCCTGCCACCCGCGCGGCGCAGCGGGCACGCGGCCCCTCCAGATGCGCAGGGCCCAGGGCCCCAGCACGCTTCCTCGGCGGAGGCGGGGGTCCGCCCGGGGCGGCACCATCTGACGCCCCCCTCACCTATCCGCCCACCCCGCCCGCTGCCATCTGTCTGCCGTGGAGCCGCGCCAGGCCAGGGGCCAGGGCCCGGAGAGCGCCCCAGCCCCTCCTCACGTCCAGCCGTCCCCCGTCCCCACGCCGGGCTGGAATGCAGAGCCCCTGCTCGTCCCGGATGACGCCCCTGGGGCCGAGGGCGAAGCAGGGGAGGGAGGGTGTCGAGAGGTACGGGTGCCCGGACCTCTACGTGGAGCCAGAAGAAGAGCTACTGGGATCCTCCTTCCCGGGAGTCTCCACTGCGGGGCCTCCTCAGCTTCAAGCACTGGCCTGCTCTGGCCCTCACCGCGCCCCGGGCCCTGCCCACCCCCACCCCCCGGCCCCCAACCCCCTGCTGCCCGGCTCCGGCTCTCCAAGCGCCCCCATCAGGTTCCTCAGGTTGGAACCTAGTTTGCAACCGCCGACATCTGCAGCCCCAGAGCAGCAAGGAGCCTGGAGGCGACTTCCTCCTCCACTGGTTCACTCTGCATGGCCCCTACTCAGGACCGCTAGCAGTGGGGGCTCCCCTTGCCCCCGTGGCCATGCCTCCTCTCTCCTCGCCAGGGAATCAGGCTGATCAGCAAAGAACCACAAGGGGGGCCAGCCCCATATCCCTGGAGGGAGGCCTGTCATCACCACCCACTTTACAGATGAGGAAACTGAGGCTTAGAGGGAGTGTGGCCATCCTTTGGCCGTTCCACCCTCCTCACCTGCCCATTGGCTCCTTCAGGGAGAGGAGGGGTGTGGTCCTCCTGTGGGGGGGAGGGTGGAATCCCCCAAGCCTTACTGCAGTGGAACACAGGCATTGTGGGCTGCACAGGGATGCCAGGAAGTCCCTCAGAGGTACCCCAATCCCTGGGCTCCCCACCCACCCCCAGCCTCCCCTCTCTCCCCCTTTTTCATCAGCCTTCCTACTCTCTACCGCCTCTCTACTCACCCCCATGACCCAGTGGGGAAGGGGCTTCAAATGTATGGGGGCCTGGCCACAGTCACCTGCCTGTTAGGCCACTGTGTCCACGTCCCCTGTAGGTCTGTGGCTGCTTGGGGTGAAGGGAGGGAGAGCCAGAGTCCAGAGGACCCCAGGTGGTCACAGATGGGCCAGGAGTCTGGAGAGGGGCAAGGGCCCTGCTGTGAGGTATGGGCACGCTGCCCTCATGGCCAGGAGCCACGGTCAGTGCTGGTGGCTGGAAGCCCTAGGACACATCTTCCCTGGGAAAGCCATCTCGAGAGGGAGGGGGCTCTCTGTCACTGGATGAGCTAGTCCTTTGGGCTCTCCTCTGGGCAGGGGTGCTGAGGGGGAAAGAGTGGCCAGGGGCTGATCCGTCTAAGGTGGTTGGAGAGGGACAAGAGCGGCCATGGGGGCTGTCTTGAGGGTGAGGGCCTCAGGGTGGGGGCCAGGCTGGGAGACTTCAGCTGGGAGAGAGCCAGCCCTGCGGGGAGGAGCACCACTGCCAAGGTTGCCCTTCACCCTCCTCCAGCCTCCATCGAGCGGCTAATTAGCATCCTGACCACCCAATTAATTAGGCTGTGCGGGCTTAATTATGACGGAGTGCCCGGTGGGGGCGGGGTGGCACCGTCAGCCCACAGCCCCAGGCCCCCAGGAGCTGAGGTTTATTGACCAGAAAAGACATATGAGGAGACCCTGGCCATGTGCAGCAGGGTGGGGTGCGGGGTGAGTGGAGGGGTAGGGGAGGGAGGCGGGAGTCCCGAGTGTGTGTGTGGGGGGGTAGGGGGCACTCCCATATCCTTAGCCCGGTTCCTGCCCAGGTCCCTGGGGGCGAGTCCTCCCCTTTCCACATCTCTGGCCCCCAAGTTTCTACCCATACCTGCCTTGCCTGAAGACAGCAGTTACCTGAAGTTATCCCAGGCAGGGTGGGTGTGTGGCCTGGAGCCCCCAGAGTGGAGGCCACACCCCTGCCCAGCCCTCTTCTCTTGGGGCCTGGAGCAGGCGTGTGCCCTGGGCCAGCCGGGACACCTGGTGTGCTCACCCCAGATCTGTCTGCTATGCTGTTCAGCTCATCATGTGTTCTGCCAGACCGCCAACCAGAGTGGCAAGGCTCAAGGCCCTCCCAGACGACCCCAGCCCCAGAGACTCCTCCCGGTTTACTGTTCTGTGGGCAGAAATAGTCAACTTGGCCTTGAGTTTTTCTCAGAAATACGAGAGGTTGTGTGTTATCTCCCAGCTAGATGATCATGAATCTAGCGAGGTCCACAGTAGGCACTGATAGCGCGTAATGAAGTGGTGATGGCGGTGCTGGTGCTGGTGGTGGTGGTGGTGGTGCTGGTGGTGGTGGTGATGGTGGTGGTAGTGGTGCTGGTGGTGGTGTTGGTGGTGGTGCTGGTGGTGGTGGTGGTGGTGGTGGTGCTGGTGGTGGTGGTGATGGTGGTGGTAGTGGTGCTGGTGGTGGTGTTGGTGGTGGTGCTGGTGGTGGTGGTGCTGGTGGTGCTGGTGGTGGTGGTGCTGGTGGTGCTGGTGGTGGTGGTGCTGGTGGTGCTGGTGGTGGTAGTGGTGCTGGTGGTGGTGTTGGTGGTGTTGGTGGTGATGGTGGTGCTGGCGGTGCTGGTGGTGCTGGTGTTGGTGGCGCTGGTGGTGCTGGTGGTGCTGGTGGTGGTAGTGGTGCTGGTGGTGGTGTTGGTGGTGGTGCTGGTGGTGGTGGTGCTGGTGGTGCTGGTGGTGGTGGTGCTGGTGGTGCTGGTGGTGGTAGTGGTGCTGGTGGTGGTGTTGGTGGTGTTGGTGGTGATGGTGGTGGTGGTGGTGATGGTAGTGGCGGTGGTGGTGATGGCAGAAATGATGGTGGCGGTGGTGGTGGTGGAGGTGATGGGTGGCGGTGGTGATGGCAGAAGTGATGGTGGTGGTGGTGGTGGTGGTGGTGGTGATGGTGGTGGTGGTGATGGCAGAAGTGATGGTGGTGGTGGTGGTGGTGGTGGTGGTGATGGTGGTGGTGGTGATGGTGGTGCTGGTGGTGGTGTTGGTGGTGTTGGTGGTGCTGGTGGTGCTGGTGTTGGTGGCGCTGGTGGTGCTGGTGGTGGTAGTGGTGCTGGTGGTGGTGGTGGTGGTGATGGCGGTGCTGGTGCTGGTGGTGGTGCTGGTGGTGGTGGTGATGGTGGTGGTGGTGGTGGTGGTGGTGGTGGTGGTGATGGTGGTGGTAATGGTGATGGTGATGGTGGTGGTGGTGATGGTGGTGGTGA
Source organism: Grampus griseus (assembly GCF_964374135.1). Taxonomy (NCBI): domain Eukaryota; kingdom Metazoa; phylum Chordata; class Mammalia; order Artiodactyla; family Delphinidae; genus Grampus; species Grampus griseus. The sequence continues at coordinate 1,165,638 of NC_139011.1, read as the reverse complement.
GGGTGATGGTGGTGGTGGTGAAGGTGAGGTGAGGGGACCTGCCTTGGGACGTTTCTCACAGGCTTGAGTGGCATGTGTCCCGAACACAGCCTGGCGAGGCTGAAGGAGGACGCCCTCATCTAGGAAGGGCAGTGCAGGGTGTGGGCCCCAGGGGCCTGGGAAGATGTTTGGTAGAGGCTGGAGGTCCTCAACAGAGACTCAGTGGGCTCTGGGGTTCCTCTGTCTCCTGATGTCACCATTTGTGTGGGGAAACCCAGGGTAGAGCTCTGCCTGATCTCTGACCTCTATCCCAGATGGCTTATCCCAGGCACACAGTAAGGCCACACTGTTGAGGACCCCAGTGCCTTCTGCCCAGCTGGGCCTCGTAGGTGACAGAGACCTGGAGGCACAGGCATGGGGAGGAGAGAGACTGGCAGTGCTGGGTCTGGGTGGGGGCAGCGGCTAGAACCCTGGGGGTGTCCAGGGCCTCTGAGGAGGGTCTGAGGGGTTGGCAGCAGCTCCCTAACATGTGGGGCTGGGGCAGGGTCCCCAGGTGTCTGCCCGGCATGACCCTGCAGTGACCGAGGCTCCCCCAGTGTGTGCCTGCGCCCCCCATGCAGCCAGAGTGGGCCTGGAAATCGCTGCTGGAAGGTCACACCCCAGCAGATTCAGAAGCCCACCAGCCATGCCGTACAGCCAGGAGGCCCCACAAGGCCCTGCGGGGAAGCAGGGAGGCCAAGTGAGCCCCAGACGGGGGCCCGGGGCGCCCTGGCGAGGGAGAGAGGGGGTGCGCTGTCTTGAGGCGTGCAGCCTCATCCTGGCTCTAGTCGGGGTGCCCTGGGCCCCTGGCCCACCCTGGGAGGGAGGCCCCACCAACCCTGGGGAGCTGAGAGCCTGGCGTTCCCCAGACAAGCGAGGCCAAGGAGGACCCCTGCACCGAGGGGTCAAGGGCTGGAGGTCGGTCCCAGGCAGAGGGCAGAGCTGTCCCGGCTGAGAGGGCCAAAGGCTGGTACGCCCCCGCCTGCCCATCCCTGCAGCCATGGTGGGCGCTGGGAGTCAGATACAATTACTCACTCCGTGCATCATAATTACCGCAAATAGCCCATTAAAGGAAATTACCATCAATATGATATTAGCAGACAGCGGGGAAATGAAGAAAGAAAAGTGCTTATTCTCCCATTGTCCCCCTAATGGGGACAGGGGATGGGGAGGCAGTGACACCCCCCTTCACTGACCTGCAGCCACGAGGGAGCCTGCAGGCCCAGGGCCGAGGCCTCACACCTGCCCAGCTGCCAGAGGCTCTGCCCGCCCCCTCCCAAAGGCAGCTGCAGCCGGACCTGGCTGGCTCAGGCCGTCCTCCACGGGCCTCCCCAAGCCCTTTGCTAGGGCCCTCCCACTCTCCCACCTTGGGCAAAGCCCTGCAATCGGAAGGGTCTGAGCTCTGCGCAGCCTGGCTCAGTGTGGAAACACCAGGGCCCCGTCAAGTCCTGGGAGCCCAGACTTCTGTTAGACATGGCGGTGAGGGCAGGGGTGTCACCTCTTGGTGTCTCCCAAAAAGTGACCAGAATGACAGAGAAACAATGGAGAGAGAGGTGGTCCGTGGGACCAAGAGCACAGCAGAGCCAAGAAAGCCGGAGAAGGGATGCCCAGCAGGGGAGAAGCCAGAGGCTCTGCTCTGGGCCTGGGGCACCATCTGTGGTCAGAGCCACTGGCCGCCCTGTGGCCTCTGACAGCCACAGGGGACCAGAGACCTGCTCTTGGGGAAGCTGACTGTGGGCACGGATCGGGGGGGTGGTGGTGGTGGGGCGTGTGGTGAGAGGACATCTCTGTTTGCAGAGCACTGAGTGTCCCCTGTCTTGGCAAGCAGAAGGGACGTGATGACTGATGGCCAGGAGGCCACCTGTACCCAGGAGGTACTTGCAGGATGAAGGACCCCATCAGCGGACACAGAGCAGAGAACTGGCCAGTGGGGGGTGGCCTGACCCCGTCCTGTGCCCCCGCCTGTTTGCCAGGCCCCCGCCTGGGCTCACTCTGGTGGTAGCAGGTGAAGCGCGGACTTCAGTCTTGGGCAGAGATGGCGGGGGGCGGGGGTCGCAGACGGACAGTGGCTCAGGGCGCCCTCAACGCTCAGAAGAGGGCGGGGATCGAGAGGGAGGGTCTCAGCACTTTTTTTTTTTTTTTTTGCGGTACGCGGGCCTCTCACTGCCATGGCCCCCCCCACCGCGGAGCACAAGCTCCGGACGCGCAGGCCCAGCGGCCATGGCTCACGGGCCCAGCCGCTCCGCGGCATGTGGGATCTTCCCGGACCAGGGCACGAACCCGCGTCCCCTGCATCGGCAGGCGGACTCCCAACCACTGCGCCACCAGGGAAGCCCGGGTCTCAGCACTTCTTGAGCAACCCAGGCTACCTGGAGGGAAGCAGGAGCCAGAGAACAGCTTAGGGGGCAGCCGTGTGTGGGCAAGGTGATCTCTGTACGGAGAAGGAACAAGGGGCTGGAGGGGGGCCTTACAAGGTCAGTCCATCTCGCCACCCCTCTTTCCTTTGTTTTCTCCTTTCAACACCTATTTATTAAGCACCCCCTCTGTGCCAGGCACTGGTGTCAGCTCTAGGAAGCCAAGAGTGGAGTCACACAGACCCCGCCCTCCTGAAGCAGATATTCTGTGGTCAAGAGAGACAGTAAATCGAGCAGTAGGTATATTAGAAGGTGACAGGAGTCCAGAGAGAAGCAAGCGTGGGAGAGGAGAGGGGAGCATTGGGGGCCCCAGTGATGATACAGGTTTCTCGAAAATGCAAGTGCAAGATTTGAGGAGGGCTCTGAAAAGAGGAGAGAAGGGGAGAGATGTGAGAAGGTTCTGGTGGGAGAATAATAGTTTGGAGTTGCCCTGTAGCTTTCTACAGCATCCATGTACCTATCCAGCCACCCACCCACCCACCCAGCCATCCATCCACCCAGCCATCCATCCCCCATCCACCCACCCACCCAGCCATCCATCCACCCAGCCATCCATCTATCCATCCACCCACCCAGCCATCCATCCCCCATCCACCCACCCACCCATCCATCCATCCACCCACCCACCCATCCATCCCCCATCCACCCAGCCATCCATCCCCCATCCACCCACCCATCCATCCCCCATCCACCCACCCATCCATCCATCCATCCACCCACCCATCCATCCATCCCCCATCCACCCAGCCATCCATCCATCCATCCACCCACCCATCCATCCATCCCCCATCCACCCAGCCATCCATCCATCCATCCACCCACCCATCCATCCATCCCCCATCCACCCAGCCATCCATCCCCCATCCACCCACCCATCCATCCATCCCCCATCCACCCAGCCATCCATCCCCCATCCACCCACCCATCCATCCCCCATCCACCCACCCATCCATCCATCCATCCACCCACCCATCCATCCATCCCCCATCCACCCAGCCATCCATCCATCCATCCACCCACCCATCCATCCATCCCCCATCCACCCAGCCATCCATCCATCCATCCACCCACCCATCCATCCATCCCCCATCCACCCACCCAGCCATCCATCCCCCATCCACCCACCCATCCATCCATCCCCCATCCACCCAGCCATCCATCCCCCATCCACCCACCCATCCATCCCCCATCCACCCACCCATCCATCCATCCATCCACCCACCCATCCATCCATCCCCCATCCACCCAGCCATCCATCCATCCATCCACCCACCCATCCATCCATCCCCCATCCACCCAGCCATCCATCCATCCATCCACCCACCCATCCATCCATCCCCCATCCACCCACCCAGCCATCCATCCCCCATCCACCCACCCAGCCATCCATCCCCCATCCACCCAGCCATCCATCCATCCATCCACCCACCCATCCATCCATCCCCCATCCACCCAGCCATCCATCCATCCATCCACCCACCCATCCATCCATCCCCCATCCACCCACCCAGCCATCCATCCATCCACCCACCCATCCATCCATCCCCCATCCACCCACCCATCCATCCATCCATCCACCCACCCATCCATCCATCCCCCATCCACCCACCCATCCATCCATCCATCCACCCAGCCATCCATCCATCCCCCATCCACCCACCCAGCCATCCATCCACCCAGCCATCCATCCCCCATCCACCCACCCATCCATCCCCCATCCACCCACCCAGCCATCCATCCCCCATCCACCCAGCCATCCATCCCCCACCCACCCAGCCATCCATCCCCCATCCACCCACCCATCCATCCATCCCCCATCCACCCATCCATCCATCCCCCATCCACCCAGCCATCCATCCACCCAGCCATCCATCCCCCATCCACCCAGCCATCCATCCCCCATCCACCCAGCCATCCACCCACCCACCCATCCATCCCCCATCCATCCCCCATCCATCCCCCATCCACCCACCCATCCATCCATCCCCCATCCATTCATCACTGTATTCGTCCACGCATCATCAACCATCCATAGATCCTTCTATCCAGCCACCATCCCTCCATCTTGTCACCCGCCCATCTCTCCTTCCATCTTCCTAGTCACCCATCCAGTTTTCTGTCTGTCCGTCCAGCCAGCCAGCCTACTCATATTTATCAAATGTCTTCTCACTCCAGGTGGCCAGTCCTGACTCCAGGTTCCAGCTGCTACCCCAATAGTGGTCTGGATTGTGGTGGTAGGAGTCTTGGGGTCTAGACCTGGACCCTGGATTGTGGGCCTGTGGCTAAAAGTCATGCTTTCCTGGATCATAATCTCGACATGGCCCTAAGTGCCCTGTCCATGCACCAGATTTTCTGAACTCAGCTTAATTCAGCTCCCCAAACTCAGTAGGAAGTGCTGAGAGATGGGAACGGGACTGTCCCCCAAGAATAACCCCTGGTGCACAGGTCTGGACAACGGCAGTGGAGGGACAGACCTAGATTGGAGGTGGAGGAAATCTGAGGGGCGGACGGCTGGGCACCTCTGCGTGTCCCTCCTATGCTTCTTCCTTCCCTGCCCACCTCCCAGCAGGACCAGGAGCCTGGCGCTAAGCTCCTTCAGGCGGTGGCTTCCACAAAAGTGTCTATGGACTGGGGACAACCCCTTCTGCAAACCCTGCCCCAGTGCACCTGGAGAGGCATGTCTTGCTCCATGCCCTCCCTTCCATACAGCGCCTCCTCTTCCAGGAAGCCTTCCCAGACTGACAGAGAACTTGCCTTTTCTCATTTGTCCCTCACAAGGACCCTGTGTGGGCAGGGGGAGCTCTGTCCTTTTTACCGATGAGGTGACTGAACCCACAGAAGTCACTCCCTCCCCCCACTTCCATCTGGTGAGGGGCAGAGCTGGGAGTAAAGTCAGGCCTGGCTCCAGCCTTGGTGTGGATGGTGACTGGGGCAGGGGAGCCTGCAGAGGTGTCCCTCCAACCCAACCCGGCCTTTAGGCCGGGCCTCTGCCCACCCCAAACTGCCATGACCCACTTCCAAGGCATGGGCAGCCCCTATTCCACTCTAGAGAAGGGTCACTGAGGCCTTTTCTGGCTCACCCACCCCAGGCAGAACCCTCCACACCACCCAGTGCTTCCTGAGCCCTTGGAGTGTCATGGTGCTGGTGGGCTGTCTCCAAGCGCCCACAAAAGTGCCCAAGGGGCTGCCCTTCGGGGGCACCCAGACCAGCCTCCTGCCTTGGCTCTCTTGGAGGGCTGGTGGGATGGAGGGAGGGGCTCTGATCACTGTGGGGGTGGAGGCTCTGGGGCCAAAGTTAACCTCACTACACCCATGGGGGACATCTGTGTCACCCCCAACCACAGAGGAGACTGACGCTAGAACGGGGCAGCCGTTGGCCCAGGTCTCACCCCAGGCAGCCTGGGGAAGTGCATGCCCTAGTGCAGCACCCCCAGAAACCGGAGGGCTGAGATGATGGCCGGTCAGGAGGAACAAGAGGCTGAGGGGACCATCCACGCCCCCGCCGTGGCTGTACCTGCCCTATTTCATCCCCAAGCAAACCAGGGGAGCAAGTTCTATTATCATAGTCCCACGCTCCCGCTGCGAGGACTGAGGACTCTTGCCCCTCTGAACTACAGCACAGGGGAGGGAGAGAGAACTCAACGGCCTGGCCAGCCTTCTCCCTGCACCTGGTGGTGGCCTCCAGCTCCATCCCCCAAGATCTGTCCCTAAGGACGAGAAGCGGTTGTGGGGGGGGGGCAGCCTTGCCCTGTTCCCACACCAACCAGGCTTCTGTGACCTGCCCTGCTCCCTCTCAGCCCTCCCCCAGCCCCTCCCCTGCAGCTTTGTGGGCCCCACCTCCCCTTCAGGCCCAGCCAGGCACCTCTGCACCTGGGCACCTGCTGCTGCCTCTGTCGGGAGGGCTCTTTCCCTCTCCCCTCCCCCCCCGCCCTCCCCTCCCCCCACCCCCACCCCTCCCCCCACCCCACCCCCCACCCCTCCCCCCCACCCCTCCCCCCCACCCCCCCACCCCCCCACCCCCGCCTCCCTTCTGCTCCTCCCCACCCAGCTGCGCTGTCTCCTGTGCCTACCTCACCTCGCTCTCTGACTTACTCTATCATTTACTTATTTAACTTGCTGACCGGCTCTCTTCCCAATAGAGCAGAGCCCCCCCCCCCAGCTCTGCCCCTGCAGCTCGAGGTGGCGGCAGTGCTCACACCGGCCCACCCTGGAGTAACAGGTCCCAGGGCTGTGCTTCCACGAGCTCTGCGTACTGATCCATGTACGTGTCCTGCAGTGACCCAGCCAGAGCGTCTCACCCACTGGCACACATCTGGAAGGGCCACTTTTTGACACCTTCTGCCACTCACACCCACAGTCACGAAGTCGCGTGCCCCACCCTGGGAAGGCGTGGCTCCCACCCCCACGGCAGCACTTGAGGAAAGCCTCGGGCCGGTGGTGGGTGCAGGCCAGGGAGCCCTGCCACCTTCCTCCGGTGCCCCTCTGGCCACGCCCCAGCCCCTTCCCAAACCGCAAACGATGGGGTCCCCCGAGGATAGGGAGGTTTCAGCTGTGTGGCGGCCCCAGGCAGTGGGGGTGGAGCTGGGGCTGAGCCCACTCCATTCACCACCGTATCTGGGGTGGATGAGTGTGGGCCAGCAGGAGCTGGCAAGCGGGATGCTGGGAGCAGGTGGGAGTTAGCGGGAACGGTGAGGAAGGAAGAGGCACCTGGGGCAGGAGTCAGAGAGCCCTGAGGCCCCAGGGGTACAGTCAGATCCCTCAGGAGCTGGGGGTGAGGGCGCTGGGGAGCCACAGGCGGCCCCTGCCTGGAGTTGACGAGCAGAGACCAGAGGCACGAGGGAGAAGCTGGGGTCAGGTCTGGGTGGACCCTAACCATGGCCAGTGGTGTTTGAAACCCCTTGTGTCTCAGGGAAGTAGTGGGCTGTGCCCCCTGCCAGGGCCAGGTCGTCAGCTGCTCGCTGGGGCACCTGTGCCCTGCAGAGAGCTTGAGGCGGCCTCGAGGGGACCCCGCCCCTGTCCCCTGGGTCTGACACTGCGGGAGAAGGGGCAGCAGAACTCTCCTTAACAGAGGGACTGGCCATTGCATCCTTGTCGACTGGCCTCTGGGGTCCAGCTGGGCCCTACTGAACGACCTTGAGGACAGTCCCTCAGCCCAGCGCCCATCCAGGACCATTCCCAGGAGACCATCGGGCGATCTGGAACCTGGCACATGCTGGACACTCCACCGTGGCATTCCTGGGCCCCTCTCTGAGGACAGGGTGGGAGGGAGGAGAGTCAGGGGAAGGCCCGTGGGAGAGGAGTGGGGGGCAGCCTCCTGGGGGCTGGGCCCCCACTGAAGTGATGCAGGTGTCGAGGTGGAGCCCGCAAGGGACACGGCCGAGGCCACAAGGCAGAGGCCAAGGCGCCCGCCCTGTGGGGACCGGGAAGGGAGGGAACGGTGGGATGGGGGGCAGAGGCAAGTGGGGGGGCGGCAGAGCGTGGCTATCTGGGAAGGCAGTGGCCCGGCGATGGGGAACAGTTCCCCTTGAGGCCGGCACGGCCGATCCCAGCTGGCCTCAGGACACCTAACTGGGGCGTCCGCCAGCAAGCGCTCCAGAGGCAGGGAGGCCAGTGTGGAGGAAGTGGCAAGGCTCGGGGTAGTGCCAGGGCCGAGAGGGCTAGGAGGAGGCTGCTGTTGCAGGCAGCTGGAGCACGCCTCCCGCACGCTGCGCCCATCAACACTGGGCCGAGGTCCCACACCCACAGTCTGCTTCTTGCAGCACCACCCCCTGACTCCTGGGGGCGTCTCCCTGCAGCCCCTCCATCCTCCCAAACCTGTTTCCTCCTGCGACCCCACCCGGCCCCCAAAGAAAACCTTCTGGTCTCCACACCCCCTGCCCTGTGGCTTCAGCCCCGAGCGCCCTAGAAATGCTGGTTCTTGCCGCCCTGAGGTTCAGGGCGTCTGCATTTTAGCAGGATTCTAGCTTGGCGCCCGAGTCCCGAGAATGTTCCCGACCCGTTCTCCTCCCTAGGCGAGGACGCCAGGTCAGCCCGGAAGCTCCCTGAAGGAGGGGGTGGAGGAGGAGACGGGGGCGGGAGAGCGCGCCCGGAGCACTCGGTCTGCCCCTCCCCTGCGCCTGCCCCTCCGCGTCCCCTCCTCCGCCCCCGCCTGCCAGCCTTCTTTCCTCCGGGGTCGCGGCTAATCGGCTGTGACAACTCGAGCCCTCAGCAGCTGAGCGGTGTCACCGCGAATTAGGCCGGCGCTGAGCCCGCCAACGGCAAATTACTCGTCGCTGCTGCGCTGGGGCCGCGGGCGAGGTTGCGGCGGTGGCGGCGGGAGCCTCGTGAACGGCCCAAGGGCAGGTGTGCCGGGAGCTCGGCGCCAGCGAGGGTGTGGTGGGAGCGAGGGGTGCCCCACAGCGGCCCTGCCCGCCTTGCCCTGCCCTCCCCTGCAGCCCAGCGCTCCCAGCACTGCAGCCCCCGCCGGTCCGGTCCTTCGAGCTCCCGCCCTGCTGCCTTCCCCAGCCCCGCGCCCTCACCCCCAGATCCACGCCCACCTTCTCTAACTTTCTTCCCAGCCCCGTTGTTGATCTGCTCTCCTTTTAGCAAAACTTCCCCCACAGTGACCTGGGCCCACTGTCCCACTTCCCGGGCCCCAGCGCTACCCCGCCGGCTCACCAGCAGCAAACGCAGGATGGCCCTTCCGCCTCCTCTGCTGGTCCGGCCCCCAGGCTGGAGGGCAGCCTCCCACCAGAATAGGACCCCCAGGCAGTGGGCTGTCTGTCCTGTTCCCAGTTCTGTCCTCACCTTCTAGAATAGGCCTTAGCACACAGCAGGTGCCCCATGAATAGTTCTGAGTGAATGAATGAGTCCCCTCCCCCTGGAGGAAAGGCAGACTTTTCTCCAGGCTGGCCCTCCTTCGATCCGGTGTGCTGTCCCCGTGGTGGCCAGGCGGGCTGGGCTTGTATCTGGGAGAGCAGGGGTGAGACCAGCCTCCCTGCACCCCAGCAGGGCCTCCCTGGCCCGTGGCCAGACTCTGTGGCCTCAGGAACTGCTGACAGTGTAGCTGGGCCCAGGGAGGTGACAGAGCTGGTACTGTGGAGTCAGAGCCGCAGGCAGGGCTACGGGCTGTGCGGGGGGGGGGGCAGCTTTGGACCTCCACGGGACTGGTGGCCCTTCCCTGTCCCCCACTGTCCCCTCAAGTGCTGGGGACAACGCAGCCTGTCGTCTCTGTGGCCAGCTCAAACCTGCCACTTGTCTGCTTCCCCGAGTGGCTAGAGGTGAGAAGACCCAGGCCCACTGGGGTCTGGGTGACTTGTCCTGATGCCCAATGCTCACCCTGTCCCAAGTCCCTCGGCCTGGGGCCAGAGAGTCCCAGGGCCGGTGCCACGGGGTGCTTTGACCCTTCCTTGGGCCCCAGGCTCCCAGCCCTGCCTGGTGGGCAGGTCACACAGCCCCGGCCCCACCAGGTCCCCACAGGTCAGTCTGCAGCTCGGAATCCTTCACAGCTCCCTGCGCCCTTCTAGGCCAGGCCCGCCCGGCATCACGCAGGCCCAGCCCGGGTCTGGACCTGGTACCCGCTGAGAGAGTGAATTCTGGACATGGAGCCCCCAGTCCAGTGCAGCTGGTGATGGTTCCCACTGGGGCAGGGCCTGGCCTTTACCACATGGCGGGGGACGCGAGGTGAGCCTGAAGAGGGCTCTGCTCTTGGTCCAGGCAGCGGGAGGAGGCCTCCATCCGGGAGGGCATCTGGAGCCGCACTAGTGGCACGGAGGACCCAGGCTGGCCAGAGGGAGAGGACAAAGGGGCAGGTGGGGCAGCCGTAGGGCCCGGAGCCGGGCAGTAGCGGAGGGTGGCACTGCCCTGGGGTGGCCAGTGTCAGAGCTCATGAGGTCACAGGGCCAGGACGTGGGGTGAAGGGCCTGGGCCTGGGACAGAAAACCCCCGCGGTCCCGTGTGTGTCTGTGCAGGTCCCGCGTGTGCCGCCATGGGTCCCGGGATCTGTGTGCTCCCGGGCACGTCCAGTCCTGTGTGTGCGTGTGTACGTGGGCCTGTGCATTTGCACGTGTCTCAGCCACGCGTGTGGCCGTGTCTATCTGCGTGTGCGTGTCTGCGTGCGCCCATCCTGGGGAGGGGGGAGGCCAGGGAAGAGGACACCTTGGCCTTGGCCGGCCCCTCCCAGGAGCAGCTATAAATAGGAGGCCGGGGAGGGGCCAGCGGACAGCCATCGCTGCAGAGGGCTGGGCTGGTGTGGAAATGGAGAGAGGCGGGGGAGGGGGCGCTGCCGACTGTGAGCAGAAGTGGGGGCCCCAGTACCGAGCAGCCCTGGGCATCCCCTAGGGCCAGCAGCTGGGGAAGGGGCCCAGGGCCCGCCTCGGTCCCCTCGAATCCCAGCTCAGGGTTTTTCCCGGAATCCTTAACCAGCTGGAGGACGAGGGCAGCAGCTGTGCCGTGTTCGCATGTGTTCGGGGTATAGGGATCCTTGCACGAGGGGAAAATGAGGCCTAGCTGGGTGCCCTGTGTGTGGGGTGAGGGCCTGTAATGCAGGGGCGGAGCAGGGCCTGGATGGGGTGTGGGGTGCTGGGGCCTCAGCTCAGGCAGCCTCCCTGGGCTGGGAGCTGGGGCTGTCGGTGCAGGGGTGGCCCTGGGGATCCCAGCAGTCGGCGGTGAGCACAGCTGTGGTGGGCCAGGGCGGGGGAGAGGTGAGGGAGGGGGAGAGGGACTCCATCCTGCCACCCACCATCCGCAGTGGGGCAGCCATGCAGGGGAGTGTGTGGAGTGCACTGAGTGCGTGTGTGGGAGCCACAGCTGCACTGTTATCTACACGTGGATCTGTGTATGTCGAGTGTAAAGAGTGTGCACGTGTCCAGTGTGTGTGTATGCTGCCCTGTCCTCTCCAGGGCCACGGGTCACAGTCCGCTCACTCAGCCCCCAGGCCTCCGGAGGGCGACTCCTGGGCCCTCTGGGAACACGACGTCCTCATGCTGCCTTCCAGGCTGCCCCAAATCTGCTCTAATGTCCTAGACCGCCCCTACCCCGAACCGCCACCCCCTCCTTTCCTCCAGGCACTCAGCCGCTGCTGTGTGTGTGGGTGATTGTCTCTCCCTTGGAATGCCAGGTGAGGGCTGTCCTTTTGGTCCCTGCTGTGGTCCCCACTGGGCCTGGCACAGAGTTGGGACTCCAACTGAATGAAGTAACGAAGGAATGAAGAAGGGATCCCCCCAGAGGCAGGGGCAGGGGCAGGGGGTGGCCAGGGTGCTTGGGGCCCCAAGGCCGCTGCTGCAGATTCTGCCTGTATGCTGGTTCTGGGGAGCCCCCTCCCGGAGGGCAGAGGATGGAGGTGTGAGCTGACAGCGTGCGAGGCTCTGGGATGGGCCCTGCCAGGAGTGACCAAGGCAAGGGCACCACCATGGCCCCCTGAACATCCAGGCTGGCACAGCAGCCCAGGGACCTTGGCATTGAGTGGAGGCTTGTCCTGCAGCCTGGACACTGCAGTCACCCCTACCCCAGGCGGGGGCCCTCGCTGCCTCGCCAGCTCCCTCTCAGACCCGTCCAGGTGGCTCCAGGGATCTCGGTGCTGCCAGTGCCCTCCCCACACCTACAGGGACACAAGTCCCATCACACTCATACAGGCAGATAGAGACACACCTGAGCACTGGCTGTCACACGCCCGAGGTCCCCCTGCTCTCGCGGCCCCAGGCCCAGTGAGGTGGAGTCGCTCCACCACGCACCTCCCTCTCCCGCCCCCACCCCTGGGCCCCGCCCCGCCCCTGGCTGCAGCAGCACCTCCCTGGTGGGCAGAAGCTCCGCCCCCAGCACCTGCCCGACGGCGCCCGGCTAGGAGGAGGGAGCAGGTAGGGGGCCTAAGCTCTGCACTCCTGGAGGACTCAGAGGTGCTCCAGGGGCTCAGAGATGCTTTCCACAGGCTGGCTGCTTTCCTGCAGGAGTTCGTGAATCCCCTGAAAGCTTTTCGGAAAAGATCTGTCTCTAAACACAAAAATAAGCGCTCCTCCTGCCTCCCCCAATAACTTCCCTGTCCTCCGTGTTCATTTGTCTTCTCCATCTTATCCTAGAGGGAAAACCAGAGGAAAGAAGAGGTGGGGGAAGAAAGGAAGGAAAAAGAAAGAGGGAAGCAGGGAGGAAAAAGCAAAAGAAAATAGAAGAGGAAAGGGAAACCAAACCCAGCGCTCAGCCCCTCGCTCAGGCCCGCCCTGCAGAGGAACCCAAGCACTGGGGCGCGGGGGCGGGGGTACTTCCCGAGCCTCCCCGCCCCACCCCAGCCCCACTGCCCGGTCCAGGCCCCGAGTACTGGGCTCTGAGAGGCCTGGGGTGCTGGAGGGAGAGGGATGAGCGCGGCTCCCTGCCCACCAACCCCTCCCCGCAGAAGAAGACCGACCGTCAGGCTGCCCGGCCCTCAGCCCTCCATCCGCTTTCTCTGCCCGGAGGATGGCTCTCCAACGGCCCCTCAGGCGGTAACAGTGGAAACTAAGGCGCCCTCATCTAAACCAGCCAGAGGACCGGCCCTCGCGCGCACCCGGACTCCGGGCCCCTCGCGTCGGCAAGAGTCTGAGCCGCGGGGCGTCCTGAGGTTGGCCGGGACCCGCCGCGTGCTCCCCACCCCCTCGCCATGCTGCAGTCTCCCCAACTGCTCCCCTTAACTCGCTCCCCCACGCCCACACTTCTCCTTCTCTCTGCACCAGCGTTTTTGCCCGCGGAGAGGGCAGCTTGCTCCCCTCCCTGGGGCTTGGAGGACTCAGCCCCTGGGTTTGGGGATTTCGCTCAAACCCTCACAGAGACCCAACCTCTCAGTTCTAAGTTTCATTCTAAGGCAAAGAGGGAGGGGGCAGCCCCCGGCTTTTCTCTGTCTTGCAGACAGAGGCACTAAAACAAACTCAGGCGACATCCTCGCGGGACCTGCAGCTGTCTCGGCCCCGAGGAGGAGCCTTGCTGTCCCCAGACAGAAAAGCGGGGAGCTTGGCAAGTTCCGTGGCAAGCTCTTCTCCAAATGTGCAAACCGCAGACTTCACCGGACTCCACCCCCTCCCGTCGTGAACAGAGGTAACAGTCAAGTATCTTACGGCGGCCCCAGGTCTCAGCGTGAAGTTCCCAGAGGTGCCGCCCTCCCTGGTGCCCTTGCAGTCCAGGCCTCGGCCCTTCAGGTGGGAGACTGCAGGCTCAGAAGAGCTGAGGACGGCACTTGCCACCAGGACGCATCGGCGCTGTGTGTGGGGTCACCCCCAAGGACGGCCTCACGCACCGGGCCGCGTCCTGCCTTAGTGGGGCCGGGGCCGCCCTGTGCGGCCCTCCTCCCAGTGGGGCAGCCCAGGGGCGGCAGGGCAGGTGCCTGCGGGTCGGGCCCTGACAGCAGCCTTTTTTAACAACTCTGGTCAGTCTCTCCCTGTCGGCCCAGGCGGGTCACCCAGAGCTAAGGCAGGGCCCAGTTCAGGGACCTCCTTTTCTTTCTATTCAGGAAGAAATATGGCAAAAACGAAAGCCACGTAAAAACCAGCCAGGCTCCAGTGATTTTTGGATCTAAACCGATTTATTTTGTGTGTGTTTTTCTCTTTCTTCAGTTTCGTAGCAAAAGGAAAAAGAACCCAACGAATACAACAACACAACGAAACTTGCAACGAATTGGAGTCTCCTGCGCCCAGCAGAAGCAGGTGCTGGAGGAGTGCAGGATGGGCTGCGGTCCGGGGCCGGAGGCCTGCAGGGGCCGGAGCACCGGCCTCCCCACCCCCTCTTCCGGCTACTCCAAAAAGTGATCAGCTCTTAAAAGAAGAATCCACAAAAAACGAAACACATTTTAAATTAAAATAAAAACACTTTCTCCACCCGCCCCCATGCCAGGAGATTCAGGCGAAACCTCCTCTTTAAAAAAATTGTTTTTCTGCTAGAAATACTGTGCATTACTTTTTTTCTTTCACTTCTCTTGAGGGTTAAAATAAGATATATTTTCGCGGGAGTCATAAATACGATCTGGTGCATAGAGAAATAGCAGCTCGGGAGTCTGGGCCAGCTCCCACCCCCCTCCCCCCGTGGAGTACAGTAGGGCAGCAGGACTGAACACAGCATGGATAATGCTCCTCGGCTTCAATCTCTAGGGGACGCCAGTGGCAGGGTGGGGGGCAGGCAGGCAGGAGGGCAGGCAGGGGCCAGGCCCCTCCGAGCGAGCGACACATGCTGGGACACGCGACGTCCGAGGGCAACCCCGGCCGGGAAGCAGGGAGCTTCCTCTAAGGGTTTCTTTTCTAATCACCGAACAAAACAAATATAAATACTTCGAAAACAAGACCGCTTTAAAAAGGAGTAGAAAAGGGCAGGGTAGGGAGGCCAAAAGGAAGTAAACGAAGGAGCGCGAAGGAGCGCGGGGCGGCGGCGGAGGCCCTCGCGGCGGTCCGGGTGAGGTCGGGCGCAGAACCGCATCTCACGTATGTACAAGCGGACGCCAGGAAGGACTTCGACCCGGCCCAACTCTCCCGGGAATCGCCGCGCTCCGAGCAGAGGAGTCGTGGCAGCGTCAGGACGGTCACCCGGTAAGGTGCGCGGGCCGGGAGCGAGGAGGCCGCGCCGCGGGAAGGGGCTTCCAGTCTGGAGCCTGCAGACGTCGCAGCGGGTCTCGCGGGGCCGGCCCGGCCGGAAGGCGGCGGCGTTAACGCGGGCGCGCACGCGCGCGGCGGGCGCCTCGGCCCGGCCATGCGTCCTCGCCCTGGGCCGCGGAGTCCGAGCCGAGGCCCCGGGCCGCCCGCGCGAGCCTCATCTCGGCGGCGGCGCGGGCTCGGGGTCCGGTGCTCACAGGAAGAAGTCGGAAGCGCCCTTGGCCCCGACTCCCGGCGAGGACTCCCGCGGGAAGCCGGCTCCGCCCGCGCCCCCGGGGCCGCCCCGGCCGGCCAGCTTCTCGTATTTCTCCTTGTACAGGTCCCGCTCCTTGGCCAGGCGCCCCACCTCCAGCTTCAGCTGCTCCACCTGGCTCTGGAGCTGGCACTTCTCGCTCTCCAGAATGTGCCGCTGCTGCACCCGCTTGAAGCGGCATGACTGAGCGTAGCCGCGGTTCTTGAGCGTGCGCCGCTTCTGCTTCAGCCGGATGACCTCCTCCTTACTGAAGCCGCGGAGCTGCCTGTTTAGCTCGCGCACGGACATGGACACCAGCTGGTCGTCGGAGAAGCGCTCCTCCAGACGCACGTGGTGGCCCGTGCCGCCGCCGCCATGGCCCGCGCCGCCGTGGTGGTGATGGTGGTGATGGTGGTGGGCGGCGTGGTGCGTGCCGTGGTGGTGGCCGGCGCCCATGTCGTCCGCGCCGCCGCCGCCCGCATAGCCCTGGCCCCGGAAAGCCTCGTAGGCCGCGGCGGCCTCTGGGTGGTGGTGCGCACCGTGGTGCCCGGTGTGGTGGCCGCTGCCGATGAGCGCCTCCACCGCGTCCTCAGGCGTCAAGTTGAGCGCCTCGGGGTTCAGGTGGTGCTGGTAGCCGCTCATCCAGTACAGATCCTCCAGCGCCGGCTTCCCCGAGGCGCCCCCGACGGCGCCGGGGCCCCCGCTTGCCGGCCCCGGGGCAGCCCCGGCCTGCGCCGCGCCGCCCCCCGCGCCGCCGCCGGTGCCCGGGCTGGGCGCGCAGAAGCTGGGCGAGGAGGGCACGGAGGAGCAGGGCGTGCTGAGCGGCGTCGAGGATAGCGAGCCGGGCGGCAGACGGTGGCAGAAGCGCTCGGCCTCGGGCGGCTCCTTCTTCACCTCGAACTTCATCAGGTCGAAGTCATTGACGTACTCGATGGCCAGCGGGCTGCTGGGCAGCTCAGCGCCCATCGCCAGCTCCGCGGCCATCGCCCGGGGGGGCCCGCCGCCTCGCCCGGCTGAGCCCCAACAGGAGGCCGGGGGGGGAGCCACGGGCCTCTCCCCCCCCTTCGCTCCCCACTGGCGGCGGGTCCCTGCGGGGGCGGCGGCGAGGGCGCGGGCTCCTAGCTGAAGCTCGCGGCGAAAAGTTTCACGCAGCCAACTCAGGGGTGGCCACCGGGGACGCCGCCGGGCAGCCCTGGGTCGCTCCCCGGCGGGTGCAGGCCGGCCGCGGTCCCCTGTTCCCGAGCCGGCGGCCGGGCGCTGGCCCGGCGAGTGGCGGTGCGGCCACCGCCTCCGGCTGCTCGGGTTCCCCTCGCTCCGCCCGCGTACAGCCCGGCCCCGCCTCCACCGCCGAGCGCCGAGCTGTGCGCTTCCCCCTTATAGTGCCGGGCGCCTGGACCCGCCTTTATGGGAGGGGTACGCGCCTCCGGGCCAATCGGAGCCCCAGACCCGTCGCTCTCATTTGCCTATCCCCATGGCAACCCGGAGCCCAGCTGTCAATCTCCTGCGGGGAACAGCTGTGGGAAGGGGTGGTGACCCGCCGCCAGGGAGAGGAGGGGCAGGGCCCTCTGGTGGCCGCCTCGGGGGACTGCACGGGCAGAGGGCGCGGGGCGCGCGGGGGGCGCGGGACCGGGCCCGAGGCCTCCGAGGCCTCGCGTCCGCGACGGGGCGGCCACAGAGGCTCGGGGAGCAGGGGGTGCTCCTCGGTGCCTCCTTCCCCTGCAGTCCAGCTGGCCGTGACCCAGCAGCCTCTTCCCAGGTTTCTTTCCGGCCGGCCGGGAGCCCGCGTCCAGCCCCGCTAGCGTGGTGGCGCCGGGACATTCCGGTCTCCCGACACAGGTGACACTGCGCGGCCTGGCCGGGCGCTGCGCGGGAGCGCCGGTTATTTTTAGCTCCGCGGTTCAGGCGGGTTCAGGAATTTAGTCAACAAAGTTGCTGGCACCTTCGTGCGGCGGGATCCACCGCGGGACGCCCGACTCCAAGGGTGTGCGGCGCAGATGGGGAGGGAGTCGCGCGCAGGCCGGCGAAGTGGGGGCGCCAGGGACCCTAATACCGGGGCCTGAGCCGCGGGACGGGTGAGGCCTGGGGCTCAGAGGGCCGCTAGGCTCGCACCGCATTAGGCGTCCGGGCTCCAGCTGCCCACCTGCGCGGGTCTGGCCTCTTGGCAGGGTTGTGGCGCAGAGCTGGGCGGGGGCGGGGATTGGGGCGGCGGAGGTGGGGAGCCTCCAGTGCTAGGAGAAACCGGGAGGGCTGGGCTCAGGGAGCGGAGGTGCGCCTATTGCCCAGGGCGTGGTGACTAGGTAAAGAACTGTGGAGCAGTGGGTGCGCCCAGAGCAAGGGGCGGTCCCTGCCACGGCCCTCCAGGGTCAGCTGAGATGGGAGGGCGTGACCCAGAGAGGCCCCCAATCCTCTATACTATTATGTGACTTTTATAATTTAAAAACTCAGTCTTAAATGCAACCATGTATGCGCATAGAAGCAAAGGTCTGGAGGGACTGTGGGCAAGACGTCACCAGGGACAGCCTAGCCACGTGCTGGGGGCGTTTATCCCCCAGGGTTTTTACCTTGTTCCTGGCATGAGTATCTAATATTTTATAATAAGAAAAGTGTCATACAATGGGGAGTGAAATCGCACCTCTTAAGATGTCATGGGGGTGACCCGGCCCCATCTGCACAGTGGGCACCTCTTGCCCCTTCCTCCTTTCCCCCACGTCCCTCTGGGTGGGGCTGGGCTGTGAGGCAGGGCCATGCGGAGAACAAGGACCCGTCCCACAGGGATGGTCCAGCAAGTGGCAGAACACAGGCCCCAGGCGGGGGGTCTGGGCTCTAGGCCAGATGCGTTGCCAGGTTTGGGGCTCCCTTTTAAGCCCTCGGCGTTCAGAGGGAGGCCACAGCGCAGAGGGGTGATGGCGAGCTGGCGGTACGTCTGCCTGTCCCAGGGGGAGAGCGCGTCTGCATTGGGCTGCTGTGTCTGGACACCTGGCCTCTGCCCCTCACACCGTGGCTCCAGCCAGGCCGCTGGACCAGCCACGGGTTTGGTCCCAAGCTCAGAAGGGTGCTGGGGTGGAGCCAGGCTTGTGCACGTGGGGGCCCTCCTCACAGCTCCTGGCCTCAGGCCGAGAGGCACTGACCTACAGCCGTGCCTGGGCTCTGTGGCACCCCCAGTCCCGCCCAGTCGTCTTGTCTTGTCCTGAGACATGCAGTAAGGCCCATCCCAAGCCCACCCTGAACCCCCTCGAGTCCTCTGCTCAGCCACACCAAGTCAGGGACAGTTCCCGCCACATCCAGCCCCAAAACGTGATGCTCGAGGATGCTGGGCCCCGCCCCAGCCCAGAGGCAGCCAACCCCTCACTCAGTCACACACACAGGTCGTTCATTCACTTCCTCCACTGGGGGAGGGGACCCAGTGCAAGGCCTGCTGCAAGACGGCACTCAGAACTGGGGAGAGGCACGGGGGCCTTCGGGGCGGCCTGGGACCAAGTAGGGTACCCCTGTCCCTGACGGGCTTAAGCACCCGGTAAGCTCCCTGGTCCTGGACTTTGCCTCGGGGTCGGACTGGCTTCCCAGAAGGTCTGGGCCAGCAGGCCTGGCCTCAGCTCCTGGCGGTCCCCAAGCCTGGGGAGCCCTCAGTCTGCTCCCTGACTCTGCACGGTCTCAGCTGAGCTTTCGTCTCTCGTTAGTCACAGCCAGGCAGGTGGGAAAGGGGCCGAGAGTCCCCGTATGCAGGCCTTGGAGGGCTCGCCGACCACCCAGCGCCCTGCACGGTGGGCAAGACAGGCTCTCCCAGCCCAGGGAAGGGGCCGCCCCTTCCTGACTCAGGTGGTGGGCTCCAGGCTGGCTCCTTTCTCTTCAAACTCCTCTTTGCCACTTGCTGGCCTGGGGTGGGGCAAGTTCAAGGAGGCGCTCACAGCAGAGTCTGGGGAGCAGAGGCCGCAAGGGACCAGGGTCCATCCTGTCTGCCAGGAATGGCTGGTAGAAGGCCACAGAAACAGCATACAGGTGTGCTGTGTGCCCTGGCCGTGGCTGTCTTCTCAGCTCCCTGGACGGTGGAGGCTGGGAGAGATCACGCCAATGCCATGTTGCCCAGAAAAGGCTCACTTTCTTCCCATCCACCACCACCACGTCTTCTGGGGGCCTCTCACACCCACCAAACAATCAGCACCTGAACCCATGGAACTCCACAGGGAGCCCCGTGGGGCTCGTCATTAAATGTGCCCCACGAGTCTTTACTGAGCACTGCCTGCCCGCGGGCAGTGTCCACTGCCTTTCACCAGGGAGGTGGCCCTGGTGTGTGGGAAGCGTGATGCAGCCAATACTGTGCTCATGGGCTCTGCAGTGGACGTTTCTCTCTGACCCCGACAGCTGGGAGGACTTGAAGGCTAGAGCGGCTGGACAGCTGACAGCTGGCAGATGACGGGGGCTGTAGCTGGACTGGCGCCTCCACACGGCAGCTGGCTGGTTGGGCTTCCTCGCAGCATGGTGGCTGGTTCCCAGCGGGAGTGTCCGAGAGCCTGGCGGACATGCCTGGCATTTTTGTGAGGTGCGGCAGTGCTCAGCCCACATCCCATGGGGGCACAGACACAGTCTCCTACAGGTCACGTAGAGGAAAAACACTACACTGGTACAGCATCTCTGGCAAATACAGTCTACCAGCGTGGGGATGAGAGCAGGGAGTAAACCATAAAATAATAAGCAAATTATCTGTTTCCCACTGCTGTGCAGGAAATCACCACAAGTCCAGCATCAAACGGCATCTTTATTGTCTCAGCGCCGTCGTCAGGAAGCCCGCGGGCCAGGGTCTCAAGGTCGGGGGTGCGTGCGTGTGTGCGTGCGTGCGTGTGTGTGTGTGTGTGTGTGTGTCTCTCTCTCTCTGTCTGTCTAGTCTGGAGGTTCCTCTGGGGAAAGAGACCCCCAAGTTCCCTCAGGTTGTCAGGACCATTTCTCGGAGTCTGAGGGACCAAGGCCCCGGGCTCAGGGGGCTGGAGGCCGCCCTGGCTCCCTGCACCCCATGACTGCCCCAAGGTGGCCAGGCCAGCGACAAGAGCCTCTGGAGGAGCCCCGCCCACCCGATGAGGAGGGGCCACCACAGCAGGTGAGAAAGGGGAGGGTCCAGGGGGCTTGGCCTGATGTTGGGGGTGGTCAGGCGCCTGTGGGCCACCTCTGGGGACCACAGGGCCGCCCATGGGCAGTGCTGCGTCAAAGTCCCAGCTCAGCACCCTGGGCTCTGGGCAAGCCCTGTTGCAAGGGTTAAACGCTCCATCACAAAGTGCGGCGCTGCAGGGTCCGCACGGCCTGCTACCGAGCTGCCTCACGGAATTCACAAGGTGAAGCCCCAGGACTCCCGTCCCCGTCCCCGAACAGCTGGCCCAGGCTCTCCAGGCTGGGGCCAGAGGTGCCGCTCGGCCTGGGGCAGGGCGCAGCTGAAGGCCTCTGCTCAGCCCCACTCCCTCCCTCCAGGGATTTCTTCCTGAGCTCAGAGCGCTGCGGGTGCTCTCCCCACCCAGGGCCTCACCAGTGCTCAGTGAGGAACAGGGTCGCATACTCTGCGGGGTGGGCGGTGCCTCCCCGGGGAAGGGCTCAGGCCGCCCGAGCGCCACACACGCCCCCTTCCAACTCCTCCCAGCCCCCAGGAGAGGCCGGGCCGTGCCCAGGCAGCACCTCCTCCGGACTCCACGTGGGAGCCACGTTCGCGGCCCCCAGGCCTCCCCAGTGCACCCCCCACCTCGGATGCCTCGCCTCCCCTGGGGCTAGGGGCCCAGATTCTGAGGACCCTCGTGTGGTGGCCCAGGCCCATGCCACCTGCGGGTCACCTGACCTCAGGCCTCACCTAGAGGGTCTGCCCGCCACGGCTCCCTGTCCTTGGGGCCATCATCTGAGAGGCTGCACGACGTGCCTCACTAGAGCGAAGGGCAGTTCACAGGGTAGCGGGCGGGGGGTGCACAGGCCTGAAGAGGGCAGTGGGCTCCTGACAAGGCAAGAAAGGCTCCAGGAGGCCGTGCCTGGGCTCCACAGCCCTCACACAGGCGGGGCTGCTGCAGGGCAGTGGGGCGGCAACCCACGCCTTCAACCTCGGGGCGCCCAGTGGCCTGCCCCTTAGCACGAGGAGCCCAGAGTGACCACTGCCCCCTCCTCCTGCCTGGGAACAGAGACTGACCAGGCTGAGCCTGAGGCTGACAAGGTCCTCAGGGGGTCACAGGGGCTGGAGGGTCCCCAGGACACGGGCCCAGAGCAGCCGCTGGTGGGGCAACTCCTCTTCCCGGGGTGCCCAGCCCTTCCTGAGCCTTCCACGGTGGCCTGCAGCTGTCAGAGCGGCTGCTTCCGGGCGGTGGGCTGTACCGTGGGCAGTGGGGCCAGGGCACAGGTATGCACGTGGAGGAGAGAGCGGCTGGGGAGAGTAGCCTCCGGAGAGCAGTGGCAGTCCCAGGCAGGCGGTGGGCATCCAGCTGCCCACGGGTCTGTCGGGAGCCCCCGCCATGGACACACCTGCTCACCTCCTGTCCAGCTGGTGCCCACCTTGCAGTCTCAGGGGCGTGTACCCTCTTTTACCGTGGAGGGAAGTACAGGGAGGTAGTGAGCAGGTGAGGGTCTGAGCCGGCCTCTCAGATCAGGAGGGACCAACAGCTGTGTCCCCGGTGGTGTCCTATCTGCCCAGGCGGAGGAGGGAGGATTTATCCCCCGCCCTCCCATCATCGAAAGTTTGCCCGCTGTGGTGGCGCTGACTGTGGGCTTCAAGAGGGAGCCTGGGGAGGATCGCCCATCCTAGCCGGGAGGAGGAGCTGGGCAGCGGGGCAGGTTGCATCTCCGGCTCTTGCAGTCTCCCCTTTGTCATCACTTAGCCCAGGATCCTTGGCCCCCGCCGCACCAATCCACGTCTCCTCCAAGGCCCTGGGCCGAGGCCACCACCGAGAGACCCGAGGGGTGGCTGGATGAGGATACGGGCTCTGCCAATATCTGCCCGCAGGGCCAGGCTGGGGAAGCTAGCTGGCCCACAGCTGGTCCACTCAGTTCCCTGACGGGCTGGGGGCCCTTTTGTATAATTAATTAATTAATTAGTTAGTTAATTATTTTTCTTGGCCGCATTGGGTCTTCGTTGCTGTGCGCGGGCTTTCTCTAGTTGCGGCGAGCAGGGGCTACTCTTCATTGCGGTTTGCAGGCTTCTCATCGCGGTGGCTTCTCTCGTTGCGGAGCACAGGCTCTAGGCGTGCAGGCTTCAGGAGTTGTGGCACGCGGGCTTCAGTAGTTGTGGCACACAGGCTTAGTTGCTCCACGGCATGTGGGATCTTCCTGGACCAGGGCTCGAACCCGTGTGCCCTGCACGGGCAGGCGGATTCTCAACCGCTGCGCCACCACGGAAACCCCTGGGGGCCCTTTCTTCACAGCTGGGTCTGACTCCAGAATCCACCATCCTGCCGAACTGGCAAACGTCAGGCCCCAGCGATCAGCACGAGACGACAGGACCCCTGCTCTGCTAGACTGAACAGCGCCACCGCACGCTGACGCTGGGCAGGACCCTTGCCACGAACTGGCCTTGGTTCTTGTCACCTCTGAGCTGCTGCAGGGGCGCGCCATCACACAGACGAGGGCTGGTGGAGAGCAGGACCCCCGGGTGCTCACCCTGGCCTCCCGGGGCGGAGTGTCCGTCCCTCCCGTGCCGGGGCTGGGCCGAGGGGCCTTCGTTGGCCAATGCGAGGCACTGGCCATCGAGGATGGAGTGTGGGCGGAGGCCCGAGCTGCACCCACACGGGTGGCCCTCTTACCCTTCAGCCAGCGCGGCCCTTTCAACCTGGGCCCAGAAGGAGCAGGTGGAGGACAAGTGGCCGTGCAGCTGACCCGACTCCTGGCAGAAGCGTGAGGCTGCAGGCTGGGGAGCAAGGGGCCCCCAGCACACGGGGTGGTTTGTGATGTGGATCCCGGGGCGGCCGCCCCAGAAGGGGGCTGCTGGCACACGCTCGCCAGCGGAGCACAGCTCACTTCCCTGGGGGTGAGGGGTGAATACCCTGAGTGGCCATGCACCCCTAGAAGCCTGGGCAGTGGCATCCAGCAGGGGGCCAGGCCCTGTCCGAGGCCCCCGTGCTCTCCGCCAGGGCTCCCCAAGCCCAGGGGCCAGAGACGCTGCCTCCTCCCTCGGGCCGCCCTGTCCCAGGCCAGGTGCCAGCTTGGGGCAGGTCCTCTGGCCCCAGGCGGTGGCATCCAACATGCAGGCAGGCCCCTCCTGGGTCTCTCCCAGCCACAAATCACACTGGCCTAGCCGTGGGGGACAGGCTGCCCCAACCCTCTGAGCCATCTAGGGGCGGCAGGGAAGTGGCCCATGTTCCTGCCCGAAGGCACGGAGGGGCTGTGCCTCCGCCTCACCAGGGCCAGGCGGGCAGGTGGAGAATGAGTGGGGGGCCACTGGAGGGGGGTCTGTGGCCTGCCCCTCACCTTCCCCTCAATCTCAGGCCTCCAGGCCACCCTGGGGTGGCACCCCTGGGGACGCTCTGGGGCCTCTGGGCAGGCCGGGCAGCGGTGGGGTGGCAGTCAGGACAGCCACGAGGACACAGGACAGAACCTTTATTGCTGAACACAAAACACCCGCCAGGGAGGCCTGCCCGGCAGTCCCTCCCTGGGCAGGAGGTCTGCGGGGGGACCGGCGTGGGGGTGGGGGGCGCACATTGCATGGCCGCTGCCGCACCCACAGTGGGGACGGGCCTGGGGGTCAGCCCTGCCGGGCACCCCTCGGGGCAAGGCTGAAGAACCCGGGGTGGGCGGGTGGGTGGAGCCCAGCCCGAGGGAGGTGAGGCCTGGGCACTGATCACGCAGGGCTGAGAGCCAGGCGGGCAGAGCGACGGCCCTGCAGCCCCTGGGGGGCGCTCTGTGGCAAGCGGTCCCTCCTCTGGGGCGGTGGCGGGCAGTCTCCTTCCTCTCCAGGGATGAAGGGCTGAGGTAGGCGTGGGCCGGCTCCCTGGGCCTCACAGACGGGGTTTGATGTGCAGCGATTTCCCTGTTCCGAGAGGGGCAAAGGTCAGGCACCAGGAGTCCCCCAGCCAGGAGGAATGCCCCCCCTCCCAAAGCTTCTGGGTCAGGGACCGCTAGCAATGGGGAGAGGGGCTTTGACACCATCGTCCTCTCGTCCACCACCCACTGCCCTCCCTGGGGTCCGGCGTCTAGCAGGGTGCAGGCCTGGCCTGTGGGGCTGAGAGCTCCCCTGGGTGGGGGAGCAGAGGCCTGCCAGGTGGGATAGCCCCTGGGGAGTGGGTGGGTCACGGCGGGAGCCACAGCAGTGTCCAGGCTGAGCTATAAACACCAGGTGCAGGCCGCCTGCACGCACACACAGCACAGGCTCGCACCTGGACAAGTCTGAGGCTGCCAGACGGAGCCCCTGGCGTGAAAAGCCAGGGTGGGTGTGAGCAGTTGCTGGGTGAGGGGCGGGGCTGAGGCCCCTGTGCAGGGTGACATGCCGGGGCGGGAGGCGCGCGGTGGTAGAGGCTTCCCACAGCAGAGCAGGCTCCTGCCCTGTGTGGCCCACGCTCACTGGGTGCCAATGCCCCTCCCCTCCTGTGAACACTCCAGGCCAGCAGCCCCGCTGACCACAGATGCCTCTGTGTGGCTGCCCATCGGCACGGCACTGTCCACGTGCCCCCTGCCAGCCCGCCTCTCCTCCTGGGACCCCACTTCAGGGCCGAGGACCCCAGTCACTGGCTCAGCTAAGCCAGTGCCTAGAGGTCAGCCCAGCCAGCCAGGGCCCCCGGCCTGCAGACTCTACCGGCCTCTGCTCGAGGGCCTCGGCCCCCCTCTGCCTGTTCTTCCAGCTCCTGGGAGGTCAGCAAGGCCTGAGCAGGGAAGGAGGCTGATGGGGGCCCCCAGGACAGTGGGGGTCTGCAGCCTCTCACCCACCCTGCCTGCTTCCTCTGATTCTGGGGCTGGTTGCAGGGCTCCTTATCTTACTTTAAAAAAAAAAAAAAGAATTTTCAAAGGTGGCTGCCTCGGGCTGTCTGCTCCCTCCCCCCGTGCCCCAGTGTGTCCTCCCGATGGAAGGAGCTGGTGACCAGCCAGGCAGGGTGGGCGGGTGGGGGGCCCGGCCGCAGCCTGGCGTCTGGGACGCGGTGGCTTGAGCAGGCGTGAGCGAGCTCAGCAGAGCTGTTAGCAAAGGCTGCAGCAAGCGTCTTCCATTAACGCTACGACCGTGAAATATGACAATAAAATGACGGCCGTATGGTCGCAAATTTGCAGCCCGCCGAGCTGCGTGGGGTTTATCGTCACTCAAACGCGCAGAGAGCTGTAAAATGTTTACAGAAAGGGTCGTTTGCAGCCATAAAATCCTCTTTTCTCTCCTAAACAAGGCTGAGTGGAGCCATTTACCAAGTCCCAAATGTTCATCGGGGGAGAGGGAACATCTGTTCTCTCCAGGAGCCTGCAGTGATCTTCCAGAACAAATGAACAGAAATGGGTGCTTTCTAATTAAATCAGCCCTCGGCTGGCGCGGTCTGTGCAGGCGGCGCTGCTGTGCTCGCACCTCGCCGGCCCTGCCCCTGTGGGCCCCCGCAGGTGCACACCTGCCAAGCCAGGGACAGGGCACGGCAGCGCCCAGCCCACGCCAGCTCTCCGGAACCATCCAGGCCCCGCCTAGAGATTCTGACCCAGTGGGTCTGAGGCGGGCACTGCAAGAGTGCAGCTGCGCTCCGGCGGGCGGGTTGCCTACCTGAGTCCTTGGTGGGGCTGCTCCTGGGGGTCGGGGTCCTGGGCTGGCCTCCTGGGCTTGGCGAGGACTGCAGGGAGATGAAGGAGGGCAGCCTGCAGAGGCTGCCGGAGCCTGTCCCCGCCGAGGCAGCCTCCTCCGGCACAGACAGCTCCTCCAGGTCCAGGGGCAGGGAGGCGGAGGGGGAGGAGGGGGAGAGGCGGGAGGGGGAGGACGGGGGGGAGGAGGGGGAGGGGGGCGAGGAGGAGGAGTGGGGGGAGGAGACGGAGGAGGAGGAGGCTGAGGCTGCAGCTAAGAGCCGTGGGGAAGGCGGGGTGGAGGCCGAGCCGGCTGCCGCGGAGGTGGGGCAGCTGGACATCTGCCTGGTGGGGCGATGGGCGGCCAAGGACTTCCTGCGGGAAATGAAGGGGAGCAGAGGCGTGAGGGTGGGCGGCCGGCCGGCCACCTGTATACTGCCTGTCCCGGCGGCAAGGCTCCCGGCGCCGCCCCGCCCCGGCAGCCATCAGGCATCACCGTGCGGGTTCAAGGCTGGCCCTCGGCCCAAGGACAGGCTGGCGGCGCTACAGGACCTGCAGCAACGCCACGCTGACCCTGTCCTCACTTTCTGCAGCCTTCCTCATGCACACGGGCTCCCACATTCACAGGGGGGTGAGCACAACAGGGGCCCCAGCCGTGAGCATCACCTGGGACCCTCCCCTCTCCTGGGGACTTGGAGGGGGCAGCTGAGAAGCCCCCACCTTCCTCCCCAGGGCGGGGGCTGGGCAGCCCTGCATGGCTTGGTCTGGGCCAGGGATGCCCTTGGCTCCGCCCAGCCTGGGGACCAGTGGGTGGGACACCTCGAGGTCACTTGATCGACTCTGGACTGAGGTTTCTTTTAGGGTCTGAAGCCCACAGAGCTGGGTGGCGGCGGGGTGGGGGGCTCCTTCCTGACCACCCCCCACCCTGCGCTTACACATGCAGCGCCCACTGTCCCCGTCACCTGGGCCCGTGGCTGGTGGAAGCCCTGCTCCTGGGGGGCGTGATGTTGGGCTCCGGGGCCGGGGCTGTGGCTGCCCGCCGGCCGAGGTGCCTCTGGTTGCGGTGGAGCAGCTGGCACTGGGCGCCCCGGGGGCAGACGCCCCTGCGGGAGAAGTCGGGACACAGCAGCGTGTGCTTCTTCTTGCACTGCGGGGAGAAGGGGTGTGGCTGGGCAAGCCAGTGGAGGCCTCTGCGCCACTGGGGTGGCCCTGCTTGCTCCGCCCGCTGAGGCCTGGGCCAAAGGCTTCCTGTTGGGGGACTGAGGCCCGAGGGCCAGAGTGGCCCCGCAGCCCACGCCCCACCCATCAAGAAGGGCCCCTGAGCAGCCCAAGGGTCGAGGGCGCCGCCCAGTCCAGCCCTGCGCCTGGGCTGAGGGTCCTGTCAGGCTGAGGTGGCGATTCCCAGGGCGCTAACTCCTCCTCCTGACCACAGCCCACCCATCCTGGCAGAGGACCAGGGTGGGGGCGCTAGGCCTGGGGGCCCAGGGTGGAGGCCGGCTGCACACCTGATCCACCACACCTGTCACGGTGCTAATTACACCCCGTGGGGGCGGCCTACAAGCAGCTCGGGCAACAGGCAGCCTCAGCTCTGCCCGCCAAGCCCAAGGCCTGCCTTTCCTCGGCCCTCCTGCCCCCAGGACTGGGGCTGCAGGGCCCAACTCCGCAGCCGGGCTGTGTCCCACTTCTTGCCTGGCTCTTCTAGGGGAGGGGGTCCTGTTCTTCCCCACACCCAACAGCTGGCTTAGGGGGCCCGACCCAGCAGGAGAGAGCCAGGTACAGCAAGCCTCATGGGCCAGGTGACAGGCGATATGCTGGAGACAGGCCCGGATGGGAACCACTGCAAGCAGAGTCCCTGTGAAACCCACCCAGGGGGGAGTTTAAAACCAGCCCCGGTGCCTGAGCAGCTCGAGGGTGCCCACCGGCACAGCCACTGGAAATACACGGCAACAGCCTCGAGAGCGTCTTCCTCCCGGGCCCCATCACCTCTCCCCGGGCACGTGCCCCGAGAGTCCCTGATCTTAGCTCTGCTCCCAGCACCTAGGACAGAGCCGGCCGAGGACCCCACGGGGCGTGTACCCATTCTGTGAGCAGGATCTGGGCACTGACCCCATTCTTGGCCCCACACCTGGCTCCCCGCTGCCCCCAAGGGACCAGAAGCCCCTCACACTGGAGCCTGGGGGCTGGCATGAAGACAGGCAGGCAACAGCCCGAGCACCCCTGCACCACATCCCTGTGCTGGGCAGACTCAGCCCTGCCCTCGAGCAGAAGGCAGGCTCAGGCCAATGCCTGCTCTCCCTCCCTCCCTCCCTCCCTCCCTTCCACAGGGCCCTCTGCCCTGGGCCTGGCCAGTGACACGATCCCGAACCCAGTGGCCCCGCCCTCGCTGTTGCACACATAAAAGAGACACATGGAGACGCTGGGGCCATGCAGGGCTGCCCCTCGGGGTCTCCTGGGGAATAAGGGGGTCGGGGCAGGTAGAGGGGACAGGAAGGACCTTTGGGTGGAGAGGGCCCAGCACCGGGCTGCACACAGAGAGATGGCTAGAGGGCGCTGGACCTGCACTGTCCCGCGGTGACCACGAGCCCCGCGGCTGCTCTGAGCCTGGACGGTGTGACAGGTGCAACGCACAGGGGGCCCCAGGTAAAAGGCGGCACAGAGCTTTCTTCCCTGGTCGCACGCTGACATTTGTGATCTGCTGGGTCAAATAAACTCATCTCACCTGTTTCTGTTTCACTTTCTTAAGGTGGCTACTAGGAAATGTGAAATCCTGCGTGGGGTTCACATCTGGCTGACCTTCCTACTAGAGATGGCTGGTCTGAACTAGCTGAACTAGCTCCCAAGAACTAGTCTGAACTAGCTCCCAAGAACAACCGAATCCTAGGCTAGAGTGTAAAGAACTTTCTCAAATCGTCCGAGAGCTATCGAGAAAGTGAAATGATGGAGGAAAATCTATGCAGAGATGTGGTGGACACAGGGCTAGTCTCAGGTCTCAAAGGCCCGACGTCCCCCTTAGACCAAGGTCACTGAGGAAGGGGCAAAACCAACCAACCACACAAAACTCCCTGCAGAGCTGGAAATTAAGAAAGTCACCGCTAAATAATTCATTGGTCAAACAAGAAACAATGGAAATCAGGTCATATTTAGAACCAAATGATAACACCAAAACAACCCATCAAAATTCGTGAAATGCAGCT
The DNA here is from genome assembly GCF_964374135.1 of Grampus griseus. Taxonomy (NCBI): domain Eukaryota; kingdom Metazoa; phylum Chordata; class Mammalia; order Artiodactyla; family Delphinidae; genus Grampus; species Grampus griseus. The sequence continues at coordinate 1,136,513 of NC_139011.1, read as the reverse complement.
GAAGCAGCACTTGGAGAGAAGTCCTCAGCCTTACAGGCTCATGTTATTAGTAAAGAGGATATACCTCAAAAGTTAGAAGTCTGGTCCACAGAAAAGGAAAGCAGAGAATACTTCTCAACGTAGTTTATTGGGCCAGAATAATCTTAGAACCAAACCCTGACCAGAACTAGATGATAAGAGAACATTTAGGGACTTCCCTGGTGGTGCAGTGGTTAGGAATCTGCCTGCCAATGCAGAGGACATGGGTTCGAGCCCTGGTCCTGGAAGATCCCACATGCTGTGGAGCAACTAAGCCCGAGCACCACAACTACTGAGCCTGCGCCCTAGAGCCCGTGAGCCACAACTACTGAGCCCACGTGCCACAACTACTGAAGCCCGTGTGCTTTGAGCCCGTGCTCCGCAACAAGAGAAGCCACCGCAATGAGAAGCCCATGCACCGCAACAAAGAGTAGCCCCCACTTGCCGCCAACTAGAGAAAGCCCGCGTGCAGCAATGAAGACTCAACGCAGCCAAAAATAAATTAAAAAAAAATGAAATTCAGCATCAATTCAAAGTTTCGCAAATTTGTGATAGAAGGGAACTTCCTTAGCTTAATATAGAACCTTTCAGAAAGCCTCACTTGCCAAGGGGCATGGCTGGAAGCCCACGGCCATGACGAGTCAATATCACACTGGGCTTACAGGCAGGGCAGAAAAAGAAAGAAAAGGCGTTTAAACTCAAAGGAAGAAAATATGGTCGTTACTTCAAAAGATACGACTGTTTATGTAGAGAAACCCAAGAGAATCCACCCTATGGATGATTCACTACAATTACTAATACAGTTTAGCAAGGTTGCTGGAAACAAAATCAATATTAAAAGTTGTATGTCCAGGGCTTCCCTGGTGGCACAGTGGTTGAGAGTCCGCCTGCCGATGCAGGGGACACGGGTTCGTGCCCCGGTCCGGGAAGATCCCACATGCCGCGGAGCGGCTGGGCGCGTGAGCCATGGCCGCTGAGCCTGCGCGTCCGGAGCCTGTGCTCCGCAGTGGGAGAGGCCGCAACAGTGAGAGGCCTGTGTACCGAAAAAAAAAAAAAAAAATTGTCCATACACCAATGAGCAGTGAGAAGATAACATTTAAAAATGTGTTCTTGATAAAAATAATAAATGTGACAGGAATAAATCTAACGAAGATAAGCAAGAATTTTATTAAATGAAAAGCTTTTGACAAAATTCAACACCCATTTATGATAAAAACTCTCCAGAAATCGGGCATAAAAGGAACCTACCTCAACATAATAAAGGCCATATATGACAAACCCAGAGCAAACATTCTCAATGGTGAAAAACTGAAAGCATTTCCTCTAAGATCAGGAACAAGACAAGGATGTCCACTCTTGCCACTATTATTCAACATAGTTTTGGAAGTCCTAGCCATGGCAATCAGAGAAGAAAAAGAAATAAAAGGAATACGAATTGGAAAAGAGGAAGTAAAACTGTCACTGTTTGCAGATGACATGATACTATACATAGAGAACCCTAAAGATGCCCCCAGAAAACTACTAGAGCTAATCAATGATTTGGTAAAGATGCAGGATACAAAATTAATGCACAGAAATCTCTTGCATTTCTATACACTAACAATGAAAGATCAGAAAGAGAAATTAAGGAAATAATGCCATTTGCCTACATATCAAAAAAATTAAAGAACCTAGGAATAAACCTACCTAAGGAGGTAAAAGACCTGTACTCAGAAAACTCTTAAGACACTGATGAAAGAAATCAAAGATGACACAAACAGATGGAGAGGTATACCATGTCCTTGGATTGGAAGAATCAATACTGTGAAAATGACTATACTACCTAAAGCAATCTACAAATTCAATGCCATCCTTATCAAATTACCAGTGGCATTTTTACAGAACTAGAACAAAAAAATCTTAAAATCTGTATGGAGACACAAAAGACCCCCATAGCCAAAGCAGTCTTGAGGGAAAAAAAACAGAGCTGGATGGAATCAGACTCCCTGACTTCAGACTATACTACAAAGCTACAGTAATCAAGACAATACGGTACTGGCACAGAAACAGAAATATAGATCAATGGAACAGGATAGAAAGCCCAGAGATAAACCCATGCACCTATGGTTAACTAATCTACGACAAAGGAGGCAAGGGCATATAATGGAGAAAAGACAGTCTCTTCAATAAGTGGTGCTGGGAAAACTGGACAGCTACATGTAAAAGAATGAAATTAGAACACTCCCTAACACCATACACAAAAATAAACTCAAAATGGATTAGACACCTAAATGTAAGACCAGACACCATAAAACTCTTAGAGGAAAACATAGGAAGAATACTCTTTGACATAAATCACAGCAAGATCTCTTTTGATCCACCTCCTAGAGTAATAGAAATAAAAAGAAAAATAAACAAATGGGACCTAATGAAACTTAAAAGCTTTTGCAAAGCAAAGGAAACTACAAACAAGACGAAAAGACAACCCTCAGAATGGGATAAAATATTCGCAAACGAATCAACAGACAAAGGATTAATCTCCAAAATATATAAACAGCTCATGCAGCTCAATATTAAAAAAACAAACAATGCAATCCAAAAATGGGCAGAAGACCTAAATAGACATCTCTCCAAAGAAGACATACAGATGGCCAAGAAGCACATGAAAAGCTGCTCAACATCACTAATTATTAGAGAAATGCAAATCAAAACTACCATGAGGTATCACCTCACACCAGTCAGAATCGGCATCATCAGAAAATCTACAAACAACAAATGCTGGAGAGGGTGTGGAGAAAAGGGAGCCCTCCTGCACTGCTGGTGGGAATGTAAATTAATACAGCCACTGTGGAGAACAGTATGGAGGTTCCTTAAAAAACTAAAAATAGAATTACCATATGACCCAGCAATCCCACTACTGGGCATATACCCAGAGAAAACCATAATTCAAAAAGACACATGCACCCCAATGTTCACTGTAGCACTATTTACAATAGCCAGGTCATGGAAGCAACCTAAATGCCCATCGACAGATGAATGGATAAAGAAGATGTGGTACATATATACAATGGAATATTACTCAGCCATAAAAAGGAACGAAATTGGGTCATTTGTAGAGATGTGGATGGATCTAGAGACTGTCATACAGAGTGAAGTCAGAAAGAGAAAAACAAATATCATATATTAATGCATAATTGTGGAACCTAGAAAAATGGTACAGACGAATCGGTTTGCAGGGCAGAAATAGAGACACATATGTAGAGAACAAACGTATGGACACCAAGGCAGAGCGGGGGGAAGTGGCGGGGGTGGTGGTGGTAGTGGTGGGATGAATTGGGAGATAGGGATTGACATGTACACACTAATATGGATAAAACAGATAACTAATAAGAACCTGCTGTATAAAAAAATAAATAAAATAAAATTCAAAAACAAAAATTTTATTAAACGACATCAAAGGAGAACCCTGTATAACTAGAGACGGTGTGCCTTGATCATGGCCAGAAGACTCACTGGAGAGACAGATACCAACTGTCCAAGGAAACCTGACTACAGAGGGGCCCATGACAGATGCACAGGGCAAAGGGGCTCTTCAATGCAAGGTGTGTGGGCGAAACAACACCGGTCCCCTACACAGACACAAAATCACTTCCAGCTGGACTGGTGGGGAACGTCTTAAATGGCAAAGATCCGACCACAGGATGCAGTGGGGAAGGAGGTCTCATACAAGCACAAGAGGTGCAAACTGTAAAGAGAGATGAATAATAATATTTCCATTAAAATTAAGAGCTTTTGGGCTTCCCTGGTGGCGCAGTGGTTGGGAGTCCGCCTGCCGATGCAGGGGACACGGGCTCGTGTCCTGGTCTGGGAAGATCCCACATGCCACGGAGTAGCTGGGCCTGTGAGCCATGGCCGCTGAGGCTGCGCATCCGGAGCCTGTGCTCCGCAACAGGAGAGGCCACAACAGTGAGAGGCCCGCGTACCGCAAAAAAAAAAAAAAAAATTAAGAGCTTTTGTTCGTCAAGATACATCACAAAGATGGGACTTCCCTGGTGGTCCCAATGCAGGAGGCCTGGGTTCGATCCCTATCAGGGAACTGGATCCTACATGCCGCAACTAAAGACCCCATATGCCATAACTAAGACCCAGTGCAGCTAAATAAATAAATATTAAAAAGAAACATCACAAAGAAGTAAAAAAATAAATGACAAACTGAAGATACTTGCCACTAATGTGAATGACAAAAGATTAATATTCAGAATATTTTACATTGCTACATATAGATATATATTTTTTAATTTAAAAAAATATTTATTTATTTATTTTTAGCTGCATTGTGTCTTTGTTGCTGCGCCTGGGCTTTCTCTAGTTGCGGCGAGCGGGGGCTACCCTTCACTGCGGTGTGCGGGCTTCTCACTGCAGCGGCCTCTCTTGTTGCGGAGCACGGGCTCTAGGCACACAGGCTTCAGTAGTTGTGGCTCGCGGGCTTAGCTGCTCCATGGCATGTGGGATCTTCCCGGGCCAGGGCTCGAACCCGTGTCCCCTGCATTGGCAGGTAGATTCTTAAACACTGCATCACCAGGGAAGTCCCACAATGATATATTTTTATGTTCACATTTATATTTTATAAATTTCCCATGAGTCAGTAAGAGAAAACCGACACACTGGAGAAATGTCTCCACATTCACTTAAAAACAAAACAACAAAACCCCAGCTATTTTTCAGAAGAGAAGGCACAAGGGGTTTAAACATTAGGGAAGACGTTCTGCTTCATTTAAATCAGAGAAAGGCAAATTAAAAAATGCAAGGTAGCTTTCAATCCTTAAAATGATCAAAACGATAACAGAGGGCGCTGTCACGAGGGACGTGTGGGCACAGCCTCTGGGAGTCGCCTGGAGGTTCCGACTACAGCGACCTGCCACACACTCCGTGCCTGTGGCCGTCGCTCTCCAAGGGCTCTAAAGCCCTGGTCCCCTCGGGGGCGGCAGAGCCCGCGGCACAGACTGTCCCCAAGATGCCAGCCTGCCCTCCCGAAGCCCTTCTGCGGGGGCGAGGCCAGGAGGACCACTGAGCCACACACCTGAGCTCATCGCTCAGCCACCACGGCTCCTGGGGGCCACTCTGTCCAGGGCACGGCCCCGCTGGCCGACTGCGCCAGGCCTGGTGTTGACTGTGGAGGAGCTGGCGTGGGGCTGCGGGTCCTCTCCTCCTTGGCCAGCAACATGTCGGACTCTTCCATCTGGCTTGTCCACAGCAACCCCACATGCTGGTGCGGCCCAGGGGCCGTTGGCCCTCACACTCTACCTGGGTCCCGCCCACTCATTTCCGCCCTCCCGCGGGGGCCAGGTCCTCCCTCAGGAGCCAGCAACACCTCCACTGGGGGGCCCATCAACGTCCCCGGTGACTCACCAGTTTCCTTTCCACCCCCCAAACCAAAGCTGCCCCCTTTTCCAGCTTGGAAACCCCCTCCCCCTCCCCCTCTGCCCACCACTGGCCCCTCTGCAGGCCTCTCGAGTGCGCCTGCTCTTGGCCACTGTCCGTGGGGGCCCTGCCTCAACCACTTCATCATTCATTCCAATACTGGCACCCAAATGCAGTGTGATATCCTAGAACAGAGAGCAGAAACTAGGGGGAAACCGGGTAAAATCCAAACAAAGCCTCAAGTGAAGCTGGTGGTAACGCGCCAGCGCTAACTTCTTAGTTCTGACAGACAGCTACAGCTACGTAAGACACGAGGGTCTTCCTGGTGACGCCGTGGTTAAGAATCCGCCTGCCAATGCAGCGGACACGGGTTTGAGCCCTGGTCCAGGAAGATCCCACACGCCGCGGAGCAACTAAGCCCGTGCGCCACAACTACTGAGCCTGCGCTCTAGAGCCCGCGAGCCACAACTACTGAAGCCCGCATGCCTAGAGCCCGTGCTCCGCAACAAGAGAAGCCACCCAATGAGAAGCCTGCGCACCGCAACTAAGAGTAGGCCCCGCTCGCCACAACTAGAGAAAGCCCACGTGCAGCAACAGAGACCCAGCGCAGCCAAAAATAAATAAATAAATATTTTAAATAACTAACTAACCAAATAAATAAATAAATGGCACTTACCAAAATGATATTAAAAAAAGACAAGATACTAGCAGTGCAGGAGCCTGGGTGAAGGGTGCGCGGACCCTTCTCTGCACTATCTGCAACTTTTCGGTAAGTCTACACGATCACAAAGAAGATGCTTATCACACGATAAATGACGAGCACTCTGTGCCGGGGCCCATGCAGAGAACAAGCCGCCCCCTCCCAGTCAAGGTGCCCGATGGACTCCTTCTGAGGGCATCAGAGGCCACTGCGAGACCAGGGCCCTGCAGCAACAGAAGCTGATCCCAAGGGTGAGACCTGTCGTCTGAAAAGGACAATTAGATGGGCAAGCCTCGGGCGAGACAGCCCAGAGAAAAGGCGAGAAAATGCCAAGTAAATACAGATGGAAAAGGTTAAGAGCTCAAGATGCAATGGGGAATGTTATACACACAAAGGCACACCAATACATTGAAAACCTCGATAAAACAGATCAATTTCTGGGGGAAAATAAGTCAAAACTGGCAAAATAAGAAATAGAAGGGACTGCCACTTCCTGGAAGACGAAGGAGACATATTTGTCCCTACTCCTCCACTAAGCACCACCAAAACCCTGACAACCGCAGGAAGACCATAAAAGGTGGAGAGGAGGCAGGCCACCAGGGACCTGGGGACCCAAGAAGTGACGCGGTGGTGGCTCTTGGGACTTCCTGTTGCCTCGTCATCCTGACCTGGAGCAGAAGAAGTTGACAACTCGGAAGTGTCAGTGGGTGCGGATAAGGGGTGGCTCCCTCGCACCCGGGCCAGCAAAGGCTGAGTGGCGAGCCTTGACCCTGGCATCCCTCCCTGCCCTGCTAGGATGGTGCCGGAGGAGGCTGAGTGGGAAGCGAGTACTGCCATCCACCCAGGACCACCAGGGAGACCCCTCCGCAGGGGTCAGTGAAGGCCGAGTGGGGGAACCAGGATTTCTACCTGCACGCCCCCTGCCCGCCTCCTGGAGTGGACTCAGGGGAAACCTGCTGAAACAGAAGGTTTAAATAAGATCCAGACTCTCATAACAGCCCAAACATCCAGGTTTCAATAGGAAACGACTCATCACACCAAGAGCAGCTGGCAGGGAACCACGTGTACACGGAGGAATAGCTGTAAAGTTGTATGTGGATTTTCAACTGCGCCGGGGGGCGGAGGGTGTTGGTGCCCCTGACTGCCCCCCGCCGTGCTGTTCAAGGGTCAACTGTATAGTGCAGAGACTGAATCCGTAATCAAAAGCCTCCCCACAAGGAAAAGCCCAAGACCAGATGGTTTCAACAGGTGAACTCTACTAAACATGTATAGAAGAACTGATACCTATTCTTCTTAGATTCTTCCAAAAAACTGAAGAGGCAAGAATACTTCCTAACTTACAACAGTCAAAACAATCTATGAGGCTAGTCTTACCTTGATTCCAAGACCAGACAAAGACACTACAAGAAAAGGAAACTACAGATCAATATTACTTAGGAATACAGATGTGAATCCTCAACAAAATACTATAAAACTGAACTAGTGGCATATTAGAAGGATTATACCTCGTGATCCAGTGGGATTTAGTCTCGGAATGCAAAGATGGTCCAACATCCAAAAATCAATCAATATAATTGTGACTGATCAATGTGATCAATATGTTTATTGACCAGCTTAATAGAATGAAGGGAAAAACCCCACATGATCATCTCAATTGACACAAAAAAGATTTGACAGGACTCAACACATTTTCATAATAAAAACACCAAATAAACTAGGACTGGAAGAGAATAACCTCAACATAATAAAGGCCACGTACGACAAGCCCTTAGCTAACAGCATACTCAACAGTGAAAGACTGAAAGCTAGGATAGCCCCGTTGTTCACTTTTATTCAACGTACTACTAGAAGCTCTAGCCGGAGCAATTCGGCAAAAAAAAGGAAGGAAGAAAAGAAGGGAGGGAGGGAGGGAGGGAGGGGGGGAGGGAGAGAGAAAAGACTAAAAGGCATCCAAATCAAAAAGGAAGAAAATTATCTCTGTTAGCAGATGACATGATCTTGTATGTAGAAAACCCTAAAGAATCCACAAAAAAATTGTTAGAGTTAATAAGTGAATTCAGCAAAATTTTAGGATATAAAATGAACACACAAAAATCAACTGCAGGGGCTTCCCTGGTGGCGCAGTGGTTGAGAGTCCGCCTGCCGATGCAGGGGACACGGGTTCGTGCCCCGGTCCAGGTGGATCCCACGTGCAGTGGAGCAGCTGGGCCCGTGACCCATGGCCGCTGGGCCTGCGTGTCCGGAGCCTGTGCTCTGCGGCGGGAGGGGCCAGAGCAGTGAGGGGCTCGCGTACGGCAAAAAAAAAAAAAAAAAAAAAATCAATTGCATTACTATACATTTATAATGAATGATCTAAAAAGGAAATTAAAAAACAATCCCATTTAAATAACATCAAAAAGTATAAAACACTCAGGATTTATTTATTTACTTATTTAGTTATGGATGGCTGCACTGGGTCTTCGTTGCTGCGCGCGGGCTTTCTCTAGTTGCAGCGAGTGGGGGCTACTCTTCATTGCGGTGCGGGGGTTTCTCACCGCGGTGGCAGAGAGCGGGCTCTAGGCGCTCGGGCTTCAGTAGTTGTGGCACGTGGGCTCAGTAGTTGTGGCTCGTGGGCTCTAGAGCGCAGGCTCAGTACTTGTGGATCACGGGCTTAGTTGCTCTGCGGCATGTGGGATATTCCCGGACCAGGGCTCGAACCCGTGTCCCCTGCATTGGCAGGCGGATTCCTAATCACTGTGCCACCAGGGAAGCCCAACACTCAGGAGTAAGTAAATTTAACCAAGGAGGCAAAAGACTTATACACTGCAAACTACATAATACTGCTGAAAGAAATTAATGAAAGTCTAAATAAATGAAAACACATCATGCATTCATATACTGGAAGACCTAGTATTGTTAAGATGACAATACTACCGAAAGTGATATACAGAGCTAATGCAATCCCTATTAAAATCCAAAAGGCCTTGTAAAAAAAAAAAAAAACAGAAATAGAAAAACCCATCCAAAAATTTACATGGAATCTCAAGGAACCCCAAATAGCCAAAACAACCTTGGCAAAGAAGAACAAAGTTTGAAGGATGCATATTTCCTGATTTCAAAACTTATTATAAAGCTATAGTAATCAAAACACAAACATATAGACCTATGTAGTAGAAAAGAGAAGCCAGAAATAAACCATCCCAAGTATGGTCAATAAATTTTCAACAATGGTGTCAAGATCATTCAATGGGGAAAGGACAGTCTTTTCAACAAGCAGTGCTGGGACTTCCCTGGTGGCGCAGTGGATAAGACTCCGTGCTCCCAATGCAGGGGGCCTGGGTTCGATCCCTGGTCAGGGAACTAGATCCCACATGCATGCCACAACTAAGAGTTCGCATGCCACAACTAAGGAGCCCGCACACCACAACTAAGGAGCCCTGGTGCCGCAACTAAGGAGCTCGGCTGCTGCAACTAAGATCCGGTGCAACCAAATAAATAAATATTTTTTAAAAAGTGGTGCTGGGAAAACTGGATATCCATTTGCAAAAGAATGAAGTTGGGTCCTTATTTAATACCATATGCAAAAATTAACTCAAAATGGACCACAGACCTAAACTTTAGAGCTAAAACTATAAAACTCTTATAAGGAAACACAAGGGAAAAGCTTCATGACATTGGACTTGACAAAAATAAGTTAGATATCACACCAAAAGCACAGGCAATAGAAAAACAAATAAATAAATTGCACTTAAACAAAATGAAAAACTTCCGTGCATCAAAGTACACTACCAAGAGAGTGAAAAGACAACGCACAGAAGAGAAATATGCAAATCATATCTCCAATAAGGGGTTAGTATTCAGAATATATAAAGAACTCCTATAACTCAACAACAACAAAAAACTCCCAAACAACCCAATTCAAACATGGGCAGAAGGGACTTCCCTGGTGGTCCAGTGGTTAAGACTCCATGCTTCCAATGCAGGGGGTGCGGGCTTGATCCCTGGTCGGGGAACTAAGATCCCACGTGCCACGGGGCACAGCCAAAAAAAAAAAAAAAAAAAAAGGAAAAAAGGCAAGGACTTGAAGAGCAATTTCTCCAAAGAAGATAGACCAGTGACCAAGAAGCATGTGAAAATATGTTCAACATCATTAATCTCTAAGGCACTGTGAACTGAAACCACAGTCAGATGCCACACGCTGGATGGCTATTAACCAATGAGGAAGGTAAGTCACGGGTGAGGATGTGGAGGAAGCGAAACCCTCGGGCGCTGCTGGTGGGGACGCGAACAGTGCAGTCATTACGGAAAAGTCCAGTGGTCCCTCAAAGAGCTAAATACAGGATTATCGTATAATCGGCAATTCCACTCCTGGTGCCTCTTTACCCAAAGGAAGTGACAGGAGTAACCTGAAGAGCCACTCGTACGTTGATGGTCACAGCATGCAAAAGGTACAACCCCCGTGTCCATCCCCAGAGGAGGGGACAGACGAGTGTGGTCTGGACGCACAATGGGCCGTCGCTCAGCCACAAAAGGGGTGAACCCTGAACGCGTGGTGCTCAGCGGGAGAAACCTGACATGAATGGACAAATACTGTAAGATTCCACTTATGTTAAATATCTAGAAGAGGCAGATTCATGGAGACGAAATGTAGATCTGTGGTTGCCAGGAGTTGGAGAGAGAGGGGGGACAGGGAGTCACTGCCGACTCTTTACAGAGATTCTGTTTGGGGTGATGGAAAAGTTTTGGAAATAGACAGTGGTGGTGTTGTACAGTATTATAAATGTAATTAATGCCACTGAACTGTATACTCAACAAGGGCAAATTTTATGTTATATTTAGTTTACTACAGTTACAAAATTAAAAATGTAATACACCAAAAACCACTGTCCTGTGCACTTAAACGGGTGACAGGGCTGGCAGGTGCTGGCAAGGAGGTGACAAAATGAGACCCTCACTCATTCCTGGCGGGAGCTGGACCGGTGCAGGCGGCTATCCCTGCAGGCTGTGTCCACACTGAGACCCGCAGACGCTCACAGCAGGCTCACTCCAACAGCCCCACTGGCCACAGCCCAAGTGCCCATCCCCCGACGAGCGGAGAAACAGAAAGCGGTCTCTGCACACAGTGGAGGGCCGCTCGTGTGCTGCTCGAGACCACAGCACGACGATCCTCAGAAACACGTTCGCGGCAGAAGCCAGACGCCGAAGCCTGCATGGTAGGACTCCCTCGCGTGCGCTGCCCACAAAAGACTGGTTCACGCAGACGGAGGTACGTTAGTGTGTCCTGGGGGTGGGGGGGGGGGGGCAGCAGAGACAGGACCGACCACAGAAAGGGTTGAGGGAATGTCCTGGGGTGACGGAAACGCTCCAGCACCGGGGGGTGGTGATGGCTGCACAACTTCGTAAACTTACTAAAACCTACTGAATCGTACACCTGCCCAACAGATGAACGGGGCGATATGTAAACCGTACCTCAATAAAGCTGGCTTTAAAACGTGGCACCACAAATCAGAGAGGAAAGAACGGACAGCTTAGCACGTATCTGCGGGGAAAGGCTCACTACGTGGAAGAAACGAAGCGAGGTCGCACCTCACACCACAGGCTGGGTAACAGGGACACCGGAGCCTCCCTGACACCCCAGGGCCTGCTCAAAGGGCTGTGAAGCACTGCACTAATGTATGTACGTATGTACGTATTTACTTACTTACTTATTTATTTATTTATGGCTGCATTGGGTCTTTGTTGCTCCGAGTGGGCTTTCTCTAGTTGCAGTGAGCGGGGGCTACCCCTCGTTGCGGTGCGCGTGCTTCCCACTGCGGTGGCCTCCCTTACTGCGGAGCACAGGCCCTAGGTGCGCGGACTTCAGTAGTTGCGGCACGGGGGCTCAGTAGTTGTGGCTCGCAGGCTCTAGAGCGCAGGCTCAGTAGTTGTGGCACACGGGCTTAGTTGCTCTGCGGCAGGTGGGATCTTCCCGGACCAGGGTTTGAACCCGTGTCCCCTGCACTGGCAGGCAGACTCTCAACCACTGCGCCACCAGGGAAGCCCCCTGCACTAACGTCTTAATCTTCACAAGCTTCCTACGTGGTAAGTACTACCGTTATCCCAATTTTACAGAAAGGAAACCGAGGCCCAGAGGGTGAACAACTTGTGCAGGGCCACGGCCGCGAGTGGACTGGGGTCTGAGCCCCAACCGGAGCCTCACCTCCACCCCGCCTCACTGCAGCTCGTAAAGCCAAACTGGAGAAGGTACAGGAGGGGCGCGTGGCCTTGAGTGGGGGCAGATCCTGGAACCAGACCCACATGGAGAAAAATGGAAGGACGCTCCCATAAAAACAGGAAGGATTTCAGCCTGAGAAAGGGTACCCGGGGCAAGTTATCAGGCGGTGACAAGGAGACGCTGTCTGTGACTCCAAAGACTGATATGCCAGGACAAAGAGCCTCCGAAGGGCAGGAGGAAGCAGGGGACAGGGGCGGAGGGGCCTCTCCAGCAGGCAGAGCGCCCCTGGAAGCCCGGACCCTGACACACGCAGGGGCAGGGTGAGAAGGAGGTCGAGGAGAGTATGTGAGGGAGCACAAGGGCCGGGACGCAGCCGGGCGGGGGCTGTCGGTACAGAGGTGGCCGCGAATGAGACTGCGCGTGAGCTGCAGCAGGAGGCGCGGGAGACACGCGACACCCCAGCTGCAGTGAGCACCCTGACCACAAGCTGTGAACACAAGGAAGAGGAGCCAGGGTGCCGGGAGGGATGGCCGTTCCAGGGCGGGGTGCGTGTCCTGCAGCGCCAGAAGGCACCCTGGGGACCACGTGAGCAACTGGACAGCGACAGTGAGGTCCCGGTGGGAGTCGCGGAGTCTGCACTGCTACCCACTCCCGGTGGGTGCAGGCAGGGAAGGGGCACTCTCCCTCTGAGGGCAGCGCTGGTGACGGTGCTCCGAGTGCGGTGGACAGAGCAGCAGGGCTGTTAGCGCCGCGCCTCACAGTGGCGTCCCCCACAGCACACGCATTAACAGCTGCTCCACGGACCCGACAGCAAGGGACCAAGGCGACCCCACCGCCAGCGCCAGGAGTGACGGGACTCGGGGCTGCGCAGAAAGCTCTGTGGCGGTGACCCTGTGACATGTGGCCATTGGACCACCCGAAGTGACAGGCGTCCTACAGGAGGACGCCGTGTCCCCAAGTGTCCTGAGTCCAGAGGGACAAAGTGAGGAGACACGAGGGGCTGACCTCTGAGCCTCAGGCCCAGGAGCAGCACCCGGCACCCGGAAGGGGAAGGGGCAGAGACCTACTCCGGACCTAAATTATTCACAAGAAAAGGGAACGCGCCTCTTTAACAAGCCAGCGCTTTATGAAGCAAGGTTAACAATTCCACTCGATTCGGTGGAATATTATAAACTCTCTGGGGCCCATCTGAGGACTTCCACTTCAGGAGCAAGGTGACGACTCAGCACTTTTTATATTATTTAGAATAAAATTAACCCTCGCCGGCCCAGGCTGCTGCTTCTGCTCCCGCGGATCCGGCCTGCTCAGCGCTTTTCCCACCTATAATTACAAGCTGCTATCCATCACGGGGCAGCCTCGCAGCCCGAAAGGGACGCAGTAAGCACTTCCACTAATAGAGGCAGACCTTAAAGACCGCTTTGATATTTTCATTTAAATGGAATCTCTAACAATAATCATCCCCAGCCTCTGGGGGTCCTGCCCCACCCCCCACCTGGGCTGCTCTGGAGCTGCCTGCTGGGCCCCGCCTCCAGGAAGGGCCGCCCTCAGGGTCACCACTGGCTCTGCTTGGGGCCCAGGGTCTGCGGAGCCGGCCCAGCCCTTAGGCTTGGGGCAGGAGGAAAAGGATTCGGGGAAGGGCTCCACCGACTGCAGAGAGCCGGGCACAGGAAGGGAGGGGTGCGGTGCGCAACGCGGGGGCCGGGGCCGGGGAGCTGGCCCCGCACTGACACGCGATCCCCATGCCCAGGGCCCAGGCCTGGTCCCCCACGGCAGACCACGGGTCCCCGAGGCAGGGCGGTCACTCACAAGTGTGTGGGGAAAGGGTGGCAGCGGGCCTTGCTGCAGCCCCTAGGCCAGTGAGGAGGCTCCCTCTCGGGGCACCGGGACCGAGGAGGCCTCTCCGGGGTCCCCCACGGCCCGTGCAGCCTCCCCCCAGCCCCGCAGGCCCGTGGGGGCGGGCCCTCCCGGAAGGAGCTGCGGCGCCGAGGGCTGCTCAGCTGCTGGGGGCTTTCCCACAACGGCAGCCCCGGTGCTGTGCTGGGCTGAGCCCACAGGTGAGCGTGACGGGCGAGGACACACCCGCGAGCCCCTCCCACCACCCACGCCCCTCACCTTCGCACCCAGTGGGCAGTAGCCTTTGAGGAAGTCGGTGCAGACCTCCGCCTTGCGGGACACGTAGACGTGACTGTAGGGACAGTTGCTGTTGCTGCAGATCCCTTTCAGGAAGTAGGAGCACACAGGCATCTGGGGGGGTGGAAAGGCAGTGAGGCTGAGGGCAGGCCACTTCCCCCGAGCCCCCCTCCTCACCCCACTTCACAGGCAGGAACGCCAGGATCCCAGGGCCCCACCCAGGGCTCCACCGCCAGGCATGAGCCACACACTGACTGTGGAAATAAACACAGCGCTGGCCAGCAGGAGGGGCCGCCCACCCTGAAGTCAGACCCTCAGCCTCCCCAGAAGGTGTGGTCGCCCGGGCAGAGCTCGTCTGCCCTCACACGGTCCAGATGAGGATACTGAGACGGGGGACCCAGCCCAGCAGGCTGGCTCAGGCCCTGATGTGCTGTCACCTGAGTCCATCACCTGCCCCGAGCCTGCCTGGTTTCCAGGGTGTAGGGCTGGGGTGGCATGGGCCAGGAGGAGGTTGGTCTAGAAGAGCAGGGCTAGGGGGTAGGAGGGAGGCGGTGCATGGGGGCTCTAGGTGGGGTGTCAGCCCATAGGGCCTGAAATCCAGCAGAGTTTCCAGCTGCCTGATGCGTGGACACCTGGCAGCGTCCGTGAACTGGAGACCTGACTTGGCCTGGTGAAGCCTGGCCACGGGGCTCTGCTGAGCACTGAACGCAGGCGGGCACTGTGGAGGACTGGTGCAGGGGGCAGGCTCCCAGCACCCTGGCCCGTCGGCAGGTGGGTCCAGGGGAGACCTGGTGGGGGACACAGGGTGGGCAGCCCCCCTTCTCCCCCCGTGGGGGGACTGAGGCCTGAGGGCCAGCAGACAGCGGGAGGGGAGGGTGTGTGCCTCTGAAGTCGCCCAGGCTGACTCCTCGGTTGGGGCCCCTGGGGTGAGCCCTGCCCCTCCAGCGGACCAGCCTCCTGGCGGGATGGAACCTTGCCAGGAGCTCACACGGCTGTCACCCTGTAGGTCTCACACCTTCCACAGGCCTGATACCTCTCGGGGGCCTCCTCCCTCCGCTGTCAGACCTGCCTGCCCTGCCCACGTGGTCCCCGGGCACCCCCCACTGCTGGCCTCTCCCGGCCGGACTCCTCACTGCACCCCACTGGACTCCCGCCTGCCTGCAGAGGACACACAGGAGCTTCAAAAAGCCACTTTTCTGGGGAGAGGTGTGGGGTCGGGGGCAGCTGAATACAACTACAGCTGAGGAGGGAAGGAGAGAAAGCAGAGAAACAAAGGGTGATTTAGCGAGGAGACTATTTTTAATTGTCTTTTAACTGCAGCGCAGAAGGGAGCGGGGAGCGGCGGCCGCAGGCAGTGCTGCGGCTGCGGACAATTCCCTTAATGTGCGTTTTGATACAGGACCCAAATTAGCGCTAATAAAAAGGGGTAATAAAGCCAACTCTTGCACCAAACGGAACTCCTCTAGCTGTCAGCATCAAGAGGAAACTGCGTTCTCATTTCAATTAACCTTGTTTGCACCCAGCACGTCCACACAAATAACAATAACATTAATTCAGGGCGCTGGTGCGGGGCTTCTGCGTTAGACAGCTCAGAGCCTGCACCAGCTTTGGAGCCGGAGCTAATGAACCCGAAACTCGACGTGAATTTCCAAATTGCTCACAGCAGAGTTTCGAAGCTCTACTAGGGAGAAAAATGCTGATTCTTTTCAAGTTCCTCAAGGGGAAAAGCTGCAGCAGCAGCAGCGCCTCCGCCGGATCCCGCCTCCTCTGACCCGCTGCAGCCCCCGCTCCGCGCGGTGGGCGGCCCTCCGGCCAGCACTGACCCCTGACCTCAGAGCTCCCCGCACTGTGCGCCCCCCTCCGCCACGGCCCGGCCCTACACCTAGGGGCCACCGGGCACGTGGCGGGACGGAGGGGCAGAGCCTCCAGGTCCCACCCCCGGCCCCACGGGCGCAGGGGACAGGGGAAAACTCACCTTCTCCTTGGAGACGTGGTGGGAGAAGGGGCAGGTCCCGTCCGTCTTCTTGCACGTGCCCCGAACAAACCTAGGCAAACAGGGAGGGTCTGAGGGGCGAGGAGCCCGGGGAAGCCCCCACCCCACCCGCAGGGAGGCCCCAGTGGGCGCACCTGGTGCACACGGCCACCTTCTCGGGGTCGTGGATGTAGGGGCAGTGCTCGCCGCGGTTGCACCTGCCGAAGCGGTTGTAGTACATGCAGTACTCCTCCTTCCTCCGCCGCCGCCTCTGCCGCGCCTGCCGCACGATGGCCAGGCTGCGCTGCACGGCCCGGCTGGGGAGGGGGCAGACGTCCGTGAGCCCCGGGAGGACGGGGAGCACCCCCGCCCCCAACCCCAAGGGACGTACCTGGCCAGGGAGCGGCTGCAGCTGCTGGCAGGGTCCAAGCGGCCTGTGGTGGAGAGAGGCCGGGTCACTCCAGGCCCACCGCGCCGGCTCTGCCCTCTCCCTGCTCACCTGCCTGGCACCGGCCCCCTGGGATGCCCCACCCTCAGCTCAGGCACTGCCACCCCTCCAGGAAACCGCTTGCCCTCCTGGGCCCCTGCCAGGCCCCCTCCCAGCCCTGTGCAGGGGAGAGGCCGAGGCGAGACAGCAGAAGCGGACGGGGACGAAGGCTCAGGGACCAGGTCTGGTGGCACAGCTCCTCGAGGCCACCCTGGTTGCCGGCCAGTGGTCTTTGTTTTTTTAATTAATTAATTAATTAATTAATTTTTGGCTGCGTTGGGTCTTCATTGCTATGCATGGGCTTTCTCTAGTTGCGGCGAGCGGGGGCTACTCTTCGTAGCGGTGCGCGGGCTTCTCACTGCGGTGGCTTCTCTTGTTGCGGAGCACGAGCTCTAGGCACGCGGGCTTCAGTAGTTGCGGCACGCGGGCTCAGTAGCTGTGGCTCACGGGCTCTAGAGCGCAGGCTCAGCAGTTGTGGTGCACGGGCTTAGCTGCTCCGTGGCATGTGGGATCTTCCCGGACCAGGGTTCGAACCTGTGTCCCCTGCGTTGGCAGGAGGATTCTTAACCTCTGCAACACCCGGGAAGTCCTTGGCCCGTAGTCTTGCCTCAAGGCAAGTGGTCCCAGGAACAGTGGGTGGTGGGGCTTCCCCGCCACCTCCCTCTGCCTGGAGGAGAACCCAGGGACGCGTGACCTGAGTGGGGTCTGGGAATGCCACCTGGTTCTGCAGTAGCTAAGAATAGCTTATTTAAAGCGTCGTAAGATAAAAACAAAAAAGATGTGTATGGCCACAAATCCTGAAGTCCTCACTCCCAGGCCCTGAGGAAGCCATGTGCCGACGGCGGCCTGTGTCGTGTGGCTGGAGGCCCTGGCGGGTACCCGCTCCTCACAGTTTCGGAGGCACCGTGTAAGACACTCCTCAAAACCCCAAGGGCACAGACCAAGCAAGGCCTCTCTGAGGTCACCGATTGTGGCCTGAAGGGGAGTTGCTCACAGAGTGGTCAGTGGCGACAGGAAGGGAACAGGTGGACGCGCAGCCAGGGCAGCTGGGGTTTGGGTGGGGCTGGGCCCTGGGGGCAGGGGATGCGGGGCAGGCGGGTGGCACTGTCTTCTGCAGTGTGAGCTCACCCTACAGAAGGGGCATCCGGGCTAATACACGGCTCCCGCCTGCCTTTTTGATGCCAGGTCACTCCCCAGGACCAAGGCGGGCCGGGCAGGGTGAGAGCTGCTCAGGATGGCCACAGTTCCTCAGCACACACATGACCCTTCCCAGACCAGATCCGGTTTCCCACAGGCAGCTGCTGAAATGGATCCGGCAGCAGGAGGCACGAGTGACATCACTCAGAAATTCTAGGGACCTGAGGCGATGACAAAGCATCCCAGGTTTAAAAAGGGACGCCCCCAAGCTGCCTGGCCCTGAGCCCCCCCCCCACCGGAGCCGGAGCCGCGTGGGAGGCCTGGGCAGGCGGCCCTCCTGTCACCTGTAGGGCCCTCTCCCTGGCTCGCCCCAGGGCGTCCTTTCCCAGGGCCCGCTCAGCTTGGTCTCCCGAGCTCCACACCCAGTCCCACCAGTGTTCTGACACTTCACTCGGCCTGTCCAAACCCAAACCCCTTTGCGCCCCACAGGCCGGACCCTGAGACGCCCTCCTCCGCAGCCCACCCTCTGCTAAGCCCTGCCGCTCCCTGGACGCTCTGTGAGCCCGTCCTGGGCCAGTGCCCTCTGGCCAGTGTCCGCCCGCCTCTGAGCCTCGGTCTCCTCAAGTTAAAAAAGGCGGCTCCAGGGCTGTGCCGCGAGACCCCCGCGGGAGGGAAGTGCTCTGCACGGCGGCCCAGGCGGCTGCGTTACTGTGTGTGAATGGGGGAAGGGAACGCGATGACACAGAAGGGAGAGAGGGGGCTCAGAGCGTGAGGGCTGGCGGGGAGGGGGTCTTAGGACGGCTCCAGGCCATACTGGAGTCTGGTTTCCAGGCCGGGGACACCCATCCTCGGGGTGGCAGTGGAGGCCAGTCCAGATGGCACGCAGTGGCCCTCCGCCTGCCAGCCTGAGGGTGACAGTGCAATCTGATCACTGTCGGTGAGCGCGGCTTCCGGGGCAGTCGCCCAGGCCGCCAGTGACGCCGTGGCGCCATCTGCTCCCGCCAGGGGCCACTGGCGTCATGCGCCTGCCTGTCAGACCCGCCCGCAGGCCTGGCCTCTGGTCGGGGCGGCAGGGCGGGGGGGGGGGGGGGCAGGGGGGGTGCAGGCAGGTTTACTCCTCTGTCCACTTCTGCTCTTACAAACATGCCAGTGCAGGGCCCCGCAGGAGTTTTACAAGCACAGGCGGCGCCTCTCCAAGTACTCTGCAGCGCTAAAACAGGCACATGAAGTAGCTGTTCGAAAAGCGGTGTGGAGGCGCTGAAAGGTTCAGCGGAAAACCCTTGGCCACCGCAGAGCAGGAGGCACTGAGCCTTCTGGAGAGCTTGCACTTCCCAGGGGTCTTCCCAAAACAGACTCAGGCGGTGAGGCAGCCCCCGCCCAGGCAGTGACTCAGACCGCCCCCACCCCCACCCCGCCCCGCACTACCTGCCCAGGGCACGTGGTGGCAGGTCAGCAGCAGGGAAACTGCCCACCACAGCCTCCGTCTGCCCCGGTCTGGGGCCTGGGGCTCAGAAGAAGCCTGGGAGCCAGGCCTGCAGCCCAGGCTGAGCAAGGCGGCTCTGGCAGGGGGACTCGTGGCTTCTGCTCCACCGCAGGGCCCTGCTGGCTCTTGGGGCCGAGGCACAGGCCAGGCCCAGTGGAGCCCCATCAGAGCCCCCGCCTGGGAGGACCCCCGCCAGGTTCCAGGCCAAAGCATGTGGGGGGGTGGGTCCCAGGGTTGGGCCCTCTGGGTGGGCAGACCTTAGACCTGGGAGGAAGTGCTTGGCCCCAGGGTTCCAGGGAAGCAAGGTGTGCCTGCTAGAAGGCCCTGCCCCTGGGGCTCCGGAGCTGGGCAGGGCAAGGCTCTCCCCAACGAAGCCTGGGATGGATCAGGCACCCCAACCAGGGGCTGATGTTGTCCCAGAGAGGCCGGCAGCCAGGAGGAGGGGGGGGAGCCCCCGCCCCCTCCCAAGGAGGCCTGCACTTTCTCGCTGGAGTCAAAGTTCTGTCGACTCCGGAGGAGAAAATTTATTTCTTTAATTATCATTCACCTAAGTGGGCTACTGGTCCACAGGCATTCCCACAGCTGGGAGCAATCCACCTTCCTTATAGCCAAGAATCGGCCACCCGTATGGGGGTCCAGGCAGCTGGTGCTGTGTTGGGCCGGCCTCATGCCCCCAGGACAGGCTGCCCTGTGGTCTGTGCTCCAAACCCCACCTCCCTGCCCCGACCCTGAGGCGGGAGGGCTGAGCCCCAGGGCTGCCCCTTGGCAGCCAGCAGGCTAGTCAGCAGGGTATGGGCAGCTGTGGCCTGCAGGGGCGGGTCAGCAGGGAGGAGCCCCCCCCACCCCTTCCTCACCTAATCGCCCAGAGGCTGGAGGGCTGGGGGGAGACGGGTGGGGAAGGCCAGGGCGCTACCCTGCAGCTGTCCTGTCCCTGCTGCTCTGTCTGAGCGGGGAGGTGGGATTCTGCGGAGCTCAGCACTTGGAGGGCAGCGGGCTCAGCGTGGCATCCTCCCCGGGGAGAAGTGTCGCAGCCCCCTCCCCGGCCAGCTGCCAGCTCAGGCGGCAGGGCCGTGCCCCACAGTCCCTAACGCCGGCCCCTCCCACCTGCTCTGACCGCACCCCGGGGCAGCAGCCGGCTCAGACCCGGGGCCCAGCGCCCAGCAGGCGGCTCGAACGTGGGGCCCCGCGATGCCTGTGGGCAGGCTGAGTCCAAACCCGCTTCTTCCTCTCAGCCTCCAGGCGCCTCTCCTCCGCCTGGATGCAGGCGTGAGGGATGCGAGGGGACGCAAGGAGCCCAGGTGGCGGGTGCAGCCCCGTCCCACAGGCCCACCGGCCCATTTCGGATCAGGCTCACGTGCAGCCCAGGGTCCCGGCGAGGGCCAGGACAGCCCCAAACCACAACCTGTCCAGCCCAAGGGAGGACAGCAGGGAGCGGAGCGGGGGTCCTGCCTGCTGGGCCGGTCGTGAGGGTGGGGTGGGGGGGCTCGGGCATAGCTGGGGCCAGAGGTCGGGCCCACGGAGAGGCTTGGTCCCTCGGGCTGCCGGATGGCCACTCCGCCGAGCGGCCGCTGCAAGCCCTGTGCGTTTCTCTGGATGTCTGGGCACCCACGGCCCTGTCCAGCCCGCCAGCAGGCCTGGCTGCGGCAGCCCTGGGAGGGGCCTGGCTCAGGGGAAGCAGCAGGCTGGAAGCGGCCATGGACAGAGGAGGTCTGAGGTCCCTGCCCTCTGAGATGCCCACAGCTGCGTGTGGGCCCCACAGACTACGAGCACACGTGCTACGGGCCCGCTAGGCAATCCGGGTGGGACAGCAGATCTACCCGCCTTGCCTCAGGGCATCCCCTGACCCAAGGCGGCAGCCCCTCGGGGCTGAGTCTCACCAAGGCCCCTGAGGAGGCCCAGCCAGGCCTCTGCACCTGCTCCTCCACCACCAAGCTCTCGAGGTCAAGGCAGAGGCCCTGAGAGGTCACACAGCCCAACCCCTCAAGGTAGGAAACTTCCTCCAGGCAGGCGCAGAGCGCCTGTCCTGGGGAGCCCGGGGCACCTGGCCTGGAATTAGGCAGCCAGGCGCCCCAGGCCAACAGACAGAGGCCCTGGGAGAAGAGAGGGAGGGCTTCCAGGAGGGTCACCCACGCCCTGCCTCCTCCCTGGCCTGGGCCTCTTCTCCCTCCTGCCCCTTTGGGCGGGTCGGGCTGGGGGCTGGGGTAGCTGGGCCTGTGCAATCCCCATACCACCTGCAACCTCTCCTCGTTTTTCTCCCTTTTCGACAGCAGAGGAAAAGAGTAAAACTGGACTGAAACCAAACTATTTTTCTAGTTAATGTGCACAATAAGCAAATCCAAAGCATCTCCTTCTCTGCGGCCTGTTTCCCAGGCCGCGGAGGCGCACGTGGTGGTGGCGGCCTCCAGGCACAGCGGGGCGTTGCCAAAGCGATTAGGCACCGCAGCCCCAGGTGTTCACTCGCCCAGGCCGTGTCCACCATACCCGGCTCACCTCCTTTGTCCAGGAGCAAAACACAGAAAATCAGAGGCGGCTTAGCCAAGCAAGAGGCAGGGGCACCCAAGCCGTCCCTGGGGGGCCTCCCCATCGTGGCCGCTGCCAGCCTTGTGAGGGGCAATTGCTGAGGCTCTGCGAGCAGGAGTGAAGTGGCCCTGGGGCTGGGGCACTGTCTGGGAAGCCCTCGCTTGGGCCTGGGCCGGGCCGGCTCCGGGAGAGCCCCAGGCCTGGGGCCTCAGACAGGTGGCCAGCCTGGAGCAACCGGCGCACGCACAGCCCTCACCCGCCAGGAGCCTCACCTGCGCGCAGGAGGGGCCTGCTGCCCCCGTCGCCGCCGGGCCGGCCGTAGGTCTTGGAGAGCTTGTTGGCCGACACCTTGTAGAGGACGCCTCCGATACAACGGTAGCCTTTGTTCCGCCACCGAGGGGAGCCGGGCTGGGCTTTCCCACCCGCTGCAGCAGAACGCAGGCCGTTCAGCACCAAGGACCTGCAAGGACAGGGAACGCCTGTCAGCCCAGCCCCAGGGCCCGCGGTCGCGGAAACCTGTCTCCCGCCCTCCACTGGCACAGGAGGGGGCACCCTCAACCCCACCAACCAGGCTGGGACTGAGCCTCCCCCTCCGACACGCACGCCTCTGCGACACGGCTTCGAGGGGGCTCCTTTGTGCCCTGGGCGCTTGCACTAAGGTGGCCCTGAGGGTCTACTCTAAGGCCTGTGGCCATCACCACTGCCCGGGAACACCTCCTGGGCGCTGCCCCAGTGGTGCCACCCCGGCTTTGGGAAGGCCGTGCTGTGGGGTCAGCAAGCTCCACTGCCCGCCCTCCCTGCCTCTCTTTCCATTGCACGGAGGGCCCTGCATGGAGACTGGGAGGGGACAGGCTCACAGACCCTGCTCCCGCCGGCAAGCTGTGGCAGGGGAAAGACTGAAGTCTCCTCGAGGTCAAAGGCTGGCAGAGGACTGAGCCGCCTGTCCTGGGGTTAGCGGACGCCCAGGCCAGCCCAAGGGCAGACGGGTCTGGATAAGTCCCCCGACAGACACACAGCGCGCAGCGGCCACACACACCCTGACTCAGGTCCCACAGATGGTGGGCCTGCAGCTGCCCTGGTGGACCTGCTCCCCCGAGCTGCCACGAGGGGTCCAAGGCCCTCCCGCTGCCCAGGGCCTCAGGGCTCCAGAAGGACTTGGCCTTGCACCGCCCCCCAACCCCGTGCGTTTCAGCAGGAATCTGTTTATGCAACTTGAGCTTAATTCCCTATGAGCTCAGATTCTGCTAATCACGCTGTCCCCACCCAGTGTACATTCGGGCCCCACTGGCAAACCTGGGCAAGGGAGCACCAGCTGTCGCGTGAGCATCACCTCTACCCGAAGATGGCCCCCAAGCAGCAGGAGGGGCGGCGTGTGAGGAGGGTGGTCCTACTGCAGGCAGTGCCACCAGCAGCAGCCTGGGGCCCAGCAGAGGAGCCAGCTGAAGTCAGGGCCCGTCCTGGGGCACACATGGCACCCTCCCTCTGGGTTCTCCAAAGTGCTCCCGCTGAGGCCCCTTCCCCTGGGAGCATATGAACCCCAACTCCACCTGGGCAGCAGCACACCCTTTCCTGGCTCCCTAGGGCCAGGGAGAGGGCCCAGACCTGGGTCTGAAGTGCAGACGGGATGCGGCAGGCCTCCGGGCCCACCTCTTGGCCCCCATCTCTCCATCTGCGAGTTGGGGGTCATTCTCACCAGCCGAGTGAGCCGGGTGCTGGGGACCTGAAGCAGCACCATGAGGCGGGAAGCTGAGGAGGCCCGCCAGAAAGCGCACAACCCCGTTTCCCCTAATTAAAACTTAAGTTCACAGAGACCGATCTTGGAGCGAAGGACTCCTGCCAAGGGTCCTCGGCAGCCCGGCTCACGCTGGCCGTGCCGACAGGCTCCAGCTGCCCTCTCACGGGGCACGTGGGCATCCTCTGGGGGAGGAGCCAGACCTCCAGGCTCTCCCGGACCTTGGGACTGCAGATCTACCCGCCTTGGCCTCAGGGCATCTGCATGTCCAGCGGGCACCTGCCCTGTCCCCTGGGCTCACACCAAGGCCAGGTGGAGGTGTGAGGAGGGGGCAGGGCTGGGTGGGGTCTCCTCCCCTCACTGCAGAGCGCTGTCAGTCTTGGGAGCCCGGGGCCCTCTGCAGGAGCTGTGGCTGCTGCCCGAAAGGCACAGCTTGGCCTGAGCCCTGATCTCCAAGGTTGAGAGCAGAGCCCAGGCTGGTGGTCACCACAGCTCACTTAGCCCGAGGCTGAGAGGCCCCCGACAGCCCCGGCCCCCAGCCCCGCACCATCCCGAGCCCTCAGAGGTCTCCCCGCCCACAAACCAGCTGCCCTTTCATCTGCCAGCCCCGGGCGAGGCGCAGCGTCGGGGCCCCCCACTCCGCAGCCCCCATCTGTGCACCCAGGGTCGCCCCCCAGCGCGCCGGCTGCCCGTGGCACTCAGGCCCTCACCGTGGGGCGGCTGCTCAGGGACAGTCCCCAGCCTCCCGCACAGGCTGTGCATCGCCATCGTGTGACTGCGCTTGCCAGGAACAAAGACGCGCTCAGCCGCCCCTCCCATTACCAGGGGCACCCCCTCTCCCACCTGCCTCTCCCTCCGCCCAGGGCGCTGGCCCCCATCAAACGTGAGAGACGGTGGGGAGGAAGGGAGTCAGGCCCTTCAAGAGGTGAGGAAGCTCCCCACCGGTGGGCATGCGCTCCTGGCTGAGGCTGGACAGGGACAGACCACCGCCCCCAGAGGCAGCCACGCAGGCGACGCCGTGGGCCGTGGGATTCAAGCGGCACGTGGCAGCCCAAGGAAGAGGAGGCCCCGCCCAGGCAGGACCCAGCAGGGTGGAGGCCGGCAGGTCCTGGGGCCAGAAGGAACTGGAAGCTTCAGGGCAGAGCGTGTGCCGGACCCCTCAGGCGGCCCCCCCCCCCAGGGCCTGCATCCCACAGCTCTGCACACAGAGAAGCCTCAGTCTGGGGCTGTTGTTGGCCACCCCCCACCCCCAGGAGAAATGGCCCCGTTAATCACTGCCTTCTGCGATTTGCTCTTACTGCTAAAACGCCCGTCTCAGGTGACATTTCTTTCTCGGGACAATGTTGATTATTCTTATGGATGAACACGACCAACCGATCCATCGCCTTTCCGACCCGAAAAGCCATGCCCCTGGGCTCTGGTGCAGTGGTGGGGCAACTGCGGGCCTCCGGGAGGAGCGGAGGCGCAGCAGGCCTCCTGCTCCGAGGCCCCGGCTCTGTGCTCACAGTCTGTGCTCACACCTGGGCCCGAGGACCCCGCGTGCCTGGGTGCAGGGCTGCAGCACGAGAACAGCCCTGGAGCCACAGCTCCCTGGGGCACCCCAGGAGCCTGGGAGCCAAGCTGGGAGAAGCTGCACTCCCAGATGGTGCCCTGGGGCTGCCTGGGGGAGGTGGATGCACCCAAAGAACTCGGGGAGGGCTGGCGAGGGCTGGGGAGGGCCCCCAGCCCGTGGAAACCGGCCCGGCCTGCAGTCTCGCAGAGCCGCCTCTGCCCCTCCCTCTCCCGCTGGTCCCGGGGACTTTGGACCTGTGGCCTGGCAGATGCTGGGCAGGCGGGAACTGGAACAGTGGGCTGGGCCCCACCCCCCGCCGCCCCAAACACCTTGTAGCCTTTCATTGCCGTGGGTGTCACAGCACTCCAGTAAATTGTTACCCTAATGGAGAGGACAGCCTTTGGAAACGAACTGTATTGAGACGAGGGGATAAAATTAATGAGATAATAGCAGGGCCAAGGACCCAGAGAACGCGCCTGCCCTCGCAGCAAGGGCCTGTAATTCCTTTTCTACAACAGGAGCCTCAGATCTAAAGGCTGCTCCCATCCGTCCGGCAGGCCCATGCCGCCAGGAAATTTCATTAAGGCTGGAAAATAGGAAAGGTATTAAGCGAGGATAATGAAGGCCGGGGAGGGAACCTGCCTTAAGATAGTCCTTTTACTCGCCTTTGTGATGGGAGGCATGAACTTTCCCTTCAAATCCATTTCTAATCCATTTGAAATACTACAGCAAATTATCTTTCCTTCAGCCCGAAAGCGGCCAGCCAATTTACTCCGAATAGCAGTGACAATGCCCCAGGATTTATCACCATAACCTTGACTACTCTGGGGTGAGGGCTGGGCCTCCCCTCGGCCCCCTGGGGGCCACGAAGGACAGGTGGGGGGGAGATAACGTTTTAAATGAAAAGCGGCAGTAATGGGGAGAAAGACACACACGCCACAAAAGTAGGTTTAAAAAGAAAAGCAGCCGTGTGTCCGCTGCCTGGGGAGCAGCTAGAAACTCCTAGGCCCAAGGCCATCCAGGAACTCCAAGGGGCTCTGCCCTCTGAGGCCCCTCTCACCTGCTGTACCCAGGAAGTGAGTAGAAAGTCCCAGGGAAAATGGACCCCGAGAGATGGGGCATCAGGGTCTGGGTAACACAGGAAAGCTCTCCCCAGGGAGCCAGGATGAGCGTGACAAAACCTCTGCTCGGCCTGCGGGGCGCACTGCCGGCACTGGCCGAGTGCCCAGCCTGCCAGGGCTCCCCCACTCCCCAACGGTTTCAAAGGCTGGCCCTGGACACCCAGGCTCCCTGCACGCTCCCTGGCCACTGCCCAAGCAGGTCTGTGCAGCCCCCAACACCATGCGCAGGGCGCCCCTGCTGCGGGTCCGCTTCTCGGGCTGCACGGCTGAGACGGGCCCACCCAGAGCATCCTGGGCTAAGCAGCCTGGCAGCCTGGGGCACAGGTGTGCGTGCACGGAGCGCCAGGCAGACCAGCACCTGAACGCCACGCACCTCACCTGCCCCAGCGCACCCAAGACCCTGGGCCAAGGACAGGCAGCCTGCCAGGCCACGTCACCTTAAGGCCCACAGAGTGGCTCCTCCTAACGGAGGGCATGGTCAGGTGCAGGGAGGCAAGGGGCAGGGAGCCGGCCTGGCCCTGGAGACCCTGGAAGCAGCCCCAGCCTCCAGGACACCCTGGGCAGGGCGAGCCTCACCCTGGAGCTGTGCCCGGGTGCCCAGGCCTCCTCGCCAGGTCCACTGGCCTTTAAACTGACACGGCCTCAGGCCGCCAGCACAGCCCCGCGGGCTCCTCCTCGGCTGTCACTGCTCAGGTGGGATGGCAGGACCACACTGGAGCTGAAGGGGCCCCGCTCCGGCGTACCCACTCCTGAGGGCTCCAGGCCTCTCAGCACCCAGTCCTAAGGCAGCCTGGCACAGGCCCCGTGGACCCAGAGAGGGTGGGACAGAGCCTGCTGGGGACAGGGCCAGGCCCAGGGAGCCCGCGCCTGGACAAGTTGCTGGCGGAACTGGCGGCTATGCTCCAGGAAGGCCCCTCAGACACAGAGCGCTTCGCTGGTACCTTCCTTCCAGTCCCCACAGTCTGCTCCCCTCCTCCGCACGCCCCGCACGCCCCGGGATGGGGACGCAGCCCGGACCTCTGTCACTGGTACCGAGGAAGTGGCCCTCTCGCCCCAGAGGCAGTCTGGGGTCCTGCCCTCATTCACGGCTCCCTGGTGGGGTCCCCATCCCATCAGTTGGTTTGAAAGCTGCACGTCTGCTCGAGCTCCCCGTGCTCCACCTTCCCCCCCTGCAGGCGGGTCTCTCGGGCCCTCAACGGCCACTGCGACCCCCCTTGAGCCAGGCCTGTGCACGTGCCATCCCTGTGCCTGTCACACAGGTCTACCTGGAGACCAGGTCAGACGTCAGGTCCCTGGGAAGCCTCCCCCAAACCCCGACGGCACAGGGCTGTGTCATACCTGGGAGCGGGCACCACGGGGCGGGGGCCATGCCGGTGAGCGGGGGCTCCAGTGACCCGTGCTGGGTGAATGCACACCAGGAGGGAGGCTGGGGGGCCACCCGGGTCCCGCACACCGGGATGCCCTGAGGTGTGAGGGGAGACACACAGACGGGAGACCTCGGTGGGCGGGAGACAGGACACGTGGGGCACTTACACCAGGAGAGGCCCCTGGGCTCAGCTGGAGGGACTGAGGCCGGGGCTGGGCAGTGCAGGGCCAGGAGGCAGGCAGGCTGGCCGGGAGCAGAGAAAACAAGTGGGGAAGCATTTTTCAGGAAGTGGAGCGGCTTCCACGCAGCTCCAGGCAAGCGGGGAGTGCGCCGTCAGCAGAAGGGGCACCCGGGGAGGCGGCTGCGCGGCGAATCCCAAGTAGGTCAGGCTCAGCCGCTGCCGCCACCGTGACGGCTGCAAACTGCTTAAGCGGGCTTTCCACGGAAACGCTGACGGCCTGGCTCCCCGCCACAGGCTGCGCCCTCCCAGCTGAGGCCTCACTCGGGGTCCTGGCCGTCGTGCAGGGCATCCTGTCACGCAGGTGCTGACAGAACGTTCTGGGTTCTGGGGGCGAGGGACAGAGGCCCTCGGGGGCTAGGGTCCAGGAGGGGTGGCAGGGCAGGCTCCCGGGAGCCAGGGACTCAGCGGATGGACAGACGGACGGACGGACGGTGCGGGCCTCAGGATGACTGGGGCCACCTGGCTTCCTGGGACCCTCCTCCCGGCGTGTGACGTGCTCCTCCTGCGTGTGGCCCCGGCCACCCTGGGGCAGGGGTGAGGTGATGGCTCGGCTTCCCAGGACACACCTGCTCGCAGTGGATGCGGGGCTGCGGGGCTACGGGTCCGGGTGGGAGCTGAGGCCTGAGGGCCCTGGTGGGTCGCGACAAGGACAGGACAGCCCTGGAGAGAGCTGGCCGGCCCAGGGCACAGGCTGAGCACTTGAGGGTGGAACTGCGGGGGCGGGGGGTGCAGGCAGGGGGCTGGCTGCCACGGGCCCCCCTGACCCAGCAGGACACCTGGGCGTCGTCTCTGAGGGTGCCTCTCCTTCCCAGGGGGTCCCCGCTAATGAACAGAAATGATTCGGGGCGCCCCTGGCCAGCCGGCATCTGGTGGGCAACACTAATCGTGCTGCCCGCAGTACGAGCGCCGGGGCTGCATGAGGGGGGCTGGGTTGTTTTATGTGCTCACATCTATTCAATTGGTATTTCGATCAATGCGTGCATTACAAGCTTTCCTTTTAAGAGCCTAGTAAACAACAAAATAGAAAGTAAAATTCTCCATAAAATGACACTTTTAAAAATCCATTTCAGCTGAAGCTATTGGTGTTTTGTATGTTAGCTGCAAAAAACAGGTTATTATTGGGCCTTAATGGCCCCACTCCAGAGGGCAGAGTTCAGCTCGCTGGGCTGAGGGGCTGGGGGAGCCCAGGATCAGGCAGCCGAATAGCTGGTGTAGCCCAGGGCGGGACCTCGGTCCTCTGCACCCAAGGGTCGCCTTCCATGCTGGGCTGTCGCCCAGGGCTCCCCTGGCCCCTGACGGCTGGTGAGGGGCAGGGCGGGCCCTTCCTCTGCTCCCTCGGCCCCTCCCATGTCGCTCTCTCTTGCCCACCAACTCCTCCCGCCCCCCCACCCCGGCCCTCACCGGCTCACTGTGCCCGTGAACTCCAGCCCACCCATCCCAGCCCTCTCCCGCAGGGCTGCATCGGCGAGGCGCTCCACGTGGGCAATAGACAAGGGAAGGCGGCTCAGGCAGTAGAGCGCCAGCCCCAGGTTCTCTGGCTCCCTGAGGACACCCCTGAAGGAGCCCTGTGCCAGTCGCCTGGCTCGTCCGGTCTCCGGCCCTTGCACCCGAGGACGCCCCCGGGCAACATCCGCGATGCCCGGGTTTCAGGTCCAGCCCAGCCTCCACGTCCCACCCCGAGCCAAGACCTCAGACTCCGCCCACCAAGCCCCGAGGGCGCTTCCTCAAGCTCCCTCCTCAAAGCTGGGCCAGCGCGTCAGCCCCTGCTGCCCACACACCATCCTCAGAGCAACCCCTCCTCTGTGCCCTGGTGCCCACTGCTCTGACCCCCATCACCAGGGACGCGGGGACCAGCGCCCAGAGAGCCCAGAGAGCGCCCCCACGGAGCCCTGGTAGCGGATGGGCCGAGGCCCCAGTGAAAAGCCAGGCCACCTAACCTCTGGCAGCAGAGGGCTCGCGCTCCTTGGCCAGGCCTCCCATCACCTACCTGCTCGGCAGCCCATCTCGGGGCCTCTGCCCTCACGCTGCCCCGCAGTCCTGCTGGCTGGCGCTCGGCGCGCTCCACCTTACAGCTGGCCCTTCTCGGGACGCGGCTCGCAGCCTCTCACTCGCAGAGCGCCACGCGGCCTACTGCTCAGGGTTAGAGGGCCCTGGCCACCTGCACCCCTCCCCGTCTCTCCAGCTCCCCTCCAGCCCCAGAGCCAGGGCTGCCATCTGCTCGGCAGGCACCTCGCTGCATCCCCGCTGCACCTCTGGCTCTCACACCAGTCGCCCGTGTCCCTCTGGTGACCCCCTAGGACATTCACGCTTGCATGTACGTCACGAAGAGGCCCCAGCACCTGGACGTGGCCGAGCTGAGAGACGCTGGAGGGCAGCCCAAGCGGGAGCGTGTGACACAGTGGGAACACGACCAGACCCCTGAATGCTACAAGCCCCGGCCCTCAGGGACCCGCATGTCACCGCTACGTAAAGAGACTCAGGAAGAGAGGAGTGGGGGGGGGGCAGGTGCCCCTCCCGCACAGTCCCCAGTGGGACGGCTCCTCCGAGAGTCACACGTGAGCACAGCCTGGCTCCCCGGGAAAGGGGGCGGTGGCCGCGCAGACGCGGGATCCAAGCAACTCCAGGGAAAGGCCCACGAGCTCAATAGCAAAAGTTCCTGAGAGGCAGAGGGTGAGCAGGCAGCTACCTGCAAGGTGAACACACGCCCGTCAAAGCCTCCAAGACACCAGCAAGACTGGCTGGGACCACAAAAAAAAGCAAAACAAAACACTAAAGGCGACACCTTGGCAGGTGTGCCCGCAGACAGGCAAAACCCACGCGACACCGTTTCTGCAGCACCGAGACGAGGCAAGCCCTGCACAGAGGGCAGAATGAGAAGCTTAAGTGCAGGTGGGTGGGTTCGGAGGCTGGCTGGCTGCGGAAGGCTGAGAAACTGAGCCAGTGTTGCTACGGTTCACCTGAAGAATACGGAGGCCAGACACACAGTCTCTGGCTCTGCATTTTGGTGGGGGGAGGGGCTCGTCTCAGCAAACGTCTCTGTGAGGAGACAAAAAAACCTTGACCCCCCACCTCAGATGGCGAGTAAAAGTTAACTCACGAAGGGTCGTAGGCTGCATATAAATGCTAAAATAGCCAAGCTTCTAGAAGAAAGCGTGACCTTTCAACTATTCCTCAACACGACACAAAGAGCACTACTCATAAAAGAAGACTGCTAAATTAGACAGCACCGAAAGGCAAGCCCCACGCTGTGAGAAGATATCTGATAGAGAAATGTAGCCACGATATATAAAGAACACTAGCAAATCAATAAAAAAACACACTAATACAAAAGTGGGCAAAAGACTCCATCGGGCACTTCACGAAGGTCTGCCAAAGTGGGAGAAGACGCTGGCACCGTGAGTCATCGGGACGTGAGATGCCACCCTAGCCCCCGTGACCGGAGCACCCTCACACTGTGGCACAAGTGCAGGCTAGGACAGCCGTGCGGGAGACCGGCCTTCCCTGCTACAGCCCAGCATCCATCCACCGCTGAGGCAGCAGTTCCATAGAGAGGAGGGCTCCTTGTCACTCGGCAACATGCCCAACAGGACAGAGAGCAGCAGAGCCTGGAAATAACCCAGACGTCCATCGAGAGCAAACGAGCACAGTGTGGCACACCCTGAGAGGAGTGCGGCACAGTGAGGGAAAAGAAGACGCCTCTGCTGCACACGGCACCACCTCAGCTGGCTCAGGCTGCCGTAAGGCACCACAGACGGGCGGCTAGGTTGGCCCACAGTTCTGGAGGCCGGAAGCCCCAGCTCAAGGCACCAGCAGGGCTGGTTCCTGGTGAGGCCTTTCCTCCTGGCCTGCAGGTGGCGTCTGAGTGCTCAGCTCTGGCGTCTCTTCCTCTGCTTATAAAGACACCAAACCTATCAGATTAGGGCCCCACCCTAAATGACCACATTTAACCTTAACCACCTCTGTAAAGGCCTCGTCTCCAAATATAGCCACACTGGGGTTCAGAGACTCAGCCTGTGAATTTGGATGATTCAGTCCACAACAAACGGTGAGCAAAAGAAGTCACACACAAAACAGTACCTACTATATGAATCCACTGGTATGAAGTTCAAAAGTTTGGAGACAGAGCTAGTCTAGAGGCCAGAGGCCAGAGGAGTGGGACCTATGGGTGGCTGGCTGGGGACGTGACGGGAAGGAGCATGTGGGAGCTCCCGGGGCAGGAGACGGGCATACCCCGACCTGTGCGGTAGGCACGCAAGATGAAAACCCACAGAACTGACCACTGAAAATACAAACCACCACAAATGTTTTGCAAAGGGAAATCAAAGAGAAAGATCTGTCCAGAAGGCCAAGTTCAGGAACAAGATTTGTACATGACAAAAGTGACATTTTTAAATACTGGAAAAAAAGTCTGAATGTCTAGTGGTCCAGAGACAACCAGGTAATAAGCGTTAAGCAAAATTAAATTTGACCTTTAGTCTTACACCATGTCCCCAGTAAAGTCCAGGTAGGTTACAGTTTTAAATGCAAACCTTGAAAACACAGCACTAGAAGAAAATAACTGAACTCATGTAATCTTGGGATGAGGAAGGCTGTTCTAAGCAAATCGATATACTAAGTCTTAACAGACTGACAGTTTTAAGAACACAGAAAAGTAAAAAGTTTGTTAAAAATCCAAAAGGGTGCCCCCCACCCCGAATACTTAGAGAGTCTTGAAAACCTGTAAGAAACAGGCCAGAGACAAATGAACAGTACACATAAAGAATGCTGAACTTGACAAAGAGTATGAATAAAACTGAAATTAAAAGAGTTCCCTGGTGGTCTAGCAGTTAGGATTTCACGCTTTCGCTGCTGTGGCCCGGGTTCAATCCCTGGTCGGGGAACTGAGATTCCCACAAGCCACGTGGTGTGGGGGGAAAAAAAAAAACTGAAATGAAAACTGGACAGCATTCTCCTCCAGTAAATTGTCGAAAAGTTTCTGGCAGTGGCAGTTAACGCCAAGAAGGACACGAGAAGATGCAAACCAGCACGGCAGGAGGTGCCCCCCTGGCTCTCCCTAAAGCCCAGAACCAGGGCGGTCCCTCCTGGGTGGACTGACCTCAGTGAGGTGGACAAAAGAGGCACAACTTCAACAGCCGGGTCAGGCTGTAGCCACCTACGCGGCAAGCCAAATGTTGCCTCGGGAACACATCCGGGCTGCAGACACCACGGGGCAGAGCCATCTGTGGGAGGGAGGAGGTGGCGGCAGTGCGGTCCCATCGGCGCTGGGTCTCACACGGCAGAGACCTTGCTAGCACCTGCTGGTGGAGGATGGTCCAGGTGGAAAGCGCTCAGCCAGGGCCCGGCCCCAAGGAGGCCCTAGGGGTGGGGTGGGGGGAGCCCTGGAGGGCAGAGCGGCCAAGCCCACCCTCCTTCCCAGGGCCAGACACCGGAGCCCAGCAAGGCGGGGCGGGACAGGTGGCCTGGCCACGCCCACATGCAAGCCCCGAGCTGGGCATACCCACCTGGGCCCCTACCGGGCAGGTGGGCAGGGCAGGGCGGACTGGGAGGGGCCTGGCGCACCCCCTCTGCCCTGCCCCACCCCCAGAGGATCCCCCTTGCCAAGGGGACAGAGCCTGGGCCATAATTCATGCTCCCCCCGCCTATGCTTTATGGCCTTCTTAATTCGGCTCCTGCTACTATTAATGTAGTTAATGCTGAGATTATATCTATTTTCTGGCGTCAGACGGTGATTTATTCAAGCCATTTTTCCGGTGGAGGCTCCCACGCTGTTAAATCAAGCGCCTTGCCAATTAAGTGCTGACTTGGGAAGTGGACGCAATCTTAACAGACATCTAACCGCAAATTAAACCGGGGCTCCTTACTCTGGGGAGTGGGTGGGGCAGCCACAGAAACCTTGCTGACTTCGGAGAAAGTCCGAGGAAAATAAACCGGCTCTGCGCCCGCCTGCTGCTCTGGCTCCAGGAGATGGGAGTGAGGGCCCAGAGCCAGGCTCAGCCGGAGCTGGGCTCAGGGTCCTGCCTGGCCGCGGTGACTGCCCCGCAGAAGGGGTGGCCGGGGCAAGGGCAGCCGTCAGCGGGCCTGCCCCAACTCACAGAGGTCTTTGCAACCGCAGCCCCTCCAACTTGGGACAAATGTTTAAAAGGAGACACCCCACGATTCCTCCACTGTCCACCAGTTCGCACGTGCAGTGGCTGGAGAGGCCCTCTGACAGCCTTAGCAGGGTGCCAGGGGGGAGAAGATGTGACGTGGACGCCCCAGCAGTGGGTGGACGACATTCTGGCTCAGCAACCCCGGTCCTGGTTGGA
The DNA here is from genome assembly GCF_964374135.1 of Grampus griseus. Lineage (NCBI taxonomy): Eukaryota > Metazoa > Chordata > Mammalia > Artiodactyla > Delphinidae > Grampus > Grampus griseus. The sequence continues at coordinate 1,102,156 of NC_139011.1, read as the reverse complement.
GCCCTCAATGGCCAGGGGTGGAAGAGGGGCGAACCGAAGGCCCACCTCTGAGGACCCACATGGCGACATGCTGGGGGTGGGGGGGGGGCTAAGTGCCGAGCCATGGCAGGGGGAGGACATGCCCACCCAACCCCCCAAGGGCCCAGCAGCTACTTGGGTGCCCCTGTGCCCTTTGGGAGCCCCCTGCCCAGAGAAGCTGAGGGTGACGCGGAGCAGGGCTGATGCCACAGGGTGGGGCATGGGGAGGAGGTGGTGGCCAGGCTGCCTGAGGCCCACCAGGGGCCTGAGCGGGCACCTGCTTGTGGGAGCCCTTTGGGCACGGTCCCCAGCAAGGGGAGCCCCCCGGACCCCACAGCCAACGCAGGGAGCCCATTTCCCTGAGCTACCCAGACCCCTAGAACAACGCCTCCCCCCAACCCATCTCCAGAGGCCCTGGCTCGGCCCCGAGGGGAATCGTGCCGTGGGGTAAGCTCAGGCAGGAGGCTGGACGTACGCAAAGAGTTAAATACGGTATTGATATTTGAACGATGCTTTACTACCGCCTCTAAGCCAGGATAAAAGTGGCATTTCAAACGGCGTTTGACTGTGGAAGGCACCCAGGAAGCACTGGTGGACAAGGACGCTTTCTGTCTCCCCGTCGGGGGCAGTCCTTTCAGCTGCCCCTGCTCCTCATCCCCCGGGACACCGACACAGACGCACGAGGGCCCACAGTGCAAGGTGTGGCCAGGGCCTGGGCACCCCCGAGGGCCACCTCCCACAGGGCCCCACGGGGAGGGACCTCACGGGACCTGCCCAGCTTCCTTCCAACAGTCCCGCTGCCTTCGGAACAAAGCTTCCCCCGGGGCGAACGGCAGGGATGCTCTCTCTAGGTTTATCCTGAAACACCCAACCTGGCCTGTCCCACTCTTCCTCTGTGAGTCGCTGTACTGTCACCAAGCGCACGGGGAGGCCACACCGTGGCCTGTGCTCTGGCCGTGGCAGTGGCAGTGTCGCACGGGGCCCTGCAGGGTGCTGTCCCGTCAGCGCTGGCCCACAAGGAGCCAGGCCCGGGCGAGGCTCCTGCCTGCCTGACCCTTTTCCACGCCGGTCTGGAGGCTGCTGGGCAGGGCTTGGCCACACAAGCCAGCTCCCGTAGGGCAAAGAAGCCCCCTGCACGTCTCATGATCAAGACGCAGTGCGCTACGGCAGGCGAAGCAGGCCCGGCCACAGGCAGCAGAGATGGAGGGTGGCCTGGGAGAGCCCTTCCCCGAGGGGCAGCTACAGCGAGGCGCGGAGGCTGGGGGGTGGCGCTGGGCCACGGGGTGGCGCCGGGCGCGGGCGTTCTAGAGTAAGAGCGCTTCACAGCCTGCCACCGCCGGGGCCCCGGCCACTCGGCACGCCCGCCCTCCTCACCTCCCTGTCCCCGGCACCACGCGCACGCCTGAGGCGCCAGGGAGCGGCGTCCCACACTGCAAGAGGAAGGGCACGGGGTAGTGGGAGCAGGACAGAAGGGAGACACGCGCACGTCCGTCCATGGAGAGAAAGACACCAATGTGTGGAGGCAGCGACAAAAAAGCAGGGCCAAGGGATGAAGCAAGAGGGCTGAAGGCTCGAGGGCCCACGAGTCACACACAGACGAGGCACCAGCAGGGCTGGGGCTGGCCAGACGACAGAGGCCGTCCCAGGAGGGACCTGCGGCAGAGCGCCCTGGCCTGCTCAGCGGGCCGCTGTGCCCTGCACCCCGGCCTTGGCCCCAGCCCTGTGCGGCAGCTCCTGCCTACCAGCATGGCCCTCAGGGACACTGACCCAGGGGTGCACCCTGGGCCAGCGAGCTCCGGGCCAGCTCACCACGGGCCCGGAGAGGGAGGGACCATGGCCACGGAACAGCAGCCCCTGGCCTGAGACAGAGCAAACGGGGGCTCCAGTGTAGGCCGCCAGCCTCCGCTCCCACGCCGCCTGCAGATGGAACACAGGTGCCACCTGTCAATGTGGTCTCGCCACAAACACTCCGGCTACAGTGCCTGTGACCCTGGGCCCACGACAGTGGTCCCCATGGCCAGGGAAGAAGTGGTGGCACAGAGCTGCGTTGGGCGGCAACTGTCACGGGGGGCTGTGTGGCCACTGGGGAGGACGGGCCAGAGGCTCGGACTGATGGGGAAGAGGCACGTGAGCCCCACCCGGCCCCACCCCACACCAAGTACCCGCACACCCCATGTCAATGCCCCCGCAGTGCCAGCACAGACAGCCGAGGAGGAGCATGGCTCTGCCTCGCCCCTGCCTGGGAGCACACGGGCCGCGTGGCACTGGGGTGGCCCGGCCGAGCACAGCCTCCCCTCGCTCAGGGCTCCAGACCCTTAGTGCTGACTCCCTGCAGCGCTGGCCATGTCCCCCGACATCACGGGTCCGTCCTAGAGCTGCCCACACGGGGCAGGACGGGGACTGAGAGAACGAACAGACCCTGGACCCAGAGGGACAGGCTGGCCTGGTGCTCGGCTCCTAAGGGCAGGGGGTTCCACGTGCCAGCCCACACCGGTGGCGGTGCTTGACAGAGAGCACAGAAGAGAAGGAAGGCAGCAGGGCCACCTCGGCCTGTGCACCAGCTGGGCCCTGGCATCCAGGGCCCTCTCCTCAGGGTCCTGCATCCCAGGCCAGGCCCTGTCAGCGAGGGGCTGAGCTCTAACGTGGCCAAGAAAGGCCCCACTTCTGGACCAGGTTCCGGAGGGAGAGCGGGTAGTCCTCAACGTCCCAGCCTCAGTGCCGACAGGGGACAGCTGTGCCCTGGCAAGGCTGGTCTCCTCCCTCACCTCCCCGAAACCATCAAGGGGGTGAGGGGTCAAGGCCCCACATCGTCGCCCGAGCCCCAGGCCCTCCCCAAACCCACCGGGGAGCGCAGGCAGGCATTCAGGCCTCAGGGCTGCTGACAGCTGAAAGGCCTGCTAGACTCAGGCAGAGAGAGAAATAAATAAGCAAGACGCGCTTTGAACGGACTTCCAAATTAAGAGTTGCATCCTTGCTGTCAGGCCCCTGCCAGCAGTTTCCGCGGCACCTCCCGTGCAGAAACGCACCTCAGCCCATTTATTAGAATGATGAGGGCAAAGGGACCTACAACTGCACTCCTTCCTTAATGAGCAGCCGAAGGGATCGGTAAGCATAATTTCAGAGGCCAGTAATATTTTATATAATCGCAGAGTGGTTTAAATTGAAAACCCCCAACTGAATCAATATTTACTGCATTGAAACGAAATGAATAGTAATAAGTCACTAAGCTCTCTGTCCTGTTTCATAAAATAAAAAATTATAAAAATGAGCCCAGGCGCAGGGAGGCCATCACATTAACTTTTACAGCACTTGGGGAGCCGTAACTGCCTGTTCTCATAAAATAAAATTCTAAAAAACCTGCCAGAGGAGACCTGCTTCAGCACCACGTGGGGAAGCAGGCGGGGGCGGGGGGCAGGAGGGGAGGGGGCAGGGTCACCCCAGGTCCCTCCCTGACCCCTACTGGCGCCCACCAATTCCCTTAAAGAGGTCCCACCCTAATCTCTCCAAAGCTCAGCACCAAGAGCTGGGTCACACCTCCCTGTCACCCTCAGGCCAAACTTCCTGCTCTGATTTCTTTTCTCATAATCCTTTTTCTTTTTTAATAAATAAATTTATTTATTTTTGGCTCTGTTGGGTCTTCGTTGCTGTCCGTGGGCTTTTCTCTAGTTGCGACGAGCGAGGCGCTACTCTTCGTTGCGGTGCGTGGGCTTCTCATTGCGGTGGCTTCTCTTGTTCCGGAGCACGGGCTCCAGGCACGCGGGCTTCAGCAGTTGTGGCACGTGGGCTCAGCAGTTGTGACGCACGGGCTTAGTTGCTCTGCGGCATGTGGGATCTTCCTGGACCAGGGCTCGAACCCAGGTCCCCTGCATCGGCAGGCAGATTCTCAGCCACCGCGCCCCCCTGAGGGAAGTCCTTCCTGCTCTGATTTCTTTACCTGTTTCTTCCAATCCCACCCTGAGGGATGCCCTTGGCTGCTCCTGGGGCACAGGCAAGGCTGTCCTCTGACCACTCCCAGGCCCGGGGCTGGTAAGGGGTGTATGTGAGTGAGGGTGGAGGACAGGGTCCAGCACAGAGCAGCAGCCTGCGCTCCCCGTGGGCCTGGAGAGGTTGAGAAAGGCCAGGCTTCCCCTCTGGGGCTCCAGGTCCCCCAGGAGACCCAGGCCTGCAGGGTTCCCTTGGGGGCTGGGGAGGCGATGCTGGCAGAGAGCAGAGCCAGGTGAGAGCCTCCGGGGGGAAGAGTCCTTGACCTCACACTCTGAATGCGGGGCGGAGGATGGCGGCACAGCAGCCACGGGGCACAAGCCCCCCAGAGGGCCGAGAGCCCCCGTGGACCCACCACCAGACTCCTGGGCAGGAAACAAGGCGCTCATTCAAGCTGAGGCTGACTTGGCCAGGAAAGGCGCGGACACAGAGCCTTGCACAAGTGGACCACTCCCGCAGCTCAGGAGCAGGAGACAAACCAGCAATTAAAAACGGGCAAAAGATGTGAGCACAAAAGAAGACACAAAAGAACACAAGAACAATCCCGTGCCTGAGCGGTCAACATGACTGGTAATCAGGGAAATGCAAATTAAACCACGACGAGATGCGATGGGAACTGGAACAGTAAGGGGGCGCTGCTCCGGGAGGGGACCCGGGTCTACACAAAGAGCCCTGCGAGAGCGGGGAGCCGCCCGCCCTCGAGAGCAGGGCAGTCAGTAATCGCTGGGGGTGGCTGCAGGCGGAAGTGCCGAGTGTGCACCTCCCCTGCGGCGTCTAGAACCAGCCAAAAGGACCACAATGAAAGCGGCCAGAAGAGGGCTCCTCGGGGGAGTCACGAGGGCACAGGGGGAGGCGGCCTGAAGCAGCAGCAGCAGCAGCATGGAGACAGCTGTGCGCACAGGTGCGCGGACTCTGACCCAGGAAGGCCTGCAAGGAGGACGCACCCCGCTGCCCGGACCCGCTCGACATGCTCCCGTCACCCCTTGGCACTGTTGACGAGACCCTCGGCAGTGCGGCTGCGAGCGGCCAGGAGCCACTGTGCTGCCAGGAGCCAGGGTCCGCAAAGACGCGGCTGGTTCCGGGCTGGAAGAGGGCAAGTCCCAGGTGAGCCTGGAAGCTTCCACTGGGCAGGTGAGCGAGGCTCGGTGAGTGACGGTGCCGCGTGGAAAGGAGACAGGACCAGCCCAGAGGGGGCCTCCGTGGGCCAGCACCATGGCCGACGAAGGGTCGAGTGAATCACATCAACAGATTATAGCCTGAAAAGTAAGAATCGGGAGTCCACACCATTATAATTAAATGGATATACGAGGCAACAGGAGATGAGGGACAGCAGTTCCTTACAGGAACCCGACCAACCGATATGCAAGGAACGAGGGGCTGGAAATCACTAAGGGTCTAGGAGGAGCGGGTGAGGCCCAGCAAGGAACAGGACGCCCACACAGGCTCGACGCCACGATCACCTAGAGGGGCCCACAGCGCTCCTGCCCAAACGGCGAAGCTGAGTCTCGTCACAGCCGAGGAGACCTCTGCTGCCCTGGTCAAGGGCACCGAGGCTGCAATGTCCTCACAAATGGTCTGTGCAGAGAGTGGAAACAATACAGCAGAGGCGGCAAGGTACAAATAACCGGTGGATTCAAGGGAAGAATACACAGCAGTTCCGCGTACTACTTTTGCAACTTTTCTATAAGTTCAGAAGCATGTGAAATAAAGTTACCCCCCAAAATTAAACGCAAGACACTGATTAGGAGGGACCAGGAGTGAGCCAGCAGCGCACGGCGACAGCCCCCGTCCCCGCCCTGCCCACTGGCCCAGGCCCGCCCTGGCTCCTCCATGCATCCCTCCCACACGACAGCCCCCGGCTCACAGCTCTCCTGGGGCTGAGGGGTGGTCAGCAGCAACAGGGCGCTGCCCCCAATGTGCTGACATAGAAGTGGCCCACTCAGGCCACAAGCCACAGAGCAGGGCTACAGCCCAGTGGCAACCATCTGCAGGGCCAGGCAGAGAGAGTGGTGGTCAGTGGGCAGCAGGGCCCTGGGCTGCAGCTTCCAAGCAGGCAGGGGCCTGACACAGGACAGGCCCTCTACGGACACTTGGGGAGCGAGTGGACTGGCTCCTCTTCCGCAGGCCCAGGGGCAGCTGGGAGCCACTAGCCACCCGCCTGGGGACTCCGCCTGTTCTGCTCCACCAGGCCTGCGCTGCAACACACAGGGACCAGGCAAAGAAAATGCTCAGGTGCCACCCAACTGAAAGCCACAACCCCAACAACCCCAAGCTCCAGCCCGGATGGAAGGCCCTTCTCCCGGAGGGGACAGCCCCGTCAGGGCAGAGACCAGGCTCCACAGAACGTGTTGGGGGACCCCTCCTGTCCCACTCCTCCACTCTCACTGCCCCCAACCCCGGGCACAAGCCAGGTGGGGGCGGGCGGCGGGGAAACCCCGCCTCTGACACGAAACCAGGACAGTCCTGACTGCCCGCTGCCGACGGATCAGGCGGGGCCCGAAGCGGTCATCCGGGACCCTCAGCCCAGGGGGCGTTCCGGTGAGACCAGGGGAACGTTCTCCTCGCTTGAGACGGGCACTTTCTGCTGTAAAAGAACCAGTCCAGAGCTCTGCTACCCATTCGCCAAAACCCCTTCAGCCCCTTCACAGGCAGCCGGAGCGGCGCTCGGCCCGGCAGCCTCCTCGGCTGTCAGTACAAGCTGCCCACGGGCAGAGCTGTCGTGGGGCAGCTAGAGGCACAGGGCTGGACGGAGCCAGGCGCGGCGTGCAGCTCCCCAGCCTCCACATCAGAGGCAGGCGAGCACCCCCAGGACCATGCAAGCCAGGTCAAGGTCAAGGTCGGCCACGGTGTGTGCCCAGGGCCTGCACACAGCAGTCACAGCCTGGGAAGAGGGGCCACCAGGAGGAAGGGTCGCAGCCCCCACCGACATCTCCCCAGCCCCTGCGGGTCCAGCAGCAGGGCCCAGGTCCCACCTTCCACACCAGCCTCCGCTGCCCTCTGAGCAGACATCCCGGGCTCCTTCCCAGCCCCCCGGGAAAGGCCCTCACAATGTGGCCCACACGGACCTCGCTGGCCCCAGCCCCAGAGGAGCCTTCTCTGGGCTCCTTGGTGGTCCGTCCACCCTGGGTGAGTCTCAGCGCTTCCCAGCACTCGCCACCCCGTGAAAGTATTCGCTTCATCCTCTGCTTGCTTCCTGACCCTCTGCCCATTGGGAGGCGAGTGCTGCGGGCAGAGAACTCGCCCGCACAGGACGGCTGCCCACAGGGATCTGCAGGGGAGCCCCGTTGCCCAGCACTGGGCACCCTACTAGCTCCGTCACAGGGTTGCGGCCTGGGCTGAGCTGGGAGGGGTCTCTGCACACCATCAGGCTGGGGCCTCGCCAGAGAGACAGCGGGACCCCGGACTCTGGCCATGGTGGAGGCGACTGGAAGGGAACACTGCTTTCCCAGAAGGGTTCTCCCCGGGGTCCCTCTAACTGCCACACCCTTCAGGGCAGGGCAGAAGGCTGTGGGGACCCCAGTTCCACTGGGCTGCACAGGACACTCCCTTCTCTGACTGAAGCCTGTATTCCCCCCTTCAATTCCTATGTTGAAGCCCTAAACCCAGTGAGATGCTGTTTCGAGGTGGGGCCTTTGGGAGGTGATGAAGGTGAGATAAGGTCGTCAGGGTGGGGCCCTGTGATGGGATTAGTGTCCTCATTAAGACCCCCGAGCCTTCTGCTCTCCCTCCACACATGAGGACACAGCGAGCAGGTGGCTGTCTGCAACCTGGAGGATAAATGGGCCCGGCCAGCACCCTGACCTCAGACGTGCAGCCTCCAGACTGTGAGGAACACACACCTGTGGTATAAGCCGCCCCGTGTGAGGCGTTTCGTTACGGCAGCCCGAGCTGCCCAACACCCCGATAACCAGAGGTGAGAAGGAGGCCAAGCAGGGCCAAGGCTGGCCTCCTGCTCTCCAGGGAGTCGGCAAGGGTAGGTGTGAAGGGAGGACGTGGAGCCGAGGCCACCCCACAGGGACACTGCCCATCCTCGCCCCGAATTCCTCTTTAATAATGACTCGTGGGCTTCCCTGGTGGCGCAGTGGTTGAGGGTCCGCCTGCCGATGCAGGGTTCATGGCCCGGTCCGGGAAGATCCCACATGCCGCGGAGTGGCTGGGCCCGTGAGCCATGGCCGCTGAGTCTGCGCGTCCGGAGCCTGTGCTCCGCAACGGGAGAGGCCACAACAGCGAGAGGCCCGCGTACCGCAAAAAAAAAAAAAGAAAAGAAAAATCGCAGCCCAAACCTCGTCAAACTGCCCAGAGATTACTTAAGATTTACCGCACAGACACAAAAATAAAATAAAATAAGGCAGCCCAGCGAGCGGCAGCCCCTGTGGCAGCACCATTTGTAGTCGGGATGGAGCAGCCGCCAGACTCATCTGCTTAAGCACAGGGGCTTCTGTTTATTCTGCACTTTCGTGTCAAATGAATTTGGAAAGCAAAAAAGCGACAGGCAGTTTAGGGATAAAAGTCGCATTTCAGCTTCAGTTCAGATTAATGAACTTGTTGGAAGCTGGCGAGGACACAGGCAAATCCACAAATCTTAGAACAAAAAAAATTAACTCCTCGCTTAGTGTGTGCCTCAGCCCCGGGGTGTGCTCGTGGGCCCCCCTGCTGCCCAGGTCCTGGGAGCCAGCTCTGGGCAGCGGCGCTGTGCAGTCCTCGAGCCCCAGCCACGCCTCCTGGGGCCCTGGACCCGGCCTGCCCGGGCCAGCTTCCACGCCCCCTGCACGCAGGCAGCCCCAAAGCCGGAGCCGTGGTGCCGAGGATTCTGCCCCACTCAGGCCACAGTCCTTCCCAGCAGGGGCAGCCACCCCCCACCCTGCGTGCCTCCTGCTCCGGCCTCCACACGCTCCCCTGGCCAGGGCAGCGGCTGCCTCATCCGGCCCATGGCTCTCAATGGGATGGGCAGTGCCCACGGCGTCCAGGAGCTGCTGCCCGGCCGTTTCCCACCTTCCGTCTGCCCCAACGTGGACGAGGGCTGACCGGCCGACAGAACCGACGGGCTAACTGCCCTACTTCCAGCTGACTCTCCTCTCGGGTGTTTCTGGAGTCAGGGCCTCACCACAGAAGCACCAGAACCTCCTCCACCTCCAGACCAGACAGCTGGTGGGGGGAAGGGGACCCCAGGACTCCTGCTGTGAATGTGGGCTACCATGTGGCCCCTCAGCTCCCCACATATTAGGCCAAAACTGACATGGGGCTCAGAGTAGGTTTCTGTCTAAACCGGGAAACAGTGCAAAGCCGCCTTGCGAGGCAGACGTGCAGCCTGCCGCCCAGGACAGCAGTCAGTGGTGGCCACACTGCCACGGTGGCTCAAGTCATGGGGCGGAACACGGGCTTCCGGGAGGGGAGAGGCCAAGGACCCTGCAACCCTCTGCCTCTTCCCAGACACTAGGAGCCAGGCCTGGGGATGCCCACCTCCCGAGCCCCCCCAGAGCAGGGAGCGGGCAGGGAGCCGTGCCGCCCCTGACCCAGGGCCAGCAGGGTGGGGAGGAGAGGAGAACGCTGCAGCGTTCAAAGGCAACGTGCCTCTCCTGAGGCCGCCGGCTCCGCCCCAAGAGTTTGGAAGGCGAGGGGCCCCAACATGAGTGAGGGCCGTGCTGAGAGTGGAGGAGGGGCCTGGGCAGCGCCCTGTTGCATCCCTCTCGGGAGAGGGCTCACAGCAGCCCCGCCACCTCTGAAGTCTTTCTAAAGCCAGGCCCCTCGCGGTGCGGGACTGAGCGTGGCGTCGCACAGGGAGGGCAGGGATTTGCCAAGGCCATGGCCGTCAGGCGCGGGTCTGGGCTGAGCCCAGGGTCACACGCTGTGTGCCGCCTACCGGGGGCTCCCTGGGCTCCCCCAGGCTGGCAGCCCCCGCCACGCACACACAGCTTCCTCTCTGCAGAGACTCACAGTGAGGGGTCTGCAGGGGGGTGGGGTCCAGGGCCACCTCACGCTAACACTGGCACTCAGCTGCTGGGCCACCCGCCTCACCTCCCACCTGTGTCCACCAGCCCCCAACTCTGCCCACTGAGATTTCCAGAACTGCTGGGGCCTGCCTGCCAGCCCGCCCCTCGGAGGTGTCCTCTCTCCATGGGGGACACAGATTGGGAGGCCCAAGAAGAGCCTTTGGTTCCTGGGCTCAGCCCCGCTGCCTGGTGGAACCGCCCTGCTTTCTCATCACTGCAGCAGCCCGTAGCCCACACTGGCCTCAGTCCAGCCACGAGCCCCCCACCCCCCTTCTGCCAGGGAGAGCTGAGGAACCTGCCGCTTACAGGACAGAGGCCAAGGCCATGGCCAAGGCCAGGTGGCCCCAGAACCTCTCTGGGACCTGCTGACCATACACAGGCAGCCCCAGCTCTGATGGAGCTGAAGGAGGAGGGTGGGAGGGCATCAGACTGGCCTCCGGCCCTGGAGACAAGCCCTTCCTGCTGCCTCGACAAGCTGAGCCTGGCGTGTACGGCCGACGGCAAGCTGGGCAGCTGGAGGGTGGCAACTGCTGAGAAGGCAGCCTCACCAGGGCACAGGTGGCCTTGAGCATAGGAAGCCCAGGCCACTGGCAGCCCAACCCACGCTTCCCAGGGCGTCCTGGCCGCTCGGCCCTGCTGCCCCGCAGACCACGTCCAGAGGCCAGGCCCTCAGGGTCCAGGGCTCTGGGTTCAAGGAGCCTCCCAGATGCGTGGCGACGGGTCAGGCAGGCCTGCAGAGAGGCAGGCGGGCGGAGGGAGGCCTCACCGAGCACAGCCCACACATGCCCTCAGTGCACACGTGGCCATCCTGGCGTGGGCTCGGCTGCACCTCCATGCCCAGGGAGGGCACTGGGGCCTGGTGCAGCTGGGAATCTGCCTCAGAGCGCCCAGACACCAAGCACAGGCCAGGGCCGCGGGGCCTGAGCCATCGGGCACTCGGCACGGCCCTTGGCGGGGCTACACACAGCCATCTAGGGGCACGCCCTCCCCATAAGGCCCGGTACCACCTTCGCTGGGAGCTTGAGGCAAGCAGTGGCCGGGCGGGGCTGGCAGCTGGGCTGGGCCTGTCCTGATGGCCCATCCTATCCACCTGACCCGAGTGCGGACCTCACACACCTGTCCATGAGGCAGCCCCCACCTGTCTCCAGAACTGAGGGGAAGGCACACCCCCCGCCCTGCTGCTGACCGGGCTGTTCTCGGCCTGATGGGCTCGACACTCCGGCTGAAAGTAGGAGGCGGCTGCTGCCTCGGGGGCGCCCCCAGCCACCGCCCTCCTCAGGGGCCCTCGACCCCTGAGCCTGGCACCTATTTCTGCTCAGTGGCCACATCAGGGCCTGGCACACTCAACACTGGGCCAGCTGGACCCACACCTGGGCTTCCGTGGCACTCAGAGGCCAGGAAGGAGAGGCCCGCTGGTGCCTCCCTGACGAAGGTCACCCCCGGTCCCCAGCCAGGCCCCCTGGGAGAGGCGGGGCCAGGCCAGGGCTGCCGACGCGGGCAGGAAGGCCGACTGCAGGAGGGGGAGAGAGGAGCAAGAATCAATAAATCTGAACCTCATTCACGAAGATCTGGGGCTCTTATTAAGTAAATTAATTTAAGTTAATTTAGCTCGATCACGACTCCCAATCACAGTGATTTAGTGAGGGGGAAATTGCATTAGGAAAGGCCATGCTCACCAGATAGGAGAATGGAAGAAAATTAGACCCACTTAGCACCGTGAATTAATATGGAAATAGAAGGTGTAAATTTAACCTTATCGAGAGAGTGAAAATTATCTTCATAAATTTGTAGAAATAGCCCCCAAGATGCTTATAAATCTATTTAAAACAAAAATACTACAAAAAGTGCAGTAAAATTAATTTAAAATATACTTCCAGCTACTGCCTCCAGAAAAGTCGGTAGCAGGGCCAAGTTTCGTGTGGCCTGGTGGGAAGGGAGGAGGGCAGTGGCCACCGCTGACCTCCGGGCACACCTACCATGGGCCAGTAGGCCAGCACCTCCTCTCCCATGTCCAGAGAGTGGGGGGCCCGTGGGGGGCTGGCAGGATGGCCCCTGCCCAGGACTATAGCTGCTCTGCCCCGTGGCCCAGCCCTTTGGGGCACAATGGCCCCCTGGCCCCAAGGCCTGAGGCCATGTGCTCTGGAGTGCCCAGCACAGCCAGCTGGAAGCCCACACTGGGCCAAGGGGCTCCCACACCGCTCCCCAGAAGGACAGAGGGAGGGGACCTGCCACTGCCTGATTCCAACCCACCGAGGCTGTCACCCCTTCCCCTGCCTCATTGAAGGAAGGAGCCGCACCCCAACCTCTGCAGCCCTCCTGCTTCTGGGCCCAGGGGACCCAGAAAAGAAGAGGGAGCCGACCGCACCACACATGCCCTCCAGCAGAAGCAGCCTGGAGCGAGGCCACAGCGCTCAGCGTGCAGGCCAGACCCTGGTGTGGGCGGCCGGAGAGGCACACAGCCTCACCCCACCCCCGTAACAACCAGTACAGCGATAGTGAGATGGCCCAGCCTCTCTCACCAGAAGCTTCTCCCTGAGGGACACCCAGGCAGTGCGGCTGCTCCCAGACCACCACCCCACCCCCCGCCCCAAGCTGGCAGCTGGCTGCTAGCGGACGGGGAGCGTGCGTGTCTGCGTGAGTGCACGGCACACACAGGCCGGCCACACGTCTCGTGCAGAAATTGCTAGACAGAAAAATTAGCCCATTCCCCAGCCAACAACTGTAGACCAAGCACTTCTGGGGGTGTGCTCGGTCCTCAGGCCCCGCCCTGCACTTTGGAGCCCAGCAGCCACAGGCCTCCTACCTGGACAGGGAGAGCCGCAGTGCCCGCCAGGAGGGCGGGGCCAGGGGCCCGGGGGCGGGGCTGAGAGGTGAGGCCTGGGTCTTCTTGACGATGCGGTAGCGAGTCTTGATCACTTTGCTGGTGGGAGGGGTCCGCTGGCCGTGCAGGCTGGAGGCTGCAGGGAAACCCAGACACGGGTGGTCAGTGGAGGTCGGTGGGGCCTCCCATCACCCCCTGATCCAACCCCCCGCCCACTCCCAGAGAGCTCAGCAGCCCCGGGCTGCCGGAGCCGGAGGCGGCCAGCGCGGCCTCCAGGAGAGCAAGCGGGGCGGGTGCGGCCAGCTGCAGCAGCTGGCGTGGCAGGCCGGTGCTCCCCGTGGGCAGTGAGGGTCCGCGAGGCTGCGGGCGTGAAGCGCTCGCCGCCCCCTCTGGGAACCCTCCCCGGGTGTCCATGTAGGTTTATGTGCTTAATCACTCCTGTTTTCAGAACACTTTGCAGGGTGATGTACGCCACAGCTTTATTTCTTGCTGAATGTTTCATGCAATTAACAGGGATCTGTTTTGCCCCAGTTCCCTTCCACTTGATAGCCAGCAATTTCCCCATAGCTATGAGGAACGCATCTAATTGCCCGGCTTTCATAATAGACAGCTCTAACTGCCCAGATAATTAAAGCTAACGCAGCATGGGAACACGGGCGCTGCTGCCTCTTGGGACCGACCCAGCACCCCAGCCCCTCAGGCCAGGCTGCTCGGACCCTGGTTCCCAAAGGCGCCTCCCTGTGGCCCCACCTAACCTGCCTGCGCGGAGCCCAGGGCTCTGCTTGGAAGGGGGGCCCCTACCAGCCACCCCAGCAGCAGACAGCTTCTGGGCAGCACAGCCAGGCAGGGGGTGAGGGGCGTGGGGGGAGGGTGAATGGGAAGGGGCAGAGACAAGAAGGCCAGGAAAACACACACGTGCTCTCACCACCAGAGCTTCGGCACAAGGACAGGCCTACGATCCCTGGGCAAGAATTAGCTGACCCTCAGCTGAAGGCCGCCTGGGGTCCAGGGTGGCCCAGGAGAGGGAGCACAGCAGGTGCACAGTGGCACCAGACACGCAGGTTCCCACACTCCTGGCTGCTCAGGGCCAGCCACCCCGCTCTCTGACAGCACAAACCGGTGCTCCACGACCCGAACCTGCTCCCCTGGGCCCCAAGGACATATCCTCCCAGCACCTGCAAACTCCACGAGAAGCGGTGACTGCTCAGTGAACAGTGACAGTAACACTGGGTAGAAGTCACCTTCCAGAGCCCTAAACACAACAGACCACCAGCCCACAGCCAGGCCCTCCCCCAGTCAGCAATCAGCACCTTGGCCCAGATGCCTTCTCTCCAAGGCTCACCCAGCCTGATGGGCGGTGGGGTGCGGGGCCTGCCTGGGAGCAGGCAGGACAAGTCCGCCCCACGGGAGCTACCGCACCTGCACGGCCATCAGGACAGCACTATGCCTCCTTGTCCAGATGCTGGAAGAGCCCCTCCCTCAGGTGTCCCCAAACCCATCCCTGGGGCACTGCAGCCTCTAACAGGGCTCCCGTGCACCCACATGAGAAGGCCAGGACACAGCACAGGCTCAGAGCCCCCCCGAGAGCCCCCAGACCACAGGAGCAGCATGTGCAGGCTCCACGCACCCAGCCGGGGTCGGGGTGGACATGGGGCTGCAAGGCCCAGGGAGTGCTGAGAGCAGAGGACGCCTCTGCCCCCGGGACTGGAGGCAGGGGCCCACAGCGGCTGCCCGCCAGGGGTCCACAGAAGTTCGCGCCAGGCCAGGCCAGCACCCCACAGTCTCCATCTCCGTCTCCGTCTCTCTCTCTCCTTCAAGGGTGGCAGCTCAGGGGGCAGTCAGGGAGAAAGAGGGAAGCTCGGCAGAAGCACCGGGCATCACCCGGGATGCCTGATCCTGCTGAGTGGCCACAGCGAGGGACTCTGGCTCCAGGCAGCCCCCACACATTTGGGATGCACGGGAGAGCCTAGCACACAGGCGGCATCGGTAAATAAATGTTTGTTGAATTGAATTTTCAAGGTCTTACAAGCAAGAAGAGACCAATGAAAATGGCTAACAGCTTGTCCCAGCTAAGCACTCAGGAGCGCAGGAATCCCTCTAAGTCACTGCCAAGCCCCACGCTGACACCACGGCCCCAAACCCACTCCCTGCTCCCACAGCCTCTGCACCTGGACAGCCCACCTGCCTATCCCCTCCGCCGCCGCTGGGGCCACCCGCCCTCGGCCCCCTTCTGAGGCGGAGAGCTCCCACACCAGCCACCACCTGCCAGTCTGGGCTGCAACACGCACCCTAGAGCCCCAGGGCCCTGGCTGTGCAGCTCGGGGGCACCAGTGTGCAGGGTGGGAAGGAGGGCTGGGCTGTGCTGGGGCAGGGCCCCTCCTCAACAACTTTGTTTTCATCCTGAGCGCCGGGAGCCCCAGGCCTGGCCAGCTTCACCCCCCCTCGCCCAGAGGCACAACATCGGCTTCTCCCATCCCCCTCCCTGTTCCACCAGATGCCACCTCCTCCAGGAAGCCCCCAGCCCCCAATGCCCAAGGGACTGGACTCTGCATTCCGCAAAGTTCCTCTTGGGACATACCACCTCTGGGCCTGGCCCTCATTCCTGCTATTAACGGGCATCAGTATTTATAACATTCCTTTGCAATGCAGCCCCACTGTGAAATTTAACTTTTCACTAACTTACTGCATTTTACTTATTAGTACCTGATAACCACTTCTAAGAAAATACAAAGTAATAAAGTAGGCCCCCCTCTTAAAAGGCTAAGTGTCACCTCCCAGACTTCGGCCCCCATCAGACCCCAGCCCCCGCGATCCCGAGTGGCAGAGGGGAGGGCACAGCAGCCCATGCCCCGCCCCCCAGAGTGGGGCTGTGACCCTCACAGCCTGGCCCCGCAGACCCTCCTGGTCTTCCCCATGAGCAGCCTGGCTGTGGGGGTGGAAGCACTCAGGACAGCGGCCCTGCAGAGAACAGGCCAGGGTGCCCACGCTGAGGGCACAGAGAGCTCAGCAGGGCGGACAGATGGCTGGTGTCGCCCCCCATCCTACGGCTGATAGGAGTGAGAGCTCCTCAGACCACGCATGGCACACAGGGACTGGAACCTCGAACCCAGTGCAAAGGCAGAGCGGCAGGCATGGGCGAGCTCCCCGTGGGCAGGGCACCCGGCCTCCCCCCGGCCCTGTGGTGCTGGAGGGTTGCCCCGGCAGCAGCCCCGGCAGGCAGCAGTCTCTCCCCTTCCTCCTGGCAGGCTGAGGGTTTGTGTAGATAATCATGTTATTTAGATAGGATGTTGGTTTAATTCCCTTCATTACAGACTCCCAGGGCTGTAATTTTTTTCTCCGCATGATGTATTCCCCGTGGCACGTTTCACTCAAATCAAACCCTTCGCGCCTTTATTGCCAACGACGCTCGGGCGCTGCGTTATCAGGCTCACACACACGCAGCCCTCTCCGCCCTGCCGTGCAGAGGTCACTTCTAATGACTAATCGATCTCATTAGCTTCCCTAATTAAAAACTTTACTACCGCAATGGAAGACAAACTACAAAAAAACTGCTGGCGTCATATCTGAATGGGATGTGAGCCCATCTATCAGCAGGGCCCGGCTCCTGCATGAGCGAGCTGGGGAGGGAGGCCACCGGCCAAGAGGCGGGGACTGGACCGACAGCAGCAGAGCCCAGGCGGTCTGGCACTCAGGCTGCGGAACTGGGCAGAGCGCCAGCCTTCCCGGGGCCTGTGCAGCTCGCGTGGCCGGTCAGGCGGCGCTGTCTGCAGCAGCCCGGCCTCCAGCTGACCCCGGCCCCGGCCTCAACGAGCCACCACAGATGGCAGAGCCCATCAGACGGAGGTCACTGCTCTCGCTGTGTTTCACCGCGACTAGGGGCGTTGAGAGGGAGTTCAGGTTTTTATGGAACTTCAAAGGGAGAGAACTAGAAGAAGGGGTGCTGCCGATCTCACCACTGCATAATGAGTAAGGAAGAGAGGGAGCCAGGACCCCTCTGAGCAGAGACTGTCTGGGGCCGCCGGCAGGAGAGAGGCAGCTATGGGACAAGCCCCAGGAGCCCAGCTGCCAGCAGCCCCCGCAGCCGCCCAGCTGTCTGTCCAGACACACCGAGATCGATTACCCATCGCCAAGCATCCCCACCCCGTGCCCCAGGGCCCCCTGCTCCTCCCCTCTCCCGGCCTTAATCTCCACCAAGGCGATGGACCAGCCTGTGTCTTCAGAAGCCTTGGTGTTTGGCTTTATGGCTAAGCGTGTGCCCCACAGTCAGCACAGCCACAGTGGGGAGCTGAAGCTCTAGAACTGCTACGGAGGCCTCTAGCTCTTGGCCTCCCCTGGGGGTGGCTGCCCTGAGCCTGTCCTTCTCCTCAGTGCCGTCCAGGACATTTACAAAGGACAGGCGACCCCACGGGCCTCCCGAAGACCACTGCCCCACATGGCTAGAGGGCAAGAACGACCACGTAACCCTGGCTCCCCTCCTGCTGCCCCGTCTCCAGCTACCGCCGCAAAGGCCCTGCCTCCTGATGCTGCGCCAGCTCTCTCACCCCAGCCCTGCACTAGAGGCTTGTGGGCCTGGTCGCAGTCCCCCCGTCCAGTACCAGTCACCGCAGTTTGGGCCCCCCTGAGCACAGAGCCTGAGAGTTTGGGGTACAGACGGTGTATCTGGAAGGCAGCAATTTTGGAAGCAGGCGAGAGGGAGCAGGGAGACAGGAGAGCAAAGTCAGTATAGAGTTGCCACTGCAAGTGTGCGGGGCACGACAGCTCCAGGACCGTGACCGCTGAGAGGCTGCAGGAGGCGTCTGGGATTGTCCATCAGAGCGAGGGAGATGGGACACCTTGCTCCCAGACTCTGCGCCAGCACAGGGACAAGGACAGGCCGGCCGAGGGGGACAGGTGGGTCTGGACAGCGGGCAGGAAATGAGCTCACAGAGCCTGAGCCAGGGAAGGGTCCCCAGAGAGCCAGTGGGAGGGACTGAGCCCAGACGGGCCCCTGGTACCCAGCTCAGAACACATCACACAGCCCTTCCAGGGCTTCACCTTCCCACCCATCTGACAGGGAAGCCGGGCCTGCCGCTGGACTGTGGGGGCCCAGAGGCTCCTGGCCCTCTCGGCAGCAGCAGGCGGGCCTCACACAGGACAGGAAGCCACAGGCAGGAGGCCGACGCGCAGGACCGGCCAAGCGGGGGCCAGGCAGCCTCTCTCCCTCCGTGGCCGAGCCGCCCTCTTGGGCGAGTGGCCACAGGGGAGCCGGCGCACATTTCTGAGAGGCTCCACAGCACCTGCAGGCTCGCTGCCCATCCGAGCTGCGTGCAGAGCCCCGGGCCTGGCAGGATGGCGCTGACCACGACTGGAGCCAGAGCAAAGGCCACGCGAGCGAGACGCTGCATCTCCCGATGAGGGTGCACTGCTACTGGGTGGGGAGACCCTGCCAGACCACACGATGAGGGGCGTCGCCCTCTCTGGACACTGCCCGTCTACCAGGGCATTTCCGAAAGTCAGCCCCATCTGAGCTGTCCCCTCAGTGACACAGTCCTGGAGATAGCAAGGCCACAACAGCATTTGGGGGTGAAAAGCGCCCTGGGGCTGAGGAGGGGCGAGCAGACCCCAGGGGCCACAAGGAGAGGCTCCGCCACCATCAGGAAGCAGCAAGAGGAAGGCCGAGGCAGGCGCTAAGGAGGCCACACAGCCAGAGCAACTGCCAGAATGGTGGTCCCCAGCAGGTGTGTCCAGGAGGTGGGTGGTGGATGGGGACGGCAGCCCCCCCGCGGGCCCCTCACGTCTCGTTGAAGGGCCGGGCCAGGAGCGGAGCCGGGCGAGACACCTGCTGGGAGGACCCTGCCGCTGCCTGCGAAGAAGCGGATGAAGCCAGTTCCCCAGGGGGCTGGGCCCTCATCCTGCCCAGACCTCCAGGCCCCTCCACTGTTTACAGGCAAGGACCCAGGGAGGACTGGCTCTGGCCAGCTCAGGTGTCACCTCCCTGTCAACAGAAGTGAGGACCCTCTGTCCCTGCATCCCCTTCGCACAGAATCCACAATGCCCACCGCACAGCAGAGCTGACGGGGCACGTCAGCCCCCCGGTGAAGAGATCAGAAGACTAAGGCCTAGAGAAGGAAAATGACCTGCCCACCATGCCCAGCAGGATGGGGCCCAGGCTGGGCCAGGGGGCACTGGGCCAATGGGCCTCTGCTCAGGAGTCTCTCAGGAAGGACAGAGATGGACTCAACTCCCACTGACATCAGCCTAGAAGACACACACCGCTCCGTCCCATAAAGACAGCTAGAAACACACCTGCAGACCTCCCCTTGCATGCCTAGACCTCTGTCTGTATTCTCACACGGGCGCACTGCTCACCTGGTGCCAGCCCTGGGCCCACTGCATTCAGTGCTCCGGCACCCAGCCAGCCCCTGCCCAGGCCCTGCAGGTGCAGGGAGCACGCAGGTGACAGGGCTTGGCCGTCCTGCTCCCACCCACGAGAACACAGTAATATCATGACAAATCCCCAGCCCCGTGAACGGTTCTTCACGTGCTTGCAGACGCCTGTCCGTTTCTCCAAATGAGCAGGGATGGCAGCCGGCAGGAGGAGGCAAACGCCCCGCCCCCGCCCCTGCCACGCGGGAGCTGCCAGGGACCGCGCTCTAACAAGCTTCGCGCGTGGGATGACTGGGATCGCAAAGTATGAATTTTTATGAGTCTAATAAGTCACTCCACTTTTCCTGCGCTTGATGGTTCCCGACACTGCGAACACGGAAAAGCCCGCTGCAGTCAGGCGGCTCAGCC
This sequence comes from Grampus griseus, assembly GCF_964374135.1. Classification (NCBI taxonomy): domain Eukaryota; kingdom Metazoa; phylum Chordata; class Mammalia; order Artiodactyla; family Delphinidae; genus Grampus; species Grampus griseus. The sequence continues at coordinate 1,082,572 of NC_139011.1, read as the reverse complement.
CTCACCTCCGGGGGCAGTCACAGAGGAGGCGACGGGCCAGCCAGAGGCCCCTCCTAGGCACCCAGGACACCCCAGCTCTGCACCCTGGGCCACTGGAGGCCAGCACTCATGCAGGTCCCTCAGGAATGGCTCGGGCGGCCCGTGGAGAGACCCTGCCAGACTCCGACACACAGGTGGCTGCCTGGGAGGATGAGTGGACGTGCTCGCTAACACACACACACACACACACACACACACACACACACACACACACACACACACACACACACACACACACACACACACACACACACGGTGTGCACACATCTGCAACGGGGCGGGGAGGGGACCCCAGGCCCTGGGAGGAGAGGTCTGGCCCTCGAGGGAGAGGGAGTGGCCCCCGGCCCAGGGCCTCACCCTGCTGGGCTTCCTGCAGCACTGCTGTCTGAACTGGGGACCAGCCTCTGACACACGTTTACCGATTACAGAGACTCAAAGCAGCCAAAAATAAAAAATAAAATAAATTTATAAAAAAACCCACAACGTTTACTGACTACTAAGTCACAGTGGCAGCCCGACAGGGCCATACGTCACGCAGCAGCGGTCGGCACCGCTGCAACAGGAGCGTGGGCCGCTGGGTGATGACAAAGCGCCGCTGTCAGCTGCCGGGCCCTGCGGCCGCCTCCTCTGTCGCCCCGCAGTACCTGGTGTTTAATGACAACACCGTCAGCCTGAGACACGCAGTGCTGGGACTGTCGGGGCCCTATTAGAGGAAAGATTGAGACCCTACTCTTCTCAAACTCACTCAAGCGACACATGCCGCTCGTTCCTATAATTACTGTGCGCGAGCCATCGATCGCGCGACGACACTGACCCGTCTGTATGAAATGGGAGTAGTTTACTCCCTGACAGTCGCTGTACATTATGGGGGTGGGTCTTCCCTCCCCTTTTAACCATCCCTCTAGAGGATGGAAGAGGGGAAAGCGAGCACCTCCCAGCCCCCACCCCACCTGCAGGCCTTGGGCCCAGGGGGAGGGGAGCCCCAGCACATCCCAGGGAGGCGCGCCCCAGAAGACAGCACAGCGTGTGGCTGGGAGATCCAGGTAGGGGGCAAACTCGCTGAGCGGGGCCCACAGGAGCAAGAGGCGGCTGCACCCCAAGGCCATGAGCCCCAAGCAAAGGCAGGGAAGGCAGGGTCCGTGCCAGGCAGACAGCGCGCCCTCCCAGGACCGCCCCCCAGAGACAGGACCAGGCCTGAGCGTGCTGCAAGCAGCGCCCACGTGATGCAGGCTCGTCCAGGGGCACGGCTGGCGCTCACCCCTTCCCCAGCAGACCAAGCAGCCCCTGCCCGCTTGGGGCCACACCCTGCAGGCACCGGACTGTGAGCCAGCTGCTCCCCCCAGTGCCCCATCTGACCTCAGCCAGAAGCAGCTACGACAGGACATCCTGGGACTGGGTACTCTACCCTGTCCGCTTTCACTCAGACCCCGATGAGCAAAATCCACCTCTTACTGAGGACAAAAGGCAAACCCACTTCTGGCTCAGCAGCCCCGGCAGGGCTCCAGGACCCGCGGGCACGAGAGGTGCCAGTGTCCAGGACAGCGCATGGGGTGGCCATGGATGTACCGATGCGAGCCCCCAGGGCCTCACAGGTGAGGGCACGCACGTGCATGTTAGAGACAGGAATCTGCCTTCAGCGGGGGGCAGGTCCTAAGGCTCAGCTCCAGCCTCCAGAGACGGAGCTCACAACCGGGGGGTCCACCCTGGACCCTCTTCCCTTGGCCCTGGGTCATGGAGGACTGTGCCTTCCTAGGCTCCGAGCCCAGCCCTGACCACAGCGACCCTTGAGGCCCCTTGGCCCTTCTGCGGCCTACTGGCCACTCCTGCTCACCTGCGGCCCTCTGATCGGGTGTCCCGGGCCCAGGCCCCCTCACTGGACCCACGCTGACAGTGCACGATGCTAGGTGATCAGCCATCTGTCTGCAGCCCGACACCGAGCCAGGCCTGCCATCTCACAGCCTCTTTTGCTTTTGTGGCCTGAGGTCCACTTGTTCCTTACGTGGAATCAAGTGACCAGGGACGTGAAAAAGCTTAGAAAGAAAACAGTGAAAAAAGTGTTTTAAAAGCAACTGCAGACCATAGAGGAAGCCAGAGAGGGAACTGGACCCTCACGCTTGACAAAAGCCACCCCAGAGGCCAGAGGGCTGAGGAAAGGATGCCCAGGCAGCACCAGCACCAGTGTGCCCCTTGCACAGAGCTCGCTCAGTCAGTCAACAGACATTTGGCGAGCCCGCTGCATGCTGGCCTCTGGGCTCTGGGGAAGCAGCAGGGAGCACAGCAAGCGCCCCTTCTCAGGGCAGGCGAGTCCCCTCAGCTCCTCCCGGGAAGGGCAGGTCCCTCCACAGCACGCTGGAAGAGGCAGAGGCAGCACCTCATACGTTAGCCCTGAACACGAACAGCGTCCGCACCGGCGTCTGGACTGGGCAAGCCCTTCCTGCCCAGGGTTTCAGGGGCTCTGGAGGGCCAGCACCACCGGAAGCACCTAAACTTCTCTCAAGACGGCCCCCCTCCGTGCCGGTGCCCAGATGACCCCCTGGTCCTGCCCACCCGAAGACAAGGCTCTCTCTCCACCTGCTGCAGGTCTCCCTGCCTGGCAGGGCCCAGCACCGGTGGCCCCGAACTCCCTGAGAGCCAGGTGGGACGAAGCACAGAGCTGCTGGCTGCCTGCGGGGACCCCCATCCAGGTAAACACGGAGCCAGCCACAGTGCCCCCGCCCCGGGCACGGTGCTCAGCCCAGCTCCCTGCACCTGCCAGGGGACAGGAAGTGAAGCTAGCCCAGCAGGAGAGGCCCCCGAGCAGGCCAAGACCTCACGCCGAGGCCTCTCTAACCTACGCTGTGCCTAGGGCTGACATGCTCAGACGCAAAGGCCAGAGGCCTCTGACTGCCCAGGAGGGACCAGGTACCAGCCAACACCTACCCCGCACTGGGTCTACTGGCGTGTGTCTCTGCCCTCACAAAAGGGCAGTCCTCCGTCATCACTATGTCCCTCCATTTGAGGGCCTGGCCCATATGTGCCAGGAGGGCTGGAAGGGGTATCCATTCCCTTACCGGGCTGAAACTCTAGAAGGCCAGAGCCCAGGGGAGCAACAGGGGCTCCCAAGTCCCCAAGGGAGAATCGAGGGGCCTTGTCCACACTCCACCGACAGCAACGGGGCCTCCACACGAGCCGGGCCAGCCCAGCTGAGGGGACAAAGCCCAGCCTGTGAGGTGAAGGCCCACCCCACCCTGGCAGCTTCTGCTGGGGGCTTTCAGGGGCGCAGAAAATTGCCCGCGAGTCCCAGGTGGACAGATACCCCACGTTCCAAGCCACGAGAGACGGAGAGGGACCAGTCCCTGTCCCTGAAGGGGGTGCTGCAGAACACACCTCGTCCCCCCCCGGCAGGTGCTGTGACAGTAACGGGGCACCACGGGATGGGCACCGACGAGCCTGCCTCTGCCCTTCTGACCCCCAGGGACACCCCCATCCTCTCCCACAGGGGCGGGAGCACAGAGGGGGGCTTCCCCCAGCAGACACAGGGTGGGCAGCACAGCCCCGCAGGTGTCTGACAGACACTGGGCCTCAGCCACCCCAGGGAAGCCCGGCTCCACCACGTGGCCCAGAGCCGGTGGCCCTTGTGAGGGCAGCACTCCTGCTGGCCACAGCCTAGCCTCTCAGGATCGCTGCCCTGCTTCCTCGGAGTCAGGGCCAGAGAGAGACGCTTTCAAGAGAGCCTGGAAATAAGCCCACTATCAAAAGCAGCGGCCACGGAGAGAAAACCACGTACCCCTCACAGGCTCCGGGATGCTGGGCTCTCCGGCTGCTCACCCGTTCCTTGCTGGTGGCCGAAGGGGCAGGGCTGCAGCACAGGGGCAGCGAGCAGGCCACGGAGGGGAGCCTGGGTGTGGGGGGGGCCCCGGCCTCACTCAGCCCTACAGCCAGCCTGCCCGGCGCCGGGCGCTGCGGCGGCAGAAGGAGGACAGCGCACGAGCACGGGAGCTCGGGCCGCATCCCTGCCTCCCCACCCTCAGCTCCGTGGAGGCCACAGGGAGGAGCCCGGCCTTAGCTGCGGCTGCAGCTGCGCTGGGCCAGCAGACTCCAGAGTGAGCCTTCCGCTCCCCTGCCCTCCCCTGCCCTCCCCTCCCCTGCCCTCCCCCTCTGCCTTCCCTCCCCTCCCCTCCCCTCCCCTCCCCTCTGGGATCCTCCAGTCCCTGCACAGGATGCAGCCCCTGAGCCGGCAGCAGCACCCGCCTCAGGGTCAGTTCCCAAGCACACAGCCGGCAAAAAGTTCCTGCTGGGGCCAGTGTAAGGCTGGGGGCAGCTGGGGCCATACGGGTGAGGACCAAGGGCTGTTTGGGGGCCCCTGAGAAAGGGGGCTCAAGGCAGCCCCACCCATCTGTGAGAGCTGGGGCTCCTGCAGAAGACAGGGTCTTGGCCCTCTGTGAGAGGAAGGAGGGGGAGGGGGGAGGGGAAGGGGGAGGAAAGGGGTCTGAGGAAGGGCTGTGGGGCACAGGGCTAGCCCGGGCAGGTCAGGCAGAGGCCTCCCAGACTCAGGGTGGTGGGCGCCCGCAGGCCACTCTGTTGTCTCTCACGCACAGGGCGCCACACCTGATGCACATGCCATCTGGTGGGGGAAAGGGAGCCCCGAGAAACTCAACAGAAGGAAGAGAGGGAAGCAAAGGGGCTCCCAAGAGAAGGCCTGGGGCGCAGGCTGCCCCCCAGTGCTGACGCCCCAGGTCACGGTGCCCACTGGCACAACGGCCTGGAGGGGCAGCCGGGGTGCCTGAGCTCAGCCGGGCAGGTCCCGGGGTCCAGCCCGTCCCCCATTTCAACATTCCAGACCCCCACGCGGGTGGAGAGCGAGCAGTGACGGGAACACATGGCGCTGGTGATTTGCTGGACCACCGTGGGCTCCAGCGGGGCTCACCCCAGACACGCTGGGAGTTGGTGGGCCCGGGCCTGCTCAGACCCCCGGTCTCCCACCTCGAGCAGGGCCTGGCACAGAGCAAGCTTCTCTCCTCGGCCTTCCCAGACTCTGCGGCAGGCCCGGGCCACGGAGTTCAGCTTCTCTCACAACACCAGGCCTGCCTTCCATCTCCTGCAGAAACAGGGAGGTGCGCCCTCTCGCCCCGCCGCCCCGTGCGCCTCCCCCGGCCCGTGGCAGTTCAGGGTCTGGCGGCTGCCCTGCTGCAGCCCAGCGTGCGGGGCGCGAGCAAGCCGCTCTGAAGGCACCCCTGCAGTGAGCCGTCCTTCGCGCTACAAGACGTCTCCTGCCAAGCAGGCTCACGCCCCTCTCCGCACCAAGCACGCGCTGCCTCACAGAACGCCACCTGCCGGGTCGGGCGGCCACCTGCTGCCAGCGGCCGTGCTGCTGCGCCCACTCTCAGCTGCCACCTACCCGCACGGCCGCTGGCACTGCCAGAGCCCATCAGGGATTGGCACAGCTTGGGATACACCGTGAGAAGGAAACACAACAGCTCCGAATTAATTTAGAAAGCGCAGCGCCCCGAAGAATGACAACAAACGGCCGGCAAGTGCTGGGGGCAGCCAGGACGGGCCCTGCCCACCGGCCCATGGCTCTCCTGGGCAGAGCCAGCCGGGGGTGGAGTATCTCAGAAGTCTCCCCATCCACAGATGGGCAGGAAAGGCAGAAGCGGCAGCACGTCCCTTAGGTCCCTGCCACACCCAAAAACTTTAACGAGACGGGAGGGGGCGAGTGTGCCAGGGACAAGACCCCTGGGCCAGCGCCACAGCCTGCAGACGCCCCGAAGCATCCCAGGATGGGTCCCGGGGCAGAGGCAGTCAGTGACCCGTGCCCGGTCCGGAGAGAACGCTGGCCCCGGAACCCACCCAGGCCTCTCCACGCACAGCACCTGAGGGTTCAGCCCGCGGGGGGCACAGGAGGGCGTGGAGAGGGCAGCAGCTCGCTTCCACGCTTGCAACCCCACGGCAGGGGACCTGCCACCTCCCTGAGCTAGACGCCTTGTCCCAATGCTGCCCGGACCAGCCGGCAGTGGGAGCAGGAACAGTGCAGACCCCTGGGGACCCCTGGGCCAGAGGTAACCAGAAGGGCCAGGGCTCCTCTTGCCAGGCCTGAGACACTCAGGCAAACCAACAAATGAGGGCGCGCCTGATGACTAGAAGCTGACAGGTTTACAGTCGTGCGTGAGGCTGCAGATTTTCCTTGCAAAGTCCATCAAGTCCATGCCTCAGGGCCAAAGCTTCAAATCCAAAGGATACCTGTGGCCGCTGAGAGCCCCGGGCCACACAGGTGATGCCTAGGTGGTACCAGCAGGGCCCAGCTGGGCTGTGGTGCCTTCTCAGCCTGGGATCTGCCTGGAAAGGGCTCAGTCTTGGGGGAAGCACTGCTCACTTCCCATGGACACGAGAGGGAAGGCAGGAAAGCAGGAGGGCTACGAAGAGAGGGCCCCACGGACACGGCGCCTCTCCAGGGTCACGCGGCCTGTCCCGAAGCCCCCGGCAGAGGCACACACGGCCCCGCCCTTTCCAGGACAGCTGAGCCCACCGCCCTCGGGGCCCCCCTCGTCAGAGCAAGTAGCGGGGCTCTGGCAGGGTGGGAAGCAGAGGGTCTCAGCTCAGAGCCTGGGGGAGGCCCATCCTTGGTGCCCACCCTGACTGGGCTCCCTCTGTGTCAACATGCTCCCAGGAGGACACGGTGGCGGGGGGCAACCAAGGGGACACAGCCGAGGGGGCTCCAAGCGAGTGCACCGTCGCTGCCCACCGGCTCTGGGGCAGCAAGCCCTTCCTGCCCACGACCCTTCCCACCACCCTAAGAAGAGAGACGCGGCCTCAGGTACAACAGAGCTGGGAGCCAAGTGTCACCAGGTCCTGCTCCTTCCCCAAAGCCAGCAGCTCCAGCCCACGTGAGCTGCAGGAGCAGGGAGGGAGCTGCTGGGACGTCTGAGCCCCACCGGCCCAGTCTGCACGCCCTGCGGGGCAGAGAGACACCCACCCTCCCAGGCTGAGGCCTTTCCATGCTCAGGCGGCCTGCCCGCCCGGGCCCAGAGAAGTGTGCCCCGAGGCGGTCAGCTTGTCCAGACCAGGCTGCCCCACTCCCTCGGGCAGCCTGTGCACCAGGGCCCTCTGCCGGTGGCCGCCTCAGAATCCAGCGCTCTCCCTGGATGTCACCGGAGGCCCTACTGACACAGGCACCGCCACCCCAGCTGTCACGCAACCCCACTGCAACTCTTCGCCCGCCCCTGGGCAGGCAGCACCCCTGGCCCCTCACCCGGCCTCCATCGCCTGTGCCCAGGCCTGCCCAGCCCCTACAGCAGGCTCTGCATGGGGAGGCAGGCAGGGCTGCCAGAGGCCCCTCCCAGGGCCTGGAGCGGAGGCGGGGCAAGGCCTACAGGAGCAAGGCCATGTGCAGGAGGCCCACGGGCTGCCCCATCTACCCCACACCCAGAGACCTCTACTTCTCAGAGGCCACGGGTCAGTGAGCCCCTCCTGTCCCCAGCACACAGGTTGCTGGGGGTTGCAGGGAGCCTCCCTTCTTCCCCCACCAAGCACACACTGGGGACAGGTGGGCAAGTGGGCTCCCACCACCCCTCCCTCGCCCTGCTCCTGCACAGACCCTGTTCTGCAGGCCAGCCTGCCGGTGCAGTGAGCCCGCCCCAGCGTGGGGCCCTCCCTGGGCAGGAAGTGCCTGGGCACTCTCACTGCCCACACTGCCCTGACTCTGTAGGTCTGCCCCCCCAGGGGCCACACACCCTGTCTGGGGGAACATGACATCATCTGGCCTTGAATTAGCTCCAGAACTCCATACACAACGTCCACCACTCGATACAAAATAACCAGACATACAAGCAAATCACACTTGACACAAAACTAAGAAGGAAAAAAACAGGCAATGGAATGAACAGGGATCCAGATAACTGGGTGGTCAGACACGGACTTTAAAAACGATTAATATATTCAAGGGCTTAAAGACAAGATTGCAGAACTTCCCTGGTGGTGCAGTGGTTAAGAATCCGCCTGCCAATGCAGGGGACACGGGTTCGAGCCCTGGTCTGGGAAGATCCCACAGGCCGCGGAGCAACTAAGCCCGTGCGCCACAACTGCTGAGCCTGAGCTCTAGAACCCGTGAGCCACAACTACTGAGCCCAGGTGCCACAACTACTGAAGCCCACGCGCCTAGGGCCCATGCTCCACTACAAGAGAAGCCACCACAATGAGAAGCCCACGCACCACAACGAAGAGTAGCCCCCCTGCTCGTCACAACTAGAGAAAGCCCACGCGCAGCAACAAAGACCCAACACAGCCAAAAATAAATTAATTAAAAAAAAAAAAGACAAGATTGCAAATTTTGGCAGAGACCTAGTAACTATTTTTTAATAGAAATTTTAGAATTTAAAAGTCACTAAAACTAAAACCTCAACGGATGCGTCTTGTAGCAGATTATACAAAGCTGAAACGACAATAACTAAACTAGAAAATAGGTTAGAAGAAACTACCCAGATTTAAGCATGGAGACAAGTCACAGAAGACACAGAGAAGAACACAGGAAACATGTAAGATGTGGTGAAAAGGCTCAGTACAAATGCAGCTGAGGTCCCAGAAGGAGAGGTGGGGATGGAGCAGAAGCAATGCTTAAAGACAGAATGGCTGAGATTCCAAAATTGATGAAAACCATCAAGCCACAGATTCAAGAAATAGCACCAACCCTAAGCAGGATAGATAAATGTACAGGAAGCACCATGGCACACCTGCTGAAGACCAGAGACAGAGAAAGCCCCACAGCCAGAGGGGGGAGAGCCACGCCACCCTCCTGGGAAGGACAGCTGACGTCACCAAACGCCGTCAGCTGGCGATGGGGAGGGTCTCTCCCCAGCACCGAAAGCCCCACAGCTTCCCAGGCAGAAACACTCTCCAGAGAGTAAGGCAAGAACAAGGACTTTTCAGATAAACATCTATTGAGAGCAGTGGTCCCCAGCACACCTGCAATATTACAGGATGTATTAAGAGGTGTTTCTCAAACAGACAGCAAGGAAAGGAGGAAGAGAAAAGGGAGAATAAGTACATAGTCTAGGTCAATGCTGACTGTACACAATTTTTTCTAGGGTCTAAAATATATGGAGAATTAAAATCATGGCAGTTCCCCACGTTTGATGGAAGAGAGGAAAATAGGGTTTAAGTACTCCAAGCTTCTTACGTTGTCTGGGGAGGGATCAGACAGTAATTTCTAAGTACCAATAACAGTGAGTCAAGAACACACAATATAACCTCTGGGGAAACCACCAAAAGAAGAATAAAAGAATGTATAATAAGCTAATTGAGGAGAAAATGGAATTAAAAAATACGCATCCAAAAGAAGAAGAAAAAGAAGAGAAAAAAACAAAACAGGTGCAACAAAGAAAAAGCACAAAGGAAGACAGCAGATTTAAACCCAATACCCTAGTAATTGCATTAAATGTGAACAGACGAAACCCTTTTTTAGAAAAACAGTTTCAGATTGCACTTAAAAAACAACTATTTGCTAAATACAAAAAAATCTAAACATAATAACGGATGAAAGTAAACATGTCTGCACATGTCACACATAAATACATTTGCATAGAGAGAGAGTGTGTGTGTGTGTGTGTGTGTACACGAGTATATACACACATTTTGTGACACTAACTAAAAGGAAACTGGCCTAGCTATACCTGCTTCAGAGAAAGTAAATTTTAAGGCCAGAAGCTTTACTGGAGATAAAAAAGGACATTTCGTAGCAGTAAAAGATTCAATCCACCGGGGAGATATAACAATTCTAAGTGGTTTACACTCAGTCAAATGACCTCAAAATGCTTAATGCAAAAGTGACAACTGGAGAACAGTGGAAGATCTTAACACTCTCTCTCTGTGACACGAAAAAGCAGACCCCCTCCCTGTCCCGCAAAATCAGAAAGTATACAGAAGACCTGAACAACACAATTAATACAACTTACCTTACAGAGCCCCAAACTCCCCAAGTGGAATCATTCTCTCTAAGTACACACAAGAGCTTTACCAAAACTGACCCTAAGCTGGTCCTTAAAACAAGTCTGAGCAGACTTCAAAGGACTGAAATCACACAGATAGCTAGCTGCCCAGTGGAGTGAAGCTGGGGAGCGGTCATTACAAAGAAACTCAAAAGCCCCAGGGGTCTGGAAATGAAGCAATCCCCTTTGAATAACCCTGGATCAAAGAAAAAATTACAATGAAAATTAGAAAACATTTTGGAGGAACACAAAAATAATTAACTTGCAGAAGACAGCCAAGGTTATGCTCAGGGGAGAATTTATAAGCTTACACCTGCATATTTCAGGAAAAAAGAGAACCTGGAGGTCAACTGTCCAGCCATCTGGTCCTGTTGCGCTCCGTCCAAGCTCAGACCCACTGGCCATGTGGGCAGCTCTGACCCTGGACAGCAGCCCCCAGCCCCGGCCTCGGCTCCCCGGCTGCCTGTCTCCCCACGTGCTGCCCCTTGGGGCACTGTCTCACGGCCCAGAGTCAAGGACATACACACCCGGGCCGGCCCCAGGGTCAGGGCAGCAAGAGGGGCAGTGTGGCCCTGCAGTCCCTCCCCCTGCTGCCCTGCCTTCCCAAGCCGAGGGGACCACACAGCATGGAGGTGGCAGCCTGAGACGGATGCCGACCACAAACCCCCACCCCACCTGGCATCTTCCCCCTTTAAAACGCAAGCCGTAAGGGGAGCCCGGCTAAAGAGAGCTCCACAGGGGAAACATGTCTTTGGAGTTCCTTTCTGAGATGACTTCTCTGGGCCCAAGCCCAGCTGCCCACCTCGGCGCCCCCAGCTTCACTCAAAGAGAGGGCCAAGGAAGAGCAGCTCCAGCCCAGACCCCGGCTCTGAGTCTCACAGGGAGCCCACTGCATCACTGGCCGCGCTGGCACAGGGCCAGGCCGAGGCGTGCGGGGGAAGGGGTGCTCCGTGACGTAGCCCGGGGCGGGCTCCTGCACTGGGACCATGGGAGCATGGAGGAGTGGGACCTGGGTCTGGGTGGGGTGCCCAGCAACACGCTGAAGCTGTGGAGAGAAGGTGCCACAATCCAGGACCTGGAAGGCCATGGCCCACCTCCAGCAGGTAGGAGCTCCCACGCCCCCATCACCAGGTGGCCCCCACTCCCCAAGGGAGGAAGGCGCTGGGCCCAGGAGAGCAGGTGGGACAGACCACCTGAGGGGCCAGCGGCAGCCACAGGGAGAGCACTGAGGGCCCAGGGGGAGGCTGGGAGACAAAGCAGCCCTAGAAAGACTCTGCCCTGCACCCCGCGCCCACGGACGGGTGGGCTTCTGAGAGCGCACCGGCTGAGGGACCCTCGGGCCGGGCCAGGCCCAGCTGGCAGAGAGGCTGGGTTTAACTCGGTCAGCCAGGACACAGGGGCGGGCCACCCTCAGCACACCGTCTACACTCGTCGGACACCTGGAGACCCTGGCCCACGAGACCCCGGGGCTGCAAGCTCTGGCCATCGTGAGAACATCACCCCTCCTTCCCAGGGGAGGAGCGGCTCCCAGGGCTTCAGCCTCATGGAGTCACTCAGGTGCCCCTGACTCCGCGGAGGCCACAGCTCCCCTAGAGGCCCCACGCCTGGCAGGCGCCACGCAGGCAATGCGCATACGCGCTCCCACGCCAGCTCTTGTGGAAGAACTAATCAGCACGGCCATGACGAACGTAAAACTGGAGGCCTCCGCCGCGCCGGCCATTCACGCAAGGCTCAGGATCGCTGCGGCTGCCTTTTGCAGGGCCTATTCAGCAGTTTCGTTTTCCCTTAGGAAGCAGGGCCCCAGATTGAACTGCTCTCACGCCCTTTACAGCGTCTGCCGCAGCAAAGCTAAACCACCCAACTGCACGCCAGCGAGTGATGATGGACCACAGACTGCTCCACGGCGGGAAACTCCAGCAGGGAGAAGAGCGACAGGAGCACCATCAGCCGCCCAGCCGAGACCCGCCAAGCCGGCCCCACCCCCGCAGCCCGCACAGAAACCCCCGAGATGGCCTTCCACAGCTGTGGGAACAGAGCAAGGCAACGCCAGCACCAGCCTGGAGGCTTAGAACCAGGGCTTGCCCACACCTCAGGACCGGGACCCAGGACCAGAGCACTGGACACGACGGGGACACCACAGGGGTCACCCAGCCCCGGCCCTGCGCCCACCCCTCTGGGCCACAGCAAGCCTGCCTCCTTCCTCCCACCTGCCCTGGCTCCTGATCTTCCCAAAGTGCTCCCAGTGGGCGCTGGTGGTGAAAAAACACTACCGATGAACGCGGAGACCCAGGGCGAGGCTTCACTGTGCTCCCTCTGACCACTGGCCCTCCCGCGGTCCTGAGGCCAGCACAGGCCATGCACAGGGCTGCCCAGCGCCAAGCAGTGGGCTCTGGGCTGCCTCCCAAGAGTGAGGCTGCCATGTTAGCACCTGGCCCGCCGCCTGCCCGTGTCCACTGGGTACATCTGGTCAGAGGGGAGGCGGGGCCTGTTGGGAGAGGCTTGGGGCGTGGTAAGACGGGCAGGGCCCAAGACCACACCCACCTCTTCTGCCGATGACCCAGGATGAGTGGCCGCCCACTGCAGCCATAAACAGGTGACAGCAGATCCTCCAGACCGCGTGGCTGGCACGGCAGACTAAGGGACGTGAGGGAAGCGCCCGCCATGTGCTGGCAAGCTCTGAGCCAGAGGCAGGCGGCTGTGTGAGGCCCGGCTTCAGTGAAAGCCTCGGCAGCGCTCAGATCCACACCTGACGGCACTGTGAACACTGGGCCCTTCCTGTCAACCACAGCCCTGCCGGCACAGCCCTGAGCGACCCGCCAGGCCCACACCCCCCCACCGCGCTGGCCACTTGTCTGTGCAGAGGCAGGCGAAGGAGAGGTGGGTGGGCTCTCGCCACACATGCACTGTCCTGGGCAACCCCTGGGAGGCGAGGACGCCCCTGCCCGCACACCCGCCCGGGGCTTTTCCTTGGCACCTGACAGCAGACCTCTCCAAGTGACTGGGAGGAATCACGTGGCCTGTTGCTCCCAGGAAGCCCCCTAGCCTGGGGCCGAGTGTGCTGGGTGGGCTGCCAGCCCCCAACAACTGCAAGCGTTGTGCTGGGTAGGTGTGGACCAGGCAGCACCCTCTTTGCACACACGAAGCCTGTCACCTCAGGGCAGCCCGAGTCATGGCGCTGGGCCCGCTGTGGCCGGGGGAGAGGAGTCCCGGAGCTGGCCCCGAAGCCCCAGGTCTGCACTGGAAAGCGCACGTCCACACCGCGGGCTGTGACGACTAACCTCCGCAATCGAACGGGTGGCCAATCGGAAACCACCTTTGAGGTCTATGAAAAGTTCTCTTCTCTGCTGCCTTCTCTGGGGTCTGTCGGCACTGAGGCGGATCAAGTGGGGCCTCCGGCAGCCAAGGTGCGGTTATCCCCCCAGGGAGCACGGGGTGGGGTAGGGGTGTCACGTGGGGACCCCCAGGGACCACCTGCCCCACCTCCCAGCCAAAGTCTGACTCTAGGCCCAGGGAACTAGGTGGGAGGGTCAGACGGCTCGGCCAGAGAGGGCCGGTGGGGGGGCAGAGCGAGAGGAGGAGTCAGGCTGGAATCTTTGTAAGGTCAGATCCCCAAGGCACGAGGCCACAGGCCTGCTGAACATGCAGTTTCGAATTCAATTAAAGCGATTATCTGCTGTGTCAAATAAACTGTGTGCAGCATATATCGGGCGGCACTGTACACCTCGGGCTCATTATTCCCTAACTGTTTCCTCCTGTTTACGCGCCCTCAAATTAAACTGCTGATAGTATGAGCCCAAATAAAAAATGAGCGCACCTTGTCCCGAGGAAATGGATTCTCCCTTCCCCTGGACCGGCGATTGCCAGGTTTTATATACTCTGCTCCTGGTGACATTAGTAATTCAATTTTCTTTTTATTAGCCCCCTTATCTGCTGAGCAATACAGTGGCAGAGCTGACCTCTTTCGCACGGGTAAATGTTTAAAATCTTTTCCCTGATTAATTTTGCTAGTTAAGAAAAAGAGGAGAAATGGCCCGGCTCTTAGCCATCACAATGAATAAAGCTTAATGTTGATTGTGATGGAATTTCTAATGCCAGGGAGATTGATTGAACGCGGCAATTACACTGCAATAGTAACTCAAGGGAGACGGGATCGCTTTCTCCTGGCCATAGCCTTTTGGTTATTTAAAACAATCCAATTTGCAAGGATAATTACGTATTAGTGTTTTATCTGCCACTTGAAATGAACAGGGGAGTTTCGATACTGGCCCAGCACTAGCAGGTTATTGCTGCAAATTACTTGATATCTGCTTTCTTTCACATAAAGAGGAAATTAGGCAATCAATTACCAGAAAAAGGTGGATGAAGAATAAGAGGGGCAAGTGCGCCCTCTGCTGGCCACCAGGCTGCACAGCCGGCCTGAAGTGGGGACCCCAGCCGGGGAAGCCCACCTCTCCCTCTCCCCCTCCTCAGCCCTCCTGGCCTCAGCAGCGAGGGCGTCCCAAAGGGGTCAGGTCTGACACAGCTCCAAGCGGAGGGCTGCATCTGGCACTAAAAGTCTGTGTGGGAAACAGGGCAGAGAAGCCTCAAAGCAAGTAGATGCAGAGACAGCCTCTGCCCCCATTCCCAGGGAGGCCCTGCCAGTGGCCCGTAGGTGGGGTCTGCACTTTCCAAGAGACGGGAGAGCATGCCCTGCACACGCGCACGCACGCACGCGCACACACACACACACACACACCCTGCTCAGGCCCACCAAGGGAGGGCGGGCAGGCAGAGCTGGGAAGCGGGAAGCCGGGTAGGCCTTTCGAGAGGAGGGGGCTGGGGGAGCCGTCAGCCCAGGGAAATGACCTCCACCTGTCCCGGCCTCACGACGCCGGCCCAGCACACTCGCCTCCGCCAGCACAAGCCTCTCCAGTGAGCTCCCTGCCGTCAGGTCCCAAGGATGAGGACCTCACCCCTCAGCCTGTAGTTCAGTTGCCTCACCCGCAGTCTCATCCTGGCTGCTGCCCCTCCGGGACCGCTGGACATTCCTGGGGCCCCGACGCGGCCACCTTGTGTCCCTGAGCACACCCATGCAGGCCCAGGTGCCTCCACTGTCCCTCAGGGGCTTCCCAACAGAACCCCCTTTTCCTTGCTGTGGCCGAGCACCACTTCCCATCCCTGGTCCTGCCTGCCCTCTGGCCTCGGCCCCTCCCACCCTCCAGGACACCGGCCACACAGGACCAGTCTCTGCTCCTGGAACAGGCAAAGCTCAGCCTACCTGTGACTTCGCCTGCAGAGGTGTGCCCACGCGCCCCTTTCCTCACGCAGGGCTCGGTTCAGATGTCACTCCTCAGAGACGTCCCCGCCGCCCACCCTCCCCGAAGCTCCCTGCAGCACTGCTGCCTGTCTCCTTTTCCTCAGAGTGCTTCTGCCACCTGAAAGCAACTTTTCTTTTCTTTTTTTTTTGGCCGCGCTGTGCAGCCTGTGGGATCTTAGTTCCCTCCGGGCCCCCAGCAGTGGAAGCGCTGAGTCCTAACCACTTGACCGACAAGGAATTCCCCTTGAAAGCAACTTTTCAGTCTGTTTACAAGCACCCGAGGAGCCGTTTGTGTCCAGCAACGCAGCACGGCCCCAGCACACACACACCCCAGGAGACAGCACACTGCCCTGCACAGCTGTGCAGGAAACGGGGAGGGGATGAGGGGGTGGAGGACAGAGGATGCATGGGGGGATGGACAAGTGGCTGAGTGAGGGGAAGCCTTCTGCAAGCCCTTCCCCCAACAGGACCCTCTCCCCTCCTGCAGGGCATTCTGTGCGTGGTTATCACACTGTCTGTAACTATGAGCTGATTCATCTGCCTCCTAGTGGAGAGGAGCGTGAAGGCAGGGACTGTGGCAGCCCCACTGGCAGGTGCCACAGTCCCCACCTGACAGCCCCACACCCAGCGGTGCCCTCAGCCTTTCTCCCCCTCCCACCCTGCCAGCAGGCGGCAGCCACCACCGTCCCCAGCCTGCACCCCACTCTGCTCTAGGCCTACAAAGGGGCCAGGCTATTCACAAGTGCAGGTGCAGCTCCAGGGACGACACACGGCACCTCCTCTCCCACCTGGCCTGGTTACCGCATCTGCAGGCCCAGCGTCTGTGCCCCCGCCAGCCCCTCACCCCTCTGTCCACCCCGCGACCGGGTGAGCATCCCAGAACATCTCTGGCCCATGGCCCTGGGACGCTGCCCACAGGCCCCTACCCAGCTCTCCAGCTCCCCGGCCGCCCCTTGGCCAGTGGTTCCTGCAGCAAGGCTGCTGCCAGGCTGTTCCCGTGCCTGGGGCAGCCCTCACCCCAGCCCCCAAGCCGCACCAGAGCCCCCCGGCCTGGAGCCAGGAGAGAGGGCACCCAGGACCACCTGGCCGGCTGGTGGGAAAGCTTGGCTCTGCGAGGAGAGCTCCCGATGCCACTGCTGCCCACCCATCCGCAGAGGGCCCCTCGGTCCGTGGGTCCCCAGCCCACTCCTAGACCGCGTGGCGCTCCTTCCCTGGGGTGCCCACTGCACAGGCCAGCAGCAGCCTGCCTTGGGCCTGTCGACCCCCAGGCCAGACTCCTTGGAGGCAGGGGCAGCACAGGCCTGGCAGGGACAGAGTCAAGGCCAGTGTGCGTACCTGCATCAGGACTCAGCACCCCTGGGTGGCAGGAAGGGCGCCAAGAGGCCCAGGGCCCTGTCTGCCGCGACCATGCCACACTCAACACCTGCACAGCAGGTGCTCCACACACACACCTGCTTCCAGGCCCAGCAAGGGGGCCCGACGCCCAGCAGACGCGCGCCAGATCCCCCAAGAGCTCTGCTGTCAGGAAGGGCCCAAGAAGGCAGGACAGGGCCTTAGGGCCTTCCCAGCACGCTGCCCCGGCTGGGACACTCCTCCCCCAAGCCACCTCCAACCACGTCCGTCAGTCAAGCCTCGCTGAAATACTACCTCCACAAGGGGCCCTACCTGGCCACCCCCTCTCTGTCGCCCCGACACCCTGCTAGTGGCAAGTCACGATGGGAATGTCTCAGCAGCTGGCCAGCTCAAATGCGGGCACCAGAGGGCAGGAGGGACCACCCCTGCCTTGGGTCTCCTGGACCCCCAGCACCTGGACCGCCCACTTCCCACAGCCGGCCCTGAGCACCACCATCATGGCCTGCACGCTGCCATCCCGCGTGACACCTCATCTGTGGGGACAGATCTGTCTGCAACTTCTCTGCACACCCGACATCTCGGCCGGCTAAGACAACACCGTGACAGAGAGGATCTGAACAGGGGCCATGAGTCCCCACAGAGGCCCAGATGTCCACAGACACCACCTCCTGGCCTCTCCCCCAGCTGCCCCAAGAGGCCACCTGACCCCCCACCTGCCCTCAAGCTCCCTGGGGGCGCCCCCGCCACCAGTCTCTCGAAGCGAGGGGCATCTTCAACTCGTCCTCTCCGGTCAACCCGCGGCAGCCTAACCGCTGGTCACCTTCAACCTCTTCACTCCCAGCCAGTCCTGCAGCCAAGGCCCGCCCCCCAATCCAGCCACCTCGCAGGAACCAGGAACCACTAACGGGGCTCCCTCTGCTCTGTCACCTGGCGTGAAATCCACACTTGCCATGGCGCACGGGATACGGCCAAAGGAGAATGGGTGGGAGGCCGGCACCCTCCAGCCTCACTTCCCCACAGCCCTCTCGCCGCCCCGCTCGACCCTCTGCCTGGGACCCCATGGCCCACCCTCCCACGGCCGGCTAGGCGCAGATGCTCAGCACAGCCCAGGCACCATCTCCTCCAGAAGCCTTCTTCAAAGACTCCCGGCCAGGCCAAGGACCACGCCCTCGGCTGGGCTCCCCAGGCACCAAGCGTAGCACAGTTTCTAGAGCACGAGGCCCCGGCTGGAGCGCCCAGCGCCGAGCCTGCCCGGCCCCAAACCCTGTCACCTCCAGATCTCATACGGGTCAGTCTAGAAGCCGCTGCCGCACGTTCACCCCGCCGCTCAGAGGGGCCACCTCAGGACCAGGCACCCAGGTGAAGCCTGGCTCTGCAGCCTCCCCAGAGCACTGCCATCGCAGCAGTGGGGAGCCAGCCTCCTGCGGGGGCCACGCCCACAGCACTCCCCGTTCTGTTGCTGGACTCCAGGGACTCATTAAGAGGGCAAAGCCGACCCCTCCCAGGCCAGCTCAGGCTTCCCGAAGAAAAGGCAGCGCCAGCAGGGAGGGGAGGGGTAGACCTGTGGCCCAGGCAGTGAGGAAAGGAGGGAGAGGCCCTGGGCGGCACAAGCCACGTCTCCTCCCACTTCGGGGCTGCGGGGCTGCCACCCTCTCATCTACCTTCCTGCTCCTCCTGCCAAGAGGGACTCGGCTGCACATACACAGAGGGATGTGCTGAATAGACCACCACACGCCTGCCTGGAAGCATCTCTCCGACCCAGAGCGCAGGGCACGGTACCCCGGTTCTTCTCCTCCTCCACTCACTAGCCCAGGCCACCCACTGCCCGCCAGGCTGAGCGCTCCTGGGCCAGGGCCCCACAATGCAAGGTGGACGGCGAAGGTGGGTTCCAACAGGGAGCAGAGCCGTCACAGGCCCAGGGAGCCCCTCCTCCTGGTCATACCTTCCTTGGTGGGGAGGTGGGCCCGGCCAGGAGGCAGGCAGCACAGCCGGTGCCTGCTGACCTGCATCAGGCCCTTGTTGGGCGTCTTCTTCAGCACAGGGCTGCTCTTCCCCCGGAGGGCCTGCCTCCGCCGCAGGCTGAACTGGCTCCTGGCCGTGGTAGCAGGTGGGGGGCTGCTCTTCTTGTCCCCAGGAAGGCTGCAGAGACAAAGAACAGACGGCTCCTAACAGGCTCCCCCAGCGAGTGGCTCACCTCCCACCCCTGCCCGCCCAGATCCCAGCAACATGGACTCAGCCCCCGGAGGGAACCAACCTCAGCAGCCGTCAGAAGGCTGCTCCCCACCCATCCCCCCACGCCACCCCCTCCTCCTCCCCGCCAGGGCCAGGCTCGCAGCCACAACCCTGGAGGATCCCAGAGCCAAGGCAGGCGGAGAGCCCAGGAGAGCAGCCTCGACCCCCACCCAGTGCTCCACAAGCACCTCCTGCACCGCCCCAGGCCAGACGAGCCCCCGCCTGGAGCTGGAGGAGAAGAAAAGCAGGCAGGCCTTGTACGGAGGAGGCGCTGCCACCAGCCTGGTGACCCCCTCCCCACACTGGCGGAAACAGAAAAAGTGAGGAGGGCAGGGAACCCGAGGAATCCAAGACAGCACCGATCGGGGAGGGCAGGGCCCAAGACCAGGTCAGACAGCAGGAAGGACCTCTGGAGTGGGACTTGCTGGGAGGTCAGCGAGTGTCACCACGTCTGACGGCAGAGGCAGGCCCTCTGCCCTTGCCACTGACAGCCACCACAATTAAGTCCCTGACCCCAGACGGAGCACTGGGCCATGACACCGTCCTCGAGCCTCCTCTAGACCCGAGAGGACAGAGGGCGGGGAAGGTGACATGGGTCCAGTGAGGCCGTGACTCACCCTGTCACCCGGCCATCAAGGGGCAGCATTCCTCCCCGGTGGAAAGGCGACCCCCTCCCACAGAGACACTGCGCCCTGGGTTTGCTTGCCCTGCTCCTGGCCTGGGCACAAAACCTGCAGGCCCAGAACAGAAACCACCCAGCAGTCTCTGGTCTCTTGCCCACAGGAGAAAGGGTGGGATGCTGCCACCACCTCCACCTGTCCCCACCTGGCTGGGGGCCCCAGGCCAGCCCCCAGCCAGGTTGAGCCCTGTCACTCAGCTGTAAGAGACAGCAGTGACCCTGGCCTCATTCCTACTGACTATGGTGACACCACCACAGGCAAAGCTCCGCGCTCAGGCCCCGTCAGGGGTGATGCTTCCTCTCCACCTCCCACACCCCTGCGGGCGGGCCCTCCCACCTGCTCTGCATACAAGGCGGAACCTGCCTGGCCAGACAGGGCCGGGGGCGGGGCAGGGACACACACCTAGCACTCCCCCGCCTCCGGATGATCTTGGTGCGGCTCTTCACTTTGTAAGCCGAGAGCGGGGTCTCACTGAAGAGGGGCTTCAAGCTGCTGGGTCCCACTGCTGGTCTGTCCCCTGGGGGGAACCTAGATGGGACTGGGGAGAGCTGGGAGGCATGGTCCTTGCTGCCGGCCTCTGACTGCCAACGGAAGGAGGAGGCCGAGGAGGCCAAGGGGCTGGAGGCCTTCCACTTGTACTTGCTCGGGGAGGCCCCAGGCACGGAGGCTGCGGCCGACCTCCTGGGCTTGGCATCCAGGTCGCCTCTGAGCTGCGGCTTCTCCGTTCGTTCCGCTGCAGAAAAGGGGGCCTTGCACACATTCTCCGCCACTGCTCTGGGACTGAGGGCCCTCCGAGGGGCCCGGGGACTCTTCGCCGAGGCAGCCACCCATTTGTAGTTGTTTTGCCGGAACTTGTTGCTTCGACAGGACACCAGCAGCAAGGGCTCCCGGGTCTGCCTGGGTCCAGCAGCAGGTCTAGCTGGGCCTGCCACCAGGCCAGAGGCAGCTGACTGATCTGCATGGCCGGCGTTCGCTCTCCCGTCCCCAAGGAGCTGTGTGCCGCAGTTGGCCGCAGGTTGTGAGCCCACCTTCCGGCCCAGGGCCGTGCCGCCCCGCTGGGGCGGGCTGGAGGGCGGGAAGCGGGCCCTGGCCGCAACTGCGCTCTCACCGACCATCCGCCGGGGCTCCGAGGGGCTGCTGCTCACAGTACTCATCGACTTCACCACCCGGGGCTTGCCAGGCTCCTTCTGGCAGACCAGAAGGGGGTCCTCCTCACTGCAGCTCCCCTTAGCTCTTCCTGGCCTCGAGGGCTGCTGCTGCCCACCGGGAAGCTCACCCTCACCTTCCTGAGGCCTGTGATTGCTCCAGGGGGCATCCCCGTATTCTTCCAAGGAGCCCCGCAGGACCCCTGCAGTGCCAGCTGAGCCCGGCTTTGACGGTGGTTTGACATTGATGACCATGTTCTGAGCCGGACTGAGCTGGACCTGCCTCTCCAGGATGTACTGCTGGGGCTCGGGACCCTGGCTGCCCCCAGCCCCAAGGGGCGGCTGCGCAGCACAGTCGCCGGGTGGGTCCGAGGATCCCAAGGGCCGATTCACAAGGGAGTATTTCTTGCGCCACACGGGCCCATGGTTCGGGGAGAAGCCCCTCTGGCTCAGACGAGGGCAGCGAGCACTGAAGGCCCTGCCGCTGCTGTAAGCGGGCGGCTGCCACTGGGAAGCGGCGGAGGTGCCTGGGGCAGAGGCATTGCCATGGAGGTTTTTGTAGTCATCGATCAGACCTGAGGAGACAGGAGCACAAGCCCCATTAACCGGAGAGTGAGTAAAATCAGTGAGAATTCCCTGGAGGGGCATCAGCTGACCAAACACCCCGCAGACCCCGGTGGATCCTGTCACGTCCCAGTGCAGGAGGGGCAGCTGCCAGTGCGTGAGAACCACTGAAAGTCAGCCCAAATTCCCTAGGCCAATCTTCTCCATAAGTCTTTTCCCGTCAGTTCTATTTCAATCCTATTTCTAGTTGCTTATCCTTAAAATGTATCCCTGTGGCATATTCCCTATTCTCCAGGAATATTATGCTAGGTTCACAATCCTTTGAGAAGAAGTGTCACTCAGTATGAAAAGACCAGCAAGGCCCTATGCTGTAATGCCTCAAGAGACATGGAGGCCCTCTGGCTTGCCCACAGATAGAAAGGGAGCAGGGCTGCCCCTCAATGAGCTCCCTGCCTGGCACACAAGGCAGTGAGGGTGAGGTAAGTGACACCCCTGGGTACTCCACACTTGACAAGAATGTCACACCATCCTCCCCTGAGGAGAGGAGAGGCCTAATCATCGGGAATCGCAGTGCAGTGGACCGCCACGGGGCCTTGCCAAGGAAGCCCCTGGACAGCTGTGCCCGTGCAGGTGGGGCACAGGCCTCGGCTGAAACAACCCAAGCTGTTACAACTCAGCCAACAAGCCCCACCGTTACAACGCTCCCCCACCATATGTCCCGCCCCCAGGCCCAAAGAGAGCCAGGTCCAGACCTGGTGACACCTCAGGGCAGATATGATGGAAGGCCAGGAAGTGCCTGGAAGGTGGGCTCAGCCCACCTGAACTCTCCCCCATACACACTTTCCAAGTCCTTAAGTCTTCTCTTTGTGGGAATAACTTTACAAGGGGAATTTTTTTTTTTAAGTATAGCAAACCACATTAGGTCTAAAAATGGAAAAGTTTGGAAACTGAAGACTGGGGAGTCTGGGCCGGGAATATCACGGAGAGTGTGACTGTACGGACGGAAGGAGCGTCAAAACGGGCTGTCCAGGGAAGAAACACACACCTGGCCCTGAGCGGGCTTTGCCACTGTCGGGCGCGGGGAGCGAGGGAGCGCCGAGTACGTGCCCGCGCGTGGGGGTGGGGGGCCCCCTCCCGCCCGCCGGTTACTAAGCGACCGCCCCGCCGCCACCAGCCGCAGCGCCGGAAACGCTCGCACCCTCCGTCGAAACCCGAGCTGGAGGTGACCCAGGCCACTCGGGACGCCCCTCCGGGTCCCCTAGGCCCAGCCCGACCCCACCTACCTCCCCACCCGACCGGACCTAGCCGCCGAGACCGCGGGCGGAAAGCCACCCCCTTAGGGGAGGCGGGCAGGGGCCCGCTGTGAAGAGAAGGGGAAGAAAGGGACGCGCGACCCGGGCCCGACCCGACCTGACCTGACCCACCCTGCAGGAGACGGATCTGCCGCCGTAATTGCTCCTTTTCCTCCATCTCCAGAGTCCGCGACGCCCGGCCAGGCCCCCGCGACGTCATCGCCGCGCGACCGTTTCCCCGCGGGCTGGGCGGAGCGCGGGGAGGTGCCGAGACTGCGCACTGAGGCGAGGCCTGGGCGACTGCCGGGCCGCGGGGAGGGGGAGCAGAAGAGATGAGCCCGTCGCCCTGGCAACGGCTGGAGAGGCGGGGTCACGCATGCGCAGAGCTGGGGGGTCGCGTCACTACGGAGCGCCGGGAAGTGGACTCACCGCTCGTGTGAAGGGGGCGCTGCGGTAGGTGGTTGCCGCCCTGGAGCGCTCTGGCCGCGTTCTTCGCCAAGAACTCTCGTTCCTTGCGGGACTGGGCGAGGGCCGAATTCCAGACCCCACCCCAGCGGCGACCTGGTGGGATGAGGGCCCAAGAGACTCTATTGTTGCGCGGGCCAGGACAGGAGAAGAAACGTCCAAGATCGAAGAGGCCCTACAGAGACGTGTTAAACCTCTGAAAACTTGAAAGATTTTGGTGTATCAGTGGAAACAAGTATAAAACCAGGTGTGTAAATCCCTCGATAGAGCTGGGGCGTGTAAAATGGTATGGCCGCTGTGGAAAACAGTCTGGTGTTTCCTCAGAAAGTTAAAAACAGAATTAGGGTTTGTCCCAGCACTTCCACTTCCGGGTATATACCCTGAAGAAGTGAGAACTCAAACATGTGCCAGTGTTGGATGGAGCATTATTCGCAGTAACCAAAAGGTGGAAATAGCCCAAGTGTCCATGAGGATGGATGGATAAACGGTGTATATCCGTACAATGGAACAGGATTTAGCCTTGAAAAGGAATGTAGTACTGATCCATGCTACGGCATAAATGAACCTCAGAAACATTACGCTAAATGAAGTAAGCCAGTCACAAAAGGACAAATACGGCAAAATTCCACTTATATGACATAGCTAGAATAGGGAAATTTATAGAGACAGAAAGTAGATCAGAGGTTACCAAGGGCTGAGGGGAGGAGGAATGGGGAATTAATGCTTTTTGGGTAGAGTCTATGTTTGGAGCGATGAAAAAGTTTCGGAAACAAGCAGTGGTGATGGTTGCACAACATTGTGAATGTACTTAATGCCACTGAAGTGGACACTTTAAAATGATTATATAACAATTTTTATATATTTACCACAATAAAAAAAAAAGTGGACAGAATGTGTCTGCACAGACCTGAAAAATAGGAAATGTTAAAGGAAATTCTTCGAGCTGAAGGGAAATGATACAATATGGAGACAGAGCTACATGAAGAAAGAGGACAGGAAATGGGAAATATGTTAGTAATTTTTTTAAATTCTCATTTCTTATTTTCTCTAAAAGACAAATAGATACAGCAAAAATAATAAAAACGTATTGTGGGTTTATAACATATGTAGAGGTAAAACATATGCCACCAATGATTCAAGGGGTCACGTGCTCTGTCTCCTGCAGGTGAGGATGCAGCCCACAGCCTCTTAGGTCAGCACCTGAACCCACCTTAGGGAGTCAATGTTACTCCACTCAACATACAGCAGTGGGCACCCTGGGATTTCTTTGGCAGAGGTGGCCCCAGGCTAGGAAGACCAGACAATAGAATGGCCCCTGCACTCAGGCTGTGAGATGGGGTGAGCCACAGGTCGTGCCCCACCAGCTGAACACTGTGTAAGACCCTTAGGCCTTGGCCGAACTCTGAGGGCAGCGTAGGGGAGTTCTCGTGGAATGACGGAATTTCCCACCAGGGATCTTGAAAAGCACTTCTTTGGACTTGCCCTGTCTTGCTTCTCTTGAGAATCCTGCAGCCATCACCTTATGAATGAGCCAGGGCTGGCCTGATGGAGGATGGACAACACATGCCTAGTTAATACCACTGACCCTCTTGACAGCCAGCCGTCTGCCAAACAATGAGGCCAGTGGTTGCCAGCTAGCCACAAAATCGATGAACCCAGGTGATACCATGTGGAGCAGAGATGAGCCTAAATGTCATAATTTAGGGCACCTCACGTGATTATGAGCAAACCAGGGGATGTTTGTGTCACTAGGTTTTGGGGTGATTTATTAGCACACACTGACGGATTCATGGGTCTAGCGCTGAACTTGTCTTCTGTGCCCGACAAGCTCTCTGCTCCTGGACTTCAGTCCTGGGGTGGTGGAGCGGAGAGCCCAGCCACTTGCTGAGAGGAGGCAAGGTTTGTGGGTTTGTCTCCTGGAGTTGTGAAAGTGTAAGTGGGATGTAAGTGCTGTCACGATTAACTCCTTAAAACTGACCTTGACAGTTACACTTAAAACTCTGATGCCCATCAAGCTGGCACCGATTAAAGCAGCCTGCCTTCAGTGTTCGGGGTGAGGGCAAGAGACTCCACTGTTCACTTTTTGGATGTTGGCACAGCCTTTCTGAAGGGCAATTTGCAACACGTGCCAAGACCCTGAATACCGTGTGAGGAATTTCACTTTTCAGAATCCCCCCAAAAGAGATAATGAAACACGTGCAAGGCCTTATGAACAAAAATATCAGGTGCTGGGGGGAAAGGGATGGGGAGGGATAAATTAGGAGTTTGGAATTAGCAGATACAAACTACTGTATATAAAATAGATAGCAAGGTCTTACTGTATAGCACAGGGAACTGTATTCAATATCCTGTAAAAAACCATAATGGGAAGGAATATGAAAATACATATGCATGTATAACTGAATCACTTTGCTGTATACCAAAAACTAATAGAACATTATAGATCAACTATACGTCAATAAAAATTAAAAATTTTAAAGTCAGGTGCTGAGTTCTTTACATGGAACAAAAATATTGAGCATGTTTATAGCCCATTACAGTGTGCCAGGCCCCCCCTTTTTTTTTTTAAAGCACAGGTCTGTGTTTGTTTGTTTACTTATTTATTTATTTGGGCTGCGCAGGCTCTTTGTTGCAGGCTTGTCTCTAGTTGCAGCACATGGGTTTAGTTGTGCGGCGGCATGTGGGATCTTAGTTCCCTGATCAGGGATCGAACCCGCGTCCCCTGCATTGGAAGGCAGATTCTTAACCAGTGGACCAGCAAGAAAGTCCCTAGGCCCCATTCTAGTGTTAACACACATTAATGCATTGAGTCTTCACAACAACCCTGTCGTTTCCAACTTAAGGATGAGGAGACCAACACAAAGGGGGTCAATCTCCCATCCCAAATCACAGGGTAGCCTCACCCTCCCCAGACTCCTGCGCGTCCTGGGCCGACTACTTCCAGGCCATCTCTCTCCTCCAGTGGTCTCTTCTTGCTGGCTGCCCACTCTCCGAGTGATCTCTTCTCTGCCAATCCTCTCTCTTCCCCGCAGTGGACCTTCCCATAGGGCTGCCCAGGTGCAGGTCTGGGGCCATAAAAAGGACTCCATTACTGGCATTCAGCAAACAAATGCTGAGGAACAGACATACCTGTTGCTGGAAGGCCATTTCCATGGACTTCTCCCTCTCTCCCCTCACAGGGGAGTTGTCTCCCACCGCCACCCCTCACCTCCCTCTGCTCTCCTCCCTTCTCCCACACCCAGCTTCCTGCTCTTTTCACCACCCTAGCCCAAGCAGCCTTCCTGAGCCGCACGCTGGTCCCCCGGCCACCCCACCCACATCTGCCCTCGGCCTTGCACACCCCCCTTCTCTCCAGCCCCACCACATAAGGCTACCCCAGGCACCAGCCTCTCTGAAGGGGGTGGGAGAGTAGGAGAGCAATGCAGCTGTACCGAATGCACTTTTACCAGGGCACGAGCACAAAATGTCAAATCCTTCCTGAGCTTGTTACCTGTCTCCTTGTTCTGTGGCCTGCAAAAGTATCTGCGTCCCCCCTCCACCAACCCAGCCTGCACCTCCCGTGGGGAATGTCCCCCTCCTGCCATCTCCTTCCCTCCAGGAGGTCTGCATGCGATGGGAGCCAGGCACCCTGACTCACCGGGCCCTCACGTGGGAACAGGTGCTTGGCTGGCTGGGACCGCTACCCCGTGGGTACCTCCTTGCCTTTTATCCCAGAGGGAGAGAGGCAGGAGGCGAGTGTAGAAGAGAGCTACCACTGAGGGCTCTGTGGGTCCCGCCTTCATCCCAGCCTCCAATCCCCCACTTGACCCCCCACCCTCACGGCAAAGCATGAGCCTCAGAACCAGATCCTCTTGGGAGAAAAGCTGATTAATCTACTGTTTCCTAGATGGCAGCATTTCCACGAGGCTCTCAGGGACCACGGTGATTGGATGGTGTGAATCTCACCTCCACAATTTCCCACATGCCCTAGTACTGGGCAAGCCTAACTAGGTGGAAGAGACACCCCCCGCCCAGCCCAGCGATGCCTGGATCCCAGCAGTAAGAGCCCCCTGCAGCTGGGGCAAAGTGAAGTGAGGCTCAGAGCGTCGGAAACAAGAGCCGCTTCCCTCTGCAGAGGACCAGTTGGAGTGGGGCAGGGTTCTGAGCCGCTCCCCCGACCCCTGTCAGCAGAAAGTGCCGAGCCAGGCAGGATGCCGCAGGCCTCCGGACCGAGGACCAAAAGGAAACAAGACAGGAGGGCCGCGCGGGGGAGGGGCGGCTGGAGGCGGGGCGTGGGCGAAGGGAACCGCTAGTCACCCGCGCCGGCCCCCAGGACGCACCGTGAGCCTCCGCTGATCCTGACCTGCGGGGAGTAGTTTCCTCGCCTGCCTCTCCCCCACCCAGTTCTGCCGCCCCTTCCTGAGGCCTATGCCCCTCCTGACTCCCGGGGCGCCCCTGGATCCGAGACCGCCCTGCTCTGGGGCCGCCCCGTCGCCCAGCGATCCGCCGAGCGTTGATTGAGCGCCTGCTGGACAGGCCCTGCTGACCGGCGGTCCGAGCCGCCGCCGAGGGTCCGGGCCAGCAAGGGGGGGCGGGGGCGGCGAGCGGGGGGGAGGCCCCGGGGGGACTCAACTCCCAAAGGAAAGGACTCCTGGGACTTCAGTGCGTCTGGCAGCCTCTCGGCCCCTCGCTCCGCGTTCGTTCACTCCCGGCCAAGCGGCTCTCGGGCACACGGGGCCCTCCGGGGCGCCTCTTGCCCGCGCGGGCTCCTGGGGGCGCGGCAGCGCGGGTCGCGGCTGCCGACATCCTGGGCGCCGACTTCCGGCACCCTGGGAACCCCCAAAGTGTCACTGGGAGGCGGGCACAGGGTGGAGCCAGCCCCCTGAGCTGCACCACCCACATCGCAGACCCAGATGAGCCCGAGGCCCACAGCTCCCCCTACCCCTCCCTGGACCCTGGCCGTCCCTGATGCCCGATGGCCGGGGCTGGGTGGGTTCCTCGGGCCGACTACCCCCTAGCCCCGTCTCATGCGGTCCTGGCCTCCACTGTCCCTGCCTGGAGGACAGTGGACACCCTCAGGCCTCCTCTCCCTAAGCCCACTCTGCCATGTCCTCTGAGGTATCCCAACCGCTGCCTCCAAAGGGCTGTCCTGGTTATCTTCTGTCCTTGTTCCTCCCAGGGGCTCGGCCCTTCCAGGGTAGAGGCTGTGGCCTCCACTGCCCAGTTCCCAGCAGTGCCTGGCCAGCCCTGCCCCTCACCGGGTGGGTGGAGGCATCGGATTGCGGTGGGCTTCCTCTTCCTTAGAACTCTCCCAGAGGTGCTAACCCTTCCCCGCACACAGCCAGAAGCCCCCTCCCAGGCTCCCATCCCTGGTCACGGTTCTCCCCCCAGGGCGTGGTGTCCTAGCTGGCTCTGGACCCCCAGGGTCTGCCCAGACGTTGCGCAGGGAGGCCTCACCCACCCCCATATCACAGAGTGGCTGTGAGGAAGACGGGAGGTTGCCCCAGACTTCCTGGCCCTGGAAATGTCCGAGTGCTCCCCAGGCCTCCAAATGGGGAGGGGGAGGGGGTGCAGGGCCAGCCCCAGCCACCTTCCTTCTGCTTTTTCTCCCCAGTGGACTCACTTCCTGTCATCTCAGGCTGACTCTGCCCTCAGGAGCCTAGGGACACAACCACTCACCAAGCCCAGTGCCTCTTGTTTAGGTTATTGCCAGAGAACTGAACATGTGAACGAGGAGTTGCTGCAGCGATGCCCTGTCCATGCTTCATTCAGCCCCGGGTCATTGCAACATTCCAAAACACCCCCCCAGGAAGTCACTTTCCCTGCACTGGCATCGGGGCCGCTGCCAGCGGCTCTACCTGGAGGGGCCCTTGTCCCGTTCACGGCCAGAGCCCTCATCTGCAGGAGCACGTGGCGCCAGGTGCTGATAAACACTCATGGCTCGAATTAGTGCATGTGGCGGAGCCTTCGGGGTGAGTCTCAGGCCAGCCAACTGGCAGGGGCCCTGGTGCGGGCTCCAGAGTGTCACAGGGCCCAGAGGCAGGATGTGGCAGTGGAGCAGTGGAGAAAAGGGGGCATGGGGCTCCTGGCTGCCTTGCACTGGACATGATCCGCAAGCAGCCCAAGAGAGTAAGGGTGTTGAGAACCTGAGACAGGCCTGGCTTCAGCTTTTCAAAGTAACAGCTTTATTGAGATACAATTCACATACCATACAATTCACCCATTAAAAGTGTGGAACTCTGGGGCTTTTAGCGTATTCAGAGTTGAGAACATTTCCACTCCCCAAAAGAGGCTGTGTCACTCCCCATCCCCCTCCCCGCAGCACCTGGCAACTACTAAGCTGCTTTCTGTCCCTACGGTTCGCCTGTTCTAAACAATTTGCATACATGAATCCCGTGAGATATTGTCTTTCACGTCTGCCTTCTTTCACTTGGCATAATGTTTTGAGGTCCATCTACGTTGTGCCGTGAGTCACAACTTCATTCCTTTGTATGACTGAGCACCACACCATCCTGTGTCTTCCATCGTATGCACTGACCACATTGTCTGTGCTTCCACAGATGGACATTTTGCGGTGCTTCTGAGTTTTGGCTGTTAACAATAATGTTGTGGGAACATCCATGTGCCGGTTTTTGCGTGAACATATGTTTTCACTTCTCTTGAATACACACCTAGCAGTGGAATGAATGAGATCTAATGGTAATTCTCTGTTTAACTTTTTGAGGAACTGCCAGACTCTTTTGCATCCATTTACATTCCCAGTAGTGTGTGAGGCTCCAATTTCCCCCATCTTCCCCAACACTCGTTACTTCTCTTCTATACAGTTATCTATGGGGTGTGAAGCAGCATCTTCTGCAGTTTGATCTGCAGTTCCCTGACAGCAAATGGCGTGAGCATCTTTTTGTGCGCTTGTTGGCCATTTGTAGCAATACATTTTCTTTGAGGAAATGTCTCTTCAGACCCTTTGCCGTGGCCCAGAGTTTCCAGAGAGAAGGACTGAAGAAGCGCCCAGCAGTTAGTGCCCAGCAGTTGGAGGCAGCAGCGGGTGGGGCACGAGCTGGCGCACCCTGACCCTCCCCCACCCTCGCCAGGCTGAGGCTGCGGGGGCGGGCTCACGGGGGTTTCCGGGCTGTGGCTGCTGCAGGCCGGCCGAGGTTTCACTTTTGGATCTGGGAAACTTTGGGTTGTGTGCTAGCTCGGCAGCTCCGGGGCAGAGCCCTCCGACCCCAGCCAGCAGAGCGGCCTGGCTTCAGCTCTGTGGGCGCAGGCACGCAACAGTCACGGTCACGGTGAGCTGCTCCCCGCCCCTGCGCGCCGCACCCCACTGCCTGCCCTGGTTCCGGGGGGGGCTCTCCCTAGTGCTGGGTGGGGGGAGGCCAGGTCCTCTGGGTGGAGACCTGGTCCGGGCACCCTTCTGCGGCTTCCCCAAGCCCCCCAAGGACTCGCAATCCCAGACAGGTTTGGGGAAGCCCCAGGCCTCTGGGAAGGGGGTGCCCTCCCCAGCCCGGCTGGTTTGGGCTTAACTCCAGGTAGGCCCTCTAGGTGCTCCTTGGGCCACTCTCAGACTTCAGACCATCCCTGAAGCTCAGAGGCTTCCTAAGGGCTGGCCCCCGTGCCTGGAGCCCAGATGTCCTGGGTCCTGAGTCAGGCCCACATTGGCTTCTGACCCCTGAAGACAGACTAGTGGCTCACGGAGCTTTGGGCGCAGAGAAAGCCCTGGAGGACACGTCTAGGAGCTGGGGACACTTTGGCTGGGCCTTGCTGTGGGCCTTTGCACCACTGCCCAGGAAGTGATGGCTTCTGATTCTTCCCCCGCCCTCTGAACACCTCAGCCAGCGGGGGGAGCTGCTACAGCAGACAGCAGTGGCTCGGGGTCACTCCACGGCCCCAGCCTTGCCCTGCCCTTCCTCAGTGGCTGCTTTTCGTGAGTAGCCCTAAGCCTTGTTGAAGTGACAAAGGGACGAGAGGCCTTGGTGGGTGGCCAGGGCTGCCCCCCCGCCCCAAGCGCTGAGTCCCAGGGCTTTCTCGGGCTCCATGTGGGCACTCTGATCACAGAACAGCTGGTGTGCGTGGCCTGAGTCCCACTGAGGGCTGTGAATGACGCCCCACCCTGGAGGTGCTCATGGCCCCTTGGAAAGATGGACTAGTGGATGCCCGGGTGTGCTTCTGCTTGTCTTTGTGTTGGGTGATAGTCAGCAAGCGCCTTCTGCCAGTCAGAGCATCCCAGGACTAGCCAAGCAGGACTGCTTTGGAGGGAAAGAGCTCCCCATCACTGGAGACGTCCAGGCACCTACCTTCCCCCTCTGCCGCCCGCCCTCTTCCAGCCCTGCGGGTGCAAGGCCTGACCCAGCTGCCCTCCTCAGGAGCATGGCATCGGCCTTTGCAAGGGTGGTCAGGAGCGTGGTCCAGGAGCTGGACCACGGTGGGGAGCTCACCCCTGTGGACAGCCTGCAGAGCTCCACCAGCTTCCAGCTCTACTGCCTTTTGGGCAGGAAGTCCTCGAGTTCACGGTTCTGGAAACACCGCTACACACGTGTCAACCTGTCCATCAGGGACATCCTGGAGCCCGACGCCCCAGAGCCAGGTACCCCACTTGGCACTGTCAGAGCCATGGGTCGGGTCGGGGGAGGAGGGGGCAGGCCCGCTGCCACCTGCTCTGGGCCTCTGGGCTCCTGCTTCCAGAGAGCAGGCACTTTTCAGAGGCCCCTCCGCCCGGGGGGAAAGGCGGCGGATGGTGGGATGGGCCTCAGCTCTGGTCTTGCTCCAGCTGTGGAGTGTGGCAACACCTTCCATTTCCACGATGCTATGGATGGGAAGATGCAGGGCAGCGTGGAGCTGGCGGCCCCAGGACAGGGGAAGCTGTCAGGCGGGGCCGCGGTGTCCGGCAGCTCCAGCGCCTCGATGATCGTGTGCACGCTGCGAGTGGCGCCCAACACCTGGGAAGCCATGCATCGAGAGAGGTGAGCCCTGGGGTGGCGGGGCCCTGCTGAAACTGGGCAGCCTCTGGGTCAGGACTTCGGGGCAGCAGGAGTCACAGGGGGTCTCTGCCAGGCTGAGGGAAGTCCCAGAGGCAGGGGCATGCTGGGACCAGTGGGCAGGGAAGGAGGCTGCAGAGGTCCTGGGGGCCTGCATCCTGCGGGCCAGGGCGGCCAGGCAGGGCCCTAGGGTCAGGGGTCAGACCAAGTCCCACTGCGAGGGGGCTGGGCTGCTGGGGTGGAGCAGACACAGGGACCCTGGGGAGAAGGACCATTAGCTCAGAGCGGAGACATGAGATTTGAACCCTGGGAGCGGCAGGGAGTGGAGGGAGAGAGCAGCCAGGTGAGCAACCGGCCAACAGGGTGGGCCCCTCCAGAGGTCTTCAGGTGTCCACCCGTCCCCACTGGACCTTGTCTTTTCTTCCTGCACCCCACCCACTCACAAACATTGTCGGGAGCACCAGGGAGGGAATGATGGGTATCCCGTGCCTGGGCATCCACAGAGCTCTCGGTCTCCTCGGCCGTGTCACCGCCCCCAACCCCTATGGCCACAAAGGCTGAGGTCCAGGGAACGGAAGCCCGCCCCGTGGCAGGGGGAGGGGAGCGCAGGGTGCACCGCTGCGAGCTTCCCATTGGTCTGCTCACCACAGGCGCTTGCGGCGGCCTGAGCACAAAGTCCTGCAGCAGCTGCGGAATCGTGGGGATGACGTGTTCGTCGTGACCGAGGTGCTGCAGACACAGCAGGAGGTGGAAGTCACCCGGACCCAAAAGCAGGAGGGCTCCGGCCAGTTTGCACTTCCGGGAGCCATGGGCTTGCAGGTGTGCGGGGGCTCGGGCTGGGGAGGCAGAGTGGGGCAGACCCCTGCCACCAGCACCCTGTTACGTCTGGCCCCACGACCCAGAGCCCAGTCCTGAGCCCATATCCATCTGTCAGGGCAGAGGCGAGGGCCACCTGAGCCAGAACAAGATGGTCACCATCCCCGCGGGCAGCATCCTCGCCTTTCGGGTGGCCCAGCTGGTTATTGGCTCTGACTGGGGTGAGCCAGGATCACGGTGACTTCTGGGGCCCAGACTCCATGGCAGAGAGGCAGAGAGGCCTGGAAGAGGCCCCAGGGGTCACTGGGGGCATCTGGGTCGGGGTGGCCGAGGGTCCCTTGCTCTGGCATTTGGGAGGTTGGGGCACAATGGGGGTACTGCACAGGGGGTCCCAGCTTGGGAGGGAGATGCCAAGTGCCCCGCCAACCTGCTTTCCCACCTCTGCTCCTGTCTGGCTGCCAGACATCCTCTTCTTCCCGGACAAGAAGCAGACGACCTTCAGGCCACAGCAGGAAGGTGAGGCCTGTGGACCTGGGCAATGGGATGAGCTGATGAGGCATTCTCCTGCCCAGCACAGCACAGCCGGGGGACGCACACACGCGCGCACACACACACACACACACACACACGGGTGACACGGTGACAGGCTGACACCAGCCTGGTTCGACCTTGCTCCCTGTCCCGGGCTGCCAGTACTGGGGTGGTGGTGACAGGCTGTGAGGGCCGAGGGGAGGCCTCAGGCCTCTCTGGCTCGGGGACCCAGCCCTGCGCTGACCAGCCCTGCCTCGTCCAGACCATAGGCCCTCCTACATTGCAGGTGGCCAGCTGCAGCGGTCCTCCTGCCTCACCTCCACAAAATTTCTCTCTCTCCGCTTCAAGTTCCTGTCGGGTCAGTACCTTCTTGGCCACCCCCCTGGTGGGCTCCCCTTCTGCCCCCCTGTGGTCTGCCCTCCATAACCAGGGCTCCCCGGGGCCACGTGGGTACCTGGGCAATGGCAGCCCTGTCCCCACAGATGGGCCCATGGAGGACCGGTTGGCGACCACCGAAGGCTTCCAGGGCCTGCAGGCAGAAGTGGAGGCTTGGGCCGTGGGCCTGGAGGGCTTGTCCAGGGAGCCTTGTCGGCAGCTGCTGGGGGCCCTCGGGCAGGTGCTGCGGGACGAGGCCGCCCTGCAAGCCCTGGATGAGTCGGTGAGAGAGCTGGGTGGGGCGTGGGGGGCGTGCAGGGGTGGTGGGTGGGTGGGGGGCGAGCTGGGGCGGGGTGGGGCGGGCAGAGCTGGTGCCTGCGCCCCGCCCCCGCGCTCACCCACCCGCCCCACGCCCTCACCCCCAGCTGGAGCACGGCCTGCGTGGCGGGCTTTTGGAGTCTCGGGATGGTCCGGTGGGTGCTGTCCTCGAGTGCCTGGTGTTCTCCTCCAGAAGGCTGGAAAAGAGACTTGCCGGCCCCGTCTTCTACCTGCTGCAAGCTCTAGCTGGTGAGGGGCTCCGGGGGTGGGACAGGCAGGGAGCAGGAATGTGGGCTTCCCTAGCTGGCCTTCCAGAACCCCTCTCACCCAAGGTCTCTCCCCAGTGCTGAGTGCAACCCAGCACGTGCTGCTGGCTGAGGTGCTGGAGATGGGGGCCCTGTCAGGGGCGTTCAAACTGGTGAGTGGGCCCAGCTTGTAGGGGAGGGGCTGTGCCGGAGGTGCGGACCCAGTGCATCTGGGCTGGGGTGGTGTGGATGGTGCCAGAATCCTGGGGGCCCCTCTGACAACCTCCCACCCTGTTCTGCCAGGTGGAGAGCCTTTTGGAGCAGAGCACCCCATGGCAGGAGCACAGGGCCGTGTCCCTGCCGCACGAGCTCCTGGGGAGCAGCTGGGGCTCAGAGGCACCCACCTGGGTCCTGCTGGAGGAGTGTGGCCTTGAGCCACAGGTGGGCGCCCCCCAGGTGTGCTGGAAACCGGAGGCCCAGGGCTGTGCGAATGCGCTTTACGCCTGCCTCGCACTGCTGTTCAGGCTGAGCCGGCTCTGCTAGCCTGCAGCCTGCCCGCAGGGCAGCTCTCTAGTCGGGGCAGAGCTCATGCCCACCCAGCTGCCAGGAGCCACACCCAGCCATGTGGGCAGCTCCCCACAAGGCCTGGGAGTTGAGGAAAGACAATAAATGTGATGAACGAAGGGAAAATGCTCACTGAGCTTTCGAGGGGCCCTATGTCAGGGGTCGGGCAGCGATGGGGATGGGGCCTCATATGGGGAGGGACCTGGGGGCTGAGAGCAGGCATCTCTCCCGTGGGGCTGAGGGGGCGTTCCCTGTGCTGCACCGGATCACTCCAGAGTGAGCAGCCACGTGGCCGGGCTCCTGGCGCCCTCCCCCAGCCGGCTGGCCTGGAAAGAACGGGACGGGGCGATTCCAGCCCTCAAGATGGTTCTCTGTCTGCCTCAGGGAACTTGAGAACGTACTGATGCAGGGAGCGGGGGCTGTCCTTGCCCTCCGGGGCGCAGAGAGGACAGAGAAAAGGTGTACGGACAGGCACACAGATCTGCACTCCTGGGGCTGCACTGGGGCCCCAGGGAAGTGACCCGAACCAGAGCAACTGGCCTTTGGGGTATGTCTCATCCAAATTAATTCGCTCAAAGGTAAGAGTCTCCCGAGAGGAGGGCTCTGGGCCCCTGAGTCGCAGTCCCTGGGCCTTCGGCAGGGCTCAGAGCCTCCCTGGACCAGGGTGCCTGAGCCTCCCTGGGGCGTGGGGGCGGGGGTGGAACGGCCCCACGTGCAAGGAGAGATAGTAACTGATTCAGCCAAGGACTTATTCTCATCTTGGAGCTTGAACAGCCAGGAGAAATTCGCCTCTCCCCGTGGGAGCCAGTCTGCCATCCTCCGCTTGGCGGAAGGCGGGGGAAGCCGCGCTCCCCTCCTGTCAGGCTCACACTGCCCTGCAGCCTCAGGACTGGCTAAAGAGAAGGGATGATCGGCCCTGCCGTGGTTGGGACATTAACGCCCGAGAAAACTCAGGATTGAGGCCAACAGTAAAATTAATATTAAAACAGAGTGTTTGGGTCTTCCCTGGTGGCACAGTGGTTAAGAATCCGCCTGCCAATGCAGGCGACGCGGGTTCGAGCCCTGGTCTGGGAAGATCCCACATGCCGCGGAGCAACGAAACCTGTGCGCCACAACTACTGAGCCTGCGCTCTAGAGCCCGCGAGCCACAACTACTGAGCCCGCGTGCCACAACTACTGAAGCCCATGTGCCTAGAGCCCGTGCTCCACAACAAAGAGAAGCCACCACATGAGAAGCCCGCGCACTGCAACGAAGACCCAATCCAGCCAATGATAAATAAATTTATAATTAAAAAAACAAAACAAAACCAGAGGGTTCCCCAAACATCCCAGATCCTGGTACAGAAACTGCTAGAAGGGACCTCCCTGGTGGCCCAGTGGGTAAGACTCTGTGCTCCCAATGCAGGGGGCCCGGGTTCGATCCCTGGTCGGGAAACCAGATCCTGCGTGCGTGCTGCAGCTGAAAGGTCCTACGTGCCGCGACAAAGATCACGAGCGCTGGACTAAGACCTGGTGCAGCCTAAATCAATAAATCAATGTTTAAAAAAGCAAACAGAAACCCCTAGAGATCTACCCCTCACACAGGGAGAGGAGAAGCTGGACACCTCTCAAGCCTGTTTGTGTTCACCAGGGCCCACGCCCCTCCTTTGGGAACCGCATTAGGGGGACTTGAAAGGCAAAACCAAGGGGGACGGGACTGGAAGAGCCTGGACAGCCTGGACACTCAACCAGCGATGCTCGCCTGGGAGCAGGGCTACGGCAGCACTGATCCACCTGGAGCCTCCCTGAGGATCCCAGCAGAGAAATCCCCGAGAAGGGTTACACTCCCAGGACAAAGCAACAGGCTCTGAGTGAACCCAACACCTGGCAAGCAGGGAGTCTAGCAGGGCTTCCAGCGATGGGGCAGGGGACCACGGCAAGGCAGTCTTGCACACAAGACTGATCATCCAAGAGAAGCCTGCACTCCAACTGGCCTGCTACAGGGAGGAGTACGGGCTCCCAGGCCTAAGAAGCCCAGGCATCACGGAGGTGTCGCGAGAAGAGGGGGGGTGCTGCCTGCCCGAGCCCTCATCTGAGGCTGGGCTCTCCTTTCCAGTGGGCGTCACTGTGGGGGTTGCCACTAGCCTGCCCAGCTGTGCTCTGCAGTGGGACAAGCGTGTGCCTGGTGGGGGAAATGGGCATCCAATGCTCACCCAGCTTCTGGCTCCTCGGCTGCAAGCAGTGGGGGCCAGGCTTGCTTCTGCCCATGGGGGCTGCCACTGAGGTCCGCCAGGCTCCTGCTGAGCCCAGGCCCAGACCCAGACCAAGTCGGGCGGCTGTGAGGGTGCTCCTCGTGGGCCCCACCTGCAGCCATGGAAGCTGAGGAGGGACCCCCAGGCCTGGGAGCTGGAGCCTCCTTGATGGGTGACAGGCTGAAGAACCCCCTGAGGACATTCCCACCAACCTCCCTTCCTTCCGTCCTCCTCTCCTTCACGGGCGTCTGACAGCCTCCTGGCCTCTCCAGCGTGTACCCCGATATATTTCTTGTAGCTTAATCCAGTTTGGGCATCTGCTTTGGAGAAGCCGAACCAATACCCCAAACCATGCCCCTGGCTTCACACAGACCAGTGCCCTCGGCCCGAGCCTCCCCTGCCCTGGGAATGACCTACGAGGAGACCCCAACCCCTTCCTGCTGAGCCCCGGCCCCATTGGCTCGGCATGCGTAGGCCCAAAGCACAGCTTCTCAGCTCAGGGTGGAACCTGCCTGGCCTTCCGCCCACCCCGGAGCCGACCCAAACTCCTGGCTACGTGCTGTCTTCCTTGTAATCTCAGCCCCAGCCCGATCTCGGACCAGGCCCAGCGCATCAGAACCCAGCCTTGGCCCAGACCCAGGCCCCAGACAGACGCTGAACCCCTAGGATCCGTGTGTTTATTTTAAACGCTTTCCACAGGGATGGGCAGGACCCCAGCCTCCAAGAGGCTGTGTGAGTTGAGGCCTCCTCCTCTGAGGAGGCAGCATTGGGGGGGCCCTGAAAGGGCAAGAGGACACCTCAAGGTGGGCACTCCAGGTGGAGGAAGCCGCCCGTCCAGGGTCTGGATGGATTGGGTCACAGCCTCGGAGCCGTCCTGAGGGCCCTCTTCCCCACATGTCCAGTCACGCCTCCATTCACCCCTGAGCAGGGTGCTGGGGTGCCGGCGCGACAGCTCAGCCTAGTGGGGTGCGAATGCTGGCAGCCCACACCTGAGCCCGCAGGTGTCATCTCGGGTCCGTGCTGTCCAGTGGGGAGGTCGGGGACAGCTTCCGGAGAAGGCCCAGGTGGGGTCTGACACGGTAAGTGCGGGGGAGGGGCAGGAACGGGGCCAGGCTGTGGGGCAGCGGGTGTGGACAGGAGGACAGATCAGTGTTTCTTGGCCAGGAACCTCAGAACCTCAGGCCAGGACATGGCCAGCCAGGAGTGGAGCACGTGACGAGGAGTGATGGGCTGCTGGGGCGGCCGGGAGGGCCCAGGCAGAGGGCGGCCTATCACGGCGCCGGCTCCCAGGGCTGTGTCAGCTTCACAGTGGCCCCCACCAGGCCTCGGCCCGGGAGGTCAGGTGTCATCCAGGCAGGGGACTGAGGGGGGACAGATGGACTCAGGGGTGTACGAGGCAAGAGGCTGAGGGCGAAATGGTGCTCCGTCAGAAGGTGCGTGCCCCCTCTAGGTCGTAGGGCTGTCTGGGGGGGTGAGCTCCCGGAGAGGGGTCTTTGTGTGCAACAGGCCTTGCGTGGCTCCGGGGGGCAGGCATTGGTGCCCAGCACCGAGCCCAGGGTGCCCCTCAAGGGGGGGCCTCTTCTGCAGATGTGCCCCTGCTAAGACTGGCCGCAGAGCGGTGGGGGGCGGGCCAGTCGGGCTCAGCCTGGTCCTAAGCAGCCCCAGGGGCCAGCGGGGCTCTGGTGGTGCTGGAACGGGCTGTCTCTGTAGACTGGTGGGGGCCGGGCAGGGTGGGCGCGGCGCCGGCCCGGGCAGGGAAGGCGCAGGAGGCACCCACGGCAGGGAGGGTGCTGCGCCTGAGCCCGCAGCACCACCTGCTGGGTGGACGCTTGTGCCGCTGCCACCACAGTGGGCTCAGGGTCACTCTGCAGCTGCCCCAGGTCTGTGGGGGACAGGGCAGTTCATGGCGCGGGAGGGCCCCAGGGCCCCAGCTCTCCATCCACCCATTCCCATCCGCTCCGCCCTAGCGCCCACCACCTTTCCGGAACCCCATGCCCCGGTGAGTCGGGTCCTCACCCTGGAACAGATTGTCTAGCAGGTCCTGGTTGATGCGGCGGGGGCTTGAGTGATGGACCAGGAAGCCTGGACCAAAGCAAACCCTGAGTGCTGGCCCCCTGCCCACAGCAGGGAGGGGCTGGCCCAGCTCCCAGAGCCCTAGGTGCAAGGGACAGTGTGACACCAGGACTGCCTTACCCACGAGCACCACAGCTGCCCAGCGCAGGGAGTCCTGTGGGCTCTGCAGGTAGCCCCGGGTCTGGCTCAGGAAGCGGGGCATGTGACTCGGGTACCCCTAAACCTGGGGACAGAAGGGCTCATAGCAGGACAGGAGGGCCAATTCTGCATGGGAAGGAGGTCGCAGAGGTGAGTCCAGGGGCTGAGGGCCCTGGGGATCCCCCGGGACATGGCATCAGGACCTGAGGCTTTAGACCTGCCACCACCTTGACTGCAAGGGTGGGAAGGCTCAGTTTGGGGGGAGTGGCCCTGGTGTATATTGGACCAAGCGGGCAGCTGACCATATACCCCATCATTGTCACTGTCCTCCCCCAACTGACCAGGCGGTGGCAGATGCAGCTTAGGGCCTCAGGGCTGTTGCAGTGGGCCACGGTGACCATCTCCTCCAGTAGGCCCCAGCGCAGGGCCTGGTCACAGAGGGTCAGGGTCCACTCTGAGCTCTGGAACAGGGGAAGGCAGCAAGGTTAGGAGCCCAGAAAGTGGCAAGAAATGGCCTGGGAGGGGGGAGGTGGCCAGGATGAGGGGTGGAGGCGCAGGCGGCCCAGGAAAGACCAGGAACCTGGCTGCGCATGTCACCTGCACCTGAGGTCCTGGGAGAAGTCCCCGACCTGTAATCTTTGGAGAGGCAGCTGTCGTGGGAATGGGTGGGGCTGGATGGAGACAGCCCTGGGACAGTCTTGGGGGGACTGACCTCATTGGTGTCCCGGCTGGGGTCATACAGTCGCAACAGCAGCGGCACGAGACTCTGCAGCACCAGCTTCCGCAGGGG
This sequence comes from Grampus griseus, assembly GCF_964374135.1. Classification (NCBI taxonomy): domain Eukaryota; kingdom Metazoa; phylum Chordata; class Mammalia; order Artiodactyla; family Delphinidae; genus Grampus; species Grampus griseus. The sequence goes on along the minus strand of NC_139011.1, from coordinate 1,042,512 downwards.
GCCGCGGAGTCCCACCCGGAGCCCGCCCCAGCCGCGCCGCACCAGCGTCCCGAGGAGCCCGACCGCCGAGGCGCGGACCGAGTCCCGGGCCTGCATAGCAGGGCGCGGTCAGGGCGGAGCCAGCAGAGAGAGGGTGTCCGGAGGGCTGCCGTCTGGGGGCGTGATCTGGGGGCCAGGAGCGGGGCCTGGTTGGGGAACCCTGGGAGAGCCTGGGGAGGGGGTGGTGACGGCGGGAGGGGCGGGGCCGGAGGGGCGGGCTCACGTCTTCCACAAGCGGTGGGAGGAGCGGTCCCAGCTCCGCGCCCAGGAGCCGCACCGGCGCCCGCGGCCGCATCAGGACCCTCCGCAGCGTCCCCAGTGCGGCGCCCACGAGCCGCGCGCCACCCTCGCCCAGGGCGCCCAGGAGCGCGGGCAGCAGCGTGCTCACGTGACGCACCTGCAGGGACGGGGACTCGTGGGAGACCCCTCGCAGACCCCGCCCAGACCCCGCCCAGTCCTGCCCCTCACCTTCCTGCGGTTCAGCGCCAGGTGGCCGAGGCCCAGCAGGCCCAGCCAGTGCACGGTGGGCTCGGGGTCGCCCTGCCAAGCGCAGAGCCGGTCCAGGATGACCTCCTCCCGCAGAAGCCGTGTGGTGGGCCGGCTCTGCAACAGCTGGGCGGGGGGACACAGGGTCAGCACGCTCGCGTTCCCGTGCCGGCCCGGCCGCTTAGGGGCCAAGTCCATGGTCACCCCTCACCACCCATCCTGGAAGCGGGCTCACTCCGCTGAAGAAGGCCATAGCCGTGAGGTGCTGTGCGTCTTCCGCGCTGCGCAGCTGGGGCAGCAAGTCCGCGAACAGGCCTCGCAGGTGGTGGTCGGCGTGCGCCACCATGGCACTGTGATGAGGCGGAAATGGGAGCTCTCCCTCTGCGTCCGGCCTCGCCCCTCACGAAGCCTCTACCCAACAACCCCCATGCCCCTGCCTCTTATCCCACACCCCTGCCCTGCACCTGGCCAGCAGCAGGACACCCTCCAGGTGGGTGTGGGCTCCCACCAGTCTTCTCCAGCGTCCAGCCTGCTCCATGCACGTGACCACCATGCAGCAGCTATCCCCAGTGAACAGGGCCTTCAAGGCCTCCACTGTGCAGCTGGGGGGGGGGGGCAGCAGACGAATGGGCAGTGAGGGCCAGGAGGGCACTGGCCCAGCCCTCACTCCCCCCGGTGTGCACCCCTCACCTGGCGTGGCTGTACGGTAGCCCTTGGTGGGATGGGGCCCAAACCTTGGGGATGTCAGTGGGGCATGGGTCCCGGGCCAGCTCATGTAGCTGTGTGACCAGCACAAGGAGAAGATGCGGGTAGAAGCCCTGCGTGGCAGCCACGCAGCCTGACACAGCCAGCATCTCCCCAAGGGCACGAGTGGCCTATGGAACAAGGGGCTCATTCAGGCTCAGACACTGCAGACAGGGCGAGGACAAAGCCTCTATGCTTGAGAGACGTTATGGATGGGTGTGACTCAGGTGAGAGCCTGCTGCCCCCAAACCCCTGAGCCCAGACTCTCCTGTCCCCTTGGGCCAAGGCCAGGGGAGTCCCTGGCAATGCCACCTACCACCAGTGCCTCCAGCTGGCATCTGGCCGAGCCCTTTAGCACCCACAGCAGCTGCACCAGCACCTGCCCATTCACGCGCTGGTTCTGGCTCAGGCCACGCCAAAGCTCGGCTGCCGCCCTGGGGGCACGGGGCGTGTGAGCCAGGGCCTGGCGCTGGGATGAGGGGCGTCTCCAGGTCAGGGAGGCGGCCACTGGGACTCCAGCAGGAGGAGGGGCAGGTAATCAACCCCGCAATCCCAGAGAAACAAAATAAGTGGCATCTGTGCAGAGACCACAACGGAGCCAAGTCTGCAGGATCAGCTGCCCGGCGGGACCACGCAGACCCTGTCTGGCCAGTAGCGGTGAGACAGGCCTGGCATCACGAACAATCACCGTGGAGAGTAAAGCCACAGGTAGCTCTCCTGGGGCAGACTCACCAAAGAGCCATGGGCGCCGGGGTGCAGCAGCCACCTGGCTTGCTCGGAAGCACACCCCGCCGGGCTGGGCTGCAGGAGAGGCCTGGAGAGAGAAGGCAGGCCCCAAGCCTGGAAGCCAGCCCTGAGGACCCTCAGTGGGTGAGAGGCAGGAGTGGAAGGCAGGGAAGGCCCTGCCCCGCTGTGACCCACTCCACCCTGGGCCAGTCTCCACAACAAGCCGGGAAGGGGAGGGAAGCTGCGTCGGGCCGCGGGGGGGATGCGGCGTCTGGCGGGGCGGGGCGGGTTACCGGTCCGGGGACAGTGAGCGCGGCAGCAGTGCACACACCACGGCCCGACAGTGCTCCAGGGCCAGTGTGCTCAGCACCTGCAGGGCCGCCCGCTGGGGCCTCCACTCTGCCAGGCTGGGCACCTGTGCCAGCGGCCCTCGCACAAGGCCGTGCACCTGGCGTGGAGGGGCGGACGTCAGTGGTCCAGTCTCCGTGACCCCTGCACGTTACCCTCAGTACCCTGACCAAGCAGCTGCGGCCTGAAGGGGGCTGCTCCCTCTAGCCCCCAACCCTGGAGGGGACCAGGCGGGAGACTCCAAGGGCAGGGAGGGGACGGGGGCTAACCTGGTTCTCCAGCCACTCCCCCCAGGCCTCCAGGGCTGAGGACAGGGTGAGTGCTGTCGCCTGCGTTCCCGCAAAGCCAGCCTCGTCCAGACAGGCAGCCGTGTACGACGCCAGGTCTGCGAGGGCCCCCTCTTCCAAGGAACTCTGGGGAGTCTAGGAGTGGGGGCGAGGGGAGACTATGAGACCCCCTTGCCTCTCACACTCTCTTCCTCCCCACCCCGTCCCAGCTCTTGACAAAACCCCCGTGGCCTTTCTGTTTTTTCCCAGCTCCGTCCCCCTTTACCCCCCAGGCATCCCTCCTGCTCACCAGATGAAGACCGGGTCCCTCAGGGACTGGCTCCTGGGTAGGAGGCTGGGAGAAGGGCTCACTGCCAGCTGGGGAAATGGCGGCTGCCCGCCCAGGCTCTACCCCGCGTTCAAGCTCAGGTTCGGGCTGAGGGCCGGTGGAAGGGGGTCCCGGGGGCTGCCCCTGGTTGGCCCGGATCCCTTCAGCCAGAGCCGTCAGGGTTAGGGCTCCCACGGGAGCCCCCTGGGCCCAGTCCCACGCGCCCCCAGCCATGGCCGCCGCACACACTGAGCTGCTCAGCCGGGCTCAGCCTGCAGCACCTGGCACTGGTCCTCCCAGAAGCCGTGCCCAGGCCTGACCTAGAAGCAGGCCCCAGGCAGGCGGGCCCAGGGACAGGCGTGGCAGCGTGTGGGTGCATGTGCGTGTGCATGCTCTGTGGGGGCGGGAGGTCGGGGAGCCACACGGGGGTGTCCCCAGGTGTGGTGCCTGCAGGGGCTTTTGAAGGGTCTTCCCGCCCAGACTGTTGTTGGTGAGTGGCCAGCCTAGGCTCTGCCCACCAGGACCTGGGAAAAGGGCAAGGTCCCTGGGAGACAGTGGATCTGCAAGGGGGGGGGGAAGGGTCCCTGACCCTGACTTCCGACCCGTCTGGGCAGGGAATCCTGGGCAGGTGTAGACAGCTCTGAGGAGGCCCCAGCACGTTTTAGAAGTCTGGGCCCAGCCCTGAGCTGAGGCCTCGCCTGATTCAGCCCTAAAGAAGCAGTCAGGTCCAGGCTGCACTTGCGGCCGGGGGCTGGGCTCTCCTCTCTGCATCCTGACCCGGCCGGACATCCCGGGCATGGGGATGATTTGGAGCAGCCCTGGGGGGGAGCCGGAAGCAAGAGGAGCTGCCCTGTGCCTCCCAGGTGCCCTTGCAGGTGACTGACATCACTGGATGGATCACGGTGGGTGGGTGGGGGAGGGCCTGGGTCCTGGCACTGAGGAAGTGTAAAGCTCAGAAGTGGTGACCTGTGGGTACCTGGGGCCTGGTGCGTGTCCTGCTGTGTGTGTGGCGGTGGCGGGCGGAGTCTGTGTCTCTCTCCGAGCCTCCTGCTCCCCAGGGCTGGCCTGACCGGGCCTCTGCCCCAAATCCCCGCTGTCGCCCTCACCCAGCAGCGCAGCGGCCACTGCCCAGCCTGGTCCAGGGGAGCCAGAAGAGCTGGTCTGGCCAAATACCTGGGCAGGCAGAAGTGCTCCGGGAAGCACCCTGGACAGTCGGCACTCCCCCTCGTCCTGGCCTGCTTGTGTCCCCCGCCCAGGCGGGAGAAGCCCAGGCCCCGCCCTCTGTCCCGCAGGGCCTCCAACCTCTCCTGAGTGGCTCCTCCGGAGGCAAAGCCGGTGGAGACCCGACGAGCCTGCTCGCACAGGGGCAGGGCCAGCCCAGGACCCTGGCCAGGTGCCCAGAGCTGAGCCAGTCCCTGCTCCCTCACCTCCACCAGCTCTAGTGCAGGCAGGCCCCGAGCCCTCCTCTCCTTTCCCAGGACTGCAGGGGCGGGAGCTGGGTCCCCAAGGCCCAGGCCTAGTCCGTGCGGTGACAGATGCCAGGGCCGACAGGGAGCCAGATGGGTGGGGCCCAGGGGTACAGGGTCCCACAGAGCTGGCAGCAGCAGTGGCAGGGGACACCCAGGCCTCTCCTTGGCTGGGGAAGCTTGAGGCGTCCACCGAGCCTGCCCCGCCCGGGGGGCATCCCGGAGCCCCCCCATCTGGGCTGGATCCCCAGCCCGCCTCGGGCCTCTAGCATGGAGCGGTCTTCCAGGAACCAACCCCCCCAGCTCCTAGTTGGGCACCAAAGCCCCCTCCCTTTCCCCACAGCCCTGCCCTGTCCTGCCCGGATCTGCTCCTACAGTCCAGCTCCCCAGGCCTCAGATACCGACCCCCACCCCACCGGCCTTAGCCGACCTCAGGCCTCAGCACGGGGCTGCCTACCTGCCCTGGCTGGGCTGGGGTCTTCCCTGGGAGGATGAACCCTCATGCTGATTCCTGACTCCAGCCCACCCTGGGAAGCCCTGGGGGTCCAGTGAGTGGCAGGCTGGGTGAAGAAATGACACATGACAAGCTGTGGGGATAGTGAGTGACTCATGTTCATTTCAGGCAGCTCCCAGCAGGGGATTCTCAGAGGGCACCTCTGCACTCAGTCTGTCCACCAGGGCCCGGAGCTTCTCAGACAGCGCCACCTGCAGGGAGGAGAGGGGGGGACCATGGGTGGCCATGGGGGGAGAGAGGGCACAGGGCGGGTTGATGATGTGGGCCCTACACCCACCTGGTACAGCGCAGGCTGCTCGAGCCACCTGTGGGCAGGACTCAGACGGCTCAGGGACTGCTGGGCGAAGGCTCTAGATTCGGCCAGAGATGGGAGGGGCTCACACAGCTGGGGGGAAGAGGGAGGAAGGGGCTGGCTCGAGGTCAGATGTCCGAGCTTGATTTGAGTTGAAGGTGCAGGCTAAGGGGGTGGGTGGCTAGGGGCGGTCACCTGTCCCTGCTGGACCCAGAGTCGCAGCAGCGGCTCCACGTGCGCCGGCCTCACGGTACAGGACTCCTGGGTCCCTCGAGGCCAGACTCTGAGCTCCTGGCCAGCCTGGGGAGGTGGCTCCTCTGCTAACTGCAGCACGTCTAACAGCAGAGCCCCTGCGTGGGTGCGCATGTGAGGGCGCCAAGCATGCACGGGGCCTGGGGCCTTGAGCTCAACTGCGGAGGGTGGGCGGGGCCTCACCATCGGAGCCCAGGAGCCGGAAGGCAGCCTTGCTTCCAGGCAATGTCTGCTTCTCGGGGTCCTCGGTCAGCTTCATCCGCGGCTGGCCTCCCACGGACACCAGCTACAGGGACAGGGTGCTGAGCTAGCTGGACCCTTCTCCCCGGACCCATGGTCCATCCCCAGCCCATCCCCACTGGGCCCCGGACTCTCTCCACCTTGTAGACACAGCCCAGGGAAGGCTGGCGAGGGCAGGTGACCACGCTAGTACCGATGCCGATGACGTTCACCTCACTGCCCTGGGGGGGAGGGGAAATGAGCTCGGCCAGCATCTGCAGGCCCAGGGCCCGCCGAGCCACCCTCTGGGCTGCCCCTGCCCCGCCTACCTTCTGGGACAGCCTGGCCAGCTCCTGCTCATCAATGTTGTTGCTGACAGCAATGGGGATGGACTCCAGCCAGGGCACCCGGAACCTGTGACGGGGGCAGCCCTCAAACGCCCCGACTCACCCGGCCCCCTCCCAACCCAGTCATGCCGTCTCCCCGCCACCTGATAATCTGCCCTCAGCCACACTGGCTCTATGGGCCCCTGAGCGAGCCCACCCCAGCTTCTTTGCCAAGGCTGCAGCACCTCTACTGAGGCAGCAGCGTATCAGAGAGCCTCACGGTGGGAGAGGCACGGTCCCTCCCTCCCTCTGTCCCATCCCAACATTCCTGAACCAGAGGGGATCTCTCAGAAGGCAAAGCCCCTGCCAGGGGAACTCACTGGGCCGCCACTGTTCGGAAGACGCCACGCGTCTCCTGAGCCTGCTGAAGCAGGTCGCCACTGTCCAGCCTCACTCCCACTGCCTGGTAGCCCCGCTCCTCCAGTGCCAGGGCTACAGCCAGGAAGTTGGGGAGACCACTCCTGCAGGTGGGGACATGGGAGCAGGGGGTCTGCTGCTGCTCTGCTGAGCCCACCCTGGGGGGTGCCCGGGCCTCACCTCCGCACACTGTAGGTGTCCAGCAGGCCCTGGAAGGCCCGGGGAAAGGCCAGGGCATAGGCCACAAAGGCCGCCCGCTCACCCCGGTGTGGCTCCTGCACCCCCAGCCCCAGGTGGCCACACACACGCTCCAGCCACGTCTCCACGCAGGCAGCCAGGTCCACCCTGGGGCCCTGACCAGCCGCTGGAGCCAACATCTATGGAGAAGAGTTGGTGAAGGATGGAGGACCCAGAGCGCAGGGTGGGGACTGGTTCAACCCCAGCAGAGAGTCTGAGCCACCTGCCTGCCAGCTTCCCAGTGCCGCACTGAGACCACCTGCCCGGCGTGGCTTGGGTGGGCCAGGCGTGGTATCTGCCTGTGCACAGAGCAGGGACTGGCCTCTCCTGCTCCCTGGGAAGGGCTCGGCTTGGGGGGTCTGCCCTCTGGAGTCCAGCTGGGGGGACAGGGGTACTGACCGGTTCAGGGGGCACCTCGGTGCCTGAAAAGGAGGTGATGAAGGAGTGCGCCAGGGTCCCGGCCACCGGCACGCCCCGCAGCTGTCCTGCGAGCATGTTGCTGCTGCCATCGAAGCCTGGGGTCAGGGCATCAGGCAAAGTTGGGGGACTTCAGGCACTGAAGGGGGTTCTCAGGGCTGGCCTCCTCCTCCCCCAAACCAGGCCTCCGTCTCCTGGCCCTCACCGCCCAGGTAGCTGTAGGTAGAGGCGGTAAGACCCCCGTCGGGGCCCTGAGCCCGCCGAAGCCCCAGCTCCAGCAGCCGCCTCTCCGGCCCTGCGATCAGGCGAAGCCGCGCGGCGTTCGTGGCGACGAGGCTGCGGGAGCAAGGGGGCAGGGGACCCGCAGTGACGGCCGGGAAGCCACCCAGAGCGCTGCCTCTCCCGAGGACCCGAGCAGCGGGAGCCGGAGGCCCCTGCCAGGACCCCGGCTCAGCGCTCCGCCCCCAGGGGCCACGCCCCACGGGTCCGGGCCCGGAAGTCAGCCCTCCTTCACGGAGAGCCCAGGCTTCCGGCCTCGGGCGGGAGGCGGGTGTCCCGCCCCAGGCCCCACCTGGCGCCCCGGGCCCCACCTGGCGTAGCTGACCAGGCAGAGGAGCGGCGTCTCCAGCAGCTGCACCACCAGGAGCGGCCCGGACACCTGCAGCAGCGGCACCTGCGGGGCGGGCTGTCAGCTCGTCGCCACCCGGCCCTGCTCTGGCCCACCCCCCGTGCCCCGCTCCCCCGGCACTCACGCTGGGGAAGGCGAGGGAGCCCTCGGGCAGGGCCCGCACCGTCACCCCGGAGCAGTCGAGGGCACGAAGATGCTGGAAGAACGCGGGGTCTGTGTCTGGGGGCAGCACCGAGGCCAGGAACTGCACGTCTGGGGGCGACAGAGGCCGTGGTGGCGAGGGCTCGCCGGGGCTGCCGGGGGCGGGGGGCTGGCGGGGTGAGGGGCCGGGGGGCGGCTACCTGCGTCCGTCAGGCGGAAGTCGCGCACGAAACGCACGCAGTCGCGCAGCCCCGCGGCCAGGGCGAAGGCTCCGCCGAACGGGCAGCGGCGGAAGAAGAGTTCGAACTCGGCCGCCTCCTGCGCCCGGCCGGCGCGCCAGTAGCCCAGCGCCATGGTGGCCTGGTACAGGTCGGTGAGCAGCGGCCGCGCCGCCGCGCGCCCCTCGGGGTCCTGCTCCGCCGCCATCGGACTCTGGCCGCTGCCCTGGCGCCCCGGACTCTGGCCGCCCCGCCCGCGTGACGCCGCGCTGGCCAGGGCCCGCCCCGCCAGCGGGTTGGGACACCGTGGAGCCACTGCCTTTCCTGGCAACCAGAACCGTCAGGGCGGGCCGCTGGCCTCCGGACGCTCTCTGACAGCCGGACCGTGGCTCGAGGTGGGGACTTGTGCTCTCGCTGGTCAGCCCAGCTCCCCCTGGCCCCTTGGAGCATGGTCTGTCCTGCCCCAGGCCGCGCGGCCAAGTCCGGGGAGCGCGGGGAGAGGGTGGAAGAGGGCAATTCGAACTCCACGTCCAGCTGGACTCCATCCTCGCCCGCCCAGAAGCCACCCCAGGCCTGGGCAGGGCAGCTCGCGGCCGGCACCACACCAGGGCAAGGCCCACGCGACGCTGTTCGGGTAGCAGCGCGGTGCCGACAGAACGAGGGGGCGGCTCATCCACCGCCAGCTGGCACCGAAGGCTCTCGGGTCTCACACGCTAAATCCCACATGACTCCTGCGGGCCCTTTGAGGCCACCAGCTCTGACCAGAGTAACCACAACCCACTCTTTCTCACCAGCCACGCTGGGTCCAGGGCAAGAACCACTAGTGACACAAGTCCTGCCCAGACTGGGGAGGGGGGTGGGGGCCCAGGCAGGACAGTGGGCACAATTCCACAGGGCAGTGTGTCATGGGATCTGTCAAGGGCCCAGGTCTCCAGCAGGCAGCAGGGGCCTCAGGGCTAAGGGAAGAAGTCCAGCCTCCTTCCTAGAAACGGTCGGCTACCCGGCAGGGTTTTGAACAGGCCAGCCCCGATGGGGCACGTGACTGTAGTCACAACAGCAGGGCCAGGACGGCCGCTGGGGCCTCTTCCCTGGATGGTTCTGGACTGTCACTTCTCTACCCATGGGGACGGCTCAGCGAAAGAAGCAGAATGGAGACGGCAGAAGGCTGGGACGCCTCCCACAGTGAGGGAAACAATGTACACTGTTAGAGGTAGACCTGGACGTCCCACTTGCAACTGAGACGTGAGTGAGTCAGGGAACAGGAGGGGCAGAGGGGTGGGCCACACGGCCACAGGAGGGCTGTGGAGAGACCCGGAATGGGGAGAAGGGCAGTGGCCACTGGTGCAGGAGCAGAGCGTGAGATGCCCGCCCAGTGTGAGGCTGGGGGCCTGGCAGAGTGCGGCTCACTGAATGCGCCCCCCCGCAGGGCCCAAACCAGGACAGGAGCCAGAGGGCTGGAATCTCAGTCTTTATTGGCTGCAAGGCTTCCCACGCTCAGGCCAGTGCCGGGGCTCAGATCTTGTTGAAAGCAGCAATGTCAACGCTCTGCACCTGTGGAGAGGGAGGCTGGTGGTCACACGGGGCCCTGCTTCCCAAAGGCCCAAGCGCCCATGTGCCTGGCCAGAGGCTCATTTGGACACCCCAGGCCCCTACCCTGTGTGGGCCCCTCACTCACATGCTCCTCGAACTTGGTGATCTCCTCTTCCAGGAGGTCCGTGCCCACCTTGTCGTCCTCCACCACACACTGGATCTGTAGCTTGTGGATGCCGTAGCCCACGGGCACCAGCTTGGAGCCCCCCCAGGTCAGCCCATCCAGCTGGATGGAGCGCACGCAGGCCTCCAGCTGGGCCATGTCCGTCTCGTCATCCCACTGGGGAGGAGAGGGGAGGAGGGCTGGGTCAGAGCCCGCTCCCGCCGTCAACACAATCTGAGTCTACTCCTGCCCTGCCCGGCACTGATCCCTCCAGGACCACAGGGCACCGCGAGGGGAGGGTCAGAGGCGAGCCACTCACAGGCTTGACGTCCAGGAGGATGGAGGACTTGGCCACCAGGGCAGGCTTTGCGGCCTTCTTCTCGGCGTACTGCCGCAGCCTCTCCTCCCGCAGCCGGGCCGCCTCCCGGTCCTCCTCCTCGTCGCTGCCGAACAGGTCAATGTCGTCGTCCTCGTCGTCCTCTGTGGCGGTGGCCACCTTCCTGGCGGGGGGCTCCACTTGGCGCATGGGAGACACGTGCTGCCACACAGGAGGGGAGACTGGGGCCCGTGCAGCCAGGACACCAGGCCTCCAGCCCTCCACCGCTGCCTGGGCCACAGCCCACATGGGGGCCGCCCGCGGCCTCCCGCTCCTCAGCGCCAGGTGTGGGTCCCTGGCGGGGAAGGGCCCTCACCTGGGTCTGCGGAGCTGTGGCCCGGTGGGCGGGCGAGCTCTTCTCTAGCGCGCTCAGCCGGGCCTCCAGCTGGGAGACAGCCTGCTGCAGATCCTGCACCACTGCGGGGGCAAAGGGGATGCTGGTCAGGCAGCAAGTGCTGGGGTGGGGCCCCCCGCCCGTCAGGCCCAGGGCCTCACCCCCTCGCAGGCTCTGGTTCTCCACTTCCAGGCTGGCAATCCGGATGACCAGCTCACTGTGGTCTCCGCTGGGCCCGCTGGGGGCCCCAGGGCCTGAGCTCTGCAAGGCAGGGGGAGAGGAAGGGCTCATACCCTAGCCTGCTCCTTGGGGTTCCCCCCATTCACAGCCATACTGAAGCAGAGCCCTAAGCTGGATGAGAAGCCCATCAAGCCCCATGGGGTCCGCTGGCCATGCTCCACCCAGGCAAGGGGAGAGGAAGCCCTGCAAGCTGAGGCCACAGTGGCATCCTCAGCCCAGCACGTGACACGAAGCAGGACCCCAGGGTGGCCCTAACGTGGGGGCGGCGCAGAGCTGAGCCATGGCTGCCACTGCCTGGTGGGTGGGAGGAAGCAAAGGACTCAGCTCCAGGGGCAGCCAGACCCAGCAGCTCGGGAGGACCGGGCAACACAGCCTTGAGCTGGACACAGGAGGGGACAGCACTGGGGGCAGCCACCCCGCAGCAGCCAGGGCCACACACCTGCCTGCCTTTGAAAGCTCTGGGTGACCCAGGGACCCTGGCCTGGCCACCAGCCTCCTCTGGCTCCTCCCTGACCGGGAGCCCCCGTCATCTGACCCAGGCGGCACTGCCCAGGGAGCTCAGGCCCGAGTTACACCCCAGGAGCCTGCACGCAGGCCGTTCAGCACTCCTACCCCCCACTGCAGTGGCTCCAAGGGTGGGGTTCAGTGCACCTTGCCCTTGCCAGAGGGCTGCTGGCCCCCTCCAACGTCCAGTCAAGATAAAGGCCTGGGGCCCACCCACCAAGCAGCCACAGGGAAGCCACAGGGGTGGCCTCCTCCCCTGGTCTGCACACCCCCAGGGCACTACCAAGGTGAAGGTCTCCAGAGAGGACAGGCTGACACATGCCTGGCTCCCTGCCCTGGGACCCATGGGCAGTGCTAAGCTGACACCGTCTCCTAGACCCACCAGCTCCCACTACACAGAACTCCCAGCAGAGCTGGCCAAGTGGCACTGCGTGGCTGCAGAAGGAGCACTGACCAGCCCCCAGGACCAGATGGGCTCTGCGCACGCCACCGCCCTCCTCAGACCAACCCAAGTGTCCGCCCCACCTCCTACTCCGGCTAGTAAGTGGCAGCCCTCCGCCCACAGCTGGCCACCCCGCCGAGTCCCAGCCACCACCACCGGCACGCGACCTCCTCTCCAGCCTACTTCCCACGGCTCAGCTCCCGGACCATTCCCACCAAGAAGGTCCCACGGCTTCCGTGGCACAGGGATGAAATCCAGGACCAGCTGTTCCCCACGAAGCCCCGCCAGCCCCCGCCAACCTGCACTCTCAGGCCCCACCCCCTCTCAGCAGGCTTCCCCAAGGCCGTCTCTCCCCGTTGATCTGTGCCCGCTAAGCAAATGAACCAGGTCCCGGTGGCTCAAGGCAGGCTGGAACCTCAAGCCTTTGCCCTGCTGTGCCTGCTGCCTGGCCCCGGGGACCTCCCGACACAGGCCCGGCACCACCACCAAGTGAGGACCAACTGTGGACGGGTCCCGAGGCTGCAGGCTCCGGGCGGGCAAGGCCCCACCTGCTGCAAGGCCAAGACAAAGTGGCAGGGGAGAGACCAGGCTGTTAGGGGCCATGGGGTCACCACCGCTCGGCCCAGAAAGCACCAGGCCACTCCACGGTGTCTAGGCCCTGGGCCCACCCTGCCCACCCGGACTGAGAAGGAAGCCAGGGCGCTCAGTGAGGCAGGCCCAGGCTACCCAGTCCAGTCTGAGCTCCCAACAGCAGGCCGCAGGCAGCCACCTGGTGGCCTCGGGGGCGGTGCCGTACCAAGGTTCCGAATCCAGAAGCCTCCATCCCGGCCTCCAGCCCTGTGCCTGGCACCACGTGCAGTCCCCAGGAACCTCTGGAACCCCAGTGTCTGCTGAGCCCCACTCTACCCAAACCCAAGCATGGGGCTGGGCCACAGCACCCTTCCCGGGGCCGCCGGCAGCTGAATGATGTTCCTCTGAAGTTCACGTGGAAGCCCCTGCCGCCAGGGCCCCAGAGTGGGAGATTATTTGAAAATGGGGTCTTCACACTGGTAATCAGTCACAATGACATTATTAGGGTGGCCCTAATCCAATGACTGGTGTCCTCGTGTGAAAAAATTTGGACAGAGAAAACACAGGAAGAAAACAGCCATCTACCAAAGAGAAACCAACCCCACCCACACCCTGATCCTGGACTTTGAACCTCCTGATCATCAGAAGATAAATTTCTGTTGTTTCGGTCACCTGGTCTGTGCTGCTCCATCATTACAGCAACCTAGGCAGACCAGTCCCCAAGCCCTAACAGCTGCTCAGGTGAATTCCCTGAAGACCGGGACCCCAAAGCTGACCCCAACAGCCAGGGCCCTGAGGCCCGGTGGGGGAAGAGTTCTCACAGCCTAAGAATCTCCAGGGCCGCAGCCCCAGAGCTGCTGAGCCCCTGGCTGCAGCCTTCTGAGCACTGGAGCCCGACGTGCCCGGCCTGGGTGCGAAGACCTTGCGCCACCTCAATCCCGCGGCTGCCTGGCCTGAACTTGCTCCGGCAAGCAGAGGGTGGCAGGTGGGATTTGGGGCTAATGGGCAGAAGGCAAGGCAGGAGCATGTGGGGGCCAAGTATAAAGCAGGGCCTGCTGGGCAGACAGTGGTGGCAACGCTTCCTGGGGGACACCCACCCAGGGCCGCCCAGCTGATGGCCAGGAGCCAGTATATCCGAGCCGGCTGTGGCAGGCAGAAAGTTCCCAAATATGACCCCAACCCTGTAAAAAGATGACCTCACGTGGCCAAAGGGACTTTGCAGATGTGACGAGGCTGAGGATCTGGACGTGGGGAGGTTACCCTGGATGACCCAGGTGGGCCCAGTGTCATTGCAAAGGTCCACATAAGAGAGAAGCAGGAGAGAGAAAGAAACGTGACAGAAATAGATGTCAAAGCTCGTGACGCTGCTGGCTAGAAGCCATAGGCCGAGGGATGTGGGCAGCTTTCTGAAAGGTAGAAAAAGCAAGAAAATGGATTCTCTCCTGGAGTCTCCAGAAGGAACACAGCTCTGCTGACACTTGGCCCTCGAGGCTGGGACACCACTCTGTAGCCCAGACAATCCTCTGAGAAGGAAGGTGGAGCAGCAGGGCTGCCACTCCGAGGGACACACTCCCCGGCCAGGCCAGGGACACACTGGACATGACCGTTTCCCTCTCCTGATCTCACGTGGGACCTTGAGCCCGAGCTGGGCTGCAGGGCCCCTCCTGGGCCTCAAATTCAAGATGGTGGTGACTCTATGCCTTGGGACTCGGCACACCCTGTGAACCCATCTCACAGAGGAGGGCCACGCCTAAGAGGGAAGGGAGGAAGCGCAGCACGCGCCAGCCCCTCACACTCTCGGAGCAGGGAGCGAGCAGGAAGGAGAAGGCCTCAGGCCTGGTACCACAGGAGCAGCCGTGGCAAGGCGCGGAGTCCCGGGTGACCGCCAGCAATCCCAGCAAGGAGCGAGAGGAAGGACGTCTCCTCTGGCCGTGTGGGAACACGGCGCTGCACGCCGCACCCTGACTTTGCTCCAAGGGGCGACGTCATCAGCAGCACCGGGGGAAGCGCCGGGCACGCCGTTTGCCACGAGGGCGGTACTCACCCCGGCCAGGGACTTCTGGATGTTTTCTCTGGCTCTCGCGATGTCACGGAGGATCACGCTGGCGCCGTTCTCCTGCAGATGGTGCAGAAAGAACAACGCTTTCATTTAAAAAAAAAAAAAAAATTAAAAAGGCAGCCTCCTGTGGAGAGAGCAGGAAAGCCCTGCACAAAACAAAAGCTCACGGGCCTGAGGACGGAAGAGGATGGAGTCCTGTGGCCCTGACGACAGGGCCTGAGGCGCACGTGGCCTGCAAGCCCAGCCGGGCCACGTGTCGCAGGTCCTGATGGGCACCTAGAGACGCTGTGAGCGCCCTGCCCACATGTGACACGAGAGCAGCTCCAGCTCCTCGGGAGCCGGCCAGCCGCCCTCCGAAGAACCAACCCCAGCACCTGCAGCAGCGCCACCTGGGCCAACGTGCGTGTCCCGCTGTGCTGGCACAGACACCCCGAGACCCCAAGCGCAGCAGCCCCTACCTGGCGTGAGGAGCCGGCCACGGGCCCGTTCATCTGCTCGTAGAATTTCCTTTCTGCATCGTCATATTTGAACTTGTCAAACCAGATCTTCTCGTGCACTAGAAAGTTTGTGGCCATTTTCCTGTTGAGAGGGGAGGAGAGACTAAGACAGCCTGGCCGGGAGGAGGGGGCACCTCCTCGCAGACCCCAGGGCTGGCTTGCACAAGCGCCCCTTCCAACAGCCCGGACCCCGAGGGTACAGGGCAGGCCGTCCCGGTCCTTGGGTAACAAGGGCTCCAGGGCCCAGGGCAGAGCACCAGAGGGTCTCAGCACGGACCACAGCAAGCCTGCGAGCCCCTCCCCCACACCACGTGGGCTTCCTTCAGTGCTAAGGCGGGTGGCCCCCAGGCCAGTCCCCAAGACCAGTGGCTCTCAAAGCATGGCCAGGAACCTCTGGGGGTCCCCAAGGTCCTCCCCTTTCCAATCACACAACTGTTCAAGGCTGGATTTGTCGGACAATATACACCAACAGATAATGCACAAGCAGGTTTAAGAATCCAGCTGCCTCCTATTAAGCCAGACACAAGACTCGCAAAAATGTAAAACAAGGCCACTTAGTTCACTGACCTTTTTTGTTACAGAAAAGTTATTTCTTGCGTAAACGTCATTAACGTGTAACAAGCTTGTTATTATTTTTCAACAAATAAGTGCTTCTGCATTTAATTACTAATATACGAAAAATTAATAAACAAAACAAAAGCTCTCTTAGCATCACAAGACCAGCAAGTTTGAGAACTGCTGCTGCAGACCAGGGCCTGGCAAACGCCGGCCTGTGAGCCAGATCCCGCCACTGTCCGTTTTTGCAAATCGCTGTATTGGCACGTCTGCAGTCTGCTGCTTTCCCACTACTCGGCAAGGCGGGGGAGCTGCCACGGACCTGGGCCCAGAGCCCGAATTCTCACAGATGACAAAGTCTGCTGACTCAGAACCGCCCTGTCCCTCACCAAGTGCAACAGAAAAGGACCCAACCTCACCAATTCTCTTTGCTGAGGATCCCAGGCCATCACTGGACCTCACCAAGTGTACCCCCGTGACAAGGGAGGTTGAGCCCTGTAACTCTCCTCCACCCCAGCTCGAAGAGGCATCACTGAACAGTTTCAGTTCCACGCCACCCCGCACGCACACGTACTGCCTGATGGGGAACGCCCCCCTCCCCCCGGCGGTGGGCCCCACACCCTGCCCCTCGCACCAAGGCCAGGATCCCGTCAAAGCAGCACATCCAACCCCACCGAGGAGCCGAGGGGCTCCTGCCGGGAGTCTGGGGTCCAGGGAGGCCCCTCCACGCCCCCTCTGGCCTGGCCTGCGGCCCAGGGCCTCTCCCCACTGGGGGGCCCCCAGTCTGCCCTGAGTCCAACGGTCTCTGCCCTCCTGCCTGAGCCCAGTGGGCTAAGGGATCCCTTCCATGGCCAGGCTCTGGCCTCCAGCGACCAGCTGGCACTGCATAAACCGCTCTGGGGGCCAGACCCCTGGGTCCACAGGCTGAAGGCAAGTTGGCCTCATCCAGTGGGTGTCTTCCAGACTCAGGCCGCTGGACCGGCCGCGTGCTAGAGCACCTGAGACGCCCACCTCACCTCAGGTGGTTCTGGACAAGGAGATGGGGGAGACAGCAGGATGGGTCGGCAAGCGGCCCAGTGGGGCTTGGGGGCCGGGAGCCTTCATCGCTCCCCTGTCCCATGAGTCAGGGGAGAAGCTGGAAGTTGCCTGGCCAAAGGGGAAACTTTGCGCAAGACCGATTCAGGCCCAAGTGGACCCCTTCCCTCCACCAACTTGGTGGGGGTGACCCCAGAGGCTGCAATGCCCCAGGGGCAGATAGCTATCCCAGCCCGACCCGAGCCAGCTTCCAACTCAGCCGGTCCAGGAGTCTTGGGAGGAGCCCCGCCAGGGGTGGGGGCAGGGAAGGGAGCACGCCGGCCACCCAGCCCGGCCCGAGGAAGCCCAGGCACCCGCCCGGCACGTTTTCCCTACTTGGGTCTCAGGCTGGACATGGAAGGGCCAGACCGGGCGCTGGGTCGGTGAACCAGGGACGGAGCTTCAAGGCGCCAGGCCATGCGCAGGGCCTCGGCGGCGTGGTGGCGGCACTCTGCGCTGTCGTAGGCCGGCTTGCTGAGCCAGGGGGCCTCGGCATCCTTGTGCAGGAAGTACCGGTAGGGCAGGGCAGAGGAGGCCTCCCCGTCCACCCGCCGCGGCCCGAGCCGCCGGCTTCCCACGGCGTCGCGGCCCCGCCGGTCTCTGCGGCCGCGCCGGGCGCCCTCAGCCTGACCGGCTCGCTCCTGCAAGCGCACCTTCCCAGGGGGGTGGCCGTCAAACAGGGCCTCGTAGAAGACCCTCTCGGCCGCGTCGTAGCGGGGCTTCTCCAGCCACACCTCCCGCACCAGCGCCTGCAGGCTGCCCAGTGGGGGCTGGCCGTTGGCTGGCGGGCTGGGCTGGCGGATGAGGTGCAGGTCGGGGGCGGCCGCCCACTGGCCCGTGTCGGGAGCCCCCTGCCCGCCGCTCCCCTCCGCAGCCAGCAGCAAGGCCTGAGACCACTCCACGAACGCCCGCTCAGCCTGGTCAAAGGAAGACTTGTTGACCCAGACGCCCCAGGTCACGTGGTGGCAGGCCACCTGGCTTCCGAGGGCGCAGAGGGCCCCAGGGGCCAGGGCGGGAGGCCGGGCTGCCTGGGCGGCCGCATCTGCCAGCCTCTGGTGGTACGAGCTCTCCGCCTGGTCGAACAGCGGCTTGTCCAGCCAGACGTGGCCGGCTGAGAGGCCCACGAGGGCCAGGTGCCCCTGGCTGAGCCAGCCCCTCGGGGAGCGCTTCCTCGGCTTCTGCAACGGCGTCCTCCCATTGTGGCTCTTGCCGGGCTCGCTGCTGCCGCTGCCGTTGGGGGCGCCCGCCTCCTCGGCCTCATCCTCCCGGCCCGGCCCGTTCACTGCCAGTGCCTCGGCCGGGAGCTGCTGGGCGGCGGCTCTCATGGCCTCGTGCTCGTAGAAGCGCCGCTCAGCTTCCCCGTACTTCTGCTTGTCTTCCCAGACCGTCTCCAGGGCACAGGAGGCCTTCCCGCTCATCTTCCACGCAGCGTTAAAAAGCAAGCACAAAGGGCAGTTGCAACACCGTGGGCCGTGGGCAGACGGCACCCCCGCCCCTCCCTGCTCGGCCGCCCGGATGGGGTGCCCCAGGGCAGCATGCACGGGGAGCTGGGGAAGCAGTAAACACGCACGAGCACGTAATGCGTGGTGTGGTTGCACGTGTGTATCCTCCTAACCGCAAAACTTGCCTTTTCTCATCCAACATGCACCCAGGCTCTCCAAGGGGGCCCAGAGAACACTTTCCAAACCTCTTTGGCTACAGAAACCTCTTCGGTGAACCCCAAGAACAGCGGCCAAATAAACACAGGACGCGCTCAGCTAATTCAACTTTTACGTCAACAGCAAATGAGTTTTAGAACAAGTGTGTCCCGTGAAACATTAGAGCCTCACTTATTCTGAAAAGTTAGCCGCTGTTCATCTGAAACTTTAACTGGACGTCCTGCGTTTTTGCTAAGCCTGGCCACCTCCCTGAGGCACTCGGGCTTCTGTTTTATAGAAATGCACTTGGTGGTCTCAGAGGACGGCCCCGCTCCTGGCACATTCTGCCTGATCTGAGTCCCCCACCTGCACGGCCACACCGCCATCCTGAGCAGTGCATGTTCCAAGGGAAGCTAGAAGATCTTAGCTAAGGGGCACCTGGGAACAGAGGGTGGAGCACCCACCCCTGCGAGGCCACATCAGGGGAGATGCCAGGGAGTGAGTGTCTAAAAGGGAAGGAAGGCAGTGGCTCTGGCAGTTAAGAATCAGGTTCCTTGGTCAGCGGCCGATGCCTCCTGACCAGGAGACAATCAACTCACACCTGTGGGTGCACCTAAACTAAAGGAACCATGTGGGAACCTCCGAGTCCTGTCCTAGGACGCGAGATCCTCCCTGCACTCCAGCGCCTTTTGGTGTAAGGGGCTCCGCACACCTGCCACTGTGGCTACTGGATAAGCCTCTGTCCAGAAGCCTGAGCTCAGAGTAGCCCTCGTCACCTGCTGCCCCCGTGCAAGACTGAGGGCTGCTGGGCCACAGGGCGTGCGCAAACAGCCTCGAGGTGATGGCCTCGGCCCTGCCGCTGGCACAGGGCCCCCCATTCTGCTCCCGGGCATGGTGCCCCGTAAAGGCTAGCCCCATTGCTGGGCAGCCCAGAATTCTACAGCAGACCCTATTCAGCAGAACCAAGGGGCCTGGGCCACCGCAGCCTCCGGCTAGAAGCAGCTCAAGCCCAGAAGGCCCTGGAGGCCAGTCTGCTCTTAGGGTGCACCTAGGGGTCCCCGAGCTCACACCTGGCTGGCCTGTTCTAGAGGATGGCCTTGACTAGCACAGGGACTCCTCCCCTGAGACCCTACTCTGGACCCTGTGCCCGCCCAGAAGCAGAAGCACCAGGCCGACTGCCTGGGGCTAAGCAGCTTGCTCTCAGGATGGCCCCAGTGTCTCCTGCTGCTGCGAGGTCACCTGGTGAAGCCTAAGTGAGGGCAGACCTGCTGGGCCCTCACCCCAGGGAGGAGGCCCCCTGAGGGGGCAGACTTTCACCCCGGGACAGCAAACCCTTCCTGCCACTCACCGCAGGGTCTACAGCCCCCCGACCAAAACCAAAACCCAATTCCAATCACCCCGGGACGTGTGGGCCAAGTCCCGACCGACCTGGGACTTCAGGGAGACTGCCCTTTGTGCTCTGAGGGGCTCGCCGGGGTCTCTCACAGCACCCGATGCAGGGGCGGAGGCCCAGGCTCAGAGAGGTCCCTGGCCACCCCCTCGAGCCTCCCTCCCCGGGGCCAGCAGCACTTACCAAGGCCAGGCTGACTGCAGAGGCAGTGCTGGGGGGCGGGAGCCCATGCCCAGGAGGCGGGGCACTGTGACATCACTCACTGTAACCGAGGGCTGCAGGCCTACCAGGCTGGGCTTGTCTGCCCTCTGACCTCTCTGGCGGACCCTCACCAAAGCAGCGCAGCGCGGGTCAGGGCTGGTCTGGCCCCTTCAGCCCTGCCCACCAGGCTGACCCCCCAGTGCGGAAGCCCTACGTGAACCTAGTGGCCTAAACGCTGTCCTCGGCTCCTGACATCAAACCAGGCTCTGCTCAGAGCTCTAAGGGTCACAGTTCGGGGGAGGGGAAGCCCCCTCTCAAGATGCCCGTGAGCAAGGGACAGGGCCTGAGACCAGGGGCTGGCTGGGGCGGCGGCACCCTGCCCTGCCCAGAGGTGTGGAAGCTGCCCACCCTACTGCCGGGGCAGGAACTGGCTCAGCCCAGGAAGGTGCTGAGGCCACACCCAACAGGTCCAGACAAGGAAACCGAGGCCGGCAGCCTGGCCCCAGAGGTGTCAGGACTCGCCGGGCGTGGTGAGGGCTGGGCTGGGGGTCCCCTGGCTCGGGTGAAGGGGACACAGGAGCCTGGGACGGGCGAGTACTTACTTCGCTTTGATCTCCTAGGACAGCATGAAGAGAAAGCAGCAGAGTTAGAGGCAGTCAGACAGGGCGGCCCGAGCAGGCTGGGGGGCCTTCTCAGAAGCTGCTCGGTGAGGCGGCGTGGAGGCGAGTTTGCTGGGGAACAAAGGCGAGCACCGGAGCCAAGACCCACCACCAAAATCCCAGGGGGCGGCCGCTGCTCCTTCATCACTCGAAATGCGCAGATGCTGGGCTTCCTGTTAGCCGGAGCCAGGCAGCCCTGGGAGGCCCCATCTGAGCTCCTCGCTGAGCTGAGCCAACCTGGGGAGGCGAGCCAGCACCTCGAGTGCCCCGCTGCCCACGTGGCTCGCCCCAGCCCCGCACCGCCACTGGGTCCAGACCGCTGGACCACGTGTAGGACGACAAGGACCTGGCAGAAGGTCTTGGCGGCCACCCAGCCCCAGTGCCCACGCCGGACAGGCCTCTCCCTCAGCAGGGCCACTATGGGGGCGAGAGGCCAGGTGGGCAGGGTGTGCCGTCCCCGCAGGCCGGCACCGGAGGGTGCACGAGAGGACAGACGGGGTGCCCGGCCCTGAATCCACAAGAGGTGCCACCAAGGGGCTGAGGACCCAGTCAGCCCTGCCACCCAGGCCCCTGGCCTCCCGTCTCCCCCACACCGCGGCCAGCGTGCCAGCATCAAGTCACCCCGGGACAGGGTGCGCGAGGCGTCCTGCGGGGTGAACAGAGAGGCTAGCAGGCAGGAGGCAGGCGTGCACGGAGGTCCCAGGCAGGCTCTCCGCAGACACCCACCATAGGGGCTTCGTGTGGCAAGGCTCTGGCGGGAGGAGGACTCCCCAGAGACACCACACAGGAGCGCTGTCACCTGGGGAGGCGACCACAGACAGCTGAGGGCTGCCTGGTAAAGCCAGTGCCAGGATGGGGCCAAGAGCACCCCCAGGGCTGCTGGAGGATGAGGCCCCAGGACAGCCGGCACAGCCCCCGACGTCAGAGGCAGGGGCCCACCTCTCCCACTAGAAGAACCACTCTGAGCCTGAACACTTTCCCGCGAGAACGCCACCAGGGAAGCACAGAACTCCCGGCTAGGGGCCGGGCGTCCTACAGGAGCAGTCGGGCCTCCACCCCCCCCCCGCCCCCCGCAACACTGGAGCACACAGGGGGCAGAGCCAGGACGCAGAGGAAGCAGTCCCACCCTGTACTCCTCACCTGCAGGGCCAAGAGCAAGCCGCCTGCCACTAAGGACCAGCCCTGGGGCATAAAGCATGTCAAGACCACTCCCATGAGAGGGGGCACTGAGGCGTGGGAGGCCCTGGAGGGATCACGGCCCACCCAGCCACCAGGATCTGGGGCGAAGGCAGCGAGCAGCTCTTCCTCTGCAACTCCCCCAGCCCAGCGTCAGTGCGAATCAGCACTCCTGGCTGTGCTGAGGGACTCTGGGGGCTGCGGAGTCCTTCTCAGCCTCTGCCCAGCTGGGAGGGCAGTTCTTGCAGTGCCAGTACAGGGAACCTGGCAGCACTCCCTGGCCAGGATACTCCTGGCTGGAGGCTCCTGAAGGTGAGGACGTGGCCTGGCAGAGCGGTGCCCACCAATCTGCCAAGAGGTCCCCGTGAGGCTGGGTGAACGGGGAAGGTTTCTGGGAGGGGTGAGGGTTGCCCCCTCCCCCGGCTCCATCCTCCACACCTCGTTCTCATCCTCCAAACGGTCTCAGGTAACCAGGTGCCCATGTGACCCCATCGCAGTCACACACAGGCAGGGGCTCCCAGGTCATCCACCCAGAGGTCACAGCTCTCTGCCCCCCTTCCACAGGAAGTGGGAATCGGTGTGCGGTGTGGGGAGATGGGGCCCCTGGCTGGCGCGGCCTGGACCAGTGCTGCACAACAGAGCTTCCACGCGTGCAGTGTCCAAGAGAACGCGGCGAGCACTCAGCACGCTTCAGCCGATGAGAACGAGCCAGCAGTGGGGCAACTGCACGAGAGGGCTGCCCTCTGATTTTCTTTAGAGGCGAACTCCACAGCCCCCAGTTCCTACTCAGAAGCTTCCCCACCTCTGACTCCTGGACAGTCCGGCCCCACTCAAAAATGCCAACCTGTCCTGCTGGCGTGGAGGGGGGCCCCTGCACCCCAAGACTCAGCACTCACACTGCGGCTGCCCAAGTCACCCCACCTGAGGCCCAGCCAGCTGCATGACATTTGTGCTACAATGCCATGGCCGTCGGTTCTATTTCTATCCCAGTCTGTGGTGCCCTGGTCTATCTACCCTGACCGCCAGGTGCCTGCGCCCCCTTCCCTCGGGCGGCTCCAGCACTGCACGCGCCTCCTCAACCATTCTGAATACACCTGACACCTCACACAGCTGGGAGACGGGAGTGGGGTAAACTGAGGCTCCGGGTCGGCGAGGTGAGAATCTGGGACTCCGTGTCTCATTCTGACGCCTGTCCTTCACACAAATGTCACACTGCCCCCCACTTCAAAGTCACACGTGCCATCTTCAAACAAGGCCACAGGGCCAGGGCTCGTGCCGCCATTTCCTGCCTGCAGCCCTTGAAAAGCTGACACCAGAGCGCGACGCACCGAGGACGTTCTTTGTGGCCGCCTATTTAGGATCACCTTCAAGAAACCTTCATCCACAAAAACACTGGTCAAGCGTGTTTGCCCCCCAGGCTCCTCTAGGGGAAGGCACAGCAGCCGCGCTCCAAGGTGAGGAGATGGAGAGCTGCAGGGCACCCCAGCACTGGCACAGGGCCCAGGCCCGACTGCCCCGCAGAGGCGGCACAGGGCACCTGCTCCTCGGAGTCTGTGCCGAGCTTTCTCAGGGAACCCCTACGTCTGGAGCTAAGCACGGCGGTGGGGCTCAACCCACTTATGGTTGAGGGCTCCCTAGGAGCTAGGGGTGTCAGAGCTGCTTCTGAGGCAACACCGGGTCCTTCCCCGACCCAGGCCAGACCTACTCCCTCACCAGTTACTTGCCAGAGTCAATCTGCTCTCGCGACAAGCAGGGACCACCCCAAAGTCCAGCCACACAAACAGCTCTCTTGCTCCAGGGTGGCCCTTCACTCTGAAAACCCTGTCGTGCTGGTCCCCGCCCCATGCCACCCCCCTGGCTCCAGGACAAGGCTTTCCCTTCTTCGTTCCACTGAAAGTGCCCACTTTTCAGGAAGGTATCCTCCTCCCCTTCAGAGAGTGGCTTCGACATCGCCTCCTGCCCGGATCACCTTATCCAAATCCAGACCCTCCATCCCTCTCAGAGAACGCTGTATTTCAGTCACCCAGCAATCACATCCTTATTCTTCCCCGAGTTCATGAGCTCTCCAGGTTCCACGAAGACTGGGTCCGTGCCTGTCCCTCAAGCCCAGAGCCGACATGAAGGAGGTGCTCCACAAACGTCGACAAAGAAACGGGGGGACTACAGGCCCGGGTCACAGGTGGGCAAACATCCTTGTCACCCACCGGGGCGGAGACCAGCGCGGCCCCGACATTCCCGCAGCCGCCCTCCCGCCGGGGCAGCCGCAGGGGTCCGGCCGGCACGTGGCCCGCGGGCTCCGCCCCTCTGCGCGGCCGCGAGCCCGCATCCGGCCCCGCGCCCCGGAGCCGGCCTGCCGGCGGCTCTCCAACCAAGTCCCTGCCGGCGCAGCGCGGGCCGTCCCTTCCCCGGGCCCCAGGGCCTGGCGGCGCAACCCTAGGTACTCACACGCCAGCCAAGGACGCGGCGACCAACGTTGAGGGATCGGCGGCGCGCGACGGCAAAGAAAAGGGAGGGCCGCGCTGGCCGCGCACGGGAAGTGAAGCAGCGGGCTCTACCACGCGCCGGGACGCGGGGGACGCGGCCCGCGCGCACGGCCCGCTGCGCTGCCTGGGCCTTCCGCGCGACTTTCCCCGCGGGTGGACAGAAGACAGTGGGAGACCCCCGCGAGGCTCGCCCTTTCCCGGAGGAGCTGGAGCAACCCGCCGGGCACAGCGCCGCCGGCTCCCGCCCCCCTCCGCTGCAGCTCCGGTGGACTCGGCGGGCCCGGGCGGAGCAGACCGGCCGGCACGTGCCGGGTGACGTGCAGCGCGGGGTGGGGCCGCGCGGGGCCAACGCGCCTGCGCGCGCCGAGCGGGCGAGACAAAGGGGAGGGCCCGGCCGGTCCCGCCCCCAGCGCCCGCCCAGCGCGGCCGGCCGGGCGGGCGTATGGCCCCGGTTCCCGCGCCCCCGCTGCCGCTGCCGCCGCAGCCGCAGCAGCAACCATGTACCCCGCGGGACTCCCGGCCGGCCCGGCCCCGCGCCGCGGCCGCCGCCCCCCGCCCGGGCGCCCCGCGCAGTCGCCGCGGCCCCCCGCGCCCGCCCCGGTCGCCGCCGCGCGGCCGCCGCCCCCCGCGCCCGGGCCGCGGCCCCGCGTGGCTGTGAAGATGGCCTTCCGCAAGGCCTACTCCATCAAGGACAAGCTGCAGGCCATCGAGCGCGTCAAGGGCGGCGAGCGGCAGGCCAGCGTGTGCCGCGACTTCGGCGTGCCCGGCGGCACGCTGCGCGGCTGGCTCAAGGACGAGCCCAAGCTGCGCTGGTTCCTGGAGCAGCTGGGCGGCGAGGTGGGCACGCAGCGCAAGAAGATGCGGCTAGCCAACGAGGAGGAGATCGACCGCGCCGTCTACTCGTGGTTCCTGGCGCTGCGCCAGCACGGCGTGCCGCTGTCGGGGCCGCTCATCCAAGCGCAGGCCGAGGCCTTCGCGCGCCAGATCTACGGGCCCGAGTGCACCTTCAAGGCCAGCCACGGCTGGTTCTGGCGCTGGCAGAAGCGCCACGGCATCTCCAGCCAGCGCATCTACGGCGAGGCCGAGCCCCCAGCCGCCGGCCCCGCGCCCGGCCTGCCGGTCAAGCAGGAGCCCGCGCAGCTCACCCGCACCGGCCCCCTGCCCGACCGCGCCCTGAATTCCCCTGCCCCCGCCGAGGGCGGCTACGGCGACGAGCAGATCTACAACGCCAACGTCACCGGCCTCTACTGGAAGCTGCTTCCGGAGCAGGCCGCGCCCCTTGGCGCGGGGGGCTGTGGCCGTCGCTGGCGGGGCGACCGGGTGACGGTGCTGCTGGCCGCCAACCTGACCGGCAGCCACAAGCTGAAGCCGCTGGTCATCGGGCAGTTGCCGGACCCACCCAGCCTGCGCCACCACAACCAGGACAAGTTCCCCGCCTCCTACCGCTACAGCCCCGACGCCTGGCTCAGCCGCCCGCTGCTGCGCGGCTGGTTCTTCGAGGAGTTCGTCCCGGGCGTCAGGCGCTACCTGCGCCGCAGCTGCCTGCAGCAGAAGGCTGTGCTGCTGGTCGCCCACCCGCCCTGCCCCAGCCCTGCGGCCAGGATGCCCACGCTGGAGGAGAGCGAGGAGACCCCCAGGAGGTGCCGGCCTGAGCCCCTGGGCCCTCCGGAGGAGCTGCAGACCCCCGACGGGGCGGTGCGGGTGCTGTTCCTGTCCAAGGGCAGCAGCCGGGCACACATCCCGGCCCCACTGGAGCAGGGGGTGGTGGCCGCCTTCAAGCAGCTGTACAAGCGGGAGCTGCTGCGGCTGGCCGTGTCCTGCGCCGGGGGGTCCCCGCTGGACTTCATGCGCAGCTTCATGCTCAAGGACATGCTCTACCTGGCCGGCCTCTCCTGGGACCTGGTGCAGGCAGGCAGCATCGAGCGCTGCTGGCTTTTGGGCTTGCGGGCTGCCTTCGAGCCCCGGCCGGCGGAGGAGTGCGCTGGGCAGCCAGCTGGCCAGGCCGAGGAGGCCGCGGAGCGCAGCAGGGTGCTTAGCGACCTCACGCACCTGGCAGCCCTGGCCTACAAGCGGCTGGCGCCCGAGGAGGTGGCCGAGTGGCTGCACCTGGACGATGACGGGGGGCTGCCCGACGGCTGCAGAGAGGACCCAGGCCCCAGCCGGCCTCCCGTGCTGGTCCCTGGGGCCCCTCCGCCCCCAGCCAGCTTGCCCTCTGTCGCGGCGGGAGGAGAGGAGGAGGAGGAGGCCGCCGTGCCCTCCGCTGGGGAGGCCGTGCGGGGCCTGGAGACAGCTCTGCGATGGCTGGAGAGCCGGGACCCCCGGGAGGTAGGGCCGCTGAAGCTGGTGCAGCTTCGCTCCCTGATCAGCATGGCCCGGAGGCTGGGGGGCATCGGGCCCTCTCCTGCAGTCCCTGATGATGGGGTGTGACCAGGCCAGTCCGAGCAGCCCCCAGTGGCCTTTCTCCTGCGGCACTTGGAGGGGATACACACAGCCTCCCCATCTCTCCTCCCCTCCCCTGGGGTGGCCTCCCCCCCTCGCTCGGGGTTGCAGGGATCCCAGCCCAGCCTGGCTCAGAGGAGCTCTGTTGGTGAAGGGCCGTCCCCTCCACTGGTGCCCGCGTTTCATGTGGGGACAGAACAGAGGCCGCGGGCGCCTGCTTCCCCTCCCTGGGCAGGCGCGCACGTGGGGTCTGCGGTCTTAGCCAGGTGCCCTCTCGTGCAGGCCTGGCACACACACCACAGCACTTATCAGAGAGCAGGTGGCTGTGCTCCCACCCTGGCCCCTGTGGGGCTGAGGCCTCCAGCCATGTTCCTGTCCACACCGCCCAGCACTTGTACCGGACGAGGGCCCGGCGCTCCCATCCCTCCCGACCGCAGCCATGCGGTCGGTCGTCTCAATGGGAAGCACACCACTCGTTTTGTTTTTAGCGCGTTAAGTCTGTCTTTAACAGATACGCTTCAGGGACCCGGGGTGGAGGGCTCCGTGGGCTGGAAGGGAGGATGGTGCCCGGCACGCGGGGCCTCCCAAGGTTCTGGGTGCAGCGAGGGCTGTAGGTTTCTGTTCCACTCAGATTTTTAACTTTCCTTAAGAAAACATTCTGAACAGCTCTCTTGTTCCGTGGGGTTGGCGAGCACTAGACCTGGGCCCTGGTGACAGACCAGTGGCCGGGCCAGCGCCCTGTGCCCCCACCAGCCACAGGCCACTTTGTCCAGCCCCAGAGCCCAGAGCCATCCCGTTTCCCCGGAGCAGCCCTGGGGCACTGACGGCCATGCCAGGACCACCCTCAGTGCCTTAGCTCCCCTCCAAGGCTCCCCTGCCCAGCCTGCCCTCAGGTTTCTCTCCCGTGCCTGGCGCTGCCCAAGGCGTGGCTGAGGGGCTGCTTCCCATGGCCCCATCAACTGGGCTCCTAGATGGCACCGTTTGTAAGGAGAAGGTAAGGGCTCTGTAACTGTCCAGCTCTGGATTCAGGATCCTGCTGGTGGCCTGAGGCCGAGAGATACCCACCCGGCCTCCCAGAGGCTGCCCTGCACAGATACCCAGAGCTCTTGTGAGGGGCAGTGGGGCCGGATTTGAGGTGCTGCCTGCCTCAGCGCTCTGCCCTCATCCTCACCTGCCCCATCCTCCTGGTGGTCTGAGACTGCAGAGGCCCCAGACAGGTGCTGTGTTTGTGGGACGGGAGGGCTGTGCACGGTGGTAGGACGGCTGGGCACCCCCAGAGCAAGGACATAAACTGTTCCTTGGAACCCCCCCCCCAAAAAAAAACCACATATGTATGTGTATGTCAAATCTGAAAGCTGAGGGACAGTATGTAGGATTTGGAAACAAGAGAAGGGAGGCTTGGCTAGCCAGGCCCAGGCAGCAGCCTCCAGCCGCAACTGCTGGGGCCCACCTGGCACCTCCACTTCCATCTGTGTCAAGCCTGCACACCTGCAGGAGCCTCTGGCGGTCTACGCTGGCCCTGGGTCTAACCAAGCAGCTGCACGGGGCTTCAGGATGTCTCGCATGTTACACCACCTGCCTCTCCAGCTGGTGGCGACCCGGGGACCCAGGCCGGGAGCTCCTGGTCACGATGGCCAGCAGGTCCTCTGCCCTGCCCGCCTATAGGGTCCTGTGGAGAGACAGACCTCAGAGCCCAGGTGGGCACCGGGCGAGGGTGGCCTCTGGTAGCATCAGCAGCACTGCCCCTCTTGCCAAGTTTCCTGTCTCAGCCTTTAATCCTCTTGTACCCCGGAGCCTGGGCAGGGAGACTGCAGTTGGCATTGAGAACCGGCTAGCAGGACAGGACCTCCCACCTCCTCTCATGTGGCTCCAGCCTCGTCCCCTCTGGAGAACCAAGGCTGCACCCCAGGAGGTGGCTCTGCCCGGTCTCCAAGGCCGGAGATGGGCAGAGCCCATGGGATGGGCTGGATGGGCAGCGTGGAAACGAGGCCCAGCGCGGGCTGGCCCGGGGCCTTGAGGAGTTAGGGGCCCATCAAGGGTGGGTGTGGGAGCCGCTTCGCTTTGCTGGGCTGGGGACTACCTCGCCCAAGGACCTCCGAAGGTGTCCTCTCTAGAACGGGGGCACTGGTGCCACCGGGCCCTGCACACGAAGAGGGTGGCTCTGGCCCCAAACGCAGCCCCAGCAATGATCCTTGTGACCCCGGGCCCCATCGCAGCTCTGGCACGAGGTCACCCACCTCCCTGGGCTCACCTCACTGTGAACCACAGGGCAGAGTCTTCCTGTGGGAGACGCCAGCTTTTCTCTGCAGAATGGGTGAAATGGCCTCACTGCCGACACCTGCTGGGCCCGGGGCATCTAAGCCGCTCCCCGGTTTGTGCTGAGGGTAAGGCGGTTGATGGCAGAGGGAGGGGTCTTAGTTGCTGCCTGAACTCCTTCAGCAGCCCTACCTGCAGAGTGCTGGGCACCATGCTGGAGACTGGGTTTCTTGCCCTCAAGGATTACACGTCTCTTGTGAGGGTGTGGGACCCCTGTGGCCTGGGAGGTGCTCAGGGACACAGCCACCATGCTCTCCCCATCCTGTTCACAGCCCTCTGACAAATCCTCAAGGCGGTAAAGATCACTGATTCCAAAAAGCAGCCCCTGGTCAGTCACTGTCAGGGCTGGCCCCGTGGGCTTGGTGGTAGGCACAGCGGGAAAGCACTGCGGGTGGAAAGGGGAGCTTGTGGCTTCTGCTGAAGCCAGCCCAGCTGGGGGCTGGGAGGGCAAGACCAGGCTGCAGCATCAGAGGGAACCCGCGTGAGGCCAAGCTTGCCCGAGGGGCCTCACGCTTGGGAATGAGCCCCCAGGTGACAGCTGGACCGAAGCTGGAGCACGGGAGCGCGGGGTGAGAGGAATGGGGCACCCTCCAGCAGGGGCTCGGGCCTCCTGGGACCCCCAGCCTGCTGGCCCAAGAGCCCCGGGGGCAAGGGTGCTTGCCCTGTCGAGGGACCCTTTCACAGCCAACCTCACTGACAGCAGAGGTCGCCGGCCAGATAGGCCCAGCACGCTTTCTAATAAAGGCTGGATGCGCCAGCGTCACATGATCCCTGTTCTAGTCTTATTTGTGTAACTGTCTAGTGCTTGGATCCAGAACACCTGATTTGAAAAAGTGGGGAGGGTACAGGAAAGGGACAACGTTGATGAAAAAAGTTCACATCCAGCAGCTTCTGAGAAAAGTAATTTTAGCTTCGCAGTATAAGGTGAAGGGACTTGGCCGGCCAGTGACTGGGCTGCAACCCTGCCCGCCCCCGCCCCAAGCTGCCGTTCTTGGGTCAGGCCCTCTTCAACTGGCATTTCCTGTCACGGGCCATCACCAGCTGGGCTCACCGGGCACCTCACATTCAGGAGGTGACCGCCTAAGGGCAGGGCTGGGCAGAGGTGCATCTTCCACTCCCCAAGCCGAGCCCTGCCTGGTCCTCAGGGATTCTGTTGGAAGATACGTGGCAGGGACCCATGGACGTACAGCTGAGGGTGAGGTTGGAGGGCTGGGCGGGGGCAGGGGGAGCCTACCCTTGCAGAGCTCTCGCGTGATGGGAAGCCCTGTGCCCAGACCACCTACACCCACAGCTCCGAGTCTGGGCCAGTATCCTGGGCCTTGCCTGAGACGCGCTTCCAGGCACTTGGCATTGGGTTTGACCAGCCTCCAGTTAAATATTGCTTGCTCTGTGCTAGAGGACAGCCACGGTTCAAAAGTGAAAGAAAAGGCGCCGAAATGGACTCAGGCTGAGCCTTCTAGCAGGTGGAAGGGCCAGGGTCAGACGGACAGTCGCTGGCTGAGGGCCAGCCGCCCATGAAGGCTGGAGTGGTGGGGGCTCAGCGCTGTGCGGGCAGTGAGGGGCAGGCTGCCGTGTAAGCCCTGTTCACAGCCCGGGGATCACTCTGCCGCGAGCCTCACAGCTGGCGGGTGGAAGGAAGGGGCTCCAGCACTAGGGCCCATGTGGGGTGGGGAGGCCCCTGTGAGCCTTGGGCTGCAGGTAGTCTGCCCCGCACCCAGAGGCGCCTCGTCCTTGCTTAGGGCCCTAAGTTGCTGGCTTTCCTGGCCTGTTGGTCCTTTCACAGACATGCTAAGAACCAAATCCTGCAGTCAGAGGCCAGGCCGTGGGACCCTCCAGGACCCTTGACCCAAGGAAGGGTCATCAGGACCAGCTCCACCTGCCGCTGGCCGCGAGCTCAGGGTCTGGAGAGGGGCCCACAGCCCGCTGTGATCCCCGCTGGCCAGGACCTGTTCTCCACCCAGCCTCCCACACCTCAAGCAGCTCCCCCACTGGCCTGCAGGCTGGAGAGAACCCGAGTCCTCGGGAAGGGGCTGGGGGGTGGCCACGGCCTGCACCCAGTGCCTGCGCCCTACTTCCTGCTGAGTTCCCGGGCCCGGCAGGTGGCAGCCTCCACAGCGCTCATGGCCGCCGCCCGCAGCGCGCCCTGCTCCAGCGCGTGGAGCCCATAGATAGTTGTGCCGCCGGGCGTGCACACGTCAGTCCGCAGCTGAGCCGGGTGCTGCCCCTTCTGCAGAAGCATCTTGGCCGTGCCCTGGGGAAAGTGGCATTGGGGTGACTCGGGGGAGGCCAGCAGCCCCTCCTCGGCTCAGCCCCACCCCCACCCCCGCCGCCCCGTCTCAGCCCAGGCTGCTCAGGCCTGCCCTCTCCCTTCCCACAGCTCCCAGGAGGCGTGCTGCCCCCTCCCCTTCCACACGCTCCCCCAGGACCGGGCAGCAGGGTCTCACCAGCAGGGTCTGGGCGGCAATGCGGTGGGCCAGGCCACTGGGCATGCCCATCTTGATGGCTCCTTCGGCCAAGGCCTCCGAGAAGGCACACACCTGTAGCAGCGGGGGGCGGGGACAAAGCCAGCACTCCCTTGGACACAGAACCCAGCCTGGAAAAGGCTGGGGACCCTCAGGAACAAGGTCCTGCACACCAGCCACCAGAGCCGAGGCCAGAGCCCAGGGGTCTGCCAAGGGGCCGGCCTCAAAGGCCCAGGAAGGCACAGATAACAGGGATTGGGTGGCGCACACGGGGAGCTGCGGACCCAGCCGGGGAGCCATGGGGCCAGGGGCTGTCGGGGGGGCTCCACAAGGCCCCACTTTGCCGAGGGAGGGCCGGCCTGTGAGGGCAGGGGTTGGGGTGCGGGGACCAGACGACACTCACAAAGGCCACACCGCTGCCGCTGAGGCCAGTGTGGACGTCCACCTGGGCCTCGGGCACCTCCTCGCACTGCCCGCAGGCCTCCAGCAGGGTCCGCAGGAGCCTGGCCTCGCCACTGCCAGCATGGCGGCCCCGTGCCATCACCATGGCCCCCTCCTGGACCACGCAGGGCAGGTTGGGCGAGACCCGCAGCACTCGCGCCATCGGGGGCAGCAGCTGGCAGGAGAGAGGCTACGATCAGGGCGGCTGTGGGATCAGGCTGCCGGGCAGGCACACGCCGGGCCAGAGCAGGCTCCCCGCTACTTCCCGGGCGTGGTGCCCTAACCCCAGGTGGGAGGAGCCCTAACCCCAGCCCCCTAGCCACCTGGCCGCCTGTGCAGGCCGGCTGAGAGGCTGTCTGCCCCCCAACCCACCCATCCTGGTTTCTGGAAGGGCTGGACCCAGGCTGCAGCCGGGCTGGGATGGCAGGGGTGGGAGGCCAGCAGAGCCCACCCTGGGGTCAGAGCCTCAGCCCCCACTGCACCCCGACAGGCCACTCACCTCCTCCAGGGTGCTCAGGGAGACCCCAGCAGCCACAGACACCAAGATGTGCTCAGCGGTGACCACAGGAGCCACCTCCACCAGGACAGCTGGCAGGATGTGGGGCTTGGTGGCAAAGAAGACGAGTGAGCAGCTCTGCAGCACCTCCCGGTTGGAGTGGCTGGTCTGGCAGCCCAGGGCCTGCAGCAGGGTTGCCGGGACCAGGCCCACGTCAGCGGGCATCCTCCCAGACCACGGCCCTCCCTGCCGGAGCCCACCCTGCAATCCCACGGGCCCCCCATTGCAAACGGCCCTAAACTAATGCCCATGACGCGCCCAGACCACCCGTTCTCGCTCAGGATCCAACCTCAGATGGCCCTGGTGTCAGCACCTCCTCGAGCTCTCTGATGCCAGTGAGTGCCCGTGACATTCCCGCCCGTCCAGCATGCACACGCACACGCACACCCCTTTACCCCACCCGGGCCCCCCACAACCTTGACTTTCCTTCTGGCCTTTGACCTCCCCTTCCCCAGCCCAGCCCGGCCCGTCTCAAAACTTTAGCTAAGTAAGCAGCACTTCCCTGGCCCCAAGGAGCCAAGAGCCATCTGAGCCCTGGGAAGCCTCCACTCAGAGGAGCTGCCCGGCTCACCCGGAAGCGGCAGAGGTTCCTGTCCGTCGGTGCGCTGGCCAGCACGTGCTGAGCTTCCACTTTTCCTGGAAGGAAAGGCAAAGGCGGGTAGGGGGTGTCAGTGAGGATGTGGCGCGGGGAGAAGCCAGCCTGGCAGGCCCCTTACAGCAGGTCTCAGCCACACCTGGGCCACGCGGAGCCTCTCCAAGAAGCCAGGTGCTTGGCGGGGCCGCTCCACTCGGCTGGGACCAGGCAACCAGCTTCACTTGATTCTACTCAGCAGTCATCGCCGCCCACCTGCTGCTGCTGCTGAGGCCAGACGCCCTGCCGGACACAGGGGCCGGGAGCTTGCCTTGTCTCGTGAGGACACAGATCCCAGGGACCCCTGCCTCCGGGAACGGTTAGGCTGGGGAGGGGGCATGGTGGGCAGGGAGGCTGGGGTGGGGGATGAGCCTCCTCCGGAGGGGGGGGTGCATCTGTACGGGGACATCCAAGCAGAGGCTCAGTGCCCGTTCGGTAGAAATCGTCTACAGATGAGATTTCTGTAAAGTCCAGCAGGAAGGCAGAAGTGCACCCCACGGCCTCCAGAGACGGTGGCAGCACTGTGGGACTCCGTGCAGCAGGGGAGGCAGGTGATACTCCAGGTTTTACAGGTTTAAAACACCTGAGACTTGCAGTAAACTGTTTTCTGATGATTTTGACCTTTCTAGACCTTGACATATGGCTGAAGGCAGAAAACCAGTCCATATCTACATATAAAGGTTTCTAAATACTGCGGCACCTCCATCCCTGCTATAAGTGGTGCTCGACCGAGGATGATTTTGCCCCCCCCCCGGGGACATTGACAGTGTCTGCAGACATTTTGGCTGTCACAACTGGGGGTGTCACTAACACCTAGTGGGGAGAAGCCAGGCAAGGGGCTGAAGAGCCTATGTGAAGAATGGAGAATGATGTGGCCCCAAATGCGCACAGTGCCGGACACCAGGGGTGCAGCCGGCGAGCAAACAGAAAGAAGAGTCGGAGGCTCAGAGCGGTCAGGCAGCTCGACCGAGGCACGAGGTTAGGACGTCGGCAGGTCCCGCGCTCTAAGCTAGGGCTGTCCAAGAGAAGCATCGCTCGAGCCACACACGTAACTACACATTTTCCAGTAGTCTGATTAAACAAGTAGGAGGAAACGGGTGAATTGCAGTACATTTTATTTAACTCAAGGTAGCCAAAATGTCACTCTTCCAACACCTAATCAATATTAAAAGTTACTAAGATACGTTACTTTTTGTTTGGATGATAAATCTTCCAAATTCGGCGTATATTTTATTCTGTGCACTCACAGCACATCTCAACTCGGACGTGGGGACGGCCGGCGCTGAGCCTCTCCACCACATCCCCTCCAGCCGCGCTCCCAGAGGAAGCAGAGACCGGAGGCACAGGGTCCGCGCGCGGCCCTGGCCCACGCCCGCCGGCCAGCCCCACCCTGGGGCCCCTGCGCGGAGGGCCCCGTGCCGCCCGGGGCTCCGCGGGGCAGGTGAGCTACGGAGAGGTAAGCCCGTCCCTCCCACACAGGCCGGTGTCGGACGCCCTCTAGCCCGCGGGCCCGGGACCCCACGCGCCCCACCTGCTTGGATGAGGCCCTGCGCGATGGCCTCCGCCATGCGGCCGGCGCCCACGAAGCCCACGCGCCTCGAGCCAGACTCCGCCGCAACCGCCGCCGCCATCTCGCCACCGCCCCGCGCCGCGCCCCGCCCGCGCCCTCAGCGCCGCCAATGGGCTACACCGCCCAGCACCTGCCCTCGTCCATTGGCTGCCGAGACCTCACGCTCCGCCCCCTCCCGCGGGCTCCACGCTCTATCGCTCGCTAGCAATTGGGCTCACCCCTTCGCAGCTCATTGGCCGGAGAGATGTAGGGCGAGGAGGGGTGGGCCGCGGCGCGGCGGCCACGATACTGTGTTGGCTTCTGTCCCGATGTGTGAAATTTCCCAAAGGGCAACTTGAGCTGGTCACTTAAAGGCGAAGGGCAGGAAAGGGTGGGGGCTCCCCTGGTCTTGTCCCAGAGGTGGGCGCCTCAGGCCGCTCGGAGCCTGCCAGTGGACCTGGGTGTGGCGGACAGGGTGGCCTGGTCAGGGCCTGTGGTCAGCTCTTCCCCAAGCCGCAGTGGGTCTGGGTGACAGCATAAAATTGGCACAGCCAGTGAAACGTGGGAGCAGGGGTCTGCTTTTCTGTTAAAGGAGGTCCTCAGGCCAGCCTGGATTCTGGTTTCTGAGGGCCTCTCAGGGAGCTGCAGGGGAGACCTTCATGAGGCCTAGGTCCCCAGCGGAGACCTGGCCCCTCTTGCTGGTTCTGTGGGAGATGGAGTGCTTCGCCAGGGCCAGGGCCCACCTTAGAGACTGAGAGGGGGAGGGTGGGTGTGGGTGTGGGCTGTGCTTGTAATTTTTGATTGACATGGGAAAAACAAGGTTGAAGAACTAAGATTGCAGTTTTTAAGACTGAATTTTAAAGATGTTATTTTCTTTAAACTCTACTTTGACACGTTCAGAGCTCTTCAACAATGAGATCCCTTCATTCCTTCAACGCTGCCCCTTCAGCGTGGGGGCCCTGCTCTGGGCTGGGAACGAAGGGCACACAGCAGTGGAGTGCACAAACCCGCACCCCGCAGACTTGCATTCTGGCTGGAGAGACAGCCCCTCTACGATAGACACACACCCCATAACCCAAGGGACAAGTCAGGACACACAACCACTACTTGAGGCCAGGCACGTCCAGACCTCTCTGCCCCGCGCAGGGCCTCCTTCCCCCCATTCTCACTTGGCTGATCCGAGCTCCCACTCAGGGACCACCCCTCCCCCTCTCCCTGAACGCCCACAGGGGCAGACCCTTCAGATTCACAAAGGGCTGGCACCCAGGGGATACAGCATGAAGGGCCGACCAGGTCCTGGAGCTCCAAGCCCTGGGGGGTGGGGGAGGGGAGGTGTTTCCAGAGAAGCAAGCAGGTGGGGTGGGCCTCAGTCAGCAGAGACCTAAGAGGTGGGGAGGCACTGATGTGACAGGGGCAGGACTGGCCCCTGGAGAGGCCCGTGGGCCGGGGTGGTGGTAACAAACGCAGTGAGGGATCAGCTGGACACGGGACGGAGGGTGGGGCTTGCGTGGCTGGCACAGGGAAGGCAGCCCATAGCGCCTGAATGAACAAAGCAAGTAAGGAACGTGGCAGGCACACCTGGGGCCAGAAGAGAGCTGGGAGTCACTGGTGTGAAGACAGCAAAGGGTACCCCAGGGGAGGTGGGCCCCGGAGCCAGGGAAGGTGCCTGGGTCCTGGGGGAAGCACACCCGGCACTGACTGGCTAGGCGGGGGCCAGTGGGTCAACCGGTCCAGACTTTCCTGTTGAGGATGGGAGGCCCGTGCCGCTCACCGCCGTGCCCGCCAGGCCCACTCTTGCGTGACACCTATTGCTGCCCATGGGAGAAGGGCAGGCCAAGCCCCAGCACCCAAGCTGCTACCTGAGGGCTAGGGAGATGAGGGGCCAGGCCTGACCTGGCCAATCGCCACTGCTCTCCTCAGATCCATCTGTGTGCCTGCTCAGCCTGTCCAAATCCAGACCCAGCCTCTTTCCCCAAAGTCCTGGGGATGGGGGGGGGTAAGCCCGGGGAGTGCAGGTTACCCAGGCCTGCACCTGGCTGTGCGTGGAGAGGCTCGGCTCTCCCCGCAGCCGGTGGGGACTGCCGCAGGTGCCTGCCCTTTGTCCCCGCCGGCTGACAGTCCAGCCTCTCCTGCCACCTGCCCACACACCGACCTCTCCGTGTCTCCGGCCACTGCTGCCCTTCTACCCCAGGGACAGTTGGCCACCGTGGCCCAGCAGCTCTTGGGGGCTGGCCAGGCTCAGGAGGCAGTGCTGGGGCGGGGGAGATGGGGGGCTGATACAGAGCTGCCGGGGCCAGGCCTGTGGAAACGCACTTTATTGGCTCCCAG
Source organism: Grampus griseus (assembly GCF_964374135.1). NCBI lineage: Eukaryota > Metazoa > Chordata > Mammalia > Artiodactyla > Delphinidae > Grampus > Grampus griseus. The sequence continues at coordinate 1,005,836 of NC_139011.1, read as the reverse complement.
GGATCAGAAGTGTACATGCTCTGCGACTGGCGTCGGGGAGCAGGGTGCTGGGCCTGGCCAGGCCTTGGCTTCCCTGAGGACGGTGTGAACGGTGGCCTCACCGGAGAGTCAGCCAGGTCTGCCCCGGCAGAGGGCGTGGGGCAGGGGCCGGCCGCCACGAGGGCAGTGCCCTCAGCCCCGGCAGGTTCTGAGTGGCTGCCGCTGGGCTCTGCTGGCTGAGCGCCGGGGAGAGGGCGGCACCCGCTCCCGCCGCACACTTCACTTCCGGGCCTGCTCGTAGTTGTCAGTGAACCAGGCACAGGTCTCCTGCACGGCTGCAGAGGCGGGCGGGTGAGGCCCAGGGACGTAGGGCAGTCACCCCGTGTCCTGCCTCCACGGTGAGGGTGTGGAGGCCAAAGCTGCAGGGCGTCCACCCCCAACTGGCAGTAGGGAAGCTGAGGCCTGGGGAGGGGCCGGGCGGTCCTGAGGGATGGGGTGGGAGGGCTCACCCTGCTTGAAGGGCGTGAACCGGAAGTCGGGCAGGTAGGCCCGCAGCTTGCCATTACTCGCCGTCTTCTTAAACTGCCCATCCGACTTGGTTGTATCAAACTAGGCACCTGGTCAAGGGCACAGCAGAAGGGGCAGCCCACCCTTCCACCAGCCTGCCCTTGAAGCTTGTCTAGCCTTCCCAGGGGGAGCCTCCAGGAGAAAGCAGCAGACACCCGCCCCCCCCGGCTGCCAGGGTGAGTGCCATGGGTGCGTCACACCCACGGCCTCCTGCAGGGAGGCCCACGGTCTCCCGCCTAGAACCAAAGGATACGGTGACCTCCCCATGGAAGTCCATGGCCTCCACCACGGCCTCAGCCACCTCCTGGATGGACACCTCATCCTCCTCACCCACTGTGGGGACCGAGGGGCCAGTGGCCAGGTCAGGCCTCCTCTGCCTGGACCCGCTGCCGCCCAGCCCCACAGACGTTCCCGCTGCCCTGCTCAGCGGCTCTCAGGACAGATGGGTGTCCTGCCCCACTGCAATGGGGGTGGGACTGCAGGGCACCCACCTGACAGGATGATGGGCTCCACCTCATCGTACTCCCGCAGGACCCAGATAAAGAGCCGGGCCAGGTCCTGGAGATCAGACAGCCAGGGTCAAAGGCCACGAATTACGGCCAAACGGGCCCAGGTCACCTCTCCCAAGTGCTCCTGCTTGGCGGGGTGCAGCCCAGGCTTGGCTGGGGCCCGGGGTACCCGCTTTGGGCAGTGCTTGGCCAGCTCAGCCCCAAGTCCTTTCTCCTGATGAGCTCAGAGCTGTGCCCAGCAACGTCCCTGGGGAATGGAACGCACACGGACCCGGCAAGAACCAGTGACTGCTCCCCTGGGGGCTCAGCCGGGACACCGGCCCTTCCTAGGCTCCCCCATGCCTCCCCACAGCCAGCACGGCAGCTCCAGGAGACGTGCTGGGTAACAGCTGTGCCCCTCGCGGCACCAACCAGTGAGTACATGAACTGCCTCCGAGGCCTCCCTGTGCCCCACACTGTCAAGGCTGAGCCGCGACCTGCAGGGTGGGAAGGGCAGGGGTCAGAGGGGACGTGCCAGCACCGCCCCATCAAGCAAGCACACAGCTGTGCCATGGGTGGCGGCCACTCACTCTTGGCCAGATGCACCTTGTGGATGAGGCCAGGCAGCACGTGGCCGTCCTCGATGCTGAAGTTGTCATGGGGCCCGAAGACATTGGTGGGGATGACAGCGGTGAAGGTGCAGCCGTGCTGCTGGAAGTAGGCCCTGCGGGGCACAGCATCCCCTCTGGCCCTCATCCTCGGATCACGGGCGAGCCCCACCCCAGCCGAGGCTAGCAAGGAGGGGAGCCGAGATCTGAGCGCCCTGCCAGGCGGCCCCCTGGGCCCACCCACCACAGGGCGTCTGGGGCCCCCTTCCCCGTTCTTGGCTGGCTTCAGCCTGGCACGCGCGGGAAGAGGACCTGTTCTGCACGTCGATCATCCTCTTGGCGTAAGAGTAGCCAAAATTGCTGCTGTGCGGGGGTCCGTTGTGAATCTGGGGGAGCAGAGGAGCCGCTGCTTCTCAGCCCTGCCCCCAGGCCAGGCACCGCCCCAGCCCCGCCCCTCACCATGGTCTCATCGATAGGGTAGCTGGTCTTGTCGGGGAAGATGCAGGTAGACAGGCAGGAGACCACCTTTCGCGCCCCCACCTCGAAGGCCGAGTGCAGCACGTTGTCGTTGATGTGTATGTTTTTCCGCTGAGGGGGCAGGGGCAGGGCAGGGTTCAGGCCCCAGGCAGGATGCCAGCCCTTACCTGCCCCTCCAGGGACAGAAGTGCGGACACACCTGGCAGGCAGTACCTGGGCCAGCGGTTCTACCAGCTCCCAGGACCCACTGTCCAGAAACCATGGCCCCCTCCCAGCCTGTTAGTCCCACCCCCAGGGCTGTAGGAGGGTCCAGGCCTGCCTACTCTGAGGCTGGGGGAGGGCCCTGAGGAGAGGGCCACACCCCTAAGCTCAGGGCTGAGCCTGCCCACAGGGGCTGCTGCAGGCTAGGCAGGTGAGGTGCGAGCCAGGAGCCCAGGGGGCTCCACTCCCACACCCCCAGGAGCTCACCCTGCTCTACTGCTCAGTAGCAGTGAAGCCTTGGCTGGCCACACCCCTCCTCCAGCCCCTTCCGGGGACTTCAGCTGGCTAGGGCATTTGGGTGGTCTGGGGAGAGGTGGTGGCCGGGCAGCCTGCTGCGAAGGCTGTCACTGAGACGAGGAGGGCCCTGTGGCGACAGGGGCCCCCAGGGAAAATCTGGTCTAAGCTTCTGCCATCCCAGGCCCGATGCAGGGCCAAACCAGGCCAAGGCCAATTTTAGAGATGATGGGCCAGCCCTCAGAGGCCCAGCCAGGCAGGGGCAGGGCTGTGGGCGAGCCCAGCTCTCCTCCTGCCCCTGCCCCACACGTGCAACCCCTCAGGGCACATGCTGCAGGCCCAGAGCCCAGCTCACGCACCTCTGCACCCCTGAGCGCACTGTGGGCCTGGCTCAGTGCAGCTGGACCTCCTGGAACCAGGAGGGTCTGAAGGCCCAGGGGGCAGGAACCAGCCGGGGGTCACAAGGCAAACACTGGCTTGTCTCAGCTCCTCCAACCCCCAGGTTAGCTCTGAGGCTTTTCCTATTCGGCCAAATGCCCCCAGGCCCACCTGCGTGCCCCTCTACCTACAAATCAAGTGTGGGTCACTGGGGGCCCCTCAGGGACTTCCCTGGGCCGGAACAGGAGCTTGGGAAGTTGGCCAGGAAGTTCCCAGAATCTGGGGTCCTGGCTCCCAGTGCTCACTGGGGCCCCCTCACTTACCCAGAAGTCCAAATTGTATTTGATGTTCCGGAACAGGCCCCCCACCATTGCAGCAAGATGGATGACATGTGTGGGCCGGACTTTTTCAAACAGCGCTCGGGTCTGTGCAGCATCCCTGAGGGGGAGCCGGGCCATCAGGGGCTGCTTGGAGGCCCAAGGGAACTAGCACCCTGGCTGAAAGCACTGGGGGCAGGAGGCAGGCGGGGCCGAAGGTGGGAGGGTCAGGCCCTGGCTGGCATGAGGGTGTGGGCTTCCAGGAAGAGATGGGAGGAAGTTTGCCCAGAAGCAAAACTGCACACACCCAGGCCAGGCCAGCCACCTGGCAGGGACGGGCCTGACCTGAGGCTACCAGGCCCAGGAACAGGCCTGGCCCGGAGCTCTCAGTCTGGAGAGGGCATGGTGGGGCTGCTCCAGGGATGAGCCCACTCACGTAAGATCAGCATCCTTGGAAGAAACAAACACCCAGTCCTCTCCGGGCAGCCTGGCCCCATCTGCTACCACCTTCTGGATGGCTCTGCCCACCAGCCCAGAGCCCCCAGTCACTAGGATCCGCATGGAATCCTGGGGCTCACCCATGTTGGCTGCACCTGCAGGGCCAAATGGTGTGAGGCTGAGGCCATCCCGCTCCCCCGCAACAGAACCCCACTCCCCTGAGATGCCCCAGCCTAGGGTCACTGCCCTTAGCACTGGGCCCCACTGTGATTTCCAAGGGCTGGCCTGGGGCAACGGGCACAGTATAAGGTCAGCAGCGCAGGGAGACTGCCCACTGGGGACCAGACAGACCCATCTAGCCTGAGTCATCCCCTCCTCTCAGCCCTGCTCCCCAGGAAGTCCTCTGTCTAGAGCTGCACAGGGGCCCTAGGACTACCACCCAGCTGGGAGAGCCAGGCTCTGCCCGGCAGGCCCAACCCTGACCCCCACTGGGCCAAGAAAGGGAACATTCAGCTCCCCTCTGTCTGACAAGAGGGGAGGCAGCCAACCTTGGGGCTGGGGGCTCCTGGCCCAGGTCGTTTGGGCTGCTCCCAGCCAAAGTCCATATGCTACAGACGGGGAAGGGGCGGCGCCTGTGTATGCAACCCGGTGCCCACCAGCGGCCAGCTGGTCCCAGCTAGCCTTCGAGAGCCTGGCTCCTTCTGGGCAGGTTGCGCTTCTGGCTAAGAAATGGACAGGCCTCGGGGCGCCACCACCTCTGAGGACCCTTCCTGGGGGCTGGAAATCTGCTCGGGCCGCTACAGGACGACTCTGACCCCGCTGCAGGGCCCCACGGGCAGCCCGGACAGGAGGGGACGCTGCCCAGAAATTCCGCTGCTCTCGAGAGCGCGCGCAGCGCGGCAGCAGGCCTTGGGGTAGACCCCACCACGGCCGGGCCCCTCCACGTCCCTCAGGCGCTTCCCACGCCCCCGGGTCCCCTTCCTGGCCCCACCTCCGAACCCACCGCATCTTGCAGCTGGGCCCCCTCCCACGCTTCCAGGCCCCTCCTACGCCCCCAGTTCCTGGTACCCCTCAGGCCCCTCTGGCTGTCACGGGGCACCCACGGCCCAGGCCCCGGCTCGCCACACCACGCCCCCCGTCCCAGGGTCCCCTCGTGCCCCGCGCTGTCTCACCTGCGTCTTACCTGACCTGCCCGGAGAGCGGCTTCAGGCGCCGGCTGAGAGTCCTGCCACGCGTTGGGGTTAGGTGGAGGGAGCGGGATCAGGTCGGGCCCTCCCGCGGAACTCTGGGAAATGGAGTCCTGGCGGGGCGCCCCGGGCGTTGCTGGGAAATGGAGTCCGGAACCGCGCAGCAGCCTGGGAAATGTAGTTCTTCCGGCTCCTCCTCCCCTGGGCGGACCCCGACCCGCCCTTAACCCAGCCTGGCGCTGGGCGCGAGCCCTTGCTGGAGAGCGTGGGGGCGTGGGAGAGGAGGAGAGGCAGCGCGTCTCCGAAAGCCCGCAAGCTGTGGACCGAGGAGAGGCGGCAGAACCAAACACCGTTCTAAAAATGGAGAAGCTGCAACTCCTCAGTGCTTTCCTAGGGCAAACACTGCATTTGTGAGAAACAACTGCAACTCTGTTACTATATTCGGGACACTGAGGGGGCAGTATATAAAATATACTTTAATAAATACATTAAAAAGACAAATACGTTTCAGGAGATTATTAAAAGCAGGAGACCACTTAGCGGCCACTGCTGTAGTTCAGGTAATGAGGACTCAAAAGAAGTTTACTGCCTTAAGCAACATCGAGGTGGTAGGATTAACGGGACTCATGCTTCACCAGCCACGCAAGTCATGGGAGCAAGTTAGGAACGATGCCTGGTGTGACGGCTGGTGTTAGGTGTCAACTTGGCCAGGCTGTAGCACCCAGTGATTCAATCAAACACAAATCTAGGTGTTGCCAGTGAAGAGATTTTGTAGATGGTAACATCTTCAATCAGGTGACTTTAAGAAAACGAGACTTTCAGGCTTCCCTGGTGGCGCAGTGGTTGACAATCTTCCTGCTAATGCAGGGAACACGGGTTCGAGCCCTGGTCTGGGAGGATCCCACGTGCCGCGGAGCAGCTAGGCCCGTGAGCCACAACTACTGAGCCTGCACTCTAGAGCCCATGAGCCACAACTGCTGAGCCCACGTGCCACAACTACTGAAGCCCGTGCACCTAGAGCCCATGCTCTGCAAGAGGAGAAGCCACCGCAATGAGAAGCCCGCGCACCACAACGAAGAGTAGTCCCCGCTCGCCGCAACCAGAGAAAAGCCCGCGTGCAGCAACAAAGGCCCAATGCAGCCAAAAAATTTTAAAATAAATAATAATAAAAAAATAAAATAAAACGCCTGTAATTGTTTTAAAAAAAGACAAAGAAAAAAACTACATGATCATCTCAGCTGATGTAGATAAAGCATTTGACAAAATCACACCCTTTCATGATAAGATCACGCAACAAACCAGGAACAGAAGAGGACTTCCTCAACTTAATAAAGGGCATTTATGAAAAACCCACAGCTAACATCATACTCTATGAATGAAAGACTGAAAGCTTTCCCTCTAAGGTAAGAAATTAGACAAGGATATCCATTTTTGCCACTCCTGTTAAACATTGTACTGGAATTTCTCGCCAGAGTAACTGGGCAAGAAAAAGAAAAGGCATCCAAATTGGAAAGAAGTAAATCTATCACTATTCACAGATGACATGAGATATATACACACCTTTTCCTTCAGTGATGGACTGGAGGGGAGGGTCTGATTGCCTTAGCTTCCTCCTGGGTTGACCAGTGGCCACAGGAGGAGGTGCACCCAGACTGAGACCACCACTGTGACTTCCTACAACAGATCCTAGGAAGTGCTGCAAACCAAAGGTGAGGTGCTCTTACAAAAAGAAAGAAGGAGGGGATAGATGTGGGATGGGCTGAAACAAGAGCTGTTCATTACAATCCACTCCTTGAAAACCTGATATCCACATAAGCACATTTTCTCAAAAAGCAATTTCAAAACTTCCTCTCAAACCATTCCAACATAATGCAATTATTACATAGCTCTAAAACTAGGATTTCAAAGGCGTTTAGAACCCACCTATGATGCAAATGGAGACAAAGACCTACGTTTTAAGTTTCAAAAATAAAATCTGGATGCACTTGAAAATAGCGACTTTCAAACCATCAACTTGCCCAAGAAGTACCACAGCCACGCGGAATCCAGCTGCCGGGCGGCGCCCGCCGGGGCGGGCAGGCCTGGGCCACCCCCGTCGTGGGAAGGACCCGAAATGCACAGGCTGATCGCGGGTGGAGAACAATCCGGTCCCTCGTGCTGCTCTCGCTCTGGCACTGCTCCACGTGCCCGGGGACATCCTTCCGGGGCGCTCCTTGGAGTAGCAGCGAGTCCCAAGCTCTCCCCTCCAGCGGCTGCTTCCAGAGCTTAGCTTACAGAGGTCCACGCTGCCTCGGTGTGATTTCTGGTGGTTCCGAAAGCTGGACTTCCAGATGAAGCTCTTCCCGCACCTCGCGCACCGGAACGGCCTCTCTCGGGTGTGGATCCGCTGGTGCTGGGCGAGGAGGGTGCTGTAACTGAAGGGCTTCCCGCACCACTGGCACCCGAAGGGCTTCTCGCCGCTGTGGACACGTGGCCGCACTGTCCGCAGGTGTGCGGCTTCTGGCCCGCGTGCGCGCTGCGGCGCTGCGCCAGGTGCGAGCGCTGGCTGAACGCGCGGCCGCACTCCCGCACGCGTGCGACTTCTCGCCGCTGTGCGTGGCCCGGTGTCTCACAGGCGCGAGAGGTACCGGAAGCTCTTGGCGCACGTTTCACACGTGCGGGCTCGCTGCCGTTTCATGTTTCTCTCACGGGCCGCAGGGCGCGGGCTGCGGAGAAGTTCGGGTCCCCATTTACCGCCTTTCTGGGCACCTTCTGCTTTGGAGATGGTCCAGTAGGTTCTGTGTGGTTGTCTCTCCCGGAAAAGGAAGTTCTCAAGGCTCCCTAGCCTGCCCTCGTGCCCGGCGGCTTCTCTGCAGACCAGTGTTGGAGGCCCACCCCCTGAGAACCTTCCAGATGCTTCTGGAGGCTCTGAGGCTTGAGTCATTTTCACCCTCGCCATCACCTGCTTACGCAAAGACCCCCGGCTGGAATCTGCAACGAAGAGAAAGGGCCTGTGTGTTACTCTGTTTGAGAAGGTCCACCTGGGGCCCCCTCCGTGCCCGGGAGCACGGACTCCACACGCCAGCCCTCTCCGTGGGGTGTCTCACAGGTGACACCAGGTTCACTGGCTGTGCTCATGTGCTCACCTCCTCCACGGACCTTCCCCTCCTATGTCCCGTTTCCTCCCCACCTTTTTTTTTTTTTTTGCGGTACGCGGGCCTCTCACTGCTGTGGCCTCTCCCTTTGCGGAGCACAGGCTCCAGACGCGCAGGCTCAGCGGCCATGGCTCACGGGCCCAGCCGCTCCGCAGCATGTGGGATCTTCTCGGACCGGGGCACGAACCCGTGTCCCCCGCATCGGCAGGCGGACTCTCAACCACCGCGCCACCAGGGAAGCCCTCCCCACATTTTCTGAGTGGAAGCTCATAGCTGACGCTGCCAGCACACTATGCCAGGCCCCCTGCCTCTCTCGGATTCCGGCCTGCTTGCTGCAGCAGACAGCTCTGCAGAGCTCTGACTGCCCGCATCCTCTGGGGTACAGGTGCACCTCAACCCCTCCAGAGCTCCATGCTGCCAGCCCATGCTGCGTGACAGGTACCACCCCGGGGTTGGGAATAGAGGACAAGTATCGCATCTCCCTCGCTCTGATGGACAATCCCAGACGCCTCCTGCAGCCTCTCAGCGGTCACGGTCCTGGAGCTGTCGTGCCCCGCACACTTGCAGTGGCAACTCTATACTGACTTTGCTCTCCTGTCTCCCTGCTCCCTCTCGCCTGCTTCCAAAATTGCTGCCTTCCAGATACACCGTCTGTACCCCAAACTCTCAGCCTCTGTGCTCAGGGGGGCCCAAACTGCGGTGACTGGTACTGGACGGGGGGACTGCGACCAGGCCCACAAGCCTCTAGTGCAGGGCTGGGGTGAGAGAACTGGCGCAGCATCAGGAGGCAGGGCCTTTGCGGCGGTAGCTGGAGACGGGGCAGCAGGAGGGGAGCCAGGGTTACGTGGTCGTTCTTGCCCTCTAGCCATGTGGGGCAGTGGTCTTCGGGAGGCCCGTGGGGTCGCCTGTCCTTTGTAAATGTCCTGGACGGCACTGAGGAGAAGGACAGGCTCAGGGCAGCCACCCCCAGGGGAGGCCAAGAGCCAGAGGCCTCCGTAGCTGTTCTAGAGCTTCAGCTCCCCACTGTGGCTGTGCTGACTGTGGGGCACACGCTTAGCCATAAAGCCAAACACCAAGGCTTCTGAAGACACAGGCTGGCCCATCGCCTTGGTGGAGATTAAGGCCCGGAGAGGGGAGGAGCAGGGGGCCCTGGGGCACGGGGTGGGGATGCTTGGCGATGGGTAATCGATCTCGGTGCGCCAGACAGTGAGCAGCTGGCCAGGCTGCTGCTTGACTTGTAGAACCAGGAAAGGCCAAGAGATGGGGAGGGGAAGGCTAAGATGAGCCGCCATGCTGGAGAGCCCAATCCCTCACCCAGATCTGGGCAGTTCTCAGACTGGGGCCCGCTGACGAAGGGGAGGCTGGGTCCCCTTGAGACAAACCTCCTGCAAGTTAGCACAGCAGATACTCTCCTTCCCACAGAGCTGACCACTGGGAAAAGAGGGATGCCCACACCTGGCAGGCTGCTGGATGCAGCATTTGAGCCGACACTGAAAATAGGGCCCCAAAATGCCGTTAGAGTTGGGCATATGGAGGCTGGGTGACAAAAGGGCTGGGGAACCAAGTCACGGACCCACTTGCAGGGCCTCGTCGGGATGGATGCACTTGGCAGCGGGGGGAACCCTCTCATCAGTCTCCGGACCTGAGGGGTAAGAGCCATTACGTTGGGAAGGGCCAAGTGGAAGCCCCAGTGTAGTGGAGTAACTGAGGACATGGAAAGGAGACGTGACCCATGAGACCACCACCCCGCCCCCCAGCAAACTGGGGGCTGGCGAATAAGCCAGAACTGCAAACAGTCCTGGTTGCTTTGAGCCCCCCCCCGCTCCCCCCCCCCCCCCCCCGGCAAACCAGGGGCCTGCGAATAAGCACTGAGTGCTTTGGGCACTGATCCATGAGATGTCCTCAGTGTAATCAGAATGGTGGGAACGCAAGGCAACGTCCTTGTGCTGCTTTTGCGCTCAGGGACGAAGCACGGCATGTCTTCAGGGAAGCCCCTTGTTGCCTGTATAATCAATAAAAGCATATGTTGCTGCTCTGGCATTTCTGGAACGTTAAGAAAACAAGTCTTAACATGTAAACCTAGATAATGCTTTAATAAAGCCACCACGGCAGGACAGACGGCGCCGTTCTGCCCGAGCGGGCGGCAGCCCTCTGCTGCTGCGCTTCGGCACAGTTCATCTCGTGGGACGACCTTGCTTTCGGCCCTGTCGTAAGATAAGCTGCAACACCCCAGAAACTGCCCCCAGCCCCGGCCAAGGTCCTCGACCAGCAGCGGTGCTGTGCGCACACGGCCACCTCAGAGCAGAGGGATGCAGGGACGGCGGCTCCACCACAGCCCCGTTCGGTCCACCTGTGTGGCCCACGAACCACCGGATGGCTCACGCCTGCGGCTGGGAACCACTGGGAGCTTGCCCAAGCGTAGGCTTGGCTTCAGCTGCTGGGCCAGACGCGGCGCCTGTGATGGGCAGAGCAGCAGCCCCTTGCACTCGGGAAGGGACGCTCAATTTGGCAAATGTGTTCATCCACAGCGGGCCGGCGGGCACTGTGTTGATGACCTCATGCCAACTGGATGCAGTGAACGAACTGAAGTGTTACATGCTCCAGATACCCTAGAGAGACGCCTGCACGGCAGAGGGCGGGGCAGAACCTACAAAGGGCCAGGGCCACGTCGAGTCTATGGCGAGAGGCCCAGGTGACCTCGCCCTCCTCGCTCCGGGAGACATGCCACACGGGGGAGACTGCTCCCACCTGTCGCTGAGTGACCCAGAGGCTGCCAGTGTCGAGCAGGGCCTGGAAGAAAGCCAGGGCTCTGCCTCAGGTCCCGGCTGCGAGGGGACAGGAGCCACGGGACCCTGCGTGGAGTCCCTGGCCAGCTGTGCCACGCAGAGCCCTTAGATGCTGGGCAAGGACACACTTGCCATTTCAAAAGTGGTGTGTGATGTGCCGCTGGCCTCTGCAGAGACCGGACAAGGGACAGAAAATGACCACGTGGTCAGAGCGGCCACCAGCAGACAGGTTACAGGCACATGCATCTAAACAGGCCTGGCAGGTCCAGAAGACATGATTAGTCATGGGAGTGAGGGCCCAGGTCCTCACGTCACTCATCTCTTTGACACTAGCAGCTGTCTCAGCTTGTCCCCGGGGCCTCCCTGGGACCCCAACAACCAGGTGGTCCAGGGCCCACTACCTGCCTGGGTGGGCTCCAAACCTGGCCAGGGATGGGGCCACCTCCCAGGGGCAGAGCTCGGGGCAGGGTGCCTGCTCGCCAGCTCCGAGGTGAGGATGCAGGTGAATCCCAGGGCAAGGTCACACCTGGGGAGAGGCGTGCGATGGACGGTGTACAGATCCATTGTGGGGAAGGCACTCAGGGACCAGGGGACAGGACGGCCTGTCCTGTGCATATCAGCTAGCCTCTGTCCTTGGTCACCAGAGCTTGAACAGGTGAGCCCATGGGAAGAGGAACCCCAGTGCAGGGAGGGGACATACATAGCTCCCTCTTGTGGAAACCCCTCTAGCTGCTGTCCCCACTGAACGGGTGGCCTGTCAGCAAAGGCTGACTCCTCAGTGTGAAGCCTGCAGGAGACTGACCGGTGCTTGTGGGCAAGTTACTCACACAGGACCTTCCATCCTGGAGGAGACAGTGGCTGGTCCCGACCAACACTGACACCTACTCCAGACACAGGTCTGCCGGAAGCACCTTTGCCAGCACCCTGCTTCTAGGGCCCACCCCGGGTTTCTGAACGTCGAAGCCACAGGTCACAGCTTTAGATCAAGGGATCCATTTTGTGGCAAAGGAGATAAAACAGGAGGTACAGGGCCTCCAGAAACACTGGTCCTCCCATACATGCATCAGTAGAGGCAGCAGCCTGACGCAACCTGGCAAGGTTCTGCTGAGGAACGAGCTGTGGCCCTCCCTGGGGTGCACAGGCACTCAACCAACGGCAGGTGTACGAGGAGCCGGGGCCATCCGCCCTGGGACACACATGCAGCATTTTTGCTTCCGCTTACTAGAACCTTTGGCTCTGCGACAGAGACTGCGTGGCCTGCAAAACCTGAAACACTTTCTGTCCTAGCCCCAGACCTCCAAGGAGGGGAGAAGGGCTAGTGACCGGGTTCAGTCCCCAGTGGCCAATGATTTGATCAATCACACACATGCAGTGGAGCCTCCACAACCACGCAAAGGGGTTCGGAGAGCTTCTGGCTTGGTGACCACGTGGAGGTGCTGGGGAGTGAGCGCGCCTCGAGAGGGTGTGGGAGCTCTGCACCCCTTCCCCAGACCTTGCCCTGTGCCGCTCTTCCACTGGGCTGTTCCTGAGTTGTGTCCTTTATAATAAACCGGTAACTCACCAGTAACTGTTAAGTACAGTGTTTCCTTGAGTTCTGAGCTGTTCTAGCGTATTACTCAAGCCCAAGGGTGGGGTCGTGGGAACCTCCAATCCACAGCTGGTCGAGCAGCACAGGTGCCAGCCTGGCCTTGTGATTGGCACCTGAGGTGGGGGCGGTCTCGTGGGACTGAGCCCTTCACGGGCAGGGTCTGCGCTAACTCCGGGTGGTCAGTGTCAGAACTAAATTGTAGGACACCCAGTTGATGTGCAGAGAGGTGGAGACTGGTTGGTGTGAGGAACCGCCCTACATTTGGTGTTGGAAGCGTTGCTGTGAGAAATAGAGAACAGAAGTTTCTGTTTAACAGCAGGTGGACAGACATGTCCTGATGGTGCGATGGTCACCAGCGGGCCACTACCACACATGGCCAGCAGCCGTTCTTGGAGGCTGGATGTCTGACCCAACCAACGTTAAATATTCTGGCTTTCACCCCTGTGCCAACGGCATCATTCGGAGCCTGAGACCCACAGTGCAGAGAACCAACCCCACCCCCAACTTTCAGGACTTGAGCCAAGAGCCTCCCCACAACTTTGGCCGGTTGGGTTGGGTTTTCGGTTCCTTGCAATTGAGGGTTCTGACTGATAGCTCGTCCCACGGGGACGACCGTGTGACTGTCCTGTCTGACCGTTCATGACACTGGCTGTGTGTACTAAGCATATATACTGAACAATCTGAGGCCCGCGGCACCCCTCATTCACCTGTGCTGGGGTCTCCCACGGTCTCTCCTTCCTGGGCCCCCAGCAGGTCCGAGCCCCAGGGCTCCTTTCCTTGCTCCAGCTGGGAGATCAGATCTGGTTTGGATCCTGGAACTCCTGCCCGAGGGGAAATGGGTGAACTGAAGCGCTACGGCACCCTTGGCTTCCCGCCCCAGGGGTAGCGTGGGACTGGGGTTTAGCTGGACCCAGGATGCAGGCTTAGAAACAGGGGGTCTCCCCAGGAGGCTGAGGGGGACAGCAAGCAGGGAAGGGATGTGGGTGCAGCCGAGGTCCACAGCTGTGGGAGAAGTGGGCACTCTAGTCACCCAGCAGCAAAGTGCTGGGAAAGGCCCTGCCCCGGGGATGGGTCCAGAAACCCCACCTGTCCCCTGGGCCTGGGAGCAGAATGTCCTGGCTCTGGTCCTGGAGTCACAGCCAGCCTGACCCCTCTGGGATCCCACCTGTGCTCTGAGTGTGGGCTGGGAGTGGGGAAGAGGGAAGGCGTGGGGCTGAGACACCTCACCCAGGGAGGCCAGGTTCCTCTAAGTCTCCAGCATCACGTCTCTATACAGGGCCCTCTGCCCCGGGTCCAGACGTGCCCCTCCTTCCTGTGTGAAGTGCACAGCCATGTCCCTAAAGGTCAGCAGGCGCTGAAACAACACTGGTGCTGCCCGTGGGGTCACCACCTCAGGACGGGGTGGGGGAATTCAAGGTGGGGGAGGCAGAAGGCTCACTAGCAGGCGTGTGGGACCCCTGGATCCCGTCCCAGGTACCCTGCCTGCCAGGGGACCCCTAATGACAACCCTCAACCCAACATGTCCAGCTGGCCCTACTTCTCTCCACCCTCCATCCCCCAACCTGCTCCCTACAGTCTTCCTTGGTGAGTGTCCCTCCCCAGCCGCAGGGAGGCCCCGGGAGAAAAAAGGGGAGGGACGAGGGACGCCCCAGTGAGTTCCCTCCTCCTGGAGAGGACCTGGGACTCAGGTTCCCAGGTGCGGCGGGCTCCGCGGAAAGATCTTCCGGGTCGCAAGGAGCCCAGGTCCGGGGGGCAGGCGCCCTCACCTGGGGCCCGGCGGCCGGGGAGCTGCCCACCAAGCCGGCTTCCGGTCCCTCCGAGGCGAGGGCAGAGGGCTGCGGAGAGGAGAGCCGGCAGGGGAGGGCGGCGGGCCCGGGGGGTCCGGACCGAGCCCCGGCCCTTCCGCGGCGTCAGCTACGAGGCCGGCCGGGACAGGTGCCTCCCGGGGACGCCGACGCTCTGCGTTGACGTGAGGACCCGGGCGCGCGGGTCAATCCATAATAAAGCAGGGAGCTGGATGGGCGCCGCGCGGGCAAGCGGGATAAGCCCACCCACCACCACTCCACCCGGCCTGCCTGGGGCGAGGCTACAGCTCCCGGGCTCCGCGGTTCAGCGGGGTCGGAGCGGCGCCGCGCCGGACTCACCGCCGAAGCCCAAAGCCCGAATCGGGCCGCCCCAGCCCGCGCACGGTGAGCGGGCCGGCTCCCGCCCGGCTCCTCCCCCTCTTTGTCTCTGCAGGCCCGCCCCGCCCCGCCCTCGGACGGGTTCTCAGGCCCCGCCTCCTCCAGGCCCCTTTCCTCCTCCCGGGTTGCTCCACAGGCACCATTCCCTGCAGCCCCTCCGCGCGTGCGCGCCCAGGCCCCGCCTCCTTCGGTTACTTGCTCTGGCTCACCTGGGACGCTTGCAGAAGGCACAGGTTTCGGGCCTTTGCCGAGGGAGTTCTGGTTCCGTGGATCTGAATGAACTTGGGAATCAACTTGAGACTCTTTCTAAGGCAGACTTAGGAACCTGTTCCGGACCCTCCTGTTCCTAGGACAGTCCGCATCCCCTCCACCGCCTGGCGGGTGCCGCCCTGGGCTGCGACCTCGGAGGGCCTGATAGTCACACACAGGCACCTCTGTCTCCCAGGATCTGGGCTTGGCATTGACACAGCTCTGTGTGTTTTGTTTTTTTTTTAATTAATTTATTTATTTATTTTTGGCTGCATTGGGTCTTCGTTGCTGCACACGGGCTTTCTCTAGTTGCGGAGAGCGGGGGCTACTCTTCGTTTCGGTGCGGGGACTTCTCATGGCGGTGGCTTCTCTTTCCTGCCCAGCATGGGCTCTAGGTGCGCGGGCTTCAGTTATTGTGGCTAGCGGGCTCAGTAGTTGTGGCTTGCGGGCTATAAAGCACAGGCTCAGTAAGTTGTAGCGCACGGGCTTAGTTGTTCTGCAGCATGTGAACCCGTGTCCCCTGCATTGGTAGACGGATTCTTAACCACTGCGCCACCAGGGAAGTCCCACAACTCTGTCTTTAAAAAAAAAAAAAGCGATTGGTCCAGATACCAGGAAGGTTTGTGGTTGTGACCAACTGGTGTTGGAAAAGTACTGCTTCCAGGTACAAGGAGGATTGGAGCAGTGGAGGTGCTGCTTAGGTGAGAGGAAATACAAATGAGTTACTTAGATCCTTGGCGCGCAACTGATCCAGCATAAGGAAGCGACAGTTGGTAGTAGTGAGGACCATCCCTACTCTTGCTTCTCTTCTGTAGCAATCACGCTGCGGGGACAGAATAGACCCCACAAAAAAATTGGTTGTGATGTGGACTTATGATGCCACACACCAAGAAGGTATGAAAAGATTTACTACTTACATAAGGAGGCTTTTCTGGGGACAGCAGGGCAGCCCTCCGAAAATGGCTTGAGAAAGCAAGCAAAGAAGACTAGATAATGAGAGCAGTGTTTGTGTCTTTAGGATTCGGGGGGCATCGGCTGGGCAGAGCCTTGAGGGAATTTTCTGGGGCGATGGTGATGCTCCTTACGTACATCGGGGTTTGAGTGACACAAGGGTCTGCATATGTCAAAGTTCACGCAAGGGTACACATAAGACGTGCATTTCACTGTATAAATTTTACCTAAAAATGTCTCCTCTAACTATATTGAACTCTAGTTAGTTAGTGATCTGCATGCTGAACTATTTAGGAGTGAATTTTACTAATGTCTGCAACTTACTTTGAAATGCACCAAAAAATAAGATGAGTGGGTAGACAGAATAGGTAGGCAGATGAATAGAATAAATGCATGATAAAGAAATATAGCAAGGCAGTAACAGTAGAAACGGGATGCGGGGTACATGAGTGGTCACTGTACAATTTTTTAAAATAGTTATAATTAAATATGGACATTTTTCACTTATATAATTTTTACAATTTATTTATTTTATTTTTGGCTGAGTTGGGTCTTTGTTGCTGCGTGCGGGCTTTCTCTAGTTGCGGTGAGCGGGGGCTACTCTTCGTTGCAGTGCGTGGGCTTCTCATTGCAGTGGCTTCTCTTGTTGCAGAGCATGGGCTCTAGTAGGCACGCGGGCTTCAGAGGTTGTGGCGCACAGGCTCAGTAGTTGTGGCGCATGGGCTTAGTTGCTCCATGGCATGTGGGATCTTCGCGGACCAGGGATCGAACCTGTGTCCCCTGCATTGGCAGGTGGATACTTAACCACTGCACCACCAGGGAAGCCCTATATAATTTTTTATTGTACATCTTTATACTCATTAAGTATAACTTATGGGTCTTTTTGTTTGTTTTGGGTTTTTTTGTTTGTTTTTGTTTTTGTTTGCGGTACGCGGACCTCTCACTGTTGTGGCGTCTGCCGTTGCGGAGCACAGGCTCCGGACGCACAGGCTCAGCGGCCATGGCTCACGGGCCCAGCCGCTCCGCAGCGTGTGGGATCTTCCCAGACCGGGGCACGAACCCGTGTCCCCTGCATCGGCAGGTGCTCTCAACCACTGCGCCACCAGTGAAGCCCTATGTTTTGTTTTTTTAACTTCAACTTTTTATTTTGAAATAATTTTAGACTCACAAGAATTTGCAAAGTACTACAGAGAGGTCCCATGTTCTTTTCATTCAGCTTTTCCAAAAAACAACCATCTTACATTGTCAAAACCAGGAAACTGAGGATGGTATTAACTCATGTACAGACCTTAACCGGTTTCATCAGTTTTGCACGCACTCTTTATTTGGGGAGGGGGTGTGTAGTTTTTTGAAATTTTGTCACATGTATGGTTTCTTGTAACCACCACCATAATCAGGACACAGCCCTGCTCCATCACCACAAAGAAACGCCCTTACGGTGCTTCTGCATAGTCACACCTCCCCACAACTCTAACTCCTGGGAACCAGCCTGGTTCTACGATGTCATCACCGCACGAGTGTCGTATAACTGGAACCATACAGTATGCAGCGTTTTGAGACTGGCTTTTGCACTCAGTATAATGCCCTGTAATCCGCCCACGTTGCATCAAAAGTTTGTTCCTTTTGGTTGCAGAGTTGTTTCCCACGGTGTGGATGGACCTGGGTTTGTTTGTTCATTCACCTGTTGAAAGACAGTTGGCAGCTGTGAATAAAGCTGCTATGAACATTCAGGTGCAGGCTTTTGTGTGAACATACCTTTTTTTATTTTTGTAGGATAAATACCCAATAAATGCAATTGCTGGGTCATGTGGCAAGTATATGATTAACTTCACAATAAACTGCCTAACTCTTTTCTAGAATTCTTTTTTATGTTCCCACCAGCAACGTAGGAGTGATCCACTCCCTTACCAGCATTTAGTGTTGTCACTATTTGTATTTAATTTTAGCCATTCTGAGAGATGTGTTCTGATAGATATTTCATTATGGGTTTAACTTGCATTTCCCTTTATGGCTAATGATGTTGAGTATCTTTTAATGTGCTTATTTGCCATCTGTATATATATATTTTGGTGAACTGTGTGTTCAAATCTTTTATCCATTTTCTGATTGAATTATTTGTTTTCTTACTATTTAGAGAATTCTTCATATATTCCAGATACAAATACATTGTCAGATATGTGATTTGCAAATATTTTCTCCCAGTCTGCAGTTTGCCTTTTCATCCCCTTAAGAGAATTTTAAAAATATATATTTATTTATTTATTTTGGCTGTGCCGGGTCTTAGCTGCGGCATGTGTGATCTTTAGTTGCGGCATGTGGACTTCTTAGTTGTGGCAATGCAGGATTGAACCTGGGCCCCCTGCGTTAGGAGCGTGGAGTCTTACCCACTGGACCACCAAGGAAGTCCCCTCTTAAGAGAATTTTTTGAAGACCACAAAGATCTGTGGGTTGTGCAGGGGAAGTTGAGCAGTGGAGGCACTTAGCTATGAAAAAAGATAAATTAACTAATGGGTCAGATCTTTCTTGCTGTTCTTCCCGTTCCAATCTATGATTCCAGCAGTACTCAGGAATTAGTGCAGTACTTGCAATAGTGGCTGAGAAATATTTTGTAATATTAATTCACACTTCTCTTGAATTCGCATATAGGTTGGTCTAGATGAAACACTCATTTAACTTAAGGAAAGGACTGAAAAAAAGAAACTTACCATTTTAGGCATTGATTTAAAAAATTACCGAGGGCAAGTAGGTGCTACTGGCACTGACATAGTTAGAGACGGTAAAGCTGTGTAGAAGTCAGGCTTTTGGCAAAAAATCTAGAAGCATTTTTTTCTGTTATGTGTCATGTCACTGGGAGACCTGACCTCAGTTGTGCTGATCATGATAACATTCTCTGGAACAATCAAAAGATTATATGCAAGATTTTCTGGATTCGCCCAAAGATGAAACATCTTGGAAAAACATGTCACATATGACCTTGTAGCTGCCCTTGGACATGTGATGGGAATGCTAAGTGCTTTAAAGAAAGTAGATTTAATTTAGATTCTAGAAGAACCTAAAATGTTAAGCAAAACAACGTAACGTTCTCAAAGAGCAAATCTTGGTCTTGAGTAGAAAATGAAATTTCTCTTGACTTTGCGCCACCCACAGGTATTTGAGAGGGACTGCTGCTTATTAATAATGCTGACAAAAGTTTAACAACAAAAAAATACAAGTTTGGCTGTTTTACTTTACTTTTCTTTTTTTAAACAATTGATGAGCTGACATTGATACGTTATTATTAATTGAAGTCTCCATTGAATTGCTTTTGTACCTTTGTCAAAAGTCCTCTGGGCATATCTGTGTGGGATATGTGCCTGGTTCTTTATTCTGATCCATAGACCTAGGTGTCTATCCCCCCACCAATGCCACACTGTCCTGATTACAGCAGCAATACTGTAGGTCTTAATATCAGGTGGTGGTCCTTCCATTTTATTCTTCTTTTTCAAGAATTTTTAAGCTGTTCTAGGGCCTGTCCTGTCCATATACATGTTAGAATAAGCTTATCTGTGTCTACTAAAATTCTTTCTGTAATTTCGATAGGAATTGCATTAAACCTTTAGATTAATTCGGGGAAAATTAACAGTTTTACTATGTTGAGTCTTCCAGTCCATGAATACGATGATGTCTCCATTTATTTAGTTCTTCTTTGATCTCTTTCATCAGCATCTTTTTTTTTTTTTGGCTGTACGCGGGCCTCACTGTTGTGGCCTCTTCCGTTGCGGAGCACAGGCTCCGGACGCCCAGGCTCAGCGGCCATGGCTCACGGGCCCAGCCGCTCCGCGGCACGTGGGATCCTCCCGGACCGGGGCATGAACCCGCGTCCCCTGCATCGGCAGGCGGACTCCCAACCACTGCGCCACCAGGGAAGCCCTCATCATCATCTTTTAATTTGCAGCATACAGATCTTGTCCATGTTTTGTTAGGAGACATCCTTCTCCCTCTCAGGCCTCCTCCTCCAAGAAGCTTTCCCTGCTGTGCAGAGAGGTGTGTGTGTACTCCCGGTGGCGGCCAGGAGCACTTCCTCAGGGCCCAGGGCCCCTCTTTGGCACTGCTTATTGTAATGACCCCCTTGCTTGCTCCTTGCATCTCACCCCCTGACAGAGCTGGTGCTTGTGAATACTGCCCTTCCCCAGGTCCAGCTGGATTGTGTTTTGCTCGGCTTTGGGTTTGGAAATTGGAGGCATGCTCTTCCACCCGGGGGTGGGGGGCGGGAATCAGCGGGATTTCCCGCGACTGTCCCCAGCGGCCATTCCTGCTCCCGCAGGACCAAACGCACGGCCGGGGCAGGAGCGTGGCCCTCGAGGCGGTCGGCCTGGCCACCCACTAGCTGTGTGACCTCGAGGAAGTGACCTGGCTTCTCCAGCTTCAGTCCCTGGTCCGTAGAAGGAAGATGTTGGAGGACATTCCTCGTGGGCTTGGAGTGAGCCTCTGCGCGAAGGCTCGGGAAGCGCTGCCCGCCACGGGAAGGAGGCGGAAACCCTCGGCGGCCCGCGCCACACCAGGCCTCGCCTCTGTGAGGAGCGGCCCCCGGCCCGTGCCCGAAGGTGCCCTGGGGCCCGGGGCCGCTGGGCGCCGGGAGCTCCGCCTGGTTCTCAACGCCAGCATTTACAGCTCCCGGGAGACACAACCCCTGTCAGCCATTCACACTTGGCGGGCAGGCGGCGCTCAAGGCTGCGGGGCCGCGAGAGATGCCGTCCTGCTCTGCCCCTGCCCGGCTCCCTGCCGGGCTCCCTGCAGCCCGCGGCCGGCCGGAGGTCCGTACCACCGAGAGACCGGCTGGTCTCTGCGCGGCTAGAGCGGCACCGGAAGCTCCCCGGGCGGGGCCTCGGGCCGATTTCCGGCCGCACCGTGCGGGCGGCCGTGCGGGCTTTGTCAGCAGGCCAGCGGGGCGGGCGGCCAGCGGTCCGCGTGCGGGGCGCGCGCCGTCCTCTCGCCGCTGGGCGCCGGGTGAGTGGCGCGTTCCGGGCCGCGGGCGGGGGCGGGGGCGGCAGGGTCCTCCGATCGGGCGGACGGGCGGGCTGAGCGCGGTCGGCCCGCACGGGGGTCCCGGAGCCTGGGCCACGGTGAGCCCGGCTCCTGGCAGCCGTCACGGCCGCCCCCGCTGGGCTGCAGTCCGGCCCGGGGCCCGCAGCTTCTCTCCCTAAGGAACGTCGTGTGGGTGAATACCCGGTTCCACTCTCTTGGTTCCTTTCTCTGGCTCCAGGGGTCACACACCCAAGCCGTAGAGCCTCCAGCTTCAGCGTCTGTGTCGCAGTTCTCAAGCCCACCAGCCCTTCCGAGGTGGCCTGGCGCGGGGTGGGGGGCACAGGTGCGGCTAGTACTACTGTTTTGCTCTAAGCCTGCCTCCTCTCCCAGGAGTCCAAGGGAGCTCTCCAAATGATGCTGGGGAGGTGGCCGGGGCCTCGAGCCTCTTTGTGCTGGAGGAGATGCAGAGCCGGCACCTCTGCCCTGGCGGGGGTAGAAGTGATGAACAGGATCCCCTCCAGCCCTGGTCCCGAAGGAGAACTCCCAGGTGGGGAGAGGTGATGGGCTGCGCTGTCCCAGCTCTCCCCTGAAGGCTCCCTTTCTAGAGTCGTATCTGAACCCGGTGGCCGTCTCTGCTGATGTCCTGGACGTCTTACCCCCTCATGCAGTGGCTGCATGGTGGTCATGGGATCTTCAGGGCCTGAGTAGCATGCCTGTGGTTTCCCAGGAATGTTAGCTGGAGGCCAGTTTGAACTCAGGCAGTTTGTCTGTAGAGCTCATCACGCTGCAGTAGCCTCTCTGCAGCACATCCTTTCCCCGAGTTCCAGCCCCAGTGAA
Organism: Grampus griseus; assembly: GCF_964374135.1. Taxonomy (NCBI): domain Eukaryota; kingdom Metazoa; phylum Chordata; class Mammalia; order Artiodactyla; family Delphinidae; genus Grampus; species Grampus griseus. Next base: position 984,170 of record NC_139011.1, on the reverse strand, counting down.
TGATAGAAATGTCTTTTGCCCACCTAGGGTCTGAGAGATGCCAATCTAACCGAGTCTTCAGGCGATACCTTGCTCCTGTCCACAGAGGTGGGACTTTTTGTAGATGTAACATTGTAACGGTATCTGAATAATGGTGATAACTGCAGCATCCCTCTTTTGGAGAATACAAAGAGAAATGAGTGGGGAGGGGGTCTCTGTACTTTCACAAGCCAACTTGGTGGCTCCAGCCCTTCCTGGAGTGATGGTGATGGATTCCTGACTCTCCTGGAAAGGTCCTGGGGACGATGCAAGGCTGAGCTGAGAAGGCCCAGACCACATTCACAAGCCAGTGATGGAAGGGGTGCTCAGGGAAGCAGCTGACCCAGAAACAGGGCGAGGCCTTGAACCAGGTCAAGGAGCTGTCAGGCATGTCCAGTGCTGCCTCGGGTTGTGGAAGATGACTGTTGAAAGGGCATTGAACTGGTCAGGAAAGGAGACCATTGGCATCGTTGGGCAGAGCCTTGGGAGCAAAAACCAAATGGCCATGGGGTGTGGTGGGAGGAGGAGATAGCAGCTAGCAGCTGGCTCAGCCTTAAACGAGTCACCTCCCTAAACCTCATGGATGGTTGTGAGGAAAGAAGAAAAGCACACGCCAGGCACTCGGTCCCCAACACGGCTGCAGTGGCAGAAGCTCGGGTTGATGACAGTGGCGGCTGCAGGGCAGCACAGAGGTGCAGATTCTCCTGGAGCTCTAGTCCGTGTCTTCCTCGTGTGTCTTTTTACTCTTTTTCCCATTATTCCCAAGGGTGAAGCTTTGCAAACCTTCCTGCTTCCTTTCTTTAGGCTGTAAGCAGCAGACAGCGACCTTGGCCAGCTTGTAAGCCCAAGGCTGTAACGCCCTTCCACCAGTGCAGACAGCTTCTAGTGCCTGCAGCGGGCACTGCCCCCTCACCATCTCTGAGCCCCTCTGGGCTGCTCACAGGCTCCACTCCCAGGCTAAGCTTCCACTTCATTCGCAGCACTGAGGCTTGCCCCATCTCTCAGCATCAACTGTGTATTTAGACAGTTTCATGTTATATTTTGTCCAGCAAATTTTATATGTTATAACAGAAGAGTGGGCCACGTTAGCCTTGGATGTTACGGAACCGATGTCTGGCGTATTTTTACTTCCTTTGTTCATTTCATTCAGGTTTCTTTAAATGAAAGACTATCAATTTAATTTTGCTTGAATTCACAGAAGAAAAAGGAGCTAAGCAGAAACTGAAAGATTGCTGAATTTAAGATAAATGTTTATTCAAAGCAAGGTATATTTAATTTTTAAAACTTCCTCTAAAGTTAAAAAAAGTTATGAAAATCATGAAAAGGCATACATTTTTAAAGCTATATTCTTGTAAGTATATGCAAGCCTGTTTTCAGATGGTATAACAGTCATTTTGAACAAAAAAATCAGAAAATATCACCTCCAAAACAAAAAACCAAGTCTTCCCCCTCCCCCCCCCCCTTTTTTTTTTTTTTGCAGTACACGGGCCTCTCACTGTTGTGGCCTCTCCCGTTGCGGAGCACAGGCTCCGGATGCACAGGCTCAGCAGCCATGGCTCACGGGCCCAGCCGCTCCGCGGCACGTGGGATCTTCCCAGACCGGGGCACGAACCCGTGTCCCCTACATCGGCAGGCAGACTCTCAACCACTGAGCCTCCAGGGAAGCCCTAAGCTTACTTTTATAATACTAATCCCAGCTGATCTAAGCAAAATATCCTGTAAAAGTGACATCATAGTTGGGAAGGGAAAAAAATCTTCAACAGCGGGAAATGGGCAGTGGAGGTAGACAGGCCTGGCTCTGAACCTGAGCTCTGCCGCTTCACAGCCTTGGGTAACTGACTTTCTCAGCCTCTGTGAAGTAGAGTAAAGAATAGAGGTAACAGCTGCCTCACAAGGTTTGGAGGTGTCCCTGAGACCATGCAGGCCCGTTCAGCACTGCCTGGTTGGGGTTTGAGGGGCCCTCGTCAGTAGCACCCCTCCTGCCCTCCCAGGTCTGCGCCAGTGAGGCCCATGAAGAGCGAGAGGTCACCTCACTGTTGGTCGAAGCCTAGGTTGGAGTGACATTGGACTTCTCAGGCGAGTGCTGGTTAGACACTGTCCTGCCTGCTGGACACCTTGTCCAAGAGGTTGGGTGCTGCATGCCTAGTTATTCTCTCAAACCTTTCATTTGGCTAACTCCTTCCACCTGTCTGGGGAAGAGAAGCGGGCAGAATATGTCAGGGAGCATCCTTCCTCGTGACACCAGAGGCACAGGGATGGGCTGCCTGCGGCGCCTGATGTGTACTAGGGCCTCTGAGCGCCTGTGCTGGCGACGCTGCTGCTCAGAACGCCAGGTGCCTCTGTGTGAATGAACTTGAAGAGTGCCAGAAAGTGTTGCAGGTGGATGGGTATAGTGTGATCCCATGTTTGTATCTGAAAATCTTGTGTACCTAAGTAAATGTATTATTGTTTTTGTTTAATCAGAGGTCTGGATGAATGTGTATAAACTGAACAGCTAACAGTGGTTCTCTGTTGGATTGCTGGGGGTTATCATAGTCTATATTTTATGTTTACCCCTTGAAATATTTTTACAATGTGTATCTTATGTTTTTAATCGCTGAGAATTAACAAGATATAAAAGTGAAGTAAAACAGGATATGAGACTGAGGAGTGTGGTCCTGATTTCATAATACATTGGTGCAGAAAAGCACTAGAGGAAAAATGTCCCTGTGTAATCTGAGTGGTGGGGTTAAGGGTAATTTTATTGTTATTTTTTAAGTTTTTCTTGAATAGCATAGTTTACCTTCATACCTTGAAAAAATAACTAGTTAAAAGTAATTTTTATAAGCAGAAAATATTTTAAACCAAGTTAGTGGGCCTTTAACTCGGAAGAACATTCTCAGCGAACGTCGCCAGGCAGTGGTCGTAAATGCTGTGTCACAGGGCACCCCGAGAGGGCTGCTGCTCCCGGAAGCTGTGTTGCAAATCTCACACAGAGAGGAATGCCTCGCGTAGACTTGTGCTCAGCTTCTCATCCTCATTGCCAGCTCTTGGTGTGCGGGTTCAGTTTCTCTATCATCACAGGGAACGTTGCATCTGAATAGTCACGTTGTCTAATAGCCGTATTTAAGCATGGGTTCATTTTGCTGTAACAGAGATTCAAAAATAGTGTTTCCAACAGGAAACTTGGTTTCTCGTGTTCCATCTCACAGGCAGGTGGGTGGCTCTGCCCCTCCAGCGCCGTGGAGCCTACCATACGTCACTTCAGGTGGGCGAGAGGGTGGGAGACGGGTGGCATGCGCACATCCCTTCCATTCCTGTCTCACAGCTGGAATCAGTCACAGGGTCACACCTCACTTCAGGGAACTTCAGGAAATGAAGTCATTCACTGCTGTGTGTCCACTAAAATTTCTGGAGGGGTTTCAATCACTCAGAGGAAGCAGGGACGCCGGGCAGTGTGTCTCTGCCACAGTTTACCCCATCGGCCACCCTGGGTCCCACACCGGGTCATGCTCAGTTACTGCTTCCCGCCCAGAGCCAGGATCTCTGTGTGTGGCCTTCTCCCGGCACCAGGGCCTCTTCACGTGGTCACAGTCTAAACTCAGACAAGTCCCGGCCTCCCCAAATGCTGTCTCCTCACCCACCACATAGATGCCCCCACTCAGGAAGGGGAAGAACCCCAAACCCACAGCAGTCGCTGGTCCACAGCGGCTGCAGTTCCCAGTGGAGTCTGCAAGGGCGGCCTGAACTGGTGGCCACTGAAGCGAAGGAGTCCCAGGACCCAGCGGAAATGAGCACCTCTGTCGACCAGAAGACAAGCACAGGACCAGTTATGGCAGCTCTGTCCCCAAGCCCGAGCTGCCAGCCCCTCGGTGTTGGTGGATAGGAGAGAGGAAGGCGCGCGGCGGTGTGTTCACGCAGTGGAGGCCGCACACCGTGAGGTCTGTGCCACACAAGTGGCCTCCCCAGTGCGGCGCTCAGCGTCAGCAGACACATGGTGGGGGCATGACAGCGCCCGGGAGGTAATTAGATAGTGTGGAACGTTCTAAAACCTTAGGGGTATTCTAAAAAGCACTGAATTGTGCACTTTAAAATGGTGAATTTTATGGTGTGTGAATTCTGTCTCCATAAAAAGTGGGTACATGTTGAATAAAAAGCAGACACAAAACATAACTGTATGATTCCATTTAATTGAAATAGAAAACATGCAGAATTCATCTATAATAATAGAGATGGTTCCCCTTGGAGGGGGAACCTCTGGGCTATGGAAGTGTTGGTGGTTAGGCAGGTGTACGCCAGGAGTTCATCGAGATGTGTGCACTTGATGCGAGCTGCCCCTCGCGAAGAAAAAAGAACAGCCTGTTGGGAAGAAGCCCTGCGGCCCTAGAGCTCGTGTTACCTGGTTACACCGCTTTCCTGCCCCCGGGCTGCTCCCCTCTGCTTGGCTGTGCCCTCAGGGGCACGTCCTTATCCTTGGCAGCCACGTTGGAAATGGGTTTTGGAGGGCATCGCTTTGTGGGGCTGCATAGCAACTGGTCTGCTTCCCACTGGTGCAGATTTGGGGTGAGAGGTGATCATGCAGGGTCGTCTTGGACGGAGCTCCTGGGAAGTGGGCGCAGCTGGGGGGCACGATCGGGGATGCACCTGTGAGGAAGGAGGGATCGGGCAGTGGGTTTGAAACAGGCCCAGGCACATCCCAGTGGAGCTTTGGGGCTGGGTGACCCTTCCGAGTTGCCCCAGGTGGAGACTGGGGTGCTCTGCGCTCTGTCGTGGGCTGGGCCCCAGCTGGGGTGTGGCAGGCAGGGTCCTGAGATGGCCCCGACTGTGCACCCCTCCCGGCTGCCAGGGAGGGCTCTGGCGGTCAGTTGACATAAGGTAGTCGGGAAGCCCTCGGAAAGCAGGCTTTCTGCAGCTGGTCACAGAGGAGAATCAGAGAGGGCGTCTGAGCTGCTCCTGCCTGGAAGGTGCGGGTGCTCCCGAGGGGCCACCAGCTGGTGATCGGGGACAGTTCCACAAGCGCAGGGGACCACCTTCTGCCAACAACCTGAGCGTGTGGAAATACGTTTTCCCAGAGCTTCCAGAAGAGATCTCAGCCTGGCTGACACCTTGTGCGACCCTTCTCAGGGGCCCCAGTCGTACCAGGCTGGGCTTCCGACCTACGGCCCTGTGAGATGGGAGCTGGGTCCCTTTTCTGTTGGAAGTCTGAGGTGAACTGTTACATAGTGATGGATGGCTCGCCACGGAGAGGGCGTGACTGCAACGGAGCTCAGCTCCGGGTGCGGGTGCGAGAATTCCAGAGCTGGAGAAGGGAGCTGGGCACAGCGTCCCAGAGACCATGGGAGGTTAAATAAGCACAGGCTTTTCCAAAGCAAACACACCTGTGGAGCGAGGCCCACGTGCAGGTCACCAGAACCCTGAGGCCTCCCTGCACCCCGTGCCAACCACGGTCTTCTCCCTAGAGACCATCGTTGACTCGAGTCTCCCACCACGGTTGGTTTTGTGTGGTTCTGAACTTTGTGTGAATAGGATCATACGCTATGAACTCTGGCTCACCGTTACATCCGTGAGGTTCACCTGCGCTTTTGTGGGGGGCAGGTCTTTTCATTGCTATGCATTCCTCCCTTGTTGGAGGACTCCTCAGTTTACCCTTTCTTCTGTTGATGGATATTTTGGTGATATGAACAGGGCTGTGGTGAACATTCCAACCCCAGACTTCTGCAGGGCGGGGCCGGGGGTGCACAGGTGGACGTCTTTACCTTGGATTCGATCAAAGACATTTAACCCTGGAAGGAGGGAGGGTGTGGTGTGGGCGCAAACACAGGTAGGTTGGTAAATGTGGGAGAAAGTGGGCATTCTCGTCTCATTGCTTCTGTTTGCTCACTGAAGGAAGATGCAAGGTCGTCGTCCCTGAGAGGAAGGACGGCGTGTTGGACATTTGAGAGGAGAGGAGAAACCAGGAGATGATCTTACAGGGGAGTTGGCCGAGTGTAGAAATTGCCGGCAGCTCTCAGGGTCCGTTAGGCAACTGGTTATAAATGTAGAGAGAACTGAGTCGGCAGGGGTGCAGACACCGATCAGGAAGGAAGCTGAATTTTACTCAAGTTGGGGTTTTCCCGCACAAGTATGATAGAGGAGGGGAAGGGCAGGGGAGTTAGGATTAATATGCAAGAGAATGAGTGTAATATATACCCCAAATGAATATAATCCCATCGACCATCTAGGCTGGGGAAGGAGGGGCAGCGCAGAGGTGGTTAAGAGCAATCCATCTGTGTTTCTTTGGAATATGTCTTGATTTTTGAGTGGAGTCCAAGCCACATCCCTGCCCATCTGCCATCGGCCAGTCTGTCCCCTGGAGTTGGTGTTAGCGGTGGGGCCCAAAGAGGCCTTCGCCAGCGGAGAGGCCAGCGGGGTGAGCCGAGCACGGTGCTGGGCCGGGAGTGTGGGCAGAGGGAACGTTTTCCTCTCTCCCACTCCTTGGATATGCGTTTTGCTACCCGCCCGCCCGCTCCAGCAGATTCCCGTCTGTTAAGAAAGGGGAAAGATAACCGTACTCTCTTTGATTGCAGACTGACGGGTGACTAGAAGGTGACTCCAGAGCCTGCATTTCTGAGCATGGAGATCTGCAGAGGCCAGTGTCCGAAGCCTCACAGTGATGGAGGTCGCTGCCCCTGCGCCTGGCGGGGGCCCTGAACCCAGATTAGGGGGGCTGTTGGGAAACCTGGACGGGCAGAGCCTGCGGAGCTGCCCCTCCCAGGAGGGAGGTTTCCAGCAGGTGACAGTTACCCACTGGAAGATCCAAACAGGAGAGGCAGCGCAGGTGGGCAGTCAGTCAGGAGGAAGCCCCGTCCTGAGCTCAAACCTCCTCCTGCTTCAGAGAGAGCTGATCGAAGGGGAGGCCCACCAGCGCGAGGCTTGCGGAAGCTTCCCATTTAATTCGGACCTGGTCAGACATCAGGTTTCTCAGGCTGGGGAGAAGTCTCACAGACGTGACGAGTGTGGGAGGGGCTTCGGCCAGAGCTCCCACCTCGTGGAGCATCCACGCGCTCACGGCGGAGACAGACTCTACGTGTGTAACGCGTGTGGGAAAGACTTCGTTCTCTACGCGGATCTTGTGGAGCATCAGAAAGCGCACGCGGGAGAAAGGCCCTTCAAGTGCGCTCAGTGTGGGAAGGCGTTCTGTCACAGCTCAGACCTGATCCGCCACCAGCGCGTGCACACCCGGGAGCGACCTTTCGAGTGCAAGGAATGCGGGAAAGGCTTCAGTCAGAGCTCGCTGCTCATCCGGCACCAGAGGATCCACACTGGGGAGAGGCCCTACGAGTGCAACGAGTGCGGCAAGGCCTTCATCCGGAGCTCCAGCCTCATCCGGCATTACCAGGTCCACACGGAGGTGAGGCAGTACGAGTGTGAGGAGTGCAGGAAGGCCTTCCGCCACCGCTCGGACCTCATCGAGCACCAGAGGATCCACACCGGGGAGAGGCCCTACGAGTGCAACGAGTGCGGCAAGGCCTTCATCCGGAGCTCGAAGCTCATCCAGCACCAGAGGATCCACACTGGAGAGAGGCCTTACGTGTGCAACGAGTGCGGGAAGCGTTTCAGCCAGACGTCGAACTTCACTCAGCATCAGAGGATCCACACTGGAGAGAAGCTCTATGAATGTAACGAGTGCGGGAAAGCGTTCTTTCTGAGTTCGTACCTTATTCGACACCAGAAGATCCACACTGGAGAGAGGGTGTATGAGTGTAAGGAATGTGGGAAAGCTTTTCTCCAGAAAGCCCATCTCACTGAGCATCAGAAGATCCACACTGGGGACAGGCCCTTTGCGTGTAAGGACTGTGGGAAAGCCTTCATTCAGAGCTCCAAGCTCCTCCTACACCAGGTGATTCACACTGGAGAGAAGCCCTATGTATGTAGTTACTGTGGGAAAGGCTTTATTCAGAGGTCAAACTTCCTTCAGCACCAGAAAATTCATGCTGAAGACAAACTCTATGAATGTAGTCAGTATAGGACAGAGTTCACCTCAACTCCAAACTTTAAAGGCAGCCAAGAGGTTCACCAAGAGGGACTCCCCTTGAGTCAGACCCCCATACATTTGGGTGAGAAGTATGTAGGTCAGGGGGAGCACACAGACTTGTAACTGTTCTCCAACTCACTGAGTGATAGTCGAAGCGAGTGGTGTGAGCCCTAAGTCATGCGGCTTTGGACGTGTCACCATTTCCCAGAGTCACCGGCAGGGCCGCCTCTGGAGTGGGCTGCCACCTCCCACTTGGCTGCCCAGCCGGCCCGCTGTCTTCCTCCTCCGTTGGGAGCACGTGCCCGCGGGAGAGCCACGTGACTGGACAGCTGACTTGGAGCTGGACCAGCCTGGGGGGAGGAGCTCGGCCTCGGGAGAAGGTTCTTCTGTTTCATTGCACAATTACAATTCACCCCAGAGTTAAATCCCTTCTAAAGTAGAATTATGTACCTAATCGTATCACTTTAAAAGAGTATTCCTTAGCATTTTTTTCTTTTTTTCTTTTTTTTTTTTGCGGTATGCGGGCCTCTCACTGTTGTGACCTCTCCCTGTTGCGGAGCACAGGCTCCGGACACGCAGGCTCGGCGGCCATGGCTCACGGGCCCAGCCGCTCCGCGGCATGTGGGATCCTCCCGGACCGGGGCACGAGGCCGCGTCCCCTGCATCGGCAGGCGGACTCTCAACCACTGCGCCACCAGGGAAGCCCCTCCTTAGCATATTTTGATCTGTCAGAAAGGCAAGTTGGAGAAACATCCTTTCTTATCTAAAACCACAAATTGGTTCCCTGTCGTCCTTAGGATAAGTTCCAATCTCCCCATCCTGCATCCGAAGGCCTTTTGCTTCCTGCGGCCTCTTCTCCCGCCGGTTAACTCCCTGCCGCACCGTTGGCACTGCGGCAGCACTAACTGCTGGACGTCCCCACTTACCCAGGCCGCTCCTGCCTCCTTGCCTCTGTCCTGGTTGGAATGCCCCCTCTCCTCACCCGGCTGACTCGGCTCAGCCCGCTACCCCTCTGCTTCCGTTCCTCGGTGGTCCTTCACCTCTGTTGCTGCGCTTACTCTGATACGTCAAAATCGTGTTTCAGATCCTCTCTCTTTCCTTGTTACAGTGTTAACTCGTGGAGCACAGTGAGTGTATCTGATAGATTTATGTGTCCCTGGCGTCTAGAGCAAGGCAGTACAAAGCACACCCCCGTCCTTGTGTACTTGGCTTGTCCTCTCTATACTGCTCTTTAAAATGTTTTCGGATGCTCTTTTTGCTGTTGCTGTTTTGTGTAATCTGCTGGTCTGTCGGAAATACCTCCTCTCGGCCCTGCTGGCGTCTTCGGCTCATACTGCGTTCAGCACTTGCAGGCAGGAGCCAGAGTGAGATGGTGCCCCTTGTGTTTTTGCCTTCACGGCTTGTCCATGACTGTCCACTTGCTCTGGGGGAGGCTTGTCCTCAGTCAGTCATCCGTGTATCTTTCTGATTCATTCAAAGGGCACACAGTCCTGGTGCACTACATGACTTTTCCCGTCTCAGCCATTCCATGATTGAGCCAACGTCTTCTCCTTTCCCTGCTCTCTGACTCACTTTGTCATTGATTTGAAAATGTAATTATCTAAAAGGACCAGTGCTAAATACTGGGAAACCGAGAAGAATGAGACACTATCTGTCCTGAAGTCGTCCAGTGTCTGATGGCGGAGGCAGGAAGGTCATGGTATGCTGAGTTAAGTGTTGAAAGAGAAGTGTGTTCCCAGTTGTGCAGGAGCATAGGTAAGGAGGTGACTAATTTGGCATGGGGCAACTGGGACGGCTTCACAGAGGAGGTGACAGCAAACTGGTCCACAGAGATAAGTAGACATTTTGTCAGCTAGAGCAGAGGATGATCTGGGAGGGAATCTGGGGAAACGGCAGGACTGGTGGATCCCTCTCTGGGTACGGCTGTTCGAAAGCAGGCCAGTTTTATTACACAGCAGAACTGTTAGTTGTTCCCTCTGAATTGCTTTTATCTGAACATTAACAAAACCAGTTTTGAAATGCTGTGATAATGGATTGCCCATGAGGGTATATCTTGAGTTCTTAAACTCCAGCAACCCTAGAAGCCTTGAGGGGGTAAATAATTCAAAAAGAGCATACAGTGCTCCATCTTTTGGAAAACTCACCATGACTGGAGATGTTTCAAATGGTATAGAAGCAGATATTACCAGCCCATTTTAACCAACTTTGTTTGGTTGAGGTCCAGTTGCCATACAGTAAAACACCTATTTTAAGTGTACAGAATTCTGACAAATCCATACGCCTGTGTAACCATCATCATGATCAAGGATAACATTTCTGTCACCCCAAAATGTTCCCTTTTGTCCTTTCCCAGTTAATCCCACCTCAGGCCCAAGTAACCACTTCCTGTTAGTGTGGATTCGTTACGCCTGTTCCGGGACTTCCTGTTAGTGTGGATTCGTTATGCCTGGTCCAGGACTTCATGTAAATGGATTCATATGGCATGTAATCCTGTGTAATCCAAACGTCTTTCACTTCGGCATGTTTTAAAGACTCAGCTGGGTAGTTCTGTGTTTCCATAGCTCTTTTTCTTTGTGAGTAGTGTTCCATTGTATGCGTAAGCATCATTTATTATTCATTCATCTGTTGATGGAAATTTGGGTTTCCAGCTTTGGCTGTTATGAATAAAACTGCTATGAGCATTTCCGTAAAAGTATTTATTTGGACGTGCCTCTTTATTTCACTTGGGTAAATGCCTAGGAATTTAATTGCTGGATTATAAGATACGTGAATTTTCACTTCATGAGAAATTGCCGAAAAGTTCTTCATCGTGATTGTAGACTTTTACACTCCTGCCCTGCCAGGGTTCCACTGGTCCACATCCTTACCAACGTGTGGTGTTGTCACGGTTCCAAACCCTCATCCGCTCCAGTGGCACAGAGCGATGCCTCTTTATGCTTCTAATTTATATTCGCCTGCTGAATGATGATGCTGAGCGTCTGTATCATTTTTTGTGATGTGTCTGTTCACATCTTTTGCCCATTTTAAAATTGGGTGGTTTGTCTTATTTACTTATGAGAGTCTTTTTTATATTCTAGGTCAAAGTCTCTTCCCAAACATGTATTTATTTATTTAGCTATGGCCGCACCCCACAGCTTGTGGGATCTTAGTTCCCCGACCAGGGATTGAACCCGGGCCCTCAGCAGTGAAAGCGCTGAGTCCTAACCACTGGACCGCCAGGGAATTCCCCCAAACATATATTTATTATGAATACTTCCTTTTTTTTTTTTTTTTTTTTTTGCGGTACGCGGGCCTCTCACCGTCGTGGCCTCTCCCGTTGCGGAGCACAGGCTCCGGACGCGCAGGCTCAGCGGCCATGGCTCACGGGCCCAGCCACTCCGCGGCATGTGGGATCTTCCCAGACCGGGGCACGACCCGTGTCCCCTGCATCGGCAGGCAGACTCTCAACCACTGTGCCACCAGGGAAGCCCATAAATACTTCCTTTTAGTCTTGGGCTTACCTATTTTTTTTTTTTTGACTTAAGAGACTTAAAATGATTTGGAGTGATTTATAGCATATAAAGTGGTATTTAGTCTTTAGTGGAGAAAGTTGCTAGTCACCTGTAAGAAAAAGAAGCATTGTGGGCATTCCTAAGACAAATGAAATAAAATCTCATCAATTTGGGCTATAACCAGGCTTCTCACCAATAACTGTATTAATTTTTCCAGTATTCAGACATACCCTAAAATATAAAAGAGGATGTCTGCTTCTAAATCACATCCAGTGTGAACTTGCATAAATGCAAAGCATACATAGAGTTCTTATAACTCCACAGGCACCTGAAAGTTTTAACCAGCCTTTGTGCTCACTTCATATTACATGAAGAATAATGGAAATACAGGGAACACTTCAAATATAAATATTTTACAAATCCTTACTATGTGGTCGTCTTAGTCTTGTAATACTCCACTCTGGTGGCCTTCGTTTTTGCTTGTAAAATTAAGTTTAAGTAGCACATTAACCTTTCCCCTCAAATATGCCTTTTGATGTTCATTAGTACACCAAAAAGAAAGAAATTAACAACCAAATAACAGATTAAGATGCTGCAAGGGAAGAGATAAATGAGTTACAATTCCTTAGGTGTAAAAATATGTTGTTTCAAATTCAGAATAATTTAATAACTTTGTTATTTCATATGTGTCTGGAAATGGGACAGATACATGTCCTGATCCTGTCACATGAGGTAGAGTTCCAGCCAGCATTCGGTACAACGTTCCAAGATAGGGTTAAAGTGACATTCCTGTTTCCCTTGAGACCATTTCCGTCGTCAAAGAAAAAATATTTTTTTTTCATATCTTTCAAAAACGTGACGTCTTCTACGTTTTTCAGCGTGATGCGCGAGACTTGCTCTGGTCTTTGAAGGCGGCGGTGATGAAGCAGCCGAAGGCCGGCAGCGAGTTCCTGGCTTACCTTTTAATTTTCTTAATGATGTCTTTTGAAGATCAGATTAAAATTTTTTTGATTAAGTCTAATTTACCAAAAATTTTTATATTTTACGCTTTTTGATTTCCGTCTTGGTTTTTTTTTTTATTTTTATTTATTTTATTTTTATTTATTTTTTATTTTTTTTTCCGTCTTGGTTTCTTAAAAGACTTTTCCAGTTGTCATTGCCAGTGTGTAGAAATACATTTGATTTTTGTTAATTGACCTTGTATCCAGCAACCTAGATGAATTCACTTATTGGTTCCAGTAGCTTTTTTCTAGATTCTTCAGCATTTTCTATGTAGATAATCAAAGAATTTTACTTCTGCCTTTCTAGTTTGTATAGACTTTGCTCCTTTTTCTTGCTTTATTGCTGGGCATCTTATACAATTTTCTTTAGAAGTGAGAGGACGTCTTGTCTTCTTTTGATATCATGGTAGCATTGCTCTCAAAGAGTTGTGAATTAGTCTCCCCACATCTATTTTCTGAAGTTGTTTGTGTAACGACATTATTTCTTCCTTAGACCTTTGATACATTTCACCAGTGAAACCCTGGGGAGTTCTTTGTGGGAAAATTACAACTTCAATTTCTGTAATAGATAAAGCACTACTCAGATTTTTCTATTTCTTCTTGTGCCAATTTGGTAACTTGTATCTTTCAAGGAATTACTTATTTCATCTAACATAACTGAGGCGTTGGCATAGGTTGTTGAAACATTTCATTGCTTTTGTGCACTGTACTTTACATTCTATCTTAATGAGTTGTATTTAAAATATCTCCGCTTTTCTTCCTGGTATTGGTGGTTTGTGTCTTCCTTCTGCTTTTCTGATCAGTCTAGCTACAGATTTACCAAGGTTATTAGTCCTTTCAAAGGAGCAGCTTTCGTTTTCCTTGATTTTCTCTATAGTTTGTTTTCTATTTCACTGAAATAGAACCATTTTATTTCTTTCCTTCTACTTTGAGCTAGATTCCCTTCCCTTTTCTAGTTTATTAAAGTGGAAGTCTGGTTCTTAGTTTTAGACCTTACTTCTTTTCTGATGTAAACATTTAAAGCCAGTAATTTTCCTCTAAACATTGCTTTAGCTGCATTCCACAGACTGACGTATTGTGTTTTCATTATTATTCCTGCGGCCCGGGAGTGGCCCCGTCGCCCTCCACCACCGAGACGAACTCCTAGAGGGGCGGAAGCCCAGCTTCCGGCGGCTGGAGAAGCACTTCCGCTGGGAAGTTTCCTTCTCGCTCGCGGGCCGCGGCTCTTCCAGATCCCGTCCTCGCGGAGGTCTGGTTAGGCTTACCTATAGGGGCCCACCTGTCGGTCAGCGTGCGCGCGCCCGCCCGCCTCAGGTCCCTCCCGGCGCGTCCTCCGCCTCGGGCCCGTTTCCTCTTCCAGCTGCGCCCTCCCCGGGCGGCCCCGTCCGTGGTCGTGGGCGCCCTCCACGTTTGCGAGTCCAGCCTGGACCGCTCCGGTGGGAGCCAGACACTGTGCCCAGCTGCCGGCTTAGTATGAAAAACACCCCGCTCGGGGCTCCTCCGCAGGTGGGAGCCGCGTCCTCCAGCCCCAGACCATCACGCAAAGTGACTGGCGTTCTAGCTCCGTGGTGACCTTGAGTCTTTCCCGCCTGTCTCCGTTCCCACCCTCCACGTCTACCTCCCGGCCCCTTTCATCTCGCCCCTCGACCTCCTAAGTGGTCGGTGGTCGTCTCCCTGTCTCCCCGACCCGGTCTTGTCCTGCCGCCTTCTGATTGGCTCACCGCAGTGTGTGTGGGGGGGTCTTTCTGAAGTGCACGGGTCACAGAGGTGTGGTATTAGACCGTCCCTGCCCTTTCATGTATAGCCATGGCCCAGGGTGCCTTGGGTACTCCAGCCCTTGCCCACTTCTCTGGCCGTATTGAAACGTTATACAAGCCCCTGTGTCCTTCTCTTTTGAAGTGAAAGGCTGGCTCAAGAGTTAATGATTGGGAAATGTGAAAATGTAGAAACAAAGAACAGCTGTTGGGCTGGGGCGCTGGTGACAACTTAGACTATAAATCTGCCACATAGCAGAATCGCCGAACTCCCAGTTCCCTGAAAGATAGCGATAAAGGCCTGACGCGCGTTCCTAAGTTGTATTCACAGGAAGCCAACCCACCAGATGAAAACTGCTGATTGCAAGAACAGACCCTAGACTGCTTGAAACCAGAAGGTTGATGATGCTTGAAACTTCACCTTGATGCCAACCAATCCAAGAATTATGCACGAGCTGATCACACACCCTGCAGCCCCTCTCTCACACTGCTCTTAAGACCCCTTCCCTGAGAACCATCAGAGAGTTCAGGTCTTTTGAGCATGAGCTGCCCATTCTCATTGCTTGGTGCCTGCAGTAAGTGCTGTACTTTCCTTCCCCACAGCCCAGTGTCAGTAGATTGGCTTTACTGTGCACAGGCGAACCGACCCAAGTCTGGTTCGGTAGCAGTATCTCATAGAGTTCTCCCCCTTACTGTCTGCTTTCCAGCCGGCCAACTCCAGCCCATTTATAGTCCATAGTGGATGCCCAGTGCAGGGAGCTCTTCTTATTTATCGCTGTGATCATTATTAGTGGGTGGAGGAGCTCAGGCTCTCATGCTAAGCACTGCCCATGGCACCTGTGCCCAGTGCACCTGTTCATGTGTTTATAGGCCATGTATATCTTTTTTTTTTTTTTTTCTTTTTGCGGTACGCGGGCCTCTCCCGTTGCGGAGCACAGGCTCCGGACGCGCAGGCTCAGCGGCCATGGCTCACGGGCCCAGCCGCTCCGCGGCATGTGGAATCTTCCCGGACCAGGGCACGAACCCGTCTCCCCTGCATCGGCAGGCGGACTCTCAACCACTGCACCACCAGGGAAGCCCGGCCATGTATACCTTTTGGTGGAAGAGTCCAAATATTCTTTCCTATTTTGAGTTTCATTTTTCTTTTTCTTACTGGTTTGTGAGAGTTCTAGTTCTGGATACGAGTCTTTTGTCAGATATATATATATTGGAAATATTTTCTCCCAGTCCGTGGCTTGCCTTTTTATTTCTTAACTGTCTTTTGATAAGCAGAGACTTTTAATTTTGAAAAAGTCCAATTTATGAATTAAAAAATTTTAAGGTGAGTGCTTTTGGGGTCCCACCAATGAAATCTCTGCTACCCCAAGGTTATGAAAATATTCTTCAATTTTTTTCTTCTAGAAACTTTATAGTTTCAGCGTTCACATTTAGGCCCAAGATCGACCTTGAATTAGTTTGGGGTATGGTGTTAGGGAGGGTGTGTTAAGGTTAATTTTTCCCCTTATTGTTCTGGCACCATTAATTGAAAAAAAATAACAACTTTTACCCTTTGAATTACATTGATGCCCTTGTCATAAAACACTTAACTGTATGTGTGGGTCTGTTTCTGCAGTCTCTGCTGTTCCATTGATCTATATCTATGCTTTTGCCAGTACTACACTGCCTTAATTACTGTAGTTAGTCTTAGAATCAAGGAGTGTAAGTCTTCCAACTTTGTTCTTCAAGGTGGGTGATTTGAGGTCATTTGCTTTTCCATATAACTTTTATTATCACCCTGTCTGTTTCTACAAACAAAACCCCAAAACAACTGCTGTGATTTTGCTTGGAGTGGTGTTGAATTTCTAGATCAGTTTAGGGAGAATTGACAACTTAATACCCATAAACAGGGGATATCGCTCAATTTATTTCCAACTTAATTTGCTCAGCATTGTTTTGTAATTCTGAGAGTAGAAGACTTGTACATCCTTTGTTAAATATATTCCTAGGTCGGATGTGTGGTTTTTTCCCACACCACCAAGCAGCTAACTGAATTATGACCGTCTCCACCTGGAGGTAATATCAGATCCCACAAGTTAAGGGCTCAGTCCAACAGGACTGCCCCTCTCCCCACACTTCAGACACCAGTCTCAAGTCCAGGCTGCCACCAGTGATTCTGACTGACTGGCTATAGATCTGCAGGTTCCCACAGCCTCTGCCTTGGGTTTGACCTGTTTGCTAGAGCAGTTCACAGAACTCAGAGAAACATTTTACTTACTGGATCACTGGTTCATGATAAAAGAATAAGGCTCAGGAACAGCAGGGGGAAGTTGCTTAGGAAAAGTATGGGGAAAGGGCCCGGAGCTTCCAAGGCCTCTCTAAACACTGCTCTCTTCTCACATCTCCACGTGTTCACCAACCTGGAAGCTCTCTGAATCTTTCCAGCCCTGGAGTCCCTCACTCCCGGGAATGGAGAGCAAACCAACCTTGTGTTTTGGGCATAAACTTGGTCATGACACAGAGCTCTTTCAGTAAATTGCTGTACTGGGCTTCCTAATGTTTTGTTAAGCATTTCTGTGTCTGCTTATGAGAGACACTGGCCTGTAAGCTTCTTGTCTTATGATGTCTTTCTCAGGTTTTTGTGTCGAGGCTTTGCTGGCTTCATGACACAGGCTGGAAAAGGTTTGCTCTTTGTCATTCTACAGACTTCTGAGGTTGGTATAGGCTTCTTTAAGGATTTGGTAGGGTTGACTAGTGAATCAGCTGGGTCTGGTGTTTTCTCTGTGACAGGGGTTTTTTCTGTTTTTTGTAAGTTTCATAACTTTGTGTTTATAAGGGAATTTGTCCATTTCATCTCAGTTGCAGAACTTGTTGGCATAGGGTTGGTCATAGTGGAAGTAACGGTACTTTTCACATCTGTAGGATCTATAGTGTGACCTTGTTCTTTCATCCCTGATGTGGGGAACTAGGCATCTTCATCCAGCTGGCCCCTTTCTCTGGGCGTCTTGGGAACTGTCCTCTTCTGCATCTCGGGGCTCTGCACTTCACCCAGGAAAGACACAGGCACTCACTGTGGCCGGAGACTTTGGGATCCTGAGGAGGGTGGTTCTGAACAAACCTGGGGGCAGAAGTAGGGTCTGAGCAGACCACGTCGGCACGGTTTAGGGGAGCTTGCTCTTATTCCCAGGACTTGGTGAAGAATAATGAAGCTCTGGTGGAAGAATTTGATTTGGGGGAAAGTGCCCGAGAACGTTCATGTGTGCACTGCTGCGGGCATGGGCCAGCCTGCTCCTGTCTCCTGGGGAAGCACACAGGGTGGGGTTTAGCCCCCAACTGTCCAATCATTTGTCTGCGGCTAAGCTGCTGGTTTTCAGCCATAAATGATGGTCTCGCCACCATTTGGTGACAGCCTGTGGCTTGCTCTCTGGAATGTCAGGGTCCATGTGTATGGGGGTGGGGGACCCAGGGCACTTACAGTGATACTGGCCCCCACCTGACCCCCAAATTCCCCTTCCATTATGGAGCGTGCATGGGCTTGTGTCACTGGTTTTCCTGAATCTCCCTTGGTGCACTGAGAAGGTTCAGGGCTCTTGGGGTCAGGTGGGGGCTTCAGGGCTGCAGCTCTCACTTTCTTTGTCTCACAGATCAGCCCTCAGCACCTGCCTTTCCCCAGAGGGGCCCACACGTCTCCCCAAAGGCCTCTGCTGTTCCCACGGATGTGTCCCCGGTGAGCACCACCTCCCTGGGCCCTGCAGGCTGACCAGGACCCCAGCCCCCAGCCCACCCGTGGGAGTGGTCCACCATGGGGGCTCCAGAGGTCTGTGCCTGCCTGCCTGCCTGCCAGCTCTGTCTTACGGAGTGGGGGGAGATGTGATTCAGTTACATTGAGACCATAGTGGGTGTTACAGAAAACATGAAAACGCACTTGCTTCTCTAGGTGCTGAAGCTGCCGTAACTCCGCACACATGCATTTATTGGTTGATTTCTCACAGTCTGGAGGCTGGAAGTCCCAGATCAGGGTGCTGGCATGGTTGGTTCTGGTGAGGGCCCACTTCCTGGCTTGTAGAAGGAGAGAGAGAGGAAGAGGGTGCAAGAGTGCTCTGGTGTCTCTTCTTACGAGGACCCTAGTCCTATCGGATCAGGGCCCCACCCTATGACCTTTTTTAACCTTAAATACTTCCCTAGAGGCCCCACCTTCAAATGCAGCCGTACTAGGAGTTAGGGCTTCCGCAGATGAATCTGAGGGACACAGACATTCAGTCCATGACAGGAGCCTTCCCTTGAGCCTCAGCTTCAGGCCTCTTGAGGTTTCTTCTCCTTTGAGACCCCCTGGCCCCCCGCCTTTTCTTCCAGACACGTGCGTTTCAGCTTCTCTCCATTTACTGTCCTGCAGCCTCAGGAGCGGCCATGTCTGACGTCCTGCTCCTGGCGGGAGCTGTTTGTGTTGCAGGTGGCCATGCACTCCTCAAGGGAAGAGTGGTGGCGGTGTGCGGACCCTGGCCGGAGGGTGCTGGGCCGGGGTGTGATGCCGGCAGTTTCAGGAGCTCGGCTGAATTCAGCCTGCAGAGCCCATCCAGTCCCTCGATGGCGCCAGGGCCTCGAGTTCAGGCTAAGGGGGTGTGGGAGCTGGAGCTCTTGTCCTGTGTCTGTGGAGGGGCCGTCCTGCACCAAGTCTGGCCAAGGGCATTCTTCGTGCTGCCCTGGAGGCAGCCCCCTCTTCCTTCCTGAGACCCGTCCACCGTTAGACCTGGCCCCGCCGGCAAGGAGGGTGGGGAGAGCCTGTCGCGGTTTGGCCCTGGCTCCCTCCTCCCTGTCCGTCCTCTCTGCTTTGGGGTGGCTTCCTGGACGTTGCCCCCAGGGCTGGCCTGCACCCTCGCTTTGTCTTCTATACAGAAAACCACACCTCTTCTCTCCTTGGAGGATTTCGAGGCCCCATACCTGGCCGCATCTCTCGCCTGGAACACTGGGGTGAGCCGCGGGTTGTGGGACGGGAGAGACCCGCGTTTCAGGAAGTGCGGAGGGGTCCCCAGGGTCTCCCTCTGCTCCCAGGGGAGATCAGCGCCCAGCACCCACCGATGACGTTCTCCCCTCCCACTGGGACCGTGGGCAGGAGATGCTGTCTGACCGGACCCTGGAAACCCGGGCTGGCGCCCCGCCCCTGCACGGAGCGCTGCTCTGCTGCGTGCCGAGCCGGCGGGCGCCGTGGGCGTGCACAGCGGGGGGCCTGAGAGGGTGTGGGTGCTCCAACCTCGCGGCCGCCCCAGCAGGCGCACGCCCGGCATGAGGTCTCGGGCCTGACAGCCCTGCTCTGAGGGGCTTCGTGTGTGGCCGCGGGCAGGTGACTTATTCCTTGTGCTCGTCCCAGGGATGGTGAGGGCGCCTCCTGCCCTTACGGGCGGTGGTGACTGTGGTGGTCTTTTGTTTTTCATTTCAGATTCCCTCAGAAGTGAGATCGAGCAGACGTGTGGGAATGAGACCAGCCGGGCAGACACTGGGCTGTGAGGAGCCCCAAGACAGAGAGGGTCTCGGGTGCCAGGTTGGAGGGAAGCCGAGGGTGAGTGGTTCAGAAGGATGTGGGTCCCCGTCCCCGGCACCCTCCCCCAAGCCAGGAGCGGGGGCTGGTTAGGGGAACTGAGAGCACAGTCTCTATCCTGACTGGTGTCTTTGTTCCTGTGTAAACACAAGTATGTAAGGTGCTACCCGGCTCTTTAGGTGACCGCCCAGCGTTACAGCCCTCCCTCCTACGGGTGACACCAGCGTTGACCTAACTGGCCTCATCCGGGTGAGCGTTTGAGTTCACTTTCAGCTTTCCACCATTTATAGTTTCAGCTCGTCTGTGTGCTCCTTTCTCACTGCTGGGCCACTTTCTTGGAGTGAATCCCTAATTAGATGGGAGTGAGCTGATGAGACACGTTGTGTGGATTTTCTCCTGTCTCGCTGCCAGCCTGTGTAAGTGCCTGTTTCCTCCACCGGGCAAGGGAGGCCCTTTACCAGTGGAGACACTGTAATCGCTTCTGGCAGCCCTCGAGCCAGGGGTGGGGTGGGCAGTGGCTTTGCCTTTGAGCATTTCCAGTGTGGCCGGACCTTCAGGCGGGTCCCGGACCTTCTGCGACACCAGAGGAACTACAGAAAAGAGCAGCCCTTCGGCTGCGAGGTGTGCGGACAGGCCTTCAGCCTGAGAGGCCGCCTGGGCCCGCATCGCCAGGCCTGCTTGGAGCGCGAGCCTCACCGCGTGGCGACGGCGGGAAGGCCTCCCTGTGCGGCAAGGCTCTGCGGGCCCCAGGGCCTCAGCACCCGCCGGAGCCGCTGCGGGAAGGGCGTCCACCATCTGGGCTTCCTGACGAGGCATCAGGGGAACCACAGGCGCGGGGAAGTGGAGGTGTGCGTGGGGGTCCTCTGGCCATGTTCACATCAGGGAGACTTGCGGGGAGAGGCGACTCTTTGTTCCAGACTCCAGGCGTCTTTGCTTGCCCAGCCCCGAAGTAAAAACCTGCAGAGTGGGCTTCTCTAGGGCACCGGCTTGCACTTGGAGACTTGGTCACTGGGCAGGACACCTGTCCCCCTTGCTCGTGGGAACGCTATTTCAGGTTATCCAAAGGCTTGGTGAAGGATTTTAATTTTTGTCTGAATTCCAGAGAGAAAAACATGGGGGGCCATGAGGAGCTAGCAGAGCCCCAGAGGCATTGCACTGAGGGACCACCTCTCCCCGATTTGAGCAAACCAGTTGTAAAAAGGCTTTTTTGAGACAATCATGGAAATTTGAACATGGATTGGGTATTAGGTGGTATTAAGGAGTTTGCTGTGATAATGACAGTGTGGTTCTGTTTTTAAAAGTCCTTAAGAAGGATGCATTCTGACAAATTTATGGGTGAAATGGCATAATGTATGGGATTTGCTTTAAAATTCTAATTAAAAGAAGAAAGACAAAACAGTATTGGCAAAATGAGTTGTTGAAGCTAAGTGATGAGTATGTTTGGAACTTTCCTACATTTTTTTTCTCATTTTACAGGATATTTATATTCTAAGTTCATTAATACATACTGAAAATAGCCATTAAGTTATCAAGTTACGAAGCTGTGTCAGTCTGCTCGGGCTGCCATAGCAACACACCACAGACCAGGAGGCTGACACGGTGGAAGTTTATTTCTCACAGTTCTGGAGGCTGGAAGTCGGAGATCAGGTGGCCGGTTCTGACAAGGACCCACCTCCCGGCTTGCAGACGGCACCTCCGCACTGTGTGCTCACGTGGGGAAGGGAGAGAGCGCGCTGGTGTCTCTTCCTTTTATAAGGGCTCTAATCCCATGACGGGGCCCCACCCGACAACCTCATCTCACCTCATCACCTCCCAGAGGCCCCACCTCCAAACGGGACCACACTGGGGTTAGGGTTTCAACACGGGATTTGGGACGGGGGATACAATTCAGTTTATAGCAGAAGCTTCTCTGGGTCAGTCCTGCCCACAGCCCAGCTGGGGAAGGGCCTTGCTGCTTCAGGGTGGCCCCATCATGGCCAGTGAGGCCTTAAGGGCGCGGGGCCCATGGCCCTCTGGAATAAATAGAAATGTGCCCTTTGGAACATCCGAGTGGCTTTTCTTATTTATAAAATCCAAACTTTTGTGCCAGTGCTTATATTTTCCTTCCAGCTCAGAGCTGTGAGCAAGGAAGTGCCTGGTTTGCTCCCACCCCACGTGTGGAGTGGTGGAGGCCTTCAGGTGGCCTTGGAGTGCAAGCTGGGATGGCCTGTCTTGGGTCTTTGGGCTTGTCCTGCAGCCCAGCTGGCCGTGCGTCCAGGTCGCCTGTTTCTGGCTTTTACTCCTTTGTGATGCTTCACCTCGTGCCGCCATCGTGTGGAATTAAGTGTGGACAACACAGAACTGTGCCATCAGCTACGCTCCATCTGATGACGATTATCGAGTGATACCAGTGGCTGCCGAACAGGGGGCACATCCGGCTCCCCTTGCTGGCTGGCTTGTCCCAGCCTGCAGTTTCCTCTGTGCCCGGCTGGGCAGGCCCTGGTGGCGAACGCTTTGAGGGAGTGGCAGCGGGCAGACGGCAGGGACGCAGCTGCCTCCTTGTGTCCTTGTGCACGGCTCCCTGCGAACCCTCTGCTGGATGCGGCACCCTGGGGGGAGAAGCGTGGTGGTGAAGGCGCAGTAAGGTAGGTCTGCACCTCAGCTCCCTGTCCGCACGTCCCCAGGGGCAGGTGTCCTTAGGAAGCACCAGCCTTCTCAGCAGTGGGCTGTCCCATGGCTGGTGGAAAGGGACGGGTGTGCCCCTGGTGCCCGAGGCGTCCACCCCTCCGCACACCTTCTCCCCGGATGCACCCACCACGTGCGATCTGTCCCTGAGCAGCTGCCGCGGGACCTGGCCCGCAGAGCAGAGCATCCCACACCTCCCATTTGGGGCCCAGAAAACCCAAGCCGGTGGGTCGTTGCTGCTTCGTCCCTGTCCTTCGTGACCCGCTGGACGCCCCTCCCCAGGAGTTCCTGTGGACGTTCACCCCAGGGAGAGGGGTGAGGTCCTGGCTCCCTTGGCCGATAAATCGGGCAACTTTTGTCTAGAAAAGGGAGCCAGTCGTATTGTTTTAGTGAGATTTATTCCAGGTTAGGGGTCAAATGAGCCTCACAGTAAATGAAGTATCTCCCTCTGGGAAACGGCAAAGAGCGAAAGACCCCCTCCCCCGGCCCGAGGGATGGTCTGCGGATGGCGGAGTGTGTCCTCAAGCGCCCGTCCTGTGCTGTGAAAATAAGCACGTGGTTTTGGTTTCTTGTCCTCAAAATAATGGACTCGTTCTCTCCACGTCCTTCTACGGGTGCTTTTGTCCATCTCTTGTGGCCCTTCCGCGTCCCCATTCTTCTAACAGCGTCGTGACACGTGTCCCCCGGGAGGCCACCTCCTGAGCTGATGTCTGCATGCATGGCTGTATCGGTCTCCTGGGACGGCCGTGACGAAGTGCCACAATCTGGGTGGCTGAGGACAACAGAACTTACTGTCTCAGCTCTACAGGCCAGAGTGTGAGGTCAAGGCACCAGCCGGGCCGTGCTGCCTCTGAAGCCTCCCTCTCTCCAGCTTCTCATGGCGCCGGCCATCCTTGGCACCCCTTGGCTTGTGGCCACAGGGCTCCAGCCTCGGCTCTGCTGACACAGGTGTGGTCCTCTGTGTCTCTTTTTTTTTTTTTTAATAATTAAAAAAAAATTACTTTGGGCTGCTTTGGGTCTCCGTTGCTGCGTGCGGGCTTTCTCTAGTTGTGGAGAGCGGGGGCTACTCTTTGTTGCGGTGTGTGGGCTTCTCATTGCAGTGGCTTGTCTTGTTGTGGAGCACGGGCTCTAGGCCCGTGGGCTTCAGTAGTTGTGGCTCGCAGGCTCTAGAGCGCAGGCTCAGTAGTTGCAGCGCACAGGGTTAGTTGCTCCACGGCATGTGAGATCTTCCCAGACCAAGGCTGGAACCCGTGTCCCCTGCATTGGCAGGCGGATTCTTAACCACTGCGCCACCAGGGAAGCCCAACCACTCATCTTTTAACTGTCGCCATGGTTCTGACTTGCCCAGAATGTCACAGAGTCGGAATCATGCAACGTGCAGCCTTTTTAGGTTGGCTTCTTTCATTTAGTGATTTGCATTTAAGGTTCCTCCGTGCCTTTCCACGGCTGATAGCTCATTCCTTGTTGGTGCTGATTAATATTTCCTTTTCTGGATGGACCGCCATGTACTTATCCACTCACCTACTGGAGGACATCTGGGTTGCTCCCAAGTTTTGTCAGTTATGAACAAAGCTGCTATAAACGTACATGTGCAGGTTTTTGTGTGGACATAAGTTCTCAGTTCCTTTGGGTTGGAGTGTCATTGCTGGATCATATTATACAAGTATGTTAATTTTGTGAGAAACCACCAAATTGTCTCTTTGAGTGGCTGCAGCAGTCTGCATCCCCTCCAGCAAGGCATGGGGAGTTTCTGTTGCTCCACTTCCTCGGGGCCTATGGGGTGGCTCTCCTCCATCCCCACAGGCACCGTCAGCTGGCAGCCTGCCGGGCAGACCAGGGCTGAGTTTGAGCAGCTTGTTAAGAGGGAGATGCTGGAAAGCTGTGCAAGGAAGAAGGAACTACCAGAACCAGCCCAACAGGGTTCTGAATGTGAACTTTTTATCAAAGCATAACGTACATACAGATGTGTCCCAAATGCTAAGGATGCAAGTGGATGAATTTTCACAAAGGGTAACAATGTCTAATTTGTGGCTTAACAAAAGTCCAGGCAAAACTAAAATGTTGTTGTTATAAGCCTTCCCTGGTGGCGCAGTGGTTAAGAATCCACCTGCCAATGCAGGGGACACGGGTTCGAGCCCTGGTCTGGGAAGATCCCATATGCCGCGGAGCAACTAAGCCCGTGCACCACAACTACTGAGCGTGCGCTCTACAGCCCGCAAGCCACAACTACTGAGCCCACGTGCCACAACTACTGAAGCCCAAGCGCCTACAGCCTGTGCTCTGCAAAGAGAAGCCACCGCAATGAAAAGCCCACACACCGCAATGGAGGGAAAAAAAAAAAAGAACCTATTGATAACAAGATTTCATTTTTTTGAATAGATTTATTTATTTTTTTTTTGGCTGCGTTAGGTCTTCGCTGATGCGCACGGGCTTTCTCTAGTTGGGGCGAGCAGGGCTACTCTTCATTGCAGTGCGTGGGCTTCTCGTTACGGTGGCTTCTCTTGTTGCGGAGCACGGGCTCTAGGCGCGCGGGCTTCAGTAGTTGTGGCATACGGGCTCAGCAGTTGTGGCGCACGGGCTTAGTTGCTCCGTGGCATGTGGGATCTTCCCAGACCAGGGCTCCAACCGGTGTCCCCTCCATTGGCAGACGGATTCTTAACCACTGCGCCACCAGGGAAGTCCCTCAAGTGAACTCTTCTCAGAGAATTTGTGTTTGATGCTGCCAGCCCCCCACCAGCACTTCCAACCCAGAACCAGAACATTTAACTAAATTTCCACGGCAAGGTTGGCGGGGGCTGGGGGGGCTCTGTTTGAAAGCTGCGGTCTGAACTCCTCCCTCCACAGGGTCCAGGTCCATGGGCCACGGTGGCGCATCCGCCCTGGTCTCCCCCACGCTCCACCTCCCCAATGCAGCCGTTGATGAATGCAGACCACAGGTGAGGGAGAGCGTACTAACTGGCCTCCGTGCACTTGGACTGACAGCTAAATCAAAATTTAAAATTACCCTCCCCCCCGGAACTCCCTGGAGGTCCAGTGGTTAGGACTTTCACTGCCAGGGCCCGGGTTCAATCCCTGGTCAGGGATCTAGGATCCCACAAGCCGCAGGGCGCGGCAAAAACAAACAAAAAAACAATAGGTTAAACATAAAAACACCTGTGGCTCCCCGTGGCGCCAGAACAAAGCCCACGCCCCCCCCCCCATGGCTCTCTTGAGCAGCTCAAACCGCGCTGGCCCTCCCGGCGCCACACGCAGTGGACCAGCTCCTCCCTGGCCCGCCAGACTCCCTTCCTGCTCTCATACTACCTGTCCATGCCCGTGATGTCCATCTCTGCCACCAGACTTCAGCCCTCATGGGCAGGACGATGGCGTGGCCGGCTCCCTCTGCCCCTGCCAGAGGTCAGCTGTGGGGTTGAGGGATGCTCAATCCTGGCAGACACACAGGGCACAGGACGATCAAGCTACCTTGCAGCTTGGAAACTGGGAGCCATAATGAGTGGTCCCTGCGCCGGCCAGAAATGCGGGACAGCGAAGCAGGCGGTGCCAGAGCGGAGAGGGGTGGGGAGGGGGTCACACCTTTATTGATAATCCACTCACCAAATCCGCGTCCTGCGCACCCCCGTCTCCCCCGCACCGTCTGGCCTCATTGGCCTTCCTCCGGGTAAGTTCAGGATCTCCCCAAGGCGCCTTCGCCTGCAGCGTCACATTCACGGTCTCCTTCGACTGGGGGACGGGAAGAGCCCGACCCGGGGACGGACTTCCCAAAGAGGGTGGTGTTCTGTGAGGCGGCACGCAATGAGGACCGCGAAGGGGCCCAGGAATCCAGGCGTGGCGGGGTCAGGGACGGGACTCGGGAGCCTGGGCGCGACAAGGTCAAGGACGGGACCCTGGAGCTCGCATGCGATGGGTCGTGGCATGGGACCCGTGATTCCGCCTTCGAAGGGGCCAGCGACAGGACCCTGGAGCCAACACGCGACGGGACCAATGACGGGACCCAGGGAACCGCGAGCTTCGACAGCAACGATGGGGCCCAAGAGGCCGCGCGCCACGAGACCTGAGACGGCTTCCGGGAGGCCGAGACTGATGGGGCCCAGGAGGTCGCGCGCGACTGGATC
Organism: Grampus griseus; assembly: GCF_964374135.1. NCBI lineage: Eukaryota > Metazoa > Chordata > Mammalia > Artiodactyla > Delphinidae > Grampus > Grampus griseus. The sequence goes on along the minus strand of NC_139011.1, from coordinate 957,628 downwards.
GTGGTGGAGGCGAAGTGCTCAGGGTGCGAGTTGGCCAGCGGCGGTTGCCAAAGCGGCGGGCCCTCGGGGCCCCGGCGCAGCCAGCTGTGCACGTGGGCCAGGTTCCGCATGTCCTCGTGCTCGCGCCGCAGCTGTTCACGCTGCTCCAGCAACTGGCGCCGCGTGTCGTGCAGCACCTGGGCCCGGCGTTGCAGCCGCAGCAGCTCCTGCCGCAGGCGCCCGTTGTCCTCTCTGATGGCCTGTGTGTGCGCGATGAGCGCGCGCGCCGCCTCCCGCTCCGCGCGCCACGCCAGGGACTGCACGCGCTGGCGCGCCTCGCGCTCGAAGGCTGCTTTTTCCTCCTGGAAACACCGCTTCATGCGATGGAGCAGCTGCATGTGCTCCACGCGCATATGCAGCAGCTCGCGCTCCAGCGCCCGGATCCGGGCCAGCTGCTCCAGCTGCAGCTCCTGCGGCGGGGCCGCGGGTCAGCTCCGGTCCGCGGCGTGCACCCACCTCGCCCTGCCCGCGCCCGGCCCTCCCGCGGGGGCGCGTACTGGCCTTGTAGGGCTGCAGCTCCTGCACCTGTCGCGCCATCTGCGCCGCGCGCGTCTCCATCTCCAGCAGCTGCGCGCACACCCCCTCCTCACGCCGGCGGTAGAGCGACGCCAGCTCTGCGCGCTGCCGGTGGATCTCCGTCAGGTCCACGCGGTTCTGCTCCTCCAGCCGGACGATAGCGTTGGCGCAGCGCTGCGCGCGCGTGCTCACGTAGCTGGCGTAGAGCCGGTTCTCCTCGCGCAGGCGCTGCGCCTCGCAGTCCAGGAAGGCGTTCTCCTGCAGCTCCTGGTCGACGCGCTCCTCGCAGGCGTCCAGCTGCTCCGAGAGCAGTTTGTATTCTCGCTGCAAGTACTGAGCGCTCTCCGATTGCGGCGGCTCGGTGCCCTCTCCTGCCGCGCCAGACCGGCCCCAGGCGCTCGGCCCGCGCTTCCTCTTGGGCACCATGGGTCGAGGCCTCCAGCCCGCTCCTCCAGCTCAGCCCTTCCCCTCGACCAGCCCGAAGATTCTGGCGGGGTTCGACGCGTCTCAGGGTCACGAGGTTGGGAGAGGCAGAATCAGGAGTTTGGGGTCAATCAAGGGTCAGGACATCGTCGCCAACCTTTACTAGGGGGCTCCTTCAGGACCTTGGCCGCCCGTCGGGGTTTGTCCACCTTTAGCTCTGTTGGCGGTCAGCCGAATGGTCTCCCTGGAAACAGAACTTAGCCGCCCTCCCCAACTCCCGCCCCGTTGCTTGCGCAACAGACTGCGAGGGGTCGGGGCCTGCTCTCAAGGCCGGGCCGGTCCTCCGCAGTCTCGGACCCTGTTCCTTCCCAGAGCACACCGCACCGTGGGCCGCCCCTGCCCCTCCCGGGCTCCTGCGCCGCACACATCTGTCGCGGGAGTGTCTAGGTCGACCTGGGTCTTTTAATTTCTGTTTCGAAGCAAGGCAACCGATGGGCAGAGGTTTTTAAATTTTAAGTCGTCCGGGCCTCCCGATTCCCCGGCGAGGTGTCCTCGCGTTAAAGCTCATAAACGCCTCCTCCCAGAAGAGGTGTGGCGAGCGTTTCGTTCTCCTCTGTCTCCGGATTCCTCGAGACCGGGTTCTTCCCGGCGGGGCAATTCCCGATTACGCAATCCGGATGCAATCGAAGGTGGAGTCCTGAGGGAAGCCACGCCACGCCACGCCCCCAGCCCCGGTCCCGCCCGGAAGACCTCCAAACCACGCCCAACCCGGGCTCGGCTCCATCCCGGCCCCGCGCCCCCCGCCCGGTCCGCCCCCCGCCACCAGCCGCAAGCGTCCACCTCTGCGCTCCCAGCCCAGCCCGGCCGCAGAGGCTGCGCTTTGCCTCTGCCCCGCGGCGATTAGAGGCAGAAGGGGACCTTGTCCCCTCCGTTTCCTCGGGCTCCATCCCCGCCGACAGCCACGGGGCGCGTGGGTGTTTCCGGGAGCAGCCCCTCTCCCAGGGAAGAGGGGGGCGCCCGGCCTGCAAGCGGGCTGAGATGCCCGCCACTCCGGACGTCCGGTGGCTTTCTCTCACTGTGTTGGGAAAGCGGTGCCTGGTGTCCACCAGGTCCCACCACCGCCCACGGGAGACGGAACTCACCTCCAAGGGCCCAGATTCAAAGCCAAGTGTCACTCTTGATACTTCTCCGCACCCTTGGGGTCCTTCCCCCCTCCCTTCGTGAATGGCGTGGGGGTCTCTGTCCCTGCCGGGGCCAAGGCTGCAGTACCCTCGGACTCCGGCCGGGAGGCGTCTGGAGGGTCACTCATCTCTTGGCAGGGACACCGAGCTGGAAGGACACCGGGAGGGAGAGGGCCAGCAGTGTGCTCAGCTTCTGGCAAGGCTGCTCCCTCCCGTCCCCCTTCTCCTCCCACCCCGGCCCCTTCCCCCCAGCGGGCTCTGCTAGGGGCCTGCAAGGACCTTGAAGGCTGCGGCAGAACGTCCCACCGGCTTGTTCCTGGGATGCTGCCCTCACCACTCAGCCCCTGCCCCCAAGCCTGGACAGGCCGCCGGAGGGCACACCTTCCTGCCCTCACTTACTGTTCCTTCTGCCTCGGAGCCCTCCCGACTGAGCTCCGGAGACTTGGGGTTTGCGCCCCTTCTCAGGAGTCCCAGTGGGGTTGGGCTGTGTGTCTGACCCGGGGGGTGAGCACTTCCAGCGGCCTCTGCTCCCATTTCACAGATGGAGAAACAGGCAGAGTGAGTGAGCTGCCCACGGACTCCTGAAAGCACTGGGTCTGTGACTTGGACCTTGGTGGGCTCTTCCCACTGTGTGCACTGCCTCTCTGGCTGAGTCCTCTCCTGTCCCTGCCCTGTGCCCTGGGGCAAAGGGAGGAGCCAGCTGCTTTTAATTGAATCCCACTCCACGGCAGCCTGAGGCCACATGGCCAGTGCCTATGACCCTTCCACCTGCCAAGGCCAAGTGGACCTGTGGAGGTGGGGGTGGGTTCAGGTGATGCCAGAGACCCTGTCCTTGGAGCTCAGCCCCGGTGGGAGTCTGACACCACAGAGGCGGCCAGATGCTGAGCAGAGGTCAGACAAAGGGACCCTGGGGGCCTGGCAGTAGGGCTGCCTCAGCCCCACCCCGGTACCTTGTCCGTTGATCAGAAGCGCAGCGCTGATGGCGATCACCATGGCAACGGGGAGGATGGGCAGGAATGTGAGTGAGGTCCAGGAGAGCCTGTCTATCCAGTGCGTCCTCTGGCTGAGGTCAAGCCCTGGAGAGCCCAGACCCAGCTGTTCTCTGTGCCCTGGGCAGGACCCAAGTCTGTCCCCTCCCCTATATCCCAGCTTGTGTGCTGCCTGCAGACCTGCCCCACCCCCTCCCCTCACCCCAACCTAAGCTGGCCCTGGGCCAGGCACCCTTCCTCCAGTGGCGGCCCCTCCACAGCCAAGTACCTTGGAATCGGTGCCAGACCCACACGAGGCTCACGGTCAGCCCCAGGTGGAAGGACCAGATCCAGGCCACGATGTGCGTCAGCTCCCACAGCCATGGCGCCCCTGGAGGAAGTACCCTGTCCAGACGCGCGGTGCAGTGAGGGACACGGCAGCACCGCCACCCGAGTCCCATGAGCCAAGGCGGGCAGGAGCCAGCGGGAGCCCCGGGGTGCGTGTATGTGCAGAGCACGTGCGGGCCGGCTGGGGCTCTGCGGTGACGCTGCTGCGGTGATCCGGGCCCTGGCCTCCTCAGGGTCAGCGGGGTCGCAGCTTCGGGGAGAGGCTTCGCTGGAGCCCAGGGCCTGTGGGCTTGGCTCCCCGGTCCTGCAGACCGGGGCGGCTGGGCCTCGGGGTGTGGTCCGGGTTGGTGTGCATGCCCCCCCTCCCAGGGGTGCTCCCCTACCTGTTTGTGAGGAAGAGGATGACAAACAGAAGGAGGCCCAGAGCCCTGTGGAGGCCCCGATGGCGATGCCAGCGCCCACCTCCACGGGCTGGCTCAGATGCCCCTGAGAGACAGCCACGAGGAGGCGCCCGGCTGGGGGGCGCACCCCCTCGGGGGACCCCCGTTTCCAAGTCTGGCCACATGATCTAGAGACAACCACAGCTACAACCCCGAGGTGCTCTCCTGGGAGGGGCCCAGGCAGGTGCCTGGAGTGACCTGGGGTACCTGGGTCCATAGCCCACACTGGGAGCAGGAGAGAGGGGAGCCCAACTTCAGAGACCCAGGTGCAGGGGAGCACAGCAGGTCCACCCCACAGGGTCGGGGGCTGCACCGGAAACAGGGTGAGCGGTGGGCTACACTGTGACACACATGGGGACACAGCTGATATCTACTCAGACTTGGACGCCGAGGGGAAGGAAGGGGTGGGGCCCATACTCAGACTGTGACACTCTGCAGTGTGGGGGGTGCGACCCCTGTGAGCTGGTCTCCAGGGTCATAAGGAGGCTGGTGATGGATGAAGCAGGAGGTTTAGGCCAGATCGTTTCAACCTGGGGGGTTTGACCTGCCACACGCCCGCTCCCCCTAACTCTGGGCCTCCTGGATGAGGCCCCCCAAACTGCGCATGATCTCCCCGTGGGTCAGCTAAAAATTAAATGCACAGCCCCCACACTTCTCAGTGCATAGTAAATACCGCGAGTCAACACCGCGCTCGAAACCAAGGTGAAGGTACAACTGCACGCAATCAGACTGTAACTGACAACCGAGGAGAAAATAAACACTCGCCAAATTCACATCTGCCAGGGTATTTGGACAAGGGAAAGCTGGACTGGGTAGAAATAATGGCCCCAAGAGAAAACACATAATAGCAGATTAAAAAATTACTAATGGATGAATCACATGTCCACTGGAAATCTGATTTAATAACTAAGTAAATGTAGTAAAGTTCATGCTGCAGAATTCCTGTTTTGCTGAAACTCACTGATTTGGGGATAATTCTGCTTAGGGCCACGTTCTTGGCGGCAGAATGGCAGGGCTGAGGCCTCCTTTGGCTGCGGGTTCCTGGGGGAAGGCAGGGAGAAGAGGGGCTGGCCTGCTAGCTGGCACACGTCCCTGCTGCTCCAGGGGCCAGAGGTCCCACTGCCCCCAGCAGCTGCGTTGGACTGCTCCGCGCCCCCCCCCCCACCAGGCCCCGCTCCTGTCCACTGAGTTTACTACAGCTCCCACTTGCCTTTCCTGCTGCCCGCAGCTGGGGGAACGCCCAGCTGTGCCTTCCGAGTCAAGCATGCCGACCTTCCTGGCCTCTCGGCCCGCTCCTCACCTCGGACCCTCCGTCGTGAGTCCAGCTGTCATCCCTTTCAGCCTGTCCAAGTGGTGATCAGTCCTTCCTCCATTTCCATCGATGGGCCTTCTGTTCTCTCCGTCCTTGTGGCCATAGAGTTTTTCAGTTTATCTTTATGTTTTTTGTTTTTTTTTTTGTGGTACGCGGGCCTCTCACTGTTCTGGCCTCTCCTGCTGTGGAGCACAGGCTCCGGACGCGCAGGCTCAGTGGCCATGGCTCACGGGCCCAGCCGCTCCGCGGCATGTGGGATCTTCCCGGACCGGGGCACGAACCCATGTCCCCTGCATCGGCAGGCGGACTCTCAACCACTGCGCCACCAGGGAAGCCCTTTATGTTTATTATTGATTATATTTGGGTAATACTCCCACTCATTCAATGGACTTGCCATCTCATCTAAGTTATCAAATGTATTGGTGGGAGGTTGTTGACAATAAACCCTTATTTTCAATGTTTGAAGGATCTGGTAGGAATGTAGTTTTTCATTCCTGACACTCGTAATTCCTCTGTTAGTTTTCTAATTTTATGTTTATTTTTATATTCTGTATCAGTCTTCTTGATTACAAGATGTCAATAATATGAAAACATTTTTAATATAACAGAACATTTAATTACGTCCTCTTTCCATCAGTGCACGAGTCATTTAATGATGATTATATCAGCCATTTCCGCTGGCAGGAGGCTTTCCACTAAAGGCTCCAGCGGTTTCCACGGTACCATGTTTCTCACCAGATTTAGTTCATTTCCAGCCTGAAGAATCCCCTCTCCTGTTTGGCCACTCTTCTGATTTTTTAACGCTGGGTTCCCCTTTAACCGTACGCAGCTTCTCATCTGTGATCTCTTCTGTATGCTTTCTACACTACATTTTTAGGGATTGGTTCGAGAACTCTAGATTCACATTTTTTCCCTCTGAGTACATTAATGATGTCATTGCTTTTCCTTCTGCTTTGAATTGTTTTTTTCTGATAAAAACTCTGCAGTTATGCTTATTTTTGTTCCTCTGCATGTAAATTTCTTTGGTTACTTTTAGTATTTTTTCTTTATCTTTTAGTATTTTTTCTTTATCTTTATTGTTTTCAGCAATTTAGTTACGAGTTCCTTTGTGTTTTTCCTACCTGGGCTTCATTTAAATTCCTGGATCTGTGAATATCTAATTTTTTCTTTAAATTGGCAAAAATTTCAGCCATTACTTTCTCAAACATGCTTTCTGCACCCCCCTTTTGTTGACACTGTCCCACAGGTCAGTGAGGTTTTTTTTTTTTCCTGTGGGTTTCAATTTGGATAGTTTATATTGCTGTGTATTTGAGTTCACTGATCATTTTTTCTGCTGTGTCCATCCACTGAGTTTTTCATTTCAGATATTTATTTTTCAGCTCTAGAAATTCCATTTGGTTCTTTTTAATAATTTTCCTTTCTTATTTCACTGTATTCATGCTTTCTTTATATCCACGAGCATACTTATGGTAGCTGTTTTTAGAGTCGTTGCCAATTCCGTCATCTCTGTCCTTTCTGATTTCACTGTATTCACGCTTTCTTTATGCCCACAAGCATACTTATGGTAGCTGTTTTTAGCGTCACTGGCAATTCCACCATCTCTGTCATTCATGGGGCTGGCTCTATCAGCTTATTTCTCTCCTGGATACGGCTTCCTTTTTGCTGCTTCCTCCCAGCCTTGTAACTTCTTTTTTTTTTTTAGGTGAAATCACATAACATAAAATTAACCATATTGAAGTATACACGTTAGTGGCACTTGGTACTCTCACAATGTTGTGTAACCACCACTGCTATGTGGTTACAAAACATTTTCATCACCCCCAGAAGGAACCCTGTACCCATTAAGCAGTCACTACCCGTCTCCCCTCCCCTCAACCCCTGGGAGCCACCAACCTGCTTTCCCTGTGTATGGAGGTACTTATTCTGAATATTTCATTTAAGTGGATCACATAATATGCGACTTCGTGTATCTGACTTATTTCACTTAGCGTAATGTTTCCAAGGCTCGTCCACATTGTAGCACACATCAGTACTTCATTCCTTTCTACAGCTGAATTATATTCTATTGTCTGTATAGATAATATCTTCTTTATCCATTCATCGGTTGATGGGCATTTGTGTTGTTTTCACCTTTTGGCTTTTGTGAAGAGGCTGTTGTGAACACGTGTGTACAAGCATTTGTTTGAATACCTGTTTTCAGTTATTTTGGATATATACCCAGAAGTGGAATTGCTGGGTCGTATGGTAATTCTATCTTTAACTTTTCGAGGACTTGCCAAACACTTTTGCACAGCAGCTGCACCATGGACATCCCTCCAGCACTGTATGGGTTCTGACTTCTCGCCATCCTTGCCAAGACTTTTTTCTGAAAGTCATCCTAGTGATTGAGCGTGGCCTCACGTGTCTTGATTGAATTTCCCCGATTGCTAACGACGTTGAGCATCTTCTCCTGTGGCGCTGACCATTTGTATATCTTCTTTGGAGATATGTCTATTCAAATCCTTTGTCCCTAATTTTATTTATTTTTATTTATTTATTTTTTTGTTGTAAATGTTTTATTTGCTTAACAATATATCTTCAGCAACTTTTTCAGGGCAGTATATATAGATATAATATTGTAAAACACATTACTAGCTATGTGGTATTCTATATATAATAATAGCTGTATAGCATAATTGAAGTAAGATTAATTTAACCAGTCTGATACTGACGAACACTTACATTGCCACCAACTTTTCCCTACTAAGACAATGCTACCGAAAACTATTTTTGCCCGCTTGTGAGATTTTTGTATGACAAATTCCTTTTGAATCAAATGATACATGCATTATACCTTTTTTTATAGAGATCGCCAAATTGTTAGTGAGCTACAAGAGAACGAAGATAGATAACAATACCAAGAAAACAACACGTGAACAAAACAAGAATTTCAACGAGACAGAAATCATAAAAAAGAACCAAACAGAAATTGTGGTGCTGAAGAATCCAACAGAAACGAAGAATTAAACACCCAGTGGAGAACTTCACCAGCAGGCTCGATCAATCAGAAAAATGAATGACTGAATTTCAAGCCAAGTCACTTGAGCTAGAGGAGGACAGTGGTCCGTGAGGCTCATGGCAGATAACATGGAAGCAACGTCCGCAAGCCAGAAGGCGCCCCAGAGGCAGCGTCGGGGCCACGCGTGTGGCAGGGAGGCCTGGGCTTTCGCCTCCCTCTGGTTCCTAGGAAGCTGGCCAGCAGTCAGCGCAGGAGCGGCAGAGCAGAGGTGTAGGCTTCAGCACATCTTCCTCCCCCGCTTCAGCCTGAGCTGGGATGTCCAGGTCACCCAGGTGGCTGGAAAGGGGGTCAGCTGCCCAAGCTCGGGAATTCTCTTCACCAGGATATGGAGGCTCTTCAAGCACCAGGAGCACAAAGTTATTGTTGGGTGGAAAGTGCAAGGAAAGGATCATCCGTTACCGATTTCCTGTGAATGAAATGGTACATACATCCCCTTCCAATGCGCTTTCTCATTGGCTCCTTCCAAACCAAGGGCTTAAAGCTGTGATTGACATTTTTCCCATCATAAGTCCTCTCGGGACATTGTATAGCCTGTGTATAAACTAAACTCCAGACTTGATTCAAATTTCACCAGTTTTCCCACTGCTGTCCTTTTTCAGTTCCAGAATCCAATCCACGGTGCCTTTAGTTATCATATCTCCTTAGTGTTCTCTGGTGTGTGACAATTTCTGTCTTCCTTTGCTTTTCATGACCTCATTTATGTAGTCTCCTCTTGAGGTACTCGTAGGTTGTTTCCAGTTTTTCACAATTGCAAGCAATACTGCCATGAACTTTCTTGTATATTTTGTACAATGTGCTAGTATTTCTATGTGACTAAAAGCTTTCAGGTCCTTCTAGCTCTGATTTTTTCCATATTCCTGTTTATAGATGAGGATGCTGCAGAGTTGCAAAGTTATGTCACTTGTCCATTGTCACACAGTGAGTCCGTTCCAGAATTGGGATTAGAGGCTCCATTTCTTGACTACTAGTTGACTCAGTGCTCTATTACATATCACTGGGAAATTATTCTTGTAAAAAATTATATCCTCTAGAAAGATCATTCAGCATGCTATATAAAATCATAGGACGAAGCATCTTCTTCACTGTATCTACCAAAAATATTTATTGGGGCCTAAGAATAGGGCCCTCTATGAATGCTATAGGAGACGCTGAAAGACACAGGAAGTAGTTTTTTCCTTCAAAGTACTTGCGAATTTAGTTCTGCACATAATATTCATTAACTTAACAAATGGTTATTGGGCTGGTGGCACAGCGGTCAAGAATCCACCTGCCAGTGCAGGGGACACAGGTTCGAGCCCTGGTCGGGGAAGATCCCTCCAGCTTTGCCCACCGCCCCCTGCTGATACCTTGGTCTCCATCCCTGGGCTCCAGCCACACGGGGCCTCCTTGTGGCTCCAACGCGCCAGGCACACTCCCACTCGGGGCCTTTGCCTGGCTGTCCCCTCGGTGCTCCCACTTCCTTCCCTGGCTACCCCCGCCCGTCGGCCCCCTTACCTGGCTTCCTTTTTCTGCGAGCGCTTGACCTCTGCGCACGGCAGCCCCCTCTCAGCCAGTCTCATAGACTCCCACCGCCTCCAGGTTTGCTCTCCCAGCCGCTTGCCGGGACCCCCGTCCTGGAACTAACCCCTAGTTTCCTGGCGGTGCCTCAGCGCCTGCCCAGTTCAAGCGCTCGCACCCGCTGGGGATGGCCCGGCCCCTGCCGCCAAATGCCCAAGGAGTGGAGGGGCTGTCTGCGAATGACACCCTAACCGTCGGCATCCCCTTAGCAGAGACCGGAGAAGCAAGGCGGAGGGAGGAAAGAGCGTCCCGGGCGCTGGGCACTGCACGTGCAAAGGCCCGGATTGGTGGAGAGGTTCTGGAGGCTGCAGCAGGCTCCTTGGCCGCAGGTGGGGCGGGGGGCGGAAGGCGGAGAGGGGCACCTTCTGGGCTCTGGCCTGGGCCACGCGGAAGTGCGGTCGGCAAGGCGGCGAGGGTCCGGGGGCGGTGCCGAGGGGGCGGGACTGCGGGGTGGGGCTCCACGGCAGCCCCGGATTGGGCGGGGCTTGGGCTGCAGACCCCGCTCTGCCCCGCCCCGGCGCAGGCGCAGGGAGGGCTCCGCCGTCGGTTCCCAAGGCAACGGCTTTCAACAGTTCGAGCCCAGCTAGTGTCTGGAGGCCTCCTGGCGCCCACCAGCCGGCATATGCGCCGCCGAGATGGACCGTCACGTTGCCCAGCGATACCTGCTCAGGCTGCGGTTCGGAAAGGGGATGAGCTCGGAGGCGCCCGGGCGTCCGCCGGACCAGGCCACCTGCAGGGCGTGGGCAGGGCCAGTCGGAGGACTGTGGCCTTCCACTCTGCCAGGGACTCCTGGCCTTGGGTCCTGCCTCCTCCACGAGTTGGAGGTGTGGCCTGTTCCCAGGGAACTTGTCATCTGGCTCTGGGAGACAGGTGACAGCCAGGACCCCCAAGACCTCAGTTCGGACCCTGGTGCACCATCCACCCACCGTCCCCACCCACCACTCCCGGCTCCCGGGCTGCCCCTCCCGTGCCCACAGAATGCTCTAGGGAGACCGGGCACACGTGATCCAGTCGCTGAGGGGGAAGGGCCTGAGCCAGTAAACTGAGTGGGCAGAGTGGAGGCCAGAACCTTGTGTGAGCCCATGTGCATTTGTGATTGTGATTGTGTGAGCCTGTGGGACTGTGTGAGAGTGTATGTGTGAAGGTGGGTCACTGGGTGTGTGCAAGTGTGTGATGAGGGAGGGGAGAAAAGAAAGTTTCAGACAGTGCAAGCAGCAGTGCAAAGGCCCTGAGGCCAGGACCTGCTGGGCTGTTGGGAAACAGCAGGGTTGAGGTAACAGGATAGGAGTTCTAGGGGGATGGGCTTATCATGTGGGGCTTTGGGGAACTGCAAGGACTTTGGCTGCTACTGTGAGTGACACGGGGAGGGCAGCAGCCATTGGTACCACCTTACAAGGCTCGCCCCGCCCACTCTGTTGAGGATGAACAGTGGGAGTGGGTGAGAGAGAGTAGTTAAGAGATCAGTGTAGTGATACAGGCTGGAGGTGCCAGAGGCTCAGACCAGGGCGGGGGCAGCAGAGATGGTAGAAAGTGTTCGGATTCTGATGAATCCTGAATGTGGAACCAACAGGATTTGCTGACAGGCTGGATGAGGTATACGAGAGAGGGATCAGGGTGACTGTCGGAGAAGGGGCAGGCTTCAGATCCTGCCCAGGAGCTCCCTCCCATCTGTGACCTCATATCCTCCTGGGGCCTCCCCAGATACTCTCTGGTCTCCAATCCCCCTTTGTTCCTATCAGCCTCCACTGGAGGCCCCTCGGGGGCCTCGCCCCTCACCACACAGCATCCCTCCCCCGGAACCAGAGCAGGAAAGAGGAGGCTCATGTCTGCAGGGGGCGGTCTGGCCGGGCAGAGGATGGCCCTATGCCAAGCAGGCTGACCGCCCTCCTCCCCAGGCCTACAGCATCGTGTGGAAGGCGGTGGATCAGAGGACTGGCGAGGTCGTGGCCATCAAGAAAATCTTTGATGCCTTCAAGGACAAGACGGATGCCCAAGTAAGTGAGTAGGAAAGCGGTGTGGGAAAGGATGAGGCAGGGCTGTGGGGCGGCCCCCCTGCTGCCTTGTGGGAAAGGATGAGGCAGGGCTGTGGGGCGGCCCCCCTGCTGCCTTGTGGGAAAGGCGCAGCTTGAAGCCCAGTCACAGCAGGTTTGTGGCATTTCTCAGAGCACCGCCCCCTGCGACCTCGTGGGCCAGCGGGTGTGCAGGTGGCGAGCATCAGTCCCTTCGCATCCTCTCCAGACACGGGCTTCCTTCTTGCTCTGCAGCCACACTCACGTTTCTGTCTCCTTCCAGAGGACGGTCCGGGAAATCATGCTGCTCCGCGTGAGTGGCCAAGGCCGTCTGCCTGCTTCTCCAGGTGCAGTCTCGCCAAATAAGGGGGAAGTGTGGCCCCTTGACCCCCAGGACACAGCCCCCGCTCTCTCCCCAGGAGTTTGGGGACCGTCCCAACATCATCCGCCTCCCGGGTGTGATCCGGGCAGAGAATGACAGGGACATTTACCTGGTGTTTGAGTCTATGGGTGAGTGAGGCCTCCCTCAGACCCCAGCCCCACCTTTGTCCCGGCCCAGGATCCTCCCACCCACATCCCAGTGGTCTGGCTCCCTCTGTATGTTCCTTTGCTGCTTGGTCCCCGCAGTAGCCAGTGCACTCAGCTTGGGCAGTGTCCCTGTGGAGCTGGAGAGTGTCAGCCCCCCAGGCCTGGTGGCAGGTATCTTGAACCCTCTCTGTGAGGTTTCTGCTTTGTCCACTGCTTGCAGCTGCATTTGTTGTTTTTTAATTTTTAAAATTTTTATTCATTTATTTAACTTCTGGTCTTCGCTGCTGCACGCGGGCTTTCTCTAGTTGTGGCGAGCGGGGGCTACTCTTTGTTGCGGTGCGCAGGCTTCTCATCGCGGTGGCTTCTCTTGTTGGAGAGCACGGGCTCTAGGCCTGCGGGCTTCAGTAGTTGTGGTACACGGGCTCAGTAGTTGTGGCTCGCGGGTTCTAGAGCGCAGGCTCAGCAGTTGTGGCGCACAGGCTTAGTTGCTCCGCGGCATGTGGGATCTTCCCGGACCAGGGCTCGAACCCGTGTCCCCTGCATTGGCAGGCGGATTCTTAACCACTGCGCCACCAGGGAAGTCCTGCATTTTCTTTTTTCTACTCATTTGATAAAACAAAGGCAACATGAAATAAAGTATAAAAATAATTCCACAAACTTTTATTGCTGTGCCAACAAAGCCAGTGGACAAGCTTGAGAAGCCAGCAGGGGCTCCTGGGCAGTGCACACGTCCAGGACACGGCTCTGAGGCTGCAGTGGGACCTGAGGTCTGTGGGCATTGGGCAGGCTGAGGTGCCGCCATGAGGGCTCAAAGTGGGCCAGACTGGCCCGCTCTCCCCAGGCCCACCAGACTGACCTGCACACCCCCCAGACACCGACCCGAATGCCGTCATCTGCAAGGGCACACTGCTAAAGGACAGCCACAAGCGCTACGTCTTCCACCAGCTCCTGCGGGCCACCAAGTTCATTCATTCAGGATGAGTTATCCACCAGGACCAGAAGGTGCCGCCCAAGCCCTGTCCACTGAGCTCCACGGCCCACACCCCCACCCCAGGGTCCTCAAGCCGCCACCCATGTTAGCCCTCAGCCCACCTCTTTTCCCGAGCCATCCAACGTTCTCCTGGACACCAGCTGTTCGGTGAAGCTCTGCGACTTTGGCCTCGCCCACTCCCTCAGCGGCCTCCCTGAGGGGCCCAAGGGCCATGCCCTGACGGAGCACGTGGCCACGCGATGGTACGGGCTCCGGAGGTGTTCCTGTCCTCGAGCTGGTAACGGTGACCTACCCCCATCCTGCCGCCACCTCCCCCTACAGGTCCCCCTGTGCTCTCCTGCCCCGCCAGGGCACTTGGGCCTTCTTATGCCCCCAGTGTCCGAGACCCCCCAGAAGTACCTCCTCCCACCCCCACCTCCGCCTCTGGGGCTCCCCCAACAACACCAGCCCTCCCTGCCCCAGGTACACCCCCGGGGTGGACATGTGGAGTCTGGGCCGCATCCTGGGGGAGATGCTAGCGGGGCGGCCCCTGTCCCCGGCACGTCCACGCTCACCAGCTGGGGCTGATCCTGGAGGGCATCCCACCACCCTCCGAGGACGGCGAGTGTGTGTGCGGGCACACTGGGCACCAGGGACACTGAGGGTCAGAGCACACAGCTGTGGGAGGGGCAGCACCTGCCGGACCAGGACTGAGAACGGAGGACAGCCCGGGAGGGGATGGGGGTGGGGACGTGAAGGTGGAGGGACGGGGAGGGTCCGGAAGCCTTGGGAAGAGTGGAAAGGGCAGGCCTTGCCGAGGGTGGACCCAGAGAGGAGCTGCTGGGGGTTTCGGGGAGCAACTGGACAGAGTCCACCGGGGCCACAGGGTCCACGAGGGTCAAAGAGTGCTCATGAAGGGTCCATCTGGGTCAGGACAAGGGCACTAGCTCTGCGGAGGGGTGAAGCAGGGGTCCTTCCTTCTCCCTGGGGGAGAGGGACGAAGGACAGCGTTGGAGGAGCCCTGTCCTCTCCCCGGGTTTCTGCTCTGGTGGAGAAGGCAAGGGGCTCCCCTGTGGAGGTGGGAGCACAGGGTATGGGGGACGCGTGTGCACGTGTGAGCGTGCAGCCTACGGAGGTGCAGGACTGGCGCACGTGTGGGTGTGCTTACGCACGAGTGGCGGCGCCCGACCCGGTATTCGGGGTTGGAGCCCTGCCAGAGAGCCAAGGCCCTGCAGAGAGGAGGTCGCTCAACGGGTCAGAAGGGGTGGCCGGCGACCCCCCTGAGCTGCCCGCCCGACCACCTTCGGGACTCCTGATTACAGCGCCTTCGGCGCCCGCTCCCAGACCTCCTGGCTCTCGGCGCTGGCTCTGGCGCCTCGGTTGTGCAGCGCCTGGGGTCCCGGTGAGTGCGGGGGCTTCGGAGCCAGCCCAGCGCCCTTACCGCACCTTCAGGGTGCCCAGCCCAGAAACTGTTGCCCAGGCTAAAAACGAGGAAGCCCCAGTGTGGGCGCAGCTCGCCCTGGCCGGCGGCAGGAGCTGCACCAGGCCTTGGAGAGGCGACCTGAAGGGAAGCAGGGCTCTGACGCGCCTGCGCGCTGCCCGAGGGTGGTGCTAGGGAGGGAGCAGGGAGCAGGAAGGGGGGGGCGGACCCTGGAGCGGCTGATAGGCCGGCTGCCCACAGGCCGGGCCCGACACTGGACGCCCTCCTGCCGCCCGACACCCCCCCAGAGGTCCTGGACCACCGCGAGTGACCCCTGGTGTTTGCCCCCGACAAGCGGCTCAGCGCGGCCCAGGCCCTGCAGCACCCCTACGTGCAGAGGTAGGGGAGGCCCGGCGGCCGGGCAGCGGTTGCTGTGGGTCGGAGAGGTCACAGGGGCTCGCCCGCCGGCAGCCCAGGTCTCGCCTCTCCAGCACCCGCCTCGCCGGCGCCCCGCAGGTTCCACTGCCCGGCCCGGGAGTGCACCCTGGAGGCGGACGTGCGGCTCCCGGTGCACGAAGGAGCCCAGCTCTCGGCCACCGAATATCGCAGCCGCCTCTATCAGGTGCTCCGGCCCGCGACCCCCATCATCCCCCGTGCACGCACCCTCGAGGCCTCCCCCGCCCCAGCGACCCCCAACCCCCTGACGCCCATCCCGCGCACCTCCGAGCGCCCCTCGCCTCTCGCAGATGATCCTGGAGCGCAGGGGTAACGGCCGCGTCCCGAGGGAGACGGGCCTGGGCGGCGTCCCCACGCCCCCGGCGCCCCCACTCAAACCCAGAGCCGCGGCCAAGCTGCCCTCGGGCTCGCCTGCACGGAAGCCCGGACGCCGGCCTCGAAGTAACCCCGGTCACGGCCCCGCGCACGGTGTGTGGTCTGGCGGCCGCCCGCGCAGAGCTGCTGGGGTCCCTGCTGTGTGGGGCCACCAACCGCCAGCAGCGCGGGACCCCTGACTCGGGACTGGAGCTTCCGACCCCACAGATGTCCCCGGCGGAGCCAAGGACCCTCCCAGGCAGAGCTCGGCCCCCCTGCACCAGCCTCCGCCCCCAGGAGGTCTTGGGAGAGGGAAAGGGCCCCGCTGGGCGACGGCAGGGCTCCCCTCGGCATCCTGCTGGGTAGGTCGTGGGAAGGGGGCACGGGAGGACCCCTCCCGCAGATCCTTCGCGACGGTGCCAGTGATCCTGCGACACACCCCTTCCTAGGTGAAGCCCAGCGGGAGGGGGGCGGCGCCCTCCTTGACCTCGCAGGCCGCCGCCCAGGTGGCCGTCCAGGCCTTGATCCGGAGTGACCGGAACCCGGGCCGTGGTGGCAACGCGGCCGGCGCGTGACCGGTGAGCCCGCGCCCCTCCCGCCCTCCCCTCCCTTCCACCTTCCTTCCCCGTCCCCCGTCCGCTTCCCTCGCCTCAGGTCGCTCCCTCCACGCCTTCTACGACGGTCCTCGTCTGCTTGCAGGTTCCTCCCCGGCCTCCCCGGAGGCCGGCCCGGCCGGAGGATGTTCAGCGCCTCGGCCTCGCAGGAGGCCCAGGGGGCCGCGCGGGCCGTGCTCGGGGGCTGCTCCCAAGCCTACGGGACCGTCTGCCACTCGGCGCCGGGCTGCCTGCCCCTGCTCCCCGGACCCCGCGCCTGAGCCGCCCTATGGGGTCTTCAACCGGCCATCCCCGGCACCCAGCCCCGCGCCCCTCCCCTAGTCCCTGGATTGCCCCTCCTCCAGGCCTCCCGCCCGCTCGCCCGCCCCCCCCCCCCCCCCCCCCCGCCCCAGACCCCAGCGCTCTCCACCCACCTTTTCCCCAACCCGCCCTCTCCTGGGCACATTTGAGTTCTGCAGCTTGTCCAGGCCTCTCTGGGGGAGTAGATGAGGTTCACACTCCAGCCTCAATCACCTTCTCCAGTAAAGTGTGGTCTGTGTGTCCCAGCCTGCCGACCCAACCTTCCTCCTCGGCTTCCTGCAGCCCACCCCTTTTCGAGGACACAGCCCTTGAGAAGCCTCATGGGCACCATATGCTGTCACCCTGGGCTCCTGTCTGGTCACCTTTGTCCACAGCAGGCCTGCCTGGCGCTTGAGCACATCAGATCCCAGCTGGGGCTGCTGCAGGCTGTCCCCAGGGTGGTCCTGGCAGGAGAGGGTCTTGTGTAGTGCATCTGTTGCCTGGGTGCAAGCTACCATGTGACCACATTTGTGGCCTTGAGCCAGAGCGGGAAAAGGGACAAGATGGGGCAGCGCCCCTGACTGTAGCCATTGTCAGTCACCCCAGCCCATGCCCCACCAACACAGTGACTGACACCCAGTTTGTCGCCAGGCCTTGGTTGGGGGAGGGGGAGAACAGCTGGAAATGTCTTGTGGGGCTCAAGGCTCCCTCCTCTGGTCATCACCAGGCAAAGGGCCTGGTGTGAGCCCAGGTGGTGTTGGGGCCAAGGAGGTGGGAGGGGCCCAGCGGGCGCTGAGGTGTCTCCTGGTCCCAGGCACGCCTCACACCGCGTCTGACCCTGGGCAGCGGTCAGGACACAGGGAGGCCACTTCCTGGCTGCCTGGCCGGAGGAGCTCACAGCCTAAGGGTTTCGGCCTGTGCGGTGCTGCCAGGAGCAGGAAGCTCTGCCCTACTGTAAAAGACACGGGCTGCTGCGGGGGAAGGGCGAGGCTTGGGCAAGGAGAGCTGCACAGAGGGTGGACCCAGACCTGGCAGCTACAAGAGAGATTCAAAGGCAGAGAGAACAGGGCTTGGGGGAAGGCTAAGCGTGGGGCCACCACAGTTCTGGCTTGGAGGTGAGCTATTCACGAGATGGGGACTGCCCGAGGGGCAGCTGTTTGCATTTCTAGAGCCTGAGGCATAGCCCCAAGTGATAAACAGGGGGACAAATGAGACTAGGATGAGTGCCACTGCCCAGAAAGGGGCAGGGCGCCCAAGAAGTCCAGCCCTGAGTGCAGAGGCAGTGCTGCTGGGACTGGAGGGCCAGGGAGGCCCAAACAACTGGCACCCAGGCCAGGGGAAGCCCCAGGCCGATGGGAGCTTCAAGACGAGGCTGGGAAGTGTCTGCTGGGCTAGGCAACCAGGGGCTGTGCCGACACAGAGGGCCAGGCGGCGGCGAGGATGGGCAGCAGGCAGCTAAGTGTGGCAGTGAAGGGAGGCCTGCACAGGAAGGGGCCGAGAGGTGGAAGGGGGCTGTGTTGGTTAGAAGGTGCGGGTAGCGGTATGGCAGTGGAGAGGGGGAGGGGCCCTTAGTACACGCAACAGGGATGGGTGGTCGCATCCAGAGGGAATCGGAGAAGGTCATAAGGCTACAGGTTGCAGCACAAAGCTGGGTGATTGTATGCATATAACTATACACACACACACACACACATTGGGGAACGTGCTGGAATATTTTGTGCCTTGTTTTATTAACACCAAAATGTGCAGCATCACATTTGAGGAGACGTCTTATTGAGCACGACGTGGAGGACGCAGGTGGCAGGCGCTGAGGGCCTCTGGCCTCTCCCTGGGCAGAACCTCCCTTTCCTGCGAGGGCCTCCCTCAGCGATAGGCCCGGCCAGGTCTGCTAAGAACAGCTGTGCACCAGGCCAGGTGAAACCAAACTCCTCAACAAGCACGTGAAGGCCCAGAAATGCCCCAGCTTGTCCGGTTCCCCAGTGACCTTTCCCATTCGAACCAAAGTCTCTGCTGTTACCCCTACCTGGGTGGTGGCTTTGGTAAACAGACTGCGAGCCGCCAGGGAGCAGGTGTCCCCCTACCCCACCTCCCCTCCGTTTACCAGCTACTCGGTCAGAAGTGCTGCCTCACTCAGCAGTCTGGTTCCTTACATCCTTTCCCAGCCAGAGCAATTAGGGTTCCTTATACTTGAAAAAAAAAAAGAAAAAAGAAAAAGAAAAACAACCTATTTAAAAAGAAATAGCGCAAACACTAATTTACCAGTACTAGCACCTACTGTGGGGGGATTTTAAGCATCTGGTGCCCAAATGTGCCACTCCAGATCTACTGTCCGGAGGTAAAAGAAAAGATACAAGAAAGCTAAGGGGGGAGCCTTGGACAGATTTTGGGGGGCTTGGTGACAAAGGTGGAAGGAATGCAGAACAGGGTGGAGTTGGGGTCTGCTGGGCACCTGCAGGGCAAGGACCACTCCCACCTCACGGGGCATGGAGACCCCTCAGAGCAGTGGGCTGGGGCTCAGGTGCCACTGCACCTTGTCCTCTGCCCTCATGGAACAAGAGCTCCGCATCCAGCCCCTTTCTGCGGCATGGCTGGGGATGGCACCTGTGAACATGTGTCTGCCAGGGACCTTTGTGAGGGCAGCACCCACAGTCCTGCACAGGGCAGCCCCTCGGGGGCCACCTCCCCACGCTGAAGGGATGGGCCGCCAGGAGAGCTGCCAGGAGGGTGGAAAGGGGCAGGGCAGGAAGTGAACCCGGCGACCACGGATACAGGTGGGGAGGACAGGTCCTGAGAAGGGGGGAGGCCTTGAGAGAGGACGGGGCTGCCAGGCACAGAGGAGAGGCCACAGCACAGCCAGAAGGCCACGAGCAGAGGGGACCCCTGAGACACAGACACCCTGAGACACAAGGACCCCAGAGAATGGGGGACTGAGGCACAGAGGCGGGCCCCCTGAAAGATGGGGGACTGAGGCACAGAGAGATGGGTCCCTGAGGTGATCCAAAGGGGACCTGAAGCCCAAAGAAATGGTGCAGTCAGACGCAGGTCAGGTGGCGCTGAGGGTCCAGAGACTGAGGTGTGAGAAGAGCGGGAACTGGGGAAGTAGGGCGGGGGGCAGCTAGGGGCTGGAGCCCCCAGGGAGGAGAGGCCAAGGGGCAAGAGGCAGGGAGGACCACCGGGTGCGCCTCAAGCGGAGGCAAGCTCTGGCTGTGCTCAGCCCGGTTCCGAAGGCTTTGGCTGAGGACCAGGTGTTCTGCCTGACCGTGATGCCGGCACCCCGACCTGGGCTGGTGGGCCAGGAGACTCACTTCTTGCTTTTGAACGTACCCAGGAGCTTGGGCATGAACTTGCCCACCTTGCTGTCCCTGGTGTCCTCCGCCGGGCCCTCCCCGGCCCCCGGGCCCCCGGGCTCCTCCTTTTTGCAGAAGACCTCGAAGCGGCTGTAGACGCGCTTCTCTTTGCGCATGCTCTCCATGCGGTGCAGCAGTCGGTCGCGCTCCGCTGCGCTGGCTGGCAGCGTGCGGTTCAGCCGGCCTTGGGTCCCCAGGCTGTCTGCGAGGAAGATGGCAGAACATTTGTCCTTGTCGGACATGTCAGGGGCCCGGCCGCCGGCAGCTGGAGGGTGGCCCAGCTCAGGGCTGCTCTGGGCCGGGGTTGGCGCGGGGCCTCCGCGGTGCTTCTGGCCGTGGGCGCTGATCTGCTCCAGGATGGCTTTCGTATCATCCCGCAGGTTGCTACTGTACAAGGCATTGGCCGTGGCCGAGGCCACGCACCCCCGCGGGCCCCGCTCATCTCCTGTGGCAGCCTCGGTGCTGTCAGCCCGGCTTGGCGATGGCCGCCGGGGGCTCTCAGGTTGCCCATTCTCCTGTGGCACCGGGAAGCTACCCTCATCCTCCACGCGCCGCTCACCCTTGGGGTTCAGCAGCTGCCGCAGCCGCGCAGATCCCCTGCGCAGGATCTCCATGGGGCCACCAGGCGCCTCCTCTGTGGGCCCGGTCTTTGGAGACTCCCCGGAGAAGGGGAGGGGGAGGCTGCCCCTGTGCTCCGGCACAGGGGGCACCGGGCTTCCCTTGTGCTCAGGGTAGGCAGAAGCGGGACTCCCCTTCTGCTCGGTAAATCCCGTGGTGGGCCTGTCTCTGCAGCTGGGAAACCCTGCAGTGGGACTTCCCTTCTGCTCGGGGTAAGCTGAGGTGGGGATCCCTTTTGGCTCAGAGTGGGGCGGCTGGTGCGCCCCAGGCCCCTCTGGTGGGGGGCTGTCCCGCCCTTGCGGGGAGGTGGAGCGGCCCTGGGTGGAGAGGAAGCAGGAAGGCAGCCGGTCAGTGCCGCCGCTGCTCCCGCCCAGTGTGTCCAGCAGCTGCGTGGCGGTGAGAGCGGCGGCTCCCGGCTGCCGCTTGGCCTCCTGGTGCAGCTGCTGCGTGAAGGAGTCGCGCAGGTCTAGCAGGCAGCTTTCGAGGCTGCGGTGCTCGCTCCCACCGCCCCCAGGTGCCGACACCTCCTCCCGCCACGCCTGGGACAGGATAGCCTTGCTGTGGCTGGCGACCGTGACTGCTGCCCCCATGCCGCCGGCGTCTCGAGTCGGGCCGTTGTATTTCTCCAGGAGCTCGGCCACCTTGGTGGAGACAGCAGAGCGCATGGCCTTGCCACCGGACGCCGGCATCTCGCTCACCACCTGCTCCTTCTCCGCGGTGGCCGCAGCAGCTCCGCCTGTGCCCTCCGCCTGTGACGCGCTGAAGATGAGCGAGGAGCGCAGCCGCGAGCTGCGCTGGATCAGCGGGTTCGGGCGCAAGCGGAAAGTGTCCTGCTTGGCCAGGCCGGCCTCCAGGCCCTTGGGCTCGGAGCTGTCGCCACCACCGCTGCCGGAGCCCGGGAAGGACGTGGGCACACGGAAGCTCGAGGTCAGCAGGTCCCCGGCGGCCACCCGGCCCCCAGAAACCAACACGTCGTCTTCATAGGCCTCGGCCTCCATGGGTGCGGGCAGGCCCTCGTCGCCAGCATCCTCACCGTGACAGCCGCTCAGGTAGGAGGCGAGGCGCCAGTGCCGCAGTCCCGCCCGCCCCTCGGGCCGGCCTCTGCGCTCTGGCTCTGGCTTGGGCACAGTCTCTGGGCCTAGCCTCGTCACCGCTTGGCAAGGGAAGCGCTGTCCCAGGTTGGGAGATGGGGCCCCGGCCGGTTCCAGACCGCGGAGCCTGGGCCCGAAGGCAGGGTCAGAGCCATGGCGCACCTCCCGTGAGGCACTGGATGGCACGTAGTCCAGCCGCTGGTGTCCGTCCGGGCCGAGCTCCGGAAAGCGCTGCCCGGCGCCCAGCGTGAAGTCGTCATGGTCCGCGAAGCCAGGGCGGCCAGCGCGCAGCTTCTCGAACGGGCCCTGTGGGCGCGCTGGCGCAAGCTGCGGATCCCACTGGTAGTGCTGCTGGTAGAGCTGGTCGCGGTGGAAGTGGCTGGTCTGGAAGCGTAAGTCATCACCGTAGCCGAGGAATGTCTGCCGTGACACCTGTCGCGCGGCAGCGAAATTCTCCACGGCTCCCGTGCCGTCGGCGGCCGCGTAGCTGTGCCTTTTGAAGGCGTCCATCTCTTGGTGCCGTGCCTGAAAGAAGCCCCGCGGGCCCAAGAGCTCCCCGCCTGGTCCGGCCTCGGTGTCCAGATGCCGCGACAGTGGCCACAGCCCCGTGTGCGGCTCCAGGGCGCCCCCCGGCATCCGCGGTGACTCCTCTCGACGGAGGGCCGACAGGAAGTGGCGGTCGGGGTCAAGGAATGAGGGGAAGCCCAGGCCTTCTTCCCGAGGCGGTGGGAACAGGAGGTGGGCTCGTTTGGGTAAGGAGAAAGGGGTCAACGCCCCGGTCACCTGGCCACCCATGAGGGGCCCAGCCCCCGCGTATGGAGCCAGGGCGTAGGCGTCCATGCGAGCTAGCGCCCCGGCGGAGGGTACCAGCGGCTCGGACTGTGCGAAGAGGATGCGGAATTCCTCATCAAAGCTGGAGACCAGCTCGCCCTGGAACACGTGTGCCAGACTCCGGTGGATCTTCTCGAAGGACCACATAAAGCTGGGAGTAGGGTGGGGCCAGTCAGAGGGAGGGGGCGAGACCAGTCGGGGGAAAGGGCGGGGCCTGGGTTAGAGGGAAGGGGCGGGGTCGAGTAATGACCCAGGCCAGGCTGGGGCAGGACCGGCTGGAGCTGTGTCAGGGGCTCCAGGAGGAGGGCTTCTGGAGAGGAGGCCCTTTAATGGGGAGGGGCTGGGGGAGGGCAACGGGGCTGCGCGCACCTGTAGCTCCCGCTCATCACCACGGCACAATCCACTAGGAGGAACTTCTCCTTCACGTGGCCCTTGAAGGACTTCCCGGTACGGCAGTAGTAGGTGGGGCCCGCCACAGTGCGCACGCGTAGGAACTGGGGCAGGAGAGGCGTCATGTCTCTGAAGAGGGATCTTACCCCTTCCCTCCCAGCCATCCCCTCCCCCCCTCCGGTCACTCACGTCCACGTGGTGCAGGTTGATGTGGCACTTGTCAGCCATGTCCAGGAAGTGCTGCGCGTTCACCTCATCTAGGAGGATGTAGACTGGCACGCGGCGCGCAGCGGCCTCCAGCACTTCACTGAGAAGGTCCACGTCGGTGAACATGTCCATCACCACGGCCACCACCTGCGGGGGGGTCGAATCAGGGACGGAGGACAGACCCCTCCACGGTCCCCACCATTCTCTAGCCATACCTCCACGCCCCCGCCCCCAGGGCAGGTTGTCTCTGGATGCCAACAATGGCCACTAGCTCATCCCAGGGGAGAGTGGGGCCCTGTCATGGAATGGGGGTCAGAAGGGAGGGGGCTGTCAGAGGGGATATGGGCTGCTGGTCTGCTAGGTGGCCTATGATGGAGCCTGAGGCAGGCACAGGGCCTGCAGCCTACTGGGGGCGGGCTGTCCTCCAGCTAGGAGCGGGTGTTCAGCCCAGGGCAGAGCCCTGATGGCACAGGGGGCAAGGCAGATGAAGCCCCCCAAACACCCCTGCCTTACAGACGGCTGAGCTCCCAGGACCCCAGGGCAGGTATCAGGGCTGAGCCCGAGGCTCCATTTCTGCCCCTGGGAGAGGGTTGCCCCGGGGGGGGGGGCGGGGGGCAGAGGCAGAGGCAGGGGTTCTTAGTGTCTGAACCTGCTGCCTTAGGGTCCATGGTTTAACAGCCTCCCTTTGCTATTTGCCAACTGTTTGGGGTGCTGAGGGCACAGGGGTAAGAAGCTGTCAGCTAGGTCAAGGGCAGGACTAGAGAGAATTCTCTCAACAGTAAAGCCAGGCAAGGAGGGACCCCAACCATCCCAGAGCCCCTGAGTTTCTGGGCACTGGCCATGACCCTGGGCAAGCAAACCTGTGCAGTCTGCAGCTTGAAATAACCAAACCCCTGATGACCCGGGAAAAAGTCTGCCAGGGAACCCTCATCACAGCTCGAAGCCTGGAGACGCCTAGCCAGCCAGCCCTGGCCCCGCCCTTGCCCCCTAAGCTGGGCATGCTGGTATTTCTCCTTCACCCTCACACTCCTATTCATGCTTCACGGTCCAGCTCAGGCTGCCCTTCCCCACTGCCTGCTGAGCCTGTGACAGCACACCTGCTGGGCAGAGCGGATCATCCTTCGAGCCTCATCCTTGATGCAGGGGCTGTCAGGTGGCGGCGGCTGCACCAGTGTGGTAACCTCAGTGCCCTGGAAGCCGAAGGTCAGGGGCCAGCCCAGGTCGAGTTCAGGCACTGCCTGGTCTGAGTTCACAGGCCAGTAGGTGCCCGAGGAGCCATCGAAGTCCATGTTGGGAGGGCTGCTTTCGGGGGGCTCGAGGGCAACGTGCTGTGGGGCCCGCAGGTGGCGGCTCACGTGCTCCAGCTCCTCAGGGCACAGGAAGGCAGGTGCCCCCTCGGACGCTAGGAAGCTGCTATAGGCCTCCGGCCCGCCCTCAGCCAGTGCATCCACTGCTAGGCGGTAATATTCTTTGTAGTGGGGTGGCAGGTACCCGGGTGCCAGTGGGTTATCCCCCTGCGAGGAGCTCTGGGAGCGACGGGCCATGGCGGGGCCAGGGACCTGGGGGAAGGGCAGGAAGACACGTTACAGAGGCAGGGGCTCTGGGCCCCCCCCACACACATGCGGACACACATCATAGAAGGGGCTGTCAGTGACCTTGCGTGGGCTGTGGAGTTCAGCCCGTGCCTGGAGGTCTTCCAGGGCAGCCCCAGAACCTAGCATGCCCCCTAGCTGGGGGAACATCAGAAGAATGCCCCGACACAGGCACCCCAGCTGTCTCTCGCCGCTCTGGCCGTACCAGCCAGGCCCCTGCTTTCACCAGGAGCCAGGGAGCATCTGGTGCCCCAGCTTCCTGCCAGGGGCTCTGGCTCCACACAAAACCCACTCAGGTTACTTTATGGCCTTGTGGACCCCTTCCTCCATTAAAAACAAGAAAACACTAATGATATGATAGTTGGAAGAAAGAAAATATAATCCAGCCTTTACTGTTATATTTACTTTTTTCTTCTGATTTTATGACATGAATGCATTTTCGTGGCCCCTGGCACTGTGCGTGCTGGACAAGCTGGGCCGCTGCCTATGTCTCTGCCCCCAGTGCCGGGGGAACCTGGGCTGCTCCCTGTGCCTCTGGCCTGTTACCTCCACTGTAAAATGCACCTGTCTCAGCCATAAAGAAGAAGGAAATTTTGTCATTTGCAGCAACGTGGATGAACTTGAAGGGTATTATGCTAAGTGAAACATCACAGAAAAACAAATACTGTATGATATCACTTGTATGTAGAACCTAAAAGAAACACAACAATCTAGTGAATGTAATAAAGAAGCAGACTCAGATATGGGGGAGGGGGAGGTACAAAGTATCGGGTGTAAGATGGGCCCAAGGATGCCTTGTACAACAGGGGGAATAGAGCCAATAGTTTGTAGTAACTGTAAATGGGTGTAACCTCTAAAAATTGTATTAAAACATTTTTTTTTTAAATGCAGCTGTCAGGGTTGACCTGATAGCACACCTGGCCCAGGACACAGAGCTTGTCCTGGGATGCAGCGTTAAGCCCCATCCACAGACCCTGGCGGCTCCTGCACCTGCCCTACAGGGTCACACACTCTGTAGGTTGACCTCTCAGCCCTCCGAACCCCGACCCCTGTCCACCATCCCATCTCAGACACCTGCCTGGGCCACACCCCGGGCACCAGCCCTCCCCGAGGCCTGTAATCCTGGCAGGAGCTTAGAGGCCTGTCCCTGCCAAGCCCGGCCCTGTGTGGCAGCAGCAACCTTTCCAAGTTTCTGGTCACTGCCTGGCTCCCTGCCGCACTCCGGAGGAAGTCGGAGCCCTTTGCGGTGGCCACTGGGCTCGTCCCGCGCTCTGAAGGTGGTGCCTCCCCACCTTCACTGCTCCCCCAACTTCACATCAACCACGCCCACGGGCTCCACTCCAGCCCACCTGCCTCCAAAGGGCCGCATGGGGGCCTGGCCTGGGTAAAAGCGGTCATTGGTCCTGGAAGGCCAGGTGGGGGCTTTATTTGGCTCCCAGGGCCCATCGCCCCAGGACCCCTGAACTGCCTGGATGCTCATCCCCTAGCCTGGAACGAGGGTCCGCTGGAAGCCAATCCTGCCTAGCCTGTGGCTTCCTGAACATCGGTCCTGGCTGGGGAGGTGGTTCTGCCAGACTGCCCCCCCACCCCCACCCCCTGCAGGTGCAGCTGGACGCTGCTGACTGGATGGGATCCATGCCCGCTGGAGACTGTTGCCTGAGAAAGTTAGGGGGTCAGGATGACCTGGGGAACCTCTCCTGCCTACCTTCCCTGGGAGGTGACAGGCTACTGAATGTGACATGGAGGTGGGGATGGGGCATACCCGCGTGTCATTCAGTCACACCTGGCGGAGATGCTACTTGTCTGATTGTCTGAGGAAAAGCTACTCTGCCATGCCTTAGAGGGGGCACCGTCCCCTGACTGTATCCGGTTACATACGGCCTCATTGTACCAGGACCAGACCGAGGCTGAGCACACGCGGGTACGAGGTGTGGGCCTGCCTGTACTAGGTTTTCACCCTGTACCGGATGACACCGTTTTTGTGTGTGTGTGTGCGTGGCGGGGTCACACTGTATCTCTTTTTTTAAATTTAATTTTTATTGGAGTATAGTTGCTTTACTATATCGTGTTAGCTTCTACTGCACAGCAAAATGAATCAGCCACACGTATAAATATATCCCTTCCACTACACTACAGTGTGTTAGGTAGCGTTAGGACACTACAGTGCGTTAGGTAGAGCTCCTGTGCTATCGATATGTTCCCATCAGTTGTCTATTTTATACGTAGCATCAGTAGTGTCTATGTGTCAATCCCAATTTCCCAATTCCTCCCACCCCCCCCCACACTGCGGGGGACCCCCGTATCTGGAAGCAGGGTGTGTGTGTGATCTCGAACTGTATGTGACTGGGGTGGGGGGCGCTATCCCGCTGACAGCCTTTGAAGGTGCCGCTTCCCAAGCCGGGGAGACCTGCTAGAAGTGAGGTCATCCCCTCCTACGTCACTGGGAAAGGGAATCAACACGAACTGTCCAGGCTGCATGCAGTTGGGGCACAGGGGATCCCAGGTGGGCAAGGAAACTTCTCATCCGACAGGACTGGTCAGGAAGGACTGGTCTCACCCGTCCAGTGAGCCCGCCAGGTGGCCCTACCCTGGCCCACACGGCTATACCCACGGTCCCGAAGACCTTATTCCTTTGCCTGTTTCCTTTCATGGGTCTGCACACCCCTGAACTGTGGACTGGGCAGTGGCCACTCCCAGCCAGCTGTGGAGAAGCCAGCAGCGTGCCTCCTCTCACATTTGCCTACCAAATGCCGGCCCTAAGGGAGGGAGGGGCGCTTATCCCACCCAGGCCGATGACTCAGAAGGAATCACGCTCTTTGGCAGCTGACCTCTGACCTCTGACACAGCGACAAAGCCTCCAGGCACGGCCCTCAGGGCTCTAGTGGGCTCCCATACCAGGGGCCTCCACCGTAAGTCTTTCCCACAGGGCAGGCCTGGGGTTTTATCCGGAGGGAAGGATCTGGGGCGAGTGCACGCGGTGGACGGACCCTGCGCCAGGCAGACAGAGGCATTAGGCTGAGTGGAAGAGCATGGGGGTGAGGTCCCGGCAGGGGAGGCTCACGGTCTGGAAGTGGGTGAGCTGCAGTTTTCCGGTGCGTACTGCAGGGCCGGATGGGGTTACTGAACCCCAGGGAGTTAGACCGACTGGGCCGGGTGTCCCATCCACCCACCCAAGTCCAGGGACTTGGGCGCCAGGGAATCGGGGCCTTCTGCTCTCCCTGCACCCTACGGAGGGAACCGGACCGAGCCCTGGCCACTCGGGCCACCCACAGGCCAGGCCATGACGGCCTAGAAGGGGCGCCCCAGGGAAGGGTCCAGGCCAGGCCCGGCACCCTCTCCGGACTCCAGCTAGGCCGCGAGGGCGGGAGCAAGTCGGGCCAGCCTGGGCTGGCTCGACCCGGGCCCGGCGCCTATTCCCGCTCGGCTCCTCCTGGGCCGGCGTCGAGCGAGGGCGCCCGCGTCCACACCGGCACACGCGGCCGCGGCGCCCCCTCGCCCCCAGCTCGGGCAGACCCGCCCAACCCCCGTGCACGCGGCCGCGCTTGCGCTCCCACCGCCCCGCTCTGGGTTGCGAGGACCCAGCCCAGGTGCGGGCCGGCGGGCCGCCCAGGTGAGGCCGCGCGGCGGGGGGTCGCCGGTGGTGCCGACCCCGCCCCACCCCGCCGGCCCGGCCGCGGCCTCCCCCTCCCGCGCGCCCCGCCCAACTGAAGCCCGGGGAGGGGGCCCTACCTGGCCAGGTGCGCGGGGTCTCGGGACAAGGGCAGCAGGAGCCGACCGCCGCCCAGCGGCCTCGCGGTCCGGTCGGTCCGGCAGCCACTCCCTGCCGCGGCCCGCCCGCCGCGCTGCCTGATTCACGCTCCCGCCCCCGCCCCGCCCGCAGTCCCCGCCGCCTGCCTGTCCGGGCAGCACCTGGGGGCGGAGCGGCCCCACCCGCGGCGCGCCCGCATTCCTCCGCCGGCCGCCCGCCCGCCGCCGCCCCCGGGACCCCCGCCCGTGCCCCGGCTCCCCCGGACCCCGCCCGCGCCCCGGACCCGCGCGTGCCCCCCGGCGGCGCAACCCGGGACCCTGGCCCGCTACCCCCGGAGACTGCTGAGGCCCCGACTTCCAGGGCCCCGCGCCCCCAGGCGCCCATCTGTTCGCCGAAGGCTTAAAGTCCCTGAGCCTGACCCCTGACCCCTCGCCCCGGAAGTCAGGGTGACTCGAAGTTCCGGCTCAGTCGCTAGGAAACGGGCCAGCCCCACGCGGGGGGCGGCGCTTCTGGCCTCGCCTACTGGCTGCGGAAGGCAGGTGGAGCAGGTGAGACAGTGGGGGCGGTGCCGAGCCCCGGGCAGGGCAGGGCCTGGGGACCTGTGAGCACAGGGGCCCCGCACCACACCCGGACGTCCCCCACCCCGACGCCCGCACAGAGACGCCCGCATACTCGGACGCCCATAAGTACCTGGGACCCCCCCGGGCACACAGGGACCCTGACCGCAGATCCCCGACACACGCCGACCCCACACACGTATAGGAAAAGCACTGCACCCAAGGGACCTTCATTCCCACACGTGTGGACACCACCCCACACCAGTCCCCTCCCAGACCGATCCCGGCACCGAGCCCCCTCCACATAATTGGACCCCACTGGCATGCCCACGCTCACGCGTAACAGACCCTGACTGCATGGGGTCCTCTGCACACACCTGTGGACAGGGGACTCTACAGGCACACAGTGACCTGCACACACAAGGGATGCCACATGTACAGAGCGCCCACATACATAGGACCCCCCGTGCACATAGAACCCTGCCTCCATACAGGACCCTACAAGCACACCAAGTCCTGCGCCTGCCGTACTGGGACACATGCCAGTTTACACACATACAGGGCGCTCTGCAGGCACGGTGGGTCCCTCATGCACTGACCCCCACAGAACCCTGCAACATACAGGACACTACGTGAGCACTGAGAGTCCCTCACGAACTGGGGACCCTGCATTGCCGACTCCCACACAGACATGGGACCCTGCAAGCACTCTGAGCCCTACATGCTCCTTCCGTGTGCGTGTGTGCACACACATGCACAGACACACACGGAAGCCCTCAGCTGCCCCTAGGTGCCTCGGTCCCCCCAGCGTCCCCCGCAAACACTTCAGATCCCTACTCAGAACCCACCGCCTGGGGCTGGCCTCCCAAGGAAATGAATTCTGGGGTCAGCTGAGTGGACTAGGGAGAGGGGTGTTGCTTCCAGGCCCTGACAACACCACCTGCTGAGGCCAAGACGAGAGAGGGTTGGGCATGCCCGGTGTGGGCGGGGTGGGGGGGGGTGTTTGTCAGTGTCTGGTGGCGGTGCTGGGGAGGCTTCAGCAAGGCAGGGTTGGCTCAGGCTTGTGTTTAGGATGAAGCTGGTCCAGCTGGCAGCCCAGTGGTTTGGAGCAGGGAGATGGGTACCCGACATCGACCCTGGGGTGAGGATGGGTGAGCCAGGGTGGAGGGGCCAGGGGAATGAGGGCAAGGGGGACAAGCTGTGGCCAGATGTTCTTGCCAAACATTCCCACTCAGGCTGCTGGGCACACCCCCCACCCCAAGAACCAGGGGCAGGCGGGTGGGCCAGGAAGCCGGCAGGAATCTGTGCTGTCGGGGTGATCCTGTGTTCCCCAGTTCGGCACCTGCTGTCCGTCCACACAGGTCCAAGCCAGTGTGTGATGATGCCCCTACGGCCGCTGCCACTCTGACCACACCCTCCCTGACCTTTCCTACTCACCCCCAGGAGGATGAGCAGTAAGAAGGGGGGACCCGAAGCTGCCCCAGGGAAGTGGCAGACGTCCTTCCACAGAGCCAACCCGAGCCGCTGCTGGTGAGTGTGAGCCCTCTGACCTCCAACCCTGCTCAGACTCTGACGTGTGATACATGCTATGCAGCCACCCAGGGACAGTACTTCTGGGAAGACCTTTCTCTCTGAGAATGGCCTTCAGGGGATCTCCGAGTCAGGCTTGAGTGTGGTGGACTGAGAACTCAGAGCTCAGATGTCCATTCCAGACCCTGACCCTGAGTCTTGTACCCCTGGGGCTGGGACTGGGGTTGGGGTCCCGGGGACAGTGTTCAGAGGAACGTGGCTTTAGGACACATGGAGATGGGAAGCAGGCCCGTGTGGACTGAATATAGGTTCTGAAACAGGGCAGGGCTTGAGTTCATGTTGGGGATTCTCAGACTAAGCATGTGGTCCACTCTGACCCTCTGCTCCACCTAGGCTATCCTGTGCTTTTTCTTGTCTGCTGCCTCTCCCTCAGGCCATCCTCTCTTTAGCCACTTCCAGGCTGAAAGGTGACAGCTTGTCCTTGGCCTCCTGGTCCTGCTATGGGCCAGGAAGGGCATCTCTTCCCATGTCCACCCCTACCCATTGTTACTCTTCTTCTCTGAGTCCCATTTCTTCTCCGTCATGACACTCATCTGAGTTCTTTGCTAAGCTGCCAGCACCTTCCAGGCTGCGGCTCCGGGTCCTCCCAGTACTGGGGTCTGTGCTTGCTAAGAGAGCCCCACACCCTGTTGCTCTGCTGCAGCCCCTCTGCTTGGAGTGGGCCTGGACCCCAGAGGCCTCCCAGATCCCAAGACCTGGAGGGAGGGTGGCGACTGCTCTCCACGCCAAGCCAGGTTAGCCCCTAGCTCCCCAAAACAGCCCCAGCCTCATCTGAGGCGGCAGCTGTCCAGGAATGAGGACCTGTCCAGGAATCAGGCGCCACGTGTGGCTTCCGCCATCTCAAGCCCTAGGAACAGGCTCTGCAGTAGACAGGAGGCTGGGCCGGTGGGCCAGGAAAATGTCGGGGAGGGAGGGGGGATGACGGACCTCAGTTCTGCTACCTGCTGACTGTCCACCTGGGCCCTGGACCCAGCCCTCACCCCACACATTCCGAGCACTGTGCTGGGCAGCTCCCGCCCCGCCCACCTGGCCAGGATGCCTGGGTTCTCTGCAGAGACACCTCTGCCTCAGTTTCCCTAGACAAGCTCCCTCCTTGGGCTCCCTCTACCTGTCAAGCATTGGGCCAGCCCGAGAGGGCTTCCTGTGCAGCGGTCTTTGCCGTGCCCTGTGTGGTGGGCACCAGCCTCACTGTGCAGACATGAAAGTGGGCCCACAGGTGTGCCGCGGCGCACATCCACCGGGCTCCGGCCTCCTGGAGCCCTGCGGGACCTGTAGGTGGCTCGCGGGGTCACCACGCCCCCGGGGCTTGTCCGGAGCCTCCCACACCTCCACACCCCCTCCAGGCCTTACCGGGTCCTGGGTCCGAAGCGCCTCAAGGCCCTCGCACCGCAGTTGCTCCAAGGCCATGGCCAGCTCCAGCCCCTCCACTTGCACCCAGGCCTGCTCCTCCTGACACAGCTGCATCTGCAGCTGGACCTGCCGCCGCTGCTCCTCCAGCAGCAGCTGCTCCTGGGCCAGGCACAGCTGGACCTCGCGGAGCCTCAGCGGCTCGGGGCCCCAGCCCGGCGTGAGGCCGCCCACCCTGCAGCCTTCCACGTCCGCAGCGGGGACCGGCACCGGCTCGGACCCCAGAGCGGTGGCCTTCTCCGGCCTCTTGGCTACCTGAGGCTGCTCTGGTCTGGCCACTCTGGGGTGTCCCCGGGCAGCCAGCTTGCTGCCGGTCACGTGCCCCGCAGGGGCCACCCCTGCCTCGTCCCGAGGGCCCCTAGGGGCAGGGGGCGGCGGCTCGGCCTCGGGGCCCTGCTGGCTCGTGGTCTTCCGTGCCCTGCCCGTCCTCCTGGCCCGGGGTTTGCGAGCTCGACTTCGTCTGCCAGACATGGCCCTGACCTGGCGCCTGTGTCACCAGGTGTCTACTCCCCGGGGGCCCGGGCTCATCGGCTGGCCGGCCTCGATCAGGCGGGCTCAGAGGTCATCCCTGGGAGGCCACGGCGGTGGGCCCTCTGCTCCTGCAGCCCCTCGTGTCTGCCCTTCCCCTTGGCTGGTGCCCACAGCGCCGAGGCTCTGGCCTGGGCTCTAGCTGTGGGCCTCACAGCACCACTCTGCACGCAGGCTGGGCCACGCCAGAGAGTTTACAGGGACTTGGCAGCGCGGTGGCTCACCCGGCGTGAAGGCTGACTGACGGGCTGACACAGCACAGGATTGTATGGGCACGGGCCTCTTTGGCCAGACTGGGAGGGAGACTGAGAGAAACTAGAGGAGGTGACGCCCGGCAGCCAGACCGCCAGGTGTGTGTAGCGATGAGTCTGGTCTTGCCCTGGGCGGGCACCGGTGCCCCACCACCCCTGTCCCACCCTGTCCACCCCCGGTCTCAGGAAACTCCAGCTGCAGCCCACAGGGCTAGGAGCCGCCTCCCCAGACTCCCTGGCCATCCAGACAAGACGCTCCCCAGCCACAGAGAGTCCTAACCCAACTACCACGGGAGCCCCTGGCTCAGCCCGCGCTCAGCACCTCAACCCCCAGCCAGCGTGCTCGGAGGAGCCTGGGGCGCCCAAGCTTGTCTGTGGCGCTCCCTCGTGTGGACTCCTGCTGGGGGCCAGGCTGCGCCGGGGGAAGAAACTGGACCTTGAAAGGTCCAGGTGGCATTTTGTGGACTGAGATGGGGTGGTAGGAAGAGCCGGCCTGCCCTGAGGTGGGGCAGGGCTCTTGGGGACGCCCTGGTTGGGGGATCCGGCTGCTCAGCCCGCAGGGGCCCAAGGAGACCCCACGTGGCCAGCCTTTGGAGCCTTGGGGACGCAACTGGGGGAGGAGGTGCAGGGGCAGCCTGAGTGCAGGTGGGAGGGAGGCTTGGGACCGACTCCTCCCCAGCATTTCCCCAGCCCGGGGCCGCTGACTCACACCCACGCCCAGGGCCCCATCCCAGCCAGCTCTGTCACACTGGCTCTACTGGTTTGCCTGGCCCAGCCCTGCCTGCTGCACCCCCTCCCGCTCAGCCCTTTCCCCAGAGGCTTGGCGGGGAGGTCGACAGCCAGCACCGCCGGGGAGCAGGGTGGGCGCCCCGCAAGGGAGTGGCACCAGGGGGGTGGGGGGAGCAGTGTTAGGGGTTAGGTAGGGCGGGCAGAGGGTCTGCCCACCGGAGGCCTCTCCACACCTGGGCTCGCGAGCCTGGGCTTCGGGCCCCAGGTGCAGGGCAGTCCTGCCTGCGGGCGCTCGCCCTGCGGCGCCCCGCGGAGGCCGTGTTTGCTGCGAAGGCCGTGGCCCCGTCGTGGTGGCTTCGCGACGCGGCTGCAGGCGGCCGCTCCTGCACAGCCAGGGCGCGGCCCCTCTTCCGGTGGCCCGTACATGTCCGCAGCTCCACCGCGCTGACCGCCCCCCTGCCCCCGGGGAAGCCAGGAGAGAGGAGCCAGCCGGCGACGGGGCCCGCACCCCGGAGCGCCCCGAGGCCCCGACAGGTGAGAGCCCGCGGGCCCCGGCGCTCTCCGGCCGGCGGGAAGGGGCGCCCGGACCGTGCGTGCGGAGCCCCCCTCCCCGACGCCTCCAGCTCCAGGTGATGGCCTGGTCCGCCCCGCCGGCCGCCAACCTCCGGGCGTGGGCAACCCGGGGACGGCGGTGGCCACCCTCCGCCCCAGGCCCTGTCTTCTCAGCGCGCAGCCTCCGCTGTGGCCTCTCGGCAGTGGCCTCCAGAGCCGAATCTTTACCCAAAAATCTTTACCCAGGTCTTGCCTCCTGCGGCCCAGACCCACATCCAGGCGCATCCCAGCCCTCCCCTGGGTGTCCTCGAGCTCCACAGCGCATCCAAAGCGCACACCCGTCACGGCCTTCCTCTCGTGCGTCTGGTCTGCCGCGACTGCTCCCTGCTGAGCCTGTGCCCTAGCCCCCACCCCCAAGGACGGCTCTCTGTGCTCCGGCTTCCTTCACTCCCTCCCACCTTGCTGGCCGCTCACCCCGGCTCCGAACCGGCCTCTCCATTCTGCTCGGTCTGGTGGCCACCAGCAGCCAGTGTCGCGTGCAAGTGTGATCCTTCCCAGGGTGGTGCTGGCCTTACCCCCAGATAAACTCCCAGCACCACCGGTCACCTTTGTACCTCCGACCCCCCCAAGGGCCAGGGTAAGGAGCCTGACCTTGTCCTGAGGACAGAGCCGGACCACAGGAGGTTTGCAGAGCCCTGACTGTCAATTTTATAGAAGTTGTATGTGCCCAACGTATGTATCGGAAGGACGTCCAGTAGCAGGAGATCTGGGTTCGGCAAGAGGCAGGAATGAGGGAGTGGAGGACACGGGCAGGTCAGCCCCGGAAGATGTCCCGTTAGGATGTCCAGAGGCGGCGGCCGCTGCTGTGCTCTCGACTTTGCAGCTCCGCTGAGGATTGTCTCTAATTGTCCATGTCCTGGCGTCTCTTTCTCAAGGCCCAGGCGCCTGGTGAGAAGTCCAGTCTGCCCTTAGGTCATGCTCCCATTGTCAGGCAAAGGAGGGACGGATGTCTGTCGCCCTTCCCCCATTTTGGTTTCTGTAGTGGGAAGTGGGCTCCCACTGAATTTTCTAGAACAGAACCCAGCCTTACAAGGTAGGGGTTCCGAGTCTTCAACAGGCCAGCGTCACGTGGAGAAGCTGCTTTCCCGCTCTGGGTCTGCTCCAAGAAGTCCATCCAGAGAGCATCTTCCCCAGCCTCCCGTCACCACCCGCGTTCTTGATGATCTGTCCAAACTGTCAGCCAGAGTGGATGAGTTGATATAAAGAAGGTTATTTGGTAGGACGGTATCTGGTCTAGATCAGCCTTGATTAGAGGGCCTTGTGCTGTTGGGCCCACGTGTCACTAGCATCCCTGCCACCACGGCCACTCTGTTCGTGGGCCTTTGCCTAAGCACTGGGTGGCCGAGGAGAAAGGCTGGCCAATGTCCATAGGGCAGTTGTGATGTCTACCTGGGTGTCTGATGCCTCCTCTGCAGTGGACCCTCTCTGGGGGCATCACCGTGAGACGCAGAGCCAGCCCCGCACGCTCGTTGCCCGCAAACCTGGCCCCCGCTGCTGGTGCATCCGCGTGCCTTTCCCTGGGCCTGCCTGTCGCTGTTGCTCCAGGCTTGTTCATTTCAGGCTCCCAATGCACCGGCCAAGCCCTTCGCCGTTGCCCTGCGCACCGCACGCCACTCTCCTTCCCATCCACGGGAAGCTGAGAACCAGGCACCCCGGGAGATTTCCCTCCTCCGCTGTCCTTTGGGACCTCCCGAGAGAGTAGCTGTGATGTGGCAGTGGTCAGTTTGACTAGTGCCACCGTGTGGACTGAGCTCTGTGAATCAAGCCCGAGTCCCTCCTCCACCACCTCCCCCAGGAATGCCATTGGCGTGGGCTGGGGTCCTGGGAAGCGGCACCGACCCTCCGCAGAGAGAGGGGTGTGGACATCTTCCTCCCGCTGGATGTGTCCTTTCTGTCGTAAAGGATCGCTCTGTGTGTGCCCGATGCCTCAAGTCCGTGGAGCGAGGACCCCGGCTCAGGGTGGGGAATTCAGGCTACTTGTCCTCTGGTGCCCCAGTTGGACTTCCAGGCTCCACTGGGGCCGACAGCATCCCGGGAGCTGTTCTCCAGACCTAGAACTGTGTTCTAGCAGGGAAGGCGCAGCCTTGCTCTGGAGCCTGAAGTCTGTGCCGCGGCCCTCCCACCGGGTTGGCCGGAGGTCCCACACAGCATCCTTCTCCCCACAAATACCTGCAGCTTATCAGACCTGCTGGCCACCTGGCCCGGCAGCCTGGCAGCTCACGCCTCTGCCGTGGCCTCTGGGCTTGACCGTTAGCCCGGGTCTCCCAGGACGTGGGTGGGTGCTGTTCCCGGATACGGCACTTGCTCCGGAGCCTTGAGAGGCCTGCCAAGCGCTGGGCCTCTTTCCTGGCGGAAGGAGGTCCAAGGCGTAGCAATTTATTTTTTCCTTTAAGGTGCCCTGGCGTGTCCCAGATCTATGAACCCTAAAAACTTCATTAGCGTGGTTCTATCTCCCACCCTCTGGAACTTCCTGGATCAGTGAACTGTCGGGATGGCCCAGGTTCCTGTGTTAGTTCCCTGTAGCTGCTAAAAGAACAATTAACACACATTTAGTGTCTTATAACAGCGCGAATTTATTATCTTGCAGGTCTGTGGGTTAGAAGTCCGACCTGGGCTTCAGTGGGCTAAAATCAAGGTCTCGGCAAGCCGGCCACGCTTCCTGCAGGCTCTGGAGGACCATCTGTGTCTTCATCCTCTTCAAGCTCCTAGAGGCGCCCACATTCCTTGGCTGGTGGCTTCTTCCTCCAGCTTCAAAATCAGCAACCTTCTTCCAAAGTCACAGCTCCCTCTGCTTCTCCGCTGTCCCCCTCTTCCACTTGTAAGGTCCCTTGTGATCACGTTGCACCTACTCAGATAATCCCGGGGGGTTTCGCTATCTTAAGGTCAGCCGATTGGCAACCTTAGTTCCATCTCCAATCTTGATTGCCTTTTGCCATGTAACACAGTGTATTCACCAGCTCCCGGGGACAGGACAAGGACGTCGTTAGGGGGCTGTCGTTCTGCCCACCGCAGTCCCTATGAGCTATATTGTGACAGGAAGCCAGAGAGTAACCGTGGTCCTGAGACAGGACAGGGAAGGCCTGCTGCGTGGACGCTCTGCAGGCACGGACAGGAGGAGAAAGCTATGGCCAGTCAGCCGTTACACGCCACAGTGCCAGAGGCTGTGTGGATCTGCTGCAGTGGAGACGCCACTTCCAGCCTGGCAGCCCTGATTGCTTCTGCTGCCTGCGTAAGTTTCCTGTCATCCACCGTCTTCCACGGTTATTTGTTTCTCGCAAAGGCCAGACAGGTGAGTTTAATGGAGATGTGATGGGCCCCACCACACCTGTTTTCCTCAAATCTTTTTTTTTGTTTGTTCGTTTTTTTAAATTTAGGCTTTATTTTTTTAGAGCAAAATTGAGGGGAAGGCACAGAGCTTTCCCATAGATGCCCAGTCCCCACACACGCATAGCCTCCCCCATTATCAGCATCCCTCACCAGAGTGGGACACTGGTGACAAGTGGCGAGCCTACACAGACACCGTAATCACCTGAAGTCCACAGTCTGCATTAGGGATCTCGGTGTCGTGCATTTTATGGATTTGCACAAATGTATGACATGTGTCCATCACTGTGGTATCGTACAGAGTATTTTCACTGCCCTAAAATTCCGCCGTGTTCTGTCTCTTCCTCCTACCCCCTTCAGTCCCTCACAGCCACCAATCTTTTTATTGTTTCCATAGTTTTGCCTTTTCCAGAATGTGAAATTGTTGGAATCATACAGTATTATAGCCTTCTCAAATTGGCTTCTTTCACTTAGTAATCTGCATTTAAGGTTCCTCCATGTCTTTTTGTGTCTTGATAGCTCATTTCTTTTTAGTGCTAAATAACATTCCACTGCCTGGATGGACCACGGTTTATTTCTCTGTTCACCTACTGCAGGACATCTTGGTTGCCTCCAAGTTTTGCCTCCAACTGTGAATAAAGCTGCTGTAAACATCTGCGGACAGGATTTGATGTGAACATAAAATTTCCACTCCTTTCGGTAAATACCAAGGAGCACAACTGCCGAATCTTTAGAGTATATTCAGTTTTATAAGAAACCTCCTGTCTCCCAAGGTGGCTGCGCCGTCCTGCGTCCCCACCAGCAGCGGAGGCAGTTCCTGCTGCTCCACACCCTCGCCCGCGTCTGGCGTCCTAAGTGTCTGCAGTAGGTGCGGAGTGGTCCCTCGCTGTTGTTTTAATTTGCATTTCCCTGATGACAGATGACACAGAGCAGCTGTCATATGCTTACGTGCCGTCGGTATATGTTCTCTGGTGAGGCGTCTGTTCAGGTGCTTGGCCCCATTTTAAAATCAGGTTTCTTCCTGTTGGGCTTTAAGAGTTCTTTGTATATTTCAAATAACAGTCCTTTATCATTTGTATCTTTTGCAAATGTTTTCTCCCAGTCTGTCTTTCGCAGAGCAGAAATTTTTAATTTTTTTAAAATATTTATTGGCTGCGTTGGATCTTTGTTGCTGCACGTGGGCTTTCTCTAGTTGCAGCAAGTGGGGGCTACTCTTCGCTGTGGTGTGCGGGTTTCTCATTGCGGTGGCTTCTCTTGTTGCGGAGCACGGGCTCTAGGCGCGTGGGTTCAGTAGTTGCAGCACACAGGCTTCAGTAGTTGTGGCTCGCGGGCTCTAGAGCGCAGGCTCAGTAGCTGTGGTGCACAGGCTTAGTTGCTCCTTGGCATGTGGGATCTTCCCAGACCAGGGCTTGAACCCTTGTCCCCTGCATTGGCAGGTGGATTCTTAACCATTGCTCCACCAGGGAAGTCCCGAAATTTTTAATTTTAATGAAGTCCCACTTATCAATTGTTTCTTTTTCTTTTTTTTGGATTTATAGCTTTTGCTTGATACTTGGCAAATGCCCTTAGGATTAAGCAACTTTGAATGTTGGGCTTATCTCTTTGGGTTCTGCCTTATTCTAGATGTTGTC
Source organism: Grampus griseus (assembly GCF_964374135.1). Lineage (NCBI taxonomy): Eukaryota > Metazoa > Chordata > Mammalia > Artiodactyla > Delphinidae > Grampus > Grampus griseus. Next base: position 918,703 of record NC_139011.1, on the reverse strand, counting down.
CCAGGAATTCCTTACTATTTTTATTTGTTCTTTAATACTTCTAATGGACATTTTTTTAATTTTTATTGGCGTGCAGTTGCTTTACACCGTTGTGTCAGTTCCTACTGTACAGCAAAGTGAATCGGCTCTACAAGTACATACGTCCCCTCTTTTTTGGACTTCCTTCCCATTTAGGTCACCACAGAGCACCGAGTAGAGTTCGCTGTGCCATACAGCAGGTTTTCATTAGTTGTCTTTTTTTTTTTTTTTTGCGGTACGCGGGCCTCTCACTGTTGTGGCCTCTCCTGTTGTGGAGCACAGGCTCTGGACGCACAGGCCCGGCGGCCATGGCTCACGGGCCCAGCCGCTCCGCGGCATGTGGGATCTTCCCGGACCGGGGCACGAACCCGCGTCCCCTGCATCGGCAGGCGGACTCCCAACCACTGCACCACCAGGGAAGCCCCATTAGTTATTTATTTTATACATAGTATCAATAGTGTATATATGTCAATCCCAGCCTCCCAGTGCACAGTGAACGCTGGCAGAGGCCACTGACCCCTCCAGGTAAGGTTGGGAGAATAGCCATCATTGGGAGAGCGCTTCTAGAGGCATCGCACGGTTCTTCTCCAGGGGCATCTGGCATCTTCTTCAGTCTAGGAGCTGTGAATCTTTGACCTTGACTTATGTCTGGGAACTAGACAGTAGTGGCTGATGTCAGATTTCTGGCGGCAGAGCCTGCTGTTTCTCTGACTACACAAACTGAGCAATATCCCGTAGACTGCCCTGCATCTCGCCCCGGGTCACGGCTCCTGACCGCCGCCCTGCCTGCTGCCTATCGCGATACCATCTCACCTCCGAGAGTTAAGCGCTGCTGCTTAGCGTCTTCTGTGCTGGTATCCCGTCACCGCATTGATGTTAGGGCGATGAATCTGGCCTCCCCAGTACCAGCCCAGCCTCCAGAGGAGAGCCACCACTGAGCTCACGGGTGTGTTTTTTCATTGTTTTGATGAAGGGGTGCCCTCTGAGCCTTCCCAGGGGTCCTAGTCAGGTGGAGGCTTCAAGGCTAACATTAGCCATTTCCTGTGAGAACAAAGAAACCAACGTTGTTCGGAAGTAGTCCGCCTCTTCCTGGAGCCGACCTGCAGTTCCCCGCTCCATCTGCTGTGAGCCCTGACTCTGACTGCTGGCCTGGGTGCAGCAAAGGGGGACCTAGGGACTTCAGGCGAGGTCCTCGTGGCTCAGAAAGACCGCTCTCCTCTGGCAAAGGGGCGGGAGACGTTTTCTGGTGCGGAACCAGCAGCTCGTGCTGGCGAGTGTGGCCGCTGCCGGGGCAGCACGAGAGCGTCAAGGACACAGAAGAGCGGAGCCCCCTCTGCTGCCTCCTGCCTGCAGGTCCCCTCGCGTGCCCCCTGCTGGCACAGGAGCTGCGTGGTTTGCTGCGGCCCCAGCAGCACAAAGCGGACCATGGAAGGGTGGGCTTGATGCTCAGCGGGAAGGCGCGCTGACCGGCGCTCTCGGCCTGGGCTGTGACCCGCACACACGCCCTTCCCACGCGTGGGAGCTTCCACACGGCAGCGTGTGCTTCTGCCTGACGGTGCAGCCGTCCTGGGTGTGGATGAAGATTGTTTTCACTTTTTGGAAAGACAGTGAGACCATGTCCCGGGGGCCTCTACATCCCTGGGTGATATTAACTGCGCCTTAAATTCATTCACGTCTCACCTGGAACCTGGATTTCCTGAAACTTAAATACAGAATTGTAAAGCTTACCAACACCAACAAACCTGACATAAAATATAGGAGAATAAAACAGAGTGGAAAAGGAAATTAGTCAATATATACAAATACATGGAACAAACAAGGAAGAAACAGACACAGCCACTGCTGTTCTCGTCTCCGTAACTGACCATGGGCTCCCTCCCTCCACTGCCCATTCCACGTGCCCTTTGCCCTCAGCTAGGACACCTGCTGGTCTGGGTTCTTTACCTGAAGGATTTGAATGGTCATCGGTGCTTATTTGTTTGTTGTTTGTTTTCAGTTGCTTTAGTTTTGCATTGACGTCTCCTATCAGATGTGTGAGTAACAGGCTCCCCAGGGAATACCTTGGGTTCCAGACAGTCCTCCTTACCCGCGTGAGGGGCAGTGAACTGACCTTCCTGCGTAGTCATAACCTATTACCCCAGTCAGCGCAGTGACTCCCTTCTTTGTCCGCTAATTTAGTGGTCAGGCAGAGGTCTCAGTGTTCAATTCAAACCATCCTCATGTCACCTGGTGGAAGTGTTCCTATCCTGGGAACTAAGACTTCTCAACCAGCAGACCTCAGAGTCATGCAGAGAGGAAACAAAAATACCTTCGGTGGGTCATTGGACGTAACAGCGAGAGAAGCCGCTTCTGCTCTGCCTGCTGGCTCCTGGCGAGTCCTTCGGCTGGGGGAGCACCAGTGTCAGTTACCTAGCGCTGCTTCACAGATCACAGATTTAGTGGCTGTTGTGTTACCGCGTGGTCTCTGTGGGTCAGGAATCCAGGTACAGCTCAGTGGGGCCCTCTGTTCAGTGTCTCACAGGCTGCTACCAGGCGTTGGCTGTGGCTGTAGTCTCACCTCGGGGCTCGACTGGGGAAGGGTTTGCTCCCTTGGGGACCTTGGATGAGGGACTCAGTTTCTTGCTGGCTTTCGGTCTTGTTATGTGGGCCTCTCCAGAGGGCGCATGGGCTTAGTCGCTCCGCGGCATGTGGGATCTTCTTGGACCAGGGCTGGAACCCGTGTCCCCTGCATTGGCAGGCGGATTCTTAACCTCTGCGCCACCAGGGAAGCCCCATAAAACATTCACAGTAATAAAACGTTGACCGCATTCCCCGTGCTGTACAATATAGCCTTGTAGCTGATTTATTTTATACACAGTAGTCTGCACCTCTTAATTCCCTACTCCTATCTTGTTCCTCCCCCTTCCCTCTCCCCACTGGTAACCGCTAGTTCTCTATATCTGTTCATCTGTTTCTGTTTTGCTATATTCATTTCTTTTTTTATCTTTTTTTTTTTTTGCGGTACACGGGCCTCTCACTGCTGTGGCCTCTCCTGTTGCGGAGCACAGGCTCCGGACGCGCAGGCTCAGTGGCCATGGCTCAGAGGCCTAGCTGCTCCACAGCATGTGGGATCTTCCCGGACCGGGGCGCGAACCTGTGTCCCCTGCATCGGCAGGCGGACTCTCAACCACTGCGCCACCAGGGAAGCCCCTATTTGTGGTCTTTTTGATGATAGACATTCTGACAGGTGTGAGGTGATATCTCATTGTGGTTTTAATTTGCATTTCTCGGATGATTAACAATGTTGTGCATCTTTTCATGTGCCTCTTGGCTATCTGTATATCTTCTTTGGAAAAATGTCTATTCAGGTTCTCTGCCCATTAAAAAATTTTTTTGATGTTGTATGACCTGTTTATTATATTTTGGTTATTAACCCCTTATTGGTCATATCATTAGCAAATACTTTCTCCCATTCTGTAAGCTGTCTTTTCGTTTTGTTGATGATTTCCTTTGCTGTGCAAAAGCTTCTAAGTCTAATTAGGTCCCATTTATTTATTTTTGCTTTTATTTCCTTTGCTTTAGGAGACAGATTCAAAAAAGATATTGCTGTGATTTATGTCAAAGAGTGTTCTGCTTATGTTTTCCTCTAGGAGTTTTATGGTATCCAGTCTTACATTTAGGTCTTTAATCCATTTGAGTTTATTTTTGTAGATGGTGTTAGAGAATGTTCTAATTTCATTGTTTTACATGTAGCTGCCCAGTTTTCCCACACCACTTATTAAAGAAACTGTCTTGTCTCCATTGTATAGTCTTGCCTCCTTTGTCATAGATTAATTAACTGCAGGTGCATGGGTTTATTTCTGGGCTTCCTATCCTGTTCCATTGATCTCCACTTCTGTTTTTGTATCAGTACCATACTGTTTTGATTACTGTAGCTTTGTAATATAGTCTGAAGTCAGGGAGTGTGATTCCTCCAATTTTGTTCTTCTTTCTCAAGATTGCTTTGGCTATTTGGGGTCTTTTGTGCTTCCACACAAATTTTAAAATTATTTGTTCTAGTTTGGTGAAAAATGTCCATGGTATTTTGATAGGCATTGCATTGAATCTACAGATTGCTTTGGGTAGTATGGTCATTTTAAGAATATCAGTTCTTCCAGTTCAGGAACACAGTATATCTTTCCATCTGTTTGTGTCATCTTCAATTTTTTTTTTATCAGTGTCTTATAGTTTTCCTAGTACAGTTCTTTTAATTCCTTAGTAGGTTTATTCCTAGGTATTTTATTCTTTTTGATGCAATGGTAGATGGGAGTGTTTCCTTAATTTCTTTTTCCAGTAGTTCATTGTTAGTGTATAGAAATGCAACGGATTTCTGTATATTGAGTTCATATCCTGCAACTTTACCAAATTCAATGATGAGCTCTAGTAGTTTTCTAGTGGCATCTTTAGGATTTTCTATCCTAAAGTCATACATTACCATGTCATCTGCAAATAGTGACAGTTCTTTCTTTCCAATTTAGATTCTGTTTGTTTCTTTTTCTTATCTGATTACTGTGGCTGGGACTTCCAAAACTGTGTTGAATAGAAGTGGTGACAGTGGGCATCCTTGTCTTCATCCTGATCTTAGAGGAAACACTTTCAATTTTTCACCATTGAGTATGATGTGGGCTTATCATATATGGCCTTTATTATGTCGAGGTATCTTCCCTCTATACCCACTTTGTGGAGAGTTTTTGTCATAAATGTATGTTGAATCTAGTCAAAAGCTTTTTCTGCATTATTGAGATGAGCATATGACCTTTATTCTTCAATCTGTTGATGTGGTGCAGCATGCGGATTGCTTTGCAGATATTTAACCAGAACGAACTTTTTGGCCAACCCAATACATGTAATGTAATCAATCACATATGTGTGTTTAAATCTCATCTTAGTGTTTACTTCATAATTTTCAATTTACTTGGTGTCCCTTTTTACTCTCCTTCTTGGCCTTCTTTTAATCTGTAAAAATGTTTTATTATTCCAATTTTTTCTACTCTTAGCAGTTAGGTATAAATTTGTATTTTCTGTGCTGCATAACAAATTACCACAAACTTAGCACCTTAAAACAACCCATATTTACTATCTCACCGTTTCCGTGGGTTGGGCATCTAAGGGTGACCCACCTGATGCCCCTCAGGACCTCACAGGCTGCAGCTGAGGTGTCAGCTGGGTCTGTGGTCTCACTGGAGGCTTGAGTGGGGAAGACTCCACCTCCAGATTCATTTGGGTTGTTGGCAGTATCTGTCTCCTTGGAGCACCGAGTCCTGGCTTCTCTCTGGCCATTGGCTGGAGGTGCTCTCCAGTCCTGGAGGCCGCCCACAGCTCCCCATAACATGGCCCCTCTGCAGCCAGCTCTCAACACAGCCATTTGCTTCTTTAAGGCCAGCAGGAGAGTCAGTCTGCTAAGATGGAATCTTCCACAATGTAACGTAACCATGGGAGTGACAGCCTGTCACCTTTGCCTGATTAAGGCTACTTCACAGATTCTACCCACACTCAAGGAGAGGGCTCACACAGGCATAAGCCACAGGGCATCATCTTAGCGTGTGTCTGCCACAACGTTCTCTTACTAATCTTTAGTAGTTGCCCTAGAGTTTACAATATATCTTCGAATTCTCAAGTCTACTATAACACTCTACTTTTCTGACAATGCAAGAATCTTAGCCCTTTTAACTACACTTACCCTCTTCCAAAACATATGCTATTATTTTGTGTGTGTTTTAGCTGTTATATATCTGTGATGTTGGTGCTACTGTTTTGCACAACTCTTTTTTTTTTTTTTTGCGGTACACGGGCCTCTCACTGTTGTGGCCTCTCCTGTTGTGGAGCACAGGCTCCGGACATGCAGGCTCAGCGGCCATGGATCAGAGGCCTAGCTGCTCCACAGCATGTGGGATCTTCCCGGACCGGGGCACGAACCTGTGTCCCCTGCATCGGCAGGCAGACTCTCAACCACTGCGCCACCAGGGAAGCCCTTGCACAGCTCTTATGTGTATTCTTTCCAATGCACCCTCCCTACCTGCACCTCCATGTCCCATTTGGCTTTGTCTCTTCTGCCTTTTTTCTTTCTCTTTTGTCTTTCTCTTCATTGTTGGTCTGCTGCTACTGAACCCTCCTAAAGTTCTGTTTGTCCAAAGGTGTGTTTATTTTGCATTAAAAACTGTTTTTTTACCCCTTTGAAGGGGTAAAGAAGATTGTTCTCATTTCATTAGGTTTTGGCAATTATACTACGGTGTGCTCTGGTGTTTGTGTGCACTTGCTTGTTTTTGTACTCATCCTGCTTGGGATTCTTCATGCGTATCAAAGCTCTGACTTGATCTCTTGTTTGTTTTGAAAAATTCTCTTTGAACGCTGCTACCATCCTCTCCTTCCCTCATGCCTGCAACTCCCACGACATCAGCGTCAGACCTTTCCTTTTGTCTCTCTGTCTTTAATCCAAATATTTTCATTTGTACTGTATTCCAGGTTACTAATTCTATTTCCAGCTATGTCTATTATGCTGTTAAACTTAGCCATTGAGCTCTCAATTTATGTTTTGTATTTTTACATTCTAGAATTTCCATTTGGTTCTTTATTATTGTTTCCCATTCTCTGCCCAAACTTTTCAGTCTTATCTTTTAATTCCTTGAATATATCACTCATAATTATTTTAAAGTCTATGTCCAAGAACTCCATCATTGGCTGCATCTGGGTCTGTTTTTATTGTTCATCATTTTTCTTGTTTTTCACTCATATCTTCGTTCCTCATTAGCCTGATATGTTTTGGTTGCTGTACATTGCCTATTAAAAATGTGCTGGACAATGACATCTTCCTCCAGAGGAGACTTATTTAGTTTCCGGTAGGCACCAAGGCTAGAGGCAACTCAGATTACCTTAATCTAGTCCGGGGGTTGAGTGATTTGAAGCTGAGGATTCCGTTCCCACGCGCGTTGCTTTATTTCCCAAAGGATGGAGTTCTTCAGGATTCTTACTCAATAGAATTGCCAGATAAAATACAGGACACTCATTTAAATTTGAATTTCAGATAAACAATAAATCCTTTCTTACTGTATGTCCTCAGGATTATGTTCTGTATTTTTATTAGCTAAACCTGGCAACCCTAAGCCCTTACCCGGTGCTCTGGAATACAGATTTTGTCCCCTTGTTGCTGAGACCTGCAGAAGCCCTGCTCACATTGTGCCCCTGCCCTCCCCCTGGTGCTGTGATTCTGGTGCTCGTGGCTGCTGCCAGGGGAAGCCTGTCTGCTGGTCTGGGGCCACTCCTGCGCTCTCCTGCCCTGAGCTCACCTCCTTCGTCTTTGCAGTGCCTTCAGACACGTTTCACAGCATGTTCATTCTGTCCGTCTCTTCTGTTGCTGTCATTGGGAAGACTGGTCCTAACCTCCTTCACTGACATGGCAGAAGCAGAACCACGTGCAGGAGCTTCTGGAGCTACTCTTTTCCCTTTGGAATTCTGTGAATACTGATTCATTGACTTCTACATTTGATGCTGCTATAAAAAGTCCTAGGAGAGGGACTTCCCTGGTGGTGCAGTGGTTAAGAATCCACCTGCCAATGCAGGGGACACAGGTTCCAGCCCTGGTCCAGGAAGATCCCACGTGCCACGGAGCAACTAAGCCTGTGCACCACAACTACTGAGCCTGCGCTCTAGAGCCCGTGAGCCACAACTACTGAGCCTGCGCTCTAGAGCCCGTGAGCCACAACTACTGAGCCTGTGTGCCACAACTACTGAAGCCCGCATGCCTAGAGTCCGTGCTCCACAATAAGAGAAGCCACCACAATGAGAAGCCCGCGCGCCACAACGAAGAGTAGCCCCCACTCACCACAACTAGAGAAAGCCCGCGCGCAGGGAGGAAGACCCCACACAGCAAATAAATAAATAAATTTATTTATTTTAAAAAAATAATAAGTCCTAGGAGAGCGTAGTTTGATTTCTTTTCTGCTTGGGTCCTCGAGTAACTTTATATATATATATATATATATAAAATATTTATTTATTTATTTGGCTGTGCCGGGTCTTAGCTGCAGCACGCGGGATCTTCATTGCTGCAAGTGAGATCTTCGTTTCCGCATGTGGGATCTTTTTTAGTTGTGGCAAGCGGCTTCTTAGTTGTGGCATGCCGGATATAGTCCCACGACCAGGGATCGAACCCGGGCCCCCTGCATTGGGAGCACGGAGTCTTAACTACTGGACCACCAGGGAAATCCCAATGACATTTTTTTTTTTTAAGAGTCAGCAACCTTAAAAACAACCTGCCAGTTTTTTTGTTTCCTGGTATATTCTTTGTCCCTTTTGTCTTAAGATTCATTTCAGGAAATTTTTTTTGTATTTTATCTCTAAATACTTTCCCCATCACTAGTATCCGCATTCTAGAGACACTAATTATTGTCACGTTTTATTGTCATCTTCTGTGTCTCCTCCTTCCGGTTTCCGCCCCCTTGCTAGCATTCACCGTGACCCTCCCAAACCCTTCTCTCCTGCCCCGAGCTCCACTCTGCACCACATCGGCTCTGTTTTCATCTGGTCCTGTGTTAGCTGTTGGTCTGCAGAGCTGACTATTGTTTTCCATTTGTCTTCTTTTCTGTGATGACTCTTTTACCTCCTCATTCTGTTTTTCCCATCTTGTCTTTGATCCCTTGTTTTATTGGATTTCTGTTTTTATTAAGTTCCTCCCTAGCTTGCGGTGCTTTTGGAGAGCTGGCTTTTCTGCTTGTTTTCTTCCAGCGTCTTCTGAAAGCCGTCTCATCCCTTCCCTGTGGCATGTCCGCACCTTCTCACCTGCAGTTCTTTCACAGTGAGCATGGCCCCTGGGTCTGGCTCTCCTCTGCTTGGAGTCTCAATTATGGAAACATAGGTTGAGCAGTTACTTTCAGGACTCACAGTGTTCTATTATTGGACTGTTGGAAAGCCCTGTGGGGTGTAGCTACCATCACCCCATTTTAGGAAAGGGACACTGAGGCCCAGAGAGGCTAACTGGTCGCCTCATCACATGGGCAGAGAGTGGCAGGTGGGTGTGGACGTCTCTCCTAGGGCAGGCGTTCAGACCCTCCCTGTAGCCAAGGGCGCTGCTGGGGCGATGCAGAGTGTGCCGCCAGCGGATCACAGCTCTCAGGGGCCTTGGGCTCCCTATTCTGAGTTCCAGTGGGCTTATGGGTTGAGACACCCCCACTTCAGCCCAGCCGGTGGATTACTCTGGTTTAGTTATGTTTGTGGATTTTAGAACATTTTTGATCCTTTCGTCAGGTCAGGAGGGAGTGCGCTTGCTCCGCTCGCCTTGTTAACCTGGAGCTCGGGCACACCTGGTGTTGGTCCTGCAGCCGCGTGGACCGCAGCGTGGAGCGGAGCACTGTGATCCGTAGCCCTCTCCCCACTAGCAGGGCCAACCGCGGCGGACCAAGCAGCCACCACCATCCAGTGAGCCTTCCGGAAGCTCCTGGCGAGCAAGGAGCAGGCCTGCCGTGAGCAGGACCACCAGGACTACCTGGAGCTGATGGAGAAGCTGCAGAGGCAGGTGAGGTCTACGGGGTTGGGTGTCGGAGCGGGGCATGACTGCAGGGCTGGAGGCGGGGACGCGGGGCTGGGGGCGAGGAAGGAGGGCTCGGGGCGGAAACTGCAGGGCTCGGGGGCGGGAACTGCAGGGCTTTGGGCGGGGACGCAGAGCTGGGGGCGGGAACGCAGGGCTAGGGCGGGGGGACGCAGCGCTGTGGGGGACGCAGGGCTGGGGGCGGGGACGCAGGGCTAGGGCGGGGGGACGCAGCGCTGTGGGGGACGCAGGGCTGGGGGCGGGGAAGGAGGGCTCGGGAGCGGCAACTGCAGGGTTGCGGGCGGGGACTCAGGGCTGGGGACGGGGAAGGAGGGCTCGGGGGCGGAAACTGCAGGTTTGGGGGCGGGGACGCAGGGCTGGGGGCGGGGACGCAGGGTTAGGGCGGGGAGACGCAGCGCTGTGGGGGACGCAGGGCTGGGGGCGGGGAAGGAGGGCTTGGGGGCGGAAACTGCAGGTTTGGGGGCGGGGACGCAGGGCTGGGGGCGGGGACGCAGGGTTAGGGCGGGGGGACGCAGGGCTGTGGGGGACGCAGGGCTAGGGCGGGGAGACGCAGCGCTGTTGGGGACGCAGGGCTGGGGGCGGGGACGCAGGGCTGGGGGCGGGGACGCAGGGCTTGGGGGCGGAAACTGCAGGTTTGGGGGCGGGGATGCAGGGCTGGGGGCGGGGACGCAGGGTTAGGGCGGGGGGACGCAGGGCTGGCGGCGGGGAAGGAGGGCTCGGGGGCGGAAACTGCCGGGCTCCGGGGCCCGGACCCAGGGTTGGGGGCCCAGGGCTGGGGCGGTGACCGCACTGGGCTGCCCGCAGGCCTTCGTGGCCCTGTTGCGGCGGGAGCCAGAGGCGGTCCGGCGGCAGTGGGAAGAAGCGGCGGCGGCAGGAGGAGCGGCAGCGCGGGGCGCGCCTGCTGGAGGCGCGCCTGCTGGAGGCGGGCCTGCTGGAGGCGGCCTTCGACGGGAACCTGGGCGAAATCCAGGCGGTCCTGGGGGAGGTGGGCGGCGGGGCGGCGGGGCGGCGGGCCCTGAGCTCGCGGCGTCGCTGACCGCCGCCCGGCGCAGGTGGACGCGCTGCTGAACCGCGAGGGCGTGAGCTGCGACGCGGCGCGGGCGGCGCGGCGGCTGCAGCGGCGCCTGGCCCTCGTGGACTTCGAGGACAGCGACGGCGGGCGGGCAGTCCCTGGCCATCCAGCTGCTAGCCGAGCAGGGCGCCAGTCGCAACATCAAGGTGGGCGCCGGGCGAGGACTGGGGGCCGCGCCTCGTCCGGGCGGGCCGTGCTCAGTGAGCGCGTACAGCAGGGCGCCTTCGGCCGGACGCCGCTGTACCGAGCGGCCTTCGGGGGCCACCTGGAAGCCGTGGAGGTGCTTGTGAAGCTCGTAGCTGACCCCCGGGTGTGTGCGGACGACGGACGCACCCCCGAGCAGGTGCGCGGGCGTGGGCAGAAGGCCCCGGTGCGCTTGCTCCCCCACCCGCAAAGCTGTCAGGAGCCTGGGGGCCCCGCCCCGGCTGGTCCTGAACCTTCCAGGACCCAGAACCTTTGCAGGCCCTTCCTCTCCCAAAGTACTCGCTATGAGCCTTACCGGGCACGCGCGATCAAGACCACAGCTCCCGGTTTCTTGGGGCCTCCTGTGGCCGGGGTTCTACTCACGTCCCTGGGCCCTCAGCCCACCTTGGAAGCAGTGTTACCATGGGAGGTGGAGAAACAGACTGGCTCCTCGGGAGCCAGCGCGGGAGCTCTGGGGCACTGAGGGCAGCGCTAGGACCACCCACCTGGCCCCTCACTCAGAATTTCCACGTCTCTGAGAAAATTGAGCCCTAGGGCTTGGAGCCATGACCCTGCCCAAGGCAGTTCAGCCTGGCACCTCCTTCGTGGCGCCCGGGAACGATGTCAAGGGGCCTTTTCACAGGCCCTGGGCCAGGCTGGGGACACGGGCGCCTGGACTTCTCCCCGGCCCAGGAGGCCAGGTCAGATGAGGCTGACCCAGGGCCTGTGGGAGCAGCCGTGAAGCCAGATCACCTAATGCCACGGCCTTAATTTCTTCAAATGAGTCTGACTGGAATCTCAGGCCCTCGCCCATCTCAGCCGTGTGTCCTTCCACCCCAGTCTGTAGAGCTGAGGTGTTGGCTGGAAAATGTGGGACTGGCCCGGGTCTGCTGCTGAGCCCCTGCTTCCACCCGTGGGGTGCCAGGGCCTTTGCCACCTGGGGACCCCGTGTCCTGGGCGCCACCTTCACCCCCCGCTGCCTCCTCAGGGTGCTGCTCCAGGCTCCCCCTTGTCCTGGAAGGCATCCCCTCTGCTCTTCTTGGCTTCTCCTTTTTAATAAGCAACAAGCCAAGCTTGAAAAGACCAGCAGAGCCTCTGGCTTCAAACTCCTCCTGCTTCCTCCTCAAAGGAGCAAAATGTGAGGCTAGGAGGACCGAAGGGCCTGGCCATGGCCTCAGAGGGGCTGGAGCGAGGAGGGGCACAGGGAGGCCCACCTCTCCGCGGGCCATGTTGGGGCAGGCCCGGGCGGTGGGCACAGGGCATGAAGGCTGGAGAAGCATGCAGGCGGCCTTCCGAGGGGTGCTGAGGAGGATGTCCAGCCCGCCGGTGCCTGAGGGTGGGGCAGGGGGCACTGAGACGAGCAGTACCCTGTGGAGCAGGGGAGGCCACTGGCTGCAGGAGGGACAGTCTGGTGCTGGAGCAATTGGACGTCCACAAGCAAAGGAATGAACCTTCACCTAAACCTCAAACCCTATATAAAATGAACTCAAAATGGATTAGTATTTAAATGTAAACTGTAAAACCTTCAGAATAACACAGGAGAAAATCTTTGGGACCTATGGCTTGGTAAAGTGTTCTTAGACAAAAAGCACAATCAATCGATAAAAGAAAGAAAAAACCCAACAAATTGAACTTCCTAAAAATGTAAAACTTTTGCTCTGCTGAAGCCCCTGTTAACAGGATGAAAAGACAAGCCACAGAGAGGGAGAAAATCCTTGCAGACCACGTATCTGACAGAGGACCCACATTTATAACGTACAAACAACTCTCAAAACTCAATGGTGGGCTTCCCTGGTGGCGCAGTGGTTGAGAGTCCGCCTGCCGATGCAGGGGACACGGGTTCGTGCCCCGGTCCGGGAAGATCCCACATGCCGCGGAGCGGCTGGGCCCGTGAGCCATGGCCGCTGAGCCTGCGCGTCCGGAGCCTGTGCTCCGCAACGGGAGAGGCCACAGCAGTAAGAGGCCCGTGTACCGCAAAAAAAAAAACAACACCTCAATGGTAAGTGGTATGATCTAGTTATAAAGTGAGCAAAGGGCATGGAGGGAAATTTCACTGAAGAGGATATAATGATGCCAATAAACACAAGCTGTCCAACTCCGTCGCACCTGGAAGAAATGCTGAAACGGGAACCAGCGGGGGCACAGGGCGCAGAGAAGCCGGATCTCACCCAGTGCTCGTGGGAACGCAAAGGGGCTGAAACGGGAACCAGCGGGGGCACAGGGCGCAGAGAAGCCGGATCTCACCCAGTGCTCGTGGGAACGCAAAGGGGCTGAAACGGGAACCAGCGGGGGCACAGGGCGCAGAGAAGCCGGATCTCACCCAGTGCTCGTGGGAACGCAAAGGGGCTGAAACGGGAACCAGCGGGGGCACAGGGCGCAGAGAAGCCGGATCTCACCCAGTGCTCGTGGGAACGCAAAGGGGCTGAAACGGGAACCAGCGGGGGCACAGGGCGCAGAGAAGCCGGATCTCACCCAGTGCTCGTGGGAACGCAAAGGGGCTGAAACGGGAACCAGCGGGGGCACAGGGCGCAGAGAAGCCGGATCTCACCCAGTGCTCGTGGGAACGCAAAGGGGCTGAAACGGGAACCAGCGGGGGCGCAGGGTGCAGAGAAGCCGGATCTCACCCAGTGCTCGTGGGAACGTAAAGCGGGGCAGCTGCCCTGGAACACAGTGGGTGTGTCTTAAGAAACTGAACATACATTTCCCGTGGGACTCAGCACACGCTGCTGGGCATTCTATTCCAGTAAAATGAGGACTGTGTCCACACAGAAGTGTGCACATGCATGTTCACAGCAGCTTTACTTGTAACAGCCCCAAACTGGACGCAACCTAGATGTTCTTCAGTAGGTGAAAGGTTAAGCCAACTCAGGCCAGTCCACACCTCAGAACACTCCTCAGCTGTGAGAAGGAAGGAACTAGTGATAGAGCAACACCTGCACGGGTCTCAAGGGCCTTTTGCCAAGTGAAAAAAGAGCGCATCTCACAGGGTTACATACTGTCATTCCATTCACATAACATTTTCAAAATGACGAAATTATGGAGACGGAGGCCAGATCAGTGCTTTGCGGGGTGGGAATAGGGGCAGGGAAGGAAAGGGGACAGAGGTGATGTGACTAGAAGTGGTGACACAGAGGAGCGTTGTGGTGATGGGACAGGTCGCATCCTGACTGGTGGTGGGTACACAAACCTACACGTATGATAAAACTGCATGTAACTGTAGGCGTACAAAGGGATACATGTGAAACTGTTGAAACAAAGTAGGTGGGGGTCTGTGGATTGTACTGTGTCCATATCCTGCTTTGTATATTGCACTATAGTTGTATAAGATACCATCACTGGGGAAAACTTGTTAAGGGTACATGCAAATTCCTGTAAGTCTGTAATTGTTTGCAAATAAAAGTTTAATAAAGTTACCAGTCATGCAAGGAAACAGGAAAATATAACCCATAGTGAAGAACAAAATCAATCAACGCTGACTCAGAAATGACGCAGCATAAGTGGACAAGGGCATTAAACTTACAGCTGTATCTCACACAGCACACCTCCACATCCATCTGTCTCTATTTTTATGTACATACTCCTAAACTTCTGAAAACTGCAATGTTGGAGGTGAAAAACACACTGGATGTGATTAATGGCTGATTAGACATTGAAAGAAAAATTAGTTATTTAGAAGACATAGAAATTACCCAAAATGAAACACAGAAAGAAGGTGGAAAAAAAATGAACAGAGATTTCTGCTTCTAGGATGGAGTAAATGCAACCTGATTTATCCTTCCACCTGAAATACGACAAGGAAACCCAGACAGAAAATATGAAACAATGGTTTTCAAGACACTGGGCATCAGGGAATAATCGGTGATCCCCAGGAGGCTGGAAATAAACTACGTGAGCTCTTTGATTGCCCAGCTAACCACCTTGAGAGCACTTCCAGGCTGTGGTGCAGGAGCGGGGTATCCAGGCAAAGCCTGGTCAATTCCCTGAGTTAAGGAGACAGGGTTCAGAGTCCAGGGATTCCAAGGCAGTCAGACTGGAAGGGCCAGAGAGAAGAGAGCTGCAAAGGGAAACAGCGTTTCAGAAATAACGCCATTTGCAGCAATACGGATGCAACTAGAGATTGTCACACTGAGTGAAGTAAGTCAGACAGAGAAAGACAAATATATGATATCGCTTATATGTGGAATCTAAAACAATAGTACAAATGAACTTATTTACAAAACAGAAATAGAGTCACAGATGTATACAACAAACTTATGGTTACCAGCGGGGAAATGGGGGGAGGGATAAAGTGGGAGATTGGGATGGACATATACACACTACTATATATAAAATAGATAACTAATAAGGACCCGCCGTATAGCACAGGGAACTCTACTCAACACTCTGTAATGGACTATATGGAAAAAGAATCTAGAAAAGAGTGGTTATATGTATAACTGATGTACTTTGCTATACACCTGAAACTAACACAACATTGTAAATCAACTATACTCCAATAAAATAAATTTAAAAAAAAGATAAAGAGCATTCCAGAGGTGTGTAGGGACCCCTTTGGGGATTCAGGTGAGTACTCAATGGCTCATGTGTGTGACGGAATGTCTCAAGGTTGGGGACAGAGCCATCTGTCAGGAGGGAAGGAAGCAGTGCCTAGCCTTTTCCCACCAGCCCAAGCAGGAGACCTCACAATCCATGTGGCACTGGGTAGGGCACTTAGAAGGATCTTGCCTCAGAGGAATAATTAGTCCTAGAGTAAATGCCGCTCTGGTACAGCCTCACCAATCTTAAAGCAAGACCCAAAGGATAAAACTTTCCAAGTAATATAACTGTATCCCAAAACAAATTTCAAGAATACATATAGAGATACAAAATATACAGCTCCTAACAAGGCAAAATGTACACTGTCTGGCATCCAATTAAATATTACCAGACATACAAAGATGCATAGAGATATGACCATAATGAGAAGCTCAACTAATCAAGACAAACCCAGAACGGATGGGGATATTAGAATTAGCATAAAAGACATTTAAACCGCTGTTATAACTATATTCCAGATGCTTGAAAAATTGAATAGAGACACGGAAGGTATAACAAACAAATTCTAGAGGTAAAAATGACAGTGTCTGAGATGAAAAACAAACAAAAATCTATGGATGGGATTAATGTCAGATTAGACACAACAGAGGTAAAGATTAGTGAATTTGAAGGCTTAACAATAGAAACTACTCCAAATAAAACCACACAGAGAAAAAGGAATTCCTCCAAACGAAAAGAGGATCAACGAGCTGTGGGACAGTTTCAAGAGGCCTCATATATATGTAATTGGAGTCTCCAAAGGAGAGAAGAAAGAAAGGATGGAATTCCCTGGTGGTGCTGTGGTTAAGAATCCGCCTGCCAATGCAGGGGATATGGGTTCGAGCTCTGGTCCGGGAAGATCCCACATGCCACGGAACAACCAAGCCTGTGTGCCACAACTACTGAGCCTGTGCCCTAGAGCCCGTGAACCACAACTACTGAGCCCGTGCACCGCAACTCCTGAAGCCTGTGCGCATAGAGCCCGTGCTCCGCAGCAAAAGCCACCGCAATGAGAAGCCCGCGCACCACAACGAAGACCCAATGCAGCTGAAAATAAATAAATTTATTTTAAAAAAAAAGGAAACAAAAAAATATATATATTTGAAGAAATAATAACCTTAAGGTTTCCAAATTTGATGAAAAGTATAAACCACATTCCTAAAACTCAACAAACACCAAATTTCAACAAGAAGCAGGAAGGAAAATCAGGCTAAAGCACAATTTGATAAAATTTCTCCGAGCCAGTGATAAAGAGAAAATCATAAGAGCAGCCAGAGGAAAAAAAGACATGTTACAGACAGAAGAACAAAGATAAGGACTATGGCAGATTTCCTGCTGGAAACAATGCAAGTGAGGAGACCGTGGAGAGCATCTTTAATGGTACTGAAGGGGGAAAAAAGTCTTGTCAACCTTGAGTTCTATACCCAGTGCATATATCGTTCATAACTGAAGGCAAAATAAAGACATACCTTTCCAGACATACAAAAGCTGAAAGAATCAATCACCAGCAGACTCACACTATGAGAAATGTTAATGGAAGCCCTACCAATAGAAGGGAAGGGATGCCAGCTGTGAATATGGATCCACTCAAAGACGTGAGGACCACTAGAAAGGGTAACTACCTAGGTAAATGTACGAGATAGGGCCTTAGTACTTAAATTTATTGAAAAGGTAATTGAAGAAACAAAAATAATGGCAATATGTCATGGGATTTTATAACACATGTAGATACACATACTAAAAACTGTACAAATTATAGTTGTTTGGCTCCAATGTGTGACAAAAATAAAGGTTGGCAGGGGAAATGGAAATATACTGTGGAAGGTTCTTATACTGTATGTGAAGTGGTACAGTATCTTCTGAAAGTAGATCGTAATAAGTTGTAGGTGTATATATGCTGTAAACCCTGAAGTAAGCACTAAATATCAAGTTATAGTTAGTAAGATAATAAAGGAGACACGATGGAATTCTAAAAAATATCAGAAAGGAGGCAAAAAGGAGGCAAAAAGAAAGGAGGCAAAAAAAGAAGAAAAGGAAAATAAAGAACAGGGACTTCCCTGGTGGTCCAGTGGTTAAGATTCCACGCTCCCAGTGCAGGGGGCCCCAGTTTGATCCGTGGTCAGGGAACTAGATCCTGCATGCCACAGCTAAGAGATCCCACATACCACAACTAAAGATCCTGCATGCTACAACTAAAGATCCCACGTGCTGCAACTAAAGATCCTGCATGCCACAACAGAGATCCCGGACGTGGCAACGAAGATCCCACGTGCTGCAACTAAGACCCGGCACCGCCCAATAAATAAATAAATAAATAAATAAATAAATAAATAAATAAATAAAAGAACAGATGGAACCAGTAGAAAACAGTAGCAAAGGGTAATTTTTAACTCAACTATATCAATAATCTCATTAAATGTAGATGGTCTAAACACCACAATTAAAAGGCAGAGATTGTCATTCAGATTTAAAAAATCCAACTATAGGGACTTCCTCGGTGGTCCAGTGGTAAAGAATCCACCTTCCAATGCAGGGGACGCAGGTTCCATCCCTGGTTGGGGAACTAAGATCCCACAGGCTGCAGGGCAACTAGGCCTGCGCGCCTCAACAAGAGAGCCCACAGTGCTGCAAACTACAGAGCCCATGTACCTTGGAGCTTGCGTGCCACAACTAGAGAGAAAACCTGCAGGCCACAACTAGAGGGAAGCCCGAGTGCTGCAGCAAAGAGCCCATGCACCACAACGAAAAAGATCCCACATGCCTCAATGAAAGATCCTGCGTGCTGCAACTAAGACCCAACGCAGCCAAAAGAAATAAAGATAAATTTTTTAAAAATCCAACTATATTCTGCCTATAAGAAACAAACTTAAAATATGGGACTTCCCTGGCGGTCCAGCTGTTAAGACTCCACACTTCCACTTCAGGGGGCACGGGTTCGATCCCTGGTCAGAGAACTAAGATCCCACATGCCGTGCAGTGTGGCCAAAAAGTAAAATAAAATAAAATAACATAAAATAGATACAGATAGGTGAAAATTAAAAGGATAGAACAAATATGCCAGTATAACACTAAATATAAGGAAGCTGAAATGACTATATTAACATCTGAAAAAGTAGACTTCAGAACAAAGAATATTACTGAGAATAAAAGAATCACTTCATAAGGACAAAGGGATCATTTCATCAAGAGGACATAAGAATCCTAAATGTTTTTGCAGGTACTAACAGAGCTTCCAAATACATGAAGCAAAAACTGACAACTACAAGGAGAACTAACTCCACAATTATAGTAGCAGATTGCAACATACCTGTCTCAATACTTGGTGAAACAAGTAGACAGAAAAATCAGTAATGATGTAGAAGAGCTAAATACTATCAATCATTATCTGTCCCTCCGTCCGTCATCCCTTTATCATTATCTGTCCCTCCGTCCGTCATCCCTTTATCATTATCTGTCCCTCCGTCCGTCATCCCTTTATCATTATCTGCCCCTCCGTCCGTCATCCCTTTATCATTATCTGCCCCTCCGTCCGTCATCCCTTTATCATTATCTGCCCCTCCGTCCGTCATCCCTTTATCATTATCTGCCCCTCCGTCCGTCATCCCTTTATCATTATCTGCCCCTCCGTCCGTCATCCCTTTATCATTATCTGCCCCTCCGTCCGTCATCCCTTTATCATTATCTGCCCCTCCGTCCGTCATCCCTTTATCATTATCTGCCCCTCCGTCCGTCATCCCTTTATCATTATCTGCCCCTCCGTCCGTCATCCCTTTATCATTATCTGCCCCTCCGTCCGTCATCCCTTTATCATTATCTGCCCCTCCGTCCGTCATCCCTTTATCATTATCTGCCCCTCCGTCCGTCATCCCTTTATCATTATCTGCCCCTCCGTCCGTCATCCCTTTATCATTATCTGCCCCTCCGTCCGTCATCCCTTTATCATTATCTGCCCCTCCGTCCGTCATCCCTTTATCATTATCTGCCCCTCCGTCCGTCATCCCTTTATCATTATCTGCCCCTCCGTCCGTCATCCCTTTATCATTATCTGCCCCTCCGTCCGTCATCCCTTTATCATTATCTGCCCCTCCGTCCGTCATCCCTTTATCATTATCTGCCCCTCCGTCCGTCATCCCTTTATCATTATCTGCCCCTCCGTCCGTCATCCCTTTATCATTATCTGCCCCTCCGTCCGTCATCCCTTTATCATTATCTGCCCCTCCGTCCGTCATCCCTTTATCATTATCTGCCCCTCCGTCCGTCATCCCTTTATCATTATCTGCCCCTCCGTCCGTCATCCCTTTATCATTATCTGCCCCTCCGTCCGTCATCCCTTTATCATTATCTGCCCCTCCGTCCGTCATCCCTTTATCATTATCTGCCCCTCCGTCCGTCATCCCTTTATCATTATCTGTCCCTCCGTCCGTCATCCCTTTATCATTATCTGTCCCTCCGTCCGTCATCCCTTTATCATTATCTGTCCCTCCGTCCGTCATCCCTTTATCATTATCTGTCCCTCCGTCCGTCATCCCTTTATCATTATCTGTCCCTCCGTCCGTCATCCCTTTATCATTATCTGTCCCTCCGTCCGTCATCCCTTTATCATTATCTGTCCCTCCGTCCGTCATCCCTTTATCATTATCTGTCCCTCCGTCCGTCATCCCTTTATCATTATCTGTCCCTCCGTCCGTCATCCCTTTATCATTATCTGTCCCTCCGTCCGTCATCCCTTTATCATTATCTGTCCCTCCGTCCGTCATCCCTTTATCATTATCTGTCCCTCCGTCCGTCATCCCTTTATCATTATCTGTCCCTCCGTCCGTCATCCCTTTATCATTATCTGTCCCTCCGTCCGTCATCCCTTTATCATTATCTGTCCCTCCGTCCGTCATCCCTTTATCATTATCTGTCCCTCCGTCCGTCATCCCTTTATCATTATCTGTCCCTCCGTCCGTCATCCCTTTATCATTATCTGTCCCTCCGTCCGTCATCCCTTTATCATTATCTGTCCCTCCGTCCGTCATCCCTTTATCATTATCTGTCCCTCCGTCCGTCATCCCTTTATCATTATCTGCCCCTCCGTCCGTCATCCCTTTATCATTATCTGCCCCTCCGTCCGTCATCCCTTTATCATTATCTGCCCCTCCGTCCGTCATCCCTTTATCATTATCTGCCCCTCCGTCCGTCATCCCTTTATCATTATCTGCCCCTCCGTCCGTCATCCCTTTATCATTATCTGCCCCTCCGTCCGTCATCCCTTTATCATTATCTGCCCCTCCGTCCGTCATCCCTTTATCATTATCTGCCCCTCCGTCCGTCATCCCTTTATCATTATCTGCCCCTCCGTCCGTCATCCCTTTATCATTATCTGCCCCTCCGTCCGTCATCCCTTTATCATTATCTGCCCCTCCGTCCGTCATCCCTTTATCATTATCTGCCCCTCCGTCCGTCATCCCTTTATCATTATCTGCCCCTCCGTCCGTCATCCCTTTATCATTATCTGCCCCTCCGTCCGTCATCCCTTTATCATTATCTGCCCCTCCGTCCGTCATCCCTTTATCATTATCTGCCCCTCCGTCCGTCATCCCTTTATCATTATCTGCCCCTCCGTCCGTCATCCCTTTATCATTATCTGCCCCTCCGTCCGTCATCCCTTTATCATTATCTGCCCCTCCGTCCGTCATCCCTTTATCATTATCTGCCCCTCCGTCCGTCATCCCTTTATCATTATCTGCCCCTCCGTCCGTCATCCCTTTATCATTATCTGCCCCTCCGTCCGTCATCCCTTTATCATTATCTGTCCCTCCGTCCGTCATCCCTTTATCATTATCTGTCCCTCCGTCCGTCATCCCTTTATCATTATCTGTCCCTCCGTCCGTCATCCCTTTATCATTATCTGTCCCTCCGTCCGTCATCCCTTTATCATTATCTGTCCCTCCGTCCGTCATCCCTTTATCATTATCTACCCATCTACCAGTTTTCATGTTTATCCATTGAATACCATCTCTTTTCCCAGTACTGACTTACCGTTTCATCAATTCACACATTTTCTCATTAATTTATGAATGATTTATTGATAAACTTGCCAGTCTATCCCCTCATTACTGTATCCACTTTAGCCTTACTACCATCTTAAGTCATCCTCACGTATTCATTTATTTAACTACTGTTAATTCACACATCTCTTCATCGTGCATTCATACACACATTCGTGCTGTTTACTTGAGAGAAAATTTCGAGAAAGCAGGGACTATGTTAGTTCACGTCACAGCTGTATTCTCCAGTGTCATACACTTTGGTTGTCACATGAAGGGCACTCAAAAGTTGTGTTCAATGATTGAACTCACCCATCAATTCATCTATCCATTTGCTCAACCAACCATCTACTTATCTAAGTTATTCATCCATTAAATCCCTTCATCTATTAATTTTTCATGTATCAATTCGATTTTCATGCATTCATTCAATCCAAGAATCCTTCATTCTTTTATCATTTCATTCATTCATTAACTTATTCATCTGCTCATTATTTGTCCATTCATTAACTCACTCATAAATTCACCCGTTATTATTTTATCTGGTCACTCATTTAGTTTTCCATTTCTTCTGCTTGCAAACTAACCTTCGGCAAGTTTTTAAACTTAGTTAAGTATCAGCTTCCGTACGTTCATAAGTGGGGCTAACAGGTCCTGTATTTCAAAGACGAATGAGACAATGAGTGGAATCCTTCAGCACAATTCCTGGCGCACAGTGCTCAATAAATGGCAGCTGTTACTCTTAAGTAGGTATTCACAGTTCCTTGTTAATAGTTCATGGACCCATTCCTGTGTTCACTCTTCCATTCATTTATCTGCTCCATCCATCCATTCCTCTCTCATCCTTGATTTTACACACCTTTGAACTTTCCTTTCTAAAATACAAACCACATACTGAACATTGTACAAATCAAAGTTGTGTGGCTTGATTAAATGATAAAGGAAATACTCCTGGATTAACCTCCTCAGTCAAGATGTGAAACATTGGAGAACCCTACCCCTCCCTTCTGAGAACCCTGCTTTCTGTGGCCCCTTTATCACTCCGGGGTGGGGGGGGTGGCGGGGGGGACTTCAGAGGAACAGGAGTGGTAAGACTTGGGATGTGTGGCCCCAAGGGCTGTGTCTGTAGGGAGGCCGCGACGGCGGGGAACTGCAGCCAGGGACCTGCATACAGTGGACACAAGCAGGGAGCCTGGGGGGCCGGTGGCAGGGTGTGGAGGGAGGAGGGCAGGAGGGGAAGGTGGAGGCCTGTGTGGTCTTGGCAGGGGGACTGCAAGGACCTAGGGGGCATCATGGTCAGCACTTCGGGGCTCATCCCTGGCCAGCTGGGAGGGCCACATTTCTGAGTCGGTGCCTTTTCCGCTGAAGTGGGAGTCCGACAGCATCTCTCCAGGTCGGGCAGAACACAGAACACCCTGAGCTTTTGACCACTGGCGCTAGGTGGCCTCGCTGGACGTGGTGGTCAGCGTGCTGCAGTCCTGGGACCTGAGCCATATTCTCCAGAACATGGAGGCCCAGCGGCAGCGCCGGGCCAGGGAACCAAGCAGCACAGGGAGGCGGAGCTCAAGTGGCGCTGAAGAGGGGGGTTGGGGTGGGGGGAGGCGGCCAGGAGCTTCTCTGACCCGCCTCCCCCGACCCCAGCATGAACCTCAGAGTGCAACAGCTACCCAAGGAGCAGCCAGTGTCACCAACAGGTGTGCAGCCAGCCCCCCGGAAGGAGCCGGTGGGAGGAGAGAGAGCTGGGTGCTGAGAGGCGCCCCGCGAGCCCCCAACCTGGTCCGGAGGGCTTCAGCTGGCCCCGCCCCCCCACAGGCCTAGCGCGAGCTCAACCCGAGGATCGACAAGCACAAGGGTTAACGGAGGGCGCGGGCATGGCTGAGCTCACTCGGCAGGTTGGCTACTCCCCCTCGGCGGGGCGGGGCGGCCCCCCTCCCAGCCCCTTCCTTAGGGGTCCCGGCTAAGCCCGGCAGGCAGGGGTGGAGGTCCGGCCTTGCCCTGAGCGGAGCGTAGGGCCCCTCCTCCAGGCCGTCAAGGACGCGGAGGCCCAAGTAGACAGGCTCCGGTTGGAGGCCCAAAAGGCGGAAGAGATGCTGGCCCTGGCCAGGCTGGAGTGCGGGGGGCGGGCCCAGGAGGGTGGGCGGGGCTCGGGCTGGGGGCCAGAGGGGCCGGGGAGGGGGATCGGGCGCCAAGGCCGCCGGTTGGCCCCCCACTTACATCCCCACAGGGGAGGAGGAGGCGCCCGGGCTGAAGTGTCAGGTCACTGAGCTCCACGACGTGCTGTTGAAGGACGTGGGTGATCGCATCCGCGCTGATGGCAGGTCACTGGTCCCGGCCGGCGAGGGGCGAAGGATGAGCCGAGGCTTCGGGCGGACGGCGGTGACCTGGCGGCCACTCCCAGGTGGCCTCTTGTCATCGACCCTTCGGGCCAGGCGGCCACCTTCCTGCGCTACCAGGACACCAACTATGTGGACGCCGTGAACCCAGACCACCTGAGGCCGGAGAAGATCAGGCTGGCGCTGCTGGGGCGCTCGGGTGAGGCTGGTGGAAGGCGGGAGGCCCCGGCCCTCCCCGCCCCACCCCTCGCCCTCCCCGCAGCTTCGGGAAGCTGCGGGTGTCCGACTTGCGTGAAGTGGACCTGTTCCTGGCGGCGCAGCGGCAGCTGGAGGCGGTGCAGCCGGGCCTGGCGCAGGAGCTGCTGGGCCGCGGGCTGCTGGAGCGGGAGAGGTTCCTGTCGCTGCTGCGGCCGACCGATGAGCCCGAGTACAGCCCCAGCCAGTGCCAGGAGGCGCGCCTGGGGCACTTCCACCTCTTCTATGTCACCAAGGTTCGGTGGCCGCTGCGCCCCAGGGCGCCGGGTCCGTGAACGTGCGCATCAGGAATGTGGGCGTGCGCTGTGCAGGGGAGGGGGCCGGCCGGGAGCCCCAGCTGGGGGACCCCGGCTGGCGGGCCCTTGGGGGCAGAGTAGGCGGGCCCAATCAGTTCCTCCCGCTGTGGAGCAGTGCACAGTTGGGACGACGGGGGAGTTCGTGGTCCCCGCACCGGCCCCAGATTTGGAGGAGCAGAAGGGGTGGGCGTTGGTATGCCGGCGGGTGGACAGACAGACAGACTAGAGGTAAAACGTAGTCAATTTTATTCTCCTTAAACCACAAAATAGAGTCTTTGGTTGTACAAACATCACTAGTTACAGTCTCGCCAGGAGGTCCCGGCTGGGGAGGGGGCAGTTAGCGGCCAGAACTCTTGAAAATGCTAACGGCCGGGTTAAAAGACTCGAGGCAAGGGTGGTGCTGGAGCTGGCAGGGCCCCCACCCCAAGTCGGGGGAGGTACCTTGACCCTCTAGGAGGGCACCGGGCCCAGGCCCCGGCGCCCCGGCCGCACGGCGCGGCGGCTGCTGCATAGGGCCACCTCCTCGGGGCCCGCGGCGCCTGGCGAAGGCCTGCCCAGAAGCACCATGGCCACCTCTCCATCCTCCTCTGGCAGACCTGGCCGACGGGGGCGGGGAGTGAGCTGATGGGCCCCAGGCCCCCTGGGAGCACCCGGGGCCGTGCCTGCCAACTCACCAGGGCTCGGAGATGGTTCCAAGGACCTCAGCTCCTCAGCAAAATCTGGGGACTGTGATGGGGAGAAGGGCTGCTCAGGGTTCCGCCCCAGACCTGCCTGAAACCACCCACCTGAGCCTGGGTGGGTCCCTGCTGAGCCCTGGCTGGAGGATGGGAGGTGGGTGGACAGGACTGGCCACAGAGAGACGGGGAGGGTACCAGAAGAGGGGACAGGGCTGGGTGACAGGCACAGCAGAAAGGTGGCAGGAGCTGGTCGGGCTGTCTTGCAGAAGGGCCAGGAGGGCCCGGTACCTGCATGTCATAGACAGGTCTGGAAGAGGGGAGGGCTGCAAACACCCTGTAGTCAAACTTCCTCCCAGACAAGGCCTTGAAAGGACAGCGTGAGGAGAGAGGTAAAGAGCGTGAGAAGAAAGAGGGCTGGGGGAGTCTGGATCCCTGCCCCCCACCAGGGGAGGAGTGCAGGGAAGGGTGACAGCCGTTGGTTCCTCACCAAGCGTCCCAGGGAGGTGCCGGTCTGGAGGCCGAGGTCTGGAGGGACAAGAAGTGGACGTCGGGAGAGGTCCGCGCCGCAGGCTGAGCCCCCCGCCTCCCCACGACGCACAGACCTTCCAAGGGGGTGGGTGACGGGGTGGGCGCGGGCGAGGGGGCCTCGGCCAGGCGCTCCAGAGGCCCCCGCTTGCTTCGACCCTCCTGAGACTTGCTGAGGACCATCTGTGCGCGGAGAGCGTCCTGTTCCAGAGACTTCATCCTGCGGGCAGGGGAGCGGCGGGCGGGCTGGGCAGGGTCGGAGGGCGAGGGCGAGGGCGGGGAGGGGAGGGGAGGGGAGGGGAGGGAGCGGGAGCAGCGCGCGGGGCGGGGCCTCACCTGGCCGCCCTCCACAGCGCACGCTTCTCGGCCTCCAGGGCGCGGCGCTCCGCCGGGGACAGGGTCCGCTCAGGAGCCGGCAGCTCCGGGCTCTGCACGCGCAGCCGCTCCTGGTGGCGCCGCTCGGCCTTGGCCGTCCGCACCGGAGCGCCGCCTCCCTGCGGCGGGGGGGACGCGGGGCCAAGCCTGGGCCGGGCGACAGGAGAGCCGGGTGGAGGGGCGCCGCGCGGGCGGAGAGGGGGGAGGGGGAGACGCTGGGGGGGCCCTCCCCCAGCTCACCCTGCGGCGGGGCCCCGGCCGGCCCAGGGCGGCTCCTCCTCGGGCTCCTCGTCCTCCGGGGCCTCGCCTTCCGGGCGCCCCGCGTCCGCCGCGTCCCCCGCCGCCTCGCGCAGCATCTGCGTCCTCTTCTGTTGCAACTTTCGGGCTGGGGGAGGGGAGGGGAGGGGCGAGTCAGGTTGGGAGCCGGTGCTCCCCTCCCCGACCACCCCCGCCCAACCCAGTGGGCTGCTTACCTTCCTCCTCCTGCATCTTCCGCAGGTCGTCGGCACCCACCAGCGACACGCGCTTAGGGGGGCCCCCGGTCTGGGGCACCCGCACCTCAAGCTCGAAGTACTTCTGCCGCTCGCGGAAGGACAGCTGCTCCGGGGAGGCCGTGGGCCCAGGCTTGGGGGGCTGGGGAGAGCACGCCCTGAGAGCCGGGCCCTCGCGTCTCGCACCCTGGCAGGAACACGCAGCAGGGGACCGGGGCCCACCACCTACCTGAGCAGGGGCCTCCAGGGGTGGGTGCAGGCCGGGCACGGCAGCGAAGGTCCTATACGCCTGCTTCACGTTGGCGGGCAGCTCGTCAGGGGAGGGCGGGGAGGGGGGCTGGCGGACGGGGCACAGCGAGCTGTGTGGTGACAGCTGTCCCGGCTGCAGCCACCGCCCGTCCCACCACCAGCTGTCCTTGCTGACTGCCTCCCCGCCCCCCCGCCCCCCCCCGGGTCAGGGCACTCACGGACTGGGGATCACCTCTGCCCCTGAGGGCCGGGGAGCCCCTTGGCCAGGCCTGAGCCACTGGCTGGATCACCCCAGGCTTTGTCTGCAAAGGGCAGGTGCAGGGGCCAGGAGGAATCGGTTCAGGTGAGGGGATGTGAGGATTGGGGGGAGGACGGGGAAAAAAGAGAGATGGGGCCCAGGTGGGCGGCTGGGCGGGTGTCCAGGGTGTGAGGCCGTGCTGGGAAGGGGCAGAGGCTGGGAGCCGGCCTCCAAGCAGGTACTTCCAGTGCCCACCCCTACCCTGCCACCAGGCGAGAGGAGGTGCCCACGCCTGGCCCTCCCCACGCAGCAGAACCGGGGAGCCTCTGCAAGCAGGTGGGGGTGGGGGCAGGGCCAAGCTGGCCCCTAGGGGCTCCCAGACGGGAGGACGGATGGGGGTGGGGCCGCCCTGACCACCCACAGCCCATCTGCCCAAGGAAGCCACAGGAGCTCCCCAGCCCCATGCCACCCAGCTCTGCCAGGAAGGGGCCCACAGGTTGTGTCCTCAAGAGTGACAGATGGCAGCTGGGGGGAGGCGCTGTCCCCTGGCAACCCCCTTCCCAGAGGAGGGGGCTCTGCAGGCAGCACCTCCCTGGAGTCCTCCACCCCCCAGCCCCATGTGCACTCACCTGCTGGTGGCCAGGGGAACAGGGGGCCTCAGTCATCTTCCCGCCACTTGCCCCAGACGGCACCTGGAAGAGCCGAGTGGTGGGTGGGATGAGGGCTGGGCAGGGCTGGGGCCCCACAAGGAGGACCTGGGGGCTGGGGTGCTTGCTTTGGTCGCACAGGCTGGTCCTCAGCTCCCTGACCTGACCAGCCCAGGGAATATCCCGAGATAGGCGGGCTTTCCCCACAGCGAGGCCACCCACCCTCCCCGTGAGCTTCAGAGATCCATGAGCTGGGGAAGCCCCGACTCCTGCCAGCCACCCTGCAGCTGTGCCCCTTCTGCTCAGAGGACACTGGGCTCCCATCCTGGGGACTTCCTGCTCTTGCCTGTCTGTGGTCAAGGGAGGGAGGGTCTTCACAGAGGCCCTGAGCAGGCTCCCTTAGCCCCTAGGCCCCACTCGGCCTCTCACCCAGCGCAGCCTCCTCCCGACCACTTATGGTCGGTCCTGCGGGGTCTCCCAGCAGCAGCTGGTGGGGCACACCCTCCGGGAGGGGTTATTTCAAGCTTTGGGGAGAGGAATGAGAAGCACACGCCTCCCTCTCGGCGTCCCCACCCCCAGCTGGGAGTGCTGGGCCTCCTCGCCAACCATGGTCTCTGGGGCTCCCGCAGCTGCTCCAGCCCGTCCTCCCCACCGTGGCTGGTGCCCGATCCCACCCTGACCACTCTGGTGGCCTCAAGCTGTCCCTGCCTCTGGCCCTGTCCCAAGCCCTCTGGGCCCACACAGCTCCTCTGCCCAGCCTGCCTGGTGAGTCTGACGGCAAGAGAAGGGTTGGGGCGGAGGCCAAGGGCCTTCTCAGAAGCTGGCCCTGCCGCGCCGCACCTCACGTCCTGGGCTCTAAGGAGGGGGCAGAAGCATCTGCTTCACGGCTTGGTTCACGGATTCAGGAGGACGAGACACGTGCCAGGCTGGGAGGTGGCGCTCCAGCTTGGGCACGCTGGCCAGTCCCCTCCTCCAGCCCCTGTGCCATGTGAGGGCCCCCACAGGCCTCAGCCCTCCCCCTGGGGGCAGCCGCCTGAAAGCCCTGCCCTGCAAGGGTCTCAGGCGGAGGGAAGGAGGTTAAGGCAGGGGCAGGACTGACGGACAGGTAAGCAGACAGAGGACAGGACAGGGGTGTGACGATCAGGGACTGACCCTCTGCACACTGCCGGTGCTGGGTGTGGCAGCCAGGGCGCGGCAGTCCAGCTTCAGGCTCTCCAGGCTCCGACACTGGGGGGCAGAGTGGACACAGTGCTACCAGGGGCCGTACCTGCCACCGAGTGTGGGGCAGGCAGCTGCTAGGGGGGCGGGGCGGGCAGCCAGAGCTCGGAGCCATGGGCCCGTGTGCGGAGAAGCCCACCGTGCAGGGCACGGACAACCCGGACACTCACCATGGCCTCCGGCCCCCACTGTGGGGTCTGTCCAGGCAGCTCCTTCTCCTGTGAGCAGAGACAGTGGTCAGGACTGACGGCCTTAGGCTCCCGAGCCCTGGGGCTGCTGGCTGCGGGCGGCTCTGACCTTGCCGGGGCCCTCGGGGCTCAGCTCCCGGTCGACGGAGGAGATGCTTTCCAGGCTGTTCCGGCGGCCCATGCCTGCTGCAAAGGGGTTGGCGATGATGCCTGGGGACACCTGCGGGAGGAGCGGGCTGAGTGACCACACATACCTGAGGTGGCCTCTGGGGGCGGGCTCTGTGAGCAGCGCCGCCGCCCACTCGGGACACCATGCCATCATCCTGTCTGTGACTTGGGGCACCCACAGGTCACATCTGTACACTGCATGCACCAGAGGATGTCCTGATGCGGGGCAGGATTCCCAGGCAGTGACGCTGGGCCATGGGGCAGAAAAGGCTGGCCACGTAACCATCACCCCGGGGAGCAAAGAACTGACAACAAGATGGCGGGGGTGGGGGGTGGAGCCGCAACGTGCCTGACAGCACAGAGAGGGACTGAGGCGGAAGTCCAAGTGGCAAGGAGGACAACACTGGTTCTCACATCAGAAAAGTCTGTTCGAATTTGGAAGAGCTGACCCGTGGTGCCGACTGGAATGAGTGATAAAGGCATGATGTGAACACATGCTCTTCCAGAATTACAGAGATAATCGCGGATGCAAACGTGCCTACGTTCACGGGTGTGATTCCAGCCACTGAGAGGTCCTGAGACCATGACACCCCGACAGCCGTGAGCATGCCCAGGGCCCAGACTTTGACTTCTAAGTATCACTTTGACTAAAGGAACCAGTGCTCCTGGGTGGGAAAGTATGAAATGACCCCAGACATCTTGTGGCGGAAAGTAAGCCGCTTAAAGGAAGGTGGGTCGTGCTAACAGGGCCAGGGCCAGCCAGAAGCCCCTCTCATCAGCCGAGTCTGGGATGGCTTGAGCACCAAAATCAACAGCAGTAGTGACAAACTATCACCTGTGAAATAAAATGGAAACTGGCAAATCTACGCTAAGGAAGAAGGGAAAACTCCTCCTCAGGGCAGGAAGCCGCTCAACACGTGTGGAAGGGACAGGGACGGCACACGAGCTACCACCAGGGACTGAGGCATGGACAGCGGCGGGGCTGATGCTTGGGGGGAGCCCGACAAAGAGCAGGACAGTTACACGGCCTCACAGCACCTCCCCACAAAGCACCTGTTAATTTCAAGGGAAAAGCATCACTTTGCAGTGGAGCAACCCGGAGACGCCCCCGTGGAGAGGGTCACTGACAGGACACCACCATCCATGCGTCCTGGTGGGAGGCCCTTGAAGACAGTGTCACCTCTGTATTAACCCTGCCAAAAGGGCATCCACTGAAGCCCGTCCTGAGGAAACACCGGACAGACCCACAGCGAGGGCTGTTCCACACAGTGATGATGGCCTGTGCTCATTCGAAGTTCAAGGCCAGAGTCAGGGAGACTTGAGCAGGCGTGGCAACCAGACACCCGCATGCCCCAGACCGTGGCCTTTGGCGTAGCCCCGAGACCACTGGTGGGACGCACATGGGGCCTCTGAGTGAGTGTTCTTGACGCTTTCCTCCAACTTTTTTTTTTTTTTTTTGCGGTACGCGGGCCTCTCACTGTTGTGGCCTCTCCCGTTGCGGAGCACAGGCTCCGGACGCGCAGGCTCAGTGGCCATGGCTCACGGACC
The DNA here is from genome assembly GCF_964374135.1 of Grampus griseus. NCBI lineage: Eukaryota > Metazoa > Chordata > Mammalia > Artiodactyla > Delphinidae > Grampus > Grampus griseus. The sequence continues at coordinate 888,056 of NC_139011.1, read as the reverse complement.
CAGCCGCTCTGCGGCATGTGGGATCTTCCCCGACCGGGGCACGAAACTGTGTCCCCTGCATCGGCAGGCGGACTCTCAACCACTGCGCCACCAGGGAAGCCCCTTTCCTCCAACTTTAAAATTATTTTATATATTTGCTTATATCTTTCAGAAAGAAATAATGGCAGGAGAAAGCAACACTAAGGCAGATGACGGCCTGTGGGGCGGAGACGGGACTGACTCCTCAAGGTGCGAGTCCGTAGTTTTGGCTTTGGGGCCACGTAAGACTTATAATAAGAAAGTGATCGGGCTTCCCTGGTGGCGCAGTGGTTGAGAGTCTGCCTGCCAATGCAGGGGACACGGGTTCGTGCCCCGGTCCGGGAAGATCCCACATGCCGCGGAACGGCTGGGCCCGTGAGCCATGGCCGCTGAGCCTGCGCGTCCGGAGCCTGTGCTCTGCAATGGGAGAGGCCACAACAGTGAGAGGCCCGCGTACCGCAAAAAAAGAAAAAAAAAATACAAAAAAAAGTGATCTTTTAAAGTCATCTCTAAAAACAGAAAACGAGTAAGCCTAACTGTATGTCAAGTTGGCAATAGAACAATTCAGAGAATTATTTCAAGTGACTTAAAATCACAGTATTTTGACTGTGCCTCCTCAGTGGATAAACCCTAAGGACATGAAGAAATTTAAGATGCTATTAATGGGGACTTCCCTGGTGGTCCAGTGGTTGGGACTCCATGCTCCTAATGCAGGGGGCCCAGGTTCCATCCCTGGTCAGGGAACTACATCCCACATGCTGCAACTAAGAGACTGCATTCCACAACGAAGATCCCACATGCTGCAACTAAGACCCGGTGTAGCCAAATAAATTAAAAAAGAAAAGACGCTATTAATGGTTTCATTATTAGCAATAATATTGATATTGCTTTTTGAAATTATAATTATGGTAATGTTACTTAATTTACTGAAACAGTTTTTAAGATGAGAAAAAGAAATATAAAATCAAAAAAGCCAAAATCCTGTAACCTTAAATATGAATTGAAAGTAACAGCACAAATTCATGATTTTTCTCCTTCCAAAAATATTCACTTCCCAGGATTCATGTGCTACAGAGGCCCAGGAGCAACCACAGCTCAGAGCCACAAGCACCCGGCCAGTGACAGCTCTGAACGCCACGCCCAGGGCTGGGGCAGGAAATACATGGACACCTGGTCACACCAGAGAGCAGGACGCTAACGAACGACAGGTGTCACACTCAAAGGACACTGGAGCCACACTGCCCAACGAGGACGGCACACCGAGAATATACAGACCCTAAAAACAAAGACAGAAAAACACCTCTGTAGCCATCTTTGGGGGTTTCCAAGGCACCAGCTTGTTATTTAAAAAATCAACAAATGAAAGGAAAGAATCAAAGTATTTATCACACCTCTCCTGTATAAAATCTTATCTTAGGATTAAAAAAATAGCTGATAAAGAAAATTTCTTCCTTACAGAAAGGTCAGTAGAATAAAAGCAACAGATGCAGAAGGAGTAACTGAAGGCTTCTTCTTTAGAGCAGTAATCAAGGAAATACTAAAAAAGAAAGGCAGTCTTGATCAAATCCTAAAGCTGGTTAGCTGAAAAGTCCGTTCAAATACACAAGACTTTGGTGAGTATGATGAGGAGGAAGAGGCAGCAGAAATCAGATCAAAAAGATGACAGAACCACAGAAGAGGAGAAGAGGCGGAGGAGAGAGAATATTCCCAACCTCGCACCAGCATGCCGAGAACTACAGCGAGGAGGCTTCTTGGAAAGTGCACAGCGGCCCCCGAGGCCCTGCAGCCGAAGACCGGCCACCAGGGCTGTCCGACTGTACAGGAGCCCCCAGGGGCTGTGGCCCAGGAGCAAGACAGGCAGGTACTAACGACAGTCCGCCCCACCACCGTGCCGAGCACCCGGGAGGAGGGACAGGGCGCGGGCTGACACAAAGGCGGGTTTGCAGAATCCAATCAAAGTTCGGGGAAATGGCTGCAAACTCGGATTCCTATACGGGTCACATGGGTCAATGCAGGTGAGTCAGGTGGGCCGAGGTTCAGAGAAACGGGGGTGGGGGGACGAACGGTGTTACCCCTTTTCCTTTCAAGCACCAAGCCAGCCAGAGGAAACCTGTGCGCTGAGCCTCAACCCCACCTGGCACAGGGCTGTAAAAACCATCAATGAAGGGACTTCAGAAAACTCAACACCCACTTCAGAGAATAACTCTTACGGGTTATAAATGGAAACAGCCCTCCAAATTTAAAAAAAAATGCTATATGAACTTCAGCCTGGAAGTCGGCACAAGCGAAGGCCACTGGCCACCACCACCACCGGGTCCTGGGGGGACGGAGGAGCCTGACCTCCCAGGAAAAGGGGACCCGCAGCCACCAATCGGGCCACACGCAGGGCTTCCACTAGGGGATGAAAAAAAGCCACCGACGACAATTAATAAGGAAACAAGATCAATCTATGAATGTGCTTGGGGAAAACTTACACAGAGATCAAAGCTAATCCCTGAGTCCCAACCAACTTTTGTTAGGGAACTTGGCAGGTCCATTCCTAGGAAACACATGAAAATAGACTAAACTTTTCAAAAGAAGAAAAAAAAGTGGGTGACTTCACAACACAGTCTAAAGTGGCTATACTGAGGACAGCAGCATTGGCCCAAGGGCGCATCCGGCTCCCCAGGGCCACATCCTGGGCCACAGGAATGTGGATCTGACCCACAAGGAAGTCACATTTCCCCAAATCAGTGGGAGAATGACAGACGTTTTAGTGCATCCCACTGGGACCAAAGATCCATCTGCTTGAAAAGCAATTCCGGGTGGATTACAGAGCTATATGTTTTCTAAAAAAGTTCTTTGACAATCTTGCAACGGAGATTTTCCTAAGCAAAAACCAAACCCAGGGATCATAAAGAAGTTTAGAAGACTTAATTCACAGAAGTCTCCATTTCTGTAACCCCAGAGAGACCGTTCCTAAACAGCAAAAGACAAAACCACTCATGCCCTATGCAATAAAAGACTGAAACTTACAACACAGAGGAGCAACTGCAAGTTACACGAGTTAAGTGAATTAGTGACTAAACACAAACTCCCAAAAGGAAAAGGACGAGGAAACTAGATGGCACTGCCTGCCAGATCCCACGGGAACAGAAGCTGGTGCTGCCCGAGGCTGGGAGGGGGTGGGAGACGGGGCAAGCCTGTGGCCTCTGGCCCAGCACCCACTCTTCCAGGACTCCTTCCTGCAGAAACTCCCCCCAAAGCAGAAAGACGGGCTCCCGAGCGCTCTGGCTGGTAACACAGCACAGATACAGCAACGCTGGAGAGAAGGCCAGACGCAGGAAGTCAAAGAACCACCAGCAGAACACAGCGAGGGCCCCCCGTAAAGTCTGGAACACACCAGCCCCCACCCTTTACCCTGAAGCTGTATTCACTCTCTTTCTTTGTACAAAAAGCTTTAAGTAAGTAAATGTATGGACTAAAACACTTAAATACACGTTTTAATTAAGTAAATGGAAGGCAAAGCCTTCTCTGGAAACCTGAGAGACTGCTCCCCAGAAACGACAGGGTTCCAGTGACTACACAGAGATGTGGGCACGGAAGCCAGCAGAGGGCGGCCCCAGAACCCAGGGAGTGGGGCCTCCAGCCCAGCATCCAGCCCTGGAGCAAAGAACACGAATGCAGAGTCCTTCCCCGTTCAGGAGAAACACACAGAATGAGGCTGATCCCTCCCTGGCAGCGCAGGGCAGGCGGGGCAGTTAAGTCGCCATCCCGAAGACCCACTGCAGCCAAACAGGGGACGGCCCCACCCCAGAGGCTGCACCAGCAAGGGCGCCTCAGGGTGGGGCTGGCAGCCACCGCGGGTGAGGAGCCTTCGGAGGCCTGGGTGGGCATCAGCTTATGCCAGGCGCCCGGGGACAGCCGTGGAGAAAACAGAACGGAGAAGAGCAGGACAGCGGGACCCTCCCGAGCAGAGGGGACGCTGAGGCTTGGAAGCCAGGCCTGTCCAGGACACAGACTGGGCCAGGCACCAGGCCTCCAGAGCCCAGACACTCTCCAGGGGGCTAGGAGGGAAGACAGCTGGGTTCTGCCACAGGCCACCTGGGATGGGGGGATCCTGGGTGCCGAGCTCCCTGCTGAGGCGCTGCCAGAAGAGCAGGGTGGCGCCTGGGCCAGCAGGGTGGGGTCCTGTGCGAGTCTGCAGGGAGGCCGTGTGCCCGGCTCTGCGTCATCCTGCCCTGGCCCAGCGGCCACACGGTACAGGTACTGCTCACCTGGAAGCAGGTAACTCAGCCTTTTCTTTTCAAGACGCGACCAGGCCGTCTGTGCACATGCTTCGTCCAACCCGGGCCAGAGCCTCCACAGGCCATGAGCGGTGGCCAAGACCAGGGCCCAGCACCGCCCTGGTCACCCCTGAGGCTGACTCACGACGGCCGAGCGCTTCCCAGGCTTGGAGGCGGAAAGGGTCAGCTGTCCCGGCCCGCACAGGGTCAGGTCACCGGGACCCCTCCAGGGAAGGACCCAGTCCCCGTGGCAGAGCACCGGCCGGGCGGGGGCACTGACCTCGGGGGCGCTGGTGTCGAAGCCGTCACAGACAAGCACAGTCAGGGTGTCGCCCACGCTGCGTAGCAGCTGCACGGCTTCGCCGTGCGTCAAGCCCAGCAAGCTCTGCTGGTTCACCTCCAGCAGCCGCAGCCCCACCCGCAGGCGACCATCTCGCCCGGCCGCTCCTGTGGGGCTCACCTGCGGGGAGACCCGGCCCCAGAGCTCAGGACCAGCCCATGCCCGAGCCCCCTTCTGCCCCGAGGAGTGCAGTGGAGCAGGGCCGACGAGGCGGGACGCTCACCTTGGAGATGAAGATGCCCTCGTCCGTGGGGTCACAGGGGTTCCCTGCGTGGCCCTTGGCGCCCCCACGGATGCTGATGCCCAGCTTCTCCCCAGGGGCCTTCTGGATACAGAGCTCCCGCATGCCCGGGGGCGGCGGGTCCCTCCGCACGAGCAGGACCAGCTCCAGGCAGGGCCGCAGCAGGGCGCTGACCGCTTCCTGGTGGGTGGCGTCCCGCACATCCTGCCCATTCACTCCCAGGATGCGGTCCCCAACCCGCAGGCCACTGCGTGCAGCCAGGCCCCGGGGGAGCACCTGTGGGGGACGGTGGTGCGCAGTGGGCGGGGGCCCTCGCTGCCCTGTGCTTGGGCCGGGCCCTCGATGCATAAGGGTGCCTGCGGGGTCTGCCCTACCTTAGAGATGAACACGCCGGGCTCCTGGACGCCGAATGGGTGGCTGGAGTGGTCGGAGCCCCCGACGATGCTGAGCCCCAAGGGGCCCCCAGCTCTCGGCAGACAGATCTCCTGGGCACGTGGAGGGGTGGGAGGAGTGGCTGGAACGGGCCTGGCAAAGTACCAAAGGGGCGCTTTCCAAGCCCAGAGAGTGTGTGGGATCAGGGCGCTCCACTGCAGGGAGGCCGTTTTGTGTTGCACAGGAGACCACAGGAGGAGGCGACCCGCCACTGAATGACGCCCTGGTGTTCTGGAGCCGCAGAGGGCGTTAAGTACTTGCTTCCCCACCGGTGCGGCTAGCACCCCATCCCTAAAGCCGTGTGGACGTGGAGGAGGGGGCCGGGGAGTGGTTAAGGGTGGGGACTGGGGTCTCACCTCCACTGGGTACGGCCCCTCCAGGGCAGCGGCCAGCAGACTGGGGGCCAGCCTTAGCGGCCCAGGCTCCCCAGGGTTGGCAGTGGCCATGGTGGTGGTGGTAGCAGCAGGGGGTGGGGGTGAGTGTGGCGGAGTACCAGGGGCAAGCGGCCCCCCGGCCTCCCGTTCCAGCAGCAGGGCGATGGTGGGAGAGGCAGCGGTCAGCAGGGAGACGGCGTGGTCGTGCCTGGCCTCCGTCACATCCACCCCGTCGATCTGCAAAAGCGTGGCCCGTCAGGGGGCCCCATGGGGCGAGTGAGGCGGCTGGGTACTGGGAGGGCCCCACTGCCCCCACTCACGGAGAGGACGCGATCGCCGACCTGTAGGGTGCCCGCCCGGTGGGCGGCGCCCCCCTCAGCAATGCGGGAGATGAAGATACCCTGCAGGGAAGAGGGAAGGAGAGCTCTTTACGACAGGCTGGCCTGGCCCTGCCCCCAGCAGCCCTCCCTGGCCCTGCCCACCCGCCTCACCGGGTCTCCGGCCCGGTAGGGCGTGGAGCCTTTCCCCCCAGCGATGCTGAAGCCCAAGCCCTTGTCGCTGCGCACGAGGCAGGCCACGCGACGCTGGCGGAGGGGCCCTGGCGGCTCGGGCTGGCGTGGGCGCGGGCGCAGACCGCCTCCCCACCGCTCCCGGGGGCTGTAGTCGTCCTCAGGCCTCAGAGGCGTGACGGTGACCGCGTTCTCGGGCTCCACCATACGCTCCCGCCACAGCCGCACGTGCACAGTGGTGCCCGCGCCACGCAGTGCCTCCACGGCCTGTTGATGCTCGGCGTCCTGCAAGGCCACGCCGTTCACCTGCAGGCACAGCGCTCGTCAGGGCAGGCCCCTCTACAGGTAGGCAGGCAGCGCAGGGGACGGGCACCAGGGAAAGTGGTGGGTCGTCAGCACCTCTGCTATCTACGTGCCCACCGCCTGTGCAAGCCCGGGGCCAGGACGCCCGCAGGCCGAGAACAGCAGGCGGAGGCCCCTCCTGCGGGTCCACACCTGGGTTCCCAGGTCTGGAAACCCCTGCCACGTTCTCATCTGAGCAAACCCGCAGCCCAGCGTGCCTGCAGTTTCTGGGCTTCCAGCCCCTGCCTCCACCCCGTCCCTGACTCAGGCTCCCCCAGCCATCGGGGTGCAGCAGTTCTTCCATAAAATTCGGATGTAGGACCAGCCCCACCTGGCCCCGCAGCCTTCTGTCCACTGGCCCCCCTGCCCCGTGGGCCGGGCACACTGCCCTCAGACCTGCCCTATTGCGACAGCTGTGAGCACCGGCACGTGGCCTCCCACGATGAGCTCACCTGCCAGGGCTGGGTGGCCAGGTGCACGGGCAGGGGCTCCAGGGCAGAAACCAACCCGCCACCCAAACGTGTTAGAAGTCCGAACCCCTCCTAGATCAACCCTCAGGAGCAGATCTCTCCTTGAGATCGCTGCTCCTAGCACGGCCAGGGCCCCACCCCACCAGGCCTCCCGCCCAGACGGGGGTCTCTGCCTCAGGGGCTCGCATCTGAGCCCCCTGAAGCTCTGGCTTATGAGCTGCACGCCTCACCAGTGGCCCTGTGCTTGGGGCTCTCAGGAGAAGAACTGGCTGCCGGGGAGGCAGCCGAGCACCTGACAGCCAGGATGTGAGGCCCCGAGGGCCCAGTATTTCACTCAGACAGGGGCCGGGGGCTGCCGACTCACCTCGAGGAGCTTGTCGCCTACTCGGACCCCAGCCTGAGCCGCAGGGCCCTCCTCAGATACCCGCGAGATGAATATGCCCTGGAGGATAGACAGGAACTGAGACCGAGAGCGTAGGCAGAGGCCACGGAGGGGCCTCACCCTGCCCTTCTGGGGGAGGGGCCCTCGGCAGCTTTGAGAGGCCCTGAGGCCCCCAAGTTGGGGCTGCAGAGACGCCCAAGGGTGCGGGAAAAGCAGAAGGGGGCCTGGGGTGGTCAGTGGGGCTGGGCGCGGGCCGCCGCGAGGTCCCGGGTGTCAGGGAGCGAGAAGGTGCCGGTCAAAAGCTTCCAGAGAATTTTGACCCCATGCCTAGTACAGCGGCCACTAGCGAAGGCAGGCGAGGCTGAAGACTGCAGGCAGGCGGGGCAGCCCCGACCTCCAGGTCCCCGTTCATCCTCTGGGGGACGGGGACTCCACAGTCCTCAAGGCCACCAAGCGGCGCAAGCAGGACGGAGTGGGCAGGGCAGCAGCGGCTGCTCACCTCGTCGTCGCCCTTGTAGGGGGTGGAGCCCTTGCCGCCCGCAATGCTGATGCCCAGGCCCCCCGTCTGCCGCACGATGGTGAGCGTCAGCTGGAAGCAGAACAGACATACGGTGTCCAAGGACGGCCGAGGGAGCGGGGCTGCCGGTGGACTCAGCAGGAAGCGGGGAGGGCCCAGGCCCCCCGGCCACTGACCACCTCTCCCAGGGCTGGCTCGGGCCACAGAGGAGCTGGACAGGGCGGGTAATGCCGGGGTTGAGGGAGTACAACCTGGAGAGAGCCCTCGTCCGAGGATGACGAGGCTGCCCTACGGTGCCTGGGCCGAGGTGCCGCAGGCAGGGAGGTGGGGGACGCCCAGCACCCCCCCGAGATTGGCCACCCTCACCTGGAGGCCAGCGCCCTGTCCCCCCCCATCTGTGCCAGAGGGCCGTCAGGCGCCCCAGGCCCCGGCTCTGAGGTGGCAGGAGGAGGCCTGCGCAGGAGCGGGGGAAGGAGACGCAGCGCCCACAGCCCAGGAAGCGAGGCCAGCGGCAGCCCGGGGTACAGAGCACAGGGCGGCAAGCGAGCAGCGGCAGCCCGGGGTACAGAGCACAGGGCGGCAAGCGAGTACAGACCTCTTCCTCCTCAATGCGAGCGGGCTCTATCAGCAGGTTATTGGCCTGGTCAAACGACACTCCCTGTCAGGACAGGACCAGCAAGGGCATGCAGGTCAGCTACGCCCAGCCCCGCCACCGCCTTGCCCGGCCCCACCTCGAGCAGGAAGGAGAGAAAAGACCACACCAAGCTCCCACAGCCTGAGTGCCGGGCCCTTCCTGCCTGTGCCCGAGCCTGTGCCTGGTGCCGCCCCCAGGTGCGAGGTCCCCTCCAGTCTGGAGGCCTGGCTGCTTCTGCCAACCTGCCAAACGGGGTCCCAGGGGGGCCCCACCACGGGCTGAGCCTAGGCCTGGCTGTCCCGGTTTTGACTGTCCAAGGCCCTCTCAGCTGTCACGGCGTCATGCCGCCGCGCTCAGGGCAGAATCACCGACGACGCAAACACAGGGGCGCTGTGGCAGCGGGGCAGCCCACGGAGAAGACCGGACCCCAGGGGCCCCGTGAGAGGCACCTGAGGACCAGGGCAAGGAGGCGGGTGAGGGCCCCACGGCCCGCCTGGAAGCCAGCCCTCAGGAGAGCCAGGGAAGGCAGAGGAGCCCGGGCAGAGAAGAGTGGCCGCCCGAGCCCTGGGATGGGAGCTCTGGGTGGAGTCAGCAGCCAGCCGGGAGAGGAGGGCGGGCGGGTGGGGACAGGCACCTCCCTCCACAGCTGGTTTCAAGACACGGGCCTCGAGTGTCATCTGAGATCCCGCCAGTGCGGACCGAGGGGCCTGGCCGGCCTGGCCTGGGCTGGCGCGTGGGGTCAGACCCACCTTGACAGAGGGTGGTGCAGAAGCCACAGCCCCCTCGCTCTCCTCCTCCTCGCCCGCCTCCACGGCTCCCGCCGCCACCGCCGCTGCCGCCTCCTCGGCTTCCTCCTCCTCCTCCTCCTCCTCTTCCTCCTCCTCGGCTCGAGGAGCCCAGGGCACGTGGGGGCCGTTGTGCCAGCCCCCAGACCCTACTGGGCCCTCACTGTCCGGCTGTGCTCCTTGCAGCAGGGCCACCACGGCCTCAGGCTGGGGCAGCTTGGAGATCTTGAAGTGCTTCTTGTAGTGGGGCGTGTCCTTGCGGATGAGCCGCTGCCTCTCACCCGGCACGGGCCAGGGGGCCTCCAGCTGCCCCGCCTCGCTCTCGCCATCCTCCCCGGGCAGGAGCAGCGTGTCCTCCGCGAAGCGCACCGTGGGCTGCGAGAGGCCGAGTGGGAGGACGTCGGTCTGGCCCACCCCCACGTGGGCCCAGGGAAGGTGGCAGCAGACAGGGGCTCTGAGAGACTCCCCGCTGCTCGGATCAGAGAAGGATGGGGATCGGTGGGCCAGGAGGCTCTGCCCACCCCGTGCGCTGTACTCTCAGCAGCCTGACGCTGGGGTGCCCATCAGGGCCACGATAAAGGTCCCTGGGGGGTCCGGGAGCAACCCAAAAGGGGGATGTGAGGCGGTGACGGATGTAGGAGGGCAGGGCCCATGCCAAACCTGGCCATGGGGTGGAGGCCCTCATCCCCAGACCCTCGCCCCTGCCTGGGGCAGCAAGGCTCCTGCTGGGCTCCACATAGAAAAAAGCACACCTGCGGGGCCCTCCTGCACCTTGACGGGTCCTGACAGCAACCTGTTTGGGAAGGAGGAGGGGCAGGGGGAGGCAGGCCCACCCCTGGGCAAGCAGCCTTCAAGGCCAGTCTCACCTCCTCATAGATCTCCTCTGTGACCTCCTCCTGGGAGGTTGGCGTGGATTCCTGCTGGCTCGGCTCCTCCACCTCGGCCAGCGGGCCCTCGGGCTCACCCTGGGAGGCTGTGCTGGCAGACAGGTGCGAGTCCGCACTCAGGCCAGACTCGGTGCTCAGCCTCTTCTCCTGTGGCGGGGTCAGGTGGTGGGTCAGGCCACCTATTGGGGGACCCCACATCGCAGGCCACCCACCCTGGGGCTCCCTGCTTCCTGACCACAGCACCTCGTGGGCTCCCCCCTCCCAGCTGCCCCTTCCCTGCAGGGAGTGGAATCTGTGCTCAGCCCTCTGGGGCGCCCACTGTCCCACCCCCGGGAAGCCACACTCCACCAAACAGCTACGGGCACACAAAGCCACTGCTCTGTGTTGCAGACCCTAAAAGGTCTTCCGAGTACTCAAGATGACACCAGCACGGGGAAGGACAGGCACCCCAGAGTGAGCACGTCTCTGCAGACAAGCTGTGGCAGCTTCCCAGGATGGAAGGCTCTGTGTCACAGACAGAGACCCTGCCACTTGTCCCCCAGGCATCAGACGTCCTGCTGTACCCCAGGGGCCCTAAAGCTTCCCCTAGCCCTGCTGCCAAAGCTCCTGAATGAGTAGAGTCAGGCCTGCCTGGTTCTTGCCCCAGCCCCCTTCACAAAGGCTGACAACGTAGGCGCGCAAGAAAAACACCACAGGGAATGGGCCCACTACTCAGTTCCCTCTGCCGAGGACCCAGCTGCTTCTGGCTCCTCTCTTGCAGCTGCCCGCACGTCCACGCCACACGACCCCCGTGTCTGCCCGGCAGCCCTCGGTGGGGGCAGCCTGCTCTGCGGAAGGGTGTGGGCGCTTGGCCCTGAGCCCCCCCACTGCAACCTGGCGCCTCTCCTGGCCGGTTCCCCATGCCCACACAGGGCCCCGGAACGCTGCCCCCAGCCTGGGGCTCCCAAGCAGGAGAGCCCGTAAGGCGGGCATCCCTCCCACGCCCCGCGGGCCCCCCAGGCACCTCCTCCGAGGGCGGGGGTGAGGGTGAGTGCTGTGCGGAGTCGGGCCTGCAGGAGGCGGCTTCGCTTCGACGCTCTACGCCCCTCTTCATCACCTTGAGCTCGCTGGGGTGAGGCGTAGCCCGACGCTGCAGGCCCTGCAGTGGGCACAGGGGTGAGGGGCGGGGCGGGGCCGGGGTCAGGCAGGGGTGGGGAGGAGGGAGCCCCCCAGGGACCCCACCCCCCCATACCCGTTTCTCGGCAGCAGCCTCCTCTGCGTCCTCGTCGCCCGCAGGGGCCTCTAGGAACTGGATGACGCTGACGCGGCCGAGCGGGGCATCACCCCAGCTCTCCGAAGGGCTGCTCCGCGGCCCCGGGTCCTCTGCGGAAGCGCGTGTCAAGGGGAAGCCCCTCCCCACCCGAGGCCACGCCCCATCCCGCCCCCCAGCAACCTACCGAGGCTGGGCGGGGGTTGCTGGGGCAGCAGGTAGCAGGTGAGCACCTTCTCGCCGGTCTGGGCGTCGTCCTCAGTCTGGAACCGAAGCATGGGCTGCGCCTGGTTCTCCGCCAGCCACAGGGCCTTTAGGTTGAGGTGCGTGAGGGCGAACGGCAGACTCTGCAGACTGGGGGCCGGGGCACGGTTAGCTCAGGGTGGGGGAGGTGGAGGGGCACAGCGGGCACGGTCAGCTCAGTGGGCGCCAGGCCAGGAGGGCACGGGGGCTACTCACCGGTTCCCGGCCACATCCAGCACATGCAGCTCGGCCGTGTGGGCGAGCTCCGGCGGCAGGACAGCCAGGCGGTTGTCCCTCAAAGAGAGGACGCTGAGTGCCATGCAGCCCCCAATCTCAGGCGGCAGTGCCTCCAGGCGGTTCCGGTCCACGTTGAGGTTGGTCAGCTTGCTCAGCTTCCCCAAGGAGCGGGGCAGGGCCTGGCCGGGAGGAGGGACGATCGGAGATCAGCAGAAGCCCCCGGGTAGCGTGAGGAGGGAGCTGAGTGCTTTCGGAGGGCGGCCTCTGCCCCTGCTCCAGGGCCCCGACCCCTCCAGCCACTGGTCTCTTGCCACTCCGCACGCCTCCAGACGTCCCCCCGTCTGCATCCCATGCTAACTCTGAAACCAGCCACCAGTGGGGCTGGGCCCCACCGTCAGCAGGTTCTCCGTGAGGATCAGCTCTGACAAGTTCTCACAGTCCCCAATGGCCTCCGTCACCTCGCAGAGGCGATTCTGGTCTACCTTCAAGATGGACAGCTGCTTCAGCTGACCTGGCATCAGGAAGACACGGTGACGGGACTCGGTGAGGCACGGAGCCCAGTCAACCACACGACTGAAACAGCCTGCCCCTCACCCTGCCTCCTGCACCTCGAGAACGCTGAGAGCTCACCCCCCCACCCTTGCCATCCTGCTGCCAAGCTGACCAGGCCCACCAGCTCCCATGCACCCGCTGCCCGCGACCTGCCATCGTGCCCTCACGAGCTCACCATCCCCGCCCACCACCACAAGCTGCCTCGGTTCCTCAGGAGCAGCCCCAGCCATCCCACTCTGGCCTCAGGCCGGTCTCCCCCTCCTTGGGGCTGTGTCCCAGGACCCAGCAAAATCAGGATCCTTACCCCAGAAGCCCTCTCTAGACCTGGTTTCATCCCCAGCCACACCCTCCCAGCACTAACCAATGCCGTCAGGAAGCCGCTGCAGCCAGTTCTGCGAAAGCAGCAGGTCGGTGAGCAGCACCAGCCCCCCGAGTTCCGCAGGCAGCTCCTCCAGCCGGTTCTCCGACACATCCAGGCACACCAGGCGCCGCAGATTCCCGAGTTCCTGGAGACAGGTGCAGAGAGTCAGGGGACGGACAAGCATGAAGCGGGGGCAGCCACACCCTCACTCACCGGGGGCAGGGCCGACAGCTGGTTCCGGTCCAGCCACAGCTCACGCAAGTTGGGCAGGGCCCCCAGGGTGTCGGGCTGCAAGAAGAGACAGGGACAGAGTGACGGACGAGGCTCACTAACCCTGCCTGGCCCCGCCCCACCCACGACAGCCCCGCCCTCTCCACACCAGCACTTCCAGATCGTTGCCTCCCAGATCCAGCTGTTCCAGCTTGACCAGGAAAGACAAGGACCTGCAAAGGAAACAGAGCAAGTTCTGTCGCGGCCACACGGCCCGAGAGGCCTAGGGCGGCTGCTGGCAGGGCCAAGCCCACTCACGCGGGCAAGGACTTGAGCAGATTCTCCCGGAGCTCCAAGGTCACCAGGTTGGCGAGACTGAAAAAGATCAGGGCGGGGCGTGAGAAAGGTAGGACGGTGGGGAGCGGTGTAGGAACAGGGCTCTCCTGAGCGCCCCCACCACCCAAGAGTGCACTCACTTGCCCACGTCCCCAGGCAGCGCCTGCAAGGACACATCATTCAGGGCCAGATGAGCCAGGCTGCGCAGCTGAGTGAAACCTTCGGGGAGCCTAAGGGGAGCAAGGGGTCCTCAGATGCCCAGGCAGAGGCTGCGGGACCTCCCAAGCCCCACTACCACCCCTGCCATGGCCACCACCCACCTGGACAAAGGATTCCCACTGAAGTCTGCAATCTCCAGGGCTTTGCAAAACTTGATGCTCTCGGGGATCTCAGGGATGTCTGTGAGGAGAGAGGGATCACCACGGAAACATGCCCACAGCCTCCAGGAGCTCAAAGCCCTTCCTGCCACCCTCAGATTCCACCCCAGACCCGCCCCAGGCTCCACACCATTCCGAGACACGTCCAGCTCCACCAGTTGCATGAAGTTGGCCACCTCAGGGGGCAACCGCTGGATCTCGTTGTCACTCAGGCCCAGCTTGCGCAGGTTCAGCAGCCGAAAGAAGGGCTGTGGGCAGGGGGTAGGGTCAGGGGTGACGGGCCCTGTAGCAGAAGGCCCCTCCCTGCTCCAGGCCACACAGGAACCCCGGGTCCTGTCCCATCACCCTGGTCTGCAGTGAGAAATGCAAGGAGACAAAAACAGATACACATCTTCCCGCACTTCTGACTTGTGTCACCTCAGAATCATCCCCCCCATACAACGCTGCCACGTGACTTGCCCTATGCGCTCAAGTCTCAGCTGGAAAGTCACTTATTTTTTCTGATCTGATGAGTCCCTGTTCCTTGCTCTCTGTGTTCCCTCAAGGCTCCACCCACCCCCTGAATCACCTCTTCCACCCACCCAGCAAGTGGGCCCTCCAAGGCCTGTGGTGGTTTCTGCTACTGCACCCCAGCAACCACCCCAGCCTGAGCCCATGACAAGAATTTAACAACTACCAAAAAAAAGTATAAAGAAGACAGGAGAGAGCCACAAATACGGGCTGCACGCGCGCAGGGGCTGCAGGCAACGTGTGGTGGGACCTGGAGGTGACCGTGAGGAGGCCCGGTCCAGGCCCAGAACGGAGCCACACCCTTTGTGGCACACAGCCCCCAAGCATTAGGCCACTTTGCACCCCATCTCCAAAAAGGAAATCCTTTTGTGACCTGCTTCCTTTAACCTCCTCTCCCAAGTGGCCTTAAAAGGAGGAAAATACGTTGTCCAAAAGAAACAAGGCAGCGAGAAGTAGACGGACCACAGACCTGCCAAGGACAAGCACCTTAAGACAGCTACCCCCGACCCCACCCCAGCACCCAGGAGGAAGAGAAGAGCAGTCCGGACAGAAGCGTGGCCTCCCCACCTCCAGAGCAGTCCAGCAAGTTCCTATCAGTCAGTCACGCCGGGTTCACCTTCCACCCTGATGCACTCCAACCCCATCCACCTTCCCCCACGGCTTTCAATCTGCAGCTCCTCCTCTAGGCTGTGACCATCCCCGCCCCCAGGCAGGCACCCGATGACCGCTGCCACCTGGTGCCAGCGCCGGCGGTGGGTGAGGAGGGTGGGGCTGGCCGGGGTGGGGCTCCGGCCAGTAAGAACCATCAGGGCCGACTGGAAACTGTGGCGTCCCGCCCGGGCCAGCGCCTGCTGAGGGCTCAGAGGAGCGGGCTGTCGCAGCCAGGCCGAGCCCGCCGACCCGGTGCGAGGGCTGGGCCGGCGGCAGGTCCAGCGGCCGCTCACCTTGGGCAGCTCACGCAGCTGGTTGGCGTCGAGGAGCAGCTCCTCCAGGCTGCGGCTGTAGCGGTAGATCTCCTCGGGCACGGCCTGCAGCGAGCAGTGCCGCTTGTCCACCGACTCCACGTGCCGGTTGCAGCGCCACAGCGGGATGCACTTGAGCATGGTGCGGGCGGGCGCGGGCTCAGGAGGGGGGCGGGGGGCGGGGCTCGGCCCGCATGAGCGCCGGGCCGGCCCGGGCGGGGGAGGTGCCGGGGGCGGCCCGGGGCGGCGGCGGCGGCGGCGGCGGCGGCGGCGGCGGCGGCGGCGGCAGCAGGGCGGCGGCGGCGGCGGCGCTGGGCCCGGCCCGCGCTCGGGACGCTCGGACCACGGCGGCCTGGGCGGGGGGCGCGGCCCGGCCGACGCTCAGACTCTCAGGAGGCGGCGGCGGCCCCGCATCCCGCCAGGCCCACTTGACCCGGCCCGTCCGCTCGCCCGCCGCTGTGCCGCAGCCGGAACCGCCGCCACTACCCGCCGGACTGCCCCGCCGACAACCGCCGGCAGCCGCGCAGCCCGCCGGGAAGCCGAGGCCCGCCCTCGCCGCCCCGAACTGCAACCCCCACAAGGCCTCGCGGCGCCGGTGCGTCCGAAGACCCGTAGCGGCCCCGCGCACGGCCTGTCGGGAAGCTCGGTTCCCTCCCCCTGGCGCAAGGCATGATGGGAACCGAAGTCCGTTCAAAGCCTGAGCTCCCGCACGCCAGCGCCCCAACCGTTCCCGGGACCGAGGCTTCCTGCCGCCCCGCCCGCCCGCTGCGCCCCCTCCCCGGGCTTGGCCTCAAGACCCCACGATCCTGCCCGCCGCTCCTCTTACAGGGACGTGGGCTCCCGGAGGGTAGGGCGCCGGGCCAAGGCGGCGCTCATTTGCCTGACAGACTAAACGTGTCCCGGGACTTCAGGGGCTCTGGGCCAGCCTTCTCGCAGCACTTCCTGCGCAGGTGACAGTGGAGCCCCACAGAGCAGGAAAGCCACCCCCACGTTCCTCCGCGGCCCCATGCGGGTACCAAGTAACCAAGCAGCCCCTGCTGACCCCGGCGAATGCCCTCCTCCCGGCACTGAGGTCTCGGCCGCCAAGGCCCAGTGCCTCCGCACGGCCCGGGTGCTTGCCCTGAGCCGCGCCCGCGCCCCAACGGGACCCAATAAGCACAAGACCACTGTCAGACAGGAACGTTCAGGGCCAGCAGCATCTGCACCTTTATCCACAGGCTGGGCGGCTGGGCCCAAGATACCACCGAATCTCTCTATAAAACCCGGAGGAAACAAGGAGAAAGTGCAAGTCCAGGGAATGGGTCTAAGGTCACGCGGAGAGGTCACTGTTATCAAAACGCTCCTGGTCATACACTTCAGCCACCACCTTGCGGCCAGCAAACCAGCGCCCGTTGAGGGCCTGGATGGCCTTGTGAGTCTCAGAGGCTACGGAAAACTCCACAAAAATCTTGACAATGATCTCTGCATCCTCCTCCTCGCCCTGCTTCTCCTGGTAGATGATGACACGGTTGACAGCGCCAAACTTGCCACACTCCTCGGTCACCTCCCCCTCCAGGTCGTCATCGATGTCCTTGGGGTCCACCATGTTGCGCAGAACCATCACTGTGGACTGTGGGGGGGGGGGACAGCTGAGAGCTGTGGCTGGCTGCACCACCCCGTCCCACCCCGCCCCGCCCCACCGGCCCCGGCTGCCCACCTCCTGCTTGCGGAGGAGCTTCTGCATCACCATGTGGCGGGCGCTGCTGCCAGAGATGCTCATGTGCTCCTGCTCACTCAGCATCTCTGGCCTCTCGGACTCAGGGAACAGCTCCTCCTCCTCCTTCTCTTTCTTGGGCTCCAGGAGACCGAGTGTCGGAGGGCTGGCCAGGATGGGGTTCACCACTCCCACAGAGGGGATGGTGACCGGAATGGGAGGCCGGGCCGGGGTCACACCTGCAGCAAACCCACCAGGTCCAGCAGTCACTCCCCCCGCCTCCACCATTCCCAGGAAGGAGCACAGCACCGCTGAGCATGGCTGAACTGCCCGGGGCACAGGGGACTAAGGAAGCTCATTAAGGGCAGCTGAAGGCATCAAGCCCAGAGGAGGGGGCAGGGGAAGGAGGGAAACCTCGACCCACCCAGGCTCACCTGTGATAACTCCCGGGGCCTGGGCAGCCATGACAGCCTGGGGTAGAGCCCCCAGGGGCTGGGCCAGAGTCAGGGCAGGGGACACCAGTCCAGGTGTGGCTAGAGTACCCAGTACCGCTGCTCCAGCCACTGCTTCCTGCAACCAAGGCCACTGTGCTTAGTCCCCGGTCTGGCCGCCTCCACTCAAGACCAAAGAGCCAGTCCGCACAGGATCGGGGGCCTGGTGCCCACCACCAAGCCCACACAATCCCACCTGCCCTTACCTGAGCCGTAATCTTGGCTGTGGCTGCAGCTGCGGCCACAGCAGCAGCAGGCGGGAGGCCTCCAGGTGTGGCAGGTGTAAGCAGGGGCATAGGGGGGGTGACAGCCTTGCCCACCCGCAAGTACTGGCCACCCAGGTCAAAAAGGTTCATGGAAGACACGGCATCCTGGGACGACTGGGCCTTCTCATATTCTGCAGAGCAGGAGTGGCAGTGAGCGCCGGCCACGGTGTCGGGTGGGCTTCACCGCCACCCCGCCTCCCCAAGCTCACCGATGAAGCCATAGCCCTTGTGCTTGCCAGTCGTGGGGTCCCGAGCCAGTGTGCAAGATTTGATCTTGCCGAAGGCCTCAAACACACTCTTGATGTCGTCGTCCGAGAGGTCCTGGTGCACAGAAGCCACGTAGATGCGGTTGAAGGCTCGCGCCTCCTCGGCCAGCTGGTCTATGATGGGCTGGGCCTGCCCTATGTTGCTGGGTCTGCCCACCTGGGGGAGAGGCAGGGATGAAGAGTGCCCAGTCAGCCTAGGCCGGGTCGCTGCAGGCTCCTGGAGGGGCTGCTCTGCATCTCGGGGGGACTGAACACCGCACACCCGTGCCACGTGCTGACCCCGAGGTCCACCCCCGGCCTCACCTTGATGTTCCTGCCTCCCAGCATCACGGAGTTCATCTGCTCCAAGGCCAGCTGGGCGGCCTCTGGGACCTCGTACTCCACAAATGCAAAGCCCTGGACGCAGGAACACGCTGTTAGGCCTGGAGAGCCCGGGGGTGGGGCGAGGCAGGGAAGATGGAACCTCACCTTGTGCTTCATGGTGACGGAGTCCCAGGACATGTCAATGCTCTTGATGGGTCCAAAGGGGGCAAAGGCCTGGCGAATGGTGTCCTCCCCCAGCTCGTAGTAGATGGAGCCCACGTAGACCCGGCACATGATGGCTAGTGCCCGCTGTCGCTGAGCTGCCATCTGGAGCAGGACACAAGGGGAGAGAGAGCCACTGGCTTGTGAGGGGGTGGTGGGAGGCTGGGCTGCCCATTCCCCTCCTGGCCCACCCACCCAGCTCCGCTTGGGGAGGGCTCCCCACACGGCAGCGTGGTACAGGCTCAGCCCCTGCAGTCAGGGTGGTGGGGGTCGGCAGGACCCCACCCCCAGGAAGGAAAGGCAGGCCTGGAGGCAGGAAACGAACGCACCCCGGCCCACCCAGGTCCCGGGCAGACTGACAGCGAAGCTGACAGGTGGTCGCAAGGCAGGGCCGCAAGCCCTCCAGTTTGGGGCCGGGCACCCAGGTGGGCTGAGAGGTCCTCCCAGGGTCCTGGCCGTGCACTCCGACAGAGAGGGAAGGGGGAGCCGCCAGGCTGCAGGGACCCACTGGTGTGGAGGCGAGAGAGGGGACAGAAGACAGGGCAGCTACCGCCCAGAAGAGACCCCGGGGAGGAGGGGAGGAGCCCAGACAGGGGCTCCCTGGAGAGAAGACGAACAGCAGCCGCTCGCGCAGGGCCCCAGAGCCTGAACCCTCACAAAAAAGGGCTGCTACTCCCCGGGAACATCAAGAGGTGGCAGAGCCGCCAAAAGGAGAAGCCCCTGGGCTCTGCTTGGGCAGACACACCGCCTCTACGCTGGGGCGAGCATGGCAGTTGTGCCGAGGGACCTCCCCATTCCCTCAAGGAGACAGTTCCCACCCTGCCACCTCACATATGACATGCCTGGTAGGGAGGGTCCTAGAGCCACACGCCATGGGCCACTGGGAGGAGCTGGGCCCAGGGAGGAGACCACAGGCCCAGGGCAGGCAAAGGAGACGGGGCCCTGGCTCTAGCCCCTCAACAGGGGAGCCCCACACCCTCACGAGGTTCCCCATAACCAGAGGCCAGCTTCTTTTAGATACATCAATTGGCCTAGAACAGGCCGGGCCCCCCGTCCCTCAAAAAGGGGCCTACAAATAAGGTCCACATCTCCCCCAGACTAGAATTCCCCCCCACAAATGGGACTCCCCTCCTCAAACTATACTCTCAACAAACAGGCCTCAGGCTCCCTGCTGAGACCAAGGACCCCCCCAAAAGTACAATTATGTCCCCTCTCGCACCAGGCGCCCCAGACATAAAACCAGCTGCCCCTCAGGTCAAAGTTTTCCAAGATAGGAGCTCGTCTCCTCTTCAGTGTGGGCTCCCCAACAGCAGGTGTGCCAAAAGCCCTCTCCCTGACCTGTCCCCACAGACAGACGCTTCCTAGAGAGGACACAGGGACTGTCTGGTCCTCGAGGTCAGGACTACGTCTCCCCTGTGAGAGCGGCACACCCAGGGGTGACCCCCAGAAAAGGCCACGTTTCCCCCTCGGACTCCCCAGAGGGGCCTGGCCTCCTCCTCAGCCTGCCTCTGGGGGATGGAGGGGCTTCTCCTTCCCAGACTCCTGCTGATAGCAGCCAGGGCTGTGGCCGCCGCCTCTGCCTGTCCCCTGTCCCCTCTGGCCGCCGCCTCTGCCTGTCCCCTGGCCGCGTGGCCTCCGCCCCTTGCTGACAGCCAGGCCCGAGGCCCAGTCCTCGTGCTTCCCTCTCTCATTTGCTTGGGTCCCCCCAGCCCCCCACCCCATCCATCCGTCCTCCCTCCAGGGTTTGATGGGGCCATGAGTTAAGACCCTTCTCTCCTCGGGGGCCTGACCCCAAGCCAGGAGCCGGAGCAGCCTGGAGACCGGCGGAGCTGGAGGCCCGGCGGTGCACCCCGTGTGTGCAGGCGGCATGGGTGCAGGCGGGCCTGGCGTGGGCAGCTACCCTCCTGGCCGGCTGCCCTCCGCAGTTACCTGGCCGGTTAGTTTTAAGGCGGGCCCTCAGAGCAGATGTAGGCCTCCCCAGGGGCGGTCCCGGGGTGGGTGCCCCCCACACCACTGGCCCCGCCACGCCTGGCGCTCTGTTGCGCTTGTCCCGAGCTGGCGGGCAGGGCCGGCTACGGGGAGCAAGGTCCCCAGCACGCGGGCCGCACTGCCCCCCTCTAGCCCTGACTAAGGACATGAGCCCCGGAAGAAGTGAGCATGTCTATTGACCGATTGCAAAGGTGAGAGAGGATCTCCAAAGCCCATTGTCACTGCTGCCATCTGAAAGACAGTAAAGACAGAGTTCAGTCTGTTGGAGCCGAGCAGTCTCCGCTCTCGTCACACCTCACGCAGACAGCGGCAAGGCCCGGAGTCCCCGCCCTGCCAGGAGGCCCGCCTGCCTTCCCACACTGCCGGCCAAGAGGCCAGCTGCCGGCACCTGCCCAGGGGGGCCTCAGAGCCCCAGGTGCCCCGCCCCGCAGCCTGGCTGGCGGGGCAGAAGGAAGGGGGAAGGAGGAGAAGGAGGAGAAGGAGGAGGGGGAGGAGGAGGAGGGAGGGGGAGGGAAGGGGGAGGGGAGGAACGGATGGAGCACAGTGAAGAGCCAGGGCATCTCCTGGCAGCGTGAACATCTGAGGGGGAGGGGGGCAGGGGGCGGTGGGGGGGGGCTCGAGGCCCAGGCACCTGTCAGCCTCACCCTGTCCTCTTCCCCAGAGCCGAGGCAGCCTTTGGCCACAGGCCTAGAGCAGGGCCCCGTGGAGGCGTCCCCAGCCTGTCCTCTCAGTCCTGGGCCCCAAGCCGAGGACTGAACTCCCTGCAGGGGGGCCCGACTGCTCTTATCCGAGGCCATGGGGGTGGGGAGGAACATTCCTAGGGGCTGCAACACCAGCCATGCCGCCTGGGGGCACACGGGCTCAGGGCCACAGTCTGAAGTCCAAGAAGAGGAGCCGATTCGGGAGGGGCGGTGGGGCGCAGAGGAGGGTTGGGGGGGGCGTGGGTCAGGCTGGGCCACTCGTGCCCCAGGGAGGAACCCGGGCGTCCCAAGGAGTCCTTGAGAAACCGAGCAGCACGACACCTTGCGGGGACAGCCGCAGGCACAAGAGGAGGAAGAGAAGGCAGAGGAGGCGGTGGAGGGGCGGGGAGGGCAGCTCACCTGCAGGTTGGTGAGCTGCTGCTGCTGGTGGGCGATGGTCTGCTTCACCAGCACGCTCTTGATGCTCTGCTCCATGGCGTACTTCTTGGCCTGCGAGAGAAGGTGTTGAGGAGCACTGGGGGGCCTGGCCTGCGGGGAGATGGGCCTTCCCCCGCCAGCGGCTTCCCCCTGCCGCAGCGCCCCGGGCAGGACACACGCTCTCACCTTCTGGAGGGCCTCTTGCTGCTCAGGCGTCAGGGGAGGCAGTCCCAGCTTTGCGGCTGTGCTCTGCCCGTTCTCCATCTTGATGGAGTCTGTCCCCTGGTGATGGGGAGCAGGGAAGGCATTAAGGACAAGTTCAAGACCTCCCTCACACGGCCCCAGGAGCCCACCCCACCTCCTTCCCCGACAACCGCACGTGGCCTGCAGCTCAGCCCGCTCCCAGGGGCAGACACGTCCTCACACAGACTGTCTCCCACCTAGCCTGGACGTGGGTCTGCCCACCTGACACCACTATGCCTGTCCCAGGCCGGTCTCCTCCAGGATCCACCGGGAGGACACACACCGAGGCAGACAGACACCTTGGGGGCCCTTGGCCAACCCAGGGCAGCTGCAGGACCCAGGCTTGCAGGAGTCACCCAGACAGGTACAAGTAGTGAGAGGGCCCAGCCCTCGTGGCATGCCTGACCCCAGAACCCCCGTCCCATGCTGCACAAGAGAGCCAGCCTCAGCTGTCCTCTAAGACAAGGGGAGGGGGCCAGGGCTCGCTGGAGGTCCTGGGACTCCTCACTCCCGGACCGCCTGGCACCCACACTTCCTCATGGCCCCAGCCACGGCCACAGACTCGGCTTCCCTGCTCGGGACGAGATCCAGGGGCCACTCAAAGAGCAAGTATGGGCAATGGCTCCCTCCCAGCACAGCTCCAGGCGGTAACTCATCCCTGCATACTGTGCACACCGCCCGGAGAGCCCGGAGTTGTTCTCCCAGGCCACGGCAGCCCCAAGGAGGGCTCCAACCCACCTCCACCAAACTCCTCCCTGGGCTGTGCATAGGCACCCTGGCAAGAGAGGCCAGAAGCAGGCCAGCCACAGGGGGACAGAAGTGGACACCCACCAGCACCCTAGGCAAGCACAGGGAGGAGGAGACGCTTTGGTGGCGGTGGCGGTGTCCCAGCCTGCTGCAGACCACAGTGGATGCTACTAGGACTGTTTACATGCCCTCTACCAAAACTCATTTCTAAGCTGTTTGCAGGGGAAAGAAAACAGTTGTGTAAGCTGGAAGAGAAGCACGGCCACCAGACCCAGAAGAGCACGTGTGTCGGGAGTTAGAACACACCTGCCTATCCACCAGTTACTGGGTGGCCAGCAAGCGCTCCAGAGCGGGTATCTGCAGCACCCAGCATGAAGCCTCGGGAGGGACAGCAGAGAAGAGAGGCAGGTCGCCAGCACAGGAGTGACGAGCAAGGACAGAGGTACAAAGGGGGCAGGAAGGGGCTGGATGACCCAAACCCCAAGAACCACCATCCTGACCAGCTGGAGTGTGGGGTTTCCAGCACAGGGTCAAAGGGCAGGAAGCCCTGGAAGCCCCTCCCCTGGCGACCCAGTCTGGCCCCTGCGAGGCTGTCCTTCCCGCTGGCTCCAAGCCCAGTTCTCCTTAGTGCCAGAGAGGCCCGAGAGCCTGGGGCTATGACTCCAGAGCAGGCTGTCACCATGGTAACCAATGCTACCCCCTTTCAGCCCCTTAGAAACTTTTCAATCTCCTCTTTGTCTTGATAAACAAAAAGCCCTTCTACCAGCCAATGGCTGGCTAGACAGCCAGCCAGGGTCGGGGAGGGCTGGCTAGAGGGGCCCACCAGCTTCAGCCCCCGTAACTTCCTAGGGTCCAGGCTGCGTGCCATGGCCCTCCCCCCAGCGTGCTGGGGGCCCAGCCGAACAGCCCCCCAACACTCTGGACGCAGGCGCTGCCGTGGAGAAGCGTGAAGAACCTTCTTACCCGGCTCCCCCTCCCACACTCCCACCGGCTCTGCGACCAGAACTGGCCAAGATCTCCCACGCCTACCCTGAAGCCCTGCCCCGAGGCCGCCAGACTTGGACTTTGACTTACACACGGTTCTGCTTTCACGTTTTACTTAAGTCAGAGATCTGAAGTGAAACTGTATCTCTGGCTCTTAGCAATACCCTGCACGTTCGGGAACAACACGTTTGCCCTTCTGTATGACACCGACGTGAAGGGCTCCCACCGGCTGAGGTTCACACCCCACCTGACCACAGCCACCATCTGCCTGGTGTCTGAAGACACATGAGGCTTCAACCCACCACAGAAGCAGGGAGGACGCCAAGTAGAGGCAAGGAGGAGGAGGCTACAGCCAGGCTGGAGGCTGGGTGGCGAGCGAGAGGGCAGGACAGAGAAGAGTCCCTCGGGCTCCTCCCGCCCCACCCCCTGCCAGGTCTCTCTGGGCCCAGGGACGCGAAGGCAGGCAGGCAGGCAGGCGGGCGGGCGGGCGGGCGGGCGGGCGGGCAGGCGGGCCTGAGGGCGAGGATGCTTAAGGTCAGTACCTGTGAAGGTTTCCATTTGTCTCCCGCTGCCACCACTGCCGCCGCCGCCGCCGCCACCGCCGCCGGCTCGGACCCCCCTCCTTGCTGGCCATTGACCTGCTGCAGGCAGGAAGGAGATGATGTGACGGACGTCCACAAGACCCAGCCACCCAGGCCCTCTCTCGTCTTTCCTGGTTAAGAGCTGAGCTCCGCACGGACCAGGAAGGGAGGCCGGCAGGGGCCCAGGAAGGAGCCAGCTGTGACATGGCCCCTGGACACTCCTGACACTGCCTCCCTGCACCTCACCCTGCCCACTCCTCCAGCACACCTGCAGCTGCCCAGAGCCCAGCACAAGGGGCTGGCCTGGCAGAAACCAGAGCAAATCTGTGGCAGCCCCGAGCTGGCAACGAGTCCCCAGAAAGAGACAGGGTAGAGAGCTGAGCTATGCTTCTGCCCCAGCCCAACAGAAGGCAGGAGTGGGTCGAGAGCTGCCCTCTGGCCACACAGCTGAGGTCCTAAAGATCACTTCCTTTCCTACTGGTAGGCTGGGCCAGGCCGGGCAGGACAAGATGATAAGGAGCGCAGATGGCCGTCTCCCTCCTGAGGCAGACAGAGGCACCTCTTCAGCACCCTGTCCACATGCCTGGGCCAGCCCACAGCTCAGCGTCAGCCCCAATGCCTTCAACAGTCTCTGGCCAAAAAGCCCCTGGGGCAGGTCCCAGGCCCCTCCTGAAGACAGCTCCGAGGAGGGCTGCCCTCTGAGTGGCAGGGCCGGGCAGGGCATCTGCATGTATAAGCCTCCCTCCCCCAGCAAACTGTCCAGGGCTGTCTAACTCGGGGCAGATGAGAGCTTGGCCATGCCTAGAGGGGCCGAGAAGCACTGCCATGCAGAGCCAGCCCAATGGAAGGAGAAGCTGCCGACCCGGCTTAGAAGGGTGGCAGGCCAAGGGCAGGAGGTGGGCAACGTCACAGGGGAGAGGGTCTT
Organism: Grampus griseus; assembly: GCF_964374135.1. Lineage (NCBI taxonomy): Eukaryota > Metazoa > Chordata > Mammalia > Artiodactyla > Delphinidae > Grampus > Grampus griseus. The sequence goes on along the minus strand of NC_139011.1, from coordinate 862,995 downwards.
AGTGGAGGCGCCCTGAGACTTCCCCACCTTCTCAGATGCCACACAGCAGGAACCCGCTCCCAGATCAAGGACGAGACCCACAGGTATCTTGAACACAGGCGACAGCCATGCCCACCCTCAAGGGTCCGTGCACAAACAAAGCCAAAGGCTGGGCCAACGTGGCCAGAGCATGTCTCAGGAGTTCCAGCCTCAAAGGAGAGACAGCAGCACAAACCTGACTGCACTGGAGACGTGGCCAGCGGGCACAGAAGCTGTGGCCGACCCAGCCTTGCTGCCTCCCTGGAACCCCTCTGAACTCGGCACCACTGCTGCTTAGAAACTGTGCCCCAGAGACAGACAAAGGAAAGGGGGGACCTGCTGACACAGGTCCCACCCAGTGGGCACATGGCATCTGCGGACAGGGTTAGAGTCTGGCTTTGCCCCAAGTTCCCTGGCAGCCCCCAGAACACACCCAGAGCAGAGGCTGCCTCTTAAGACCCGCAGCAAGAGATCACTTCAGGTCTGGGGATACGATCCAACCTTTAGACCCCTGTGAACAGAGTCAGCTTGAGGGCACACTTATAAACCACTCCCCCAAATTACTGTAACAGCCAACAAAGGAACCAGGACAGTGCTGAGATCAGAACCCAGCTCAGAAGAGACTTCCCAGGAAAATTCAGTTCACCAAGAACTCTAGGAAGGACATCCTACCTCCTACCTATTCATGGCAGAAACAAAGTTTCCAGTCCCACTGAGCCTAGGGTTCTGTTCTAAGCAGATGCTAAGAGAGCTTAAAGGAAACTGTCATTTATCATTACAGCTAGCCCTATGCTGTCATCCTCTGGCAATGAATGAAGCATGCCCTGCAGTCACAAAGCCCCCCACCCCGCCCCCCACCAGGCAGCAGTGCCTTGAGGGGTGCGAATCCTCCTCCGGCACGTGTGTGTGTGTGTGTGTGTGTGTATGGTGGGGTGGGGTGCAGTGCTGCCCCATGATTGTGGGCCCCAAATCCCAGCACTGTCAATGATCAACAGCCCAGGGCAAAAGGATTATTTCCACTAGAAGAAAAGGAAAGTTACGTAATTACTTAACATCTCCAGGCTTCAGGCCCATCAGGCCTGTCTCCTGGGGCCGGCAGGAAGATTCAGTGAGTGGCTCCACACAAAGTGCTTAAGGCAATCCATGTGCACGTGGCAAGCAATCCATAGGTTTCAAGGGTTATTAGTACTATCACAGCACCCAGAGTCAAGTGGCCACAGCAGGGCCACTGCAGGACACTGCCTTCCTTCCGTTCAGTCCCCTTGACACGGTGCCATGCTGTCCACTGCATGGCCAGGCTCTGTGCAGGGCACTGCAGATGCAGCAAAACAAGACAAGAGGCATGGCAACCAGCACCTACGTGAGATCATTTCTGTAGTTAACAAGTGCTAAGAAGAACATCAAGCACAGGGTGGGAAGAGCGGGACTACGGGGCACGCTGGGCCCCAGCACGCAGGGAAGGCCTCTCTGGGAACTGACATGCAGGCTGGGACCCACAGAAAGAGCAAAAAAGCAACTGTGCCCCTGGGGAGGGGGGAGGGTCCCAGTGCTCCTGCCAGATGGAACCCAAGGATGATGGTCCCAAGTGGGAGTGAGTCCAAGTGTCAGAGGAAGGGGCTACGGCCCGTTTCTGCAGCCGCCAGGTGGAAGGCACACCCACGTCAGAAGAGGCGCTTCTGTATCTTCCTGGGTCCTTCCTCAAGAGATCACGTGCCATTCCACTCCACCTCCCACAAGAGCTGAAGCCACAGCTTTGGACAGCAAACCAGCACTGCTCAGCATGCATGGACCGGAAGACAGAGACCAAGCTCTCAATATGCCCCAAAAGGACTGCAGGGAAACAGGTAACCCTTCTAGAAACCTATCCATTCAAAAGGTCGGAAAAGGAATGTGTTGGACCACAAGCTGGACTTCACTCCCACAAGCTGATGAGGGAAGCCTGGGCCTCTACAGTTTACGTACACCTATTAGCATACACGTATTAACCTCTTGAAAGGAGTCAGACGCTCAGTGAAGACCCTTATTGAAAACCCCAGCTTACAGGGTTTAGACTCAGTGCCCCTATCCACCTCTACTATGACACCACCTGTGTCTGGCCCTGTGCCACAGCAGAGCTCAGTTCCCCTGAGCAAGGCTGAGGCATGGTGTTGACGCAGGTCTGTGGACGCCTGGGGACGTGACTCTCACTGGCCTCTCCTGCTCCTACACCTTCCCAGTTTTGGTGGCCTCCAAGCCTCCACCTTCACCTCTTTTCTAACGTCTCTCTCACAAAGGTAGTTGCTCTCGTGGCTTCAACAGGAAGCGGCTCATGGCAGAAAGAAGACAGTGAAGTTAGCTAGGCCTGACAGTCACACACTGGGCCCCCCTCATAGCCTGGGGCCTCTCTCTCACTGGGGGTCAGTTTCTTCCCCAGTGCAACAGGTTCGGCCCCCTCTCTGGGCATCAGCCCCCAGCTGAGAGCATGGCCAAGGCAGTCTAAGTACACCCCCTGACCCTGAGATATCTCCCCTATCAGTCCAGCCTCCATCTACCTGCAAATGCTGCCTTCTTAGACACACCTCACCACATCAGTCTGAGTACAGGTCGGGGGAGAGTGGCAGGTAAAGAAAGGGATGTACCGTGTGAAGGGTCCCAGAGGGGAGTCAGTCGCACAAGCCTGAGAGGAAGAAGAGTGAAAGGAGATTTCACCACGGAAGTGCTGTGTGAGGAGGGGTTGTCCATCTATGCTAACTGCTCCATGTGGCTGAAGGATGAGACCACTAAGCAGGGCAGGAGGGGTTCCTTCCTCTATGTGCCCGCACCCCCCTAGCACTTCACGCACCCTGGGTGGGAACTGGTCTCCAGTGCCCACCAGACCCCGGAAAAGGGCAAGACTGCCTCTGGTTCCCCACTGTTCCCTCAAGTCCTCGCACAGCGCTTGGGACAATGTGATCGCTCAGGAAACATGCAATGAGAGACCACGTCTTCCCTTCCTGAGTGGGGCTAGCAGGACGGAGTCCCTGTTGGCTGGAAACCTCTTCCCCGCTGAGCATCAGCGAAGAGCAAATTCACAGCTGTGTACGCAAGAAGCCAAGGCCTCTCTCCTCACCAGGCCCGATCGCTTCCTACAGACCCCCGCACGCCCAATGGCCCCTTTCACACTAGCGGGAGGAGAAACGCCACGGTTCCCAGGAGCCCCGCCTTCAAGTCGGGGACACAGGCGCACCCCGTCGACAGAAGGGGACGACCGCCGCCGGGGCCCGACCGGCCTCACCGCGAAGGGACCCGGCTCGGGGCGCGGCACGGCCCCCAACTGCGCCCCGGGTCCCCACCGTGTCAGGCCCTCCCGCGCCGGCCCCCGGAAGCTGCAATCTGCGGGCCGGAAGCTGCGGCCGCAGGCCGGCCCCCGCCTCGCGCCCGCCCCGCCCCCGCCTCGCGCGACCCAAGGACGCGGGAGCTCGCGCGGGGCCCCGGAGCGATCGCCACATCCCCAGGGGACCCTCGGCGCCCTGGCCGGGCCGACAACCCGCTCCCGCCATCTGAGCGGCGGCCCGCGGTCACGGGGTGCTCACTTACTAGAGCTATGGTCGCCGTCGCCATCTTGCGCCCGTCGCGGCCGCCGCGCGCGCGCCGCACGCGTCGGCTCCTCCCGCGGTCTCGCGCGATCTGGGTGCCGGCGGAGAAACTCTCAAGAGGACGGAACTCTCGCGATTAAGGCCTTTTCCCCCCCCCGGCGACGTGGAAGGAAAAAGGAGCGCGCTTCCGGTGAGGGGAGAAACAGTTAACGCTCCGGGAGGGGCGGGTAGAAGGGGCGGGGCCAGGGGGTGTCGGGGGCGCGCGCGCTGCCGCCCGGCCTCCGCTCGCCGCCAGCCCCGCCCTCCGCCGGCCTCCGTGCGTCCCAGTCCCACCCCTCGCTTCGTCCCGTGCCGCCCTCCGGCCTCTGCTCGGTTTTCTGCCTGCTTTGCAGGAAAACCCGAGGCAGGTCACAGAGGGCCCGATCCTCTCCAGGGCTGCGGTTAAAAGCAGTGACAAAGAATCGCTGTATTTCGGACTCAGATTTCGAGATGCATCTTTGCATCATAATATCTCCGAATGCGCCTACCAATGCATGGTGTGCTGTCACCTAATGGCCGCATTTTCTCTTTCCTACTGATCCATAAAACAGTGCATCTTTCGCACTGATGGCGTCGTAGAGTCACTGACATACAGTCGGTAGAAGTGCAACCCAAGAGACAGGCTTCTGAACCAATCCCGTGGGAAGGGTATGCACTCAGAGTCCCCTTAGTTCTGAACTGTTTTTTAAAGGCTCCAGGTGTCCATCCCTGGTGTTGAACTGCCCTGGACGTTTGCTGCATGCCCACCCAGTCCCAAGACCCTCACTCAGTGAGGCTCAGGCCCTGAAGTTGTCAGCTTAGCAACTTCAGCCTGCCTGAGGCAGCAAGGTGTCTTCCCCAACTAGGCAGGTCTCTTCTGCATCCTGGGAGAGTTTGACATGAAATACAGACACCCCTGGTTAAACCCAACAATATTTGCCTCATCTCCCTTCCCTCTAAAATGATAGGAAAAGGATTTTTATAAAGGAAGCAACCCATGAAGACAAAGGGGTGGAATGTTGTGGAGCTGAAGAAAGGTGGACAGCGGCAGCTGCTTTCGCATCTTGGAGGTCGGGGTCCAGGAGATCGTTCACGCAAGTGCGACTGTGAAAAGGAAGAGACTCCAGGGCTCAGCCCCTACCGGCAGTGGCTGGGAGGTGAGCTCCAGCAGAGGCGCTCTCGGTTGGGTTGGCCATCGGGGGCAGGGTCCTGTTCTGAAAGTGGGGGAATATGTGAGATTCCCGCCTTTCTGCCACCTCCACCCCTGGCTCCGAGTCCGGCCCCAAGCATGTGGCACCCACAGTCCTCAGAGAGAAGAGCTCATCTCTGCAGTAGCTCCCAACACAGAAGAAAAGCCTGGCAGTTGGGAGGTGGTCAGGAGAATGGCCTGGCTCGATCCTTGATCTCAAAGCTCACCAGGCAATAGGCCCCAGCCACTAAGATTAAATGCAACTGGGCGACCCAGGATCACCAGACAGCTGAGGGAGAGGAAAAAACAAAAAAGCAAAAGGAAAAGGGACTCAGAAGGAACACAGCCAATAAAGCGAGCAGAAGAAGGAGGAAAAAAGGAAAGCTAAAACCGTATCCTCGGAGATATTAGAGAGGCTGTTGCGTCTGAAAACATGAACAAGAGGCTGGAAAGAAAGAACATTCAGCAAACGAGAAAGAGCACTTATAAATGGAAAGCACGAGAGGAAAACGAACAGTTAAACAGAAAGGTTGAAAGATAAAGCTGTAATTTTCCAGAATGTATGACAACGAAACCATATAGCTGGAAAGCAGACAATGGAGCCATTGTCACACTTGTCGGCGCTCCCCAGTGCTAGAGCTGGCCGGGCGCCTTAGAGGCCTCCACAACGGAGGGGGGGATAAAGGGGTGGATCGGCGGGGACTTGCCACCTCCATTGTGGGGGGCAAAAGCACCACCCCCTGCTGGCAGCTTCCCCTGTGAAAATCTGGCATTGCTGCTTTCAGAGTGCTTGTGTGCTGGGCACTGTTCTCGTTACTTTTCACAGTTAACTTGTGCGATCTCACAACCACCCCATGAAGTGTGGACCATTATTATCCCCATCTTTACTGGTGAGAGAGTGGAGTCACAGACCACTGTCACACAGCAGGAAGCAGCAGAATGGCTCCAGAGCCTATGCCCTTAACCAGCACATATTGCACCTGTCAAAAAACAAGTCCAACATCTAAGTAAGCATTCCAGAAAAGGAGAGGGGAGAAATCACCACAAAAGCAAAGAAAGCTTCCTAGAACTGAAGGGTTGGGATCTCTGGACAATAGATGAAAGAGGTCATAAACAACAAGGTCCAGGGACTTCCCTGGTGGCACAGTGGGTAAGGCTCTGCGCTCCCAATGCAGGGGGCCCAGGTTCGATCCCTGGTCAGGGAGCTAGAGCCCGCATGCATGCTGCAACTAAGAGTTCGCATGCCACAAGTAAGGAGCCCTCGAGCTGCAGCTAACACCGGGTGCAGCCAAATAAATGAATGAATAAATATTTAAAAAACAAAACAACAAGGTCCTACTGTATAGCACAGAGAACTATATTCAATATACTATGATAAACCGTAATGGAAATTGCTGTACAGCAGGAATTAACACAACATTGTAAATCAACTATGCTTCAATTAAAAATTAAAATAAAAGAAAGAGCAGGTCTACATCAGGACACGTCGTTGAGAATTTCCAAAGTACTTGGGTAAAGAGAAGAACCAGAGAGAGAGAGAGAATAAATCACAAAGGGTCAGAACTCAGACAGGCATGGGAGTTCTTGGGACTGGAAGAAAATGACAGTCCTGGCAAGAAGTAATCTTCCACCAGCCCAACACTGTCCCTAGCTGCACGAACAAGCAGATGAGAGAGTAGTGAGGGCGAACAGGAACGACTCCGTGACCCTGCACGCATCCTCGCTCAGGATGTTCCTCCTCAAACAGAGGGTGAATGAAGGAAGAAGAGAGCATGGGTTCCAGAGACAAGAGGAGGGAGGTGCTGGTGAAGGCGCAGCCCATGCTGACAGCTGGGTCACAAACCCAAGAACAAGTAGCCTGGGGCAGAGAGTGGGCAGGCTGGGGGCTCCAGGAAAAGATGACGCAGCAGCCAGCTATGCAACAAATCTGAAGACAGAGTCGGTTCGCACTTCTGCGGGAGAGTCTAGGGAGCAATTAATGAGACGCGTAGAAAACTAAGCCCCCCAAAAGGCAATGATTAACTCCAGGGGAAACAAAACGTTGTGCAAGGAAGCAAATATAATCCTAGGACACCTTGTTCTGTGCTGAGACCTGTGGGAATGAAGCGGTAATACTACGCATCACACTGGGATGACGCTGGGTCAGGGGGTTGAGGCCAGTGACCCCCTTCCCCCCAGAGGACACCGGCAGGTGACATGTGATGTTAAAATCCAATAAAAACACAGTAAAAGCATGTGTGCGATTTTGTGAAACATGCATTTTAAATGCCTGAAGAAACAGCTAAGAGAGTTGAATTTGGAAAGGGTCAGGGTTAGAGACAGTATTTATTATTTATTTATTATTGGCCTAAGAAAATTCCACTTTTAAAATAATGTGTATATAACTTCGAAAAGATAAAAGTTAAAATGAAAACATCAACATAGGCATTGAACGAAGCAATGATAGTATTGATCCTTTTGAGTTCAGTTTAATCACTGGTACAATCTGTTATGCATTGGACACTCAAACTGTTTTAAGATGACGCAGAATCAGACAGCATCAGCGTTTCCAACTAGATGTGTAAGTTATTTTAGAATGTAATTTTAAATTGAAAGGTGTGAGAACTTGAATAATTTTGTAAAGAGTATTGGAATGTTTAAGATAACTTGAGATTCACCGTATTGGTGCATTTATTTCATTTGATACATCTTGGTAAGGTGTTTTGGTTTAGGGTTTTGGCTAGGGTGATGTGGTAGGTGGGATAATGACCCCCGCCCCCTGCCCCTTGCAAAGATGTCAGTGTCCCAACCCCCAGAACCTGTGAATATTACTTTACTTGGTGAAAGGTATTTTGCACATGTGATTAAGATTAAGGACCTTGAGATGAGGAGATCATCCTGGATTATCCGGGCGGACTCAACCTAGCCACACGAAACCTTCCTGGTGCAGAAAACCAGACACACAGTTTCATGAGACAGACTCCACCCGATGTTGCCGACTTTGAAGACAGAGGACGGGGCCGTGAGCCAATGGAGGTGGCTGCCTCTAGAAGCTAAGAGTGGCCTTCAGTTTACAGCAGGCAAGGAAGTGGGGACCTCGGCCCCATCACTGCGAGGAAATGAATCCCTGCCCTGTGCCCAGCGCCGCACCTGGCACCTGCAGGCCAGCAACCTGAAGGAGCAGGAAATGGGTTCTGCCCTAGAACCTCCAGAAAGACACGCAGTCTTCCTAACACCTTGATTTTAGTCTGGTGGGATCTGTGCCAGACTTCTGAGCTACAGAACTATCTAAGTGTGCTGGTTTAAGCCACTGAGTTCGTGATAAACCCTGACAGCAGCAACAGAGAACTAACACGGTGGTGAGCTTTTCTTGTTTGACATTTGAAATGCTTAGAAACCTGAATGTGCTCAGTTTATACATGCACTTTAAAATCTTTAAGAGTGATCAACTACATTTGAAAATGAAGGGAGGTGGTCCAAGTGAATGGAGGCTAGGGTTATGGGGGGTAGCGGTGGGGGAGACAGGGAGCTGGGCTGGTAGCCTTAGGACCCAGGAAGGCAGCTGCCTGCCACAGGCGGAGGTAAGAGAGGTAGCAGGAGGAGTGGTGAGCTTGGGAGGAGCACGGAGGGTGCCTGACCCTGACCACTCGAGGCCAGGGAACAAGGACAGAAAATAGCCCTTTGGAGGGTCTGCACTGGCCGGGGGGTGGGGTGTGAGAGCCACATGGAGCTGCAGGGCCGTGGCCCTGCCCAGTGCCCAGCACCACGCCTGACACCTGCAGGTGCTTTACCATGGGCTTAAGGCGGCGATTCCGGTTCCTCGTGTGGCTCTGCGGTAGCAACTTGGAATGGAGCGCTTCCCTGGGCACACATCTGTCCAGGGCCGACCCCCACCCCTCAGCCCCCCAGCACTTCCGCGTTTCCCTGCAGGGCAGCCTCTCGTGACCAGACGGCATCGGGGGTGGAAATGAAGGGTGCGGGAGGGACGCTGAGCTGTGGAAGCTGGCCGATGGGGGCATCCTGATCCTAAGGACATGTGGGGCTAACCAGCCCCCCAGCCCCAGCCCTGGCTCCCTCACCCCTGACGGGCCTGCCCCACCACCCTCAGCCCCACTGCAGGGTTGCTGGGAGCTGTGGAAGGGGGAGGTTCCTCACTAGCAGGCACACAGGCAGAGGGGGCCCCTGGTCCCCCACCCAGACGCCGGGGGCCAATGCCGAGCTTCCCCACAGGAGCCACCAGGTCTGGTTCCGGGGAGCTGGGGAGCTGGAGAGCTGGAGCGCTGAGGTGGGATCAAGGTCACGGCTGAGCTCCGCGGTACTTGAGGAAGGTGCTGTCTAGGAAGGCGGCCAGCTTCGGCCGATCGTCCTGCAGGGCAGGAGGGAGGCATGGGCGATGGTGGGGCGCGGCCCACCCTGCGGCCCTCCCAGGCTGGCCGTACCCGGCTGCGCACCTCACCTCGTGGACGAAGCCATAGTGCACCAGCTCGGCGGCCAGGTCCTGGGCACTGTCGGCTGCAGCAGGGGCGTGAGGACCGGGCGTGAGGCCGCAGCGCCGCCCGCCGTGCCCGCCCCCCCCAACCCCCCGCTCCGCCACCGCCCAGGGTCCCGCCGGGCGGCCTACTTGGGAGCAGGTCGTAGGTGAGCTGCCGGTGCAGCCTGTCCTCCAGCACCAGGAGCAGAGTGAGCTGGGGAGGCGGGAGGGCAAGGTGGGCTCGGGAGTCGGCCCCGCCCCTCCCGCGCTCCCGCGCCTCTGTGGGTGGCGCCCCCCCCCCTCACATGCCAGCGCGCCTGGTCCTCGCTTCTCTCCAGGTTACACTGCATCTGGATCACCTGGGGGAAGGGGGAGGCCAAGGTCACCCACGAAGGCTGGAACTCAGCAACTGGGCAGCAAGAGCAGATGCTGTGTCAAAGGGGCCCAGACACAAAGGGGTCGTAAAGACCGGAAATGAGGAGGGTCTCCAAGGGGAGCCTAGGAAGCACATCTCACTGCTAGGAGCCTGGCGAGTTGAGGGAAACTTCCAGAGTAGATATTGAAGCTGGGTACCGAAGGATGAATAGGAGTTTTCACAGGTGAGGAGAACACCTGAAGAAAGAGCGAGCTGTGGGAAGGGGGTGGGGGAGGAGCGAGGTGCGCAGGGATATGACAGCAGAAGCACAGGATGCCAGCAACACCAAGCCTCAGAGTGCCGGGCCAGGGGCGGGGGCGGGGGCGTGCGCTGAGGACCCCCAGCTGTGGCTATCAGAACACGAATTCTGGCTGGAAAGCTGGGGGAAGGCGGCCAGGCTGGGGGCTGGTGCAGCAGGCCAGTGGGGAACAGAGGGGGCCCAGATCAGGGAGGTAACCATGGAGACACACCCAAGGCCAAAGCCAGAGGCTCTGGAGCCCAGTGGGTGTGGACAAGGAAAGGGAGAGGGTGGCCGGGGAGGCCCCTGGCCAGGGGGGAGCCTAGCAGGAGGAGGGGACGGGGGAAACACAGGGCCTGGGGGCCTTGGCAGAAACACCAGGTCACAGATGTCAGCGAATCAGCAAGCCAAGGAGGTGGGATCCGAGAGGCAGCGTGTATGGGACAGGGGCCTGCAGGGGTCTTCCCCTGGAGCCTCTGGGAAAGGGGGTATCCCAGCTTGTACGACTGCCCCCCAAGCCCCACAAAGAGGTCAGCCAGAACCTGGTCTCTCCTGGCAGCCTGGAGGAGAGCCGGGCTGGGGGACTTGAAACCCCTGATACGGGCACCCGTCTGGGCGGTGGGCAGGCCTGTGGAGGCTGGAGTCTCACCTTTCTGGTCTCTGAGTCAAAGGGTTCTGGCGTCGGGGTCTTGGCCTTTGGGACTTCCTCGGGGGGTGGGGCCAGTACACGGGGCAGCCCCAGGGGCCGAGCAGCAGCGAAGTTCATCAGTGGGTAGATCCCATTTCTAGGGACACAGTGCGGGGTGGCGGCAGCTGAGGGCTCAGGCCTGACAGTTACCCACTCCCCAGCCTCACTCCAGCCCTCACCTGACATCCTCCAGGAACTTGTCAAGCTCCAAGCAGGAGACCTCTGAGTACCTGGTATGGGTGTGAGGAGAACATGAGGGTGGCGGTCCTGCGGGGGCGGCGGGCAGGGCTGGGGGGGCGTGGCCGGGAGGAGAGGGGAGGCCTCTGGGCTGCAGGCTGCTCACCGCCACTGCAACGGGGGCCGGGGCGGCCGGGGGATCTCTGCCAGGACCGTGTGCGGGTCCGTCGCCTTGGTCTTTTCCTCCACCACGTTCTCAGGCATGAGGTCTGCGGGCGGTGGGAGCACACAGGGCAGTGGGCCCTGAAGCACGAGGTCCTGCGGGGCCTCCTTCTGCATCCCGACCCCAGGCCCTGGCCCACCCCCAGGCTGGCCTGCCCCTCACACTGGTGCTGGATGAAGCAGTGAGCGGCCAGGAGCTTCAGCGAGTGCACCTCAAACAGCACACGGTGGAAGAGGAGGCTGTGAGCGGAGGGCCGGCGGGCAGGGTCCCGGGCCAGGCAGGAGAGGATGAACTCCTGGGGTGTGGAGGGGGGCTGCAGTCGGTGGAGCCCCTCCACTCTGGCCCCACTGTGTGAGGAGAAGCCCCCCAACCCCGTGGGAGCCTTCAGGGAGCAACGTGCAGAGAGTAGAGGAATCCTGTTAGCAGCCAGGCCAGGACCTGATTCTTGCAACAGGACAGTCGAGTCTGCCCCCGGGCCCAGAACTGCCCGTGCTCTACTTCCAGCACCCCTCACAAAAGTCGTGGCGGGTTGACACTGTCATCCCCAATTCACAGGTGAAGCTGCGCTGCTCAGGGAGGACCCCAGCCCCGCCTCGCAGCCCTGGGGCTGGGCAGAGTGCTGAAAGATCAGCGCAGGCCCTCGAGGCCAGTGCAGCCTAGCCTGAGCCCGCCTACCTACAGCCTGCCCCTCTTCCGGTTGCCTCAGGTCAGGCCTGATTCCGGAGATGACCTTGAAGTGTCCCTGCCCTGCCCCACATCCGTGCCCTCCACTGGCTCTCGGGTCCATCCTGGCTCCACCTCCTTGTCAGTCCTGTCCAGGCCCCGTCACTTCCCTCCCCCATCCCCAGAGGTCACGCGGTGAAGCCAGACGGTCGCCAGACTCTGGCCAGAGAGGCTGTGGCTGCAGCTTCTGTCCGTTCGCAATCCCTTTGCCGGCTCCCCACCCACCTTGCCCCCAACACAGGCTAGGACCACGTTCTTTCTAACTGGTCTCCTGAAGGCTTACAGGCGGGGACGTGGAACCAGGCAGACCTGGATGCAAACACCGGCTCCACCACTCGCTCTAAAGCCTCTCTGAACCTGTTCCTTTATCTATAAAACGGGCATAAAAATTGTGCCCACACGGGAAGTATCTCTCCGGTCTCTCTGTGCTTAGCGTGTGCCCTCAGAGCCTTCACGTCTGCAACTCAACACGCACGCCCAGTAAGGCCCTCCTTGCGGGGGAGGGGGGGTGGAGGCTCACGCAGCGGACCTGGCCCAGACCTGCTGCACCTCCAGGCCTTCCCGAAGCACCGCACCGGCCCTCCTTGGAACACTGAGAGCCAGCCGGTAGGGGCAGGGCCAGCTGCTTACCCGCATGTTGGGGTCACTCAGAGAATGCCTGGCGCGAGCGATGGCCTCCTCTGTGACCCGGGTGTCCCCGTTGGCCTGGATCTCCAGCACAGCCATCTGGGGGGCAGGGCAAGGTCAGGCATGGGGAAGGGACAGCACAGGTGGGATGGGGGGAGTTAGCTGGGAGGGGCCCAGAGACCACGGGGTTAGTACCTCCAGCGCACACATCCCAAAAGAGAAGATGTCCACGGCAGTGCCATCGGCAACTTCTGAAAGGGGAGAGCAGATCAGGGCAGGTAAGGCGGATGCCGGGGGTGAGGGGGGACCCCCCCAGACTCACCTCCGTACTCTGGCGGGAAGAAGTGCAGGTTCCGAGGTTCCTCCCGCTCAACACGGATGGGGCTTCTAAGATCGTCTGGGAGCGCTGCGGAGAGCGCGCGGGATGAGCAGACCGGACCTCTCCCCCACGCTCCGTCCCCCCAGGGTCCCCACGCACCATTGGAGAAGATCCGGTGCCACACTGCGCCGGTTACCGCGGGGAGAAAGCAGGCGTCAACGTGATGGGGCAGTGGGCATCGTCCGCCCCGTTCCAGACAGGTCCCCCAGCCCCGCCCCCCGCCCCCGCCCAGCCCCGCCCCCCGCCCCCGCCCAGCCCCGCTCCGCCAGCACCAGAGCCGATCTTGATGAGGCCGTTGTGCTGTATGAAGATGGTGTCGCTGGTCAGGTTCCCGTGGATGATGGGGGGACTGCAGGCGTGCAGAAAGCTGGGGAGGAGGGGAGAGCAGGGGGAGCTGGGTCAGGGGTGCCAGAGGGGCGAGGGCGCCAGGGGCAGGTGCTCGGGCAAGCCCAGGCCCTCACCTGAGCGCCGACAGGATCTGCGTGCACCAGCGCTTCCAGGCCTGGCGGCGGACGGACTCCGTGGGGTGAGCGCAGGAAAGGCAGCTGGGCCTGAGGTGCCCCGGCCCAACCCCGCTCCTGTGCCCAGGGCCGCCCAGCGCACCCCCGACCCCACCCTGGCCCTGACGCTGACCCAGCCCGCTCCCTGTACCCTGGCGTTCATGGCCTTGTGGTTCTTCTTGGTCTTTTTGAGGAACTGCTTGAGGCTGCCCGATGACACGTACTCCGTGATGAAGATGACCTGCGAGGCGGCAGGCTCACGGGCTCCACCAACGGTGGGTGCTCGCGGCCGCCCCACCCACTGGTGCCCCCCTCCCTGTGGTGTGCCCAGGGCTCACCCGTGCTCGGGCCTCCGAGGCGTCCAGCCAGTACTTGTGCAGCTTGACAATGTTGGGGTGGTCCACCAGCGCCAGCTGCTCAAACATGAGCTGGATCTTCTCCTGGGAAGGGGGGGCGGTCACCAGGCTGGGGGGGAGCTGGGCGTTGGGGGTGAGGGCAGCAGGCCTTACCTCGTGGGCCGAAAAGGCCTTCCTGTCAGCGAAGTGCAGCTCGTTCCACACCACCTCCACCCCCTCCTCCGTGTCCATGGCCAGGAAGGTGCTCTGGACGCCGGGCATGTTCCCCTGGTTCACCTGGTGGGGGGGCGGGGGGCACGAGTGAGCTGGTGCGTGGGGGAGGAAAAGGGTGCGGGCTAGGTCTCCGCTCACCTCCCTTCCAGCAGCCCGAGTATGTGAGGCAGGCGCTGGCCTGCTCTGGGGGGAAGCTGAGCACCCAGGAGCAGAAGCTTGGTATCCTGGGGCTGTGCTGAGGGGATCTGGGGCATGTTCCGGGTGTTTTTGAGGCTGGTCCCCAGAGGACTAACAGCTGGTCCCAGAGGCATGGGGAGGTGGTCTCGGGAGGAGACTTAGAGAATCGGGGGTTCCTCACCAGGGCGTGGGCGGCAGGCTAAAGGAGTGCAAGGGCCCGTCAAGAAGGGGGCCGCCTGCGCGACGCTTCGGAGAGGTTTCGGGCCTCTGGCTTCCCGAGAGTCCGCACGGCCCCGCGTGGTCTCAAGGGCCCCTCCGCCGGAGGTGGGCGGCGACCCGCCCCTCCCTGCCGTGCCCACCTGCTCCCGCCGCTTCTGCCAGCGGCCGCACGGGCTCTCTTCCAGGATGTCGCTCTCGTCCTCACTCTCGTCCTCCCGCTCCCGCTCCCGGCCCCGCCTCGGCACCGGCTCCGGGGCCGCCATGGCTCGGCGGGTCCAGGCCGCCGCCCTCCGCGCTATCCGCCGCCCAGCGCCGCCGCCGCTCCCCTCCCGTCCTGGCCCCGCGCCCAGACGCCCAGCTGGGAGCGGAGCCGCCGCCGCCACCACCTCGAGTCCCTCCTCGGGCTCCGGGAACTGGGAGGCGCGGGCGCGCGGCCGGCCCGGGGGTGGAGCCCGCCTGCCCCACCGGAGCCGCCTCTCCTGGCCGGAGCCCGAGCGGAGATTCCCCGTAGAAGGCAGAGCCCTTGCGGCGCCCAGCGGAGACCCCACCTGTCCCCCGCCCAGGGGCCCAGCGCGTGGGGACCCACCCCGGCCGAGGCCCCGCCCACTATCCCCGCCCACATCCACGAAGGCCCCGCCTCGCGGACCCCGCCCCGTCAGAGGCCCCGCCCGCCCCGTCTAGGGCCCCGCCCCGAGGCCCCGCCCCTCCCGAGGCCCCCTCCCGGTGGAGCTGCCTGGTCCCAAACAGGCTCCTCCCGGGACTCGCTGCACTCGGCTGCCCCGGCACCAGCTTGAGGCGAGCGGCCCGGGCGCAGGGGTTTCCGTGGCGGCCCGGAGCCGGGTCCGTCGGGGCCTCCCCGGGCGCGCGGAGGCCTGCGCCGACCGGCCCTGCCCAGCTCTGGGAGCCGCTGGTACTTCCTGCACCGGTTCCCCATCACACGCCTGCCACACACATCCTGAAACCCGGCCCAGTCCCCGGGCGCCCACCTTGGGGTGAACCCAGCGTGGAGCGGGCCGGGCGCAGCCCGCTCAGCCCGGGGATCACCGCGAGGGTCTGGGGGAAGGGCAGGAATGCGCGACGGGGAGGCCAGCTCTCCCGGCACGTCCCCCATCCCCTAAGGAACACGTGGGAGGGTCCCCGAAGGAGACAAAACTACGCAAGCAGGTGGACTTTAATTAGTGACCACAGACCTCCCACTGGCCTGCAATTCGGTGTTTCCCTTTCATGTCCACACCCACCTTCCCACATTCCCAGATGGCCCTCTCTCCGCTTTCTGCTGATGGCTTTTCTGGAACAGTGGAGCCATCAGAAGGGAGCCCTGACCCCAGAGGCCATGCCAACAGGGGATGTGCTTTAGAATTCTTGTCTAAAACCCCCTTTATCCCAAACCCCCACTACCTTTCAATAGTCTCCCGCTCACACCTGCTGAGTCCTCCCCCTCCCTCACTATGTCCTTCTGGAGAGAGAAGTAGTGGACACGCGTGTGCCTTCTCCCAGACGTAAACCACAACCCTGACCCCCCCCCCCCCGGGCTCAAAGGCCTTCAGCCTGTTGGTCTCTCAGAGTCCCCTGCACACCTCTCTTCCTCCCAACCTTCTGCATAGACATAACTCCACCACCGTCATCCTGGTGGACCAGCATAGCCCCCGCACTCCCCACTCCACCCCCCTCAGGTGATCCTGTGAAACCATCACTCACACTACTCAGAACGCGCTGTGTCGCAAAGGAGGGACCAGCAAGACTTGGTCCTCTGTCACCTGCCCCAACCAGACACTGTGCAATGAGTGTCTGAAGTTCCAGGCTCATCCGCGTCTGACACCTGAACTGCAGTGTAAGCAGAGACCATTCTGGATATGACTGTATGCCACCGTAGGTTGTCAGTGCTTCTCTCCTGTGATTAACCTCATATCTACAATAAGGATAGAGTTCTGTGGATGAACCTTCAAAAAACTGAACTCAAAGAAAAAAGCTTTGCTGACATACTAACAATTCTTTGTACGTTGTTGTAAAGGCCATACCTCCAGAACAAAGCTGGTGACGCAAACCAAGGGGGTCATACCAACTGGGAGAGCTGCACCAGGGGACAGAACCAGCCCCTGCCCCCTCAAAGCACAGCCATAGGATGGAAAATAATAGCAGGTCGACCCCAAATTGAGACCCAAAGGCACTTATTACTGCGAGAAATTGATGGGGAATGGTTTACTCAACGAACAGGAGAAAAATCGATAACTGAAAGGAACGGATTTAATTAAAATGGGAATATAACAAATTGATGCATACGCTTCAGTGTGATAGGCCAGGGAAACAAAGGAAAGTCCTTCACTCTAACTGCATCAGAGTCTATCAGAAATGGCCACTTGTGAAATTCTAATTGAAAATTCACACCTGATAACACCAAGGGTGAAGAGAAAAAAATCATACAGGACAATGTCTTTCCTTTAATGCAATGAGGAACCATAAGCAAAAAAGGACGGAAGAGAGTAGAACGTCGCTGTGCACGTAAGCTGAACACATTGCACACAGATACTGGCACGCTAAGAAATGTTTTAAAATGTTGTCATATATTTTTCAGGGTTGAAAAAAACAACCAATTAGAAAGAATACCCACTCACTTTCCAGACAGAGAAGAAACAAGAGGCCTGTTTCTGGGTCAGGAGTAGCCCTCTGGAGCAGCTGCACGTAGGTGAAGTTCTCGTGTGTGTTGCGGTCGAAGAAGCCCTTGGTGTCGTCGCTGGGGTCCTCCAGGACGCGGTTCATCCCCTCGTCGAAGTAGCCGCGCCAGTAGGCCACGTCCACGGGCAGGCGGCGGCTATGCACAGGGTCGATGACGCTGCTCGTGGCGATCTGGGCCTCCAGCAGGCGGATGCCGTGCTCCGGACGATGAGGTCCTTCTTCATGGCCTGGAAGAGGGAGATCTGCTCCCCGGTGTAGGGGTCGGTGTAGCCGGTGACGGCGCGCTCAGCCGACAGCAGCCTCGCGAACACGTCGGGCCCATGATGCCAGCCCTCAGTGCCTCCTCCACCGAATACCCCTTGTTATCTTTAGATGATGAAGCCACTGGCTGCTCACGTCTCCAGGAGGGTGAGGGCTGTGCCGGGCCTGAGAAGCCCCTTCCTACAAGTCTCGTGGATGCCGAGGGGCTCCTGGGAGCCGGGCACAGCAAGCCGGCGATGCAGCCGGTGCCTCGCAAGTACCTCTGCACGAGGCCAGGCTGCCCATGGTCCGGCCTCGTTCCAGCTGCTCGTACATGCCCTGGTTGATGATCTCCACTCTCAGAAGCTCTCCTGGAGTCACGGGCATCCTCACCCAGCCAAGGTGGTCCCGGCAGTGGCTGCAGCCTGCTCGTGGGTGGCCCTCAGCGCAGCCACCAGCTCCTCCACCAAGAGGGCCCCGTCCTTGTGCTGCTGGGTCAGCGTCACCCTCTGCTCCACGGGGACTGCCTCGGAGAGCGACATGGGCCGGCCCTGGAACTTGCCCATGGAGACGGTGGCCACGGCAGCTCTCAAGGTCTGCCAGGTGCTGTGCTCAGTGAACGGGGGCCCCTGTGGCTCCGCTCCAGGGCTCCCCACTGAGATGGGCGGGAAGGCCAGCCCCGTCTCTGGGTCGGTGACACAGTGGGCCAGCAGCTGCCCACAGCTGAGGCTCTCCTGCATGCCGGGGTCCGAGAAGCCAGCCGCCTGCGAGAGATGCTGCTGAGCTCTTTGTCCAGGCAGCCTAAGTGCAGGGTGGCCTCCCAGGGCAGCCGGAGCCTGCGGGCAGGACACCCTAGCCTGCCTGTAGCCAGCTGGGCAACCAAGAGCCTCAGCAGCGGAGGCCTGTCCACCAGCTCCCTCGTCATGGCCTGGAATAGGGGCATTCGGATGCCACTGAAGGGGCCACGATACCCCGTCACCACCTGCTCTGCTGCCAGGAGCTGCCTGTGGAGCTCTGGTCCAAACAGGCCTGCCCTGACCGCCTCATCTGGCCACAGCTGCCGGCCGGTGGCTGGGTCCACCAGCATGCGGGTGGTGTCCTGAGCCTCCCGGACCGGAAGCGTGGCGCCCGTGGGGAGCAGGTGCTCGGCCGAGGCCTGGAAGCTCTTGTGCCCTGCAGGCAGCAGGACGAGCCCTGCCACACCGCCGGTGCCCTGCGGGTGGCGCTGCACCTCGGTGCGTGCACCCACATCCGGCACTGCCAGCCTGCCCTCCCGCAGGCCTGGGCCGTCTCCACGTCCAGGACCCCCACCTCCAGCGGCCTGGCCAAGCTCGGTGCCCCACTCAGCGTACGAAAAGTGATCTTGAGGAGCAGCAGGCCCAGCCCCGTGCTGGGGGCCTGCACACACCTGCCTACCAGCTCCCGGTACGGCAGCCGCTCCGGCGTGTCGGGGTCCAGGAAGCCTGGGGCACTTGAGCTGGGCCCAAGCTCCAACAGCCCACACCACGTCTCCTGGTCCAGGAGGCTTTGCTGGCAGGCCAGCTCAGGGGCCACACGCATGCCCTGGATGGGGTCCACCAGGCCCCCCGTGGCCTCCTGGGCCTCCAGCCAGCTCCACCCCAGTGCCCTGTCCACAACCTCCTTCCCTATGGCCTGGAAGAGGGCCAGCTTCCCACCCCCAGAGGGTCAGGGTACCCAGTGACCACGTGCTCGGCGGCCAGCGGCTTCTCCTTCCTCTCCAGGCCCACCAGGCCCTGCTGCAGGGCCTCAGACACGAGGAGCAGCTGGCCCTGCCCGGGGCCGCCTGGGCCTCCAGCAGAGCAGCTCGAGCCCAAAGGGCAGGAGACCCTGCTTCATGACAGCGTAGAGACGCTGGGCCTGGCCCGAGGCCTCCACATACATGCCGGCGAGGCTCCTGGCCTGGGGCCCGGATGGGGTGCCGGTGCCCAGCACGGCCTTCACGGTCTCAGGGACGACAGCCGTCTCAGTGCCATTGGTGACCAGGAGGTTGAGAGGAGAGACGTGGCTGTTCATCGCACAGAACTTGTTCAGCCAGGGCCCACCGTCTGCTCCCTGTGGGGATGGAAAGGCTGTGAGGGACCCGAGACAGCCCAGGTGGGTGGGAGGGCAGACACGGTCAGGAGGTCAACCCTGCACTCTGGACCCGCCTCCAGGGCAGCCGGCCCTCCTGAGGGAGGGGTGTCACATCCAGCTTCGGTCCCTCCCCTTGCCCTGCGGCTCCCAGGAGGGGACCGTGTGAGCACAGGGACCCCACGGTAGCCTTGGGGGGTGCGGGCTCTGTTTTCTCCTATAGGCCATCCTCTGGCCTCCATCTCAACCCCGCACCCTCGTCCCCCTCCCCCCAGGGTCCTGGTGCAGAGGCTCGGCCTCCACCCGCCGTTGGCCTCAATACCCAGCGATGACCAGTCCCTGCCCTGCCCTCGGGTGGTCTCCATGTATTCGTGTGCTTCTCCCTCCCCCTTCCCAGTGACCCCTCCAAATCCTTCCCCACCTTAACCCACTGCTGCCCTGGCCTCTGCTCCCTCCTGGCTCCCCACCGGGCTTCAGCCAGGTTCCTGCCCTCTGTCCCAAGTCTCTCACCTCAGCCCGGCTGTGTCCCCCTCTGCCCACCCTGGCCCCATGTCCTCCGGGCCATGGCCTCTGGAAATAGGGTCTTTGCAGATGTAATTAAGTTAAGGTTAAGGTGAGGTCACACTGGTGTAGAGAGGTCCTTATTCCAACACGACTGTGTCCTCACAGGAAGACAGACGGGGACGATGCCCAGCCCACAGAAGCAGACTGGAGGCGAGCAGCTTCAGGCCCCAAAGCTAGCATTGCCACCAAACGCCAGAAGCACTGATTCCAGATCCTGGCCCCTCAGCTGTGGAAGAAGAAGGTGCTGTTGTGTGAAGCCTCCCGGGCTGTGGTAATTGTTCCCTCCCGGCCCCAGGAGCCAGTCCACGTCCTGCTTCCACAGAACCACACCTGCAGTCCCCGGTCCTGGTCCACACTGTCCTCGCCTCCCGCAGCTCCCCAAAGCCTCACACGGGGTCTCGGGAGAAGGCTCAGCCCCACGCGCCCTCGCCCCCGCTCCGCAGCTCTTGCTGAGGTAACCTCGGACTCCAAACTGCCAAACCCCACAAACGCATTTTCGATTTGACCTCCCGACCTCTGGGGCACGGGGCATGGGGGACCCTCCTCCCTGGTGACATTTCCCCATTCAGCCGGAGAGCTCCCCTGACCACAGCTGGAGCCCAGCCTGTCCTGGGGTCGCGGAACCGCGTGTCCAGCTGCCTCCTGGACACCTATGCCCAGCGGTCTCGCAAGGGGCCTCAAGTTCCATGGTGCCCCCAGAAGTGCTGGCTGTGAGCAGCTCTCCGTCACCCGCTCTGCAGAGCCTGAACCCTAAATCCCCCCACGGCCCCGCTCTCCCCATAGCTGGGCCCAAGAGGTGCTCCTCTGTGTCTGCTGAGACCCCTGGGCAAAATCCTGTTGCCCCCTTTCCCTGCCCGGATGTTGGGCCCAGAGCCCCGGTGGCGCCTGCAGCCGGTCTGCCGCTGGGTCTCGGAGTGCGTGCCAGGCCCGGGCAGACGTGGAGGCGGTGGCTTGGTGCTCACCCGCCCCGCCCCCGCCCCCGCCCCCCCCGCCAGGTTCCAGGAGGCACGGCACTTGTTCAGCTCTCCCGAAGCGAGCAGGCCATGCAGTGTGGGCGCGCAGGGCACACCATCATGCCTTTGAGAAGGTGGGAAGAGGACATGGGGTGGGGAGAGAGGAGCGTTGTTGAGATCCAGGCCTTGGGCTTCCCTGGTGGCGCAGTGGTTGAGAGTCCGCCTGCCGAGCAGGGGACGCGGGTTCGTGCCCCGGTCTGGGAAGATCCCACATGCCGCGGAGCGACTGGGCCCGTGAGCCATGGCCGCTGAGCCTGCGCGTCCGGAGCCTGTGCTCCGCAACGGGAGAGGCCGCGACAGTGAGAGGCCCGCGTACCGCAAAAAAAAAAAAAAAAAGATCCAGGCCTTGGGAAAGAACACAAAAGGCTTTGTTCGAGTGACCAGCTGGACGCCTGAGTGGGGTTCCAGGACTCGGTGTGACCGTGGTGGACGCAAGGCTGCCCTGACCTCCTTCTAGGGGTGGCTGAGGCCGCCCTGACCTCCTTCTAGGGGTGGCTGAGACTCTGCACCACCAGCCAGCTTGTCTCCCTGCCATCTGCTTCCTCCCCTCCTTCCCCAGGAGCCTTCCCGAGGCCACTCCCTGAAACCGTGTCAGGCTCTGCTCCGCGAGCTGACCTGGACGCGTGCTGTGCTGCCCACCTGCCCAGTGACCAGCCTGCTTCCTTTGTATGGTGTGCCTCGCTCCAGGACGGCCTTCAGAGGGTGTGTGAGCAGAGGAAGCCTCAGGTAACAGGGCCCCCGGGGTGGCTGGAGCAGTGAGCTGACCACCTGAAGTCGGGCAGGGGACCAGGGTGGGAAAGAAAAAAGGTACTTCACTACCCAGCCAAGGCGGGAGGGCTTTCTGGGCCACGGGGTCAGGAGCAGCCAGTGGGGTGGGGGGTGGGGGCGCTGCAGGCTGTGTTGTCCCGCCGGGAGCCCAGCAAGGAAAACCAGAGGAGCAGGACAGACTCCTGCCCGGGAAGCTCAAGTTTCCTGAACAGCAGGGATTCGTGGGAGGGAGGGTGCTGGGGCCCTGAGGGCCATTGTGGGGGAGGGCCTGAGGGGCTGGGAGAGGCCCTGTGCCTGCGGCTCTGCCCGACGCAGCTGGGTAACCGTGGCTGGGCCATGGCCCATTTGGTCAGCAGCGACCTTGGGCCTGGTACGAGCCTCCCTGGTCCCTGACCAGGCAGGACATGAAGAGGGGCCTGGGAGTGGGTGCCTTGAGTCTGAAGTGGGGACCTTGGGGAAGCAGCTGGACAGAGAGGTCTGGAGCTCGGGAGAGACAGACCAGGGCATGTGAGGGGTGTCCAGGGCCTGGGGAGTGGGAGACAAAGCAGTTTCAAGGCTGGGAGACACAGAAGAGCCCAATCGCACAGAAGCCAAAAGACAGGCGTCCCAGAGAGGCGGTTACCAGCAGAAGTGGCAACGGCACGTGGCTAGAGGGGAGGGTGGCCTCAACGGCACGTGGCTAGAGGGGAGGGTGGCCTCGTGGCTGGGGGAGGGGCCGAACGGATTTCCCAGGACTGGAAAGGGACTCTGAGAGGAGGCCCCTCCTGTGGCTTCCTGGGAGCAGCCCCACTTCAGGTGGCCCAAGGGGACAAGAGGTGGGAGGGCAATTCCTGAGGAGGGTGGGTCCACATCCCTGGGAGGGGGTGTCACCTACCAGTACCCTGAAGGGCAGGCCGCACACGCCAGGCTGGGCTGGGGGTTGCGGAGGGGCCTCTCTGGCTGTCCATCTAAGCCAAATCACAACAGAGCCGGATGGCCAGGCTGCCTCAGGCTCACACATGGAGACAGTGACCTTGGTTGGCCTTTGGCCCACTTTGAGCAGCGACAGAAAGATCCCACCCACCTGCACTGGGTGCAGACTGCAGAGATCAGTGGCCATGCTGAAACTCGGGACGATGGGCAGGTCAGGGAGAGAGCAGAGTCGTGGAGGCTGGAACCCATGGCAGAGCCCCTCCCGCCTCTACCTCCCAAGGGTCTCGAGATGGCCCCACGCAGGGTCCCTGGTGCCCATCCGCCCCCGACGGCAAGTAGCTCCCTCCATCGGTAAGCACTGGCCTCCCTCACCCAGCAACGGGCCAGGAGCCATCCCACCCTCTCAATTTGTCAGCCTAATTGCCTCGCGCCCTGGGCGCTCGGACCGGCTCCAACGGCAAGGCAGGGGGCGGGGCAGGAAGGAATCAGACCTGCACGGCCTCACCCAGGCGCGCACCAGTCCTACCCGGAAACCCCTGGGCAGGCGAGGCCCCTGCTACGTTTCCCACGCCCGTGCGGGGAACCAGGCTCGGGGGCGACTGCCAGGACTCCCGCGCACCAGGGCTAGTTGGGAGGGAACCGGGCCTCAGAGCCCCGCTTGCCCGGAGCGGAGCCCAGAACCCCGGGCCACCTCCGGGCGCGTCGCGCCCGCCCCAGCCTCTGCAGGCCCCGGGCCGAGAGCCCCCGTGGGTGTCTCGGCTTCGCTCGGCGGCCGCCCCGCCCGGGCCGGCCTGGCTGTCCCACCTGCCCGGACGGTGCCCGCAGCACTCCGTACGCAGTCCCTCCGTTCGCTGCTGTGCCTGCGACCGGCGCCTCCCGGTTTAAACCCGCTCAGGCCCCTCCCCGGGGCGGCACGTGGTGCTTCCGATGGGTGCGGGCGCCCTGAAGCCGGGAGGGGCGCGGGACCGGGAAGCCCACGCGGGGCTGGGTCGACGCCCCCGCGCGCTCCCCTCGGCCGCCACGGTCTGTGAACACCCCTAGGCGGGGAGGAGGGCGGCTGCCGAGGAGCAGGGTCCTCTCGCTCCTACCCAGCCCCTTTCGTCAGCTCCCCCAGAGTCACCGCGAAGGAACGCGGGCGGCCGCAGGGAGCAGGGTGCGTCCCGCGCCGCCCAGACGGCCTCTGAACGGAGTTTGCAAGGTAAATGCGGCCCCGCCCGCCGCGCGCAGAGTTTCGCTTTACAAACGTGATTTTATCGCCCAAGGGGGCCCGAGGGGCCGCTGGTGCAGGTGTTGACCTCGACCCAGGGGCCCCTCTTGTCCAGTGCCCTTCGTCGTCCAGGCCTCGCTCCCGCCTCGGGGCCGGCGGCTTGCGCTGCTGCTTCGTCCTGCGGCTGCCGGGCCAGGCTGTCCTCAGAGGCTGCCTCCATGACCGAGTGGCTTCCCTGCCTTGACCGTGGAAGAGATGGGGTCTCTGTCCCCAGCAGGCTTCCAATCTGTCTGGAAGGGATGACCAGGCCTTGCCCCATGGGTTCAGCACCTCCACCTGGGATCGGAGCAGGCGTTCTGTCCAGCAGGAGGACCTGGGCCCCTTCTCAGGCGCCAGTCCCAGCGCCCACCTTCCGGGGCCGGGGACTCCTGGAGCAGCTGAGGAAGAAGGGCCAGAGCCTGGCAGGCTGGGGCCACAGCCCAGGACAGGAGCCACACATGGATCTTCTGGCTGGTCCTCCCCTTTGCTGCCCAGAGATCCCAGATGGATGGGGTGGAGCAGGTGCCCCTTGCCCCCCAGGGTCAGGACCCAAGGACTGTCCTCCTCTGTCCCCATTCCCGGCCCTGAGGACTCAGTCTTTCCCCTTCCCCAGGCCTCTTCTTTCCGGGTCGTTCTCGACCAGATACTCATCCAGGGCCACCCAGCCACCTCCGACACGTACCATGAGAGCACCTTGAGACACCTGCGCAGGCACAGGGGCTGGGGGGCCGGGCTTCCAGGGTAGAGGGTGCCAGTGTTGGCTCCCGTGGCTCTGTCCTCACTCCCACCCCCAGGCCCACGCTCACACCTGCTCACCAAGGCTTCCTGGACCCGGGGCCGACCTTTGGCCGCCTGTGTCCTTGTCGCTGTCTGCGTACCTCACCCTGGCTATGCTATGTGGCTGCTGCTGGCCGCTGGAGAGGCCTGACCTGATAGAGTAGTGAGCTCCAGCCTGGGCCCCTACCCCCCCCGCCCAAGGCATGTCAGGCCAGCTGCCTTCGCCCCGTCTCTGCTCACCAAACGCCAGGACGCCGTCCATGAGGTCCCGCTGGGCAACGTTCCGAGCTGGCTGTGGCTCGTGGCCGGGAGTGCAGCCCGGAGCCTCTTCTCCGTGGGGTCGGGTCACTGCAGGCAGCACTGCTGCCAGGCCACGAAACCCAGGTGTGGGCCCGCTCCTCGCTGTGGGAAGGAGATGTGAGGCTGCCCAGGCCTGGGTCTCTCTGTGCCCAGGGGTGGGTAGCACGCCTGCCTGTGCCGTCCCTGCCCCAGCCGTGCCCACTGGTCCTCATCCCTCCGGCTCCTCTCCCTGTGGCTGTAGCCCCCTGTGGTGGCCTCCAGCTCAGATCTTCCAGGAACCCTCCCGGGGGGCAAGCCTCGATGCCCGTCCTGCTCCCGAGGCCCTTGGGCTGTCCCTGGTCAGCCAGAGCTGCTGCCGTCCTTGGAGCTCTGGTTACCACTGTTCTATGAATAACCACTCTGGGGACCGCATATAAGTGGCATCATGCCGTGTTCGTCCTCTTGTGTCCAGCTTACTTTACATAGCATAGTGGCTTTAAACTTCATCCGGGCTGTATCAGACATCAGGATTTCGTTCTTTTTACAGGCTGCCCCGTATTCCACTGTGTGTGTTTACCCAGTGTGCTTTGTGCTCTCATCTGTTGGTGGATTCTTGCGTTGCTTCGTCTTTCCTTCTGGAAGCTTACCTTCACTCATGTTGCACGTCAGGGGCTGGCTGAGGCTCCGCTCTGCCACCTTCACTTCAGGATCCAGGCTGATGAAATGACCATAATCTGGAATATCGCTGGTCCTCCTGGTTTAAGGAGTGAGAACTTGGGAAGGTCTTATACTGGCAGCTAAATGCTCTGGTGTGAAGGGGCCACGTGCCACTTCCTCTCATACCCCACTGGCCAGCACTGGTCACATGGTCCCCCTGACCACGAGGGGTGGCAATGCCGTCCTCCTGTGCACTGGATGGAGTAGCGCTGGTGAACAGTAGTCGTGGCCACACAGCCCCTCATTCAGAACCATCACACTTATCCCACCTGTCATGATTTTAGTCATTCAGTTTTGTAGTTCATCCTCTAAATCAGCGGTCCCCAACTTTACGGCACGAGGGACCAGTTTTGTGGAAGACAGTTTTTCCATGATGCGGGGATGGAGGGGGAAGGATGGTTCAGGAGGTAAAGCGAGCGGTGGGGAGCGGCAGATGAAGCGTCACTCGCTTGCCCGCTACCAGTCCGCAGCCTGGGGCTTGGGGACCCCACTCTGAATAATGAGTACCACAATTTGACGCTGATGATTGCTTTCCTCATAAGTGATCTGGCATCGTGCTATGACAGGTGCCTATGATTTCTGCCAAGTGAAAACTTGACTTTATCTCACGTGTGCAGTTGTTCGGATGCTCTTCTGACCCCTAGACAGCGCCTCGCCCAAAGCTGAACCTACTACAGGCACAGCCCAGAGACCACCTACAAGGTAACATTTCTGCCATTGGATAACTTGGGGTTTAAAACCTGAACTTCTTAGAACATGTGTATCACTCAGTTCTCTTTCTAGCGATATTTACACAGGAACATTTTATCTTCACATCACCCCAAATCAATAAACGAGCTTTAATCGAACAGTGTGCAGGGGAAATCTTGAATGAAACCTCAGATAGGATGGCTAGATGGCCATGACCACCTGAGGGTGTTGTACGAAGCTCGGGGTCAACAAATGTCTGTGTGGGTGGTGGGATGGGGCGGGACTAAAAGAAGCCACGTCCCTGCAGATGGACTTGTTAGCATCCGTGTTCATCGCCGTGTTTGGGAAGCAGTGTGTTTAGCACTTCACACTCACTTATCTGTATGTGCACTGAGTGGCTTTTAGTTACATTATAATTTTCCCCACGTAGATGTCCAACTGCTATTTTTGTGGAGAATGTCTAATTCTTGGGAATATTCTCTTGCCATTAAAGGGAAGAAGCCTGTGTGTGATCAGTCAATCACAGTACACGGCCTAAATTTTTTTTTCATATAATGTCTATTCCATAGCATAGGTTATCTTTTTCAAACTCTAAAAAAACTTTGCACACTCGCTATTATTACTGATGTGCAAATCACATTTTCATGTTTACTAAGACTGTGGATAAATGCTTTGTCCCCATCCTCACTCATCAGTTCATTTTTTTCATGCCAAAAGAGGTTGAGATCAAAGCAAAATACATAATCTTTTGAGTGTTATATATTATAAAGAAACCAGGCTCTGGGACTTCCCTGGTGGCGCAGTGGTTGAGAGTCCGCCTGCCGATGCAGGGGACACGGGTTCGTGCCCCGGTCCGGGAGGATCCCACATGCCGCGGAGCGCCTGGGCCCGTGAGCCATGGCCGCTGAGCCTGTGCGTCAGGAGCCTGTGCTCCGCAACGGGAGAGGCCGCGACAGTGAGAGGCCCGCGTACCGCCAAAAAAAACCAGGCTCTACATTTTGTTAAATGTCACCTTTTGGAAGAATACATGTTTAATAAGTTTCCAAAAACGTCCTACCTGTGCCTGCTGTTTTGGAGATTAGAAATCTGTATGTGCGGCGGACAGGTTTCAGGACCAGCGTCCCGTGTTTGATGTTCCCAGTGGGGGATTTCCTTGAAGACGCTTGCTGGTCAGTTCTCTAGCTGAGGAGCCCCTGCGTGTTGAGAAGCACGCGTTGTTCTGGACGACGTCAGAGCATCAGCCCCTTCAGCGACTGGACTGTTTCTTCCTCAGGAGTTGGTGTGGAGCCTCCCAGACCAAACACCACACTCCCTTTCTCTGTCAGAAAGCTGGGGTAAATTGTATATATTTGTATAACTGAAACACTTTGCCGTATACTTTAAACTATATGTCTGTATATATATATATTTTTTGTTGTCGTTGCGGTACGCGGGCCTCTCACTGCTGTGGCCTCCCCCGTTGCGGAGCACAGGCTCCGGACGCGCAGGCCCAGCGGCCATGGCTCACGGGCCCAGCCGCTCCGCAGCACGTGGGATCCTCCCGGACCGGGGCACGAACCCGCGTCCCCTGCATCAGCAGGCGGACTCTCAACCACAGCGCCACCCGGGAAGCCCCAATATATATACATTTTAAGTAATATAGGATGGTAACTGAAAGAGAAAGATTAAAAAACAGGAAGCTGGAGTGAAATACGACTTTTTGTTCGAACAGACCCTTTGCTGCCACCTGCTGGAGAACTCTCAGAATAAATATCCACTTTTGCCGCCAATCGCTGGAGGCCGTGAAGCCGTAACTGAGATGCGTTACAGTGGAAACGAGAAGCACCCCTCTGAATCGGGAAGGCGCCGGTGCCTCCTTAGAGCGGGTGTTCTCGCGGTCAGGGAGCCCGTAAGTCTCCCCGCTCCTGCTGCCTGGCCTGGACCAATCGTGAAGAAAGAAAGAGTCGGACCGAGGAGGACCAGGCGGCGGACGTGAAACGAGCACCCAGATGTAGACCCCGCCACGCCCTGGTTCCCTGGCGGGCCGCGAAGGCTGTCCGAGGGTGGCAAGCGCCGCCGGCCCAGAGAGGGTCAGGGCAAACCCGTGTTTGCACCGTCTCTGTCCAGTGGCCAGGTCAGGCCATCGGAGAAGCCCCTGTCCTCCCCAGGATGGTGGGGGGAGGCGCATTTCCCAGCCTCTGCCCTCCTTTTCACCTTGGCCGTGGTCGCTCAGGGTGTGGCTGCCCCTGGGGGGGGGAGTGGGCGCTCAAGACCCCAACCCGTCAGCCCACTCCCCTGTTTGCAGGGCCCTTGTCCAGCACTCACGGCCCCGTGGTGCCCCCTGGGAACCCCCCGGCTCTGAAATGTATCAGGGTGGGACACGGGTGAAAGCAGCTGGGATTCTGGCAGGTCTGCTCGCGGTCTGGCTTCCGTCAGGAGTCTCAGGGTGGCAACTGTGTCCCATGCGGACGTTCCCACCTGCTACCCGTCCGTGCTCACTGGCTGGAGCGTCTCTGCAGAAAGAAACTCCTGTCTCCTACTGTTTGGTTACCCAGTGTCCCTGTCTGTGTAGCAAAAGCAGGATAAATGCTTGATTCTTTTTTTTTTTTTTCAATTTAATAATTCTCCAAATCTTGGATACTTAAGTCGCTTCCAGTTTTTCACAATTATTCCCTTCTTTCCTTTTTTTGCTATTGAGGTAGAATACACATGCCGTAAAAGTTATCACCTGAGCCATTTCTTGAAGAGTACAGTTCAGTGGCATTAGGTGCATTCGTGACCATAACCCTTCATCTTGTAAACAGAAACAGTACCCATGGAACCACAACTGTCCCCCTGCCCCCAGCCCTGGCACCACCCTTCTACTTTCTGTCTCTATAATTTTGACGACTCCAGGTGCCTCACATGAGTGGAATCCTGCAGTCTTGTCTTTTTGAGACTGGCTGACCTCACTGAGCAGTTTGTCGTCCAGTTTCATCCATGGTGGTAGCACATGTCGTAACTGCCTTCCTCTTTAAGGCTGAATAATGTCCCATCGTATGTACAGACCACAGTTTGCTTATTGACACATCCATCCGTGGACACTTGGGTTGCTCCCATGTTTCAGCTATTCTGAATAATGCTGCATTGAACATGGGTGTACAAATATCTATTCGAGTCCTTGCTTTCAATTGTTTTGTGTATACACCTGGAAGTGGAATTGCTGGATCACGTGGTGATTATAGTTTTAACTTTTTGAGGACCCTCCATACTGTTTCCGCAGCAGCTGTACCATTTTACATTCGCACCAACAGGGCACAAGGGCTCCATTACCCCACGCCCTCGCCAGCACTTGTTATTTTCGGTTTTCTCATAGCAGCCGTGCAGACGGATGTGAGGAGGCATCTCGCTGTAGTTTTCATTTGCGTTTCGCTGACGATTAGTGGTGTTGAGCACAGTTTTGTGCACTCAGTGGCCATGTGAATGTCTTCTTTGGACAAATGTCTATTCAAGTCCTTTGCCCATTATTGAATTGGCTTGTTTGTTTTGTAGTTGTTGAGTTTTAGGAATTCTCTATAAGTTCTGAATAATAATCAGGTATATGATTTGCAAATGTTTTCTCCCATTCTGCGGGTTGCCTTTTTACTCTGAGGACAGTGTCTTTGGATAAACAAAATTTTCAAATTTTCATAACGTCTTATTTGTCTTTTTTCTTCTTTTGTTGCCTGTGCCTTTGGTGTCATACCTAAGAAGTCACTGCCAAATCAAAAGTCATGCATTCTTGGGCTTCCCTGGTGGCGCAGTGGTTGAGAGTCCGCCTGCCGATGCAGGGGACACGGGTTCATGCCCCGATCCGGGAAGATCCCACGTGCCGCGGAGCGGCTGGGCCCGTGAGCCATGGCCGCTGAGTCATGCATTCTTTTATTCGATGATTTATTCTAAGTGTTTTATAGTTTTAGGTCTTAAGTTAATTTTTGCCTCCCCTGCCTCATGCCAGGCCCTCTGCCAGCAGCGTGCGTGGTCCCCAAAGGGCTCAACCTGGACCCACAGGCTCAGCTTCATGCCAGGGGGCAGCACTGCCTCAGTCCCTGAAGGATGGACCCCCCATATGTGCCAGGGGCTCTGGCCCCGTCTGGCTGCATCTCAGTCCATTCCTAGACTGGAGAGGGCCCAGCAGCCTGACCAGGAGGTGCCTGCTGGCAGCACGAGTGTGACAATCACTGGGTTTCCAGAGCTTCTGGGCACCCCTGTGCTCCCTGACTGGGGTCAGCTGTTTTGACAATAAAATCTGATGTATTACGTGGTCACCCAGGGACCTTGCAGAGCCAGGCTAGTAAACAGCAGACAGACCCCTTAGAAACAGGGGAAAGAGAAACCCGTTCTGCCGTAGCAGTGTGGGTGAAGAGTATCCCGTCACACATCAGTAAACAGATGTTGCAGCGACCCACACCCTGCCACGGTGCGTCCTGAGGAGACTCAGGATACGAAAGCACAGGATACAGCCCCAGGTAGCCGAGGTGCAGGTCAAAGGAGTTTCCGTGAGCCGGACTCCTGCATCTTCCCATACATAGAAGAGCGCTAAATTCCTTCACTTGAGACGTCTGGGTTTCTTTAATGAACAGTAATCTTTTGATGTTCCGACTACCTGATCTTTGTTGCTGAAACTGCCGTGTATCTCGGCCCCTCCCTGACCTCTTTGGAGCAGAACCTCAGAGCCATCTGAGAGGCTGTCCTCCGGGCGCAAGTCCTCGGTTTTGTCTGCCAGAGAAAACATGCTTCTCAGCTTTTCCATTGTGCGCTCTTTTCAGTCAACAGCAGGCTCAGCAGTTCCCAGCCCAGATCGGCCTGAGGCCACGCAGGCCCCAGCCGGTGGCCTTCCCGCCCACATCTTTGTAAAAGGTCCCTTTGTCACACACGCCTCACCTCCCCTGCTTCATGTCAGGACTCCCGACCACAGACACACTGCATCTCCACTCCTTTAAGGGTCAATTTTGACATGAATATTTAACGAAGTGCGGAGTCAATCAAAATCCACCTCCTCGTCCTGAAAAATGCTAAGGCATTGAAGTGTTTTAACCAGGTGTGCTCCACCTTACATGCTACTGATGTCTGATACAATTTTAAATCCACCGTTTCTTTCTCATTTTAACCTCTACTTGTCACAGTACATGAATATCTCACCCGTTGGAAGTAACTTGGGTTACGTGGTGTGAAATAAAACATATTTTATGGCAAGACAAGAAACTTTTAAACAAAAAGTCTCTGCCCTTTGGCCTCCTCTCCCCCCACCATGAATCAAGTATCTGCATTACTCACCGACCGGAACTCCCCAGAGGCAGAAATACCTGCTCAACCGTAAAAAGCAACATTCTCCCAGCATCAACAAGACAGCTCCCTAAAAGGTAACATTCCTCCTCCATCCTGTAGGGGGCACATGACCCACCAGGATGACGCTTAGACCTGGATTGTGTAAACTGCCAATAATACATCATTTGATGTGCTGTCTCAAAAAACTTATATAAACTGTGTCTTGACGTCTAACCAGGGAACAGTTTCTCAGAGCTTTCTGAGATGTTCTTTCTGGGTTATAATCCTCAAATTTGGCTCAAATAAAATTTTCCATTTCTTTCTCAGATCAACTGATTAATTTTTCATCGATAGTGGTTTACTTCCAACTTTACCTTCTGTCCAAGAATGCCGCAAATTGGCCACGTCTCCTTGGGCACGTGTGAGATTTCTCACTGTAGAGACCTATTTGTGAAAAAGCCAGATCACAGGGTTGATTTTAAGTAGGTTTTGGCAGATGGGTTCCCCAGGCCCTCCTGAGTCTCCTCGACCCCCTCCAACCCCTCAGCCCCAGGCATTCAATGAGCTGCTTGCCATCACTCTAGGTTGCTGTGCGTTGCCCAGAACTTTATATAAATGGGATCAAACAATGTGTGCTCTTTTGTTGTCTGGGTTCTTTTTCTTTTTTTTTTTTCTTTTTCTTTTTTTTTTTTCCGGTACACGGGCCTCTCACTGCTGTGGCCTCTCCCGTTGCGGAGCACAGGCTCCGGACGCGCAGGCTCAGCGGCCATGGCTCACGGGGCCAGCCGCTCCGCAGCATGTGGGATCTTCCCGGACCAGGGCACGAACCCGCGTCCCCTGCATCGGCAGGCGGACCCTCAACCACTGCGCCACCAGGGAAGCCCCCTCATTGTAGTTTTGATTTGCATTTGTCTGATAATTAGTGACGTGGAGCATCTTTTCATGTATTTGTTGGCCAAATGTATGTCTTATTTGGAGAAACGTCGGTTTAGATCTTCTGCCCATTTTTTGGATTGAGCTGTTCGCTGTTTTGACACAGAGCTGCGTGAGCTGTTTTGGAGATGAATGCCTTGTCAGCTGCTTTGTTTGCAGATATTTTCTCCCATTCTGTGGGTTTTCTGTTTTGTTTATGGTTTCCTCTTTTGTGCAGAAGCTTTTACGTTTGATTAGGTCCCATTCGCTTTTGTTTTTGTTTTTTAAACATTTTTCATTTCTCTAGGAGGTGGATCAAAAAAGATATTGCTAAAAAAAAAAAAAAGATATTGCTGTGATTTATGTCAGAGCATTCTGCCTATGTTTTCCTCTAAGAGTTTATAGTGTTGGCCTTCCATTTAGGTCTTTGATCCATTTTGAGTTTATTTTTGTGTATGGTGTCAGGGAGTTTTGTTGTTGTTGTTTCTCGGAGTTTTTGTTTGTTTGCTTTTTGGCCATGCAGCATGCAGGATCTTAGGTCCCTGACCAGGGATTGAACTCATGCTCCCTGCACTGGGAGCACGGAGTCTTAACCACTGGACTGCCAGGGAAGTCCCTAGGGAGGTTCTAGTTTCATTAGCTGCCCAGTTTTCCCAGCACTGTTTATTGAAGAGACTGTCTTTTCTCCATTGTATATTCACTGTATATTCTCACCTCCTTTGTCATATATTAATTGACCATAGGTGCGTGGGTTTATTTCTGGGCTTTCTATCCTGTTCCACTGGTCTATACTTCTGTTTTTGTGCCAGTACCATACTGTTTTAATTACTGTAGCTTTGTAGTTTAATGCTATACATTTCTAAGTACTGTTTTAGCTGTATCTCTCAACTTTGACATGCTGTATTCTAATTTTTATTCAGTTTGAAATACTCCCTAATTTCCCTTTTGACTTCTTTGACCCATGAACTATCTAGAAGCTTATTATCTAGTTTCCAAACATTTGGGGATTTTCCAGATACTTTTTTGCCATTGATCTAATTCCACTGTGTCAGACAGCACACTTTTTAATGCCTGGATCATTTTAAAGTTGTTAAGATTTATTTTATGGCCCAGTATATGGTCTATATTAGTAAATGTTATGTGTGCACTTAAAAGAATGTATTCTGCTATTGTTGGGTGGAGTATTCTAAATGTTAATTAGGTCAGGTTGGTTGTAGTGCTATTCAAGATTTCTATAATCTTACTGACTTTATGTCTATTTGTCCTATCAGTTATTGAGGGAGTGGATTTGTCAATTTCCTGTTGCATTTCTGTTACTTTTGGCGTTGTGTATTTTGAAGCACTGTTATTAGGTGCATAAAAATTGGATTGTTATGTCCACCTGATGCATTGACTGCTTTGCCACTATGATATAAGCCTCTTTATCCCTGGCAATATCCTTTACTCTAAAATCTACTTTGCCTAATAGTAGCAGAGCCTCTCCGGCTTTCTTATGATAAAAATCAGCCTCGAGTATTCAGCTGAGTCCCGATCAGTGCACTTGTGTGAGAAATGGCTGGGGAAAGAACACTCAGAAGAATTAGAACAATCCCAGGAGGTCACATAGAAAATACTGTTATATTTTATTTAAAATGTTGTTTATGTTCATAGGTGACAGGCTTATTGTTTTTAGCTTTTTCTCAGTTTTTATTTCTAATATGGTAAGTATTGATAGATAGGACCCACATCATCAAAACTCTTGTGGTTCTCAGTAATTTTTTTTTTTTTTTTTTTTTTTGCGGTACGCGGGCCTCTCACTGCTGTGGCCTCTCCCGTTGCGGAGCACAGGCTCCGGACGCGCAGGCTCAGCGGCCATGGCTCACGGGCCCAGCCGCTCCGCGGCATGTGGGATCTTCCCGGACCGGGGCACGAACCCGTGTCCCCTGCATCGGCAGGCGGACTCTCAACCACTGCACCACCAGGGAAGCCCCTCAGTAATTTTTAAGACTGTAAAGTTGTCCTGAGACCAAAGATTTGAAAACAACTGGTTTAGACAAAGTCGCATATTTGCCATTTTATTTGCTCCCCCTCTTCCATGTCAGACGATCTTTCTAAGGTAATTTTCTTTTTTCCTGATGTAACTTTTAGGAGTTTCTTTGGTGAGAATCTCTTGGTTTTATATCATCATAGATTTTGTCTTTAAAAGAATGTTATTTCAAATTTAAAAGAATAACATTCTTTAAAAGAATGTTATTTTAAATCTTTAAAAAACTTGTAGTAAAATACACCTAACATAAAATTTATCATTTTAACTATTGTAAGTGTACAATCAGTGGCATTAAGTACATTCACAACGTGGTGCAACCATCCCCACCATCTACTTGCAGAACTTTTTCATTCCTCCAAGCGGAAACCCCACACCCATAAACACTCTTCTTCCTCCCCCCCAGCCACTGGAAATGATTTCCTTTTTAAAGGACAGCTTTATTGAGATGCAATTCACATACTATACAACTCGCCCCTTGAAAGTGTATGATTCGATGGTTTTTAGCACATTCACAGACTTGTGAAACCACCGTCAGTTTTAGAACATTTTCATCACCCCCCAAAGGAATCCTGTACCCATTAACAGTCACTCCCTACTTCCTACCAATCCCTCTCCCCAGCCCTAGATAGCCACTACTCTACTTTCTGTCCTTATAGATGTACCTATTCTGGACATTTCTCATAAATGGATTCATACAATAGATGGTCTCTTATAACTGGCTTCTTTCACTTAGCATAACGTTTTCAAGGTTCCTCTATTGATGCGGCATTGCTGTAGCATGTATTAGTGTCCATTCAAGGTTCCTCTATTGATGTGGCATTGCTGTAGCAGGCATTAGTGTCCACTCCTGTTATGTTAGCTAACATTCCATTGTATGGATGTACTACCTTTTATTTACCCATCATCACTTGTTGGACATTTGACATATGTCTACTTTTTGGCTATTATGAGTAATGCTGCTGTGAACACTTGTGTACAAGTTTTTGTGTGGACATATGTTTCACTCATCTTGGGTAGATATCTAGGAGTGGGACTGCCCAGTCATATGGTAACTTTATGTTTAACTCTTGAGAAACTGACAGAAACTGGTGATTTTCAAAGCTCTTGCAGCATTTTCCATTTTCACAAGGTATAAGGGTTCCAACTGCCCCACATCCTCTCCTGTTGTTATTTGTCTTTTTTTTTTTTTTATCATAGCCATCCTACTGGCTGGGAAGTGGTGCCTTATCGTAGTTTTGATTTACATTTCCCTGATGGCTCATGACATTAAGCATGTTTTCATATGCTTTTTGGCCATGTGTAAACCTCTTTGGAGAAATATCTGTTGAGCTCCTTTGCCCATTTTAAAATTGGGTTTTTGTCTTTTTATTATTGAGTTGTCGGTGTTCTTTATGTATTCTGGATACAAGGCCCTTCTCAGATTATATGAGATATCTAAATATTTTCTCCCACACTGAGGTTTTTTTTTCAGTTTCTTGATGGTGTCCTTTGATGTGTAAAAGTTTTAAATTTTGATAGAGTCAAATTTATCTATTGTTTCCATGGATCATTTGTGCTTTTGGTGTCATATCAAAAAATTATTGCCTAGGGGACTTCCCTGGTGGTCCAGTGGTTAAGACTCCATGTTTCCACTGCAGGGGGCACAGTTTTGATCCCTGGTTGGGGAACTAAGATCCTGCATGCCGTGCGGCGTGGCCGAAAACAAAAGAAAACAAAACCAAACAAACAAAAATTATTGCCTAATCCAAGGTCATGAACATTTACGTCTATGTTTTCTTCTAAAACTCTTGCATTTAGGCGTTTGATCCATTTTGATTTAATTTATGTGTACAGTGTGAGGTAGGGGTCTAATTTAATTCTTTGGCATATGCGTATCCAGTTTTCCCAGCACCATTTACTGAGAAAACTGTTCTTTTCCCTGTTGAATGGGCTTGGTATCCTTGTCAAAGATCAATTGACCGTAGATATATCGGCTTAGTTTTGGACTCTCAGTTCTATTTCATCCAATTATATGTCTATCGTCATACCAACATCACATTGTTTTGATTATTGTAGCTTTGAGGTAAATTTTGAAATTGGGAAGTGTGATTCATCCAATATTGTTCTTTTTTTTTCAAGATTGTTTCGACTATTCTGAATTCCTTAATATCCATGTGAATTTTAGGATTGACTTGTCAACTTCTGCAAAGAATGTAGCTGGAATTTTTATAGGAATTTATTTTGTAGATCAATTTGAGGAGTACTGCTATCTGAACAATATTAAGTCTTCCAATCCATGAACATGAGATGCCTTTCCATTTATTTAGTTCTTTAATTTTTTTTAACAATGCTTTGTAATTTTCAGAATATAAGTTTTGCATATCTTTTGCTAACTTTATTCCCAAGTTTATTCTTTCTGATACTATTTAAATGGAATTCTTTTTTTAATTTTCAAATTGTTCATTACAAATGTATAGAACTATAATTGGTTTTTGTATACTGATCTTGTATCCCACAAACTTGCTGAACTTGTTTATTGGGTTTCATAGTTTTTTTAGTAGATCCTTAAGATTTTCTATATAGAAAATCACGTCATCTGCAAATAAAGAGAGTTTTACTTCTTCTTTTCCAATCTTGCTGACTTTTATTTCATTTTCTTGCTTTATTGCCCTGGCTAGAATCTCAAATACAATGCTCAACAGATGTGGGAAAAGTGGACATCTTTATTCACCTTATTTCTTAAGTGGTAAAGCTTGACACAAATTTAGCTTAGTGCTTCTCAAGCATTAACGTGGGAAAATACCTCACCTGTCCTCCTCAAAACTGTCAAGGTCAGCAAAAGCAAAGTTTTGAGAAACCATCTTAGCCAAGAGGAGCCTAAGGTAGGTAATATGATGACGAAATGTAATACGGTGTCCAGGATGAGATCCTGTAACATGAAAAGAACATGAGGTAAAAAATAAGAAGAAGAATATATGACTAAAATACAGATTTTAATTGACAGTAAGATATTGGTTCACTAATTGTGACATACGTACCATATTACTATAAGATGTTAATAGGAAAAACTGAGTATGGGGTATATGGGAACTTTCTGTATTATCGTCACTATTTTTCTGTAACTCTTGAACTATTCTACAATTTAAAGTTTATTTTTAAATGGCATTAATGTGCTTATTTGTTATAATGCAGATTGTGACTCGGTGGACCTGTGGCAGGGCCCCAGGATCCTGCGTTTCCAAAAGATCCATGGTGCATGGCCCACACTTTAAGAAGATTTCACTTTTGCTAATGAGTTTAAATGTCATCCTTTTGTGGGTAATCTGTTTTTTCTCTCTGACGGCTTTAAAATTTTTTCTCAGGGACTTCCTTGGTGGTCCGGTGGTTAGGACTCTGTGCTTTCGCCGCTGTGGCCCGAGTTCAGTCGCTGGTCGAGGAACTAAGATCCCGAAAGCCAAGCAGTGCAGCCAAAAAAAATAATAATAATAAAATAAAATTTTTTCTCTTTGTCTTTGGTTTTCTATGATTTTGCTACAGTGTGTTTTGATATGGATACTTCATTTGCCACGACTGGATTTTATTGTGCTTCTTGGATATAATGACCCATGCTTTTCATCATTTTGGAAAATAATTATCAGCTATAATTTCTTCAAAAATTTATCTCCCTATTTCCTTCAGGATCTTCTAGAACTACAGTTAGACCGATGTTAGAGTATTGTGTTATATGCTGTCTGTTAACCTCTTTCATATTTCCCTGTGTCTCTGGAATGAATTCTGAGTAACTTTTTCGGATCTATCTTCCAATTTACTCTTCTTCAACTGCGTCTAACCCACTGCTGAATCAATCCACTGAGGTTTCAACATTATTGTATGGTTTATTCCTAGAAGTTCAACTAAGTTCCTTCACAATCTTCTTGAGCCTTTTAGATGGAGTCTCATTTCTCATATTGTAAATTCTTTCACTTCATAACCATTTTCAGCAAACTTACTATATATTCTTTATTGAATAATCCAATGTCCTAAGTCCCTTGGGTTCTAATTCTGCTTTTGTTTATGCTGACTTACTCATAATGGTTTGGTTTCATTTGCCTTGTAATTTGGAATTGTGAGATCGTGTTTGAAAGACTGGGTTTTATCTCTGGGAATCCCGTGAGGCCTTGCGGGCAAGATCCCCAGAGAAGGTTGTGTTCGCTCAGGTCAGGCACAGCCACAGCCCACCTGGGGCCACGCGGGCTGAGTTTCTCCACGTGGGCTTCCCCAGAACGTACAGGCACAAGACCTGAGGTGACAAATGTCCAGTGGAGACTTTTTTTTGCACCCAGGGAGGTTCCTTGCGTCAGCATCTGCCCGTGCTGGGGTGCCGCGAGCGCACGTGCTCACTACGCAGAGCCCACTGGGGACACAGGCGTCGTGTAGCACCTGCCTGTGCAGCCCAAGCCCTCGTTCTTGCCCCTGAGGATCTGCGGCAGCCCGAGGTTTGGGGTTTCTAGGGTCAGCAGACCCCTCAGGGAAGTGTCAGCCCCCACGCTGAAGTTCTGCTTCAGTTTTCACCCCTGAGGGTTTCCTTTTCTTTCTTGTGACCTCAGGTACCTGACAAGGTATTGGTTTACAGTGGGAGATTTACAGTGGGAGGGTTTTCCGGGGTGTCTGGGTCTGTCATGCTGCTGCCGCTGTGAAGGTGTCGTTGTTCAAGCAGGTGCACTTGGTGATCCACTCAGAGCCCATCTTGGGGGGTGGGTGTGCCCATCCCCCAGCTGCTGTGGACTCACACCAGCGCCCTTAGCGAGAGGTGCCCTTGGACGACAGAGCTGCCTGGCTAACAGGTGCCTGGGAGCCGCCTGCCCCCACCCAGGGCAGCCCGTAGTCCACGGCTGGAGGGGGGATATCAGCCTAGACCCCTTGTCGCTGGAGAAACAGCTCTCTGAGGTGAAACTCACAGTCCTGTGACACCCACGGATCAGGCCACGCGTGGTGGGGTTCGCGGAAGCCACACCTTCGCCCACTGCTTTTCTCACACCCTCTCCCGAGAGCACAGCCCCCGTAAACCAGGTGCACCTGGACCGCCGTCGTGGGCTCTGCTTCTGGGGAACTGATCTGAGACAGGTGGTGCTGGGCGTGGTCCCGGAAGCATCCTCCACAGCAGGGTTTGGGGTTGGACGCCCACGGCTCACCTCCGGCGGCGGTGGACGTTGTCAGTCCCAGCACCTAGAGCAGGACTGGTGCTCAGAGCATATGTGGTGAAACGTGCCGCGTATGGGCAGGGGGAGGGCACAGGTACCATGGCGGGGGCGTGGCCCAAACCGTGTGCCCCGAATCCACGTGCTGCAGGGCTGATTCCTGGACCTCAGGAGGGGACTGTGTCTGGAGATGGCATCTTTAAAGAGGTGATCAAGGTACATGAGGTCATGAGGGTGGTCCCAACCCAATCCGACAGGTGTCCTCACAAGAAGAGAAGGTCGAGACATAGACACGCACAGAGGATGGCCCCATGAGGACTGAGAGAAGTCGGCCATCCACGTGCCAAGGAGAGAGGCCTCAGGAGGAACCAGCCCTGCTGCCTGTTTTTTTTTTTTTTTCTGGTTGCGCTGCGCTGCTTGTGGGATCTTAGTTCCCCGACCAGGGATCGAACCCGGGCCCTCAGCAGCGAGAGTGCGGAGTCCTAACCACTGGACCGCCAGGGAATTCCCATCCCTCCCTGCTGACAAGCTGATCGCAGACTTCGGCTTCCAGAACTGAGAAGAAGTACATTTCTGTCATTTAAAAGCCCCTATCCTGTGGTATTTGTTGCGGCAGCCCTGGCAGCAAGAACATGATGTGGGGTCTCCGGCGAGGCCCCAAAGGAGAGCCCCAGCTCTGAAGTGAGGACAGAGCACGTGCGGACCCCACAGAGCTGTTCCTAGAGTGCTCCTGGGGCTGGGGGGCTGCACATCTGACCACAGGACGTGGGTGACGGTGCGACCACAGCTCCCGTCTGGAGCTGGTGCCCTGAGACCCACCGACACACAGTTGGCGGGCTGGGCGAGGGCTTAGGGTAAGGGGGAGTGGACGCCAGGCCCTGGCTCACGCAGAGCCAGAGGGCTACATGAGCAGGTGGCCCGCACCACCACTTCCCCCACTACTGCCAGACCACAGCCTTGCAGAGGGTCCCCACGAGGGCACGGAGGAGGAGGCCTGGCCGGGTGCACCATGGCACATGTGGTGTGTCGGGCCGCACGCAGGCACAGCCCCACTCGGGGCTGCCAACAGTGGCTGGGGAAACCCCTGGCTGGAGCTTCTGCAGTGCACTGGGTGACCCCCGGAGCGGAGAGGACAGCGGCTCCCGCGTGGCCAGGAGGAACGGCCGGGCCGGCTGGTCAGGGCCTGAGAGCATCAGGGGTGGAGGACGGGAACGAGGTGCTGGCGGCCACGGGAGTGAGGTCTTGCATCACGTGCTGACGTCTGCTGGGAGCGGCGTGAGGAGCCACTGAGCCGCCCACGGACCGCAGGACTTGCCCAATGGGTGCCAGGCTCACAACCGCGCCGGCCCAGCAAGCACAGGCTGGCGACACACCCCCTCCCAGCCTGGCCCGAGGCCACCCAGCAAGAGGGACATTGACCACTTCAGCTCGGCTGCCTTTGCCTCTCAGCCTACCTGCGGGTTCCTGCAAAACATCGCCTTGGACCTCAGACCCCTCTTCCGGCACGGGGGTACCGCAGGGCTCCAGGCCTACAGGAAGCTGCTGGCCTGGCAGAATGTTGGACGGCCTCATAAGGAAGTAGCTGACACCCTGAGGGACTGCAGCACCGTCCTTCCGGATGTGGGCGTGACCTTGAGTCAATGACCCCAGAAGGCGGCCCACCGGGTCTGGGAACCCAGGAGTGGAAGCAGAAGCGGCCCAGCCCCAACAGGCTCCGGGACCCGCCGCAGTGCAGGTGCTTCTCGTCCCCGCAACTTCAGGCTGTGAGACCCTCGCGGTCCTGGTCGGCGAAGGAAAACATGGCCACCCGGGGCGTGGCGGGAGTGTCCCACTCAATTCACAGCCACGGCTACCACCTGGCCAGGCGGCTGCTCGTTGCCGTAGACCAGCAGGCCAGGTGGGCACCGTCCTGGCCGGGAGGACCCTGACCACCCACGGAGGCAGGGCTGCTGCCCCGGGCATCCTGGTACTTCCACGCCCAGGTTTAACTGCAAGTGGGCAAGAGAGCAGAGCCCGACAAGGGCTGGGTAACCAGGACTTTAGACCCCCAAGGATGAGGGGCCACCCCCTGGGGCAAAGCAGGGAGATGGCATGGGTCAGGGCCTCATGGCCTCAGAGCCGGTGGCTCACCGGGTGGCTTGCCCCACTCACCCTCCTCCACCGCCGCCGCTCAGGCTCGTGACTGCACCCTTCTCTGGAGGGTTACCCTTGGCTGACACGGACCACCTTACCCAGGGGTCACGCTGCCTCTTCCACACAATCAACGACCGACCGAAGGGCACGTAAGACCCCCGTCTCAGACGTAAGCGCCAATCACAAACCCAGCCTGGGGGGCTGGGCCGAGGGACAGGTCACCACCTGGGCTGAGCAGGCCCCAGCTGGCCCGGCCTCCACCTCGCCCTATGCTCTGGGTCACTCAGCCTGGGTTTCTCTGAGGGGTGCAGCCCCCGGCCAGCGTCTTCACGAGACCCGGTTCTTCTGCCCCAGGCCAGGACACAGTGGCCAAGCTCAGAGCCTGGGGCCGCAGCACCCCCTTAGCCCAACACACAAGCTGACCTCAGAACAAAAAGTGAGACAGGACCCGCGGGAAAGTTGGAATTGCTTTTATTTGGGCGAGCGCCGCAGGCCCGCCGTGGTCGGGTTAGTGTTCTGTCCTCAGAGGCAGCCGAAGCCTGGGCCTCCACCCGCCACCTACCTGGGTTAGTGGGATGTGCAAAGCTCAGTCGGAGAGCAGAGGCGGGGGCAGAAGCCACCAGGGCGCGGGGCTGGATGGGACAGGACTGGTGGCACCGGGCTGGGCTGCCTTGTCCCCAGGCCCAACACAGGGATTGAGGAGCCCTGGGAGAGGCAGGCAGGCAGGCAGCACCCAGGGTGGGGTTCCACAGGTTCCAGGGGACAGTGGGCCCACGGAGGGCAAGAAGCCTGCAGAAGCCCAGTCATTCCCGGCCGGCACGCCCAAGAGCTGGGCAGTGGTGAGCCTTTCACCAGGAGGGTCTGTCTCCCACCCCAGGTCTGGGTCCTCGGGGCCTGGGGTGCGAAGGGGGACACAGAAGGCACTTACTAGGGAGCTGAGGCTGGAAGGCTGAAGCCAGAGGCGTGGGGTCTCGGGCACAGGTTGGGGGCTGGGAATGGAGCCGGGAACAGGCTGGGGCCTGGCCCGGGCCAGCTGGGTCTGCAGACTGGACCCTCATCTTCCCATGGGGAAGGGGCTTCCCTGGGCAGCCTAGAAGAGATGGCTGACCCAGGACTCCCTCCCTCCCTCCCCAGCAAGGCCCACTGAGCAAGCAGGTCAGTCCCGGAAACAGGAGAAAACGCTGGCGCTGAGGGCCCTGCTACTGGCGGGGCCGACGCCTGCTGCCCGAGCAGGTGGCTGGGGGTTGGGGGGGGGCCGGCCTACAGGGCTGGGGGAACCTCGCCCAGATGGAACCCCCCTGGGGAGATGAGAGGGCTGAGTTGGGGGCCCAGCTCTGGACCCTCCAAGGCACCTGGCTGTGGTGAGTGGCAGGTAAAGAGAAGCGGGGAGACCTGGGGTGGGGGGGGTGGGGGGCGCGAGGTGGTCAGTGGGGCTGGACTGGCCCCGGCCCCCAAGAGACAGGCTGTCTGGACAACAGATACATGTTAACGTGTTAGTCTGTACTTTTTGGTTAAACTTTAGGCACCGCTTGGGAGGAAGACACCTTGAAACATTAAAGACCCCAGCAC
The DNA here is from genome assembly GCF_964374135.1 of Grampus griseus. Lineage (NCBI taxonomy): Eukaryota > Metazoa > Chordata > Mammalia > Artiodactyla > Delphinidae > Grampus > Grampus griseus. Next base: position 819,800 of record NC_139011.1, on the reverse strand, counting down.
CTGGGCGGGGAGTCTGGCCACATGCAGAGCGGGAGGCGGGGTGCAGGAAGGGGTCAGGCTGCCGCTGACTCAGGGCCCCCCGCGGAGGGCGCGGGCCCTGAGGCGTAGCGGCGGCCATAGCCCGAGGACGAGTAGGACGAGGAAGAGAAGGTCATGGAGAAGCCCGAGCCGGTGGCGTCAAAGCTGCCGCGACGGGAGCCAGCCCGGGAGCCGGTGCGCGAGCTGGAGCGCGAGCCGGCCGCGGAGCCGGAGCCGCTGATGCTATAGGGGCTGTAGTAGCCCTTGCTGGACTGGGCGGCAGCCTCCAGCAGCCGCAGGCCCGTGCCCTCCTCCACCATGCTGCGGTCCAGCGCGTCCTTGTAGGAGATCTTGAGTTTGGTCTTGGGGCAGGTGAGGTACTTGGAGTAGGCGCTAACGTCGCGCAGCTTCTGGGCGGTGCGGGCATCCACGGTGCCGCGCTGCAGGGCCTCGTCCAGGGCCACGCGGCCTGGCGTGTCGGGCTCGATGAGGCCACCCGTCAGGTACTGCACCTCCAGGAAGCGCTGGCCTGCCTCGTAGTAGAGCCAACCCTTCTTCAGGGCCTGGGCGGCCGACATCTTGGTCTTGGTGCGTGGGTCCTCGAAGCCGCAGAAGGCCTTCTGGGCCAGGTTGATGCGGTCCACCATGATCTTGTCCACCAGGCCCTTGTTGACGGCGTCGGTGACGGGGAAGCGCTCGCCGGTGCTGGGGTCGATGATGCCCCCAGTGCAGGCCTGCGCTTCCAGCAAACGCTGCCCGGTGATGTTGTCCACCAGGTTGCGGTGCATGGCCTCTGTGATAGACACCTTCTCCAGCGTCTCCGTGTCCAGGATGCCAGCCACGGGGCCCGTCTCCTCGGTGGGGTCGGACCAGGAGGCCAGCTGGGTCCTGGAGACAGCGGGGCTGATAGGGTAGGAAGAGGAGGACCCCACGGAGGACGAGCGTGAGCGGAAGCCGCCGGCGTTGCCTGAGAGCATGTCGGCGAACTCGGCGATGGAGAGCGTGCCGGCGCGGTACTGGTCCAGCGCCGAGCGGTCGATGAGGCTCTTGGCGATGGCCTCATCGATGTCGTACTGGCGGCCCGAGCGGCGGTCGATGATCATGGACTTGACCACGCCGTCCGATGAGGAGATGGTGATCTCCTCCCACTCGCACTCCTGCTCGGACAGCTCCAGGTAGGTCTGGTGGTCGATAAGGCCCTTGCGGTAGGCCTCGTACACCGACATCTCCTTGCCTGTCTCCGGGTCCACGATGACCACACGCCGCTTGCGCACCGAGGACTTAGAGGATGTCTTCCGCTCCCGCTTCTTCTCCTTCAGCGGCAGGAGCCGCAGCCCCGTCTGGGGGTCAGTGACGCAGCGCTCCATCAGCTGCAGGTAGGTGAGGTTCTCCTCCGTGTTGGGGTCAAAGAAGCCCTTGGTGTCGTCCGAGGGGTCGGTCAGGATCTCATTCATCTCCTCGTCAAAGAGGCCGCGCTGGTAGGCCACGTCCACGGGCAGGCGGTGGCTCTCCTCGGGGTCGATGATGCCGCCCGTTGCGATCTGGGCCTCCAGCAGCCGGATGCCGTGGTCCTTCAGGATCAGACCCTTCTTCATGGCCTGGAAGAGGGAGATGAGCTTCCCGGAGTAGGGGTCCTTGTAGCCGGTGACGGCACGCTCGGCCGACAGCAGCTTGTCCTTAAACTCGGGACCCACGATGCCCACGCGCACGGCCTCCTCCACGGTTAGCTTGAGCCCCTTGATGGGGTCGATGACGTAGCCGGTGGCCGCCTGCGCCTCCAGGAGCTCGAAGGCCGTGCCGGGGCGGATGATGCCCTTCTTCATGGCCTGGTACACCGACAGCCGCTCCCTGGTGGCGTCGACGAGGACGCCAGCGATGCTGCTGGTACCCTCGAGGAACTTCTGCAGGTCCTTGGAGACCTCCTCGACGGAGGCCAGGCCCTCCTGCAGCCGCAGCGCCGTGGCCTCATCCATGACCTGCGAGCGCACCAGCTCCTCCACCGTGATCTGCTTGCGCAGGCCACGGAAGGTCAGCTTGCGGGCGTCCGCGAGCGGCAGGAGGAGCTGGCCGCTGGCCTCGTCGCGGCGGCACCGCCGGAGCAGCTGCGTGTAGCTGAGGCGCTCGTCCGTGGAGGGGTCCACGTAGCTGCGCACCTCGCTGGGCTCTGACAACCGATCGTGCGTGTCCTTGTCGAGGTAGCCGCGCTGGTAGGCCACCTCCAGCGGGAGGTGGAAGCCTAGACGCGGGTCGATGATGCCGCCCGTGGCCAGCTGAGCGTCCAGCAGCCGCAGGGCCTCCTCGGTGGGGATCAGGTCCTTCTTCATGGCCTGGAAGAGCGAGATGGTCTGCTCCGTGTAGGGGTCACGGTAGCCGGTCACGGCCCGCTCAGCCGACAGCAGCCGGTCGTGCAGCTCGGGGCCCACCAGGCCCTTCCGCACGGCCTCATCCACGGCCAGCCGCTCGCCCTTCACCGGGTCCAGCAGGAAGCCCGTGGCCGCTTGTGCCTCTAGTAGCTGGCGGGCCACCTCGGCACTCAGCTGCCCCTTCTTGAGGGCCTGGTAGATGGTCAGCGTCTGCCTGGAGCTGGGCCGGTAGATGCCGGCCACACAGCCCGTGCCGTAGAGGTAGTGCCAGGCGGACTCGGCCTCCAGCACCTCGCGGAGGCTCCTGGCGCCCTCCCGGAGCAGGCTGTAGGACTCGCGGGAGATGACCCGGGCCTCGTACAGGTTCTCGGCGGTGATGCGGCGGCCGACGTGGTCGAAGGAAGCCAGGTTCTGTGAGCGGACTATCTCGGTTTTCTCGATGATCTCGATGATGATGATGATCATACGCTCCTTGGTGACGCGGCCGGCCTGGAAGTCGGCCATCAGCTGGGCCCGCTGCTCCTGGGGGATCAGGTCCGACTGCATCACCTCCCACAGGGACATGGTGGAGCCACTGTGGCTGCCGCTCCCAGGGATGTTGATCTGTGTCTCCTCGAAGGCCCTCCGGGTCTCCTCCTCGGTGTACACCCGCGTGGTCTCCACCACCTCTGCTTTCTCTGCCCCTCTCAGCGGCAGGAGCCGCAGGCCCGTCTCGGGGTCCTCCACGCAGCGCTCCAGCAGCTGCAGGTAAGTGAGGTTCTCGTGCGTGTTGGGGTCGAAGAAGCCCTTGGTGTCGTCGCTGGGGTCCTGCAGGACGCGGTTCATCTCCTCGTCGAAGTAGCCGCGCTGGTAGGCCACGTCCACGGGCAGGCGGTGGCTGTGCACGGGGTCGATGATGCCGCCCGTGGCGATCTGGGCCTCCAGCAGGCGGATGCCGTGCTCCCTGAGGACCAGGCCCTTCTTCATGGCCTGGAAGAGAGAGATGGTGCTGCCTGAGTAGGGATCCTTGTAGCCTGTCACGGCCTTCTCAGCCGACAGCAGCTTCTCGTGCAGCTCAGGGCCCACGACACCGGCCTTCACGGCCTCGTGCACGTACAGACGCTGGTTCCGCACAGGGTCCACCAGAAAGCCAGTGGCTGCCTGGGCCTCAAGCAGGAGGGTGGCGGTGCTGGGCCTGAGCAGGCCGCGCCGCATGGCCTCGTAGATGGTCACCTTCTCTTTGGAGTCCTCCAGGTAGATGCCAGCAAGGCAGCCGCTCCCCTGGAGGAGTGTCCGCACCGAGTCCAGCTCCGAGAGGTCCTTGACCGACGTCTTGCCATCCTTGAGCTGCTCATACTGGGTGCTGTTGAGGACCCCGGCGGCCAGGAGCTCGCTGGCCGGCACAGGGGCTCGGAGGCCACTGAAAGAGAGCCTCTCCCGCCGTACGGTCTCCACTTCCTCCACGATGGTGATGAGGATCTTGATGACCTTCTCCACGGTGACCTTGCCCGTGCGGAACTGGCGCAGCAGCTCCTGCCGCTGCTCGGCCGTGAAGTACTCGGAGTTGATGAGCTCCCACACTGTCACCGTCCTGCCCTGGAAGCTGCCCACGGGGACCTCAACAGTGGCCTTCTGGAAGGCCTCATGGGCCTGGAGCTCGGAGTAGAGCTCCTGCTGCCGGGCCCGGGCAGCCTCCTCCGAGAGCGGCAGCAGGCTCAGCCCCGTCAGCTGGTCGGGGCGGCACTGCTGCTGGAGGTGGCTGTAGGTGACGGGCTGCCCCGTACGGGGTTCGTAGTAGGTCTTGGCGTTGTCCTCGGGTGCTGAAAGGGCGGTGCTGGTCTCCTTATCCAGGTAGCCCCGAGCACAGGCGACGTCCAGGGGCACACGGTGGCTCTTGCTGGGGTCCACGATGCCACCTGTGGACAGCTGGGCGTCCAGCAGACGCAGGCCCTGCTCCCTGGGGATGAGACCCTTCTTCAGGGCCTGGAACAGGGACACGCTCTGCCCTGAGTACGGGTCCTTGTAGCCTGTCACAGCCTTCTCGGCCGACAGCAGCTTCTCGTGTAGCTCGGGCCCCACGAGGCCGGCGCGCACTGCCTCGTCCACAGTCAGCCGTGCGCTGGTGGTGGGGTCGATGATGTGCCCGGTGCCGGCCTGGGCCTCCAGCAGGGCCACAGCTGCCTCTGGCTGCAGCAGATCTTTCCTCAGGGCCTCGTAGATGCTCAGCTTCTGCCCTGCCTCCTCTAGCCACACACCCGCAATGACGCCGGAGCCCCGCAGGGCCCGCCGCACGGCCTCCGCCTCGGCTACCTCCTGCACGGAGCGCTCGCCCTGCTGCAGCTGGCGGAAGAGCTCACGGTCAATGACCCTGCTCTCAAGCAGCTCCGCAGCAGGGACCAGGGCACGCAGGCCCTCGAAGCAGAGCTGGCCCTTCTGTTCGTGCTCCTCGACCACGGTGATGACGATCCTGATAATCTTCTCCACGGTGACCTTGCCCGTGCGGAACTGCCGCAGCAGGTCCCGTCGCTGCTCGGCCGTGAAGTACTCGGAGTTTATGAGCTCCCAGATGGTCACCGTCCTGCCCTGGAACTTGCCGAACGGAGCGGACACGGTGGCCTTCTCAAACACGTCCCGGGCCTCCGAGTCGGTGTAGACCAGCTCACCACCCTTGGCAGCCTGGTCTGTGAGCGGCAGGAGCCGCAGGCCCGTCTCGGGGTCCTCCACGCAGCGCTCCAGCAGCTGCAGGTAAGTGAGGTTCTCGTGCGTGTTGGGGTCGAAGAAGCCCTTGGTGTCGTCGCTGGGGTCCTGCAGGACACGGTTCATCTCCTCGTCGAAGTAGCCGCGCTGGTAGGCCACGTCCACGGGCAGGCGGTGGCTGTGCACGGGGTCGATGATGCCGCCCGTGGCGATCTGGGCCTCCAGCAGGCGGATGCCGTGCTCCCGGACGATGAGGTCCTTCTTCATGGCCTGGAAGAGGGAGATCTGCTCCCCGGTGTAGGGGTCCTTGTAGCCAGTGACGGCGCGCTCGGCCGACAGCAGCTTGTGATGCAGCTCAGGGCCCACGACGCCCTCCTTCACGGCCTCGTTGACGGCCAGCCGCCTGTTCCGCACGGGGTCCAGTAGGAAGCCTGAGGCCGCCTGGGCCTCAAGCAGGATGAGGGCTGTGCCCGGGCTCAGCAGCTGCCTCCTCAGGGCCGCGTAGATGGTCAGCTTCTCGTCGGCAGGCTTCAGCAGCAAGCCGGCGATGCTGCTGCGGCCCTGCAGGTAGTGGCGCACATCCTCCCGCTGAGCGAGCTCGGCCACCGTGGTGCGGCCCTGCGCCAGCCGCTGGAGCTCCTCTGTGCTCAGGATGCCTACCTCCTGCAGCCGCTGGGCCGGCACCTTCTGCCGCAGGCCGTCAAAGGCGTAATCAGGCTCTGCCACGGCGGCCGGGCCGTCGGCTGCGTCCTGGCCATTGGGCAGGGCTCTGGCGGCCGCAGCCTGAGAGGCAGCGACCTCCCCCGGGTGGGCCAGTGCAGCCCGGCGCTCCTCCTCCAGGTGCTGCAGCCGCTCACGCAGCCTCTGGTTCTCCTCCGCCAGCAGCTTCTCCTGCTCGTGCCGCTGCAGCTCCAGGCACCGCAGCTCCTCTTGCTTGCGCCGCACCTCCTCCTCGGCCTCGCGCTGCCGCCGCCGGGCCTCCTCCATGCTGGCCGCCAGCTGCTCCTTCTCCTGCTGCAGCTGCTGCTGCTGCCGCTGCTGCTCCTCACGCAGCTGCTGCGCCTTGGCCACCTCGTCCTGGAAGAGCTGCTCCAGCTTGGCCTTCTCCTGCTCGATGAGGTGCTCCCGCTGCAGCAGGCTGTCCTTCTCGGAGAGGAAGCTCTGCTGCAGGGCCTGGGTCTCCTGAAGCAGCTGCTCCTGCCGCACCATCTGCATCTGCGAAGGGGGAAGGGGGCGGTCAGGGCCATGCGGGCCTCCGGGAGCACCTGCCCGAGAGCAGACCCCGCCCCAGATCCCTGCCCACGCGCGGGGAGATACCTCCTCAGACTTGAGCTGCAGCAGCTGCGCCTCCTGCTTGAGCTTGTCCTTCTCGCGCTCCAGCTCCGCGATGGCCTCCCGCAGGCGCTCGGCATCCTGGTCACTTTGTTGCCGCTGGGTCTCGAGCGTCTGCACCAGCGTCACCTTCTCCTGCGTGGCGAGCTCCGTGCGGTACAGCCTGTCGCCTATCTCCTCCGCCTGCTTCCGGAAGCGCTGGGCGTCCTCCTCCGCACGGGCCTGAGCCCGGCTCATCTCGGCCACGCGCAGCCTGAGCCGCTCCGCCTCGGCACTCATCTCCAGCTGCCGCTGCCGCTCTGTCTCCAGAGTCTTCTGGAAGCCCTGCGTCTCCTGTGCCAGCTGCTGCGCCATCTGTTCCTTGTCCTCCTGCAGCCGCCGGGCCTGCTCTTGGGCAAGCTCCTTCTGCTGCTGCAGCAGCTCTGCCTCCGCCTTGAGCCGCGTGGCCTCCTGCACCGCCTGCATCTTCTCCTTGAGCATCTTCTCTGCCAGGGCCCGCTGCTGAACCAGGTCTTCCTCCGCCAGCTGCCGCAGCCGCGCCGCCTCCTGGGCCGCCACGCTCAGCCGCGCAGCCTCCTCCGCCACCTGCTTCATCTTCTCCGCCTCCTCCTGCAGGAGGCGCTGCGTGTTGTCCTTGTCGCGCAGAACGAGCGCGCGGTTCTCCGCCTCGATGCGGGCCTTGAGCTTGCCCAGCTCCTCCATCTGCACGCGCAGCGAGAACAGCTCTTCCTCCACCTGGCCGCGCTGGCGGGCCGCCTCCGTCACCTCCGCCTTCAGTCGCTGCAGCTCCTCGTCCAGGATGCTCTTCTGGTGGTCGGTCTCCTCCAGCTGCAGCCGCAGAGCCGTCAGCTCCTGCTCTACCTGCGCCTTCTGCCGCAGCGCCTGCTCAGCAAACTGCTTGTGCTTCTCCATCTCGGCGTCGGCCGCCTGCTTCTGCCGCAGAGCCGCCTGCTCTGCCTGCGCCCGCCGCGCCGCCTCCTGCTCGGCTTCCTTGCGCAGCTTCTCCGCGGCAGCCTGCGCCTGCGCCTGCGCCTGCGCCTGTGCCTCCGCCGACTGCTTCAGCCGCTCCGCCTCCTCCACTTGCCGCCGGGACTGCGCCGCCTCGTGCTCGGCCCGCTCCCGCGCTGCCTCCGCCTCCTCTGCCGCCCTCCGCGCCGCCTCGGCCTCACTGCGCAGACGCTCCAGCATGCTCTGCTCCTGCTGGAGCGTCTGCTGCAGCTCCTGCTCCTTCTGCCGCACTGCGAACGCATGCGCCTTTTCCTCTGCCTGCAGCCGCTTCTGGGCGGCCTCCTGGGCCAGCTGCAGCTGCCGAGCCGACTCCTGCTCTGCTCGCTCACGCAGGCGCCGCGCCTCCTCCACCTTGGCCTTGAGCCGCTCCACCTCCTCCAGCGCGGCCTTCCGTTGCCGCGCGGCCTCTTCCTCGGCCGCCAGGCTCTTCTGCACACGCTCCTCGGCCTCGCGGCGCCGCCGCTCCTCCTCTGCCGCCAGCTGCCGCTGCCGGGCGGCCTCCTGCTCCGCCTGCTCCTTGCTGCGCAGCGTGTCCTCGGCGTTGCCACGGATCCGCCCCAGCTCCAGCTCCAGCTCCGCCTTGCCGGCGGCCGCCTTCTCAAAGCTCCCCTTGAGCGCCAGGATCTCCTCCTCCACCTGCCGCCGCTGCCTCAGCGTGTCCTCCACCAGCCCCTTCTGCCGCTCCAGCTCGCTCTCCGACGCCTTGCGCAGCTGCGCCAGCCGCTCCTCGATGTCGGCCTTGTGCTGGGCCGCCTGCTCCTCCAGAAGCCGCCGCTGGAAAGCCTCGTCTTCTGCCAGCCGCCGCAGGCGCTCGTTCTCCGCCTCCTTCTCCTTGAGCGCGATCTCCGCCTCCGTCTTGAGCCGTGTGGCCTCGCTGATGGCGGCCAGCTTCTCGGCCAGCACCCGTTCTGCCTCCGCCCGCTGCCGCACAGCATCCTCCTCCGCCAGCTGCCGCTGCCGCTTGGCCTCCTCCGCCAGGGCGCGCAGGCGGGCGGCCTCCTCCGCCAGCTCGCGGAACCGGCCGGCCTCGGCTTCCAGCCTCTGCTTGGACTTCTCGCTGGTGGAGCGTGACTCCTCCTCGGCCCGCGCCTTGCTGGCCAGCAGCACCTCCATCTCAGCCCGCACTTTGGCCAGCTCGGCCTCCAGCTCCCGGCGCTTCTGCGTGGCCGCGGCCGCCTCCCGCTGCAGCCGCGCCAGCTCCTCCTCTAGCAGCTGCCGCTGCTGCTCCCCCTGCTCCGTCTCGGCCCGTAGCCGGATCAGCTCCTGCTCCGCCGCCAGGCGCTGCTGCGCGGTGCCCTCCGCCAGCTGCCGCTGCTTCTCCAGCTCCCGCTCGGCCAGCTCGCGCTGCCGCACGGCCTGCTCCTCTGCCTTGCCGCGCCGCCGCGCCTCCCGCTCCGCCTCCTCCTTCTGCTTCTCCGCCTCGGCCTGTGCCAGGCTCTTCTGCTGCGCCACCTCCTCCGCCTGCAGCCGCATCCGCAGCGCCTCGTTGGCCTTCAGCTGCCAGCGCTCCAGCTCCCGCTCAGCCTCCGCGCGGGCGCGCTCGGCCTCGGCCTGCTGCTGTGCCCGCCGCGTGGCCTCCTCCCGCAGCTGCACCACGGCCACGTGCTCTTCCTTGAGGGTGCGCTCCAGCTGCGCCGTCTTCTCGGCAAAGGAGGCGTGCTCGCTCTGCAGCTCTGCCTCGGCGCTGCGCTGCGCCGTCTCCAGGGCCACCTGCACTTGGCGTGCCCGCTCTGCCTCTGCCTGCCGCAGGCGCCGCTCCGCCTCCTCTGCCTGCAGCCGCAGCTCCTCCAGCGCCTGCAGGGCCCGCTGCTTCTCGCGAGCCGCCTCAGCCTCTGCCTGCACACGCAGGGCCAGCTCGGCCTCCGCCTGCCGCTTGCGCTGGGTCTCGTCTTGCACCTGCCGCCGCAGGCGCTCCGCCTCCTCCTGGGCCTGCCGCTTCTGCGCCTCGGCCTCTTCTGCCCGCGCACGCAGTGCCTGCAGCTCACCCTCTGCCCCACCGCGCTGGCGCTCGGTGGCCTCCAGCTGGAGGCGCACCACGCGGATTTCCTCTTCGATCCGCAGCCGGCTGCGCTCGGCCGCCTCCACCTGCCGGGCCTTGGCCTGGATCTCCGCCTCCGAGCTCTGCCGCAGGTGCTGCAGCTCCTCCTGGATGCTGCGCTTCTGCTGCTGCGCATCCACCGCCACCTCCTCCCGGCGTGCCACCTCCTCCTGCATGCGCCGCTGGAGCTCCTGGGCCTCGCGCTCTGCCAGCGCTTTCGCCTGTGCGTGCGCCTCGGCCAGCTGCCGCTGCTTCTCCAGTGCGGCCTCCACCTCGGCCAGTCGCTCCCGCTCCTCTGCCCGCTGCTGCTCAGCCAGCCTCTGCGGCCGCAGCAGAGAGAGGGAGAAAACCGGAGAGAGGAGTGAGCACGGAGCAGGTGCTCCCAGCACACGACACGGTGCCACCACAGCTCACCCTGACAGCGCGGTGCAGGGGTCGGGAGGGGACAGAGGTCCCGGCCCAGCCGAGGGAGGCTGCGTGCACCCACCCAGGGCACTTGGGGCAGCGAGCGCAACCTGGCTCCACAGTGCTCACCAGCCTGGGGATAGGAGACCCAGATGTTCTCCCCTCTTCCCGCAGACAGGCGACAGACACACAGACAGGGGCCGGGGGGAGAGAGAGAGAGAGAGAGAGAGCAAGCAAAGCAAAGGGCTCACAGGGCCTGGGAGCCGCGCCCGCCATACAGCCCTGCCTGAGCACCGCTGAATGCCCGGCGGCCTGGCTCTGGCCACGGGGCCCCTCTCCCTGACCCGGCGGGGCAGGGTGGCCAGCGTGGGACATCAGCGCAGATCTGAGCCAGTTCGGAAGGGGGACTCGATAGCCTGCGGTTCTGAGCAGAGAGGAAGCTGCAGGTAGGCCAGACGGAGGGGTCACCCAGGAGGCAGGAGGAACAAGACGGGGAAGGTACCCTTCCTCACCCAAGCACCTCGGGGCACCCCTCCCCAGCCCCCATGACCCAACAGCCCAAGGTTCTTGCAGAGCAAGTGGCCAAGCAAAGAGCCCGATGCAGAGTCCCGAGGAGGCACACACACGAGAGCCGGTGGGACGCCTGGTGGGGGCAAGCGCCAACACAGAAGAGAAAGAGAAGATGCCAGCCGCCACAGCAGCCGCCACAGGGAGGGCAGTGCGGCGTCGGGCCAAGGTGGGCTGGGCCGCAGGTCAGGCGAGCCTGGGGACAGGCCGTGCTGCGGGGAGCTGGGGGGGAGGGCGTGGGGAGAGCTCAGGCGGGCTCCTAGGGGCCACATCTGGGGCAAGGTGGGCAGCAGGATGGCCTTCCCACCCCGGCGGGTCATACCTCCTCCTCCTCCATACGCCGCAGAGTCTCACCGATGAACTTGATGTACTGGCTTGTGAGCGTGCTCAGCTCACTGTAGCGGGTACGCAGGTCCACGTACTGGGGGGCGGGAGGGAGGAGGCACCCAGAGTCAGCCCTGCCCCTGCTGACTCAGGCTCAGCCCACCCACCAGCCCTGCCCCTCAGCCTCACCTCCTGGATGACGCTCTCGGCCCCCGACTGGACCTTGGGCTTCTTGGCTGGTGAGGCCACCGGCTCCAGCTGTGCCTTGTACGTGACCAGCTGAAGCTCATAGTCCTGCAGGGACACGCTGGTTGGCCGCCAGCTCTGCCCTCCCCACCCTGCCCCTGAACCTGCCCACAGGCTTTGCCCAGCATGGCCTGGCCTGCGGGGCCCCCTTGAGGTCCCAGGCCCACCACCTGCACGTCTCCCCTGGGACACGAGGCTGCCAAGGCCTCACCTTGATGGCATTGATGTACTGCTTCGCGAACCTCTGGCACTCCTCCACCTTCTCCCCGTGGCGCTCGATATCTTCCAGCAGTGCCTGGGAGAGCAGGGTGGTCAGCAGCCAGAGGGCGCACCACGCCCCCGCCCGGCTCCCACCGGCCCGGCCGGGGCCCACCTACCTTCTCCTGCCGCAGCTGCTCTCGCACGGCCTGGCTGTCGGCCAGTGGCATGGCCTGGATCTGCTCCTGCCTCTGCTTGGCGTCCTGCAGCCAGGCGCCCAGCGGGTCCGCGCTCTCGCGGTAGTAACGCAGCTGGCGGCCCAGCTGCTCGAGCTCGCGCTGCCGCACATCGGTCTGGGCCAGCACGGCCTGCCAGCGCTCCAGAAGCAGGGCGACCCGCTCACGCCAGCGCTCCACCTCCACGTCCCGCTCGCCGTGTCGCTGTTGCAGCCGCTCGCCCACCTCCTGCGCCCCCCGCAGCTCGTCCCGCAGGGCATCGAACACAGGCTGCTGCGCCTCCGCCTGGGCCCGAAGCTTCTGTTGGGTCAGAGAAAAGGGTGCCGTTTCAGCCCGAGGCCCCTGCCGCTGGCCCCGGCGTCTCTGGGCCCTCACGGCAGGGCGCGGGCCTGTGGCGGTACCTTCAGCGCAGCCTTGGTGGCGTCGAGCTCTGGGAGGGTAGCGGGCACGGCCTGGGCCTCCTTGAGCTGCTGCTCGTGGGCCCTGAGCACCTCCTCGGCCCCCTGCGTGCTGCGGATCACCAGGCTGATGGTCTTGAGCCTGTGGGAGAGCAGGGCTCAGAGCGGGGCTGGGGTGCAGCCCACACACCTTCCACACCAGTGACCCTCCCGCGGGTGGGGGGCCCTAAGTCCTCCTCTAATAGCCCCTCAAGCCCTCTCACCCCACATCCAGTCATCAGGAAGCCCTGCCTGCAAGGCACACCAGGACTGAACCCCTCCGGCCACCTCTGCGACCCCCACCCTGGTCCACACCGGCCATCCCGTGGCCAGACCCCCCAGCGGACCCCACCTCGTTGGCACCGTTGCCCTGCCAGTCCATGTACTCCCCAAGACGCCCCTTCGGTCACAGCCCCCCGGCCGCCGTCAGGTGCACTCACTTCTCCAGGTAAATGGCGGACAGGCTGCGGACCTGCTCCAACTTGCCCAGGGTCAGCTCCAGCTCTGAACGCAGAGTGGGGGCAGCGGGTGACGGCTCGGGCAGGGCCAGAACCTTCTCGGCCTCGGCAGAGAGCCGGGCAACCCCCTTGCCCAGCCCCTCCACCTCAGCCTGTGCTTTCTACGAGAGACGGAGCAGGAGGCGAGCTGAGCCCACACGCCCAGCACACAGCACGTGTGCAAGGCCGGGGTGGGGTGCAGCAGGGGGTAGGGTGCAGCACGGGGTGGGGGTGGGGTGGGGGGGTGGACGGGGCCTGCCTGCTGCTCGGTGATGCGCTGAGCGCACTCCCGCGCGGGCTCCTTGTCCAGCGGCAGCCGCAGGCGGTGCACGGTGCGCGTCTCACAGGCCTCCAGCTGCAGCCGGATGTCCTTGAGCTCTGAGATGCAGCGCTGACAGAGGGACGACTCCTGCTCGCCTGCGGACATGTCCAGCTCACAGGCTGCCCCAGCCACGCCCTCCGCCGCCACCCCCCACCCCGGCGGCACCCGCCTACCCTGCTCCAGGCTCTGCAGCAGCTGCTGGTAGTGGCGGCTGCAGGAGCCGTACTCGCGCTCAGCCTGCAGCCGGTCCTCAGGCCCGAAGCCACCAGCGTCCTGGCTGTCCCGCAGGAAGGCCTGGTAGTGCAGCTCCAGGCTTCGCAGGGCCTGGCGCTGCTCCTCTGGTTTCAGCGTGCGGAACTGCAGACGGCACGAGGGCTGAGCACGGCCGCAGGAAGACCCCTGCCGCCCGGCACCACCCACAGTGCCCAGCGGGGCGGTCGTACCGTGACCAGGGACCAGGAGCGGATGAGCTGCATGTCGCGGCTGAGGCTCTGCCACGCCAGAAGGCTCTTCATTTCCGTGTGCAGCTGGTGCCACAACGCAACCAAGGCCTGGTGCTGGGCCTCCAGCCTGCCAGGTCAGGGGCACAGTCAGGGGTGTCCGGGGACCCGCCCGACACCACCCTCTCCAGCTGCATACCCAGGACCACGCACCTGGCGATGGCCTCCTGGGCCTCCTGGTTGGGCGGGGGCACAAGAAAGCACACGGAGGGCACGGTGGCCTCGCTGCCGGAGCTGCTGAGCACCTTCCAGTAGAATGGCTGCGCAGGGCCTACCATCTGGCACTCGTCACCCTTGTGCACGGTCACCTGAAGCAGTCAGAGCATCGCAGCGTGGCCCCACCCACACCCATGCCCACCCTGCCCGGCCCACCCTGCCCGGCCAAGCCCTCACCTCCACCTGCTTGTAGTCGCACACGGCCAGCAGCGGCACACGGCCCCGCACGGGGTGCGCTGGGTTGCGGGGCTTTAGCTGCACGATGGCCTTGGCCCGCTTGGCCAGGCCCGAGAGGTGCCCCCTGTACTCGTTTAGCTGTTCCTTCTCGTCCTGCAGAGGAGGGGCAGCTCAGAGACCATCACCCGGCGTCAGACACCGAGCACCCAGACGGGGCGTCTGTGAGGACCCACGTGCCCACCCCGGGAAATGCAGGAGCACCCCTGGACCCCCGCAACGCCCTGAGATCCCACGTCCTTCCAACTGCCCCCAGAATGCTGTGGGGCTCGGCACTCAGCCAGGACAGGAGCCCGGTCCCACCGACACTCCTTCCTTCCCAGTTAGGACCGAAGGGCTTCCCCAGCCCCCGTCACATGTGGCGTCCTTCAGGGGAGGGCCCCACAGCGTCCTCTCCCCTCTGCCCTCCCCTGTCCTGCTGTGGAAGGTCGCCCACCTCCTCCCATCCAGCCACTCCGAGGGATGGAGGACCATCCAAGGCTGCAGGTCAGGGTCCACGCGGAAGCTGCCTGCACCTCTCCCGCCCCCTCCTGGGCCGATGCTGCCACTGAGGGGGCCTCCTGGACCCCAGGCTTCGCTGACCCCCACTCCTGACCACAGGAGCTCCAGGCGGCAGGGCCTGCCAGCTTCCTCTCTCCTCCATCACTCCCTGCCCCAGGGCACCTGAGCAGCACACTCAGCTGCCTCTGTGTCCTCCTCAGCCCTCCCGACTGCGCCTGCCCCAGACTGTCAGGCCCGAGATGCTGATGGACCTGCCCGTCTCCTCAGCCCTCCCGACTGCGCCTGCCCCAGACTGTCAGGCCCGAGATGCTGATGGACCTGCCCGTGGTGACGTGGCTGGCAACAGAGCAGCTGACTCAGGCCTCTACTCCCTTCAGGGGCTGTGTGGGTGGGGGAGGCTCGTACCAGCTCTGGCCAGCCACCTGCCCCCAGGCCAGGACCCTGCCGCTAAGCTCTCGGTTCACCCATACCCCCGCCCCACTGTGCTGACCTCCAGCCCCTATCGTGCCTCCTGACCCCTGCTGGCACCTCTAGTCACCACGCTCCGCCTCCAGAGGGACCTTCCCAGAGCATCGATGCAGCCCAGACACCGGGCCAGCCTCTCCCTGTGCCCCCCTGGCCCTGGACCCTGCCACCTCGATGCCTGCCGCCGCCTGTGCCCCTCCAGCCCCACAGGCCAAGAGGCCGGGCCTCAGCGTCTGTCTCTTGCCGGGCTGCACGGCCCTGGGCTCGGCGGGGGCCCGGGTGGTCGGCTCACCTGGGCGTCCTGCAGCAGGTCCTCGAGCCGAGTGACGGTGATAGAACGGTCACAGGTATACTTCCTGCGCAGCGTCTCCTGCAGTTTCCGCAGCTGCTCCTCAGCCTCCCGCACGTCCGAGAAGAACTGCGGCGGCAGAAATGGGTAACGCTAGGCCAACAGCCGAGAGCCCCCGGCCAAAGCTGCCCCAGCACGGGCCGGAGGGGCTGGGCCCAACAACCGGGGAGGATTCTGACGCGAGGTCCGTGGGGCAGTGCGCGGGGTCGATTATCCACGTCCGCACGGACACGGGGAGGGGCTCCTCGAGGTCACTGCAGCAGAGCCGGGGGTTGGGGAGCCCAGTTCTCACCTGGAAGTAGGCGGTGTTGTCCTTTAGGTGCGCCTCGATACAACAGCACAGCTGTAGCATCCAGCTCCACTGGGTCTGCAGGGCCGCCTGGAAGGACTGCAGCACAGCACATGGCCCCGTCGGGCCCTGCCCCGCACAGAGGCCCGGGGGGTCCCCCCAGCCCTGCCCCACCACACCAGGGGGGCCCGGGGGGGGTCCCCGCATCCCCACCCCACCTCCGCCGTGGGCCGGGCAGGGTGGTCTTCCCGAAGCAGGCGGTCGCCGGTGCCCTGGATCTCTTTGATTTTCTTTTCCTTCAGCTCTAGTTCGTGCATCAGGGCCTAACATGGAGGCAAGGGCTCTCAGGGGTGGTGCCAGGGCCGCGTCGGGGTCCACCCATCTCCCGCCAAGCACCACCCGGGGTCTGGAGCCGGACCCGCACTGGGGAGGGCAGTCGTGGGAGGGGAGGGCCCGGAGGCTGGCCACCTGCCTCACCGAGTAGCCCTCCTTCTTGGCGGCCATGTTGGTGTTGCGGTCGCTCCAGTCGAAGCCCACCTCCTCCTCCTCCCTGTCACTCAGCCACATCAGCTCCTTGGTGGCGGCGGCCACAAAGCCATGCAGGCTCTCCAGGGACCGGAGGCGGGCCTTGGAGGAGCTCTGTGAGCAGGCAGGCGGGGAGTGTGTCAGCCCCGCGCCCCCCTCCCACCCCCCCACCGCGGCTCCCAGCCGGCCGCCACTCACGAGCAGCCTGGTGTACTGCAGGTCCAGCCGACCCAGGCAGTCTCGGTAGGCGCCCCGGGTGGCCGGGGAGAGCTGGCCCTGTGGGAGGTGAGGAGGGGTGAGGCCTGCGGCGGCCAGGACCTGGCCCGCGCCCACCGCCCGGCCCCCACTCACCTCGTCAGTGCGCGCCCGCTCGATCTTGGTCCGGAACTCCTCGACCGACTGGTGCAGGCCTCGGTGGCTGCCCAGCTGCGCCTCCACGCTGGGCAGGTCCACGCCCCACTCAGCGCTGTCCAGCCGGCGCTGGTTCTCCTCCACCCAGGCCAGCAGGTCCTGCAGGTAGCGCAGGGTGGAGTCCTCGAGCTCGGGGTGCCTCGGCGTGCTCCGCAGACGCAGGTTGTACTCGGTGCGGACGGCCACCAGACGCTCATGCAGGCGGTACACCCTGTGGGCGGGGCAGGGGTCAGGAGGGGTCAGCGGAAGCGGGGTGCCCTCCCCAGGCCCTGGGAGTGGGCGGGGGCCTGGCCCACCTGCGGTACATCTGCTCGCCCTGCGGGTGCCGCCCATCCTTGAGAGTCTGCACGTCGTTGAACAGCGTCCGGATCATGCTATCCGCCTTGTCCAGGTCCCGCTCCAGCTCGCCCGCCCGCTGCGGGGCCTTGCCTGAGGCCAGCAGCCGGACATCCTGCAAGGTGGTCGCCCTGACTCACAGCCTGGACACCCCGCCGCCCGCCTGCCTGCATGGGGCTCCCCCGCTGCCTCCAGGCCCACCTCCATCCTTTCCCTTTCCTCCCCGTCCACCACGGCACATTCTTCTGATGTTTCTGGCAAAACCCGCAGCCCCCACCTCTCTGGGGGACCCAGGACCGGGTCCAAAGGCCTCCACTAGGGCCCAGAAGCCGGACGGTTCGTGGTCTTGTCCTCCAGCTCCCACCCCTGGAAAGTTCTCCCCAAGAGAGCCCCTGTCCAGGCCCACACAGTCCTGCCTCTCTGGGCCCCACGGGTCTGGGCAGCAGCTCAGGGCGGGCCTGGTGCCCAGGAGCCAACTCTGCCCGAAGCTAGCGGTCAGAGTCTGCTCCACACCCAGAGGGAGGAGCGCTCAGGGCCCGCCTCCCTCCCCCAAGCCTCCCCGCCCAGGCCCACCCTCGTGCCCGCCCCTCACCGACTGCAGCAGGGCGTCGGCCTGGTTCAGCTGCTCTTCACACAACCCGGCCTCCATCTGCAGTTTGCTCACGACACGCTGAAGACGCTCTAGTCTGCGGCCCAGAGCAGCCACGGGACCCCCAGTGAGTGGCGTTGGCCACCAGGCTCCCCGCCGCAGAGCGCAGCTCCCCTCCTGCTCCCGGCCTGCCCACCAGCCTGCCTGCGGCCCACAGCTCAGTGTGGGTTTCTCAGCCTCGGGGAGGGGGCATTTCCTCCCCAGGCAGTGACTCACCCTCGGGGTGGCTTCCCTGCCACCGCAGGGCCCCACCCGCCGCCCAGCTGCCCCGTCAACCCCAGCGCCCGCCCACCTCTCAAACTCGCTGCGGAGCTGCTTCTCCCGCTCCAGGATGGCCACGTGCAGCTTGCCCCACTCCTTCTCCACGTCCAGCGGGTGGTAGCCGGGGGGCATCTTGAGCTGGCCTGCTTGCACCGCCCCCTGTGGGCAAGGGCCTAGCTCAGGCCTGGGCCAGCAGAGGCTTGGGGGCCACCCGGGCCCCCGGCCCACCCGACCTGAAACAGCCCTGGTCCCAGCTCTGTGGTAAGGCCGGGCCAAGCCTGCTGGAGGGGACCCCACAGGCCCCGGGCTCCCGGGCAGCTTCACTCACCTCCAGAATGCCCCCCGCTCCCCTCCCTCCAGGACCCCCCTCACCTCCAAGGACTGGTAGATGCCCTTGCACCGGTTCTTGTCCGCCTCCTTGGCTGGAAGCTCCGTCTCCTTAAACTTCAAGAACTGGCACCACAGGATCTGGGGACAAGAGGTGTCAGCAGCCAAACCTGGGGCTCCACAGCGGGCACAGGACCCCGGCTAAGCAGAGAAACCCACCTCGATTTCTTCAAAGCTGGAGGGGAAGCGGCGCTCCTCGAAGCCAGCCGTGTGTGCCCGGATCCACTGCAGCACCAGCAGCACCAGCTCGCGGTACTCCTGCCAGCGCAGCTGCAGCTCCTGGGGAGGGGGGCGACGGGCCGTCAGGGGCCCGCCTATCCCCTGCCCGCCCCGGGCCTGCCGGCCGGCACTCACATTAGCCTTCACCCCGTCCTGCACGTCGGGCACCCGGGGCATGGCATCGTACAAGGATGAGACGTAGGTGATGATGGACTTCTCGTCGGGCTGAGGGACGTCCACATCTGCGGGGGAGGAGGGTCAGAGGGGCCTCAGCGAGCGGCAGGGGAGGAGAGAGTGAGGCGGGGGCCGCGGCACGTACCCTCAGGGTCCAGGAGCCTTGTCACCCCCAGGTCCCGCTCTGCCACGGAGAAGGCCTGGTCCAGGTTCTCCAGGTTGGTCTGACGATACACCTTGTTCATGTCGATGAGCGTAGGCCTGTGGGCAAAGGGGCGGGTGGGGCAGGCAGGCGGGAACACAGGGGCAGCGAGGCCCACCGGGCAGGTCAGCGCACAGACATGCCCTCCTCAGGCCCCCAGAGACACAGAACCCCCAGCACACGCTCATCCTGAAAAACACCCCCACCCCACTAGCGTCCAGTCCCACCCACCCAGGTAGCCCACCTGCAGGTGCTGCACACATTGGGCCCTGGCCCCAGGAGCTCAAGGGGCCTACAGTGGGCACAGGCACAGGGTGGGGTGCCGGTCAGCCTGGGCCCCCCGCAGGGCCGACCCCACACAGGCCCCTTCTGGGGTGTCCACGTGGGGCCAGCGCTCATGGCTCTGAAAACCAGCAGGCTGCTGTCCTCTGGCCTCGAAGCCGGCACGGCCTCAGGAAGGTCCCAGGAGGAGGCGGGAAGGGCGTGCGTAAGGCTGGGCCTACTCGCCTGCACCCTCCCAGGGAGGCGGGCTGGCGCTGGTGCCTGTCCCTGTGGGCGGCAGGTCCCCGTGGGCGGCAGACGCCTCCTCGCCCCCACTCGTTTGAAGTTGCCCAGCTGAGGGGCTGCAGGGATGCCCCCGACCCACAGTGCCCTCCCTGCCCCGGGCCGCGTACTTGTGCCGATGGATAATGGCGTTGAAGAGGCGGCCATCTCGCCAGCTGGAGGTGAAGTTGTCACAGCGCAGGCCCTGGAAGCCCTCTATCATGCGCTGGGACCACAGCAGCAGCTTCTCCTTGGCTGTCATGTCCTCCGACTGCCCGCTCACCTGGATGTCCGAGATCTGCCCCACACAGCGGGCAGGAGACGGGAGCTCAGCCACGGCCACCGACCTGCCCGGCGCCCGGTCAGGGTGCACGGGAGCTGCCAGGCCAGCTGAGGCAGGCTGGGGCCGCAGGGACCCGCCACACCTCAGTGTCACAAGCCGAGGCCACTCTAGGCAGCAGCTGCCACGGAATGGCAGGCCCCCAGCCCCTGCTGTCGCCACATGGTGGGTGCCCTGGGCTCCCTCCTCCTGGGGCACACCCCGCACCCCGCAAGGCCCCTGCCGTCGCCACATGGTGGATGCCCTGGGCTCCCTCCTCCTGGGGCACACCCCGCACCCCGCAAGGCCCCTGCTGTCGCCACATGGTGGGTGCCCTGGGCTCCCTCCCCCTGGGGCACACCCCGCACCCCGCAAGGCCCCTGCCGTCGCCACATGGTGGGTGCCCTGGGCTCCCTCCTCCTGGGGCACACCCCGCACCCCGCAAGGCAGGCATGGATCAGAGTTGGTGGATGGTGGGCGCATGGAGCTCACCCAGAAGTCCCAGGCCAAGAAAAGGCTGTCACGAGGGGCAGGGGGCGGGGCAGGGCCTCTCTGGCTGCAGGCCAGGGTTATGTCCCGGGGACTGAGCATGCGCGGCCACTGCAATGCCCGGGCCCTGCACTCGTCCAATCCTTCAGGCCTGGGTCTGCCAGCCTGTCTGCTCCCCCGCCCGCCTGGCCCTAGTTATCTGTCTGTCGGCCTGCCCGCCTGTGTGACTCAGCTGCTGTGCCAGACAGGCTCTGCCTGCCCAGCTCTCAGATTTGCGGCTTCCTGTGCGGGCCGGGCAGGCAGTGGGTGAGTCAGCCCGTGCAGTGGGGTGCTTCTCTAGAACCTTCCCTGGGGCAGGAGGCCACACCAAGAGTAGAGAATGCATTCCTCTGCAGGGAGGCTCTGCGGGCCCTGCCCAGTCAGGGCCAGAAGGCACGGGATAGGCAGGCCTTGGAGAGAGGCCTGGGCCTTGAGGCCACGGAGTTAGCACAGGGCAGCGGCACGGGCTGGCGGGAAGGCTCCAAGTGCCAGGATGCCGAGGGCCCCAGCTCCCAGGCCGCACGCCTAGCCGGGTGCCAGGCCAGCCCCGCTGGAGACTCCGGGGGTGGCAGAGAGTCAGCGGGCGGCCATGCTACCTGGAAGTGCAGGATGATGGTCCAGATCAGGCCGAGGGTCAGCTTGGGGTTGCCGTCGGCAATGTCATCGTTCCTGATGTTCACCAGCTTCACCTGCGAGCAAGCTGCCCTCAGTCGTGCCCCCGAGCGGGCCGGAGAAGGGGGCTGGGGCCCGCGGCCAGGTGGGCGGCATTACCTGGCGGTGTCGGAGGTAGTCCAGGGCGATCTGCACGTTCTGCAGCTTGTGGAAGCGCATCCTGCCCTTCTCCCGCGGCTGGGAGGGGAAGCAGGGCCGGTCAGCGGCCCCAGAGCCCGGTCACAGCCCGTCCTGTGGCTGCGGCGTCTGCCCGCCCTCAGAACCCCCAAGGCATCTATCGTGAGGGTCTTCCCCAGCGGGGCAGCAGCCCTTCCCTGACCCGGGTCCACCCGCCCCAGCTGGGAAGGGGGGGCCGCTGGCCCAGGGGCCAGGCCCAGCAGGGACCAGGCTGCGGGAAGGAAGGAGGGGGAGGGGAGGAGACAATAGCCAGGAAGCCACGGGGGGGGGGGGGAGGGCGGTGGCTTTGGGGGAGGGGTCCTCCTGCCGGGTGGTGGTAGCCCCGGCCCAGGCAGTGCGGCAGGCACGATGGCAGGCAGCTGGATGCAGGGCCGTTTGCCAGCCCAAGTGCCATCGGCCCTGGGTGAGCTGGGCTCCTGGTCTCAGGGAGCCCACGTGCCGCCGTGGCCAGCGGGCACAACCACTCACCAGGCGCGAGCTCCTGATTACGTCCCGCTCTCTTGGCTGCCCGGCCAGAGCAGGGCAAAGGGTAAAGGGCAGAGATCAAAGTTCAGAGTCCAAGCAGCAGAGAAACCAAAGCAGAGCAGAGCGTGAGGTTACGGTGTCAAGGCTCCAGCACGCAGGGCAGCAGGGCTGTGCGCCGCGGGCCGCTCCCGGGCCAGGCCCGACACTCCGGACCAGGAGGCGCAGTGGGGGGCGAGGCCAGGCTGGACACGGAGAGGGCACGGGGAAAGACCCCAGGAGGGAACGCAGGCGGGGCCTCGGAGGGGGCGGGCGGTTGGGCGCACGTACCAGGCTGTCCCCTGAGAGCACCTCCAGGAGGGAGATGAGGTTGTGGCCATCACGGAGGTCTTCATACAGGTCACTGATGTGCCTCTGTGCCTGCAGGGACAGAGGACTGGGCTGGCCGCAGGTCCCCAGAACCACCAACAGGCCCAGAGGGCATGAGGCAGGGGACCACAGAAGACACCCACCCCCGAGGAGGCACCTACCTGTGCCCTCCAGTGCTACACAGAGAGACCAGGAGAGACGGAGAGGAGGAGGAGGGGGACAGAGACAGGAGGCAGGAGCGAGCGAGGGGAGGAAGCAGACAGAAAAGGACAGGTTTCAGAGGTGGGAGGTGAGTTCCCAGGGCAGAGAGGGATGGCCCCGAGCGGCTGGGTGGCAGGAGGCGTGCGGGCCCTTGTTCGGGCTGGAGGGCCAGGGGCACGCTCCTTCACCCCCACCCGCAGTCTCCTCAGCCCCTGCGACACGCGCACGCAACGCGGGCGCTTCTGCACACACCCACGTGTGCGCATGCCACCAACCTTGATGAGGTGCTTGTTGACCCACTTGGTGAACGTTTTCTTCTGCACACGGTCCCGCTCATCTGGGAGAGACAGGGCCAGGTTACCTGGGGCCTGGGAGGAGCCCTGCGAGCCCCCAGGAGGCGACCACCACGCAGATAACAGCCAGATAACAGCGGCTGGCGCCTGAAGGGGGCCTCAGCCTCACAAGGCAACCCAGCCTCCCTGCCCCTGCCCGACGCCGCCCTCCTGAGCCCTGGACAGGTGGGGAGGGGCCAGGCACGGTGCCCACCGCTGGGTCTCCTCACTGTCTCCCCCTGGAGCTGGGAGGGTCTGGAGCCACGGCACACAGGTCCCGGCCTGCCCCTCCCCCCACAGGCTGCCCCCCCAGGGCCCTGGGCTGGGCAGGGATGCGGCGAGGGTGAAGCTCTCCTCCCCACGGGGCAGTGGGCCTTTCCCGGCACACAGAGAGCTGTCCCCCCACACACTGCCCGACACCCGAGGCCCACAGGCCACTGCTGGCCTCTCTGTGCTGGGCACGGGTGGCTGGCCCCCCGACCCCGGCAGCTCTGCACCTGGGCCAGGACACAGCACGCTCCCCGTGGCGCCAGCCACCTGCCTCAGTCTGTCCCCCAAATTCAGACCCTCAGAGTCTGGGCCCCACCCCACCCAGTGCCACGTTTCCCACGGCAGGAACTGGGCCCTTCCTGCCCCACGCCTGCCCTGCCGAGCGAGGAGTGGCCCGCTACCTTTCTTGCCCTCTGAAGCCCTGAGCACAGCCAGGTAGAGGTTGTCCTCCGAGCTGGTTCTCTTGTGACCCAGGCCCTTGGGCTCGGGCACTTGGAGCCAGTTCTGAGACATGATGCCGCGCCCACCCCTTCGGTGCTCGGTCCCTCAGTCCCCAGGTGCTGTGCTCTGGTGTGCGGCACACAGTGGCCGAAGGTGCTCGCTCAGTGGCTCAGCTCAGCTCAGCTCAGAGCCC
Source organism: Grampus griseus (assembly GCF_964374135.1). Classification (NCBI taxonomy): domain Eukaryota; kingdom Metazoa; phylum Chordata; class Mammalia; order Artiodactyla; family Delphinidae; genus Grampus; species Grampus griseus. The sequence continues at coordinate 796,908 of NC_139011.1, read as the reverse complement.
AGTCGGTGGGGCCACGCCCGGCCCGCAGTACTCCCCAACTGCTGTCCCCGCCCCTGGAGCCCCACCCCACCCTGCACAACCCCCAGAAAGGGAGTGTCCCTGCGGGAAGGAGGAAGATGACCCCTCCCCCATGGCCACACCCACAGCCCGACAGAAACAGGAAACCCAGGGGTTTCCTCACCCACCCAGCCCGCTGCAGCCCCTGGCGGGACCCGGGGGTACAAGGGGACCTGGCACCTCGCCGGAATCACAGGGAACCACACGCCTTCCTCATGGCCACTCCGAAGGAGGGTCCCCCCACAGGGAGGGTACCTGAGTGCCGCTGGGCCCAGGGAGCCCACAGGTCACACCTCTTGGGCAAGCACCGGCTCAGAGCTGCCGAGCCCAGGGCTACCCCTGTGCCTGCCCACGCTACCTGCTGGAGGGGCTCTAAGGAGGGACCCCCAAGCTGAGTGACACCTGGCTTGGGGGGGGCAAGCGCCCATCCTTTCCTTGCAGCCCCCCTAAATCATCCCTTCTCATAGACCTACATGCCCTCTGTGGGGTGGGAGCCAGGCTCCACTGTGCCCCTGGCTTCAGGGCCACTATGGTCCAGTGCCAGGCGGGCCCTCCCCGAGCTGCCCACCAGGCACGTCCTGGAGCAGTGCCCCATACGAAGGCAGAGCACACAGCAGGGCGGGAGGGGGCACATAGCCAAGCGCTGACTCACCCAGCAGGACTGCCCAGCCCTGAGCCGCAGGAACTCTGCCCCACGGTTGGGAGGGGAGGTCTGGGGCCAGAGGGGAGCACGGGGTGGGGGGGAGGGGCGGCAGCCAGTGAGTCAGGGATGGGGAGGCCCCCCTCCCCCGCACGGTGACTCACAGGAAAGGAAGCCGCACCTGGGGGCAGTGGGGGCAGGACGGGTGGGGCGCACAGATAACAGCTATTTGGGCTGTGAAGGTGGGAGGACAAAGGGCACCGGGGTGCCGCCTGGCCTGCTCCCTCTGGTCTCGCACACAGCTTCCCCTGGAAGCGTGGGGACTGCCCAGGCTGCCCGACCACCGCAGGAAAGAATGCACCGCCCCATCACAGAATTTTCCAGTCAGATGTGATGTGATGCAGCCGTCAGCGCTGCCCCCCCATGCCCACAGCACCTCCGGCCTCTGGCCTCTGCTCCAGGGAAACCTCACCCCACCCCATCCCCGCTTGCCCTTCTGTAGCCACAGGAGGGCGCCCAAACCCCACGGGGTAGGGGGTGCCCCAGCCAGGTGGAGCTGCTTACACCCCACCCCCGGCCCTAGGGGCTCTGCCGAATGCCACATCCCTCCCGACCTCGGAGAGGCCCCTCAGGCCCCAAGCCCAGACTCTGCATCTGCTCTACACACCCCGCAGCCTCTGTGCAGGGCCTGGAGAGGCCCCAAGGACATCAGCTCTTCACCCTCCAGAGGCGCTCCAGAGTCCCAAATCTGACCCCACGCTGGCCAGCACTCCCAGGACAGGGTCACCGAGAAGGTCTAACACCCACTGCCCCTCCCCGGGTTTGGATCCTGCAGAAACGCAGCCGCTCATCCCAGCAGAAGTTCAAAAAGCCTGTACCGAGCGCCTGCTGTATGCCGGCTCGGGGCTAGTCCAGCTGTAACAGGGAGGTGAGGTCTCTGCCTGCAGGGGTAGGGGTGTCATTCTGGGGAGGGGCACACACACGAGGCCCCTGGGAATGAGCCAGGAGCTGGAGCAGGGAATCCAGGACAAGTAGGACCCACTGGACTTGGTGAGCCCCCAGCCCAGGCCCCAGCCCCAGCTCCTTCTCCAGATTTCTCTCTGCCACCGAGGGGCCTCCAAGGATGCTGTCTCACCGTCTGGGATGGGGTTCCACCTCCTCCTCCCAAGCCTGGCTCCAGCGCCCGGCCCCCCTGGACGCCCTCTTGCCTCTGAGCTCCCCCTAGGGTCTCAGAGCTCGTCCTCTCCCCCCTCCACAGCCCCTCCCTCCAGCCCTGCCTACTAGCCCCTCGCTCCTAGCTGTAGATGCTCCCTCCCCTGTCCATCCTATTCGGGCCCTCAAACCCAGAGACAACCCCTCCCAGGCCGGCCCTGCCCCGCCTGACTCCCCACAGGCCAGGCTGCAGCACATCTCAGCCAGCCCTCCCCAGGACATTCCCCAGCACTGGTGCGCCTGCACATCTGCCTGACCCCTGTCCTGTCCACCAGCCCAGCATCCCCTAGAGCTGCCCATGCCCTCTGAAGAATATCGATGCCCCCTCCTACAGATATGGAAACTAAGGCTGGAAGCCCGCCACGATTAGTGGAGCCGCTCCTGGGACAGGAAGCTTGCAGACGGAGAAGGGTACCTCGGCCCAGGAGAGGCGGGAGGCCGAGGGCCTGCAGCCCCGCCCCCAGCTCCTCCCTCTCCCCTCACGCGGCCGACTGCCAACTGCCTGGTGCCCAGAAGCCGAGGCCCAGGCCCAAGCCGCCCCGCCCACCTCCCCCTCCCCCTTCTCCAGAGGGAACAAAGGGGCAGAGGGGACCTCACTCCGCCTTCCTCCCCAGGTGTTTCCGGAACCGAGCCTGCGGGTGGGGCTGCACTTGGGCAGGGCAGCACCCGGCGGAGATGACAAGGAGACAGAGGCAGGTGACCCCCCCTGCACCACCACCCTCCAGCCGCATGCACCCACCTACGCAGCACAGCTGCCCGTAGAGGTAGCCCCTGCGGGCCTGCTCGCAGCCCCCATCCAGCCAGCACGGCCGTTCCAGCACAACCTCCTTCTGCGTGGCAAGAGCGACTCCCGCCCCCGGTGTGCCGGGCGCAGCCATGAGCTTGGGCGCCCTGGGGACAGCACACAGGACAGTGCAGCGTCTGCTTCCCAGCCCACCCGTGAGGCCGGGGCCGCCAGCTCTTCTCTCCACACCCTCCCCAGCCTCGGCGGCGGGCCAGACGCCGAGAACCTGCCCCCCGGCGGGCGCCCCGCCCAATGTGAGCCTGGAAGCCGCGCCCCTACGTGGAGGGAGAGGACCCGGCTACCCGGCTAGGCCTGGAGGACTGGGGGCAGGGGGAGGCTGCCCTCGAAGACAAAGAGGCCTGGGAACTCCCTAAGATAACCGCTCCCGTGGACGACGCTCCCTGCAGGATTCGAGGGAGAGGCTGGGGGCAGTGCGGGGAGCAGGGGCTGAGACAGCCGGGAACAGAGCAGGAGGGGCACCAAGGGCAGCAGGGACGGGGAGCAGGCTAGGACAGCGGCCGAAGGGGAGCCCCTTCCCCACGTGGGGACAGGGCACAGCAGCAGGCTGAGGGAGGGAGGGCCAACCCGCAGCAAAGAAGTCCTGGCCCGAGCGCTTTTATTGACCGTCCCTGCAGCTGAGTCACCAGCTGCTCCCCAGCCCCCAAAAGCCACGCCTAGAAGGCCCATCCGGACTCAGACCTAGGGCCCAGCGGGCCCAGCATCCCTGTCAGGGGCCAGCTCTGGCCACCCCCACTGAGGGCAAGCCTCCACACTCCAGGCTATGCCCAGTGCGGACCGGCAGGTCCCCAGTGAGGCAGTCCCTCTGGCCAGAACCCCAGTCCCCATGCCCCCGCCCCCCAACTCATTCGCTTGAGTGGAAGCCCCACCCTCCTGGGCTGCACGCCGCTGCTGCCAAGGGCTACAGCCCAGAGCAGGTGACCTGGAGCAGGGGGCGGGCAGAGCACAGCCAGGCTGCCGGTCCCAGGCGTTCCTAGGCCCTGGCCCTGCCTCACCTCTGCGCAGGGGCGGGGAGGCTCCGCCCACGCCCATCCCCACCTCAGTCCTGGGCAGGAGCTCTCCCAAGACCTGCCCCAGGACACCCGGCCTGTACCTGCCAGCTGGTTTCTGTGCACAGTCACCTGTGCTCACCCTGTCCCTGACTGCTAGGGAGGGACCTCCCTTCCGGACTGGATGCTCCTGCACTGCCCCTGCCACCCACTCCCCACATGTCCGGAGCCCCCCCTCCCAGCAGGGGGCTCCAGGCTGATGAAGCCACATTGCCCCGGCCCTGCCCAGAGAAGCAGGGTAGGAGGCGGGGGCAACACCGCTTCTGAGCACGTGCCAGAGCCGCTTCTCCCGGGACGGAAGGGGAGGGCGTAGGGAAACGCAGGGGCGGGAGGGAGGCGGCCCCTTGCCCGCCCCGCCCTCAGCCTCCTGACGGGGTGGCGGCTGGTGACAGCAGCCCGGGCAGTAGCCACCAGCGGGCTTACCTTGCTCATCCTGCGCCCGCCGGCGCCCCCTGTGCCAGTGCCACACAGCGGCCAGGGTGACAACGTGGCCCACGACCACCAGGGAAGGGAACAGACTGCCCGACGGCTCCATGGCTCTGGAGAGCAGAGCAGGCGGAATCGCCCTTCGGAAGGGCTGCTCGAGGCCGGGCAGCCCCCTCCCTTCCCCGAGCGGAGAGGACGGCGGGGGGGTGCCCGGGACCAGGGACCGCCCCCTGCAGGACCGCCCTACCACCGTCCGCCAGGCGCCCAGAGACCGGCCCTGGCGCTGCTGCCGCTGCCGCTGCCGCTGCTGCCGCACCAACTGTGCTCCCGCCAGCCCCCCTCTCCCCCGCTCCCGGCCGCTCCGCGCTCCCCACCCTCCCACGGCGGCGCCGGCTCAGCTGTCCCAGCGCAGCTATCACGCTGTCACGCTCAAGGTTAGCCTTAACCCCTGCCCACCCTCGGCCACACCCGCCAGGAGGAGGGGCCTACGGGGAAGCCAGGCCGAGCGGCACCCCCCCCACAGCCTGGGCCCTGGGCGGCCTCAGCACAGTCCTGCCCCCACCCCCACCAGGAGGGCGACCGTGGTGCCCGAGCACCCCACTCTGCCTCCAAGGGTACCCTCTGGTGACAGCTGCCAGCACCCCAGCCCTCGCTGGCCTCCCAGGCTGGCAGCTGACCTAACCACCCTCAAAGACAAGCGGCCAGAGCCCCGACGCACGCCCCTACCCGCCACAGGACAACAGACAGGGTGCGGGGGAGGGGCCCAGGTGCCGGCCTGGAGAGCAGACCGTGCACAGAGGTAAGGACAGAGCCTCCCACCCGCGGCCCCAGCCAGGCTTTCGAAGGCTGCCCCACCTACCCGGCACAATCTTCATTGGGGACAGTGGCGGGAGCCCACGGGTCCGACTGGGAATGGGTGCGGGGTGTGGGGAGGGTCACAGGCCCCTCGGAGGGAACAGTGAGCCCGGCAGTGGCGGTGGTGCCGCTGACAGCAGCAGTGCCTGTGTCCGTGGGGGAGGGGAGGGGTGGGCAGGGGGCCCGGGGGATATAAATATCCAAGGAGGCCCAGCGAGGCCCGTCATGTGTCCAGACTTAGAACATGACGTGCAGAGCGAGGGCACCTGGGCCCAGAGCCTCGCTGGAGCCCAGGCTGACTGGGCGGCACCACCCCACCACCCGACGCTCCCCCCAGGCTCCCACGGGTGATTCTAATAATAAGAAGCCTCCTGGAACAGGCCGAGCAGCGGCATGTGGGCCTCGGGGGCTCACGTCCCCCTTGAATGGGGCACAGCCCCGCCCTGCCGGCCTCGTGGGGTAGGGACAGCAATGGGGGAGCACTCGGAAAGGCCACACAGGCAAGGGCTCCCCCCACCCCCCTGCACAAATCACAGGACGCAACACCTGGCCCAGAGGGACGGGACGGCCTCCCCAAGGTGACATCTCAGGTCAAATCGGGCTGGGCCACGTGAGCACCCGCCCCCCAGCTCGGGCCGTGCCTCCCCACCCCAGGACAGTCCCAGTGTCTACGCTGACCCCACCCAGACCCCATCAGCAGCGGGTCTGCAGAACGCTTGGGGCCGAGGTACCGGCCCACATGACATCCTGGACTGACCCAGGCCTCAGTGCGCTCAGGAAACAGGACGTGGGGGTCACGGTCCTTCCCCTCTCCTCCCAGCAGCCTGGACCCCTCAGGCCCGAGCAGACAGAGCACTGGGGTTGGTACCCCATTTTGTAGCGCTTCCCCTGTGTCCAGCACCATTCTATTCCAATCCTCAGAGAAAGCTACGGAGTAAGCCCCGTGTATTACTGCATCGTACAGATGAGGAAACCAAGGCACAGAAAGGATGAGGGGCTCACCCTCGGTCACACAAGGCTGTGATGTCAGCCCCGGCGGTCTGCCTGGAGTGCGTGGTCAGCCTGTAGCAAAGCACGGCAAACCACACTTGGCCTCTGGCCGCCGGGCTAGAGGCCCCCTGGTCCACATGGGGAGGCCAGGGGCAACGATAAGAGGACCGGAGGGGTGAAGAGGTGGAGGGCCAGGTCACCCAAGCCTCCTGCCCATCAACCCCGTGCCTCAGAAACTCACTTCTGAAGGAAACTGGCCTGCAGCAGCCAGCTCTGGAGGCTGGGACTGGGCTCCTCAGAGGAGTCAACAGCCGGGGGAGAACCACTCCCAGAGGCAAGGGTGTCCCTCGCTCGAGGGTGGTGGGCAGCACCCCCCGCCCCCCGCCAGGGACCTGGGGCACGGCCTGCAGCTCCCAGAGCCTCCATCCCACACCACACACGCCCGGGCACCTCTGAGAGGGAGCCGTGCCCATCCCCGAGTCCCGAGTCTCGAGTCCTGCCCCTCCAGGGCCCGGCCACAGGCTGGAGGGGAGAGGCCTGGATCCCTCCCTCCCAAAGGCCTGCAGCCCCCGCCCAGCCCTGCCCTACCTTGGCCCAGCTGAATCAGCTCCTCCATGCTGAACCTGTCCATGGCTGCCGACTGGTAGAGAGGAAAGGAAGGGAAGGCAGGAAGGAGGGAAAGGATGGGAGGCGGAGGGCAGGCTCGCTGGAGCCCTGGGAGCCGTGGCTCCTCCTCACGGCCACCCCTTAGTCAGCAAGCCCAGCAGAGCCGAAGCTCAGCGGATCAACAGGTCGGACCAGCCTGCCTGCAGCCCCTGAGCCCTCAGGCGGGGCCAGAGGACCGGTCTCCCTCTGGTGCCTGCCCGGCCCACCCCGGCCCACCCCGCAGCCTCCCCCTTGCTGCACAGGCCCCACCAGCCTGCGCCTCCCCGGCCCCTCCTGGACCCCTCCCCGCCATATCCCCCACGACCAGCTCAGGCGCAGCCACCACGGCCTCCAGCCCTGACAAAGGTGACATCTCTTCACTGAGTCCCAGCCTCTGCGCTCCTCCCCTCCCCGGGCGCTGGCCTGCCCAGCCACCGCAGAACCCAGGAGAAGACAAATCTAATCGTGCCCCGCGCGCCCTGCTTAGAAAACCTGCCAGAGTTCTGCAGATTTCTCCGAAGACAGCCCAGACTCACGGAAGGCGGGCTGGGGCGCCACGCGCCGTGAAAAGGAGCACGGCAGCTCTGTGCGCTGACTCTGTGTCCCCTGTGTGGGGGACAAGCCGCGTGGGAGAGCCAGGTGCACAGCGGGGTCAGGAGAAGCAAGACCCCGAAGGCAACCTGCGTCTGCCGTGTAAGACGCCGTCGGAGCAGCACAGGTGCTGAGGGCGTTCGGACGGTACCTCTTCTCTACAGAAGGTTCAGTTCACTCTGAATTTTAAGCCACGCCGAGCATTACCACTTGAAACAAGTGAAATTCATATATAAAAACCCATTCCACGAGTTTTCTATCACACAAAGCAACCCCAAATTCCTCGCCCTCCCGCCACCTGGCCTCCCTCTGTCCCTCCTCCTGCCAGGCGGCTCTTGGCCAAGCGTGGTCCTCGTCACTCCACACAGGGGCCCTCCCTGCTAGCTCTGCATCCAGCCCATCCCCAGACGCTGGGGGCTCCCGGGCCGGGACTCGGCCTGGGTCTGGCTGGTAAGTGGCTGAACAAGCGAGTGGACACCTTCCCACTCGGAGGAGCAGACCAGCAGGGCACAGGTGGGCGGGTGGCCTCACGGTGGGAACCGTGGCGCGGCAGGCACAGCTGACTGCCCTGCAGCGTCCGTCACTCCCCAGCCGGGGCTGGACGTGCACAGGCAGTCCACCTGACCAAGGCCACTCTGGTAAGCAGGGCGGCTGGCCCCAGGGGCTGTTGACCTGGTCCTTCTGCAAGCTGACTGGGGGGCGAGGCTGTGAGGAAGGAGGCGGCTGTGTGGCTCATCACATGATAATTTTTAAAACCCTGGGAAGTCGATGGTTCTAAATGTCATCAGAACCTTCGTAGCCAGCGTGTGGAGCGTCACAACCCCTGCAGACCTGGATGTAGCCTGTGCCACACCCAGCACCCAAGGCACCCTAGGCGTCCTCCTGTACCCAGAGTGGCACTCAGATCCTGTGCTAGGCCTGAGGGACCAAGGGGAAGGGGAGCCCACACCCGCCGGCCCTGACTCATCCTGGAGCTGGAGCTCATTTCCTGTTGGAAACTCTGAGCTGCCACCGGCGACTGCGGCCGGGAAGGGAAGACTGAGTCACCTCCGTCAGGGCTGCGGGGTCCCCCCCACCCCCCACCCCCGCTCTGCCCACTGCAGCCACACCCAGTCTCCCCTCCTGGCCCACGGCCAACTGCCCGCCCAGCCACCATACCCAGCCCAGCCAGGCCACAGACAAGGAAGGAAGGAGCGAAGCGGAGGGAGGGGCTTGAGCTCACCACACCCCCGACCCAAGAAGGGGGAGAAGGCTTGTCCACCAGCCACTGAGCAGGGTAGGGGCAGCAGCGAGGTGAAGGTTGGGGGAGAAGGCTCAGGCCGAGAGCCGGCCACCGGGTGCTTGGTCACAGCTGACCAAGCACCCAGCGAAGCACTACTGACTCTTTGTGGGTGTCACTGTCACCCCATTGACAGGAGCTGGAGAGGCCGTGTGGTGAGCCCGAGGCTGCCCCTCTGCCCACAGCCTCACTGATCCTCCCAGATGGGCTCCCACACCTAGGCCCGAGTTTGCGGGTCCAACCCAGACCAGGCCAGGGCCGGCGCTTCCGCTCAGCACCTGGGCCTGCGCCTGGGTCCCCAGACCACGCTCATTTACCTGGCAAACTCCTACCCACCCTGCTAGCCTCACCCCAGGCCCCCCTGCCAACCCCTCAGAAACCAAGTTCCTCCCCAGGTAGTGAGACACAGAGACGGAAGCAGGTGCGGGCTGCCCCACCTCAACGCCAAGGCCAATGAGCTCCAGAAGCGCACGTGTGAGCCTCGAGCTGCACGGGACCCTCTGCCCATCTGGGTCCTGCAGCACAGGTGCTTAGGGACAGAGGGATGCCACAGAGCAGGGACACAGCAAGGGCTTGCTGGCCACCTCTGGGACAAGAGGACCTGTCCCATCCTCTGAGACCTGGCTCCCGCTGGGAAGGATCTGCCTAGACCCCAGGCTGGGCCCTGCACCCGCCATGCCTTGGCCTCAGGCCCCGCGGCAGATGTTCCTACCTAGGGTCTGCTCTTCTCGCCCCAACCCAGGGCTGCCCGTCTAGGCCATCACCAACTCCAAGCCGACCAAACGGCCAGTCACAGTATCACGTCTGTGCCACACAACCATGGGGGCAGGTGCCACCCCAACTGGACAAACTCAAGGCTCAGAAAGGTCAGGGAGTCACCCACACTGTTGGAGAGAAGCTACACCGCTGTCCCATCCCAGCACCTCCTCTGCATGCCCCCACCTCCTGCTGAGAGGGCCTCAGGGCCGACAAGTCGCTGGGCTGGGGGGGGATGCGGGGGGGGGGCGAGCAGGGCATAGGACAAGGGCAACGCTGGGGAGAGGGCTGAGGGTGCGGCCAGGGCTGTGTTAACAGCTGGTCCTGCCAGTCCAAGAACCACAAGCCCCACCCCTAGCTCCGGGGTGTGCCTGGGGATGGGCTGGCAGTAACCCACCGGCTCCTCCTTGGCCTACCCACCCCAAGGTCCTCAAGCCAGGAGGAGGAGCCCTGTGGGTCCACTGACCAGAGCGCGCAGGCAGAAACAGCGCCCCCTGCTGGCGGGAGCAAAGCTTTTGCACACTGGCTGCCCACCCCAGCCCACCAGGCCCAGGCCCCGGCCCCAGCACTCCCTCCCATCCCCCACCCTGGGGCCAGGACACAGCTACCTGCGGCTGGGGCAGGCTCCCGGCCAGGCCTCGCCAGGGTCCCTGGTGTGGTGGCGGGCACCACAGGGGGCTCAGGTGCCCCCTCCTCAGGCTCCTTCCGGCGGTAGACCCACCGCTCCTCACGGGTAGGGTCCTCGGCTGGCAGCGGCCCCCGCTTGGGCGGGCAGCCCAGGGGACCCTGCACGGCCTGCACGTGGGGGGTGCGGCGGGCAGGCATCACCATGGCGACAGGGCGGCGCACCCGCTGCAAAGAGGCGGGCACGATTTCCGGCGGCAGGTGCAGGTACTGGCGCAGGTGGGCAATGCCCTCGTTGGTGAGGTACCAGTAAAAGTGGCGCCAGGCGAAGGTCTCCCGCACCAGGCCCCGCGCCCGCAGGGAGGCCATGGCGCGCGTGACCTGCAGGTTGGTGACACCGGGCACGTGGGGATGCAGGCTGCGGGGCCGTCGGTCCTTCTTGGCCACCATCACACCCTCGCGGAAGAGCACCTCGTAAATGGCCCGCAGCTGGTCCAGCGGCATGAGCATGCCGGCCACCATGGCTGCCTGAGCCGGTGAGTCGAGGGCGCTGGCGAGTCGAGGGCGGCGGGCGGGGCACAGGGAGGAGGTCCAGGAGACGCCCTCGGCACAAGGTGCAACCGGGGCCGAAGGGTAGGCAGGCCGTGGCGCTGAGCTCGAGGGCGCGGGCTCCGGGCTTGTGGCTCGCGGCGCCTGGCTCTCCGGCTCCGTGCGATTCCTGCCGGCACTGCGGCCTGCCCACCGCTTGCGCGAGCCTCCCGCCTGCCCGCCCTTCAGGACGCCCAGGCCGGCCCCCTCTGACTCAGCAGCAAGGGCGGCCCCTCCCACCCTCAGCTAACAGGGCCCCTCGCAGAGTGGGGGGCACCTCGCAGCAGCGGCCATCCCCAAGGCAGGTCCCCTCCCCTCCCAGGCCCGCGGCTCCACGTCAGAAATTACATCAGTTTCTAAACACTTCCTTCAGGGTTCCTAAGATTAGGGGGAGGGTGGACGGGAGTGCCTGGGGACCCAGAATCTAAAAGGCTGGCAGAAGGGAAGCGGGAGCGGAGAGAGCAGGAGGGTCCTTAGGCCCGGGACCCAACTCAGGGTTGTGGTCTCAGAGCCTCAGGGATTCACAAGGACCTGAAGAGGAGGGCTGGGCCGTCTGGGCAGGGGGTCCTCTAGGTCTAAGGGAGGAGAGCTGAGGTCTTGGGGGGACTCAAGGGCTGAGGGAAGAGCTGCGGTCTTGGGGGGGGCAGAGGTCTGAGGGGAATGGCAGGGGCAGCTGCTGCAGCACATGGACAGGCTGGAGGCACCACTGGCTGCCTGCCATCAAGCAGGCAAAGGGACAGAGCCCCCACCTCCAAATGTCGGACCCAGACAACGGCCACCCTCCTTAACACTTGCCATGCCAGGCCAGATCAAGGGTGGGCCAGGAACAGGGAGTCGGCTGAGAGTCCAAGCACTGTGCGCAGGGCACAGGGTAGGGGCTCTGAGTGGCCTCCATCCACCACCGCCCCAGGCCAGCTGTTGGAGGCCAGACGCTCTCAGCTGCCACAGGGACCCAAAGCCACCCGCGGCCCAGAGCCCCTGCCGCCAGGAGACACCCCACCCTGGGCAGCCTGAGTGCCTCCTTTGAGCCAGCTGGACAGGAGGGGACAGTAGCACCAGGCTAGAAGAGGGTCGGGGGCCCCAGTGAAAGGGGGACCAGCAGCAGGGGGTGAAGGGGCTGTGTGCTCCACGTGAACACCCTGCAGCCTGGCCCGGCCACGCCCAGCAGTCACCCTAGGCCCTCAGAGCTGAGGCTCCAACCACGGACATCCCGCGCCTCCCCATTCCACCCAATACCCCGCTCTCCCACTTGGTGCTGCACCACTCACACCTGCACCCGCGCTTTCTCCCCTCCCCCAAGCGGACACACCCATTCCCAGCACTGCTAACTCGGGAACTGTTTATAAATAGGGCGGAAGGGGGGGGATCCCGAGGTGGGAGGCTCGGGCGGGCAGGCGGCCAACAAGCTGCGCATGGGGGCGGGTTTATGAGGCCGTTGCCATGGCAGTGCAGAGCCGGCTCCCAACACACACAGACACTCTCTCACACACACACACACACACAAAGAGTTGTGGCAGAGGAAACTGCAGGCACAGCCAACTGTTCCCACAGCCCGGCCCGCCAGCTCTGCGGCGCCGCTCTCCCTCCGCCGGCGGGAAGGGGACCATCCCCGCGGGACACCGGCCGGGGAGGGCGGGGCGCCGGCTCGGGGAGGACGCCCAGCAGGCGCTGGAGTGGGCAACGGCCACGCCCCCTCAGACTAGTGGCGCCTGCGGACCCTGCCGGGCACCACGGCTGTGGCTTAGAGAACCAACACCAGCTGTGGTTTCAGGCCAGCACTCAGGCCAGTGGCCCGGCCCGGCCCTGTGCCCACGGAAGACCCACCCCTGGCCTGACCCTCAGCCCTCCCCCGGACCTCCTGCGCTCCCCCTGCCCCACCCCGATCTCCCGTGCACTCCCCTGCCCACCCCACAGCCCCACTCTGACCTCCTCTCCCTCCTAACCACCCCATACGTCCACCGCACATTTCCCTGGTTTGATTCCCCGACCTAACCTCTCAACCCCCAAGCCTCCTACCAAACCGACCCCACAGCATGCCCCCTCCCAAAATGATTCCAGGCCACACCCAAGGCCCCCAGACCTAAGGTCTCTCCTCCTTCCACACAGACTTGCACGGGTCTTTGGCCAAGCCCCTCAGCCCCGTGACAACCCACGCCATCCCCGCAGGAGAGGGCAGCAGTTTGCAACGCTGAAGAAAGTGGGGGGTGGGTGGGCGGGGCACGAAGGGGAATCCCCCTCCCTCCCACCAGCCCCGCCCTCGGGGGTTGAGGGGAGGAGCAGGCAGGAGCCTGGAACTAGACGTTCCCGGTCTGGCCCGCGGTGCCGGCCTCGGCACGCCTCCCTCTACCCCATCTCCCCACCCCCGCGCCCCCCAGGTCCCAGGGCTGGGAGAACACCCCTTTCTGCCCTGCCCCCACCCTGCGGGAACCGCAGCCGCAGTTGCTGATTCAGCACAGGAAGGACCGGGGCGGACAACCAGGGCGGCCTCCTCCACCCCACTCCAGGTCCCTCCGGATCTCCAGGGCAACCAGTCGGGGTCCTTGGGCAGCCCCCAGCCCCCCCCCCATTCCGGAACAAAGAACCGCAGTGTGGACTTGCCCGGGGCCAGCCCGCCTGGCGCCTCCCCCGCCAGTGATCGATCCCCAAGGCCCTGCCCTGTCCCCTTCGACGCTGGGGGGCAGGCCGACAAGCGGGGCGGGATTCGGCAGAGTTCGGGAGGAGAGAAAGTGCGGATCCGAGAGGTGGCGGAGGCCGGCTCCCACCTCCGCCCCGCCCCCGCCGCTGCAGTAGCCCGCCCCGCCCCCCGACACTCGCTGCAGGGTTGCAGGGCTGCAGGACTGCAGGGCTGCGGCTGGAGTCACCCCCGCCAGCTCCAGGCGGACCTCGCGCCAGGTGGAGTCCCGGCAGAACACGGACATGGGGTCTCCTGCGGCTCCGGCTCCCCACCCACAAAGCTGCCCCCAAGGCGGCAGACCCCGACCGCTGCCCTGTGGGGGCTGCACCCAGCCAGAGGTCACTGCCTGGTCCACACTCCCCACCCCCCGGCTCGGTCCCCATCCCCGGCCCGCACCTTTGAGGGAGCTGATCTCATGCTGGATGGCTCTCGAGGGGTCCATGTCTCCGCCGGGGCTGAGGGCGGTGCGCGGGCCGCCACGCAGAGTCCAGCCCCGCACTGCACTGCCCAGGCCAGAGCCGCAGCCTGGGGGAGGAGCCGGGAGGCGTGGGGCGGGGCTTGCCAGCCGGGGCGGAGCCTCAACTAATCAATGCGCAGTGCAAGGCCGGCCCGAGCTTGCTCCCGTCTACACCGCCCCCATCCTTCCAGACCCCTGCTCCCGGTCACCTGACCCCGGTAACTCCAGCCGGACTGCCACGCCATCAGGCTGGATCCAGGCGTGCTTGGATGGCCCACGCCACCCCCCAGTCCCTGGGCCTCCACCGCGGGCCACCCTCAGAGTGCCGTCCTAGCCGCTCCTGCACGTGGCTCTCCTGGCCTCGAAGTCATGGCCACTCACTCCCTGCAGGAGATACCCACCGGTCTGGACCTCCTGGCGACCTCCCCAGCCAGCATCCTGGGTGAGGAGAGAAGGTAGATCCCACCGGGGCAGAGGCTGGAGGCTCCTTCATCACCACCATTCACTTCCCCCCACTTCCATGCCCTCTGCCTTCTCCCCTCAGCTGGGGGCCCTCCTCCACCCACATGCGCCTCTGGGTCACCTCACCCGGTCCTGTGACACTCTGACTCCCAAGGTGACACATTCAGCCTCTGCCTCTCCAACTCAGCAAAGACCCACGAAGCTTGTCTTGGGAAGTTCCTGTCTTCCCGGCTCTGCGGATGTACCACCATCTACCACCCAGCAGCTCAGGCCAACACCCTAGGGTCCTCACCCCCATGGGTCAGCCCCACAGGTCCTGGTGGCTCCACCTTCCAGTCTGTCCACCTGCCACCAACTGTCCGGCTCAGCAGTCTCCTTGCACCACCACCCCTACTGCTGACAGGATCAGCCTCCTGGCCACTGACTGTCACTGCCTGCCCCCTGGGGAGAATGACAGCGCTGGCACTGCTGGTGTGGGGTCAGCTCTGCCCTCCTCACGGTGCCGCAGGAAGCCGCGCAAGCCTCACCCACACCTCGGGCACGCGCACCCAAGCGCGGCTTCAACGTAAGCCCCAGGATTGGGCCCTCCCGCCCCACCCTGGTCCTCTGTGCTGGGCTGTGGGGGACAGACACAGCCTCCGTCTCCTGCCAGGCCCACATCCAGATTCTTCCTCCATCCTCACCCCAAGGCCCCTCCCGGCCCCTTGAGGCCCACACCTTGCCCAGCCAGGCCGCTGCCTTTAGGCGACCACTCTTCCTACAGGCAGGCCCACCATGTGTTGGGTCAGGACGTGGTGGGGGGGAGCGCGGTGCCCGCAGGTACCGGCTGATGAGCAAAGAAGCGGGTGCAGCCCTATACTGGCTGAAGGCCTGATGTTCTAGGATCCCTCACAACCCCATCCCTGCCCCTCTCAGGACTCAGCCAGTCCGGGGCACAGGCAGGTCTCAGGAAAAAACAGCGGCAGACCTGGGATAAACAGGAATATGAGAAATTAATAGAGGACTTTGTGATTCCTTACATCTAAATTCCTATTACTTTTTTATTAGCCACGTCCAGATGAACCTAAATCCAAACTGTAACTGAAGAGTACTTCCTAACTAGATCTCAAATGAAACAGATAGATACTTAAACAGAACTAAAAACTATAGGAAAACTCACCCACACACAAAATTAGTGCTGGTTCTAGTTTTAAAACTGCATATAATTGAGAGTTCCCTGGCGGTCCAGTGGTTAGGACTCAGCGCTTTCACTGCTGTGGGCCAGGGTTCAATCCCTGGTCGGGGAACCAAGATCCCACAAGCCACACGGCACGGCCAAAAAAACAAACAAAACTGCGTATAATTGAATTTTATAAGATTATAATTTTAAGCTACTGAAAAGATGAGGGCAGAAAGCAAGTAATGGGGTAACACAAGGATCAGGCGCAATTAGGTGGCTTTTCCTAACTTTTCAGAACCATGGGGACAGAGAAGGAATGTCCCAGGCCCTTAACTGCCCCCTCAAGTCACGCTGCCCACCCGAGAGTGGCCACTGCAGTCACCGGCAGCCACTTGCAAATGAGGGCTCACAGAGAAGGGGTGGCCAGTGAAGAGGCCTTTGGCCTGCCCCTGCCCAGTCTGCCCCAAACGGCAGCCACATGGTGTGGCCTGGGAAGTGGGCTGTGGCCACGGCCCCAGGATAGAGTCCACGGGACACACTGAGCCCATTCCTTGGTTTCTTCCCAGAGAAAGGGGCAGCTAAAGTGGGGCCGTGGAAAGACAGGCTGCAGCTAGCCAGCAAAGGAGGCGGACGCACATACGAAGGCCCCAGGTCAAGAGAAGAGGAGTCTGGCCAACCCCAGAGAACGTGTGCGTGGAGGGCACCTGGACACAGAGCTGTAGGCGGGGTTCCCCTGGACCAGGGAGGCCCCTCGGACTGCAGTGGGCAAGGGCCTGGGGGTAAGAGATGGGGGCAGTGTGGCTCTGGTGGGTGAGATGCAACGGCCCTGGCCCTCCCGACAGTCCTCAGCTTTCACGGTCTCGCTGCCAGGAGATCTAGTCCCAGGGTCCTCAAGAAAGCAGGCTGTCTGACCCGGCACGGCTTCCCCACGCCCAGCCGGGGTCCTGTCAGGTCGCCTGCACCAGGGACTCGCCTCATGCGCAAGGCTGAACGCTCTTGAAGCTTTACTGCAAATTCCAGGAGGCAGCTGACACCCCTGTGGTTCCTGCGACCCAAGCTGAGCCCCTACGCCACAGCCAGGCCCCCTCCTTCCCAGCCCCTCTGTCTGCGACAAAGCACCCCCTCCTCACAAGCCTCCTGAGACCCTGGCAGGTGTGGCCCCAGGTCACAGCCCCCACCATTCAGACCACACCCCTGCTCCCAAGGCCCGGTCCGCCTTCCCGTCCGTGTTCCTCACCAAGGCTCCCCAGCTTCACTCCTGTGCCCAGCCCTGGGCAGCCTGCCCTACCGGGGCTCACTAGTGACTGGTGGGCAGGTGATCCTGTGCAGGGGTGATATGTGACAGCTGTCGGCCCTGCCGGTAGACACCATCCACACAGGGTCCCCCATAATCACCCAGTGAGACCCCGCTACAGACTGTGCCTGTTCCCTGCAGTGGGAACAAGGGCCATCTCACCTGCACCACCAGGCCTCACCCCACAGCCGTCACCTGGCATTGACCCTGACCTGGGGAAGCTACCAGGCTGGGCAGGAGGAGAACGCTCCTCCACGTGGGCAGCCACTGGCTGACGAAGGCGGGAGCTCAGCTAGACCAGCCACCCTGTGCGGCTCCACCCACAGGGCCAGGTCCACAGCACTGCGGTGGGTGCCGCCAGGGCCCCAAGGGTCCTGGTGATGGCCCAGGAGGCATAGAGGGTTCCCGTTTGGGCCCCATCCAGCTCTCTCTCCCTGTAGCCCAGTTCAAAAATTGCACCGTTACCAGGTGTCCGCCAGAGACCTCGGGCAGGGACCCTGGGTCCCACCCCCATGTTCCGTCCATCAGGAGGTCCCATCATTCTGCCCCCCCAAATATCTCGCAAACCTGTCCTCTTCCCACTGTCTCCACCGCCACCCTCCTCCCCTTGGAGACAGCCCTGGCCTCCTCGCTGCCTTCCACCACCAGGCACTCAGCGGCCACAGCCCCGCTGCCACACCTGCTCTATCTCAGGGCTACAGAGAGCCTCCCGGTCCTGTCCTGTCCTGTGTCGTCCTGCTGCACAGACCCCTCTGCGGTTTCCTCCAGCAGGGACAGTGGGGACAGTGCTCTCACACAGGGATGACTGTCTCAGCACCCCTGCACCCCAGGCCTGGTCAGAGGCGTCCACGCAGGGAAACCAAGCAGTGGATGCTTGCAGTTCAAGGATGAGGTACTTCCCAGGAACGCTATTAATAGAGGTTTACTTCGTTAATAGATTGAAGGAGAAAACCTGTATATTGATCTCAAAACTGTTGATAACTCATTTGATAAAAACTCACCAATATTTCTGATTTCTACAAAGTGACCCAGTAAACTGGGAAAGGAGGTCCAGGCACCCTCAGTATCTGAAGGGGATTGATTCCAGGACCCCAGCCAACACCAAAAGCCTCGGATGCTCAAGTCCCTTATAAAAACTGGAGTAGGGCTTCCCTGGTGGCGGGTGGTTGAGAGTCCGCCTGCCAATGCAGGGGACACGGGTTCGTGCCCCGGTCCAGGAAGATCCCACATGCCGCAGCCCAGCAACGGGAGGGGCCACAACAGTGAGAGGCCCGCGTACCGCAAAAAACAAAACACAAAAAAACTGGAGTAGTATTTGTATATAACCTAATACAGTGCAAATGCTATGTAAATAGTTGTAAACACAATGCAGGGACTTCCCTGGTGGTGCAGTGAATCCACCTGTCAATGCAGGGGACATGGGTTCAAGCCCTGGTCCGCGGAGATCCCACATGCCATGGAGCAACTAAGCCCATGCGCCACAACCACTGAGCCTGCATGCCACAACTACTGAAGCCTGCGCACCTAGAGCCCGTGCTCCGCAACGAGAAGCCACCGCAATGAGAAACCTGTGCACCACAACGAAGAATAGCGCCCGCTCACCGCAACTAGAGAAAGCCCGCGCAGCAACAAAGACACGACGTGGCCAAAAATAAATTTTTAAAAAAAAAAATACAATGTAAATAGCTGTCTTTGAGCACCCACAGCAAATTCAAGTTTTGCCTTTTGGAACTTTCCAGAATCCCCCCCCCACAGTACTTCTTTTTTTAAAAAAAAAACATTTATTTATTTATTTACTTGGCTGCACCAGGTCTTAGTTGCAGCACGCGGGATCTAGTTCCCTGACCAGGGATTGAACCCTGGCCCCCTACATTGGGTGCACAGAATCTTAACCGCTGGACCAGCAGGGAAGTCCCACCCCAATAGTACTTTTTTTTTTTTGCAGTACGTGGGCCTCTCACTGCTGTGGCCTCTCCCATTGAGGAGC
This sequence comes from Grampus griseus, assembly GCF_964374135.1. Taxonomy (NCBI): domain Eukaryota; kingdom Metazoa; phylum Chordata; class Mammalia; order Artiodactyla; family Delphinidae; genus Grampus; species Grampus griseus. The sequence goes on along the minus strand of NC_139011.1, from coordinate 778,361 downwards.
ACAGGCTCCGGACGCGCAGGCTCAGCGGCCATGGCTCACGGGCCCAGCCGCTCCGCGGCATGTGGGATCCTCCCGGACTGGGGCACGAACCTGTGTACCCTGCATCGGCAGGTGGACTCTCAACCACTGCACCACCAGGGGAGCCCCCCAATAGTACTTTTGATCTATTACTTAAATCCCCAGTTGCAGACCGTGGATGGGGACGGCTGGCTGCATACCGTTAACATGAGAACAGACGTCCCTCCAAATCTGAGTGGCCACCGCCACCGCCCCAGGGGCCTCGCCCATAGGAAGTACTGGAAGCAGGAGTAGCAGGGCTGTAGGCTCAGCATGGTGGCCGGGACACCCCCAAAGCCACTCCCACAGGCGGCCAGGGCAAGCCTCCGGGCTCAGCTGCGGGTGAGGCTGATCCAGGGCGTGTGAGGGGAAAGAACCTAGGCTCCGGATGCGGAGAAGCCTCTAACCTGATCTGCCAAGCGTTCAGAGTCTGCACCTCCTCAGCACCTGAACCAGTGCCTCTGACCACCTACCAGCACCGACAAAGGCGCTCACTCGAGTGGCCGCCTTTCAGCACCCTTCTAAAGGCCCAAGACATTTCTTATAGGCCAATAACGAGCTGGCAAAAGAGGGTGGGAAAAACCTTCATTCGCAGTGCAGGACAGAAACTACTCTGGAACAAGATAAATAAAAATCAGCGAGAACTTAACTTCAGAAAGCCCACAAGCACAAAGCAAGAACCAGACCCATGGGGAGACTCACATTCCCAATGCAGAGGTCCGACCTCGCAGGACCACTGTGCCCCGAGCTAGAACTGCGCTTCTGACCCACCCCCGCACCCCACCGCCGGCCCCGCCAGCCCTGAGCCGACTCTTTCTTTTTTAATTAATTAATTAATTAAGTTTTGGCTGCGTTGGGTCTTTGTTGCTGTGCGCGGGCTTTCTCTAGTTGCGGCGAGTGGGGGCTACTCTTTGTTGTGGTGCGCGGGCTTCTCATTGCGGTGGCTTCTCTTGTTGCGGAGCACGGGCTCTAGGCGCGTGGGTTCAGTAGTTGTGGCGCGCGGGCTTCAGTAGTTGTGGCGCACGGGCTTAGTTGCTCCGTGGCATGTGGGATCTTCGCGGACCAGCGCCCGAACCCGTGTTCCCTGCGTTGGCAGGCGGATTCTTAACCACTGCGCCACCAGGGAAGCCCCGCTGCACCGACTCTTAATAATTGCCTCCTTCAGACACTCACATGATTTTATATCAGATCGGCGAGCTTCTGTTGTCTGTTTGAAACCCTGTCACTGGGTGCTGGGCAGGTGTAGGGAGTGAGCCCTTTCGGGCGCTGCTGTAGTACCTAGCGAACACCTCAGGAACTTTTTAAAAATATTGTGTTTGAATAGGAACTATTCCCCGGACGCAAACATGGGCCATACAGGGAAAAGTCTCCCCCCAAGATTGTCCCCTCTCCACCCCGCACACAGTGTGGAAATCACTGTCAGGATTGGCTTCCTCTTTATCCCTCTGAAATTTCTTTATGTGGAAAGTCACATAAATACAAACATGATTCTTGGTTTTCCCCCCTTTTAACACAAAAAGTGACACCTCGGGGCTTCCCTGGTGGCACAGTGGTTAAGAATCCGCCTGCCAATGCAGGGGACATGGGTTTGAGCCTTGATCCGGGAAGATCTCACATGCTGCGGAGCAACTATGCCCGTGTGTCAGAACTACTGAAGCCTGCATGCCTAGAGCCCGTGCTCCACAACAAGAGAAGCCACTGCAATGAGAAGCTCTTGCACAGCAACAAAGAGTAGCCCCAACCAGAGAAAGCCCGATCACAGCAACGAAGACCCAACGCAGCCAAAAATAAATAAATGAATAAATAAATTAATTTTTAAAAAAGTGACACCTCGCCTGCACCATCCGACCCCACACCTGGGAGGTCTCCCGCTGCACCCCTGCCTCCGCCCTACCTCAGGGCGCTGGCTGCCATCCTTGGCTCTCACACACACACTGCGTTCTTAGGTCTGACAGACATTTTCATTGGCCTGGTTTCCACCAGTTCACTAATGCAATCCAGAAATTCTGGGTTTCTGGATTTTTACCAATCTGATAGGTGAAAACACGGCACCCTGGTGTAGCTAGAGCTTAAATTTTGCATACTACTTGACCCAGAAATTCTATTTCTAACAATAGCCATAGACACACAATGATCCAGCCACAAAGCTCTTCTATGTAGCAGTTTACAATACCAAAAAACCGCACAAAACTAAACAAAACTAAACCTAATGTTCCATGGGAAGAGATTAAATAGGATATGATTACCATATAAAAGAATATTATATTATAAATTAATGTCATAGAAAGATGTACTTGTAACATTAAGTAAAAAGAAGTTACACGTACCTAAAATACTTCATAATATTAAATTATAAAGTTATAAATAAATTAAATTATACTATAAAATACTGTGCACATTATTTTTTGTTGTTTTTGTTTTTGCGGTACACGGGCCTCTCACTGTTGTGGCCTCTCCCGCTGCGGAGCACAGGCTCCGGACGCGCAGGCTCAGCGGCCATCGCTCACGGGCCCAGCGGCTCTGCGGCATGCGGGCTCCTCCCAGACCGGGGCACATACCCGCGTCCCCTGCATCGGCAGACGGACTCCCAACCATTGCGCCACCAGGGAAGCCCTGTGCACATTTTTTTTAAACAAGCATAGGGACTTCCCTGGTGGTGGAGTGGTTAAGACTCCATGCTCCCAGTGCAGGGGGCTAGGGTTCAATCCCTGGTCAGGGAACTAGATCCCATATGCATGCCGCAACTAAGAGTTCACATGCCACAACTAAGGAGCCTGAGTGCCACAACTAAGGAGCTGACAAGCGACAACTATGGAGCCGGCAAGCCACAACTAAGGAGTCCTCCTGCTGCAACTAAGGAGCCGTCGAGCTACAACCAAAGAGCTGGCAAGCTGCAACTAAGGAGCCAGTGAGCCACAACTAAGGAGCCCACATGCCACAACTAAGGAGCCCGCCTGCCGCAACTAAGACCCAGTGCATCCTAAATAAATATTTTTTTTAATTAAAAAAAATCAAACAACAAGCATAAAACAAAAAGATGTGGAGGTTTTACAAAACACCAATCAACCATTGCAGCAGGGCAGCTTGAAGGGAAAGCACTGAACGGTGGCCCCTGGAAGATATGTTCACATCTAAATCCCTGGGACCCGTGACTGTGGCCTTATTGGGAAATAGGGTCTTTGCAGATGTGATTAAGTTAAGGATGTCACGATGAGATCACCCTGGATTATCTGGGTGGGACCTAAATCTAATGACAAGTGTCCTCATAACAGACAGAAGAGAGATACACAGAGGAGAAGCCATGTGAAGATGGGGCAGAGACTGGAATGGTGCAGCCACAAACCGAGGAACACCAACAGCCACCAGAAGCTGGAAGGGGCAGGAAGGGTCTTCTCTAGAGCCGTCACAGAAACTACAGCCATGCCAACACCTTGATTTTGGCCTCTGGCCTCCAGAAGTATGAGAGAATAAACTTCTGTTGTTTTAGACCACCTGTTTGTGGTCATTTGTTACAGCAGACACAGGAAACTAATGAAGACATTTTTACCAGGAGTGACAAATATTTAAAAGCATGGCACTGGTTTTGGAATTGGGTAATGGACAGAGGCTGGAGAATTTTGAGGAGCATGATAGAAAAAGCCTAGATTGCCTTGAACAGGCTGTTGGAAGAAATATGGATGTTAAAGATGCTGCTGGTGATGACTTAGAAGGAAATGAGGCACATACTGCCAGAAGCTGGAGGAAAGGTGATCGCGATTAAACAGTGCAAAAAATGTGGCTGAACTGTGTTCCGCTGTTGGGTGGAAAGCAGAACTTATAAGTGATGAACTTGGATCTTTAGCTGAGGAGATTTCAAAGCAAAGTGTGGAAGGTGTGACCTGGTTTTAACCTGTTCCTTACGGTAAAGTGCAGGAGGAAAGACGTAAACTGTGGAAGGAACTGTTAAGCAAAAAAAGAACCAGCACTGGTGATTGGGAAACTCAAGGCCTGTTCAGACTGCAGAAGATGCTAATGTGGGGAGACTCACTGTTAGGAGAGAGAGACAAGGATGCAACTGGACAATCTTCCTCTGAAGAGATTTGATCTCTGACTCACAGATGCATTCAAACCTCGCAGCACAAGCTGGGGATAGAGAGGGTCATCCAGGAAAGCTCTGTGGAGAAGCCTCTAACCTGATGGCACAGATCTCTGTGTCATACATGGGAGACCCACAAGGTGTATAAGAATGTTGTATCAGCAGAAACACTGCCAGCTTGGATGCAAGAGGATAGAGACAGAATGAAAGGAAGGAAAGCTGTTGGAATTCTGGGATACTACAGGCAGGAAATGGGGTGACAGAGCTACTCAGCTTCAAACATATGCTGCCCGGCAAGAAAAAGGAAAAATGACTTCAAGGGCACAGCTTTGGGCCCAGAGGGTGGAGCCATGGGCACAGAGGCAGAGGCCGGCAGAGCTGAACGTGTACAGAGCAAAGCATCAAGCCACAGAGGAGTATTCTCAGGCCTTCAAACCTATTGAACTTGCCCTGCTGGATTTCAAACTTGCTTGGGACTCCTTTATTCTTTTCTCTTTGTTACCCCTTTATTCTTTTCTCTTTCTCCCTTTGAGAAAGGAGATGTCTACTCTATGCCTGTCCCACCAATGTATTTTGGAAGTATACAACATGTGTTCTAGTTTCACAGGTCCACAAATGGAGAGCAAGTGGGCACCTGCCTCCCATCACCTGAGAAGGGGTTCCTGACTCCCCCTCCACCCAGCCACCATCACCTGGGGCCACCACCAGATGACCCAGCCCAAGGCCCCTGTTAGGTCCCAGACCTCACCACCCACAGCCCCTGCAGGCAGCCACAGCACCAGCTCTCCCAGCCCTGCATCTCCCTGTCCAGTGTGAGCCTGCTTCTGGCCACTGCCCTTGGCCCCACGCCGGGCGGGGGCGCCTGGCCTCCCACCTGCATCAGCCCTCTCCAGCCTCATTGCATCTGTTCCCAAGGTGCCCAGATCCTGCTGCCAACCCCTGCCCTGCTGCCGGCTCCCCTCAGGTCTCACTGGGGAAACGGAGGCCAGGAGGCAACATCGCCCACACCTTCCCTCCCCCACGCCTTCCCCTCCCCCACGCCTTCCCCTCCCCCACGCCTTCCCATCCCCACACCTGTAGAAGCCTCTACCCCTTCTGAACCACAGGGCCCTGGGTGGCAAGGGGCTGTCACACCCACCCCCAGCATGTGCGGTTGGGCAAATGAGAAGGGTCACACAGCACTCGGGCCACCCAGGCCCCTGCCAGCCAGTGTTCTGCCCAGGCTGCATTCTGCTGACAGCTCGGCCTCCGGGTCACTGCCCCGTCCTGGATGGCGGTCTCCCTCTCACATACTGCCGGACCCCTCACCGTCTCCACCTCCCTTCTCACTTCCTACACACCCCTTGGCACCCCCAATCTGACCACGCCCCCAAACAGGTCTCCCTAAGGTCCCGATATCCCTTATGACCACGCCAGGCGCTCTAAGGGCAGCCGGCTCCTGGCTCATCGCTCCTTCCCTTTCACTGGGCTGTCCAGACCACCCCCTGGGGAAGGCTCCCCCTCTGCCTCAGGCTTTCCCCCTCCCCCGCACCGCGAGGGCCCCAAGCACAGTGCCCAGCCTGGTCCCCCAGCAACTCGAGTCTTCACATGGTGCCCGGCTCAACGATCATCTCAGTTTATTTGCCCCCAAGCTAAGCTCCTGTTCTTCCACCGCCCCTGCTGCAGAGGCACCACTCCACCCCCCACCCCCCCACCCCACCCCCCCCGCTGCTCCCCACCCCCACCTCCATTCCCACTCTATGGCAGCCCAGTCTGGGGTCTGGGTTTCTGCAGGGGTCCAGCTCGGGGTCCACTTTCCCTCCCATTCACCTGCTCATTTTCAAACCACATTAAGGAGGTGCAACAGGACACAGACCTTGCCCTCGGGAAGCTGAGTTAGGCGGGAGAAAAGATATTTAAAATCCTCTTTGTTGGGCTTCCCTGGTGGCACAGTGGTTAAGAATCTGCCTGCCAATGCAGGGAACACGGGTTCGAGCCCTGGTCCGGGAAGATCCCACATGCTGCGCAGCAACTAAGCCCGTGCACCACAACTACTGAGCCTGCGCTCTAGAGCCCACGAGCCACAACTACTGAGCCCATGCGCCGCAACTACTGAAGCCTGCGCACCTAGAGCCCGCGCTCCGCAACAAGAGAAGCCACCGCAATGAGAAGCCCGCGCACCGCAATGAAGAGTAGCCCCCATTCGCCGCAACTAGAGAAAGCCCGCGTGCAGCAATGAAGACCCAATGCAGCTATAAATAAATAAATAAATTTATTTTTAAAAATGTAACAAACTGAAAGAAAAATTAGAAACACTGATAACACACAAGGAAGTTAACACTCATAATAAATAAAGAACTCTTATAATTCAAAACAAAACACCTTACAGAGAAATGAACAATGCTTTTCAATACAAAGAGTGAATAACTATGAAATGATGATCACTTAGTCAAAGAATGCAACTTAAAACAAATTAGAATTTTCTCATCCATCAATTGGCAAGGGATTGGAACTAGTCTGCCTTGTATCTGCTGGCTCATCTACGCCAGAGGACAATTTAGAAATACAATCATTTTTAACGATAAGCCCACATGTTCATGTAAAGGGACCAGATAAGCAAGCAGAGATACTTCCATGCAATGGAACACATAGTACCCATTAAAAAGCATGAGGGTGCCAAGACCATTCAATGGGGAAAGAATAATCTTTTCAACAAATGGTTCAGGAACAACTGGGTATCCTCGTGCAAAAGAGTAAAGTTGGGGTAATTATGTGGCGGTCCAGTGGTTAGGACTAAGCACTCTCACTGCTGGGGGTCCCGGGTTCGATCCCTGGTTGGGGAACTAAGACCCAGCAAGCCTCAAGGCACAGTTTAAAAAAAAAAGAATAAAGTTGGACCCCTACCTCACACCATACTCAAAAATTAATTCAAAATAGATCAAAGACCTAAATGTAACAGCTAAAACTATAAAACTCTTGGAAGAAAATATTGCCATAAATCTTCATGACTTTGAAATAGGCAACAGTGCTTAGATATGACACTAAAAGCACAAGCAACCAAGAAAGAAATAGGTAAATCGAACTCACCATTAAAATCCTTTGTGTTCCAAAGGACACCATCAAAAAAATAAAAAGCCAACCCACAGAATCAGAAAATATTTTTGCAAACCATATCTATCTGATAAGGGACTTATATCTAGAATACATGAAGAACACTTACAACTCAATAATAAAAAGCTAAAAACCCAATTTAAAAATGGACAAAGCCTCTGGATAGACATTTCTGGAAAGAAGATATAGAAATAACCAATATGCAAAAGAAAAGGTGCTCAACAACATTAGTCATCAGGAAATGCAAATCAAAATCAAGAGAAACCACTTCACACCCACTAGGACTAAATGCCTGTAATCAAAAAGGCAGATAATAAGTGCTGGCGAGGATGTGAAGAGATTGGAAGCTTCATACACTGCTCATGAGATCGTAGAATGGTGTAGTTGCTGTGGAAAGCAATCTGACAGTTCTTCAAACAGTTAAATATAGAATTATCACATGTTCCAGCAATTCCACTCCTTGGTATATATCCAAGAGAGATGAAAACATACATCCACACAAAAACTGGCCCACTGTTCATAGCAGCACATTCATAATAGCCAAAAGGTGGAAACAACACGAATAGCCATCAACCTAACCAGAGAGAAACAAAATGCAGGTTATCCATACCATGGAACGTTATTCCATGAAATGGAATGAAGAACCAGTACACACTGTGACATGGATAAAACGTTACGCTACGTGAAAGAAGCCAGGCACAAAATTGTATGATTCCATTTATATGAAATATCCAGTATAGGCAAATCCATAGGGACCTAAAGTAGACCAGCGTTTGCCAGGGGCTGGGAATGGAAATGCTCTGAAATGGGTTGTGCTGACCGTTTCACAAGTCTATTAATACACTAAAAACCACTGAATTCTTTCCCTCCCTCCCTCTCCTTCCCTCTCTCTCTCTCTCTCACACACACACACTATGGTCACCCCAGCCAGCGAGACTAGGGGCCCAAGGTGTGACTTTGACCTTTTTTCTTCATATACTTCCACAATGCTTGTTTGTTTGTTTCTAGCACATTTTGCTTTTTTAAATTTTTTTAGTATTTACTTCTTTATTTGCCTGCATTGGGTCTTAGTTGAGGCATGCGGGGTCTCCAGTTGCGGCATGCGAACTCTTAGCTGCAGCATGTGGGATCTAGTTCCCTGACCAGGGATCGAACCTGGGCCCCCTGCACTGGGAGCACAGAGTCCTAGCCACTGGACCATCAGGGAAGTCCCAGCACGTTTTGCTTTTGACCATAAACACAGACCAAAAGCCCAACTGCCAGCCTCTGATCCTGCCAGCTGAGCTCTGGCCGCCAAGGATGACACCCCATGCTCTCACCCACTCACCCATGCAAGCACCCTGCAAGAGCTGGCTGAGGGCCTGGGGCTGGTGCCAGGGACACAGATAACCAAGCTCTGAGTCCAGGATGGGAGACGGTGGGACACGTGAGGAGGACATCAGGCGCAATGGCACCAGGCAGGCCCAGGGCCTGATAGGGAGGTGGGGCAACCCTTCCAGCTGAGTCTTAAAGAAAGCACGTGCCCTGCAGATGCGCTGACACTCCCCACCCCCGTCCGCCTCTCCAGCCCCACCTTCTCTAGACCAACGCAGGCCTTCCAGGTGGGTGCCTCCTGCAGGCTCCCTACCCCAGCCCTGCCTGGAGCACCTGCCCCCCCAAACCCCCACCCCACCAACATTCCTCCCCTCTGCCCTCCCCTCTCTACACCCACTGCCCCTCCCCACCCCCATCCACACTGACTCTGCTCCCAGCCCTGATGACACAACCTTGAAGTCTACACACACCGACCAGACACTCCCGCTGGCGCTCCCCACGCCCTGGCCTGTACTTCATGCCCTGTCCGCCTGGACAGGCCTTTGGCTCTGCGTGCAAAGAGCTCGGAAGCTTAGGGGGCTCCTTCCCCACACACCCTTCCCCCGCACCTGAACTCTCGCCCCCACCCCCAGCCCTGCCCGTGCACGGGGACCACAGGCCCCCCTGGGCTCCCCCGGGCGCCCCGCCTCCGGAACTGTCGCAGGCCAGGCTCTGCAGACCCCAGCCAGCCCACAGGGAGCTCTCCAACCACAGGCCCAGGCGGCCTCAGCCCTGCAGGAATTTGTCCTGGAGCGAAGGCAGGGAGGATGGGGAGGGGCAAGCGGTTCCGGCAGACAGGAAGTGGAGATTGTTCTGGAAGGAGCAGGGCCCAGTGGGGAGGACTGGGGATTTCCACAGGGAGAGCTGGGGAGTGACACCTCCACTTCTGTGGGGTGGGGGGACATAAAGGTGAGGGGCGAAGAAGCTGGGTTTTGGAGGCAGATGGGCAAGTGCATCTCACGAGCGCGAGCAGGGCAAAGGTGGGGCTGGGGGTGAGTGCAGGTGCAGGGAAGAGGCCAGGAGGCAGAAGCCAGGGCCCTTCGTGGGCCCAGCAGTGGGCCAGGGGTCCCCGAGGGCAGAGCCTGCTAGTGCTTGCGGCGCCCCCCCAGCCCCCAGCAGTCACCCAATGGCGGAGGAATCAGGGGCTTCGCTCTGCTCCCTCACTAGGGGCGGCCTCCTCTCTGGGGCAGGATGGGCCAGGGCCTCAGGCCTCCAGGAGGCCCAAGGGGCTCACAGGATCAGGCCGCGGCCCAGAGCCTGGCCGCTTCTGCTCCTCTAGGCCACTCCTGGGCCTTGGCAGTGGCCCCGGCCCAGCCACAGGCACAGCCCCGCCCCCCCATTCCCTTGCCTCAAGCCAGGAGGGGAGGTGACTCGGGGTACCCCAGAAGGCTCCCCTCCCCTCGGCCCCACTCGGCCGTCCCCGGCTCCTACGCTCCCACTTCGCCACTCTCACCCGCCCTCCGGCCAGTGCCACACGCTAGGGGGGCTTCACCGTGGAGGTGGCCAGTCCACTTTGGGCTCGTGGCCCAGCACCCGCAGGCAGGAACCAGGCGAGCCCGGGAGGGGGCACGGGCCACGGCAGCCCGGTGTGCCCTCACAGCCACCCTGGAAGCCCACAGGGTCCTCAGGACTCACTCCTGAGAGATGGGCTGGCATCCCGGGAGCAGAGGGACACAGCTCCTCAGGCTGGGATGCTTTAGCTTGATGCCCTGACGGCCTCTGGAACCACACACGGCCCTGCGACGTTATGTGACCGAGGAAGATGCTGGAACAAAGCACTAGTCATTCTGTGTAAGTGTCCCCACTTTCACTAGAGTGGCCAGTTCATAAACAGTTTCGTCCTGGGGGTTTGCCAGGAGAGCTGTGGCCCAGTGGGCAGCTGCTTCCTTGCCCTGGACCTGTCCAGATGGACCCTCCCAGGCCAGGCCAGCCCTCCAGAGGCATACCCTCCCTCCCTGCAGGTGCGGCGGTCAGGCTCAGGAGCCCACTGTCACGAGTGTCTCTACCGGGCCCCAGCGAACTGGTCACAGAGGCAACGGATCGGCGACAACAGTGCTGACAAGAAGCTGACAAGAAGCACACAGCACATCCACCGCCCTGGACCCAGGAAAGCTGTGAGTGGAGGACTGCCTGGCGGAGGCGAGCCCTGGGCCCCGTGAAACCTCCCCTGCTTGCCTGGGTGAGGTCAGTGGATGGACAGCGGCTGCCCAGGCTCCAGGCAAGGTCCCAGCAGGACCTCTCTCCCTGAACTGCCCTTGGGGGCAGAGCCAGCATAACCAGCCATGTGGAGCTGGGACCTGCTCTGGGTCAGCTCTGTCCAGGGCCCCACCTCGACCCTCTCTAAGCCTCTGCGGGCCAGGAGCCAGGGCTGTGTCCATGCCTGCTCAGAGCCCAGCGCCCCAGGCAGCTGGGCTGTGGGCAGCTGACAGCAGTAAGGCCTGGGCAGGTCCAGAGGTCTGAGGGGGTGTGCAGCAGGGCCAGGGGGGTCTGCCAAAGGCACAGAGTAGCTCCTCTGAAGAGCAGGAGGGGGCCGCCCTAACTTCCCCAGCCCACAGCTGCTCCCCAGGGAACAGTAGAAGGGCGTAACAGGAGTCCCTGCCGAGGCGGGTGGTGGCCTAGGTGCTCACCAGCTAGGGAAGGTGAGGAAAGGCAGCAACTATGCGACCCACACTGCCAGGCAGTGGCAGCCACCCGCACCCCTGGGGGAAGCACCTAACTGAGAGGCAGAGGACAGCTCTGCCTTGAACCACGTGTCTGCTGTGCACAGACTCCGGACACAGGACATTGGCTGGGGCGGGGCGGGGCGGCCCACCCCAGCGGGGCGGCCCACCCCACCCACCCCACCCACGCTGCACGATGCCTATTAAGGACATGACTATGGGGCTCCGCCGAGCGCGCTGCCTCTTCCTCGGGCGCCGGCGGCCGCGCGGGTCGAGCGAGGCTGGCGGCGGGGGGCGGGGCTGGGCTCCGATCGGGACGACTACCGCGGACGAGGTGTCAGAGGCCGGACTGTCCGGCCGGAGGACCTGTCAGGGCCGGCCAGACGGCAGGCAGCCCGCAGGGGGGGCGGGGGCGCCGTACCTTTGTACTTCTCCCGCACCTCCTCGTAGGCCTGGATGAAGTCCTGCTCGTCGGGCGGCGGACGAGGCGGCAGCAGGGCAGCCATGCCGGCGGCAGGCGCGGGACACAGCGCAGCGCTGCGGCGCAGAGCGAGCCTCCTGCCCCCGGCGGCCACTCGGTCCCTGCGGCCGCGCGCGCCGCTTAAAGGGGCCGCCCCCGCCCCGCCCCGCACCCAGGATGCCCCACGGGCGGGCGGGGCCCGGGGGAGAGGCGGCAGCGCGCCCGGGCGCCTCCCGGCGTCGGCTCGGCAGCCGCAGCGGAGCGGGCTGGGAGGCTACGAGTCTGCGTCCCGCGCCCGTCCCGGCGGGCGCACACCCCCTCCCCGCCCCCGCCCCCCCCAGTCGCCGGCCTGCCGACAGCCCGAGTTCTCCGCACCCGGCGCTGCAGGGGCACCCTCCGTCCCCAGCCGCGAGCTCTCCACCACCCTGCCAGACCCAGCGACCTCACCTGGCCGCCCCCCCCCCACCTTCTGCTCCAACCGCCGCTACCTAGGATCCTTCTATTGCAACCTGGGAGGTGGAGTGGGTATCTTCAACATGAAACCCTTACACACAAAAACTTAACTACGAATAAAAGGACTGAAATAGGGAATTTACAGAAGAAAAAATGATTGGTTAAAAAAAAAAAGACAAATTCTTTGCCACTCATCAGATTGGCAATCCCCCATCTCCCAGTGTTGAGAAATGCCCTCTCCAGAATGCCCCCGGCAGTGTTCCTCTCACTGGAAATGCCACAAACACTGTGGCCAGAAGCCCCACTTCCAGGGCTCAGGGCTAAGAGGGTCGCCAGGCGTACACAAAGAGCGCCCGCAGGGCCTGCTAGTGAAGAGGGTCCAGGGCTGCGAGAGGACATTCAGGGTTCACTTTCACGTGAGTGAAAAAGAACCTCGTCCTTTAACATCCGGATGTGACATGTGAAAAGGACTGGCGGTCCCGTGCCATGTCCACACCGGCTCCCGGGGGTGGGGCAGACGGTGAGGTTTCCCTTCACGCTGTCCCGCTCCCCTGCGTCCCCACAAGCTCTTGCTTGTGCTTCCACCCACAGAGTTCCTTGCTGCCCCCGCCACCATCCTCGCCCAGCACTGGGCTTCCAGGCCTCTTCCCACGCACCTCGGTCCACCCTCCCAGTCTCCTGCAGGGTCAGCCCATCCCCCAGACCCTCATCATCATTCTGTCCTAGCCAACGGGACAGGGTCAGTAGTCCACAGACTGATCCAGAGACCCTCAGCTGCTCCTCCCTTCCCAGCACGCCCTGCCCAATAGCCTCAAGCCCTAGGTCACCTACTTCCCAAAGGGAGGAGCCACTGTCCAGCTGCCAGCCCGACACTGTCAGGGGCCTTGCACTGGGCCTTCCCCATCCTCCCCGCAAGAATGGCAGCTACTAGAGGGCAAGGCCGGACCCTGGCTCAGGGAGGGGCTGGGGCTCTCGCCAACCAGGTGGCCCCTCCTGTCCTGCTCCTATATGCTTCTACCCACCCCACCCCCATGGTGGCAGCCAAGACCAGGGGCCTCGAAGGCGGCTTTGCCGCAGGATCTCAAGAAAGTGTCATCATCACATCTGGGCACTGGACCCTTGTCCTGAGACCAATGATGGTGCCAGCTCAGCAAGCTCAACCTCAGGCCTCATGCAGCTGACCGGGTGGAGCCAGCAGGTGGCGCTGTGCTGTCTGCAACCACCTGGGACAGGAGAGGCCCCTCTCTGACCCGCATATCACCCTCACGTCTCTCATCCCAGTCCTATACCTGCACAGAGCACACAGCACGTGCTCAGTCAACAAGCAAATGTTTATGAATTGGACAGACGAAGCTTTTCAGCGTCGTTACCTGCAATGCGGATGACTGCCCGCTCGGCAGGGTCCAAGACACTCCCATTCCCCCCAGGGCCACCTCCGCTTAGCCGGCTCCGCTGTGTTTTCTCCAGGTTCCAGGGCAGTGTGTCCCCAGGGTTGGGCGAGCCACTGCCTCCGTTGGAGCCATCCTCAACCACTGCCCGAACCTCGTGGTCCTCGCCCGACATGGCCTCCTGGAGAGGGAGCGGGGGGAGGGGGTGTCACACCACCGTGTATGGGGGGGATACTGCATACCGACCACCACATGCTTAACCTAAACATGGACCCACCCCATCCACCCTGTCATCTGGACACTGACACCCACACCGCTCCTATGTCCCGCTTCACCTACATACTGAACCCCGACCCTCTCAACCCAGACACGGACAACTCTTTGCAGCCATCCACAGCTGGCCTCACCTGCTCCAGCTCATTCCTCCGATACCCACACGGAGACCCCCCCCAGACATTGACCTCACTCCCTCCAGTCTATCACTGGGACACTGATACCCCCCACCCCCCAACATTCACTGCCACTCTCTTCTCTTAGTCACCCAAACACTGACCCTCCACGCTGTCACCCAGGGGTTCACCCAATCAGAGGACAGATCCCCCCTCCACCCCGTCACTCGGACACTGGCCTCTGACCCCTCCATCCCAAACCTGGACCCCATCTCCTCTACTCCTCGACTCAGCAAGCAAGCCAGGCCATGAGGAAGCACTGGCTGCTGCCCCTCCCCTCCCAGACCCCGCACCTCGCACACTGGCTCTACCTCCAAGCTGTCTGAGCCAATAGCGCTCCCCGTCGCCTTACCCCAGCCCAGCCCCCGCGCAGTCCCACCTCGGTCTCCGCAGTGAACGCCTATAAATAGCCAGAGCCGCATCAGCGTGGGCCGCGGGAGCTGTGCTGCCGCAAGGCTGCGTGGGAGCCCGGGCTGCCCCTCCAGCAGCCCGCCCTGCGCGGAGCTGCCGCGGGGCACCCACACCCGCGCGTGCACGCCCCTCAGCTCCCGGGCCCCACAAGCGCTGCCGTGCAGGAGGTGAATGCGGCTCTGTCCCGGCGGGGCCGGGCTGGCGCGGGGGCACAATGTGGGCTCTGTGCCTCCGCCCCTAGGCTAAGGGCTGGGGAGGAGACGACGGGCACCGAGCTGGGGGCCACCCTGCCCCGCCCCCTACAGCCCGTCCGCAAGGCGCCTCCGCTCCAGCCCCCCGCCCGGCGCCCCACCGCCAGCCGCACCACCCCAGCCGCCTTTCCTGCCCACACCCCGGGCACCGCCCGTCCAGTTCCGCAGTCTCCGCGCGCGGAGGTGGCGTCCTCCCGAGGGAGGATGGGCAGCGACGCAGCCTCTGGTTCCGCGATGCCTGCGGAGGGAGAGCCCCTACCCCACCCCGCGGCTCCCGCCCGCCGCGCGCCTCTCTGTCCCGGCCCCGGTCTTACGTGCCCGGTGGCTCAGCTCCGCTGGGCTCGGCCAGTGCGGCCGGACGGCTGCTGCCGGGAGAGCTGCGCAGGCTGCGCGGGCGGGGCGAGCCCGGAGCCCCGCCCCGGCCGCGAACCGAGCGCCGCCCGTGCGGCCCCTGCGTCCGAGTGCGCGCGGGGCCTGAGCGCGAGCGCGGCTTCTCCCGGGTACCGTCCCCCGCGCGCACCCCCACCGCCCGGTACGGCCCCCTCCCCGCGCGCAGAGGGCGGGGCGGTCGGCAAGGAGACGTCGTTAGGGAAGCGGAGCGTGCGTGACACTAAGGCGACGCGGGGGCGCTCGGGTGCGCGCCGGGTCCGGCCTCTGCCGGCTGCCCAGGGCCTCCCGAAAGCACCAGCGGACTCTGCGCCCCGGCCCCCGCCCCTAGCCACCCCCGCAAACAGGTCGGACCCGAAGTTCGCAGGTCCCCCGCGCCTGGTTTCACGTACACATTTATTCAAACAACACGGTCGCGCTCGGGCGAGGGCCGGCCCCCCTCCTCCTGGGCTCTGCTGACCCCTGGTGGTTGGGCCGGCCCGGGGTGGGGGTGGGGGCGGGGAACACTGCCCAAGCCGTCCTCGCCCGGTCGCCCCTATGGGCACCACTGCAGGAGGCAGGGGCGCCCCCGGGGGCAGCTCGGGCGGGGGAGGGGGCGGTGGGGCTGTGCGGAGCGGGGAGCCTGGGGAGCGGGAGGCCAGCGGCTGGGCCGAGGGGGCGGGGCCTCTAGGGTTAGGTGGCTGGGGAGTTGCTCAAGAGCTCAGGGGGGTCTCCAGGGGGAGACCGGGACATGTGCTTGCAAGTGATGAGGTGAGTGGGCAGCGCCTGGGTGTCGTGAAAGATGACGAAGATGCTGGGCCGGGGGAGGCAGTCCACCGCGCTGTCGTAGCGCAGGAGCGCGTGGCCGGGGGGCCGCGGGGGGGGTGCCCGCAGCCCGCGGCGGCCCTGCCCGTAGTCGCCGGTCAGCACCCGCGCCACGAACACCGCCTTGTGGCCCTCGGAGTCGGGGGGCGAGTAGCGGTCCAGCACCGACAGGGAGGCGCGCTTGGCGAAGTACACGCCCTGTCCGTAGAGCGTGCCTGCGGGGGGGTAGGCACGGGGGTCAGGGTGGTTACGGTGGGCAGAGACCGCGCCCCTTCAGGGACCCAGGCCTCACCGTTGCGGCCGCAAAAGCTGCGGTTGAAGCCGTGCGCGCAGATGTCCGGGACGGTGGCCACCGACGTGCCGTGGTACAGGACCTGCTCCGCCGGCCGCCGGTCACAGCACTGCTCCAGGCGCTCCCGGTGCAGTTCGTACTGCTGCTGCAGCAGCGGGTGCAACACACGCTCCACCTGCGGGCGGCCTTGGTCAGAACCAGGCTATTGTATCCCCTGGGCCACAGGGCACAGGGCTGAGCCCGGAAATCAAGAGCCCTCTCCTGGAGGAGTTCAGGGCCTGGGGAGACCTCACAGCTCCTGTCATGCTCTGCCCAGTAGCAGACATTAGGCGGACGTTCGCCACCTCCACGGAGCCCCAAGTGGCATTGGAGGGCTTCCAGGGGGGTCTGCGGGTAGGCAACCCATCCACTCACCAGAACCCTGCACCCACAGCCAGGCCTCTGCAGAGAAAAGCTGAGCCGCCCGCCTGCATTGCCCGCAGGACTTCACTCCCAACACCAGGAGATGCCCCGGACCTCTCAGTGATGGGAGACCAAGGTGACCAACCCAGTAGTCAACCGAAGAGGAGCCAACTCAGGGACCCAAAAAGTTTCTAAAGAAATTCTAACTAGTTACTTCAGAGGGATGCAAATGAATATTATATCCATGAAACAAGACGACCTACTGTGAAAAAGAAACAGTCTGAAAATTAGAGAGTTCTTACATTAAGAATGGAATTGCTGAACTGCATCCAGTGGGTGTGGATAATAATAAGATGATGAAGATGGAGTTCAGGAAGTGACTCAGAGTGCAGAGCTAAAGAAAAGAGTTGGGAACTGTGAGAGGACAGATGAGGGAGGGGGGAGGAGCTCTATGATCTGAGTCATAGGAGCTCCATAAGAAGACACCCAACAGGTGATGGGAGCAAGTGAGGACTTAATGGAAGACAGTTTGCCTGAGCTGAAGGGAGCATCTTCAGATGGAAAGGATCTTGCCATAAAATGCCAAAGACAATGTGGAAAGGCACCTACCTGATGGGAAAACTTCAACCTTCAAAGTGAAAGAGAAGTCTACAAGCGTCCAGACGCACGCGTGCACACACACACACCCCAAAGTCGACATACAGACATGGAAAAAAACCTCACGTTTTCATATTGGGGTCCTCACCAGCAATATTGGATGCTAAGAGACCATAGAAGGATTTTTTTTCTTGCCTTTCCAAGAACAAAAAATTTTAAGGAGGAAACAAAAAGAGTTAAGTCTCTCAAAAGATCTGAAGCAAAACATATTTTGATCTTGAACCCTATATCCAACCAAACTATTAATGATGAGGACAAAATAAGGACAGATTAAGGTATGCAAGAACCAGCTGTGCTTAAGTTAACAGAAATGTCTTAATAAACACATAGCATCTTTTGTTTGAAAAAAATACCAATATCAAATTATAGTTGCAAATTACTTCTAATTGCAAAAGGCAAAACACATTTAAAAGTCCAAAATGTTGACTACTCACTCAAGGAGATACTTTTACTACACAGAAAAGGAATCTAGGCAAGAAGGTGACACGGTCACCAAGAGTAAGCCAGCAGCCAAGCACCACAGAGAAAAACGAAGAAAGTAAACAAAATCAAGAGCCATTAGTTGGGCATCCCTGGTGGCACAGTGGTTAAGAATCTGCCTGCCAGTGCAGGGGACACGGGTTCAAGCCCTGGTCCGGGATGATCCCACATACCGCGGAGCAACTAAGCCCGTGCGCCACAGCTACTGAGCCTGCGCTCTAGAGCCCGCGAGCCACAACTACTGAAGCCCACATGCCACAACTACTGAAGCCTGCAGGCCTAGAGCCTGTGCTCCGCAACAAGAGAAGCCACCGCAATGAAAAGCCCGTGCACTGCAACGAAGAGTAGCCCCAGCTCGCTGCAACTAGAGAAAGCCCACGCACACAGCAATGAAGACCCAACACAGCGTATAAAATAAATAAATAAAATAAGTCTATTATAAAAAAAAAGAGCCATTAGTCCTTGAATCCTAGAATATTCTCTTTCATGCAACATGGTTTCAATAACTAGGTTTTTCATTTCCCCCTTTCCTCTCTGGTCCAGTGGTAAATATTTGTTCATTGTCATTATATTTCGATCAACCTATGGCCCAAGTTTGGAGCTTCATGCTTGGAATAGAAGCGTGCCATGCAGAATAGAAGATGACATTTGTCAACCTTGCCAACTTAAAAGTAATGTCACTGGCCAAACTGTGAGATGGAAGAGGGAGGAAGAGGTGAAAGGGGGAAGGGAAGCCCATTCTCCTGATCTTCCATGCAGGGAGGCAAGAAACAGTCTCTAAAATCGTTAAGTGGAAAAAAGACTCAAGTGTACCACGTAAAGTCACAAAGGTCCTGCTAGAAGAATCAAGCGCACGTGACTGACTAACAGAGCCTCGGGAGGAGCACGGGGCATGAGTGCAGGGCGTCCTCCTCTCTCCAAGTGCAGAAGTGACAGCTGCTAAGTCCACCCAGAGTTACAGTGGTCATCCCCAGGAAAGCGGTGGTGGTGCTGCTGGTGGCGGACTGGGCCCGGTCTGGGAAAGGCGTGAGGGTCTGCGTATCTGAACAGATCCGGGTTGCTATTGCTGCTCACCGCCCCCTGCCCCCAGGCCCACCCACCCACAAGTTGGTGCGTCAAGAGGGCCACCTGGCTTCCCCCGCACCGTGAGCCCAGCTCTCCACCGCCCCGAGATTCCTTCCCCTGAGCCGGAAGCACTCAGCCCTGCACTCTGCTCCAGCTCCTCTCTGCCTCCTCGCTTCTGCAGCCAGCTCATTTCAGCCCGGCCTAGCTCTCACCTCCCGCCGCTCTCCACCCCTGCCTGGCGCACAGCCCCTCCTCAGTCCTTCCTTCTGGCCCTGCAGGCGCTCCCGCCCTCGCTGCCTCCAGCACCCCGCCTCTGAGCCCCTCCTTCTCAGCCTCCGCTCCCCACCTGCCTGGGTGGCCAGGGCTCACTGGGGCTCCCAGAGCTTCATTCGGGTCCCCCACCCGTGGTGCCCAGCCCTTTCCGCAACCCAACCGTGCTCAGAGTTGCCACGTTCAACAAGTGAAAATGTAGGAGGAGGCTGCCTCGCTGCAGCCAGCCCTCTTCCTGCTGGAGCAGACCCCTTGGGAGGCAGACGGGCCCCAGAACAGCACCCAGGACAACTGGGGGAATGAGTCATCCTCACAGTAGCCACGAGATGGCATCACCACCCCATGTTCTAGAGGAAGAAACTGGCCGGCATCGGGCTGTAACCGGCGAAGTGGGGACCTGTGCTGGGACCCCCTAAGCTCTACAGCCTTCTGTCTCTCTGGCCGCACACTCGTGAACACACTTCGGGCAGGGAATGGGGCTGCGGAGCCCTGGTGCTCCCCTGCCCCCGAACAGCTTTCAGCCTGCTGGGCAGCTTCTGGCCAGCCGATCCTGACGTAGGCAAGAGTGATAGCCCACAGGCTCTGCAAGGCCAAGATGGTGCCAGGAGCCCAGGAGGCCAGCGGCTGGCAAGGCAGGGCGTGGACTCACCTGGACAACACGGATCCTGCCATGGGCAGCGTCCAGTGTGTCGTAGAAGGCCTGCACTACCGTATGGAACTCACTGCTGCTCTCGGCCACACACTCCAGCCTGCCCAAGAGCTCCCTCGGCCTCTGCTGTGGCACTGACACACAGGGAGAAAGGGCATGTGGGCCATGCCTGGGGCACCGGTCCACCCTGCCCTCCCCCATGCGGGCTGCAGACTCACAAGTGGGGCCCGAAGCCTCCAAGGGAAAGGCCAAGCTCTGATCCCGGGGGCCAGCCCACAGCGCTGCTAAGTGGTGGGCCGCACGGGTGGGCTGGGTCCCAAAGCCACGGAGGACGGTGCGGTCACCACGAAGGGCGACGCTCACGCCGTGGCGCTGCTCCAGGCAGGCACACAGCTCCACGGGCAGCACGCAGCCCCGGGGCCCCACCGTCTCCTCCCGGAGGTGCACCTCCAAGGCCGCCTCTAGGGCCCGGCCCAGCTCATCCATATCCTGCTCGAAGGCCGCGTGCACCTCCAGCTGGGCCCAGCCGCCAGGCCCCCCACCCCGGGGCTCCGGTTCTTCCTCCAGCGGGGGCGGCTGGAGGGAGAGGGCCAGGGCCCACTGCAGCGCCACAGCCTCCTCCCGCTTGGCCACCTGGCCTTGTGGCTCCAGCGAGCGGCAGAGAGCCAGCTGCAGCTCAGCCTCCTCCTGCAGCCGCCCAGGCACCCCGGTGCGGGGTGCCACAGGCCCCTCCCCAGCCCTGGGAGTCTTCTCCTCCTCCGGCTGCCCCGCGGGCTCCTCCTCCCCCAGCTCCAGTGGCAGCCAGTCTTCCCCGTCCAGGCCCTCCAGGGCGGCCAGCAGCTCTCGGACCTCCTCTGGGGACAGGGAGAGGCACCAGGTCAGGGGTCAAGTCCAGCCAGGATGGGGCTGAAGGAGAGGACTAGTCAGGGGCCGGGTGGAAGATGGAGACGGGGTTAGAGGGTATAGGGTCACAGGGCAGAGCAGCAGGGGGTGAGGTCAAGAAAGGGCCGCAGGATGTGCCGGGGTCCCCCGGCAGCCCTACCTAGGTTCACATTCTCCTGGCCACCGTCTGTACTGTCTGGAGGCCACAGGGTGTGGGAGTGGCCAGGGAGCACCTGTAGGGCCTCAGTGGGGTCCACCTGTTGGGAAAGAATGCCAGTACCCCCCAGACACATACCCCTCCCAGGCCTCTGAGCAAGGGTGGAGGAGGTACGGGGGGGGGGGCTGAGGAGTGAAAAAGGGGAGGGGAAGGGAGGGGAGGGCTCCATGTCTACCTCTCCCAGGTCTGTGTCCAGGGCAGCCCTGGCCAGACGCTCTGTCCCAAAGACGCACTGGAACTGAGCTTCCATCCCCCGCAGAAGGTGCTGCCCCTCTGGGCTCAGCAGGAACCTGGCACTGCCTGGGTGCTTCAGGCTCAGCACGTGACAGCTCACGCTGCCCAGCAGACTTTGCAGGAACTCCTCGGCTGCCTGGCATGGGGCCAGGGCTCCGCAGAGCTGCAGGACCACGGGGCGGGGTGAGGAGGAGCACTTGGCAGGTTGGGGCACAGGAGAGGCACCCAGAGCCCCCAGTAGTAGAGGTGAGGAATCCTCAGGGGTCGCTTACCCGAAATCCAGTCGTATCTGATCCCTCGAGTGGGAAGAGGGCGACGTCTCCCAGGCCAGCAAGAAGGTCCTCATGATAGAGTTGAATGAAGCGCATTGCTCCCAGCTCCATCGGCAGCACTGCCTCCACCAGGCCCTCCTGCCCCGGTGACCCTACAGGGCCCAGGCTCATTGACACCACCTGCTCCAGAGACTCCACGGCAATCTCCACTGGGCCTGGAGACCCCGTAGGCCCCGGGCTCACCAACCCCTCCTGTTCTGAAGACCCCACGGGCCTGGAGCTGACTGGCCTGGCCTGTCCCAGAGAGGACCTGTCCCAGAGATGCCCTGTCCTCAGCAAGGCTCCTGTTTGCCCCGGTGCCTCCTCAGAGCCCAGTGTCACATTCCCTGCACAATTCTGTGCCCTTGCTGGCCCTCCAGCCTCCAGGAGAGCATGCTTGGGGGCCCCAGGCCCCAACTCGGCCAAGCGGCTCCCTCCACTGGTGTGCTCGCTGAGCTCCTCGGGCTCCAGGACATCGTAGTGGGGGACAAGGATCAGCTCTGAACCCTGCAGCTGGTGGGCCCGCTGCAGCACCCGTTCGGCCACTTGGAGGAAGGGAAAGGACAGAAGTCGTCAGGGCTCCAAGGTATAGGGAGGGTGGGCCGCCGTGTCCAGCCCCACTCACCCTGCCACTGCTGGAAGGAAGCGATGGTGCCCAGGTGCCCTGGCAGGCTGCGCACGCCCTCCAGGGGCCCCCCGCCACTGCGGCGCTCATTCTCCAGGTACAGCTCCAGCAGCAGCAGGTCTGCAGGGGGGATGCCCCCCACGACACGCACCGCCCGGGCCTGAGGCACCCAGGCCAGGGAGACCTCAGCCCCCTTCAGGCCCAGGGACTGGGCGTGCTCCTCCAGGACGCGGGCTTCTGTGGGGAGGGTGCAAGTCAGCTCGGGGCATCTCCCCTGAAAGGCGCGTCTGCCCCGATCCCACCTCTCACCTGCGTCTGAAAGGGGCTTGGGCAGCTGCACCAGGGCCCGGTCTGGTCGGGGACTGGCCAGGGCACGGCACGGCTGCACTGGCTGCCCTGCGGCACAAAGCAGGGCTTGGACATACTGCTCCAGGTGCTGGGGTCCCGTGCCAGCAGACAGCCCTTGGAGCAGTAGGCGCGAAGGGGCGCGTGGTGGGGCTGGCCGCAGGCTCAGCCGAGCGCCTTGCAGAGTGTGCTCCTCCTGGGCCAAGACCCTCGCTGCATCTGCAGGCAGGGGGAGGGGGTGTCAGGGCCGGCGGCCGGTGGGGGCCCAGGCTGCCCCTTTGAATGGGTCCACTCACCTGCAGCCTCCTGGAAGGTGAGGATGCCCCCGCGGCCAAGTCTCTGCCAACTCGACACAGGTCCACCCCCAGAGCTTCGACGGTTCTCGAAATAGAGCGTGAGCAGCTCGTCTGGGACGTCGGGGGGCAGGCCTCTGAGTTCCACGGCTGCCCCCAGCTCCGCTTCCTCACCCATCATCACAGCCTGGGCCGAAGGAACAGGTGGGGTAGCCGCCCACAGCCCCGCCTCACCCCTCGCAGGCCCCTGAGCAGCGTTCCCTGGCACCCCCCTCACTGTGGGGCTGGCCCACATCCTGCACTCACGCTCCCCCAGCTGCCTGGGCCGCCGCAGCCTAGGCCTTCAGCCGGACTCCTTCCCCTTCGCCCTAAAGCCAAAGGGCTGGGACAAGAAAACAAAAGCGAAACCGTCGGAGGGAGGGAGGGGCCCACAGTGCCAGGGAGAGCGTCTGCCTCTCGGGTGCTTCCCTTCTCCGGCCCCTCCTGCAGAACTTTCCAGCCCCACCCCCAGCTCCTCAGCCCTCTGCCCAGCCCACCCGCCCCACCTGTCTGACCTCAGCCCAGTGGCTGGCAGGGTGGGGCGCGTGTAGGCTCACGGTCCCCCACTCCCGTGGGCCTGGCCCTGTGAACCTCAGTACGGCCAGTCACCCTCCCTGGTAAATCCACACGGGGGGCTCGAATCATCGCCCTCCACTCAAGACCTCAAGCCTCCGTGTTACCCTCCCCCATTGCACGAGCACCTTGGGGCTCTGGCCGGCCTGGCTACGGCTGGCTTTCAACTCGCCCCAGCAAGCTGGGTGACGGCACCCGCACTCACCCTTAAACAACACACAGGGGACCGACCTCCCATCCCGCGAGGGTGGGTCGGCAGTTCCCACTCCTGACCTACGAGAGCTTCCTCCCCGCCTCCCCAGCCTACACTGTCCTCGGAGGTGGCGGCGGCACCAAGGCTGACCCCAGAAGGGGCTGATGCTGTGCTCACGGGCCTTGCTGCAGCACATCCCCGTGACAGAGGGGACGTGGAGCCTCATGCTCAGCTGCACCTTTACAGTCCACAATCCCTCTTGCTGCCGCCGCGTACCCCCCTTGCCTGTGCTCCATTGGCTTCCAGCCTCTCAGAGAGTTGTGCCCCCCACTGCTCTCCATCTCGCACCTCCCACTTATCCCTCAGCCACTAAAACCCAGCCTCCGGCCCTGCTACTCCTCCAAGGAATTGAGGACCTGTCCAGTCTGTGCCCCGAGCTGTACACCCAGCACCCTGGCTGCCCCCACCCTGATCTGAGCCTCCATCATCTCTTGCCTGGATCACTACTCTGACCTCTTAACTGATCTCTCTCTGCCACTCCTGCCCACTCGCACTGTCCCTCCTCAACAGAGGGCAGCGTGAGCCTTATAAGTGGCACCGACAGCTGCTACAGCTGGGTCCACAGTAAAGCCAGAGTCCTTTGGAGGACCTGCCAGGCTGGACTGACCGGGCCCCAGTCCCTTCTGCTGCATCCCTCCTGCATCCCCCATCCTCCGTCAGGAACTGTGACTTGCACGGGCCCCTCCTAGGGCCCTGGCCTCAACTTCACATTTGTCATTTTAAATTAGTTTCCTTAAAAAAAGACCCCTCAAATTGTATGAGCTTCTAGTTCTACAAAACCTGAAGTCATCCCTGCCTGCTCTATATTTTCTCCTCTCATGGAACTCATCCTCTTCTAACATACTGTATAATTTACTTATTACACCAATCCCTGCTACCACAGGCAGCAGTGTGCTGGAGCAACTCACATCATGACTACATTGTTCAATTTTCAGGAGTCTTTGTGAAGCAGTTGCTAAACTGGTGGTCGCTTGAAATCAGCCACCGTGGGGTATTTATATGAAGGACAACTGCAAAGGTACCGATCAGGGTTTGCCCTCCCTGGGGCCCGCCGTTCAACGATGAACCAGCACACCAGCTGCATAGGACAGAGCCTCTTCCCAATCACTGCTGGGCCTGGGAGAGGCCACTGTCCAAAAGGCCGGAAAGTACAGTAAGATTCCTAGGCCCCAGGTGGACAGGCACTCCTGCAGAGGGCTCCAGGGGACCACGTCGCAGGGATGTCCCTGGAGGTGGCAGGCAGCACTTCCTCAGGACCGCTGAAGCCGAGGGAATTTAACTTGGCCTCCAGTCCTGGGGCATCTCTAAGCCTCAGCCCCTTAGCAGCGAAACAGGGCTAAGAATGCCACCGTTGGACTTCCCTGGTGGCGCAGTGGTTGAGAATCTGCCTGCCGATGCAGGGGACACAGGTTCGTGCCCCGGTCCGGGAAGATCCCACATGCTGAGGAGCGGCTGGGCCCGTGAGCCATGGCCACTGAGCCTGTGCGTCCTGAGCCTGTGCTCCGCAACGGGAGAGGCCACAACAGTGAGAGGCCCGCGTACCGCAAAAAAAAAAAAAAAAAAAAAAAAAAATGCCACCGTTACAGCTTGTGGTACTGTGATCAAGACAAGTAAGGATAACTGGTCTAGTGAGGACCTGGACTAGTTTCCTAGAGAGGATAGAGCATTTAAAGAATTAGGCCTCTTGATTTGGAATAGACCTGGATGAAAGGGGAAGCGGAGTTTTAAGGCCAAGGAGGGATGGAGAGTGCTTGTCAGACTTAGCAAATCCCAGATTTAGGAATAAATTTCTCAAAATTCCCTGACCCAAATTGGAGAGGCTAGGTCTCAGCCTCCAGAGGTCTACAGCCCTCACGGCCCAAGGCCACCCCTCAGCGGACAGGACAGGACGCGGGTCTCGGGCCTGGGGCTCTGAAAGAAGCCAGCAGGGAAACCCAGTCGGGTAGGGTCCATCCGGGAGAAGCCCCCGCGTTCCCCGCGGAGCCCAGCCCACGGCCCCGCCCCCGCACCGCCGGCCCCGCCCCGTCACAAGGCCCCGCTGCGTCTCCCGAGCCGCAGGCGCAAGCCCAGCCCAGCCGGTCGCGGAGCGGGTGCGGGTGCGGGCGCGGGCACAGCGGCCGTCGACTGCGCGCGCGGTCGCGCAGCGGACACCGGGCGCACAGGCCTGAGGCGACTCGCGCGACTGGTGAGTCCCCGGCCCTAGCCCAGCAGCGCGTCTACTCGCTCAGCCGGCCGGCCACTGCCGCCCCCGCGCGGGCCCTGCGCAGCAGACAGGCGTTGCGGTGGGTCAGTAGGTCCCGCCGGGCGCGCGGCCCGCGGGGGCCGGGGGGCGGTGGCGGCGGGGCCGGGAAGCCGGAGGGCCCAGGGCGAGCGGGGGCGGCGCACTGCGGCGACAGCCGGACGGGCGGTCCGAGCGCCCCCCGAACGGGCAGGAGGCCCACCCCGCCCTCGGTGCGGGTTCCGTGGCCGCCGCCACCACCCGCCTCGTCCCCACGTCCGCTTTGTTCCCCCGCACGCCCTCTGGTCGCTTCCATCCCCCACCCCCCCATCCCCCCGCAACCCGCTGTTCCTGGCGTACCCCGCTGGCAGGCACCCCGGCAGCCGGCAGCCGATCCAGGCCTGCTGCCCCCACCCCGGGAGCGAGGGACGCTAGGGCCCTGCTCTTGGAGGGGGGGGGGGCGGTCAGGGTTCTGGCTGGTCACAGATGGCGTGGGGATTTCCTGGGATAGAAATAGCCGCCGGCTCTGGCCCCTTAAAGCTGCTTAAGGGGCGGGATGTGAAGGGGAGGGTCCGGGCACACCCCCGCACCTCCCCGACCGCGCCCCCAGCCCCGACCCGCGCTGAGCTCTGACCCGGAGAGGCCAGCAGCGGTGAGACGGCCCCTCCAGTTGCTTGCAAGAAACGGCAGAAGCCCAAAATCCTGAGGCTGCCAAAGTCATCCCCTCGTCCATCCCCTCCTCCATCTTTGGGGTCGGCCTGTAGGGGCCCCTCCTGAAGCCACACGGCCAGCCACCCGATACCCACCCGCCTCTCCTGGCCCCCCAGCTCGGGCTCCGGACAGCCCTGGGGCAAAGGTCACGAAACCCCCTCCTTCCGTCCCGTTTCCCGGTAGCAGGTGGAGAGGCCCCTGGCTGGTTCCTGTCACCTCAGGGCTAACCGTTCTCTCTCTGTCCTCTAGGGGGAGACCACAGAACCTGAGGCCATGTCCCATGAAAAGAGTTTCTTGGTGTCCGCGGACAGCTATCCTCCCCCCAACCCTGGATATCCTGGGGGGCCCCAGCCCTCCTTGCCTCCCTACCCAGGGGCCCCTTACCCACAGCCCCCGTTCCAGCCTTCCCCCTATGGCCAGCCAGGGTATCCCCAGGGCCCCAGCCCCTACCCCCAGGGGGGCTACCCTCAGGGTCCCTACCCCCCAGGAGGCTACCCCCAGGGCCCCTACCCCCCAGGAGGCTACCCTCAGGGCCCCTACCCACAAGGGGGCTACCCTCAGGGGCCGTATCCACAGAGCCCCTTTCCCCCCAACCCCTATGGACAACCACAGGCCTTCCCGGCACAGGATTCTGGCAGTGAGTAGTGGGGCAGGGGCAGGGGAGGGCAGGGGCTCCTGGCACCAGTGAGGGGTGCTGACCCAGCCCACCGTGCTCCTCAGCACCTCAGCATGGGAACTATCACGAGGAGGGTCCCCCATCTTACTACGACAACCAGGACTTCCCTGCCACCAACTGGGATGACAAGAGCATCCGACAGGCCTTCATCCGGAAGGTGGGCCACGGGGGCTGCGGAGGGCGTGGGCAGCTGTGCTGGCCGGAGCTCTGAGCCGCCTCCCTCCCCAGGTGTTCCTGGTGCTGACCCTGCAGCTGTCCGTGACTCTGTCCACCGTGGCCGTGTTCACATTCGTCGGGGAGGTGAAGGGCTTTGTCCGGGAGAACGTCTGGACCTACTACGTCTCCTACGCCGTCTTCTTCATCTCCCTCATTGTCCTCAGCTGCTGTGGGGACTTCCGGCGAAAGCACCCCTGGAACCTCGTTGCCCTGGTAACCCCCAGACCCTAAGGCCTTCACACCCCGTGACTCACGCTTTGGAGCGACAGAGGGGGACGGGAGTGGGGCAGCGGCTCCACATGCTCAAGTCTCCGTCTCCCCTCAGTCGGTCCTGACCGTCAGCCTGTCCTACATGGTGGGCATGATCGCCAGCTTCTACAATACTGAGGCGGTCATCATGGCCGTAGGCATCACCACGACCGTCTGCTTCACGGTGGTCATCTTCTCCATGCAGGTAAGGGGCCCCCCGAGGCAGGGCTGCCGGTCCTGAGGGCCCAGAGGCCTTCCAGGGCTGCGGTACCCAGGCCCCGTGTGCCCCTGTGCCCTCAGACGCGCTACGACTTCACGTCGTGCGTGGGCGTGCTGCTGGTGAGCATGGCGGTGCTCCTCGTCTTCGCCATCCTCTGCATCTTTGTCCGCAACCGCATCCTGGAGATCGTGTACGCCTCACTCGGCGCTCTGCTCTTCACCTGCGTGAGTGATGGGGGTGGGCGGTGTGGGCGGATGCTGGGCGGGGTGGGATGTCTTTCAACATGACCGTCCTGCCACCCCCAGTTCCTGGCAGTGGACACCCAGCTGCTGCTGGGGAACAAGCAGCTGTCCCTGAGCCCGGAAGAGTACGTGTTTGCTGCGCTGAACCTGTACACGGACATCATCAACATCTTCCTGTACATCCTTACCATCATTGGCCGTGCCAAGGAGTAGCCCGAGCCCCTGGCACATGCGGGGCCCCACTCAGGTGGCATGGCTGACCTGGACCCTGCCCCCAGCGTGGCAGTTCCTCTGTACCTCCCCTCTCTCATCCCTGCGCGCAGCCTGGGACAGAGGGAGCCCCTCCCCAACCCTCCTGTGTGTACACTGCAGACACTTCTGTTCGGACCCGCTGTGGCCAGCATGGCCCCTTGTAGCCCTCCCGCCCTGCCAGAGGGCAGTGGGGCCAGGTTTCTGTGCCACCTCCTGCCCACTCAGTGTTGCATGAGCCCTGTCTGCCAGCCCACCCCAGGTCTGGGGGCAACACCAGGTCCCAGGGGAGAGGGATGGAGCCAAGAGGTGAGGGTGCGCGTCCCCCCTCCTGTCCAGCTCCCCCGCCTGCCATAAAGTGTCCCTTTCCCCTCCCCAGCCCCATACTAGCGTGCTGCCCTCTGGGGGACCTGCGGGGTGTGAGGGTCTCGTCCCTGTGCTGAGCCCTGAGGGCAGAGAGGACGGGTATGTTTCAGGGGAGGAGGACGCCTTCCTCTCATTCTGCTGTCTTTAAACAATAAATGGGACCTTCCACGCTCTGTGTTCCCTTCATCACTGTCGTCACTGCCACTTCCTCCACAAGGTGGGGAGGGGTCTAGGCACTGCCAGTGTGAGGCAGCGAGCAGGACAGGCATGGACGGCGGGGCTCGGCTCGGGGTGGAGGTCGTGGAGGTTAACGACAGCAGCTAATCTTTCTCTCTCGGTGCTTCCACCTCCGTTTTTGCAATCTTCCCAGCCACGTCATGAGCTGTATGCCGGTATTCCCAGCTGATGGACGGGGACCCCAAGGCTCCCGGTGGTTACGCGTGGTGCCTGGGTCACACGGTGTCTGCCACTCGTGCCTGGGAACTGCACGGCATGATGGGGGGGCGGGGGCTGCGACACCCTCATCATCTCGCCTCGGGCCTGATGGGCAGCGGCATAGGTCACTGACCGCCCCCAGGCAGGCCTGTCCTGCTCCTCTGGCTCTGAAGGGCCCCCAGGGAGCCCATCAGCGGGCACCTGACACGTGGCCCAGGCCTGGCTCAGACGAAGGCCCTCCGCACCCCTCCCCCATGCCCCCCGAGAAACCTGCACACCGGAGCCCCCAGGGGAGAGCTGGCCGGAGGCTCTGAGGGCCCCTGGCCTGCCTCTGGCACCTTCCGCAGCTCTCCAGGCCCCACCCTGCCGTGGCCCTCAGCCTCAGCTGGTGCTGCGCGGCCTCCCTCGTGGCTCGTGCTGTCTCAGCTCCAGAGCCGTGCGCACCTACCCCTGGCCCTGGGATGTGCGCTCAGAGGTCAGCCAGCTGTCCTTATCCTCAGCCTCCCACAGAGGGGTCCCTCCGCTGCCCGGGGCTCGGTCGCTTTGAGCGCCTCCCTGCACTGAGCTCTCCTGAGCTCCTAGCCCCAGGGGACACTCCTGACCGTGGCCTTCCCCCACAGGGCCCGCTATCCAGCCCTCTCTCACCTCCTCCCCGCGAGCCCATCAACCCACTCCTTTAACTGGCGCCAGCACCCCAGCATCTCTGAAGGGCCCCCCACACTGCGAGCCAGCACCCCCGTGCCCGCGGGCGCCTCGGCTGTGGCCTGCCCCGTACCTGCTGCTCCTGCGTAAGCTCCGTCGGCGTCCACCCGACCCCCAGGCCGGAAACGGGTCTGTCCTCTCTGCCCTCGCCCATCCTGCCCCACCCCCTCTCCCTGCCCACCCTCCTCGTGCTCATCTGTCAGCTCACCTCCACCAAGCCTCTGCCCAGCTGCCAGGTGTGCTTCCGACACACTGATCACACCACCCGCCTGATGGTCGCCAGCGGGATGCAGTCCCCCTTCCCCGATGGCTGCCTGCGTTGGCCTTCCGCTGTCCCCGAGCTCCTCGGCCTGAGCCACAGGCGGGCCCCACTTCCCCAGGCCCGACGCACACCGCCGTCCTCACCACCGGGGCCCTTCCTGGAGACCACCTCGCGCCTCACGGCTACCCTCGGTCCCTCTGCTTTGCTCACCTGCCAAGCGCGGGCAGGCGACGCGGCTCCCCTTCCCCACCTCTCCTCGAGCAGGCGCGGCTCCTCATCCAAGGGACCCCGCCTGCAGGCGCTCCAAGCGCACGGGAACCTGCTCCGCGGTAGCCCACAGGCCCGTGAGGATTCCACGCAGGGGAGAAAACACGGAGCATCCGGGTGGTTGAAGAGAACGCCAGCAGAGGCAAGAGGAGCGGCTCAGGAATAAATGCCGAGCGAGATGTGCAGGGACGGTGTTTTCTCAGGGAGTTCAAGGAGGACAAACTCTTGGCTGAGCTAGTCCCTGGGAGAGGCTCCCTGGGGACGACCAGGGGCTGCAGGTGTGGGCCAGGGCGGGGCCACCGCAGGAGGGAAGGCCAGGGCTGCACGTGGGTGAGGGCTTGGACCTGTCCTGCCGGTGAAGGGGCCTCTGGCAGGAGCCACAGCTGGCTGTGGGTTCAGGAAGATGCGTCCGGCAAGAGAATGTCCAGGAGAAGGGGTGGGTGCCAACAGGTGAAGAAAGCAGGGAGGAAGCAGATGAGGTGTGCAGAGAGGGGATCAGGTGGGGCTCGGGGCTGGGGCAGCTGGCAGTGCCACAAAGGGCTCAGGATGGGCCTGGTCGAGGCGGGCAGGGCATCTCTGCCGATGGAGTTTGGCCTGCTGTCTGCTGTGTCCCCCTGGAAAGGAGAAAAGGGCAGCTTGTGATCTGACCGGGTGGGTGAGTGTGCAGAAGCAGCCACAGCAGTGGGGAGGTCGGCAGGGGAGATTGTTCAGGTGAGGAGAGGAGCAGCCCCCAACATCCAGGGGCTGGCCTGGTCCCATCAGCGAGGCCCTAGCGTTGTAGGGGCCAGCCTGGCACACTCAGATACAGGCCCTGGTGGGCTGCTGTTCAGAATATGCAGTTTCACATGCAGAACTGCATCAGACAAGGCCCCTCTGTGCCGGATTGGGTCAAGAGGAGAGGACTCTTCTGTAATCATGTCTGAACACAGACCAGAGGCAGGCATTGTCCAAGCCATAAAGAAGACCTACTGCGTGCATCCTGTCCTGCCTCATCTGAGCAGCTGCTGGCTCTTCAGAATGGACAGCTTGAGCCGGCCCCTAGTCCGTCCCCCTTCCAAAGAAGAGGTGTTGAGATACCCAGTCACGGATGACTCCCCTAGTCCGTCCCCCTTCCAAAGAAGAGGTGTTGAGATACCCAGTATGGAATCCCAAGCAAAGCACTGCTTCTTTAAGCCCACCCCAGTTCACCCAAACAAGCCAAGTCCCACAGGAAATCCTTCCAGGCCCCCTTCCTGTGGTCCCCCGCCGCGTGCCGCAGTGAGCAGTAAGCCTGACCTGTTCAGCCACAGGGTGTCCTGTGGGCTTCCTCTGGAGCCTGGACACAGCTCGCTATACTAAGGCCACTATGTGAGGAGGACTAATTTATTCTCCAATCAAAAGTGTGTATTTACATGAGTAATCATTAAGTCCATTCTTGTTTTCAAGATTAAACGACACAGGACATCCCTGGTGGCTCAGTGGTTAAGAATCCACCTGCCAATGCAGGGGACACGGGTTCGAGCCCTGGGCCAGGAAGATCCCACATGCCGTGAAGCAACTAAGCCCATGCGCCACAGCTTCTAAGCCTGCGCTCTGGAGCCTGTGAGCCACAACTGCTGAGCCCACGTGCTGCAAGTACTGAAGCCCACGTGCCTAGAGCCCGTGCTCCACAAAAAAGGAAAGCCACCGCAGTGAGAAGCCCGCGCACCACAACAAAGAGTAGCCCCCACTCCCCGCAACTAGGGAAAGGCCGCGCGCAGCAACAAAGACCCAACGCAGCCTAAAATAAATAAATTTATAAAGGAAAAAAAAGATTAAACGACACAAAGTCTCCGTCACATTCCCTGCCCTGCAAAAAAAGCAACACCATCGCTGGTGCCTGCTGAAAACCACGGTGAGAGGCCAGCCCAGGACCCCAGCTCACTCAGCATGCCCACAGATGCCTTGTGCCACCTGCCCTGCTAACCAGGGCTACCGTCAGCATCTCAGAGCTGGTAGTGCCTTCAGGACAGGGACTGTGACCTGTGCATTGTAACGCCCAGGCCAGCATCTAGTCCAGAGTGGGCGTGCCATTGGTGTCGACCGCGCGATGAGCGGAGGAACTCTACATGGCACGAGCCGCACAGGCACCAACTGCCCCAAGAGCGGGGCAGAGAACGCTGCAGACTTCCGGACTCTGGCTCAGCATCGGCATCAGGAGGGGGCATTTCAGGAGTGCAGGCAGCAAGACTGAAAGCCCAGGAAACGCATGGAGGCCCACTTGGGGGAGCCAGGTGGAAGAAAGTGGATGTGGGAGAGTTGAGGGGTCGAGGTTGGGTGTGACAGCTGTGGATGTAAAGCTCGAGTCTGAACTCTATTTCTCAGGCAGTGACGAGCCACTGGGGTTTTCCAGGGAAGAGCCCAGAAGTGGTTTGAATAAAGGCAGGAAAATCGGCGAGGACCACAGTGACGGGGCGGCAGGGAGGGCCGGGCCTGGGGAGCAGAGGGCGCTTGGGAGGGGAGGCATGGGTGCAGGCCTGGTCCCGGGGCTGTAGCTCCCAAGGCAGCCCTTCCCCATCGGGGCCCAGACGCTGCACCCCGGCCAGCAGCATGGCTTGGCCCGTCTGCTGCCAAACGTTCTGTGTTCCTGAATGTCTCCTTCGTCTCAGGCTTGTCAGGCACTGGAGACCTTTCAGAACGCCCCAGATGCAAACCACCCACCACAAACACACACACACATGCACACCCACAACCTCTCAACTCCCACCTTCACTGCTAAAGAAGGCCTCTTCTCCCCGTGGGCCCTCATCCCCCGGGACCCAGTTCACAAGGTCACCCACATGTCCACCCCCGCAAACCTTCGGGCTCTTGTGCAGCAACTTCCTCCTTTGAAACCTGTGCCCTCTCCTCTCCTTCATCCAACTCTGGTCTGCTTTTCGCTGGTATCCAGCAGCTTCCCGGATGTGGGAGGGCTCTAGCACCAGGTTCAGAATCCTCCTCTCCACCGCAACTGCTATGACGACCCTGGGGCATTTTGGGTGGTATCTTCCAAGTGCCTCTCTCACCTATGCCCTTCTCTCGAGTCAAGGCCATGACCACCTCTGAGCAGACCCAAACCATCCTCGGCACCACAGACAAAGAGATGATGGCATGTCCCTGCTTAAATGCCTTCAGAGGACTTCCTGTCAGGATGGCGGACTGACTGACCCGAGATCCTGACTCCTACTCTTAACACATAAAACTGCCAGATAAAATACTTCTAAACTTTTAAACAAATGAGCCGGAATGCAAAAATAAATGTGAAGGGAGACCCTGCGGCTGTGAGGGAAGACTTACAGCTATGGGATTTAGAGAGGTTGTGCTGAGGAAACAAGAATTAGCATTTAGGACCTACCAGGGGAAGGAGCCCTGGCGAAACCGCAGGCTCTCAACTCTCAGGGAGCCTTAAGAACAGAGCCTTACCAAAGCCACAATCCGGACTTGCCTCATCTCTGCCCCAAGGGTTGAATGTAATTGGCCCCACTTTATCTGCGGACTCTATCTTCCTGTAAGAAGATAACATCACCCGGAACCTCTACGGTCTTTCAACACACAAGCTGTCAGTTAGAAATTGCTAGGCATTTCAAAAGACAGAACTATATGACTGAAAACCAAGAGGAAAAATGAGATGACAGAAACAGACCTAAAAGTGACTCAAAGATGGGAGATAGCAAAAAAGGACTTTAAAATAAATATGATTGATATGTTAAGCAAAATGCAGGGGGAAATGGAGATACATGGCAGATAATATGGAGATTTCCCAGAGAATTGAATTCTATAAAAAGAATCAAACTGAGCATCTTGAATGGAAAAATACAATTAACTGAAACTAAAAATTCAATAGATGGGTTTAAGGGTCAATTAGACAAGTCAGAAGAAAGGATTAGTGAACTGAAAGGTCAATAGAAAATATCCAAACTTACAAAGGGAAAAAAAGAATGGATAGAGGAAATAGTATAATAGGTGGGGAAAGAGTAAAAAATACACATATGTAGAGTCCCAGAGGAGAAGAGAGAAAGAATGGAGAAGTAATGTCTGAAGAGATAACACCTGAAAATTTCCCCAAACAATAGGACATCAACCCACAATCTACCAAAACTGACACAAAAAGAAGGTTATGCTTACCTCTAAAATTTTCCAATTTTTTTAAGAGTCCACTGTCATGAATTGAATTGTGTCCCCTCAAAATTCAAATGTTGAAGTCCCAATCTCCAGTACCTCATTATGTGACCTTACTTGGAAATGAGGTCATTGCAGATATAATTAATTAAGATATGGTCATACTTCCTCATACTAGGACACAAAGCAAGCCTTAACAAATTTAAGAGGATAGAAATTATTTCAAGCATCTTTTCTGACCACAACAGCATGAAACTAGAAATCAACCATAGAAAGAGAAATAAGAAATACCAATAAGTATTTCTTATTTAATAAGAAAATTAATAAGAAATAAGAAAACCAATGGGTCAATGATGAAATCAAAGAAGAAATTTAAAAATACCTTGAGACAAATGACAATGAAAATACAACCATACAAAATCTATGGGATGCAGCAAAAGCAGTCCTTAGAGGGAAGTTCATTGCGATATAGGCCTTCCTCAAAAAACAGGAAAAATCTCAAATAAACAACCTAACCTACCACCTAAAAGAATTAGAAAAACAAAAACAAATAAAACCTAAAGTCAGCAGAAGGAAGGAAATAATAACGATCAGAGAGGAAACAAATAAAATAGAGATTTGAGAAACAATAGAAAAAAATCAATAAAATCAAGAACTGGTTCTTTGAAAGGGTAAACAAAATTTACAAACCTCTGGCCAGGCTCACCAAGAAGAAAAGAGAGAGGACCCAAACAAACACAATAAGAAATGAAGGAGGAGAAATAACAAGCAATACTGCAGAAATACAAAAAACCATAAGAGAATACTATGAACAATTATATGCCAACAAATTGGACAAACTAGAAGAAATGAACAAGTTTCTAGAAGGATACATCCCATGAAAACTGAATCAAGAAGAAATAGATCATTTGAACAGACCAATCACTAGAAGTGAAATAGAATCTGTAATTTAAAAAAAACAAAAAACAAAAAAACTCCCTAAGATTGAAGAGGAAGGAACATTCCCAAAGTCATTCTATGAAGCCACCATCACTCTGATACTAAAACCAAAGACATTACCAAAGGAGAAAATTATAGGCCAATATCTTTGATGAATATAGATGCAAAAATTCTCAACAAAATATTAGCAAACCGAATCCAACAACACATAAAGAGGATCATACACCACGATCAAGATAGATTCATCCCAGGGTCACAAGGACGGTTCAACATACGCAAATCAGTCAATGTGATACACCACATCAACAGAAGAAAAGACAAAAACCACATGATCATCTCAATAGATGCAGAAAAAGCTTCTGATAAAATTCAACATCGATTAATGATAGAAACTCTTACCAAAGTGGGTATACAGTAAGTCCCCTACATACGAACGAGTTCCATTCCGAGAGCGCCTTCTTAAATCCAATTTGTTTGTAAGTCCAACAAAGTTAGCCTAGGTACCCAACTAACACAATCAGCTATATAGTACTGTACTGTAATAGGTTTATAATACTTTTCACACAAATAATACATAAAAAAACAAACAAAAATGGGCTTCCCTGGTGGCACAGTGGTTGAGAGTCCACCTGCCGATGCAGGGGATATGGGTTCGTGCCCCGTTCCAGGAAGTTCCCACATGCCGCAGAGTGGCTGGGTCCATGAGCCATGGCCGCTGAGCCTGCGCGTCTGGAGCCTGTGCTCCGCAACGGGAGAGGCCACAACAGTGAGAGGCCCACGTACCGCAAAATAATAATAATAATAAAGAAAGGAGAAAGAAAGAAAACATTTTAAATCTTACAGTACAGTACCTTGAAAAGTACAGTAGTACAGTACAACAGCTGGCATACAGGGGCTGGCATCAAGTGAACAGGCAAGAAGAGTTACTGACTGGAGGAGGGAGAGGAGGTGGGAGATGGTAGAGCCAAAGGATCGTCAGCAACAGGAAATGGAAGGCAAGCTGCAATCTCACTCACACCTGACATTGATGGCACAGGCTCTGGTTCCTTGCTGGATTCAATTCTATCTACCCTCTTGAAAAAACGATCCAGTGATTTCTGGGTAGTAGCTCTTTTTTTCTCATCGTAGATGACACGGTAGCACTGGATTGCATTCTGAACGGCTGCTACAACCTTCGTGTACCATTCTACATTCGGGTCCTGTGCCTCAAAAACTAACAGTGTCTCCTCAAATAAAGAAAATGCCCTTGCCATTTCCTGCATCGTGAATCTCTTCGGTTCTTCAGTTACTTCTTCTTCCTCTTGTCACTCCACCCTCTCAATTATTTTCACTTTTGTTTCCATCGTTATCGCTTGGCGCTTCTTAGCAGTACCAGCTACACACCGCCGTTTTTACGGTTGCTTCCAGACAGCCTGGGCTTGAAATAAAGCTACTGTACTACTATACTCTATACAGTTCTGTACAATAAAGTGCACAAAAGCACAACCATTTGTAGAGGATGCATACACGTGACAAAATATGCCAAACGTGTGAACTAACTTACGTGATTGGACATGTGAATGCACGTTTGCATCTTTGAAAGTTCACAACTTGAAGGTTTGTATGTAGGGGACTTACTGTACAGGGAACATATCTCAACATAATAAAATCTATTTATGACAAACCCATAGCCAACATAATACTCAATGGTGAAAAGCTGAAAGCCTCCCTGCAAAAATCTGGAACAAGACAAGGATGCCCACTCTCACCACTTCTATTCAACGTAGTATTAGAAGTCCTAGCAACAGCAATCAGACAAGAAAAAGAAATAAAACGTATCCAAATTGGAAGGGAAGAGGAAAAATTGTCATTATATGCAGATGACATGACACTATATATAGAAAACCCTAAAGACTCCATGCGAAAACTACTAGAACTGATAAACAAATTCAGCAAGGTAGCAGGATACAAGATTAACATACAGAAATCTATTGTATTCCTTATACTAACAATGAAATATCAGAAAGAGAAAGTAAAAAAGCAATCCCTTTAAAAACCCCATTAAAAAAAAAACTTAGGAATAAACCTGACCAAGGAGGTGACAGACTTATATGCTGAGAACTATAAATCACTGATAAAGGAAACTGAAGATGATTCAAAGAAATGGGAAGATATCCCATGTTCTTGGACTGGAAGAATTAATATTGTTAAAATGGCCATACTACTCAAAGCAATCGACAGATTTAATGTGATCCCTATCAAATTACCCATGACGTTTTTCACAGAACTAGAAAAAACAATCCTAAAATTTATATGGAATCATAAAAGACCCAGAATTGCCAAAGCAATCCTGAAGAAAAAGAACAAAGCAGGAGGCATAAGTCTCCCAGACTTCAGACCATACTACAAAGCAACAGTGATCAAAACAGAGTGGTACTGGGACAAAAACAGATGTATGGATCAATGGAACAGAATAGATAGCCCAGAAAGAAACACACACACCTACAGTCAATTAATCTTAGAGAAAGGAGGCAAGAATATACAATGGGAAAAAGACAGTCTCTTCAGCAAGTGGTGCTTGGAATGCTGGACAGCTGTATATAAATCAATGAAGTTAGAACAGTCCCTCACACCATACACAAAAATAAACTCAAAATGGCTTAAAGACTTAAATATAAGACATGACGCCATAAAACTCCTAGAAGAGAACATAGGCAAAACGTTCTCTGACATAACTCATAGTAATGTTTTCTTAGGTCTCCCAAGGCCAAATAAATAAAAGCAAAAATAAACAAATGGGACCTAGTCAAACTTATAAGCTTCTGCACAGCATAGGAAACCATAAACAAAACAAAAAGACAACCTACGGCATGGGAGAAAACATTTGCAAATGATGCGACCGACAAGGGCTTTACTTCCAAAATATAGAAACAACTCATACAACTCAAACAATCCAGTCAAAAAATGGGCAGAAGATATAAATAGACATTTATCCAAAGAGAACATATAGGGGAATTCCCTGGTGATGCAGTGATTAAGAATTCACCTGCCAGTGCAGGGGACACGGGTTTGAGACCTGGTCCGGGAAGATCCCACATGCCGAGGAGCAGCTAAGCCTGTGCACCGCAACTACTAAGCCTGTGCTCTAGAGCCCTTGAGCCACAACTACTGAGCTGGCGTGCCACAACTACTGAAGCCCGTGCGCCTAAAGCCCATGCTCCACAACAAGAGAAGCCACCACAGTGAGAAGCCCGCACACCCCAGAGAAGAGTAGCTCCTGCTGGCCGCAACTAGAGACAGCCTACGCACAGCAACGAAGACCCAACGCAGCCAAAAATAAATAAATAAATAAAAAATAAATTTCTAAAAAAAAAAGAGAGAAGGGCTTCCCTGGTGGCGCAGTGGTTGAGGGTCCGCCTGCCGATGCAGGGGACACGGGTTCGTGCCCCGGTCCGGGATGATCCCACATGCCGCGGAGTGGCTGGGCCCGTGAGCCATGGCTGCTGAGCCTGCGCGTCCGGAGCCTGTGCTACGCAAAGGGAGAGGCCACAACAGTGAGAGGCCTGCGTACCGCAAAAAAAAAAAAAGAAGAAGACATATAGATGGCCAGCAGGCACAGGAAAAGATGCTCAACATTGCTAATTATTAGAGAAATGCAAATCAAAACTACAGTGAGGTATCATCTTACACCAGTCAGAATGGGCATCATTAAAAAGTCTACAGGGGCTTCCCTGGTGGCGCAGTGGTTGAGAGTCCACCTGCCGATGCAGGGGACACGGGTTCGTGCCCCGGTCTGGAAAGATCCCACATGCCGCGGAGCGGCTGGGCCCGTGAGCCATGGCCACTGAGCCTGCGCGTCTGGAGCCTGTGCTCCGCAACGGGAGATGCCACAACAGTGAGAGGCCCGCGCACCGCAAAAAAAAAAAAAAAAAAAAAAAAAAAAA
Source organism: Grampus griseus (assembly GCF_964374135.1). NCBI lineage: Eukaryota > Metazoa > Chordata > Mammalia > Artiodactyla > Delphinidae > Grampus > Grampus griseus. The sequence goes on along the minus strand of NC_139011.1, from coordinate 739,145 downwards.
AAAGTCTACAAATAATAAATGCTGGAAATGGTGTGGAGAACAGGGAACCTTCCTACACTGTTGATGGGACTGTAAATTGGTGCAGTGACTATAGAAAACAGTACAGAAGTTCCTTAAAAAACTAAAAACAGAGTTATCATACGATCCTGCAATCCCACTCTTGGGCATATATCCAGAGAAAACTCTAATTCGAAAAGATAGGGGCTTCCCTGGTGGCACAGTGGTTGAGAGTCCGCCTGCCGATGCAGGGGACGCAGGTTCGTGCCCCGGTCGGGGAAGATCCCACATGCCGCGGAGCAGCTAGGCCCGTGAGCCATGGCCGCTGAGCCTGTGCGTCCGGAGCCTGTGCTCCGCAACGGGAGAGGCCACAACAGTGAGAGGCCCGCATACTGCAAAAAAAAAAAAAAAGAAAAGAAAAGATACATGCACCCCAACATTCATAGCAGCACTATTCACAATAGCCAAGACATGGAAGCAACCTGTGTCCACTGACAGATGAATGGATAAAGAAGATGTGATACACTTATACAGTGGAATATCACTCAGCCATAAAAAAGAATGCAATAATGTCATTTGTAGCAACATCGGTGGACCTAGAGATTATAATTCTAAGTGAAGTCAGACAGAGAACGACAAATACCATATGATATCACTTATATGAGGAATCTAAAATATGACACAAATGAACTTATCTACAAAACAGAAACAGACTCACAGACATAGAGAATAGACTTGTGGTTGCCAAGTGGGGGTGGGGGAGAGGGATAGACTGGGAGTTTGGGGTTGGTAGATGCAAACTATTACATTTATAATGGATAAATAGGTCTTCCCTGGTGGCGCAGTGGTTAAGAATCCGCCCGCCAATGCAGGGCACACGGGTTCAAGCCCTGGCCCAGGAAGATCCCACATGCTACGGAGCAGCTAAGCCCGTGCGCCACAACTACTGAGCCTGTGCTCTAAAGGCCGCAAGTCACAACTACTACTCAGCTCATGTGCCACAACTACTGAAGTCTGCGCGCCTAGAAGCCAAAACAAGAGAAGCCATCACAATGAGAAGCCTGCGCACTGCAATGAAGAGTAGCCCCCGCTCGCCGCAACTAGAGAAAGCCCGTGTGCAGCAATGAAGACCCAACACAGCCCAAAATTAAAATTAATTAATCAATTATTTTTTAAAAACGCTTAGGGATTATGGCAGAGGCTCCCTAAGACCACTCCCAGGTTTGACAATTCAGGGGATTCAGCATATACTCCTGCTTACAGCTACGATTTATTACAGAGAAAGGATATAAAGCAAAATCAGCACAGAAAATAGACTCAGGGGGCCAAATGTGAAGGAAACCCGGCACAAGCTTTCAACAGTCTTCTCCCTGTGGAGTCACACAGGACGAACTTAATTCCTTGAGCAATGAGTTGGGACCACACACGTGCAATGCTGTCTGTCAAGGAAGATTATTAGAGACTCAGCACCCAAGGTTCTCATAGGGGGCTGATCATACAGGCACCCTCTGCCTAGCAGGTACCAAAATTCCAGACTCCCAGAAGGAACTCAGAAGCTGAGCATGAGCCATGTTGTTTGAACCAACAGCTTAGGCACAGTGAGCCATTCTTAGCAGTTTATCAGTTCTGAGGATTATGGGAACTCTCCCGAAATCAAATTTCCAGATGACAACCAAGGCCAAGCAGACTTTCCTTTTTTCTTTTTTTTTTTTTTGAAGAAATATGGACTTTAATGAAGATTCTTTCCCTTTGGTATAAGTGAGACCTGTGAAAACATCCAAACAAAAAGAAAAGAAAAAAAGGGAGGTGAGGATTTCGATAGTCCACGCTCCCTTATCCATAAGGCCTAAGGACAGAGCAGGGCTTGCACCCCTGTAGCTGCGGCTGGACCCGCCTGGGGAAGGGATTCAGTAACTGCAGGTTTTAAGTGTCCCGCCCGCCCACCCACCCCGTGTGGAACTAACACTCATTCAGCCAAACTTCTGCCTCCCAGCCTTGCGTGGGAGGTCCAAGTTTCTCTAGTCCTAGCTCACACTCGAACTCTCTCAACCTCTGGTCTCTCAGAAAAGATAACGCTACTGGCAAAGGCCGGGGTGAGGAAAATGCCGATAGTTGTAAAAGGGCTTTGAAAAGTCAAAAAGGTGATGTATAAATCGATTATTATCATTGTGTGCTCAGGAATAAGCGATGGAAAACAAATTAGGAAAGTAAATCTACAGCCCTAAAATACATGCATATAAAATAAAACATAAATGCAGTTCCAAATCTACTGTGGTATCTGAGGATTGACTATTGCTTTCGAGTCTCAATGCCCCGCTTCCCACCTCCACAAAATCCACCGAGGATGACACTGCAGTCACCCCCGCCCAACCCCAGCAGGAGGAGGCAGGGCAGAGGCTACAGGGGGAAGGCTATACTTTGGCTCTAGAGTATAGCATGCATGCAGCACGGGAGGGGTGGGCTTACAAAATGTATATATAGACCCCCTGGGGTGAGAGGCCCCGCCCAGGAGGCACTGAGCAAGGGAGGGGTCCATCTCCCCGCTGGCTGGGAGGGGGCTCTGAGGCAATGTCTAAGGGCTGCATACCCCGGGGAGAGGGGGCAGCTGCCACTCCTGCCTGTGTTCCAAGCAGACCTTTCTAAGGACAGCAGTCTCAGGCCTGCTGCGTTAACTCTTTTCTTCACAGTGATAAACTAAACAAATATGTGCAATGCCTGTCTACTGAAAACTACAAAACACTTCTGAGAGAAATTTTAGAAGACCTAAATAAATAGAGGAATGTACCAAATTCGCGCCTCAGACTCAATACTGATGGCAAGTCTTCACAAATTGATCTAGAAGTTCAACACAATCCCAGTCAAAATCCTAGCAGGTGGGCTTCCCTGGTGGCGCAGTGGTTGAGAGTCCGCCTGCAGATGCAGGGGACACGGGTTCGTGCCCCGGTCCGGGAAGATCCCACATGCCGCGGAGCGGCTGGGCCCGTGAGCCATGGCCGCTGAGCCTGCGCGTCTGGAGCCTGTGCTCCGCAACAGGAGAGGCCACAGCAGTGAGAGGCCCGCGTACCGCAAAAAAAAAAAATCCTAGCAGGCTTTATCGTAGACATTGACAAACACCTTAAAGTTATATGGAGAGAAGCCGGTTGGAGCCTGCGGTGTCGTGCAGGTGTCTATTCTTCAATCACTATGTCAAGTGACACAGATGTTTCTCTTTCTTCATATGATGAAGATCAGGGATTTAAACTCATCCGAAAAGCTAGAGAGGCACCATTTGTCCCCATTGCAATGGCAGGTTTTGCAGCAATCGCTGCATATGGATTATATAAATTGAAGAGCAGGGGCAATACTAAAATGTCTGTTCACCTGATCCACATGCGTGTGGCAGCCCAAGGCTTTGTTGTGGGAGCAGTGGCTCTTGGTATGGGCTATTCCATGTATTGAGAATTCTGGGCAAAACCTAAACCTTGGAAGAGGAGATGCTGTCTTGGTCTCGGTGGCGCTTGCTTTAGTTAGACATCTCATATTGAGGTTATATGTTTATGTTGAAAATAAATTCTGCGGGTCAGACAATAACATGGTAATTTGAATACTGGCTTCCTTTCTTGCAGGCTTGATTTGCCTAGTGACTAGTTCACTAGCTATAGGTCATTCAGGGGAGTCAGATTAGCACAAAAACATGTCACTTTTAAATGCACTTGATAGTGGTACAATGTCCACCTTCTTAAACTCTTCTGATAAAATTAGTTGTAAAGAGGACAACATGCTCCCAGTCGCTGCAGACTGTCATATGCTTTTGATGTAATGTAGGAGTCCTATCTACCCCATTTAATTTAACTCTTTCTGACTGCCTTGTGGACTGAGTACTGTTTTTAAGGTCTGGCTGGCTCTTGAAGAAACCTTTCAGAACAGTGCACGGAATACAACATTATAAACCTCCCAGCAACTATGTGTGTGTTTTTAAACCAAACCTAAAGAGCTGGTAACAGCTGCTTTGAAGTAGTATCTGTTTCAGAATCATAGTTGTAAACATGAGAATAACTTAACTATAGATCCCTGTTTAGCTCTTTTGTAATTGCAGAATTATAGTTTGCTGCTGTTATATTAGAATAATTTTTAAATGGCATTTTGAAATAGAAGTGTGTATTTTAAGTGCTAATGCAAAGGTAAATGAAAAATACTTTAAAAAATTTATATGGAAATGCAAAAGAATTAGAAAAGCCAAAAGAATTTTGAAAAAGAAGAAAAAAGTTGGAAGACCTGATTTCAAAATTCACTCTAAGGCTATAATAATCAAGACAGTGTGATACTGTCCTAAGGAGGGACATATAGATCAGTGGAACAGAATAGAGAATAGAGACCTACAGACCTAGAGACCTACAGACCTAGAGAATAGAGAAATAGACCTACACATATTTCTTTTAAAAATGATAATGGAAAAATTAGATATCAATATTAAAGAAGAACAACCTCAACCCTTACCTCACGTCATACACAAAAATTAACTTAAAATGGATCATAGACCTAAATGTAAAAACTAAAATTACAAAAACTTCGACATGAAAATGTAGGTGAATATCTTCATGGCCCTAGAGTAGGCAGATTTCTTAGATAGGACACAAAAAGCACAGACCATTTAGCACATTTTTTTGGATAAACTTAAAACCTTTTGCTCCTCAAAAGGAAATGCCCTGGTGGCGCAGTGGTTAAGACCCCACACTCCCAATGCAGGGGGCCCAGGTTCGATCGCTGGTCCGGGAACTAGATCCCACATGCATGCTGCAACTAAGGAGTCCGTCTGCCACAACTAAGGAGCCCTCGAACCCCAAATAAGGAGCCTGCTTGCTGCAACTAAGACCCAATGCAACCAAATAAATAAGTAAATAAATAAATAAAAAGGAAATGAAAAGACAAGGCACAACTTGGAGAAAATATTTTCAATACATATATTTGGCAAAGAATTTGTATCCAGACATACAAGTGCTTTTACAACTTCATAATTAGAAGACACGCAACCTAATTTTTTTAAATGGGCAAAAGATTTCAGGAACCTCATAAAAGAAGATATAGAAATGGCCAGTAAGCACATGAATTATTTTCAAAATCATTAGCCATCAAGGACATGCAAATTAAAGCCACAATGAGATGCCACTCTACATTCACTAGAATAGCTGAAATTTAAAGATTTACATTAACATACTGGCAAGGATGTAGAGCAACTGGAACTCTCATTTACTGCTGGTGGAAAAGTAAAATGGTATAACCACTTTGGAAAACAATTTGGTAGTTTATAATACATATTTACCATATGATCTAGCAGTTCTACTCCTAGATTTTTAACCAAAGATTTATACACGTGTTCATAGCAGCTTTATTCATAATTACCAAAAATAGGAATGACTGAAATGCCCATCGACGGGTGAAGGAATAAACTAATCGTGATAGTCACGTAACAGAATACTACTTAGCCATAAAAAAGGAACAAACTAGTAGCACACACAACCACAAGGGCGGACCTCAAAAACACCATGCAAACACAAAAGAACATATACTGTATGATTACTACTCCAGAGAAGACTAATCTATTAGGACCAGGGATGGGAGGTGAGAATTGCTAGGAAAAGGCACGGGGAAACTTTGGAGTAATAGAAAAATTCTATACCCTGTTGCAGTGGTGCTCACATGGTATACAGGTTTGTCAAAACTCATCAGATTGTATGCTTAAAATGGGTACATTTTATTGCACGAGAATTACACCTTGATAGAGTTGATTTTTTTAAATGAATGTAGGCAAAAGTATAACAAAACCGCTTCCTCTTCTGCTTGAGAATTTGCCCTTTGGTTAATTGTCTAGCTATGTTCCCCTGGTAACCAGATAAAGGTAGAATGTCAACAATTTAACTAGGCAACACTGCTTACGGTAACAATCGCCCCTATTAGAAGATGCACGATGTGGACAGGCAGGAACTAGAAATGAACTATGAACGCCTGAGAGAAGCCATAACTCTGGCTTCCTGGAGGACAGTGACTCTTGAAGCAGAGCACGTCTCTTGTGGAGACGCTGGAAGCTACACCTATGCAACTGTCGCAAGATATATGGCTCCTGTGAGGCGTAAGGTTTGGAAGCCCTGCCCAGCATGAATCTCATCCCCTTGCGTGTGAGCTGTCACCTGTGGGTCCAAAGATGTAGCCTTGATGGCTGTATAAATCGCTCCATGATTCCTTCAGAAAAAGAAGATGTAGCTCCCCTGCTGGCCAACTGTATTTCCTGCACATCTGAGCAGACGGTTGCCAAGGGTGGCCCTTGGTCATCTTACAGATGGGGCTGGGGATTTAGTGGACTAAGAAGATCCCCCGATGGACACTGCAGTGTGTATCTCACAGAAGAGTAAGAGAAATGGCCATGAAACATATGACGGATGACCTGTTAACCTCAGAAATTATCAAGGGGGGATTCCCCAGTGGTGCAGTGGTTGAGAGTCCACCTGCCAATGCAGGGGACACGGATTCGAGCGCTGGTCCGGGAAGATCCCACATGCCGCGGAACAACTGGGCCTGTGCGCCACAACTACTGAGCCTGCACTCTAGAACCCGCGAGCCACAACTACTGAAGCCCGCGTGCCTAGAAGCCGTGCTCCGCAACAAGAGAAGCCACCGTGATGAGAAGCCGGCGCACCGCAACGAAGAGTAGCCCCCGCTCGCTGCAACTAGAGAAAGCCCACGCACAGCGACGAAGACCCAACGCAGCCAAAAATAAAATAAATAAATTTATAAATTATCAAGAGGATGCAAGTCTAGTCGTAAAGCAGTGGCTGGCACTGGCTGAATGAAACCAAGACTACAATGAGATACCAGTACCATCCATCCAATGGGAAAAAAAAATCAAGAATTCTGACAATACCAAGCGTTGGAGAAGATACACAGCAACAGGATCACTTGAGCTTTGCTGGTGAGCAAGCCAATTAGCAAATCAATTTGACATTATCTTGTGAAGTTGGAAACTTACATTTCTACAACCCAGAATTCTACTCCTAGGTATGCCCAACATAAATTTTTGCACTTGTATGCCTGGGGACACGTAAAAGAATGTTCACAGTGTCTTTGTTCGTATTAGCGAAAACCTGTAAGCAACTCAGACGTCCACAGACAAGATTATGGATGTATAAACTGTGGTACATGCACAGAAGGGCAGAGTGTCCAACAGTCGAAATGAAAGAAATGGCAGCTACATGGAACAATATTGTAACAATTTTGCTCTCTGACCACAAGGTAACAAAATTTTAAATTAACAACAAGATTAAAAACGAACGTTTGGAAACTAAAATACTCTTTGTTGGCTGCCCATTGAAGACGCAGTGTTTCTAACAGAGACACTCCTGCGTTTGGGCAGAAAACATGTGGTGCTGGACCGCCCAGCACAGCGCAGGAGGGCTTAGCATTTTGGGTACTGACACCCCACCGTCCGTGTGACACGAGAAAGCCCACACGCACTTGCAAATGGACAGCCCCCTTGGGTGACAAGCACTGCCCGCCCCTCCACCCAGCACCCAGCACCCAGGATAAAGTCCAGGCTGTCTGACGGGGCCTCAGGGCCTTGACGATTGCCCGGCCTCCCCGTCTCTTGTCCCTGCTCTGTACACTTCAGCTGCCCCAAACTCCCTTGACTCTGGGTCTTTGTACCTTCCCCTCCCTTTCCCCACCCGATATTCCTCTAACCTGGCTGGCTCCTTCCAGGGTTTAGATCTTCAGAAGTCATTCCCCTGGGGCGCACCCCTGACCCCCAGCCAGGGCTAGATGCCCTTTGCCTCGGCTTCCCCAGCAAAGCCCTCGCCCACTGTGTGGTCGCTGTCTGTCGATCTGTGTGCTCCACTTACTGTAATTCTCTGTAATGCTTGTGATGCCACCATGGCCACCTGGATACCCAGCACGGTGTATGGCACACAACTGCTGCTCAGTAAATCTAGTCCCTGTTGAATTGCCTTGTGTGTCAAAGAGCACACAGCACTGCCCGAGTCCAGAGTGGAGGGAGTGTGGGAATGGGAGGGCTCCCTCAAGGTACAGGTGACACACGAAGGAAAAGGATTAGCCTCCCGTGGGTGATTCCCTCAAGGGGCCTCAGGGAGCGTCCAGGCCACCCAGAAGTGCACTCCATCCCCCGCACTGTGTCGGTGGGCGAGACACTTCCCCGCTGACTGTGCCCTGCTCTCACTTCCCTCTGAATTTGCCATTTCTAACATCGTCTCCAAGTGTCTGTCCGTCATCTGTTGCCACTTCTGCCGGCGCAGGCCCTTCCACGTGCTTCTTGGAAGGTCCCACTCACCGAGTCTCTGCTGGCCTTCTTTTCCTTCATTCTCCCCACTTCCGTGCTGCCCTCAGCAGTCACCCAGCCCTCCCCAGCCCTCCCCTGATTCTCAGCCGCTGAGTGCCGCAGGCTCCGGCTCCGGCTCTGCATGCTCACTTCCCCGCAGGATTTCACCCTCCTTCCCCCACAGCGAGCTCACCTCCTGACCTGCAGGCTCCCAAACCAAGGCCCACTGAGGCTCCCCGCAGCCCAGGTGCTCTGGGAATGGACCAGACCAGCCTCCCACTTAGGGACCTCACCGTTTGGGGCACTGCCCATCCCACCACTGCATCCCGGCCACACACCTCTCACCCTGCTCCTCCTGTCCGGCCAGGTGCAAACCGGCAAGCCCTCAAGCCTTCTCCCCTCCCAGCCCACCCTGTTTCCCTCCCGCGCCCATCTGCCCTCCCTCCCCCAGGTGCACAGGGCCTGCTCCATGCCCCTTGTCCCACCACTTCGCGCCCTGGCTCAGCCCCCTCTGACGGGCCTTTCCCAGCCCATCCTTAGGCAGTCCGAGGCTGGGAGGGCACTCACAGGGCAAGGTGGGCTGGTGTCCTCCCAGGGACATTTCATGGACCTCGGCATGACCAAGCAGCCCTGCTACCAGCCTGCACACTCAGCACCCTGCTCCACTCTCCCCAGTCCTGGCTCTCCGCCTCACCCTGCTCTCAGCACAGGGTCAAACGGCGGCTGACGCCTAGAGAGCACTGGGTATGAGCTTACACACCCCCTGTCACATGGCTCCCCAACCACCTGCTCTGCCTACATCCCATGTACAGGCCCCACGCGTGCCACCAGCCCCTCCCCTGGTTCACGCTGTCCTGCCCCAACCTGCTCTGCCTACATCCCGTGGACAGGCCCCAGGCATGCCACCGGCGCCTCCCCTGGTTCACGCTGTCCTGCCCCACAGCCTTCTGGCTCTGCTTCTACGTGGCCTGCCGGTTCCTGCCTCAGGACCTTTGCTCCGCCCCTCATCCCAGCTCTCAGACACGATGTCCCCTCAGAGGCCCTGTAGTCCACCCTGCCCGCCATCTCCCATCCCACCACCTGCTCTGATGCCTTTGTGGCCCTCGTTCCATGCGTCTCTGCTGGAGCAGTGGTCTCGTCCACACCGTGTGCCCAGAGCTTGGCATGCATCTGCACACAGACAGACGTGCCCGAGTCCTCGGGTGCCGAATGGACAAATGAACATTCGGGAGGCTTCACAGATGAGGAGCCTGTGGCTCTCGGAGGTTCAGTAACTACCAGAGTCCAGCGGCAGCTCAGGTGTGTCCAACCAGCACAAGAAAAGCCACAAGACTTTTGAGGAAAATGAGGCTAGAGGCACAGTACTCAAAACGTCATCAATGAGATATTTAGAAGTCTCAACAACCTAATAAAAACGATAGCACAGTTTTATATATGTTACATGGTTAAGAAATACCAAAAATACTACAATAAATATGGCATTTGCCTTGAAGAAGACCTGAGCCAGTTTATAGAAGTGGGCGGGGGCAGGGTCGTGGCTTGTGGGTTACTATGAAGTGAGTTGTCTGAAGTCGGATGGGAAGTTGTGACCCGGATGTGGCGAGGTGTGGCTCAGCACAGAGAGGAGGCAGTGAACTGAGGCACTGGCAGATGTCTGAGGTGTGTGTGTTTTGCACGTTCCTATGTTGCTGTGGTCCATTCATCTGGGTGCAGTTTTTGCTTTCTGTTTTCACCCATTTCTCATAAACAAAATTGCACGTAAACAAACGGAATTTGCCTTATGTTCAGATTGCTCCTAAATATATCAACCATGTTGAAACAAATTCACATTTTCAAAACAAGCATTTTAGCAAACCGTATTTTTTTAGGATTCCCTCCTATAACCAGATTTTTCAGTAACACGACAAATTAAGAGAGTGCACCAGAGAAGGCACTCATCTACATCATAAACTGTAGCATGAAATTCCTCAAGCTGGGGCTCAAGGACCCAGACTGGCCAAAGAGGGGTTCTGGGGTCAGAGTATCCCAGCTGCGGGACAGCAGCCTAAACACTGTGGTGCAAGACGCTAGGAGGAGAGGACTGTCACGGGGAGTCTAAGCGTTGGTCAGCCCAAGCAGGTGTCCATCATCACCACCAAGCAAATGAGCTTAGCTCTAGCGAGTCCTCGGGTCACAAACCCAGGGCACAAACAGCAGATTCTAAGGACACTGGGTTTGGGAAAGTCTTTATTTCTGATCTGCTGAAGAAGGGAGGAGAGAAGAGACACTTTCCTAGGACCAGGCAGAAAAGGCTGGCCAAATACGTCACAGGGGGGCTTCCCTGGTGGCGCAGTGGTTGAGAGTCCGCCTGCCGATGCAGGGGACGTGGGTTCGTGCCCTGGTCTGGAAAGATCCCACATGCCACGGAGCAGCTGGGCCCGTGAGCCACGGTCGCTGAGCCTGCGCGTCCGGAGCCTGTGCTCTGCAACGGGAGAGGCCACAGCAGTGAGACGCCCGCGTACCGCAAAAAAAAAAAAAAGTCACAGGAAGAAGTGCGGGCAACTCTGCCCCCCTGATCCAACCGGAGCCCCGCCCAGGGCTCACTTGCAGGCATGGGGACCGGGGCAGCCTCAGGGCCAAGGGCAGGAAGGTCTGAGTGGCTGCTGATGGGGGTGGCCAATGCCCTGTGCCAATCCCAATATCTGACATGCAGCTTGGTGACCTTATCAGGCCAACCCAGCATGTGCATGTTGGCCTTGAGCTGCTCCCCTTCTAGCAGCTCTCCCTCTGCCAGCCCTGAGCGTGGGCAGATGGGACCCCAAGTGTCGGAAGTCTGTCACCACAACCAGGTGTTGAGCACCACGTGCAGGCCCCTACCTGATCTCAGCTCTCAGCCTCAGGGTCATCTGACCTTCAAGACAAACTCACTCCCCAGATGAGACAGTCCAGCCTGCCGTGACCTCACAGCCCCTCTCCCACCGCTCTCCAGATTCAGGCCTAAAACCAGGCCCCTCTGTCCCCGGCTGCTTCCCTCTGTGTTCACAGAGATTCCTAATGAAAATCCCTCGTGAAGGTTCTGTTCGATAGGGCTGAGCTGAGAGCTGGGAAGGCAGGTCTGCCCTCAGCCGCAGGGCCGGCAAGGGTCTGACACAGAGGCACCTGGAGCCGGAGCCAGGGGCGGGCATGGGCTGGGGGCGTGCAGGCTGGTGTGGAGGCAGGGTGGCAGAGTGCCCGGCTCACGGGAGATGTGAGGACCAGGGAAGCGTGCAGTGGAGGGGCGGGCATCGTCAGGCATGAAGCTGGCGTGCGCTTTGAGGAGCTGCAGGTGCAGAGGGGAGGGGGCAGGCAGGGACGTCTGGACTCTACCTGGAGCCGAGGGGCAAGGGCAGTGGCAGGGCCAGGCAGGGCCCATGCACTTGCCCTGCAGGGTTCACCCAGAGCCCGTGGAGCGCTGGGAGTGGACTCGAGGACCCAACAGAGACGAGTGTCCTGCAGCCCTGGGGTCACAGGTCATGCAATCACGTGAACTGGTGGTTAAAGCTCCTCCCTTCACTCCAAAGCCTCCGAGCCTTAACGTCCCACCGGGTGTAAAATCCAAACCCCTGTGTGAGCCCCACACGCCGCCCTCTGCCTCTCTGACTCGGTTGCCACCTCTCTCTCCGTGGCTCATTCCCCTCCATCTCACAGGCCTCCTGGATGGTCTTCAAAAGTGCGGCAGGCCTGCTCGTGTGCCCAGGGCCTTTGCACTGGCTGGCCCTCTATCTAGAAGGCCTGCCCCTCAACATCCTAATTTCTTGTCCTGCCCCCACCTCGAGTCCCCTCCCAAGTGTCACCTTGTTGGGGAGGCCCTCCGACCAGTCTGTACTGAAGGCCATGGCCTCCGCTTGCTCACCCTTTCCCCGCATTACGCCTCCCCACGGCCTGCATCACCACCACCCTCATCATCCTTCTCTCTGGCGACTGCCCATGGTCCCGCCGGGCATCAGCTCTGAGGCAGCAGGCCTTTGCTGTGTTCCCTGCACCAGTGAGAGATGGCGTCGATGGCTGCCGTGGAGCAAACGACCAAACGTACGGTCCTTACAGAAGCCACGAGAGCACACTGCAAGCCCACGTGGAAGAGGGGGAGACTGAAGCATCAGAGGGCCACGTGTCCTCTGGCCTAACCCTAGCCCTCGCTGGCAGGGCGGTCCTTGGCTCGGGCCCGTCAGATCTCAGGCCTCCCCCCCGCCTCCACGCCCTCTGTGCCCCCCACCCAGACTTTGAGAATGCCCTCCAGTCAAGGAACGGGGCTGGGGAGCCTGGGGTTCCCGCCAACAGCTTCCAGCCTGCCCTGCCCTGGGCAGCTCCTGCCATAGAAATGGAGCCAGAGAGGGCAGAGGCTCCTTGTTTGTTCCCTGCTGTCCCCCGCAACGGCACCTGGCAGGCTTTCAAGATCTCTGGGCTGATGAGAAAACGCATTTGGCTCTCCCTCTGTGCCAGACGTTGCCTCGCTATTTTACACACATTACCTCATCTAAGCCTCACAACAACAGTAGGAGGAGGGAGCGTTATTACCCCACTTGACAGACAAAGGAACAGAGGATGCGGGCTGCCCCGGCCCACACAGCAAAGCTGGAGACGAGCCGCCTGACCCCTCTGATGCTGCTGAAGGGGAGCCCTGAGGGGGTCTCCCAAGCTGGGGTGTGAAGTGGGAGCAGGAATCAACTGAGGGTCAGGGTAGGGGGCACACGGGCCTGACGTGGGGCCTGTGGAGCCTGCGGGCCTGGACCCCAACCACACACGCCCAGCAGCCCTGGCTCCTAGCCCCCGCCCCTCTCTCGGGCTGACCAGCCCTCCTCCTCCTTGCTGCCCTCCAGATAACACTTCTCAAAAAGCCGAGAGGGCCCTGCTACCAACAGGGAGACGTGGCCAAGGCTCCAGAGCCTGGCAGAGCCCTCCTGGCCCCTGCCCTGGCCTCTAGTCCCTGAGCCCTTCACGAGGGGTGATGGACGAGCCCCGGGGTTGGTGACCAAGGTCTCACTCCTAGAACATTCCGCCTCTAGCTGAGACCTGGACAGTCTTTCCTCTGAGGCTGCTCTTCCTGACTCTGGCTGGCAGGGCCCCAGGTAGATGAGCAGGTGCCCCTGCTCCCCACAGGGCCGGCTGCCTTCCCACGGCCCTCCAGACCCAGGGAGGGCACAGCCGGCCCCTCAGAAACCCAGAGGCACGTCCTCCTCAGACACTCAGAAGGCCAACTAGCACCTGGCCTGTTTCTACCACTAGCCAACGCATCCTCTCCAGCTTCATGGTGGGAATTCTTTCAGAAGAGAGGAGAGAGGGTTGAATAAAGATGCACTGATACATTTCTTGAGCACCCACTGTGTTCCAGGGCCTGTACTGGGCTCTAGGATGCAGAGTGTGCTGCGGTCCTTGTCCTCTCCGGGACACCACCCCGAGTCCTCCCTCTGAGTGGAGCCTTGATCCAGAAAGACCCTTTGGCAGCTGTGCAGAGAGGATGCAGCAGAAAGGCTGAGGCTGGATGCAGGGAGAGCAGGCCAGAGACTAGGCAGCCCGCCCCAAGCCCCAACCTCGACAGCTGGGAAGATGCAGGAAGCATGGGCCCGTCGTGGGGCCCTGGAAAGCCCCGGCACTTGGCATGGCTGTGTCTCGGTGCCTCACCTGTAGGAGGAGGGGACTGTACATCTGCCTGGGGCGGCGGGTGTTGGGACTGTTACAGCAGTGCCTGGAGGGTGTCGGCCGACTCCGTGGGAGCGCAGACTGGGCAAATGCCCCCAGGAGCTCCTTGCCAGCACCAGGATGTGACTGTGAGCCCACAGACCCTGAGGTTAAACAGGACGGAAATGATCACACGGCCGGTGTTGCTAGAACTGCGTTAGCCACATGCAGACTGGCCCCTCCTCGGGAGGGGACAGGAGGTAAAACGGGGTGTGGACAGAGGGCTCCAGGGTGAAGGTGCCTGTTCTTCAGCAACTTAGTGCCTTGAGAAGGTGGCTTTAAAGCCAAGTTTACTAAACCTACAAAGAATCCCAAGCCACGACAGGAGCAAAGACCCCTGAGGGCCTTGCCAAGTTGGCACGCCGAGCTGAATCTAATGCGGCAAATCTGAATGGGGACAAACGGCGCAAAAGCCCGTGACCCAAGACCAGACGGGGGGTCTGACTCAGCATAAGCAAGTGGGAAAACACCGAAGGTTTGACTGCAGTGGATTCCTGACGAGCCCGTGGGGAATGCAAAGCCAGAGCAGAGGCGTGGAGGTCCCCGTCACTCCTGCAGTCCCGACCTCCCTGTAGCAGGACCTGAGAACCATTCCACAGTGCCACTGGCCAGGAACTCAGACGGAAGAGCAGGACAGAAGACATTGAGGGGTGGCCCCATGCGTGCACGCCCCAAACTCCTGCCCCCAAATGCATGATCCAAATTAACGCGGGTCAATTTTTGGATGAATCCCTTGCTCGCCAGAGTTTTGCTACTCTCAATCCCAAGCTCAAACCTAATAGATTTGGATACCAAAGGACACTGTCTATGTGATATAACAGCAAAAAAAACAAAACAAAGATGAGAAAATTAAAGAGAGCAAATGAAGCCTGAAGAGGGTGAGTACAAGGAAAGCGGCAGGAGGCTGCAGCTCAGCACCGGGGGGAGCCGGGTCTTCTGAGGAGAGGCTGGTGGCAGCAGAGACACAGTGAGCTGCAACCAGGCAGTGGGGATAGCATCTGGCCCGTCCCCGGGCTTCCAGAGCTGGAAGGGGCTGGGGAGCCCGCAGCTGCACCCCTCCTCCTGGGAGCTGTCGTGCCCCCATCTCCTCGTGACCTTCCCGCTCACTTCTCACACTCAGGAACCCGGCATTAGCCCAATGGCTCTGCCAAACAGCCCTCCCTAAGTCCCTAAGGCCGATGCACACTCTGTCCTCCTGTCATCTGGCCTCTCGGCGCCATTCTATTTCCTCAGCCCGTGGCTGTGCCAGCCCAGCCCCCCGGGCTCCTCCTCGTGTCCCTGTGGCATTTCCGTCCTGTGTTCTCTGCAGGCTTGTCCTGCTCTTCAAGGCCCAGGAGGCCTAAAGCCTATTGTCTTTCATGACTTACTGATTGCTGGGTGACCTCACCCACCGCTGTGGCTGCATGTGCCGTCTAGAAGCTGATGACCCCAAGTGGTATCTTGCCAGTCCACGCAGCGGGCTCTGCCCTGGGACCCGAGCGGTAACCACTGCTTCCCTGAATTCACTCCTCAGAGGCTTCACGGCACCCGCTCTCAGCAGCGCATCCAAACCTGACTCAGGGTCTTTGCTCTAAACTCGGTCTTGCTCCCTGCTGGGCGGGGCCCCCAGCAGCTGTGAGGCTGTCCCTGCTCACGCCCGTGCCCAAGACCAGGCCGCCGGGTACCCGCTGAACTTCCCTCCCCCGCACCACTGCGTCCAAGGCACCCGCGCCGCTTGCTTGCGTGACTGTGGCGGCCTCCTTACTGCGCTCCATTCAGCGGCTCTTTCTCTCCAATCCATTCCCACGTGCCCTTCTCAAAGCCTTCAAGGGCTTCCCAAGGCCTTTAGGATGAAGATGAATGTAAGCCCTGCGGCCGCCAGTCCCCATCACAGCCTGGGCCCTCTGTCCTCCGCGCCCCGCCCCCGGGGCCCCATCACAGCCTGGGCCCTCTGTCCTCCGCGCCCCGCCCCCGGGGCCCCATCACAGCCTGGGCCCTCTGTCCTCCGCGCCCCGCCCCCGGGGCCCCATCACAGCCTGGGCCCTCTGTCCTCCGCGCCCCGCCCCCGGGGCCCCATCACAGCCTGGGCCCTCTGTCCTCCGCGCCCCGCCCCTGCCCCCGCCCCCGGGGCCCCATCACAGCCTGGGCCCTCTGTCCTCCGCGCCCCGCCCCCGGGGCCCCATCACAGCCTGGGCCCTCTGTCCTCCGCGCCCCGCCCCCGGGGCCCCATCACAGCCTGGGCCCTCTGTCCTCCGCGCCCCGCCCCCGGGGCCCCATCACAGCCTGGGCCCTCTGTCCTCCGCGCCCCGCCCCCGGGGCCCCATCACAGCCTGGGCCCTCTGTCCTCCGCGCCCCGCCCCTGCCCCCGCCCCCGGGGCCCCATCACAGCCTGGGCCCTCTGTCCTCCGCGCCCGGCCCCCTCGTTCCTTCGGCGGCACACTGCCCTGGGGCCTCTGCACGGGCTGTACTTCCGGTTGGAAGCTCTTCTCCCAGAGACTCCTCCTTCGTGTCACCTCAATCATCACTTCCTCAGGGGAGGCTGCCCCGAGCCGACTGGGTCTACCCTACCCGCCGCACCCTCTCCCGGCACCACGCTCAGCATTCATCACGCTGGTAATTCGACATTTACGTGTGATTGTTCGATTCTCCGCTGCTCCCCACTGTACTTCATACGGCCGATACGGCAGGGACAATGCCTGATTATGACTAGGATCGAACCCCCAGTTCCTAGCACAGAACCCCCAGTTCCTAGCACAACGCCTGCCATACAGTTGGTGCTCAGTATATATATTTTTGGAGGAACGCAGCACTGGTACATGGGAAATACAGATGGTGTATCAGTCAGCGTTCTTGTATATTGAGAGGTTTATTTTAAGGACCTGGCTCACACAATCGTGGGAAATAGCACGTCCGAAGTCTGTGGAGCAGACCAGGAGACCAGAAACTCAGGCAGAATTTCTAGGACAGCGTTGAGGCACAATTCCTTCTTCCCCGGAAAACGTCAGTTTTCTATTCTTAAGGCTTTCAAATGATTGTATAAAGACCACCCACGTGACTGAGAATCTGCTTTACTTAAAGTCAACCTTCAGAGCAATGACTAGGCTAGTGTTTGACCAAATACCTGGGCAGCACCATAGCCCAGCCAAGCTGACACAGAAAATGTAACCATCACAGATGGCAAGGAGGGCAGCAACCCAAGGAGAGGCCAACAGCGCGGTAAGACGATTGAGAGAGCCGTGACAGGCTTATTTTCACATGCTGGAGGAAAACCCAGCACAGACATTCTGTGAAGAGCTGAGGGTGTGCAGAGGGGATCTCTTCCACTGAAGAAATCTCAGCCCTGGTCCCCAGGGCCAGAGTGATTCAGCCAGGATTACAGTCTGGGGCGTCAGAGGAAGGTGAGGGCAGGCCCCCCATTGTGAGGTCCAGGTAGAACGCTCCACTCAGACTGGCCCCAGCCCTAGCTGATCTTCGACTCCATCCTCACCCTCACCCTCCTGCCAGGAGTGTGCCGTCTGTCTTATACCAGGACGTCACCACCCTCTCCTGTTCAAGAGCAGATGCCCGCAGAGCCAGTGGAGGTCACAAGGACGTGGCCTCACACAACTCCCAAGGTCAGGCCTGCAAATTTCTCTGTGTAGACGGCTCTAAAAAGGGGGAGTGCGATAAGGACTCAGAGATATGAGTTCTTGGAACCTGATGGGGAATGCAGTCTTGGGTTCTTGAAGGACTATAGTCAGGAAAATTCAAGAAGCCAGAGAATAGTGGGCACAGAGGGGGCACCGCTGGGGAATTTGGAATAGGGGAACCTGAGTCATCAGAAATGGAAACTCCAAGCTATAGGGAGCCGACTGCTTAGACGAGGGAGCCCCTGGGCCAGCAGCCAGGGAAAGGCTCTCAGCACCTGGCGTCAGAAGAAAGCATAGCCCAGTGTCCCGCTGTCCAACATGTTAGTCCCCAGGAGAAGGCTGACAGCTAAATCCAGGTGCGCCCAAGATCCCAAGGGAAGGGCACCCTCTCCAGGAAGGCAGGTGATGAGTCTTCATTCAGCAGATGTTCACTGGTTACCTACCTGCACGGCACTCGGCCCTTTGCTGGATGCTGGCGAGTCGCAGTCCTTGCCCTGGATGTGAAGTGAGTGAAACAGCGCTAAAGAGCTAACTGCACAGAGCCAGGTAAGTGCTGTGATGGAGGACACGCCTGCGGGGAAGCCTAGAGGGCGGCTGCTGGGAAGCTCCACAGAGGAAAGCCGGCTGGACAGAGAAGGGGTGGGAATGTTCCAGGCTGAAGCAGGGCCTGCGCTCAGGCCTGGAGGCACGGAGAGCTGAGCCTGGTAGAGCAGAGAGGCCTGGAGGAGGTGCAGCCTCTGACCTCACAATACCCAGGCCCATGGGCCAGCCTTGCAACTTGCAAACTCTAGTGCCCTCTTCCAGCCCGGGTGAGGCCCCGGGCCCTGGGCAGCCTCCAGGTGCAGCGCCCTGCTGACAGCCGCACCCTTCCCGCTGCCCTGGGGCATGTCTCTACTCACCAATTACGAGGGGCTTCGCCATCAGATCGAGAGGCTGGTGCGGGAAAATGAGGAACTGAAGAAGCTGGTGCGGCTCCTTCGGGAGAATCACGCGCTCAAGTCGGCGATCAAGATGCAGGCGGGTGGCCTGGGCATCAGCGGGTTCAGCAGCAGGCTGGGCGAGGCAGCGACCGACCCTCCTCAACACCAGGGTAACTGCAAGGGGCCTGGGTTCAAGAAAAGCGGGGAGGGAAGGGTGAGACTGCACCCGAGAGGAGAGACTCTGTGCTGGGGTCTCGGGAAATCGTGGAGGGAAGGGCGGAGATAGCAACAAACACCGGGTGAGGGGAGGGCGAGGACATAGGGCAACCACGATAAAAGAACAAAGCTAGGCACCAGCCCCATTCACCTGATGGCAGGAGTCCCTGCCCACCCACACACTCCTCCCCTCAGGTGAACTTCCAAGCAGCTCCACAGACTGAGAATTTCCCAGTCCTGGAATCCAAAGGTGCTGCCCCACTGGACCCAATACGGCACCCACCCTCAGCTTCCCCCCCCCTCCATCCCCCCGCCCCCCGCCCCCTCAGCCCCCTGCCCCATCCCTCTCCACTCAGAATTGACCACCGGAGTCTAGAGACCAAGGAGAGAAGCCAGGACTGAAGCTTGAGGTTTGAAATCGTTAGTGTGTGACAGCCCTGGGGCTGGAGAGGAGGTATGGGGCAGGGTGAGACAGAAGAATGGGCAGAGAAGTTAGGGGCGTTCACACGGAAGCTGCCCAGGGGCCAGCTCTCCCCAAGCCACCACATTCTGGCACAGAACTCCAGGGAGTACAGGAGTCCTAAAATCAAACCTTCCAGGTTGTTACAAAGGTTTATTTGTCAGGTAAGCAGATAGAACATAATTTAACAGTCGTTAGCTTGACTGATAACTTTTAACTGACATATCATATGTAAGCCTCCATTTGTGCTCTCGGCCAGGGGGAACTTGGGAGAAGGAAATTCAGTCTTGGAGGAAGAGAATAAGTTGCACTTTGGACAAACTGACTCTAAGACGTTCTCACGACATCCACCTGGAGCACCCAGGAGGCAGCGGAGGTGTGAGCCTGAGGCTCAAAGGAGAGGTCAGGGCTAGAGAGAAAAGATGGAAGAGTCACTGATAACTGAAGCCGCAGGAGGGGTGAGACGATCTGGAAAGAGAGAGGAACAGTGAGGAGAGACTGGGGACAAGTCCTGAGTCAAGACAGGTAGAGAAGCTGGCAAAGGGGCACTCAGAGAGACAAGGGACACCTCAAAAGTGTAATGTCACAGAAGCCGAGACAGCTTCGAAGGGGACAGAGTGTCAGCGGAATAAAGGCTGCCTGAGAGGTGGAGCAAGAAAGGTGCTAATGACCTGCGTTGGGAACCTCGGCTAGAGCAGCTTCAACCGCACTGTGAGCAGGAAAGGCCCAGGAGTGAGGTGGAGAGTGCGGGAGAAAACGGAGAGAATAGACGGTTGACACTACGTTCATGAAGTAGGGCTTGGAGGGGCGCCAGCTGGAGAAGGGCATGGCGTCTAGAGCTGCTTTTCCTGATGGCAGAGACCTGAGTTTATTTCTATGGAAAGGGGAGATACGAAAGAGAAAAGGAATGCTTTACAGAGCAGAGGCTGCCTTGACTGAAGGAAGAGCATCCGTCCACTGCCGGGGAAAGGAAGGAGGAAGGGTGGGTGAGAACACCAGGTGGGAAGCTGCAGAACTCCGGAACCGTGGCTTCAATTTTCTCTGGAAAAAATGTCATTCTCTGACAGTCAGGGTGGAGAGAAAAAGATGGGGAAAGTCTGAAATAAAGTGAAAATGGCAGGAGGAAGTGAGAGGGGAACCAGGAGGTGTGTAACGGGCGCAAACGGTGCCGGCATGTGTGGGCTTCGCGGGCAGCAGCCACCAGCCGCCTCCAGCAGCACTGGGCTGGCGGGGGTGCGGACAGACATGCGGAAGGCAGGCAGGTGGCCATAAGGGCCGGTCAGCGACAGCCTGGGCCCACCACGGAAGGGAGTGGACGCCAGCTGGGCTGGCACATGACACGGAAGAGGCCAGCGTCCCAGAGACCTAGAGAGGCCGGCAGCCAGGGCAGAAGGCACGCCTCCGTGGGCAGAGCGGGTCGCCTGCGCGGCGGGAAATCAGTAACCATCGCTGTTGGCTGCATTAATTTCACGGGGAAGAAAGGCCATGCGGTTCAGGCGCTGGCCTTGCGAACATGGCAGGGGAAGGCGGAGCCAGGATGCATGGGGACTGAGGGCTCAGGGGCTCTCGGCCCGACGTCTCGCAGACGGAAGGTGCGCGGGGCGTCGGGGCAGGGCTCAGGGGCTCTCTCGGGCCCGACGTCTCGCAGACGGAAGGTGCGCGGGGCGTCGGGGCAGGGCTCAGGGGCTCTCTCGGGCCCGACGTCTCGCAGACGGAAGGTGCGCGGGGCGTCGGGGCAGGGCTCAGGGGCTCTCTCGGGCCCGACGTCTCGCAGACGGAAGATGCACGGGGCGTCGGGGCAGGGCTCAGGGGCTCTCTCGGGCCCGACGTCTCGCAGACGGAAGACGCATGGGGACTGAGGGCTCAGGGGCTCTCTCGGCCCGACGTCTCGCAGACGGAAGGTGCGCGGGGCGTCGGGGCAGGGCTCAGGGGCTCTCTCGGCCCGACGTCTCGCAGACGGAAGGTGCGCGGGGCGTCGGGGCAGGGCTCAGGGGCTCTCTCGGGCCCGACGTCTCGCAGACGGAAGGTGCGCGGGGCGTCGGGGCAGTGGGCGCAGAGCGGAAGTGAGGGCTGCGCCGAGGGCTCAAGCCCCCACCGCGGGGGCGGCCCGCGCGCCGGCTCCTCCCCCCGAGGGGTCGGGCGGGGAGGCTGCCAGCAGGGGGGCAGGAGGGCGTCTGCTGCCCTTCCTGCTGGGCGCCTCCCCCTCCCCCCTCCTCCCAGGCCCCCACCCTGCTGCCCCTCTGTCTTCTCTTGCTTCCTTAGGCGGGGAGCAGCCTTCTTCCTCTTTCCCGAAGGGCTTTGAGCAGCCCTGCTCCTCACAGCCTCCCTCCCCTCCCCCAATCCTACCGGGGCCTGTTACCCCGGCAGGGCCTCCCTCCTCCCCTCAGGAACCGTCCTCCCCCAAGTCCCAACCTCCCACCCCGGACCCAACCCTACCCCCGCCCCACCCCCACCCCAGGGATTGACCCTAAGCCCCCGGATCCATCACTCGTGGGACCCCAGCCCTCCCTCAGGATTGCCTTCCTCTTAGGAGCCTTGTCCCCCCTCAGAACCCAGCCCCCTGGGGACCCCATCCCCCCTCAAGACCCACCTTCCTTTTGGGACCCCTGTGCACCCTCAGAACCCACGCCCTCACAGCCCTCTCCCCTCAGGACCCCATCCCGCCCTGCCCTTCTTTTAAGACCCTTGTCCCCCCTCAGAACCCGCCCCCTTCTCAGGGCCAGTCCCCTCCTCAGGACCTGTCGCCATCCCCCCTCTCTTTCTCACCTGCCGCCACCCCAGACCTCTTGGAACCCTGGGCTCTAGCGGCCTTTGCTCACCCGTCTCGCCTCCTCGAGTCCGGCCTCCAGCAACACCTTCCCGCCCAGACCCTCAGGCCCCGCCCCTCAGGGCAGCCCCGTTACGCTAGCTCCGCCCCTTGAGCGGCGCCGCAACTCTGGCCCCGCCCCTACGCTCGGGCTCCGTCCCGTCAGGGCCCTCCCTGGCGCCCCGCCCCCTCCGACCGCCGGCTTTGTCGCCCGCCGCATTGACTGACCCCCGGCTTCGTCCCCGCGTGGACCGGGGGTCTCGGTGGCCGGGCCGCCCTTGCCCGGGTGTGGGCCCGGCCTGGTCCTCGCGGGGCCGACGTCCTCGCGGAGGGAGGGTTCCGAGGCCGGAGAGGCCACGGGTGGTGGGCAGGCCCGGGAGGGACCGATGGGGAGGCTCTGCAGCCCGGAGCCCGAGGGCCGACCAGGGAAAAGGCGCGAGGGCGCGGCCGAGTGCAGGACAGTGTGGCGCACGTCCTGACCGACGCGACGAGGGGCGGGAGACCAGAGTGGGGCCCCTCCAGAGTCCCGCCCTCGGCCTCGGCGGGAAGGATAGAGCTGCCCCTGTGAGGAGCAGGCTGGGGGAGGAAATCACAAGTTCGCTTAAACGGTTAAAACATTGTAAACTGCATTTGTAGATCTAAGACATTTGCTTTTCTTTTTAGCTTCAATAGTCCGATGTAACAAACAAACCTTCCTGGACCCAAATAATTCTTATGTATAAAATAAACATAGGGCTTCCCTGGTGGTGCAGTGGTTAAGAATCCACCTGCCAATGCAGGGGACGCAGGTTCGAGCCCTGGTCCGGGAAGATTGCACATGCCGCGGAGCGACTAAGCCCGTGCGCCTAGAGCCCATGCTCCACAAGAGAAGCCACCGCACGGAAGAGTGGCCCCCACTCACTGCAACTAGCTAAAGCCCGCGCGCGGCAACGAAGACTCAAAGCAGCCAAAAAATTAATTAATTATTTTAAAAAGCTAAAAAAAGCCCTATATAGATGCAGTGAATCTAAGTTCTCTTTAAGGTTCTAATACTGTATGTAGTAAAGTGCCTAGGAACATTTCAACTCGTAAATCTAAATCAGCAAAATATAAATTATAAGGTTAAAACAAACTTGCACATTTTGCATTACAATACAAAGCTATAGGACTGAAATCTCTTAAACCGAGGCTCGACCTGGGGCTCCTGTTGGCTCCGAGCACTCCTGTTCATGAGAATTCCCTGGAGGTCCAGTGGTTGGGACTCTGTGCTTTCAAATGTCCCCATCTCCCAGCCAGAGATTTCAACAGGCTGCTCCTGAGATTCTCATCGGTGACCCTAATGGGTCAAAAATCCATGGACAGGGCTTCCCTGGTGGCGCAGTGGTTGAGTCCTGCCGACGCAGGGGACGCGGGTTCGTGCCCCGGTCCGGGAGGATCGCACGTGCCGCGGAGCGGCTGGGCCCGTGGGTAACCCTACACTGGCCTTTTTTAATCATCAGGTTTTATCTGTGCTCATGTATACGTCATGTTCTTCATACTTATTGAACACTTTCTGTGGCCCAAGTACTGTTCTAGGCACTGGGAAACAGGAGCAAACAGACAAAGCCCTGCCCTCACGGAGCTTCCATTCTAACCGAGGGAAATAGGAAAAACCAATAAGTCAATGGAGAATATCTTGGAGAGAGATAAGTGCTAAGGAGGACATAGTCCAGAGGAAGGGGAAGGAACGGGTTGGGTGAAGGAAACTGGTGATTTGGGATGGAAGAGCTCATTGAAGAGCTAACAACTGAAAGGACGGGTGGAAGTACGTGGCCAGCTGTGCACACGGGAAAAGCGTTCCAGGCAGAGGGAACAGCAACACAAAGACAGAGGCAAGAGCGTGCCGGAGCATTTGAGGAACAGCAAGGAGGCCCGAGGGGCTGAAGAAGAAGGTGCCAGGGAGAGACCAGGAGGAGAAGAAAGTCAGAGAGAGGACGAGCCAGGTCACGGGGGACACTGAACTGCCTAGCACTCAGAATGAGACGGTGAGCTAGCTGGTGGGCATTTTAACTGGAACAGTCTGGCTGATGTGTGAAGGGAGAGGCCAGAAACAGGTAGCAAGCCAGGGGGCTCCTGCAATAATCCAGGCAGGGTAGTGTTGGTATGGACCGGAGTTGGGAGGAGCACACGTGCTGGATTCTGGATATACGTACTTGAAGGTGTTGCAGACAGATGGGATGCTCGGGGCTCCTGAAAGAGAAGTGTTGAGGCTGCACCATTTGAGGCCTGAGCCACTGAAAGAGCGAAGACGTCGGCGGCCGGCACGCCAGGGCGGCAGAGTCCCCAGCAGAACCCTGGGAAGAAGGGGGTCAGGCCACTGGGATGTGAGTCAGAGTCCAGCCCAAGAGTAAGCAGCCTGCGCTGGTCCAGAGCGTCCGAGCTGCATCAGCTCCTGCGGGGAAGCAGACTCTAGGTGGGCCTTGGGGCTGCCCCCGGGGGCAGAGGATGTGGGCCCAGAAGCACCTGGAGGAAGCCGGGAGACCGGGAACCTGGATGCCAAACCAAGACGGGATTTCAGCAGGGAGGAACGTCCCGCCGCGTGGACACCACTCGCCACCTGCGAGAAGAGCCCCGTGAAGCGTGCGCTGGGTTCTGCGACGCGGGGTCACCGGCCCCTCGATCAGTGTTTGGGTGCAGGGATGGAGAAGGAGAAAATGGACTGAGATGCTGAGTTGGTACAACGCCCAGGGACATCTGCGAGGGACACAGAGGACACCGGTGGAGGTGGGGACATCAGTGAGATGGAAACCAGATCCCCTGGGTCTCAGAGACCATGAGGACCTGGCCGCGCAGGCACCGTCTTCTCTCCCAAGTCCTGAAGACGCTGCCCGAGTGGTCCTTTCCCATGTCATCCGGACCCTAGGCTCCCCCAAGAGGAGACAGGCTGGGAAGGACAAACGCCCTGACTCGGGTCTCCGTGCCCCGTCACCCGTCTCTGCCGCACCGCCTGCTCCTTCCCTCACGCCGTTCCTCTCCGTGGGATACTTCCCTTTGGGCCACAAGCTTCACTGTCTCTTCAATCCTAAAGCAAAAATCCAAAAAAGCCAAAGCAAGAAATCATAAAAGACTGGTTGATTTGATTCTGAAAATTTAAGTTATTTGTTTGGGAAAAAATAACAAAACTTAAAACAAAAATAAACGGCAGGACATCCTGGCACACATTGTGCAGGGCGGCATCAGTGTAACAAGTCCCGGACTTCTCAGGGAAAGTCAGATGTTTCTGAGGGGTCTGAAAGTGGATAGACTTAGCAGTGTGCGTTAAGAACCTCTCAAATGTCTGTTTTCGGGGGGAAAGATAATAAAGATTTATATAGTAGAATTTTTGTCACTGGGAAAACTGGAGACAATTGATTCTCCCAACAGCCGAAACAGGCTCAATAAACAATGGCACGTGCACAAGCCGGGCACCACCGCAGCCACGATAAGCGCTGTTTTCCAGGAACGATGATGCTGAAGGTAGCCGTGGTGCAGGCCCAGTAGGAAGAGGCGGGGCACATAAGGACACGGGCCACGTACGCAGTCACCACACACGTGTGCGTGGCCTGGGAGCTAGGAATGGACTTTACCTTTTTAAAGAGCTGAGGGAAAACCCAAAGGAGTCTGCTGGTTCACGACATGCACTGAGTCCATGAAATTCTAATATCGGCACCCACAAGTAACGTTTTGTCGCCAAGCTTCCACGTGTATTTGTTTCCGTGTTGTCTGTGGCTGTTTCGGAGCCGTGACAGCAGAGCTGAGCGGCTGCAATAGAGGCCGGATGGCCAGGAGAGCTGGAGCTCTTTTCACCAGCTCTTTACAGAGGGGTTCGCCAGCCCCTGAGCGACATAAACACGTGGAGAAAGTCTTTAAGCCTTCGCGGAGCTTTGCTATATGATGGACGGTGGGATAACAGGACCACCAGTGGTTTTCATCTTTTCTGACTTTTCTGTATTTCCATTCTTTTCCTATAGTAAGCATGTACTGCTTTTTTTTTTTTAATGTGGAAGTTTTCAATCAAACTGCACACTCACAGAAACCTTTCCTGCACCCTCCCTAGGGGCCTTCTCCCCCAAACAGCGGTCACTCAGTCATCCGAGGGCAGTCTCCTCAGGAACCCAAGGGCAAACGGGCTCCCAGGCCCCACGCAGGGGAGAAGCAACACCCCCTCCTCTGCCTGCATCCCCGGCGACAGGCAGGCGGGGGCCCTGTACGGGCCAGGCACACCCTGGGCTCCACGGGAGGCTCCCAGCAGCTTTGAGCTCTGGCCTCCCTGAGGGTCCCCCACGTGGTGAGGCTTGGCCGTCCCCAAGAGGACAGCAGTCAGGAGGCCCGGGCCCACTCCCCCACCACCTGGGAACAGAGGGGTCCACTTGGCGACCTACGTGTTCAGACCCTCCTCTCCTCCGTGAGGGGTCAGCGGCTCAAGGCAGTGGGCCTGTCTGAGGGACAGGCAGCGTGGAAGGTCCTGGTGGCTGGGGGACCGGCGTTTACAGAGGTGATCCTGGGAGGGACCAGGCTCCCTCGGAGCACAGGGATGAGGGGCCAGACCCTCGCGTGGGATCCACTGAGCAGCCCCACAGATGCCCGCTTAGAGGTGAGGCTCAGAGAGAGTTGGTCAGCTCATCAGAGGCACATGGGCATCTTGGTGCAGGCCCTGCCCCAGTGGGGAGAGAGCCTGGGGTCTCAGTGCTTTCTCCGTGTCCCCCAGGTGTCTTCCCGCCCCCGGCCCCGGCAGCAGCAAACGAACCCGTCCTGGAAGAAGGGATGGCGGCTCTGGTGCCCCTGGCCGACACGCTAGACAGCCCGCAGCCCAGCCCCGCGGCAGGCCCCGTCGTGAGCGCCCGGATGGGCCCTCTCAACACGCTGCTGCCCGGCCTGGGGCCCATCTCACAGAGCAGCCCACTCTCCAGCCTCCTGACTGGCCCCCTGAGCGACCACCTGGCCAGCCCCGTGGCAGTGCCCCTGGCGGACACACCGGCCAGCTCCCTGGGCCTGCCCTCGACTGGCCCCCTGACTCCCAGCAGCCCCCTGACAGGCCCCCGAGCTGTGCCTCAGAGCAGCCCCCTTATGGACGCTGTAACAGGTTCGGTGGCCCTCTCTCTGAGCAGCCCCCTGCTCACCTCCACGGCTGCCCCCCTAGGTGTCTCTCAGAACCTTCCGGCCAATCCCGTGAGCAGTCTGGTGCTGTTGGAGGCCCCAAGGGTGTGGCTGGCAGAGCCGCTGCAAGGATGCCCCTCTGGACCCCATCCCTCAGCGGGTGGGGGGCCTGCTGCCACCGCAGAAGGTAACCCGTGCAGGGGGAGGGGCAGCGGGGGCCCAGGGGGCGGGGCCCCTGCCAGGCTGGTAGGCCCTGGCCCTGCCTCGCTCTAACCCTCCTCCTCTCCTTTCTGCCCCTCCCCCACGTCGCTAGCCCCGCCCTCCGCTGAGCACCCCCAGCCCGCCCAGGAGCCTGAGCCCCTCAGCATGACGTCTGTGGGTGCGCCCATGCAGACCTCCACGCCCGTCGGTCCCATGGGCACACCCAGCCCCGCGACAGCCTTCTCCTACGGCACCCCAGACGCCCGGACACAGCCTGGTGGCCCCCAGGGACAAGCGGTCTCTGCCTCTGTCCCTGCCTCGGCCACCTCCTACAACATCACCATCCTCGCCTCTGCCCTCACTCCCGCTCCCCAAGCTGCCACCAGCTATAGGCCCTCAAGCACCCCGCACCCCTTTGCCCGCACGCACCGCTCCCCGACCCGGCTCTCGCCCACCCTCCACTCCCCTGCACACAACCCCCACTCCCCGCCTCGAGCCTCGTCCTCACCGGCTTCAGTCAACGACACCCGAGGTCCACGCGTGGCAGAGCCGTCTCGGAAGAGCAACCTGCAGTTGGAGCGGAAGCTAGCCCACCGGAAGACCGGCAAGTTCCCTGACAGCTCCCGACGTCAGCACGGGTCTGGGGTCTCCTCGGCTGCCCTAGGAGACCTCCCAGGCACCCCCCTGGGCTGCTGACCACGGTCACTGACCACTCCCTCCACCCCTTGTTGTCCCCAGAGTCGAAGCAGCTGGCCTGGGAGAGGCTGGTGGGGGAGATCGCCTTCCAGCTGGACCGCAGGATCCTGTCCAGCATCTTCCCCGAGCGTGTCCGGCTCTACGGCTTCACGGTCTCCAACATTCCGGAGAAGATCATTCAGGTGTGTTGTGCCTACCTGCCGCTCACCGCCTGAGGGCCTACCCCGCCACCTGCAGGGCTGGGGACGGCCTTCCGGGGGCCCCTGCACTCCGGCTAGGCAGAGCGCATCAGAATCTGCGGGCACCCTGGGATGGAGGATACACCGCACTCAGTCCAAGTGGCCAGCAGGTGTCCGCGGCATCTGGCAGCAGGAGTGTGTGGTCCCAGCCACCCGGGCGGCCTTCCCAGAGGGCAGAGCAGCAGAGGGGCCCCAGCACTGTCAGGCCTGTGAGCTCCCACTTTGCCACTGCCATGGCCTCGGGTCTGCCAGGCCCCGCTCCCACGGGCCCTCCCCAGACTGGCAGAGCTGCCGCCTTATGTCTCTCCCTCGCCCTGTCCAAGTCCTCAAGTGTCACTGGGGGGTGCAGGGGAGGCAGTTCTCAGAGCCTCTGAGCAGCTGGCGGCCTGGTGGCCAGGGTCTTCAGGCCGGGCTGGTTCCGTATTCCCAGCATGCCCTCCACTGAGCCCGCTCCCACTGAGGGACACAGAGGACGATGTTTCCCAAACACGCTTGGGCGCATCTCCTCGCCACCACGTGTAGGAGGCACGTTGGAGTGGGAGCCGTCGGGGGCTTGGGCTGCGCCGGGGCAGGATGAGCCGGTGCGCGCCCTTCCCCACCGACGCGCCCACTCGGGTGGAGCGGGGGTGGGGCAGGGGTGGGGCAGGGGGCGGGCGTCGGCGCCGAGGCCCTTCAGCCGTTTACTCTTCCCTCGCGAAGTAGCCCTCGGTGCTCCCGGCCTCTACCTCTCTGGCCGTCCTTATCCGTGGATGGACTGTGGCTCTGGGTCTGTGAGTGGGCAGGAATCACGTTCAGTGACAGTGGGCTCATCTGTGTCCCGGTTTGAGCTTGCCTTCTCCTTTTGTTAAGGTGTCCTTTGGTTAGGTTTGTAATTTTAATGAGACCAAAATAATCCACGTTTTTTATCCACCTTTTCCTTTTTTTTTTTTGGCCGTGCCACGTGGCATGCAGAATCTTAGTTTCCCGACCAGGGATGGAACCCGCGTCCCCTGCAGTGGAAGCGCAGAGTCTTAACCGCTGGACCGCCAGGGAAGTCCCACGTTCTCCTTCATTGTTTGTACTCTTCGAGTCCCATTTAAGGCTGGAGCTGCCGGCCCCGCCTCGGTCCCCTCTCCCAGTCCCACGAGTGTGGGCTCCAGGTTTGCAGGTCTGGCCCTGCCCAGGTGACAGTGTCCTAATCCTGGGAGGCCAAGGGAGCCAGGGCATCTCTCCTTCCAGATCGTCGTAGCTCCTCTTGGCCCTTCGCTCTTCAAGATGAATTTTAGGATCAGTCTGGCAATTTCCAAGAAAAACCTAGTTCAAATTTTTAGTTTTTCATTGGTTTATAGGTTGAACTGGGGAAGTTTCCCATCTTTGCCATGTTGGCTATCCCTGTGTTGCTTGTGTCGGTGGGGCCAGCTTTGGCCATGCTGGGTTTGACGAGCCTTGACTCCTACCCTGGACCACCGCCACCATGGCTGTGCCATGAGTGCAGCCCGGCAGCGGCTGTTTAAAACTTGGCAGATGACGCGGGAGAAGCACAATATTTATGTCTCTAAAATGCTGCATCTGATATCTAGTTGGCAAAGACTACACTTAATCATAAGTGAAAGTCTAGTTGCCCACATAGAAGTTAGACATCAAGCTATGGAGAGAGGTTTCTGGTTGTTTGAAACTGCTGTTTATGCGGAGGATAAGGTGGACCCTCCAGGAGGGTGTGTGCTTGCAGGTCCTCCGCTTCCACGCCGCTCTCCACCTTGCCCGCGAGGTGCCGCTTATGCCGGAGAACTTAAGTCACGGCACTAAACGGCAACTCTTTAGAGAAGAGGCAAGAAAAGGAAGCAGAACGCACGTAAGGCAATTTGTTTGGTATTTAAGGACGTCGAGGAGCTTGGTGCCCCTGAGCCTGTGCTTCAGGCTCCACCTCGGCGGCCTCTGGGTGGTGGTTCTCACCACAACACTCACCTGGTCATTCTGCCCATCGGCCACCGTCACCAATTCCACAGCCTCCGGCCCCATGCGCCTTCCATCCAGCCATGAGCAGAGCTGCAGGATCATACACTTGCTGCCCTTGTTCCCAGGAAGCCCTCCACTGCAGCCCACCCGCACGGAAGCTGTCTTCAGGATAGCCCCTGGCTGGCCTTCTGTAGGGCCCACTGCAGGTTGACTGAGCTCTGGTCCCACCTGAGGATCATAAAGATGCTTCCTGGTCTCGAGCCATCCTGCCTACTTGGCTGGATTATTCGTTGATTCCCATCTGCATTTAATTCCACTTTGCCCAGGCTTTCACTTCCCTTCATCAAGACATCTTGTTTATTTCTCTGCACATTGACCTCCAATGTTGGCGGTTGCTAGAAGCCCTAAATTCTACCTAGATTCACCAAACCAGGCGAAACCTGGTGTCGGCCCACTGGGGTCCTTTGCTTCCCGAATGCCGTAGAGCTTTAACGCTGGACACTGTAGTGGAACCCGATATTCAATGAGGACTTGCTGACTTCTTCCATAGAACGTGGCTATCTACTTTTGTGTAAGTTCGCAGACAGTTACGCTGTCTTTTAAGCTCAGCTGAAAGTTATCCCAGCGCTCATTACTGTCAGTTTTTCTACCCAGACACAAAGATCTGCTCCAGGGAGATGCTCTGGCTCTCTTCCTTTCTGCGCCCTTGTCCTAGGAGACCCTGAGTCCAGCTGCATCAGTGTGAGGGTGACTGAGGGTGGTGCCTCGGTCCTGCCCGTGGTCCCCCCGGGATGCTCTCTAGGCCAATGCATTGGCCTGCTCAGAACATTCTTGATTTCTGTGTACTGATTTGTTATTTAGCTACCTTGCCAAACCCCCTCGCTAGTTTTGATAGTCTGTATATCATTTTGGCTTTCCTCTGTAGACAATCATATCATATAGCACTTAAAAAAATTTCTTTTTGTTTTGGCCGCGCTGGGTCTTAGTTGCGGCATGTGGACTTCTTAGTTGCGGCATGTGGACTTCTTAGTTGCGGCATTCGAACTCAGTTGTGGCATGCATGTGGCATCTAGTTCCCCGGCCAGGGATTGAACCTGGGCCCCCTGCATTGGGAGCTCAGAATCTTACCCACTGGACCACCAGGGAAGTCCCATACAGCACGTTTTAAAAGCAGATCATAAGGCTACCTCATCTTGTCTCTGACGTGATTACAAACACACACTTCTAGTCTTCTGGTTAAGTGCGATGTGTGTTCCAGGCTTTTTGCCAGATCTTCTTTCGACAGATCAGTCAGAGTCCTCGGTTGCACACAACAGAATCCACACTAGCTGATATAGGCAGAAAGGGGTTTATTATAAATGTTTAGGTGTTCAGACAGGCTCCAGGAAGGACACCAAATTGGGCTTGCCTGCTACACAGCCAGTAAAAATGCCAGACGGCAAGGGAGTGAACACGCCATCGTCGTTGCTGCCCCGGGAACAGCACGCACACGCCTAGTCGGATGCCTGCCGTTTGGTACGGCTGCCCCGAAGAACCAGTGCCACAGCCAGTGCGCTCTCCAGAGAGCCCAGCCCCTGCCTGCACTGTCTCCTCCAGGAGACGAGGTCCACGCACCTGTACTTGCTGGGCGGAAACCCAGGTCAGAGGGGTACCTGAGCCACAGGGGAGTCTGGAATAGGTGATGTTTAGCGTCCCGCCTCTTAGAGTTCAGGAAGGTGCTAGAATGCACCAGGACAGAAGCCAGTGAGCCACATTCAGCATCTGCCTCACCAGGTGAAGAAGTTCCCTCTTCCTCCTTTGTCCAGAGTGCTTGGTTTTTTTCTTACTCATGAACAAATACTGAACTTTTAGAATGCTGTTTCTCTCTCACTGAGATGACCACACAGTCTTCTTCCCCCGCCCTTTTCTGTTAACATATTGATACACGTGAGGAGATACTCTGCTCGTAAACCACACTGCGTCCCTGTGTCTCTAGGTGCCCGGGAGGCTCTGTTGCTGTTCGTGAGTTCTGCGGCTTCGCTACATTTTTAGAGATCGTGCCAAGTTTCTGTGACAGGAATACATGGCTTAATAGCCAGAGGTTTATCTCTCCACAGGGTTGTGGGGCCCTGCTGACCAGCCCCTCGCACACGTCAGGGTCCCCAGGGTCCCCGCGTCCCGGGACTCGGCCTGGGGGTGGTGCTCGAAGTCCCAGGCGCCTCCCCTTGGCTCGGACTTAGGGACATCAGGTCCCCCTGCAGGATGGTGGGACACGTGGTGGTGTCAGCCGGGCATTTCATTACCTAGAAGAAGGGGGAGGCGCCGCCCTGTTCAGTGGAGGGTGTGGACTCTGCTCATCCTCTCTATTGAGCCTTCTTCAGATTGTGTTTCCTCACTTCTCTTTATTATTTCCTCCCTTCTCCTTCCGTTAGCTTTGCTTTATTTTCCTTTCTTGGGTTGAGCTCTTAAATCATTTTATTTTACATCTCTTTTGTTTTTAAATAACTGCATTTAGGACAAGGAAGTTCCTTCTGGTCAGGGAGATATTCAAAATCCTCAACAACCGGTACCAGGGAACCCCAGCCAGAGTGGACCCTGTTCTAGGGTCCAGGCAGAGCGGGAGGCTTCCGCTGTTCAAGGCTGGTGGGGAGAAGCGACGGTCTCCTGGCAGCCCCGGCTATGTCCGCCAAGGCTCCAGCCTGACTGGTGGCACTCTGGCTGCAGCCCTGCAGGCTAGAGGGGTGGTGTGTGGCTGTTCAGGTCTGACTATCTCACGAACTGCCTTGCATCTCCTCTCTAACCCCTGAGTCCGTCGGGACCACCATCTGAGGGGCGTCTGGCTGCCCGTGAGTGTTGGCTTCTAACACGCCTGCCCTGCGTTTGGAGAATGAGGGCCGCACCACGCGGATTCTCTGGTATTTGCTGCCATTTCCCCTCACTGAGCGCATGGTCGGTGCTGTGTGTGGTCCAGGACGGAAAGATTGCGTGATGAGCACGCGTGCTGGGTCTCGCAGGTGTGAGTCTATGTGCCTCCCCGCGCCCCCGCCCCCCACGTACCCCCTCCAGTGCCAGGCCCTGCGGCTTCGCCCTGTAGAGATTCTTCCCCTCCACTCTGATTGTCTCCACGTCCACCTCCACAGCTACATTCTCTCCTCCGCTCCTACCCCGTGGTCCAAACTGCTGTCACCTTAGCTGGTCCACAGCTAGCTTGCCGCTCCACCTGTTCAGGCCTGGCTAGCGGCAAGCGTTCAGAATATGCCAAGCGGGCGCCAGACACAGTCTCTGCCCTCGGGGAGCTCACTCTCTCCCTCCGAGGCCTTCAGTCAACAAGAAGAGCCGTCAGGAGCTCTGCCTCTCGTTCTTCTCCCCACCCAGACCCGGGCTCACCGGGGCCAACTTCACCGCCCTGGGCGCCCCTCCTTCTCTACTCCTACGCCTGTAGACGTGACCCCCGTGCAGCAGAGCTGACTGGCCCGGGTGCTGTGCTTGACGCCCCCAGAGACGTTTCCTTTGTCCTCACAGCAGCGCTGTCAGGCGGTGCAGTGTTTCCTGCAGTCCCAGCAGGGAACGCGAGGCTCACACTCAGCGTGGTGGCCGCCGTCGAACCCGACTCTCCCCGGGGGCCCTGCTCTGCACCCGGCGTCCTGGCACCTTCTGTGCCATGCATGCTGCTCCCCAGCCTGGAAACTTCTTCCCTCCACTGTCCTTGTCCTTCAGGCCTCGCTTCAGCGACCTCTCCCTCCAGGACCCCATCCCAGTGGCAGCGCTCGCAGTACCATCCCTCTACCGGGCCGTGTCCTCACTGTAAACTCTGAGGGCCTTTTGCTCACACCTGAACTGGGAGGGCTCGGAGATCTGCAGAGTGAGGATGGATGGACAGAACCCTTCACCCTCTCTCGCCAGCTTCCGCCCAGCCCCTGCCAGTGGTCAGCACGATCTCTTAAAACCATAAAGCCCACCAGGCGTCTCCGAGCCTTTAGGACAGGCACTCCGCTCGCCCGCCACCTCCAGCCCCGTGCTCTGCTCAGGCCCGCAGCTTCTCAGGGGAAGCCTGAGGGGACTGGGGGCGGGGACCCACACCCGCTGCCCCCGTGCTGTCGGGGTGCTTGTCCTACTCTTCCCCACCCACTCCCCCTTGTCGCCCTCCACTCTCAAGGGGTCACCTCCTAGGGGCAGCCCTGGCCTCATCTCTCAGCGTAAACGTGCCCCCGTCGGACTCCTGCTCGTGTCTTAAGCTCCGTGTGCCCGGCCTGGCACACAGCAGCAGCCCAGCCACGGCCGGGGGTGAGCAGGAGACGGCTCTCGATGCCCCCGCAGGGGCCGAGGCTGAACGCCATCCACCGGCTTGCTCCCCGGTCGCCCCGGTGTGAGCAGCCGCAGGTCCGCTTGCTCACCCACAGATGCCGGCTGAGCTCCTGCCGTCTGTCCCCCCGGGGCCTGGAAACAGGCAAATGGAAGAAGATTCAGGCGCCCAGGTCAGGAAGCCAGGCCCGTCCTAGTGTCACCAGGCAGCAGAGGTGCGAGCCTAGGGCTCTGGGGGCCCCTGGGCTGAGCCCAGGCATCAGCCTGGTGCTCTGCTCACGTGACCATCCAGGGAGCGGACAGGGAGGCCTTCCTGGAGAAGGCAGTGCCTGAGCAGACTGTCCCGGCATCCCTAGCAGGTTGGGAGCCAGCCTGGTGGACGTCTGGGGACCTGCGGGAAGAGGGTGAGCAGGGCCAGATCCGGGCCTTGCCGGTCCGCCCTGGCCCTGGAAGTTGGAGCAGTGGAAAGTGCAGGGGGGCTCTAGCGGGGAAAGACCCTGTCCCACTACGTACACTTCAGACCTTCGTTCTGCAGGCCTGGGGGCAGTGGTACCAGTGACAGATACCTAATTTGCAGGACCCAGTGCACACAAAAACACAGGGCTCCTTGTTCAAAATTATGAAGAACTTCAAATGGCTACAGCAGAGACGGCTGAGGTCCCAGAAGGCAGTGGAGGGAGGGACGGGGCAGGGGGGTGACGCTGCGGGACGCAGCTCAGCCCGGCAGGGCGGTCACAGGTGATGAAGATGGAGGCAAAGAACCCGGTTGCTGGCAGACCCCGGGTCCAGGCGCTAGGAGCCAGCACCCGGTGGCAGCAGACCCGGGGTCCAGGCGCTGGGAGCGGCACCCGGTGGCAGCAGACCCCCAGCGCTGGGACTCAGGGCCCTGGCTCTGGGCCTGGGGTCATCGGTGCAGCATGAGGGTGGGAAGGGACGCCCGCAGGGGGTGTGCAGGCCACGGGGCGCTGGGACGGGGGGCCCGGAGGAAAGGCTGAGAGGAAGCGGGGCGGGACCCAGGAGGCAACCCTGGGGGCTTTGGGACGCCCCCTCGTCTTTCATCACCCCCAGCCGTGCTCTCTGTCCCCAGCTCCTGTGGCCCCCGCTCAGTCCGAACCCCTGGCGGTGGATGGAGCACGTGATGGGGCCTCTGGAACCTCTCTGCTCAGGCGCAGCCCACAGGGCTCCCCTCGCCCTGAAGCCCACAGGCGCCTCTCTCAGCGCCTCCAGGACACCCCCCTTAGGACACCCCCTCGGATCTGGATCCCCCCACAACCACACCCCCCGGCCTCCGTCGCCCCTCACCTGCCTGCCTGCTTATGTGCTGCGGTGGGGCCAGAGGGTCCCTGACGGCTGCTGTCCCCTCAGGCCTCCCTGAACCCCAGCGACCACAAGCTGGACGAGGAGCTGTGCCAGACACTCACACAGCGCTACACGAGCATCATGAACCGGCTGCAGAGCCTGGGCTACGACGGGCGAGTGCACCCGGCACTGACCGAGCAGCTGGTGAACGCCTATGGCATCCTGCGGGAGCGGCCCGAGCTGGCCGCGTCCAAGGGCGTCTCCTACACCGTGGATTTCCTGCAGCGCGTGCTGGCGGAGACCGTGCACCCCAGCATGCTCGCCGACGCGCTGCTGCTGCTGTCCTGCCTCAGCCAGCTGGCGCACGACGACGGCAAGCCCATGTTCATCTGGTGATGCTGGCTCGCTGTGGCCCGCACCTGGGTGCACAGCCATTAAAGCTCGCCTCGGACGCTGGGCCTGCGCTGGTACTCCTGGGTGGTGCTGCCTCCTCTGGGGGGCTCGCCAGCGCCCCCTCCCCAGCTCCCCTTCAGTCCCGCCTACCCTGTAGGTTCACGCCCCTTCCGGGGCCCCTGGGGAGAGCCCCAAGACCAAAGCTCAGCAGCTGTGTTACCAAGGGGGATGTTCCAAAGGCCCCAAAGCTGGCCTGGCAGTGGGAGCACAGGAGCCCCTGAGACCTGGAGGGGGAAGAGCCGGAAGGAGCCCAGCTGGCAGGCAAGGGTCGTGGTGTGCCAGCAGGCCTGGTGACGGGCATGGAACTGAGGCCTGGGCACAGAGCAGGAGGCAGAGGCGACGTCAAGAGAAGGATGTGGGCGTGGGAGCGCCTCCCTCTGCACGAGGCAACAAGTGCTTCTGGAACCTCACGGAGGGCAGGAGGACGTTAAAGGGAGGGGAGCCAGGAGGAACCTGGGCACCGCGCAGCCCAGGGAGACGGGGTCCCTGCCAAAGGCCCCGCAGGAAGGGACCGGACTGGGAGAGTCAGAGCCGGCGAGGGCAGATCCCACCTACTGCAGGGGCAGAGCTGAGGTGCACAGGCCGACGGAAAGCCGAACAGAGCAGGGGAGAGCAGGAGTGGGGATGGGGTGGGGTGGGATTCCTGGAGGTGACCTAGAGACTCGGAGCGGGAAGGGCTCAGGGAGAGTGCGGGATGCAGAGGGGTGCAGGCCAGGATGCTGGTCCCTTCAGGACGTGCGTGAGGAGAGGAGAGCAGCGTGGGGCAGAGCAGAGGGCCTGCCTGAAGAGGGGGAGGTGGTGGGGATGCGGACCCCAGTCAAGGAGGCTCTGGAAGCACCGCTGCCTGCCAGCCTGAGGACCGCAAGTGAACAGAGGAGCCCCTGGGTCTGGGTTCAAGCAGGGGAAGCACGTCAGCAACCAGCGAGGGGTGCGGAGAGGGGTGTAGCGCGTGCTGGGGTGCTCGGCCCCAGGGCTCCGTCTGCTTGCTCCCCTCACTGCCGGGCTGCTACTTCAGGAGATGAAGCCAGAGCCCTGGGAGAGGCAGGGAAGGCCTCTGTGGGTAGACATGTTAGCGAGCTACACATGCAGACCTTCCAGCTCTGCCTGCCGAGAAGGCTTAGCATACGACAAACCCACGGCAACGAGCACACCCAGCACCAGCTCTTGATTCGTAAAGGGTATCGGGGATTTCTGGAAAATTGGGGGCTGGGGGGGAGAGCAGAAGCCCCTTCTCCTCCATGTCTGTAGGTGTGAAGGGCAGCCCTGGCCCAAACTTCAGGGCAATTTAAGAGACAACCTTAAGAGCTCTAGGAACTGGTTCACAGCTCGAATTAGGAAGGTGGAGGGCAGGGCAGCGCCTGAGCAAGCGGGAGGCGGCTCGGTCCTGGGATGCAG
This sequence comes from Grampus griseus, assembly GCF_964374135.1. Lineage (NCBI taxonomy): Eukaryota > Metazoa > Chordata > Mammalia > Artiodactyla > Delphinidae > Grampus > Grampus griseus. Next base: position 701,549 of record NC_139011.1, on the reverse strand, counting down.
CAGAGCGGGTGCAAGAGGCTCCGTGGACGCAGAGCTGGCTTCCCCCTGGCTCGCGTGCCCCGGCGGCCCGGCCTGCTGCGCGGGGCCGAACCAACAGCCCTTCCCCCAGATTGGAAGCTTCTTGGGGGAGGGTCACAGAGCCGCCTCCACTATGGGCGGTGCCCGGCGCTGAGCCGGTGGCTGGTGAGGCCTCTCCGAGTCCGCCCCTTCCTCGGACTTGGGGGAAGCAGGTCGGGGTGGGGTAGATCCCGCAGTCTGGGCAGCGGGAGCGCCGGGGCCATTACGCTCTGACTCGCGGGAGGAGGGAGAGGGGGAGGCAGCGCGCATCGCGCTCCACTCCCTGTCGCTGCGCCGGCCCGCATTAAAAAGTGTCGCGCTCCACTTCGTGTGGGCTGCACCCAGAAGTCGCTCCCATCGGGCGGGTCTGGGGGTTCTCCCTGCGGCTTTCAGGGGAGGGCGGGGCGAGAAGGATCTGGGGCGGGACTAGGGTCTCTTTCGCTTTCCCTTTTGTTCTCCAACCGCCGCCGAGGTTCCGCGCGGGTGAGGAGAGGGCGGCTTCCCGGGTGGCTCCGCCAGTGCCCATACCCCCAGGCTCGCGGGGGCTCAGCGCCTTGCCGCCTCCGCGCACAAGTTGTGCCACGTGGCCTTGACCCCTGTGACTCCCCTGCAGCTCCCGGGCACGCACGAACGAGTCGACTCGCACGCTGGAAGCCAGTGAGTCGTCGGAGAGACTTGCTACCAAGAGCCCCGCGCGCCACGCCATGCCCGCCCGACTGGCCCCCGACGCCCTGCGCCCTACGGCCCTCAGCCTTCCCGCACCCTGTGCTGCACGCTCTCCCCGGCCTGGCCCGCGCGCTACGTTTCTCGGCCTGCTGGGCCCTGGACCAGCTGCTGGGCTGCTGGGCGCCGGCCGCACGCCCGAGCGACCAGATCTGGCTGAGCGCCGCAGCGGGCGCCGGAGCGGCTCTGTCGCTGCTGCTGCTTGTCGGCCTGCCTGTGGCACTGCCGGACCTGCTGCTGCAAGCCTGGCGCCGTCCCTTCTGCTACCAGCCCCCTCCGCAGTGCTGGGCGCCCCCCACGCCCTGGCGCCCCCCCAATTGAGCCCGCGCGCAGCTTCAGCTTCTTCGGCGTCAACCTGTGCCTGCTCCCCGACCGGCTGGCGCACAACCAGCGGCGGGCCGAGACCGTGGGCGCCGTGCTGCTCGCCGGCCTGCGGCATTCGCCCTATGGGGCTACCGGCTGCAGTTGGCCAGTGCAGGGGTGCCGTGAGGGGTGCTGATAGGCGCCGTGCCAGCGAGGCTGGACTTCATGTGCCTGCAGGACGTGTTCCATCTTCGCGCAGAGCGACGCCTGCTGAGCCGCCTGGCACCCAATCTGGGCCCGGTGTCGTACGACGTGGCACATTCGGCCTGCAGCCCGGGCTACATCTGAAGCTGCTGGGCAGCGGGCTGCTGCTGGCCTCGCGCTACCCGCTGCTACGCGCAGATTTCCAGTCCTTCCTCACGCACGTTGCGAGGATGCGCTGGCCTCCAAGGGACTACTTTCTGCACAGGTGTCCGCCCACCGGCCGCGGCGATGCGGAACCCGGAAGGGGGCGGGGCATGGGGTCGAACGCGCGAAGGTCCCCAAGCGCAGCTGGGCATCCCGGACGGGCGCCACATCGTGGGCTTTCCTGCACTGCACGCATTTGCATTCGCCGAGCGGTGAGCCCGACTGGCTGCTCGTAGGCTCGTGGGCGGGCCGCCCCCCCTCACTCTGCGCGGAGTCCCAATCCTTGTCTGCACCTCCCCTCCCCCCACCGTTTATTCACTGCCCCAGGCGCCGCCAGTCCCTTCGAGTGCTGGTGGGCTCACAGATCGGGACCGGGCGGGGCGGGGGAAGGCGCGGGCGCAGCTGGGTGTCCAGGAGGCAGAATGGCACCTCGGACTGAGCCTTCCTTCCCTCCCCGTCCCTCCCCTCCAACCCACCCCGCCCCGCAGAGGACGGGCTCCTGCGCCGCACACAGCTGACGCTGTTGCTGGACTGGGCCGAGCTGTCCGAGGTTGAGAGCCGCCAAAGTGACGAGGCCGTGGCCTTCAGTGTGCGCCTGGGTGACCACAACTTCGACAACTGCGCGCTTAGGTGAGAAGAGGCTGCAGCGGGGCGGGCGGGCGGCCCCGCCCACCGAGCGCCGGCCTCTCCGCAGCCCACGCGCGGGAGCAGCGGCACCAGCTGTTCAGCCGCTTCCGAGACCGCCGCCGGCCGGGGACGCGCCGGGGTTGGGGGCGGACGGACCTAGGGCGGGCTCGCGGGCCAGGGTCCCACTGATACCGCCTCTCCCCACCGCCCTCCGCCCTCCCCAGGAACGCTGCTGAGATCCTGCAATCTCCGCCACTCCGTGGCCTGCCCCGCGGAGATGCTGAGGCGAGTGGCTACCTGGGGGCCAGGCAACGCCCGGAAGGAGGGATGCCCTGACCTTGGTGACACTGCCACCCTCCTCAGGGCCTTGGAAAGGAGGAAGGGCGCCGCCACTCCCTGGCAGGCCCTCCCAGGGGAGGCCGCCCGGCTGAGCACTGGCGGGCCGGCGCCTGGACTACGTCACCTACCGAGGAGGACCCGGAGGCGTTCTGAGCCCAGTACGTGCCAGAGCTCAGGGTGCTGGGCCTGCTGGCGCTGGGGCGACCCCTCAACCTGACTCCTGCCCCCAAGAGGTGGAACGGGTGACATTCAGCACCGCCCTGGTGGGGCTTACGGACCACCTGGCGGTGGGACTTGCAAGCCCTCCTAAGGCAGGTACGGAGGAGACAGGTGCCAGCACGGGTGGAAAGACAGACAGGGACACAGAACGTGAGCCTGGCCAGCCGCCACTGGAACAGGACGACTTCAGGAATCTTTATTGTGCGGGGCCCTCCCTCACACAGTCTCCTGGGCCCTGCGGTACTCATAGACGCTGCCCCGCTCAGGGAAGGCTAGGGGCTGCAGGAGCGACGCCGGCAGAGGGGCGGGGTCCTCTGGGTCCCCATAGCCCCCGCCGCCTGGTGTGTGGAGACAGAACACATCCTGTGGGGCAGAGGGGAGGTTCAGTGTGGGGATGGGCTCTGCCTGTCTCCTGCCGCCATCCCATCCCCGGCGGGGCAGTGCAGCCACAGCAGCCAGCTGGGACCCCAGAGTCTGCAGCCCCCATCCTTCAGGAGCCAAATTAAACTCCGTCTCTAGTTATCTGTGCAACTCCATTCACTCTGTGGGATGAGGGCAGCTGGGGGTGGGGGCGGGGATGGGACAGGCCAGGCCGCAGTCCTTACCCCCGGGGACACGAGCACTGAGGTCTTCCCACCCAGATTCACTGTCCGGCCGCCCTTCCGGATCAGTAGGTTTAGGCCACGAGTTCCGGGCTCACCCCCTGCAAGAAGAGGCAAGGTAGGGGTGGCCCAGGAGGCAAGGAAGTGAGAGGCGTGGGGAGTTGGTGGGGGAATAGGGGGGTAGATGGGACAGGAGGTGGGTGGGGAACTGACGGCCGTGATGGGCTGGGGGGAGAGGGGAAGGGAGCCACTTACCCATAAGGCCATAAGGCTGGAAGGCGCGGCGCTCGGTCAGCACTGACAGTAGCGCCTCCTCACGAAAAAGCAGCTCGCGGATAACACCATCGCCGCCCCGGAAGCGGCCGCGCCCCCCAGACCCCAGTCTCAGTTCAAAGCGGCGCAGGATAACTGGGTACCTGCGCGGGGCCAGGGTCTCAGCCCAGCCTGCCCCGCCCCCGCTCCACCCCAGGCCCGGCTCCTCAGCCCCACCCCTTCCTGCAGCGCTCACCTGCTCTCCAGGATCTCGGGGTCGGTGATCCGTGTGTTGGTCATGTGGCTGTGCACACCGCTGCGCCCATGCCAGCCGGGGCCCGCGCCCGCGCCGCCCGCCACCGTCTCGTAGTAGCCCATGTGGGCGTTGCCCAAGGTCACGTTGTTCATGCAGCCCTGGCGGGGACAAATGGCCGCTGCACTGGCTGGGGGCGCGTCGCCTCTCGGCCGGTCGCAGCCTGCAGCCCTCCCTCCCCCCCGCCCCCAGCAGCCCCAGAGCTGTGCCCACCGGCCCACCACACCTGGGAAGCAGCGCAGGCCCCGAAGGCCCCCAGGATGACGTCCACCACCCGCTGCGACGTAAGCACGTTGCCGCCCACCACCGCCGCCTCTGGGGACGGGTCCAGGATGGAGCCCTTAGGGATCACAACATGCACCGGTGCCAGGCAGCCCTGTGGGGAGAGGGGCCAGCGCTCAAGAAGAGTTGGGAGGTACACCACACGCGTCCCTAGGATCAGTCCGACCTTGGGCTGACCTAGCCCCAGGCTCTCTCAGGGTGACGTGGGGCTTGGGGTTGACCTGCTGTCCGTGTGCGCAGCACACCCTTGCACACCTGGTTGAGTGGGATGTCGCGGCCGACCAGACAGCGAAGGCAGTAGATGAGCGCAGACAGCGTGATGGCCCGAGGCGCGTTGAGGTTGCCGAACACCTCGGGCCCCGTGCCGCTGAAATCAAACACCGCGCTCCCCTGCCCGCCAGAGAGGAGGGGAGAAGTCAGCAGCCGGGTGGCCACGGCCCTGATGCCTGGGGAGGTCCTTCCTCCCAAGACTGACCTCACTCACGTCGATCTGCACTCGGAGTCGGATGGGAGAACCGTCGTCCATGTGGTCCTCTGCAGACACCTCCAGGGGCAGGCCCTGGGCCTGCCGGGAGGTTCCAAAGGCCCGAAGCATGTCTCGCACAGCTAGCTCAGCGTTCGCCTGGTGGAGAGTATGTTCAGTAACGGCCGCGCCACCTTCCAGGTGGGCCAGGTGCCCCCCACCTCCGTCCACCTGCCTGGGGCAGGCACAGAGCTGCCGGCTTGCTCCTTCCCCCCGGCCCACCTGAATGTGGCCCATGTAGGCCTGTACCACATCCAGGCCGTACTGCCCAATGAGCTCGCCCACCAGCTGGATGCCCTTCTGGTTGGCTGCCACCTGGGCACGCAGATCTGACAGGTTGTCGTGCAGGTTCCGTGTTCCGCTGCAGCCTGGAATGTTGCCTGGTGCCCGCAGGGCTTCAGTTACCGCTGAATGGATGGGATCGCCACTGAGCCACTCAAAGTCCCAGGGCCACCTGGTGCCCTGCTCCACACCTGCTGTACTTCTCTGCTGGGGCACTTGCGGGGACCACATGTTGGCCCATCACTGGCTCCTCACTACCCTGCTGGTTCTTCCAGGTCCCTGAAAATCCCCAGCTTCCCCCCATCAGCTATTGAATCTTCTTCCCACACCACAATGCCCCAGGGCACCCTAGGATGGGACAAGCAGCTTTGACCGTGACCATGATCTCACGTGGGCTGGAGGTACCCGGGGCAGGGGGCAGGGCAGGGGGAAGGTTCCCTCAGCAAACTCTCCTCCCTCCTTCATTTCTCCTGCCCTACCTCCCCACCACCTGGCTCACACTCTCCAGCCTTTTCTGGGCACCCCTCCCCTCTCCCAGCAGGAAAAACCACTTCCCTTAACCCTCCCACACTCACACTGCCCTCAGCCCTGGGGCCCCGAACTCACCGCCACAGCCAGTCGTTTTGAAAGAGCGCCAGCATGGCTGCCTGTGCGCCCCGCCACCGCCCCCAAAAGATCTGGACAAGGCGTCCACCTCGGGCAGCAGTACGGGTTCTGGCCCCGTGGACCACTCCCTGCTTCGGGCAAGCTCCCCTCCTGAGTCTGGATCAGGGTCCTCTGCCAGACATGCCTGCACAGGTCCCTCGGTGACCCCTACCCTCTGCCCCCACCCCATACTGACCAAGGGAGCAGCCAGGCCTCAGTCACTCTGTTCGTGTTCTCAGCACCCACAACAGCCCATGGCTCTGTTACCCCACCTTCCACCCTGCCCACCTCACCTGTTCTCACTCTGGGATGCCCCGTGGGCTCTCACACCAGCTGTCCCTGACCCCCAGGTGCCACTGCAGTCTCTGTCCCACCTTCCTGGCAACTGCAGTGCCAGGACCTCCATCCTACAGCTGTCCAAACTTGATTCCCTCCCCGCTGCCCAAGTCCCACCACTTACCAACCCTGACCTCCAAAACCCCCTCACCGTTGCCTCCCAGCTTGAGGCTCAGCATCTTCGAGGGCGAGAGCGGCTGCCCCCCCCACGCCCCCTGCCTGGCCTGCAGGAGCCTCCACGCGCCCTGCACACAGGCAGGGGCTTGCCCGGTGCACAGGCAGCTCAGGCCCAGCTGAAGCCCTTCATGGCTGCCAAGTGACTGACCCAGGCCCCGAGAGCCTGCAGCCCCTGGCCGCTGGTGCCGCCGTGTCTCTGCAGTCCCCAGACCCAGTGCAAACCCAGTGCAAATCATAAACGCCACCAGCAGCCGCCCACCTTAAAATAGGCTCCTCCTCCTCCTGCACCCAATCCCTTGGGTGTCCTGGCCAACTCCCCACCCCCAAACCTTCCAGGCCTCCTTGGACCCAGGCAGAACTCAGCTCAGCTCGTCTGATCACCTCTGAGAGGCGATCTGCAACCACCCTGGGGGGTCACCGACCAGCTCCCTCAGCCTGGAGGCTGGCCTAGGCCAGGGGGGAGGGGGGCAGCGGGGGCTGCATCCCCGTGTCCGGCCCAGCCTGGCTGCACGAAGCGGCCAGGTGTTTCAGCCCCACCCCAGATCCGTTCCCACTCACCCTCCTCCTGGAAGACACCCGCCTGGACGAGTCTGAAGGACAGAAAGATGGCGCCCTCCTGCTGCAGGGTGGTGGAGTGGGGGGGCATGGAGCCCGGTGTGATGCCCCCAATGTCCGCGTGGTGCCCACGGCTGGCCACGTAGAACACAGGCCGCGTCTGACCCGGCCAAAACACCTAGGGGTGAGGGCAACGGTCAGGGGCGCCGGCGGCCCTACCACCCGAGGTACCTGGGCAGCGACCCTCACCGGTGTGATGACGGTCAGGTCTGGCAGGTGGCTGCCCCCCGCGCAGGGGTGGTTGCTCAGCAGAACGTCGCCGGGATGGAGGTCAGCCCCCACGTGCTGGATCTGAAGCCAGGAGACAGGTGCAGAGTGGGGAGGGGGCCGGTGCAAGGGGCGGGGGGCAGGGAGAGGGGCCCGCCGAACCTGGAACTGCACCGTCTCCTGCATGGCACCCAGGTGCACAGGGATGTGAGGGGCATTGGAGACCAGCCCCCCGTCGGGCCCAAAGAGGGCGCAGGAGAAGTCCAGGCGCTCCTTGATGTTGGTGGAGATGGCCGTGCGCTGCAGGATGCGGCCCATCTGCTCTGGGGACACAGAGTGACCAGATGCCCGCTGGCCCCACCCCATCCACAGCGCATCCCCGGGGTGCGGAGAGGCAGGGCCCACCGCCTTCAAGGCCTCTGAGTCCCGGACCCAGGACCCGAAGCGGGCGATGGTCCACCCAGACACTGCGAGGCCATGGCCAAGCCACATCTTACTCGTGAAGGGCACCCCCTTCCTCCCCAGCCCTGCCCAGCGCCACCATCAACCCTACGCCCTGCTTCGCAGGTTAAGAAACTGGTGCGAGGCACAGGCTTTGGGGCCTGGGTTCACCGTGCGGAGCCCAGACCACGCGGTGCCGGGAGAAGAGCGCCCACCCTGCCCAGGGCCTGCGCCACCGCAGGACGCCTTCCGCTTCCGCCCCTTCCCCCGGGTCACGCTTTCTCTCCGCACACCCCTGCCTGGTGCGCCGCAGGGAGCGGGGCGGGGGAGCAGGATGGTGGAAGCCACTCACCAGCAATGCTCATGAAGCGATGGGAGAAGATGGACAGGTGGATGGGGTCGAGCTGGGCACCCACCGTGCCGGGGGCCTCAGCCCCCACGGAGATGCGGATGTCCCCAGTGTCAGTCACCTCCGCCTGGCAGGCTGGCTCCACCAGGATGGTACTGCGGGCAGGGCAGCAAAGGGGCTGCAGGAGCCAGGCCACACACCCCTCCCAAGCAGGGACCCCACGTGCCCAGGCCCAGAAGCAGCCCAACCAGGAAGGGACCCGAGAGCCCTTCAGGCTCCTGCAGCCTGGGCCCCACGGGTCACCCCAGCCCCGGCAGCCGTGGCCCCGGCCCTCAGCCCACCTGTTGCTGTCAATGAGGAGGCAGGGCCCCTGCAGCTTGTGCCCAGCGCCCAGCTCGCCCAACAGGTACACGGGGGTCTCCTGGTAGCCCCCCTCGAAGTAGCAACGGGTCGTCTGAGGAGGGCGTCAGGTGAGCGAAGTTCCTAGGGCCGGTGCCCTCCCTGCGTCTCCCCCTCCACACCTGTCCCCGTGTCCCAGTGGGTGTGGGTGGACGGGCACAGGCAGGGCCACCAACCTTGTCTACCCGGGGAGGCCCACTCTGGGCTTTCGGGACGTACTCGAGGCGAAGGCCACTGCGGCCAGTGCCCCTCACCCGCACGTCGTCCACCACCACTGGCCGCTCAGGGATGATGAAGCCAAACTCCCTCATGTACCTGCACACCCGGAGGTCCCGGAGAGCCATCAGGGCGGGCAGCCAGGCCAGCGGACGCCAGCCAGGGCTCCCAAGACGCGGAGCTCACAAACCTCTCGACGAAGCCTGCCCCGAAGTCGCCCGCTCGGGGTGAGTGGGCCGTGGCCGGGTGCTGGTGGGCGGACACCATCAGGGCGCAGTCCGTGCCCTGGTAGCGCAGGTGCAGGAAGCTCTCGGTGCTGATCTGAGCCCTGCAGCGGCGACAGGCAGGGCACTCGCACTGGGTACCCTTGAGGACACCCAGGCCACCCCTCCCTGACTGCCGCCGAAGAGGCCCCAAGTGCAGCGGCTCGGGTGCGGCAGGCCCTCCACCTGGCCCGGCAGCCCCCGGAGCCCCACCTGGGGAAGCCCTGGGCCCGCAAGGCATCCACGCACTGCTCCTCCAGGCGGCTCAGCCTCTGGTCCAGCTGCACAAAGGTCTCGGGCGCGTAGGGCAGGGAGCAGGGCTCCTGTGCCTCGTGTACCACGTCTGCCAGGGCCAGCCCCAGTGCTGACAGCAGCCCACTATGCCTAGGGGGACAGGGACCGCACAGCGAAAGGGTGGGGTGCCTCCCACAGTGGCCCCCCGGCCCCAGGACACACGCACCACACCCAGACTCACCTATGAATGTGCACGGTGTCCATGCCCAGGGCCCGGGCGATGGCGCAAGCATGCTGCCCACCAGCTCCCCCAAAGCAAGCCAGCACATGGGCCGAGGGGTCGTGGCCTCGCGCCTGGGGAGCCAGAAGGGGATCAGTGGCCTACCCTGCCCCGCCCGGCCCTCCCCCATCCTGTCCCCCACCCCTGGGCGAGGGGAAAGGCGGCTGTACCTGCGTGAGCGCACGGATGGGCCGGCACATGGCCTCGTTGGCCACACGCACAAACCCCATGGCCACCTCCTCCAGGCTCAGTGGGGAGGCCGGACAAGGCCCGTTGGTCAGGAAGCTGTTGACCTCAGTGGCTACAGCCTCCAGGGCTTTTCGGGACGCCTCCGGGGACAGTGGCTGGTCCTCTCCCGGCCCAAAAATGCGGGGGAAGGAGGCAGGCAGCAGGCGACCCAGGACCAGATTAGCATCCGTCACGGTCACAGGGCCTCCTGGGAGGTGTGCACGGTGTGGGGCTGGAGGTGAGCGCCAGGAGCGGGCAGTGGGGGTGAGGCTGGAGGGGTCGCTGGGCCTGGGCCGTGTGGGAAGGGGACTGGCAGAGCACGTGCCAGCTCTTACCTTTGCGGTAGCAGGCGGGGCCAGGGTGGGCTCCTGCAGACTCTGGCCCCACCACGAAGAGGCCTGACCTTTGGAGAGGGGAATTGGAGGTGGAGGTGGGCTGGGAGGCAGGGCTGGGAGGCAGGGCTGGGGGTCCGCCCAGGTGCGGGATGGGGCTGACCTGAAGAAGAGGCGGGAGCCCCCACCAGCTGCCACGGTGTTGATGTCCAGCTGGGGGGCCTGGAGGGTGACACCAGCTGTGCTGGCCTCGAAGACGTGTTCAAATTCGCCAGCATAGCGGCTCACGTCGGTAGACGTGCCTGGTGGGAGACGGGGTGATGAAGGGTCATCCCACAGACCTGGATGCCTGACATTGCCCAGCCCGGCATCTGAGGCTCCCCCGGACCCCCCCCTCAGGCCCTCATACCTCCCATGTCAAAGCCGATGACAGGATGGCCACCCTCCACCCGGTAGGTGGTGGCTGAGTACCCAACGACGCCCCCAGCAGGGCCCGAGAGCACAGCGCGGGAGCCACTGAAGGAGTCCATGGGCGCCAGGCCACCATCGGAGCGCATGAACAGCACCTGCACGTCCTGTGGGCAGGCAGGTGGGCAGTGAGGGGCGGGGCGGCGCAGGGCGGGGGTGGCCGGGGCGGGCCGGCGGGGGGCCTCACCTTGAGCTGACCCTGGAAGCCACGGCGGAAGCCCTGCACGTAGCGCTGGATGGTGGGTGTGAGGTAGGCGTCGGCGCAGGCAGTGTGCCCCCGGGGCACGATGCGCACCATGGGCATGGCCTCCGAGGACAGTGACACGTGTGTGAAGCCCAGCTCGCGGGCCAGGGCGCCCACCTGCTGCTCGTGCTGGGCCCACCTACGATGGCGTCCGAGTGCCGCTGAGCTACCTGCCCACCCGCTGGCCCACCTGCCGCCCGCACCCCCAGCCAGCCCACACTCACGTGTATGAGTGCATGAGCACCACGGCCAGGCTGCGGATGCCTCGGGACAGGAGCCCCTCCAGCTTCCCTCGCAGGCCCCCCAGGTCCACAGGCTGCTGCACCTCCAGCAGGTCCCCTGTGCGGCCTGCAGGGAAGCCCCCCGCTGCCCGTCAGAGGCCCATCTGGGCCTGCTGCCCTGCGCCCCAACACTCGGGCATCCGTACCTTTCACGGGCTTCCCAGCACCTGGCTCCTCTCGATACAGCACCACACGCTCGTCCACTTCCAGCACCTCCTCGTACAGCATCTCGGGCATGGGCACGGCCTGAGGGCAGGCAGAGGCTCAGAGGAGTCCCAGGCCTGAGGGTCCCTGCTGGGGCCCTGCACGGGTGGGGCAATGCAGGCGAGCAGATGTGTCCCAACAGGCCAGTCCACAGGCCCAGGAGACACAGTGAGACAGGGTGACACAGTCAGAGCGGGTGGCCCCAGGAAGGCCCCCCCGGGGGGCGGCTCTCTGCCCCCAGGCCTCTGAGTGCAGCCAACTGCCCCACCCCCACAAAGGCAGCTCCTTCCCAGAGCCCAACCGTGGGGGTGAGGGTCAGGGTCCAAGACTGGGCGGAGCGGCAGACAGGCATAGGACAACACGTGACCAGTCAGGGCTAGGGGGACGCAGCATCCCACTACGAGTGCCCGGAACCTCCTCTCTATCAGCTGGTGGCCTTGGGCTGGCACTGACCCTTCCAAGGACCGCCCTCCCCGCGGGGCCACGGCACTCCAGGGAAAACATGTGCTGCAGAGCTGGCCACCTGCTGGCGTGATGAACTCACCAGGTCAAAGAGGTCTTCACGGGCCTGGGTGCCCACATGCAGCAGGTCTCGGAAGCCGCGAGTCACCAGCAGTGCCACCCGCTCCCCGCGCCGTTCCAGCAGCGCGTTGGTAGCTACCGTGGTGCCCATGCGGATGCTGGCGATGCGACTGGTGTCCAGCGGCCGGTCCCGCGGCAACAGCATGCCCCCCTCCTGGGAACCACGTGGTCAGCCATCAGGCCTCTGGCCCCAAGTCCCTCCCCACCCCACCACTCTGCCCTGGCCACCTGCTCCAGGATGCGGCGGATGCCCTCGGTGGGTGCGTCCACATAGTTGGCGGGGTCTTCTGAGAGCAGCTTTAAGACCCTCACGTGCCCCCCTGGGCACTGGGCAAAGACATCTGTGAAGGTGCCTCCGCGGTCAATGGCAAAGTGGAAGCGCCCCTCCGGGCTGCCCATGGTGGTGGGGCTGGAGTCCAGCAGCGACTCTTCAGCCGGCAGTCCTGGGAGCACTGGACAGAGGCAGTGGGTCAGCAGGGAGGCCTGGGGGGCATCCTGGGATGGGGAGAAGACAAGGGTTCCTCGCCCATGAGGGGCCCTGGGTGGAGCCAGAGCTGGGCAAGTCCTGCAGGGCCTCATGACCCCCACTCCCCAGTTCCAGTGCGCAGGGTTGCAAGGGACCCCAGGGCCTGGAGCAGGGCTTTCAAAGGAGGAGGCGCGGCGGGAGCCCTCGGGCTGGGGTTTCTGGGCCCTTAAGCACGAAGAGGCACGTGGGTTGGGGGCTGGTGAGAAAAGGCCCACTTCCCAAAGGCTCGACCTTGGAGCAGAGGCCGAGCGGGACACGGGGACGGGGCGGAGCCTGCGCAGACGACGGGGCGGGGCCGGGAGGCGAAGGGGAGCGGGCGGTGGGGGCGAGTGGGGCCGGGGGTGCGGACGGGGGAGCGGGGAGGATCCTGGCGCGGCGCCCACCTGGCCTGTCGGCTCCGGTCGCTCGCCGTCCGTTCGGCCGCACTCGCTCTGGGCCCTGCCCGCGCCCTCCCCCAGCCCGGAAGCGGGGCCCGCCGGGCTCTCCGGTTGCGTCAGGCTCGGGTGGCCCGGAGCCGCGGGCGGCAGGCGTCTCCATCCAGATCCCCGGCGGGGCGGCGCCGTGCCGGCGCGGCCCCACCCCGCGGCCCGGCCCCCGGGCACCTGGGCTCTGCGGCCGCCCGGCCCTGCGCCGGTCCGGAGCTCGCTGAGCGCGGGCGCCCCGGGTGCCCTCCTCCAGGTGCCCCGCGGCAGGCGGAGCGCAGACGACCTCGGACCGCGCCCCGCAGCGTGCGGCGGTTGTGGCGGCCCGGGGTGGGGGATGGGTGGCGCGGGAGGGCAGAATTGAGTGGCCCGACCCGCGGCGGGGGGGCAGGGGGCGTCCTGGAGAAACCCCTCGCTCCCCGTGGGCGCGCCAGGCGCTGTGGGCTGGGGGCCCTCCACGCCGCCCTCCCAGGCCGACCGCGCGACGCTCGGGCTGATAGCGCCAGACGCTGTGGTCAGTCTCGGGACCACGGGGCGGGTGGCTGCCCTTCCCTGGCCCGTTTCCCGGCGAGCTGAAAGCTGCCCGGGTGCCTGCCCAGGCCTGAGGTGCGCTGGAGCTGTGAGGGGCCGCAAAGGAACGGTGGGGGTAGGGGGCTTCCCAAGCGGAGGAACAGCAGGTGAAGGGACCGCCTCACCTCACGGGCCAGGCAGACAGGTGGCCAGACAGGCAGGGACACGGTCCATGCCCTGGCCCCATCCCGCCCCAGACTCTACCGCTTCCTTGAGCCTTGCTGGCCCTTGAAGTCTGCTTGGTCCCAAGAGGAGAGAGGGAGGTTGGCTGCTGTGAGAGCACAGGGTCTGGGCCGCAACCCAGGCTGCAGCAGGGCTCCCCACGGACTGGTGGCCTCTGGCCGCCTCACATCCTCTGTATGATGGGGCATTAAAGGGCAGCCTCACGGCTCCCTCACTTCAGTCTAGCGCTGCTCTGAGGGCACTCAGAGATGTCACCCTCTCCCCGCTGCACCCCTAGAAGAGCCCCCCGACTCCATTCCTCGCCCCTTCCTCCACAGCACCTGTCAGCACCTGACAGAACACGGCTGCACGGGAGCAGGGATTTCTCCCACTTTTCGCTGTCCTGCACGGCTCGGTGAGTGCAGCCTGCGGGTCCCTGAGGAGACCCCCACGGCCCTGGCCCACGCACCTCTTTCAGCATCCCTGAAGTTGATGGTTCTGCGCCGGGGCAGGCGGGGGCTGGCGGTCACCTCGGCCAGGAGCCCGGAGCTGCAGAAGCTCAGGCCGATGCCCCGGTTCCTGAGTACCAGCTTCAGCTCCTCGTTCTCCTGGATGAGCTGCACGAGCCGCCGCAGCTCTTGGTTCTCCTGTGCCAGCCGCTGGATCTCCTGCTGCAGGCCCTCGTAGCTGCTGAGGAGGGACATGCCTGGCAGCGGTGGGCGGCAGCTGCCGGCAGCTGGCGGGCTGGCCAGGGGCAGCAGACCCTGCCATTGTGAGGTCAGCACTGCCCCTCAGCCGCATTCCAGGGCTTCAGAGCACCTGGAGCAGGGCAAACTTAACCTCTGACCTCTGGCCCCCTGAGGGTTGAATGGCTAGAGGAGCCCAGACCTGCCTCAGGCCTGGAGTCCCCCTAGGAAGCTCCTCCTGGAGGACAGAAGCTTCTGCATCCTAGCCCAGGATGGCGGTGTTGCAGGTAGAGGGCTGCGAGATTCAGGCATCCTTCCCCACCCATCTGGCCACCCACTGGCCACCAGCTGCTCGTGCCATGTTGTGGGGCTGGCTGACTGGGCACAGTCCCAGAGGCGGTCGTGGCCAGCACAGCCTCTGAAGGGGTCGGGAGAGTGGATGTTTGAGCTGCCCTGAGGGAGGGGGCATCTCTGGCCCAACAGCAAGGGGGAGCTGGACTGTGGAGGCGAAGGTGGGTCAGAGCTTGGGGGTGTGGGGTGAGCCAACGAGCACCTCAGGGCAAGGCTGGAGGCAAAGTGGTCCTGCTGCTGGGGTGGTAGGGAGTGTCACTGTCACAGGGAGGATGAGGCACCACATTCAGGGCCACACCTCAGGGCATGGGCGGGGAGGGCAGGGAGCAGGGAGGCCCCAGGAGACGTTGAGGACAGCAGGTTCCTGGGGGCAGGGGGGCCGCCTCAAGGACAACTGGGTTTACACTTGAGATCATATAAAGGACTTCTTTCCTTCACCCAGTCTGGCTTCCAATGGGACGGCTCTGTGCAGTTGGCATTATTTTGTGTCATTTCTTCCATTATGATTATTGTTTATTTCACATCGTCGTTTCCTTTTTGCGGGTCTGCTGTTTCCAGTTGTTAACCAGTAGTTTTCCTGGAATTTGCATGTCATTTCCCCACTGCTCCAGGGTGACACGCTGGCAGGAAGTTCTCGCCAGTGCTGAGCATGGGGGGACAGTCCTGAGAGCAGTTTCCGGGAGACTGGGGAGCAGCCACACTTAATCTCGATGGAAGTGATGTCAATTTTAATGGTTTCTGTAAGTGGGAAATAATCCTCATTCTAAGGGTTATTCTAAGGGTTAAGTATTCTTAACCCATTCTAAGGGTTAAGTAGAGTGTTTATGCAGAACTAGAGATCTTACCCCCAAACGACGACAGGCTCAGTGCAGTCAACTTCCAGCTCAGACGCTCTCTGGAGGCCAGAGGGTAGACTGTGGTAGGCAGAATTCTAAGAAGGCCCCCAAGTTTTCCTGCCCTGGCACACGCGCCCTGCATAATTCCAGTACTGTGAGTAGAATGGCTTCTACACCCATGATTGTGTTATGACACAGCTGAGGTATAAAGGGATATTATCCTGGGCAGACCTGGCTTAATCAGGAGATCCCATATAAGGACGGCTTTCTTCCTGGAGGAAGGATGCAAAGCTCCAGAGAGATTCACGCAAGGGAGATTCTCCACTGCTGGGGGGCCATGAGGCAGGACATGTGGGCAGCCCCTAGGACCTGATATGTCATAGCCAAAATCTTGAAAGACAAAGAGAAAACTTCAAAAGCCACAAGATAAAAATAACTCATCACATATAAGAGAATACCATAAGATTTACACCTAACTTCTCATCAGAAACAATGGAGGCCAGGAGACAATGGGATGATAAACTCAAATTACTAAAAAACTCAAGCAAGAATCCAGTATTTTAGAAAATGATCTTTTGTAAATTCAGGTGAAATAAAGAAAGTCCAAAATAAACAAAGAGAGAATCTCTTGTTAGCAGACCTACCTTACAAGAAATACTAAAGAAAGTTCTTCAAGCTGAAAGGAAGTCACATGAAATAGTCATTCTAGTCCAGTTGCCCAAATGCAGCCATGTTGCACCCAGACTTGTGACCTGCAGAGCTGTGAGTTTACAAGTGGATGTAGTTTTAAGCCACTGCATTTGGGGCAACCTATTCCATAGCAGTGGAAGCTAGCACAGCCTCCTGTGTTGAAGGAAACAGAGGAGCTGATTATACAAGCAGCTGGGTTGCAAAGGAAATGGCATGTGCACTGTCCCGGGGCAGAGTCAGCCTTGAGACCTGGGATGGGAACTTGGAGCAGATACACTTGGATCTTTGGCTGCCAAACTCCCACGAGCCCCTTCCTGGCAGAAGCAGCCCCTCGTTCCTCGCTGGAGGAGCGGGCAGTGGCCTCCCCTGGGGTGCAGAGGGCCGCCGACCACTGCTGCCACTGTAGGTGCACGTGCTGTCTCCCCTCAACAGGTGCGTCCAGCTCTCAGTCCTTGGACTCTGACCTGGCTTTCTGCCTTATTTTGACTGGAAGAACGTGGTGGAAGTGACAGTGTTCCTGTGCCGAGCCGTGACCTTGAGAGGCCTGGCAGGGGCAGGAGTTCCAGGAGTGACCCTGTCACTCTGGAGACTGTCACTCTGGGCGTGCAGCAGTCATTCGTGGAGGTCTACTTCTTGGTAAGAAGAGCGGGACCTGCCCCTCCCCGCCCTGCTCTGCATCATGACAGCTGGGCTCCGAGAGGCTGTGGCCAAGAGCACGGGGCGCCCTGGGCTTGGCTCCAGCCGAGGGCAGAGGAAACTGGGAGAGACGAACTGAGAAGACGAGGCCTCCCCCGCAACACCCGCGGGTCAGGGGTATCTCTGGGAGGGGCAGGCTCCCACCCGCCCCAGCTCCCCCAGACCCCAGCCAGCGGTGAGGGGGTGAGACGGAAGGACGAGTGGCTCCACAGCGTAGCTGAGCAGCTCCTCGGACGCTGAGTGTGGTGTTGGGGAGGATGGTGGAGATCCTAGTGGTGAGAAATTATTAAGGAGCTCAAACAGGACTTTCCTGGCAGTCCAGTGGTTAAGACTCCCTGCTTCCAATGCAGAGGGCATGGGTTCAATCCCTGGTCGGGGAGCTAAGATCCCACATGCTGCACTGAGCAGCCCCCCCGCAAAAAAAGCTCGAACACGTTACCACAAATCCGAAGGCTTAGAACAACAGACATTTATTCTCTTCCAGTTCTAAGGGCCGGAAGTCCAAACGGAGTCATTTGGGCTAAAATCAAGATGTCAGCCAGGACAGTTCCTTCTGGAGGGTCCGGGGGGGGGGGGGGGGAGGAGTTTGTTCCTCGCTGCGGCCAGCAGTCGGCGCTCCCCGGCTTGTGGCTGCATCACTCCAATCTGCCTCCAAGGCCACCTCTCCTCCTCCTCTGCTTCTGCAACCAAATGCCCCTCTGCTTCCACCTTAAAAGGATACTCATGATTACATGTAGGGCCCACCTGGATACTCTAGGACACTCCCTCCTTCTCAAGACCCTTAGCTTAATCATACGTGCAAAGTTCCTTTTGCCATTGAAAGTGACATTCACAGTCTTTGGGAATTAGGACCTGGCTATTCTTCAGCCTGTTACAATGGCTGGACGTGGGGCAGACTTGAAAGTGTTCCTCAACCGCAACCTGATTCATCAGCAAAGGGCAGCACGTCACTGGCTTGGGAGCTGAAGCACAACCTGTGCCCAGTCGGTGGCTGAACCCTAAGCTATGCTGACTCAGACGCAACTTCTGGGCAGCCAGGCTTAACTATAAGAAGGGGGGGGGGAACTTCTCCAGTGGCACAGTGGTTAAGAATCCGCCTGCCAATGCAGGGGACACGGGTTCGAGCCCTGGTCTGGGAAGATCCCACGTGCCGGGGGGCAACTAAGCCCATGTGCCACAACTGCTGAGCCTGCGCTCTAGAGCCTGTGTGCCACAACTACTGAAGCCCGCGCGCCTAGAGCCCGTCCTCTGCAACAAGAGAAGCCACCGTAATGAGAAGCCCACGCAGCGCAACCAAGAGTAGCCCCCGCTCGCCGCAACTAGAGAAAGCCCGCGCGCAGCAATGAAGACCCAACGCAGCCAGAAATAAATAAATAAATTTATTTATTAAAAAAAAAAGAGGAGGGGGGAGGGGGCCTGAGGAGTGACGTCATAAGCTGCACACTGTGGAGGAACAGACTTCACAGAACTGCTGCAGACAAGCCACTGGACTAATTAACAGCAACAGCAACAAGCCCAAGGAGGGGCCAGCTAAACGTGACCCAGAGTTACTACAACAGATCACCTAAAATGTCCAGCTTTCAGCAAAACACTCTGAGACGTGCAGAGAAACAGGACAGGGTGATGGCTGCACAGGAGAGGCACGCAGCAGTCACTGCCCTCGAAGGGCCAGGTCTTGGATTCGTAGACAGAGACATCAAAGCTTCGCTTACACAAAGGCCCGTGAGAGGGGTGGCTGTAGTGGCAGGCGGTGGCAGGCCCCTCTGCCACTGCAAATACCCCACCTGGGGCAGCAGAGACCCACAACCTCACTCGCACCCCTTCCACCTGGAGGGGCAGTTATTCTGCCCCAAACCAACCCCTGTTCTGGACACGGCTTTGCCTCCCTGACAGCTCCTCTCCCAGCACCTTCACCCCAGGCTTACCAAGTGCCTTACCTCCCGCTGGATGGGGATGCACACCAAGGACCCATCTGAGAGCCGATGGCCCACGGCAATGAGCTCGTGACCCCGGGACTCGCTGGTCTTCCCAGGTTCCCCACCAGCCTAACGGAATGGAGACCGTCTGTTGAAGGCCCTGCCGTGCTTCCAACTGGCTGTCGACCCCTCCTGGGATGGGACGCTGCTGAGATGCGTCTGTGCTGCCTAAGGGGTCTGGGGTCTGGGGACAGATTCACTGCGAGGTCATGAGGCTCAACTCGGGACTCTTCCAGGCCAGGGCCCCAGCAAAGTGTTCACAGGGTCGCACATTTGTAAAATTTGCGAAGTACATAATTTAATCACAGTCGGTTAATGCTGTCTCTTCCCACTGCCACCCGCCTTGGGTCATTTCCTCCCCTGCTGCACCGAATGGGGGGGCCTCGTGGGCTCCGCTCAGGGAGGCTAAGTCGGGAGGGCTTTAGTGTGGTTCTGGGGGGAACAGTCACTCCCTGATGTAGTGCAGTTATTGCTGTCATTCTGGTGGAGAAGTGGCCGCCAGGAACACACCCGCCTGTGTGCTGTGTGTCACTACACGTCAAGCTAATGCAATTGGCTGAAGAGTGTCGTCAATTCGAAAACCATCTAAGTTAGTCACAGACAAGAGCCCCCAAAGGCCCTGAAATCTTAGGGCTCATACGTAAAAGAAATTTGATAGAGGTTTTCTCAAATTTAATAATTCTAAAAATGTACACAATATTAGCTAAAGATGCTGTTACCTGAAAACAACTTTTCTCCTAAGCTGTAAGTTATAAAAATAAACTTTGATGGGACTTCCTTGGTGGTCCAGAGGGTAAGACTCTGCACTCCCAGTGCAGGGGGCCCAGGTTCGATCCCTGGTCGGGGAACTAGATCCCGCATGCATGCTGCAACTAAGAAGTCAGTATGCTGCAACTAAGAAGCCCGCATGCTGCAACTAAAAAGATCCCGTGTGCCACAACGAAGACACGGCGCAGCCAAAATAAATAAATATATTAAATAAACTTTGATTAAGCATGTTAGAGGGGAGACTAAATTATCCTCTCTCCATATACAGAAGGTGACATCATGAAAGTGTCATCATCTTAAGAGGTGACAGATTTTGCATCTGAAAAGCACAGGGGAAACATTAGAAATATGTCAGGAAGTTAATTGATGACATTATGTTTGTTTTCTGTGTGTTGCACGTTGGGATTTCTTTCCTCACTCTGTTCACTTAATTTTGTATATATGATTTTGTCCTGTTTCTTTTTTAAAAAAAAGTTTATTTATTTATTAATAAAATTAGTTGTGGCACACGGGATCTTCATTGTGGCATGTGGGATCTTTAGCTGTGGCATGCGGGATCTAGTTCCCTCACCAGGGATCGAACCTGGGCCCCCTGCATTGGGAGCATGGAGTCTTAACCACTGGACCACCAGGGAAATCCCTGTCCTCTGTTTCTTAAAGAGGGCCCTGAGGCTGCTCTCCTTCAGACGATGTTTGCAGAGCTGTGGCGTCTGGGAACCTAGGTTTCAGAAGACCATTCCCCAATAAGAGTGGCTCACTGAACCTAAACTCTTTGAGGTCAGGAGACCATTCCCCAATAAGAGTGGCTCACTGAACCTAAACTCTTTGTACAAACAAATATGGTTTATGCTAAACTCCTGCTTTCGTCCCAGGACTCTGGGTACATACCAGGCAGGCGTGCCTACATGACCGTGACCAGCTCCCTATGAAAGCTGTAGGCCCTGAGTTTCCAGTGAGCTTCGCTGGTGGCCAGCATTTCACACACATTGTTGCACCTTGTTCCCGGGGGGATGGAGTGTGTCCTGAGCGATTTCTCAAGGAGAGGACTCTGGAAGCTGGGGCCTGGTTTGCTCTTACTTTGCCCCACCAGCCTTTTCCCTTTGCTGATTTTGATTAACATTCTCTCCCTTGAATCGTGGTCATGAGTACAACTGTATGTGCTGAATTCTATGAGTCCTAGTCAATCACTGAATCCAGGGCTGGTCTTGGGGATCCTCAACACAGCTCCCAAATTTGTATATGCTTTAGGCCCCAAATGTGAATCCACCCATGTGTGTACCCTATGGCTAGAACACAAGGGCCAGAGAACCAAGGGGTTCTCATTCCTGAACAGCCCATACCCTAAACCAGAGATGCTGCCAGGTTGGAGATCTTAGTTCCTGGGGTGGGGGGACACTTCCACAAGGGGACACAGTAAGGTTAGCACTGATCTGGAAGGAAAAGCCACCCCGCAGTCACTCTGGGCTCCTTAGGCCCAGAACCAACATTATCCTAATTATCCTGAGCTGCTAGGGCCAACCATGAAATGAGGGCGGGGCACCCGGGGGGCTTCCACCTGCGGCAATGGACTACAGCAATCTTGACCTAGTAAGAACTGGAAGAGTAAGAGCCCACACTGCTGAGGGAAGAAGGCCTGCTCAGTCCAGCTGAAGAGTCGAGGGTGAGGGGATGGAGGATGGCTAGTGGCAGAGAATGACGGCCATCATTCACGGCCTTCGACCAGGCACAGTGGCAGGGTCTCATGCCCCAGTATTCTAGGAGACCACCGCCTTGGAGGGGACGCTTTGTCTAGGACTTAGGCCCAAGCCCACCACAGTATGTCCATTCCACCTGCTCTTCTCATGGCTTGACATTGAACTGCTTCTATGGCGGTGGGGGGTGGGGTGGGGAGGGCATGTCCCCTCCCCTTGAGCCTGGCAGACCTCTGTGACTGCCTTGACCCAGAATTTGGTGAGAGTGCCACTACGTGACTTCTGAGGCTAGGTCTTAGAACACCATGCAGGACTTCCCTGGTGGCACAGTGGTTAAGAATCCACCTGCCAATGCAGGGGACACATTCAATCCCTGGTCCAGGAAGATCCCACATGCTGCGGAGCAACAGCTACTGAGCCTGTGCTCTAGAGCCCGCACACCTAGAGTCCGAGCTCCTCAGCAAGAGAAGCCACCGCAATGAGAAGCCCGCGCACCGCAACGAAGAGTAACCACAACTAGAGAACGCCAGCGCGCAGCAACAAAGACCCAACGCAGCCAAATAAATAAATAAATAGATAAATAGACTAAGGCTATAAAACAGACACAGAGTGTATTAGAAGCACAGCACGTGTGGGAGAGTGCACAGAGAAGCAGTTTGTTTAAGAGAGAAGCAAAGCAAAGTTACACACCCAGGGAAGAAGATGTGTGGGTGTCCTCCCTGATGAGCACACCTAAGAGGCAGTTAAATCATTTCTATAGGGGCAGTTTCCCGGTCTTTCTTTTCCTCTGGCCAACCACCTTGCTTCGTTTCCCACAACTGCCTGGACCAGGGCCCTCCCCGCCACATGCGTGCATCTTTCAGCCACGGCGGATTCCAGCACGAGGGTCTTCAGGAGATTGACAGCACCTATTATGGGATAGTGACCCCTCCCTTTTTGACCCCTGAAGAGTCTTTCTGCGCACGGGCAGTTGGGGAGGTCTCCTTGACCTCAAGAATGATAGATGTGGTCATCTTATCTCTCTACTCCAGCCGAGCTCAACTCCTCTCTGCTCCTGCCATTAACTTTTTCCTTGAAAATGTCAGGGGAAGACAAACTCCAATTTACTCAGCTTGACAAATTCCAGCTGCTCAGCCCAGGGGCCCATCTACCTCCTACCTCAATAATATATTTATTTTTTGTTATTTGAAGGCACTAAGGCCATGCATCAAGAGTCAGACAGACACACAACCCCATACAATTCCCTTCTGGAAAGGGTGAGGATCTCTTCACTCTCAAATGGAAAAAGGAGGCCCATTTTATTGCACGTGGGAGCTGGATGTAATGGGGGAGCATGAGAGGACCTGAAAGACACTACGTGCAGGTGGTGCTGGGACACAGGCCTGTGCCCCTTCCTAGGCCCCTGTGAATGCCACCTCCTCTTGGTGAGTGTTGTAACCCTGCTGGTTCATCCTTCCACGTTCAAGTCTGAAGAATGCGATCTGGCTTCCTAAGCACTGCAGAGGGGCTGAATAATGCAGCTGGTGGGAATGGGGGGCGGTAGCGAGGGGGATGAACTCGCTGATGGTAATAACCTTGACCACCGAGAAACAGAGGTACCTGGAAACAGGAGGCAGCTAGGGAGAAAAGCATCTCATTTCTCCCTTCTGTAGACCCCTCAACAGTTCCAGGGGACTTGACCGACACAAGATGTTGGACTACATCAGGCAAAGAAATGCATGAGTGATTACAGCATGTCAATAACACTCTGCAGGTTGGCGAGGATTATGTAAAAACTGTAACTTTTTCTTGGTGGGAAAGGAGGGAAAATGTAACTCACACTTACAGCCTTCACCCAGTTAGTCCCTACCCTGGGGTTCCATCTCCCAAGCCCCTGGACACACACCCACTGCCCACAGTGGGGCAGTAGATGGGTAAATTCTGGTACATCCACCCCATGAGTATCAAGCAAAAAATTAGAGTTCCACAGGATTATCTGGACAGATTTCACTACGTATTTTTTAGTGAGAAACAGAAAAGTGTGTACGAAATGATCCCATTTAAAAAAATAAGCAGAGTTCCAAAAGCCCCTATATGTCTGTACGTTACAACTGCACATATTTGTTGTGACTTGTATGTAATTATGTGTGTGGAGAAAAATCATAAAACCAGTATTTAAGCTACGGCAGATGCTGGGGGGCGTGGGGTCGTACGGAGTGAAGAACCAAAGCAACATGGAAAATTAAAACTGCTCTAAAAAGAACCACGTGTATGTACAATATAAACTACGTGGTTTTTTTTTTTTATGGACAATTGTTAAAACTAAACGGTAAAAAACAAGAGAACAGAGAATGTGTCTCAGCTTGGGAAAACGAATGCATTTACGAGCGCGGAAGAACAGAAGCCGTCAGACAAAACGATGCTATCATTCCAGCAGTCGCGGCTCTCACCCGCGAACCTCGAGGAAGACGCCTGGCGTCAAAGAGAAGCAGAGGCGCACCGGCTGCGCGGGGTCCGAGCGGGGCTCGGCCGCAGAGGGAGAGGGAGAGGCGGAGGCGCGGCAGGGCCGGCGGGTCGCGGGCGTAGTGGGACGCCCGGGACTCTGGGCCCGGGAGAAGGCGCGCGCCGGCGGCGACCAAGGCGGATAGGCCCCGAGGGTCGTGGGAACCGCCCCTACGACAAACCCGGGGGGAAACGACGTGGGGATTCCACGCCCAGCGGGTCTCCACCCCTAGCAGCCACGGGACAGTCATCCCAAACAGTCGTACCCCAACCTCCCCGCGGACCGGAGGTGCGGAAAGCGGCGCCGCCGGGAACCCTGGGAGAACCGTCGTTCTCCGGAACCGGAAATGGGAGGCGGCGCTCCGGAAACCGTAGGACCCCGGAGGTCGGAAGTGGGGCATCCGGACCGCCGGGAACTGTAGTTCTCCAGAGAGCGGAAACGGGGGCTAGCGGCCGGGCGGCATGGCGGGGCTGGAGCTTCTGTCGGACCAGGGCTACCGGGTGGACGGGCGGCGCGCCGGGGAACTGCGTAAGATCCAGGCGCGGATGGGTGTATTCGCGCAGGCCGACGGCTCGGCCTACATCGAGCAGGGAAACACCAAGGCGTTAGCGGTGGTCTACGGGCCTCACGAGGCGAGTGGGCGCGCGAGCCGGGCTTCCTCCGGGGCGGGCAGAGAAATCCGGCGGCGGCAATTGTGGGGTGCGCGGGGCCGCCAGGCTGCGCAGAGGCTCGGGAGGTGAGGCCGGCGCGCGCCTCCGTGTGGGGCCGCGGCCAGAGTCCTAACAGTGTGATGCACGATGGTCCCTGCCTTTCTCATCGGCCACTGTCCCCTGCACCCTCCACTCCTCTTTGCTATTCCTAAACCCGCCAGGTGCGCTCCCACTCGCTCCCTCACCACTCAGCTCTACTCCGACGTCACCCTCCGGTGACACCTTCCCAGATCACCTTACTCACCTGTCAGATTCCCTCCCCTACGTTCACACACTTCCTGCTTTTCTGCACCCGCCTCCTCAGACATCAATTTAACGTATTTCTCACCGTTTGTCTCCCCACTGGAACAAACTACGTGAGGACAGGGACTGTAAATAAAGCCGCCTGGGTATATTGCCACTCCAGCGCTGGAGGCGTAAGGCCAGAGGGGTGGAAGAGTAAGCATGACACTCCTGCAGATCAGAAAGGCTGATGGTGGGGAGGGTGGGGAGTATTTCCAAATGAGATTGAGGGATTTGTAGAACAGGGAAAAGATTTAGGATTTTTGTCTCATACGTGGTGGGAAGCCTTTAAAGGTAAGTAGTACATGTATTGCCTAGAAAAGGCAGAATCAGACTTGACATTTGTAAACAGACTCTGATACAAATAGAGAGTGGGTTGGGAGAAGATGAGTCAAGGATGGAAACAGGGAGGCCTGTTAGGAGAGAGGTGAGATCCAGAGGTGATGGTAGCTTGGAGACTGGTCCAGTGGCCCTCCCCCAGGCTATGTTTTGGAGGTAAAGTAGTTGCTTGTTGAGACGCTGCAGATAGAGGGACGGGAGGGAGGGAGGGAGGCCAAGGCTCAGGGCAAGAGCCAGAGGAAGGGGTAGTGTGAGCTGGGAGGAGTGGGCCTGGCTCACGTGTCCTCCCCCAACCCTCCCCCAGATCCGGGGCTCCCGGGCACGAGCTCTGCCTGACAGGGCCCTGGTGAACTGTCAGTACAGTTCTGCGACCTTCAGCACAGGTGAGCGCAAGCGGCGGCCACACGGGGACCGTAAATCCTGCGAGATGGGCCTGCAGCTGCGTCAAACCTTCGAGGCAGCCGTCCTTACACAGCTTCATCCACGCTCCCAGATTGATATCTATGTGCAGGTGAGCAGACAGCAGCCCTCAACCCAGGGAGGGGAGAGAGGAGGAGGGTGTGTGTGTGGGGGTGGGGATGGGGTCAGCGGCCTAATGGACTGATGCCACTGGGGGGCGTCCCTGCAGGTGCTGCAGGCAGATGGTGGCACCTACGCGGCTTGTGTGAATGCAGCCACGCTGGCAGTGTTGGATGCAGGGATACCTATGCGGGACTTTGTGTGTGCCTGCTCAGCTGGCTTTGTGGATGGGACAGCCCTGGCAGACCTCAGCCACGTGGAGGAAGCAGCTGGCGGCCCCCAGCTGGCCCTGGCCCTGCTCCCGTCCTCAGGCCAGATTGCACTGCTTGAGATGGATGCCAGGCTGCACGAGGACCAGCTGGAGCAGGTGCTAGAGGCTGCTGCCCAGGCCGCCCGAGATGTACATACCCTACTGGACCGTGTGGTCCGGCAGCACGTCCAGGAGGCCTCTATCTTGCTGGGGGACTGAGCACGTGGCCACCCAGGGCCAGAATAAAACCCACGCACACTGCACTGTACTTTGATCTCTCCCTGCAGCACTCCCATGCCCTCAAGGCCTGGCCTGGTGCTGGCTCCAGGGCTGACTAAGGATGCTCCCCCACACATGAACTGCGTACCCCTTGCAGCCTCAGGAGTCAAAGCCTGAAGAAGGAGGGGATGTCCCTGGATGAGGACAGCAGCTTGGGCCAGGAAGGGGTCAAGGCAGCTGGGCAGTGAGACATGGCCTGGTATAATGAGCCAAGCCCTGAGACCGTGGAGTCTGCCATTCTCACCCCGGCACCTCCAGGGCCCTGAGCACAAGTGCTGAGGGAGTACTCAGCTGGCTGTGGCATCCCCCGTGGTGCTGTAGGGGCCCATATCCCACATCCTCTGGATTACGGCTTAGACCGAATGCTCTCTTTCCCCCTAGGAATCCCTTGGGCCTGTCCTGCTACTTACCTTGGGCTCCAAAAGTACAAGACACATGATCTAGCCTGGAGTCTTCTCAGCTCTGATCCTTTCTCAGTCAGACACAGACACTCCCTGCTGCCCCACCACTGCCCCTCCCTCTTCAGACTCCCCTTCTCCCACCTCTTGCCCTCAGACCTGCCCGAGCCCCCTGCAGCCTACCCAGGGGCTACTTCTCCTCCAATATCCCAGGCACCTCCTGGCCTGGACAGGGGTGCGCCCCACTTTCTACTTAACACACCCCAGCTCCTTTGACACCCCTTTGGCCAGTAGTATCACGCACCCTCCTCCCTGTGGCCATCTGACCCCAATGACCTTGGTTCTGGGCACACGCTGTGATTCCACTCGGCTGTTTTTGGTGACCGACATCCATAGGAAAGGGTCCGCCAATGCCTTGGTCTCTCAGTTCACGGAAGCCCCCTCCCTTCCCACCACGGCATTCAGACCTGTCATTGCCAGTGGCAGCACCTTCGGAAATCTTCCGGCGTCTATGCTCTGGTCGCCGCTTCCGGATTTCCTCCCACCTGCCCTACTCATCATCCTACTCTGATTCCCCTTTGAGCCGAGCTTTCTCGAGCGGCCCGTCGTCTTCACTACCCTCCAGCGTTGCACAATGCCGTCGGCCTGTCTGGAGGACGCTCTCCGCAGGCGGGAAAACCCGGACCCGGGTCCCGCTCCCTCCACAGCGGCTCTGCTCTGGGCATGCGCGGCGGCGGTGCGGGGGGGGGGGTGACTAGGGGGACGGCGCAGGCGCAGCGGCGTGAGGGCCGTCGGGACCGGAAGTGGGGGCCGGCGTGCAGCCCAGGGTCTGACAGGAGAGGCGTGCCCGGCCGGCGGCCGTACCTGACAGCGGGAGCGCGGTCCCGGAGCCGCCCGGCCCTGCGATGGGCCTCCTGTCGGACCCGGTGCGCCGGCGCGCGCTTGCCCGCCTCGTGCTGCGCCTCAACGCGCCGCTCTGGTGAGGGCGGGGGGCGCGGACCCCTCCGGCAGCGCGTGCCGGTCTCCTCCCTCTCGCCGGCATCACTCGGGGCCTGAGGCCTGGGGCTCAGCTCTCCCGTCCGGCGTCCCGGGTACCGGGACTCTGGATCCAGGTCCCGCAGACATGGTCCCTCCACCCCCAGTGCAGAGGTAGAGGCTGCGGGCCGGGGTGCCAGGGCCCGCTAACGCTCCGGTGGTCCTCCGTCTCTCTCCCCGCAGCGTGCTGAGCTACGTGGCGGGCATCGCCTGGTTCCTGGCGCTGGCTTTCCCGCCGCTGACCCAGCGCACTTACATGTCGGAGAACGCCATGGGCTCCACCATGGTGGAGGAGCAGTTTGCGGGCGGAGAGCGTGCCCGAAGCTTTGCCCGGGACTTCGCTGCCCACCGCAGGAAGTCGGGGTGAGCGGCAGAGCCGTGGGTATGGGGGAAGCAATGTCAGTCAAGGCCAGAGAGCTCTGCTCAGAAGCTCTCTTGGTGTTTCCAGGGCTCTGCCAGTGGCTTGGCTGGAGCGGACGATGCGGTCAGTGGGGCTGGAGGTCTACACGCAGAGTTTCTCCCGGAAACTGCCCTTTCCAGATGAGACTCACGAGCGCTATGTACTGGGGGGGCGGGGCGGGGCGTGGGAGGGTGGGAGGGGGGTGTGCCTGCGACCAAAAAGCACCTTGAGGGGGTGGCCTTGGGGCCGGGAAGCTCATTGGGGGCGGGGGGGATGTCTTGGGGCCAGAGAAGTCACTGGTGGGCATTCTAGGGCTAAAGGGGAGGGGTTTCGGCCATCTAGAGTGGGGCCGTGCTGAGGCTTCCCCAATACTGCATGCAGATGGTGTCGGGCATCAACGTGTATGGCATCCTTCGGGCACCGCGCGCTGCCAGCACTGAGTCCCTGGTGCTCACCGTGCCCTGTGGCCCTGAGTCTACCAACAGCCAGGCTGTGGGGCTGACGCTAGCACTTGCTGCGCACTTCCGGGGTGAGGCTCGGGGGCTACCGCTGGCAAGGGAGGGTTTGGCCACCGCCTCAGGCCCTGCTGACCCTGCTTTTGGTCTTTAGGGCAGATTTACTGGGCCAAAGACATCATCTTCCTGGTGACAGAACACGACCTTCTGGGCTCTGAGGCTTGGCTTGAAGCCTACCACGACGTCAATGTCACTGGTGGGTGTTCTTGCCCTGCCCTGGCCCCCACAGGGCCACTGTCCTCACCAGCCCCTTACTGGCAGCTCATTCACCTGCTTCTACAGGTATGCAGTCATCCCCTCTGCAGGGTCGGGCTGGGGCCATCCAGGCAGCCGTGGCCCTGGAGCTGAGCAGTGATGTGGTCACTAGCCTCGACGTGGCTGTGGAGGGACTCAACGGACAGCTGCCCAACCTGGACCTGCTCAACCTCTTCCAGACCTTCTGCCAGAAAGGGGGGCTCCTGTGCACGCTGCAGGGCAAGGTAGGGCCACCTGCCTGGGGAGCACGGGGCCTTTGTGCAGGCTTTATCTGACTTTGTCTCACGCTGTCTAAGCTGCAGCCCCAGGACTGGACATCAGCGGACGGGCCGCTGCAGGGTGTGCAAACGCTGCTGCTCATGGCTCTGCAGCAGGCCTCTGGCCACCCCCACGGCGCCCACGGCCTCTTCCTGCGCTACCGCGTGGAGGCTCTAACTCTCCGTGGCGTCAACAGCTTCCGCCAGTATAAGTATGACCTGGTGGCGGTCGGCAAGTGAGTGCCTTCTGGTCTGCCCTTTGCATACTCGGGGCGGGGTAGTGGGTGCCCGGGGGTGTCTGGCCAGCCGTGACCCCAGCCCACGCCCGGCAGGGCTCTGGAGGGCACGTTCCGCAAACTCAACCACCTCCTGGAGCGCCTGCACCAGTCCTTCTTCTTCTACCTGCTCCCCGCACTCTCCCGCTTCGTCTCCATCGGCCTCTACATGCCTGCCGCCGGCTTTTTGCTCCTGGTCCTTGGTCTCAAGATATCCTCTGCTTCCCGCTGTCCGTTTGTGGCCAGCCTCAGGTCCCCCCACTCTAGGCTGGGGAAAGCTCTCCAACCTTGGGGTGGGGGAGTGGGAGTGAGCCCTGGGTCCCCCGCTGGGCAGAGCCCATCACACCCCTTGTCAGGGTCCTTGACTCAGCCACGCTCTGGAACTGTGGATGCAGCTGCATGAGGCTGGAGTGGGTCCTGAGGAGGCTGGGGGGACCCCTGGGTCCAGTCCTCCCCTCCCTGCAGCACAGGTGATGGCCCCCCACTCCTGCTGTTGGGGTCCCGGGTGGTGGTTACTGCTGCCACTCAGTCTCAGCTGGTGGCGGGATGGTGAGGCTCCTCGGGACGCCCCGGCCCGGGATCTGTCTCCAAGTGCCCATGTGCCCTGCAGCGCGTGGGGCTGGCCTCGCTCGTGGCACCCTTGCTGATCTCCCAGGCTGTGGGCCTGGCCCTCTACGTCCTCCCGGTGCTGGGTCAGCACGTGGCTGCCCAGCACTTCCCCGTGGCCGAGGCAGAGGCCGTGGTGCTGACGCTGCTGGCCGTCTATGCAGCTGGCCTGGCCCTTCCACACAGCACCCACTGGTGAGGAGCTGGGCTGGATGGGCGCGGGCAGGGTGCACCCTGGACACGCAGGCGGCTGCCCCTGAACCCCTTGCCTTGCAGGGTGCTGAGCACACAGGCCCCAGACAGGAGCTGGATGGCGCTGAAGCTGGTGGCCCTGATCTACCTGGCACTACAGCTGGCCTGCATCACCCTCACCAACTTCTCCCTGGGCTTTCTGCTGGCTGCCACCATGGTGCCCGGCGCTGCACTCACCAAGCCCTCCGGGCCCCGGTATGTGCTGGTCAGTCCCCACCACAAAGCCCGCCACGACGTGCCCCCCACCTCCAGGGCCTCTGCCCCTCGCCGCAGACTCCCCCTCACGCGTCACTCCTCCTCCCCCACCAGAGCCCCCTTGACCTTGCCTCTCCACGCAGGCCACTCTGTGCTGCCCTGCTGGTGCTGACAAGCCCAGCAGCTACGCTCCTGGGCGGCCTGTTCCTGTGGCGGCAGCTGCAGGAGGCGCCGCTCTCCCTGGCCGAGGGCTGGCGGCTCTTCCTGGCCGTGCTGGCTCAGGGCGTGCTGGCGCACCACACCTATGGCGCCCTGCTCTTCCCGCTGCTGGCGCTGGGCCTCTTCCCCTGCTGGCTCCTCTTCTGGAATGTTCTCTTCTGGAAGCGCTGAAGGCAGGTGGGAATCCCCCACGCGCCCCACGCTCTTCCCTTCCTGGGAAATAAACAGTTCTGCTTAGCTGCCCTTCTGGCTCCTGGTCACACTGTCTGCCGTGTACGTGGGGCCCCGGGGCCTGTAGCAAGAGGCTTTGCCTGCAGGGTTAGACACCCTGCTCAGCCCCTTCTGGTCCACTTACTGATGGCGAGAGGGAGGGCCCCAGCTGCACCAGCCTTGGGAAGAGGTCCTTGGGTGGATGCTCGGGGTGTGGAAGTGGCACAGGCAGACCTGGCCGCAGCCCCAGGTGCACTCTCCCGGCCTTGGAGGTCTCTGCGCATCATGGCCGAGTGCTGTGCAAGAGGAAACATGACAGGCAGGGCTGGGAGGCCTGACAGGAGCTGAGACACCCAGAGACCACACAGCACAGTCTTCAGCGCTGGAGCTGAGAGGTCAAAGGAGCTGGAGCTGGCTCCCTCCAGAGGAGGAGAATGGCGCCCCAGCCAAGGCCAGAGCCTCGTGTGGGCTTGGGGTAGAGCAGGAGGCGCCCCTGGCCCGGCTTCCTGGGGGCCAGGCCAGCCCAGGCCGGGTGCCCACCCAGCACCACCTGAGCACCGGGGGCTGGCGGGGGGCACTGATGGGCTGGTACACAGAGAGGTCACTGGTTGTACCAAGACCCTGAAAGGGACTGGGGTGTCCAGTGTCCATTCGGGAGGGGAGGAAAGCAAAGTGTAGCCCTCTGGTGACGTTACGGCCACATGAGGCTAAGAGACCTCACGGGAGGGCCAAGGTGCCCCTGCCAGCGCCCCGCAAGGCAGCGAGACCGGTACCACCTCCTACAGGCCTCAGAGTTGGAAGGGAGACAGAGATGCACTGCCTGGAGCATCAGCCCAGGACCAGCCTCCCTTCCTTCGGGACCGCATCCTGGGATGGGGCAGCCTGGCAAGTCTCAGGGAGGAAGCTTCGCCCCCGGCCCCCGCCCAGGCCCACCTCTATGGTGGGGCTCATCTTCCTGGGGGACCCCCTCAACAGCTGGGGGTCCCTGACTCCACAGTGGGGCGCAGCACCTGGAGAGGTTCACTTTGGGGCTTCTCACTGCTAAAGGGCACGTGTGCTGTGTGTGCAGAGTGTGAGGGATGGGGTGGGGCAAGGGTGCTGGAGGCCCTCTGTGACTAGCAGCCCGGCTTCCATCTGCTTGTCGTCTAGTCATTTTGAGGCTAGAGGAGGATTGCAGCCCCACACCCTGCACCCCCAGCAGTGCCTCCAGACTGGCCTCTCTCGGAAATCTCCCCTGATAAGGCAGGCGCCGCCTGTCTGTGGGCTTCCCATCTTCCAAGGTGCGTAGAGATCTCTGCTCTGCTGTGGTCTCCCGTCGTCTCTGTCTTTGTGGACTGGCATCTGATACAAAATCCCTTCCACACGTTTTACCTGCACTTCGGCGCCAGTCAGTCATTTGCAACTGGACTTAGGCAGCCACTTAAAACGCAAATCATGAAAATACCTTACATCGTGAAACATACAAGTGAGGACAAAAGCTGTCCGATCATCAGTTGATTTGGGCTTACCCATACACGAGAGGTGGAGGGGAGCCGTGGGAGTTTTGAAGCTGATATGTTGGCGAAACAGAATTTCTGCTCTGCTTTTCATTGATGTCACTTGTGCAATACATTTTAAAATGAAAGAAAACGTCAGGCTGTAAAGATACAGATGAGACGTACAGGGGGCGAGGATGAGGCCCCGCAGGCTTTACTCAGGGTGCTTGCCGCTGGCCCCCACGTCCCTTCTCCTTAGTCACGGCACAGGCGCACTGCCAGACTCTGTGCAGCTAGGTGTGGCCGTGTGGCTGCTGTGGCCCACAGGACCTGCGCAGAAGCTTCAAGAGTGAATTCCCTGCAGAGACTTCAAACAGAGGATGGCCCTCTGAGCCGCTTCTCTCTCCTTCCCCGGGGCCACGTGGAACCGGAAGCACGTCTGGGACGTGAGCTCCAGCCCAGGCTGGGGGTGGAGATGAGCAGGGGCTCCCTGACCCTCCAAAGCCCTTGCTAAACTGGGGTTAGCCGTCGCCCAGGGTTGCTCAACTGGGCTTCATTTGCAAGAAAGAAACAAACTTCTACTGTGTTTAAGTCGTTGTTATTGGAGTTTTCTGCCATCTCAGTCCAGTTCAAGAGGGACTATTGCTGAGCCCAGCTCACATGGGGCTCTCAGGCGGTGAGCAGCCGGGTGCATCTAGAAGTGTGTGTGTCTGTTGTGTTGGTAGTAAGTGCTCATTCCTTGGTCGCTTGCCTCCCATGCCCCAGAAGAGCAGCTCTATGGCACAGGCTTTGTCTTTCTTCCTGCCTCTTTTCCAGCACAGAGCCAGGGACGTGGTGGAATATTCCTACGTATTTCTTGAATGAAAGAAGGGAAGAATCAGAGGGAGCCCTTCTGGAGGTCCAGGGGCAGACCTTTTGGCTTCCACAGGGGGCTCCTGTCTTATGATATGGGGTGAGGGCCCGGCAGGTTAGGGTGCAAGACTGGGGAGGTCCTGAGCCAGGCGGGACCCACCTCAGGACACCCAGCAGCTTCCTCACGACCAGACCCTCTGCAGACGTCCTCCTGCAATTGGCTGGCTGTCCCAGGTCTCCTCCTCTGTGCTTCTATCAGACCCTTTGCGAAGTCACCCCATTCCACCTGGGGCTTTAAGGTGGGGCTCCAGGGCTGCCCTGGGGGCCTTTCTCTGTGAGCCGCCCCTGCGGGCTCCAGCTACCCTCATGCCTGCACTCAGATCGTGTCTTTCCTCTAGGCCTCTGTCCTGAGGCCACGTCCTGTCACCTCCGCCTCCTGGATGTGCCATGGTCACCTTTAAGTCATCTCTTCCCAACCTGAACACCTCCCACCCCGCGTGCATCTCCTCCCCTGGTGCCCTCACCCTATCCTGGACCTGCGGTCCACCTTGTCTCTCTTCAGGGGATGCCTATCGCCTCCAGGATAAAATCAAACCTCCTTACCTTGGTCTCCAAGGCCTGCCTGGCCAGCTCCTGCCTGTTCTTCAGAACATTTTTATTGCCCCCCAGAAGGAACCCTGTACCCCACTTCCCCCTCCCCTTTCAGCCCCTGGCACCGTTAACCTACTTTCTGCCGCTATAGAGTTGCCGAATCTGGACTTTGACATGAATGGATTCATGCAGTACAGTAGTACCCCTTACCTTCGGGGCTTGTGTTCCAAGACTCCCAGGGGATGCCTGAAACCCTGGATAGTACTGAATCCTATCTGTTCGTGTCTTCCACCCACAAACTTAATGCTTTTTCCATCTTAACCAGATTCTTATCATGCACTGCGGCCATAACTTTTGCAGTTTTTGAGGCGCACCAGCAAAACTAGCATGAATTTCTTTCTCCTTCACAGTTTCGCGGATAGAAGATTGGTTCTTAGCGTAGATCTTAGCAACCTCAGCATACAATTTTTCTCCTTTCCTTATTAAGTTGAGGACTTTCACCTTTTCGCTTAAAGGAAGCACTTCATTTCACTTAAAGGCTTCTCTTTGGTGTACCTGAATCGCAAGCACCGCTACTCTTGCACTTTGAAGCCATTCTTAGGTAAAATAAGGGTCACTAAATGTAAAACAGCTAGCTAGTGGGAAGCAGCCGCATTGCACAGGGAGATCAGCTCGGTGCTGTGTGACCACCTAGAGGGGTGGGAGGGAGATGCAAGGGGGAAGGGATATGGGGATATATGTGTGCATAGAGCTGATTCACTTTGTTATACAGCAGAAACTAACACAACATTGTAAAGCAATTATACTCCAATAAAGATGTGAAAAAACAAATAAATAAAATAAAAGGGTCACTTACTTGAACACAGACACTGTGATGCCTCCACAGATGATCTGATAACCCAGATGGCTACTAAGTGACTAATGGGCAGGATATACTGGACAAAGGGATCATTTGTGTCCCAGGCAAGACAGAGGGGCGGGTGCAAGATTTCATCACTGTACTCAGTATGGGAAGTATTAACATGTTAGCAATATTAAGGCTTCCAACCTGTGAACACAGGATGTCCTTACATTTATTTAGGTCTTCTTTAATTTCTTTCAGTAATGTTTTATAATTTTCAGTGTACAAAGGTTGTTAAATTTATTCTTAAATATTTAATTTTTTCTTTTAATTTATTTTTGGCTGCATTGGGTCTTCGTTGCTGCACACAGGCTTTCTCTATTTGTAGCGAGTGGGGGCTACTCTGTTGTGGTGCATGGGCTGCTCATTGCTCTGGCTTCTCTTGTTGTGGAGCACGGGCTCTAGGTGCACGGGGTTCAGTAGTTGCAGCACGCGGAACTGCAGATATAGAGGGCTGACTTTAGAGTTATAGGTGGATTTTCAACTTTGCAGAGGGTCGGGCGCCCCTAACCCCTGCGTTGTTCAAGGGTCAGCTGTGAAATAGTAGTTGCGGTACGTGGACTCAGTAGTTGTGGCTTGCGGGCTTAGTTGCTCCGCAGTGTGTGGGATCTTCCCAGACCAGGGGTCGAACCCGTGTCCCCTGCATTGGCAGGCAGATTCTTAACAGCTGCGCCACCAGGGAAGTCCCCTAAGTATTTAATTTTTTGATGCTATTGTAAATATAATTAGTTTCTTAATTTCATTTTCAGTTTGTTCATTGCTGGTGTATAGAAACACAACTGATTTCTGTATATTGATCTTCAGTCAAACTTGATGAACTCATCCATTACCTCTAATATCAATAGTTTTTGTGTTCCTTAGGATTTCACAGTTGACCCTTGAACAATGCAGGGGTTAGGGGCGCCGACCCTCTGCAAAGTTGAAAATCCACCTATAACTCTACAGTCAGCCCTCTGTATCTGCAGTTCCAAATCCTCAGATTCCACCAACTGCAGATGGTGTAGTACTGTAGTGTGTATTTAGCAAAAAAATCTGAGTATAAGTGGACCTGCGCAGTTCAAACCCATGTTGTTCATGGGTCAATTGTATGTAATTCATGTTATCTGCAAATATAATTTCATTTCTTCCTTTCAAATTTAGATGCTTTTTATTTTATATTCCTGCCTAATTGTCCTGGATAGACCCTCCTATATAATGCTGAATAGAAGTGGCAAGAACATCCTTCTCTTCCCTCTAATCTTACTAGGAAAGCTTTCAGTCTTGCACCATTGAGTATATTAGCCATGAGCTTTTCATAGATGTCCTTTATCAGGTTGAGGAAGTTGCTCTGTATTCCTGTTTCTTTGAGGTTTTCATCACGAAAATGTGTTGGATTTTTTTTCAGAAGCTTTTTCTGTGTCTATTGTAATGATCAAATGTGGTCCTTTCCCCTTTATTACTATTATGTGTTATATTGAGCGTTTTTTATACATTGATTGATGTTTACATTGATTTATCTTTACATTACTGAGATAAATCCCACTGGGAAAAAGACGTACTGCATTTTTCAAGCATTGGGTTGAGTTTGCTAATATTTTGTTGAGGATTTTTGTTATCTGTATTCATATAGGATATTGGCCTGTAGCTTTCTTTCCTATGATATGTTGTCTAGTTTTAGTGTCAGGGTAATACTGATCTCAAATAATGAGTTGGGAAGTATTCCCTCATCTTCTATTTTTTGGAGGAGTTTGTGAAGTATTGGAGTTAAGTCTTCCTTAATTTTGGTAGAATTCACCAGTGAAGCCATCTCATCCTGGGCTTTTCTTTCTGGGAAGTTGTTGTTGTTATTTCATTACTAGTTCCGTTTCTTTAGTTGTTATCGGTCTATTTGGATTTTCTACTTCTTCTTGAGTCAGTTTTGGCAGTCTGTATCTTTCTAGGAATCTGGCCATTTCATATAGGTCATCTAATTTGGAGGCATAAATTATTTATGGTGTTACCTTATAATCATTTTTATTTCAGTAAGGTTGGTAGTAATGTCACTTTTTTCATTTCTAATTTTAGCAATTTGAGTCTTCTCTTTTAATCTTAGTGAGTCAAGCTACAGGTGTGTCATTTTCGTTGATCTTTTTAAAGAATCAACTTTTAGTTTATTTTCTCTGTTGTTTTTCTATTCTCTGTTTCAATTGTTTCTGCTCTAATCTTTATTATTTCCTTCCTTCTGCTTACTTTGGGTTTAGATTGTCTACTTTTTGTAGTTTTTTAAGTTAGAATGTTAGGTTATTTATTTAAGATCTTATTATTTTTTTAATACAGTAATTTAAAGCTCTAAATTTCCCTCTTAGCAGCTCTCTTGATGGTGCTAAGTTTCAGTATGTTGTGTTTTTGTTTTTATTCATCTCAGAGTATTTTCTAATTTTCCCTGTGATTTTTTTTTTAATTTAATTTTTATTTTTGGCTGTGTTGGGTCTTCGGTGCTGCACACGGGCTTTTCTCTAGTTGTTGTGAGCAGGAGCTACTCTTCATTGTGGTGCGCGGCTTCTCATTGCCTTGGCTTTCCTTGTTGCAGAGCACAGGCTCTAGACGCATGGGCTTCAGTAGTTGTGACCCACGGGCTCTGGAGTGCAGCCTCAGTAGTTGTGGCTCATGGGCTTAGTTGCTCTGCAGCATGTGGGATCTTCCCGGGCCAGGGATTGAACCCGTGTCCTCTGCATTGGCAGGCAGATTCTAAACCACTGAGCCACCAGGGAAGTCCCTCCCTGTTATTTCTTCTTTGACTAATTGTCTATTTAGGAGTATGTCATTTAATTTTCACATACTTGTGAATTTCCCCACTCTCCTTCTGTTATTGATTTCTAATTTCATTCTGTTGTAGTCAGCAAACAAACTTTGTATGCTTTTACTACTCTTAAATTTATTGAGACTTGTTTTATTGCCTAACATATGATCTATCCTGAAGAATATTCCATGTGCACTTGGGAAGAATATGTACTCTTCTGTTGTTGGAGTGTTTCATTGCTGCCCGTTACGTCTAGTTGGCTTATTGTGTTGTTCAAGTCTCCTCTTTCCCTGCTGATATTCTGTCTAGCTGTTCTATCCATTACTGAAAGTGGGGTACTGAAGTCTCCAACTGTTATGTTAAATTTTCTATTTCTCCTTTCAATTCTGTCCAGTTTTGCTTCATGTATTTTGGGGCTGTGTTAGGCAAATATATCTTTATAGCTGTCATTTCTTCTTGATGAATGGATCCTTTTTTCATTATAAAATGTCCTTCTTTAACTCTAATACAAACATTTGTCTTAAAGTTTATATTGTCTGATATCAGTATAGCCCCTCCAGCTCTGTTTTGGTTACTGTTGGTGAAGTGTCCTTTTTTCCAAATTTTACTTTCTATTTGTGTCTTTGAATATAAAGTGTGTTTCTTATAGGCATTATATAGTTGGACCATGACTTTAAAAAGAAAAATCCACTGTGCCAATCTCTTCCCTTTAACTGGAGACTTTAATCCATTTACATTTAACGTAACTAATGATATAGTACAATTTATACCTGCTATCTTGATATTTGCTCTCTATGTGTCTTATGTCTTTTTTGCCCCCAATTTCTTCATTATTGTCTTTGTGTGTGTGTGTGTGTGTGTGTGTGTGTTATTTTCCAGTGAACAACTTTAATTCCTTTGTTATTTCTTTGACTACATTTTTTGAGTTATTTTCTTAGTGGTTACCCTTGGGATTACAACTGACATCTTAATTTGTAACAATCTGATTTAGATTAAAATTACATTAATTTTAACTGTATTAAAAGATGTTGCTCCTGTATAGCTGTTTACCCCTTCTTAATTTATTGCCACATATTCCACCTCATATATTCTGTGTCTATACCCATAGATTTTTTTTTTTTTTTTTTTTTTTTTTTTTGGCCTCACCACACAGCTTGTGAGATCTTAGTTGTGGCGCATGGGCTTCGTTGCCCCGTGGCAAATGAGGTCTTCCTGGACCAGGGCTTGAACCCATGTCCCCTGGATTGGCAGGCAGATTCTTAACCACTGTGCCGCCAAGGAAGTCCCTGCCCCCTTGTTGTGAGAGATGATTTTGACAGATATAGAATTCTCGGTTGGCAAGTTTGTTCTTTCAGCACTTGGAATATGTCATACCACCACCTTCTGGCCTCCATGGTTTCTGGTATGAAATCTTCTGTTAATTTTATTGAGGACCACTTATATGTGATGAGTCACTTCTCTCTTGCTGCTTTCAAGATTCCTTTTCTTTGCTTTTCAACAATGTATAATGTGTACAGGTGTGGACCTCTTTTACTTCATCCTGCTTGGAGTTTTTTAACTTCCTGGATGTGTAGATCCATGTTTTTCATCAAATTTGGAAAGTTTTCAGTCACAATTTCTTCAAATATTCTTTTTGCCCCTCTTTCTCCTCTGCTCCTGAGAATTATGTATAGGTTGGTATGCTTAATGGTGTCCCACAGGTCTCTGGGGCGCTGTTAATTTTTCTCTCTATTTTTTTTTTCTGTTTTGCAGACCAGACAATCTCAACC
Organism: Grampus griseus; assembly: GCF_964374135.1. NCBI lineage: Eukaryota > Metazoa > Chordata > Mammalia > Artiodactyla > Delphinidae > Grampus > Grampus griseus. Next base: position 662,920 of record NC_139011.1, on the reverse strand, counting down.
GACCTAACTTCAAGTTTGCTAATTCTTTCTTCTACCTGCTCAAATCTGCAGTAGAACCCCATAAGTAAAAATTTTCAATTCCATTATTGTACATTTCAACTCCATAATTTCCATTTGGATCCTGTTTATAATTTCTTTTTACTGACATTCTCTATTTGATGAGATATTATTCTCATACTTTCCTCTAGTTCTTTAGACATAATGGTTTCCTTTAGCTCTTTGAACATTTTTTAAATTTAATTGTTTTTTATTAAAATTTTTTATTATTTTTTTAATTTTTATTGGAGTATAGTTGATTTACAATATTGTGTTAGCTTCTGCTGCACAGCAAAGTGAATCAGTTATACATATACACATATCCACTCTTTTGTAGATTCTTTTCCCATATAGGTCATTACAGAGTATTGAGTAGAGTTCCCTGTGCTATACAGTAGGTCCTCAGTCCTCATTAATTATCTATTTTATACATAGTAGTATGTATATGTCAATCTCAATCTTCCAGTTTATCCCCCCAAACATATTTAAATAGTTAAGATTCCCTAGAGATAGTTTCTATTGATTGGTTCTTTTTTCCCTATTTATAGGCCAGACCTTCTTGTTTCTTTGGATGTCTCATAATTTTTTGTTGAAAACTAGACATTTTCAATGATATAATGTGGCATTTCTGGAAATCAGGTTCCAGGTTTTGTTGCTGTTGCTGCTATGGTAGTTGTGTTTGTGTATTGGCTTTTCTGAACTAATTCTGTCAAGTCTATTATTTGTCATGGGTAGCCACTGAAGTCTCTACCTGGTTAGCTTAGTGGTCAGATAAATGATTGGACAGAAATTTCCTTAAGTGTCTGGAACCAATAAATCTCTGTCATTCCCAAGTGGCTCTGTGTGTATGTGGGACATGCTCTCGGAATTCAGCCAGGCAGTTTACAACTCTGCTTTAGGCTTCACCTGTGCACAGAGACTCAAGGTCAGGTCTTTCATGAGTATATGCACAGCCCTTACTTATGTTTTTGACCAACGGTATTCCGGAAGTTTGTAGGGCTTTTCAGCGCCCCTGTGGACAATGTATTCCCCAGTTCTTCCTTTTAAGCTTTTTGGTTAGTCTGTTATTTGCCCCAGCTGTTCTCCATTGCCTCAGGGAGATTACAGCTTTGAAACTACAACACTTGCCAGTAATTGCCTTCAACAGCCTCGGGGAATAGGCTACTAGCACTGGGCAAGTTGAGTGGGCTCGGCGAGAGGGGCCTTCCAGGGGATCACCTGACTGGTTAAGTAATATCAGTGCTTTGCAGTGAGGGTGTTCTGCCACTGCGCCAGGTCTGGAAATGTTGCTGGACGAAAGCGTGCGATGCCTTCGAAAAGCGGTGGATTCCGGGTTGGGGGCGTCCGGGCGTGGGGGGCGCAGCACCGCTGAGCCCCGGAGACCAGCGGCGGGATCAGGGAAACCAGGGTTGTTGGGAGTTGTCACGGCAACAGAGAGACGCAACGAGGACCCGCCCAACCGCTGGTTTCCACGACGACCGGAGTAGCGCGGCGAGGCGGTGCCCGGCCCTGACTGACAGAGCCCCGCCTCGCCCCCGCCCCGCGCCCTCCCACGCTCCCCGGTTCTCGCGATGTTTAAGCTCTTTCGGCGCCGCAGAGGCCCACGGTAGCGGCGGCCGCGCTGAAGAGGGGCAATATGGCGGCAGCGGCGGTGGCTTCGCTTCGCGGGTTAGGGCTGGGCCCGCGGGGCGCGGGGCTGCCGGGCGCGCGGTCCCGGGGTCTGCTGAGCGGTGCGCGGCCCGGGCAGCTCCCACTGCGAACACCCCAGGTGAGAGCTGGTCTTAACCCTGGCCGCCGCGCGGACCCGCAGGCCGGTGAAGGTCACCGCTGGGAGGCTCCGGGCGCGGGCCGGGCAGCGCGGGAGCAGCCTTCGCACCCGGGCCCCCGCCCCGGCCGGACCCCCGCTGCCTGCCGACCTTGGGAGCAGGGCTGTGCTCCCACCCCTCCGAGCAGCACAGGCACCTGGTGCCGAGCGTGGGGGGCGGCGGGGCGGGCTCGCTGCCGGCTCGGGACTGGGCGCTTCCCCGGGGGGCGCGCCCAGGCCCGCTCCCCTCTCCGGCCTTCCAGACTGGGCCCGCGTCCTAAAGTGACCTCAGCCTGATCTCGGCCAGCTGCTTGTGACCTTGGCCTGCCCCAGCACCCTTGCTCACTTCGGCCCGATTCCTGGCGCAGGATCTAAGAACACGCCTCACAACCCGCCCCCCCCGCCCTCAGGGCCGAATTCCGGTCGAGGGGTCCGCAGCGGGGAGGGTGGGGAGGGCAGTGGCGCGGGAGGTGGCCGGTGCTGGGTGCCTGAGTTGGGAGAGGTAGGCGCTGAGAGTCAGATCCCCAGGTAGGGCTGGGTGGTGTTCTGGCAGGCGCTGAGCGGGACTCTTGCAGGCAGTGTCCCTGTCGTCGAAGTCTGGCCCGTCCCGGGGCCGGAAAGTGATTCTGTCAGCGCTTGGCATGCTGGCGGCAGGGGGTGCAGGGCTGGCTGTGGCTCTGCATTCAGCGGTGAGTGCCAGTGACCTGGAGTTGCACCCCCCCAGCTATCCGTGGTCCCACCGCGGCCTCCTCTCCTCCCTGGACCACACCAGGTGTGTGGCTGGCTGGGGGAATTTCTGGGTGGGCCGGGTGGGGTGGAATCCTCGGCGCCCTTAACCCTTTCTGTGTCTCTAGCATCCGGAGGGGTTTCCAGGTGTACAAGCAGGTGTGCTCCTCCTGCCACAGCATGGACTACGTGGCTTACCGCCACCTGGTGGGCGTGTGCTACACAGAGGATGAAGCTAAGGCGCTGGCTGAGGAGGTGGGGACGTGGGGATGCCGACGACCCACAGATAGGGGCTCCTGCTGTGCTGGACAGCAGGGTTGTGATGGGGCTCTTGGTGGCAGGTGGAGGTTGAGGACGGCCCCAACGAGAACGGGGAGATGTTCATGCGGCCGGGGAAGCTGTCTGACTACTTCCCCAAACCATACCCCAACCCTGAGGCTGCACGAGCGGCCAACAACGGAGCACTGCCCCCTGACCTCAGCTACGTCGTGCGAGCTAGGTACTGGCCTGCGGTGGCCGGGTGTGTGTGTGGCGGGGGACGGCGGGAAGGGCTGCCTCATGCCAGGGGCTGAGGAGACCCCAATCTGGTCCCAGGCACGGTGGTGAGGACTACGTCTTCTCCCTACTCACGGGCTACTGTGAGCCACCCACTGGGGTGTCGCTGCGAGAAGGCCTCCACTTCAATCCCTATTTTCCTGGCCAGGCCATTGGCATGGCGCCTCCCATCTACAATGAAGTCTTGGAGTTTGACGACGGTGAGAGGCCCCCACGCTGGGGGTGGGCAAGCTGGGTCCTACTTTCCCCACTGCCAGGGATGCTCTCCTGGTGTTCTTGGCCCAAGAGTGCCTGCACCTTCCTTGGCTGGGACACTGTGTGTTTCTGAGGAGGCTCATGGGCAGCCTTGAGGCCATCTGTGTGCTGGCTGGTGGTAGGGTGGGTCCCATCCCTTTTGAAGCTGTGGGCAGGAACCCGTCTCTGCCCCATGGTGGAGGATGCTCTTTGGGCTACCCCAAATTGGGCAGGGACACCCACGGGCAGCTCGTACCACTTGTCCTTGGTCCAGGCACCCCAGCTACCATGTCCCAGGTAGCCAAGGACGTGAGTACCTTCCTGCGCTGGACATCTGAACCAGAACATGACCATCGCAAACGCATGGGGCTCAAGGTGAGAGGGCTGGGCGGAGGGGCACAGTGGGCCTGGGGGAGGGGCTGGGAGCTGGGCAGGGCTCCTTCCTGCCTCCCTCCTCTGAGCCTGCCTCCCCCCCCAGATGTTGATGATGATGGGCTTGCTTTTGCCCCTGGTCTATGCCATGAAGCGGCATAAGTGGTCAGTCCTGAAGAGCCGGAAGCTGGCATATCGGCCACCCAAGTGACCCTGCCCAGTGTCTGCTTGCTGTCCTGCCTGAATGGGTCCTCAAGCCAAGGAGCCACCCTGGGCCTGTTCAGGTCCCAGCTGGCCCTCCTGGCCAAGCCCCTCTTCCTCTGGGACAGAGGGGAAGGGGCAGGAGACGGGGTTCCAGCTCCAGATCGTTCAGCGCCCATCATAGAAATAAATTAAGTTTCTCAATATACCCATTTGAGCTATTGTGTGATGGGAATACAGGTTTGCAGAGGACTCTGGGACGAAGATCCCTGCCCTCAGAGCTCCCGGGGTGTCCAGTGCAGTGTGGTCAACATTGCCCTGAATGCTGGGAGTCCAGCCAGCAGTGAGCGTGGGACAGGAAGCAGAGAACTAGCTGTTAGAGAAAGCGGCAACACTGACAGGAGTGGAGAGAACCTGGTTCCAGGTGGAAAGGGCTTCGCTTGGCCGGACACGGCCCAGGGACCCAGGGCCCTGCTGCAGTAACCCACCAGTGTCCGTGTATTGAACCACTTGGCCTTCATCCTGCAGGCGGCGGGGAGCCCTGCATAGGATTTCAACCAGGGAGAGGCTGGCCTAAAGTAGGAGCTGCAGGAGCTGTTCCTGGGGCTCAGGGGCAGGCAGGGCTGGGCGGTGGCCGGGAGAGGAGGGGCAGCGCTCAACCTCACCAAGGAAGCAGAGAGGCAGGCGGAGGCCACCCAGAGGTGCTTCTGGTCTCTTGGCTGGGCAGCTGGAGGTGCTGTTGACTCAAGGGTCACGGTTTTTGTGAGGGGACAGCACCTCCTAGCAGTCTACAGGGCGGCTGGGAGTGGGCTCAGGCCACACGGCCAGACAGTGGCTGGGCTAACACAGCCATGGACCTGTCAGTAGCAAGAGGGCCATGGCGGTGTTTTCTTAGTAGTAGCCCTGGGCCCTGGCTCGGGGCTCTTATCCTCTGAGCTTTTCTTGTCCCCAAGCAGGGAATGTAAGGGCAGCCTGGTGGGAATAGCCCAGAGGAGTGGGGACCAGCGTGGGGAGGGCAAGAGCAGAGAGGAGAAAGGCAGAGGGAGGGTGTGTGCCTGAAAAACTCTGGTTGGAAAAGGAGGGCCAGTCAGCTGAGGGCTGGGTGGGGCTCAGAGGGCCCAGCCCAGTGGTCAGCAGGCAGGGGGTGTCCTAAGCACCCTTGGGGCCTGGGAGACTTCAGGGGACTTGCGTCCCAAGTATGCTCTTCAGTAGCCACCTGGGCCCAGCTCGGGAGCCGCCACCCCTGCCTCTGCCACTCAGTTTCATCTGAGTGGGGCTGCACCCTGCTCTGCATTCTCCCAGCAGCCCAGTCTGCACAAGGGCACAGTAAAGGGGCACCCAGCTGGCTCACAAGTGTATTTAATGACTCCAGCTCACAGCCCCTCCCTGGCAGCCCCGGTTTTGTCTCCAGCGAGCGGTCAGTCAGCAGAGGTTCCCTGAGAGGTTCAGGAGGGGGTCCAGGGACCTTGGGCCTGGAAGGGAAGGGCCATCCTCTCTCCTTGTGACCTGGGGGCAGGGGCAGAAGATGGGTCATTCTGCTTGTTTTGCCCCCCTGCCCCCATCCCCTCCCCTGCCTCTGCCCCTGGTACCTTTGGTAGCTGCTGGGTGGAGGCTGTGGGAAGGGGGTCCCAAGCACAGGGCCTCTGGGTGCTGCACATCTCACAGCCGGGTCGGCTTGGGGCATTGATGAAGGTGCAGGAAGGGCAGGGCCAGCCGGGCTGGGGAGGTGAGGACACAGTTACTGCTTACCCATTCCTTCAATGCCCACAGCCTCCTAGGCCCTCCCTGCCCAGTCCCTTGCCCACCTGAAGGGCGTTGGGCAGGCTGGAGCCAGCTGGCTGAGGGGCTTGGGGCAGCCCCAGTGACTGAGGAAACAGGCGGCCTAGTTCCCCATCCATCTTCTGGGGGTGCTGAGGATTGCGTCCTGCCAAAGAGGGAATGAGGCTCAGGACCATGTCAGGCTGCACCCCACCTTCCTCATCCCACTCCAATCAAGGACTGACCTGGGGCCTCTCGGGGGGCTGAGAGCAGGTAGAGGAAAGCAGGATCCCCATCCCGCCGGACCCCATAGAAAGCAAGGCTGTATTCGGGGACACACAGGCACCTCCCGATGACCCAGCGCTGCACAGCCGGTGGGAAGCCAAACTCCGAGAATACCTGGGGCCAGAGTGTCGGAATGTCACCCAGGTCCCCCCAGCAGGGCTCCCCAGACCCCGTGCTCACCTGCTCCTGGAGGGCCCCGATGGTGGAGTGGGGGTGGACTGCCAGCGAGATGTGGGCAGAGGACGCAGCATCTTCAACTGTAACCTGTAGCCTGGGCCAGAGTGTAGGTCAGCGGTAAAGACCGGGGACCTGACAGGACTGGGAGGACGGGTGAGATGGAAGCCCCAGGCCTTACCTGATGGGGCCGGGAGGGAAGCAGGCCTCCTGGAGCTGGATGCTGAGGGCCACGTGATGCTGGGCCAGGATGGCTGCTGCGTGGGCTGCCCGCTTCTCATCCCCACCCTCTATGGCCCGGGTCAGGTGCCCTGCTAGGTCCTCTACAGGGGAGAGAGGGCCGTCACAGCCCCCCGCGGGCTGCCCCCCAGCCCCTCCAGCCCCCTGCCCTTACCTTTCTCCATCAAGTCTCCAGGGCGCCAAGGAAGATCCACCTTGGGCTTGGGGGCCTTGGTTGCAGGTACTTCAAGGAGACTGGGCGGGGAAACAGGGCACGTTTCTGAGCCTAGGGCTGGGGTCAGGCTGTCACTGCCTAGGAGGGAAGATGTGGGGTGGGCTGGTGGTCTGAGCTCTAGCCCCCAGCTGAGTACTCACCCAGGCCTCTGCTCTCTGACCTCAGGTTTCCAGTACCTTTGTCTCCTCCCTCCTCAGCTCAGCCCCTGCCAGGGCCCCGCCTTGGCCACACTTAAAGCCAGGCCTTTTCCCCAGCCTTGGCCCTTGCAAACTCCAGAGGTCCCAGCTGACTCCACTCAGAGCTGCACCTGGCTCTTCCTTGGGCTCTGGAGTCCTTTTGGTCCCTTCTGCTGCCCAGTCCCACCCGTGCCCCTCCTCCACAGAGGCCGGGCCCCTTCTCTTGGCCTGTACAGGCCCTCTCAGCCAGCCAGGAGGCTCCCTGGCCTCGCAGCAGAACCAAAGGAGGTCCTCAGAAGGAGCCCACCCCATACTGCTCACCAGGAGCCCTGGAGTCAAGATGGCCTCTTTTTTTTTTTTTTTTTTTTTTGCGGTACGCGGGCCTCTCTCACTGCTGTGGCCTCTCCCGTTGTGGAGCACAGGCTCCGGACGCGCAGGCCCAGCGGCCATGGCTCACGGGCCCAGCCGCTCCGCGGCATGTGGGATCTTCCCGGACCGGGGCACGAACCCGTGTCCCCTGCATCGGCAGGCGGACTCCCAACCACTGCGCCACCAGAGAAGCCCCAAGATGGCCTCTTTGTTGTCCTCGGGGACCTCCATCCCCTCTCTTGGCTCTACCATCGTCACAGAACACCTTGGGCTGCCCCCATGCCAAACCCTCTCCAGCCGATGCCTGCCCTGGGCATGCTGCCGTCTCTGCTTCTTACCACCCACTTGAGGCCCTGCCCACGCGGTGCTGATGCAGCTCCTGTGGTGGCCTCAGTATTCTGAGCTGTCCTCCCACCGAGATAAGCAGGGCTCCCGAGCACCGAGCCCGAAAGATGTCATGCATACTGTTGCCTTGGGGCTTCTGTACCTGCTGCTCCCAGGACACATGGTTCACCCCATGATCTTTAAATTTCACTCAAGGGTCACCTTAATGAGGATTTCCCTGCCACCCTATTTTAAATTGCAAACCCCTCCCTTCCAGCGCTCCCATCCTTTCCACCATCTGGCAGAATTTATTTTACTTATTTCATACGTCTGTCTCCTCTCTGGAAATGCCAGCTCCGAGAGAGCAGGGATTTAAAGTGTTGTTCATGCTGAATCTCTAAGGCCTTAAAAGAGCGCTTCCTACAGGTGCTGGACACACATTTGCTGAGCCAACGGGCAACGAGTGAACGAAAACAAAGGCCTTTCCTTCTCTGCAGATGCTGTCGTCTGGACCTCTCTTCATCTCAGTGTATGGTTTTCTTCTCACCTCTGACGGCTGTTCTGATGCATCTGTGGACTTTCCCTGGTGCACTGTCTGCCTTCCCGACCCTCTTCTCTTCCCACTTCTCTCTTCTGGTAACCTTGGTTGACCTTTTCTACCCCCAACCTTTACCTCTTTAGAGCCCCAGCCCCAGTCCAGATCCACCTATCTCCCTTCCCTCCCACATGTTTAAGAACTTGACCACCTCTGTGCCCTCCCAAAAAGGTCCTCTATCTGGGAGCTCCCCAGTGTCTGTTCCTTGCAGCTTTCTGTCTCAACCACTCACTCTTCCATTTAAACCTCAAGGAAATCCAGCCAATTCCATCTCCTAAGCATCTCTGAAACATCCTTCTTCTCTCCGGCCCTATCTGCACCACTCACACGAATGCAGGTCTCAACCAGTCTTAAGTAGCTCGAATCTGAGCCTGTCACTCTCCCACTGAATACCTTCCCAAAGCTTTTCATATAGTCCGTCTTCTCACCCAGGTCCTGAGGGCCTGCGTGCTCTGCCCCTCCACATTGTCTGGCACTCCAGGCTCCAGCTCTTCGGTCTCTGTTCCTTTTCTCTACTTCCTCCCTCCTGGGAGTCCTCCCAGAACCCCAGCAGTGGGTAAGGTGGGCTCAGCTTTCCCCACTACTCCCCCCATCGAGACCTGGGGGGTCGGGGCTACTCCTGTTCTCTTGCAGAACTAACACTATCCCGGTCCCAGTGAATCTTCACTCCAGGGCACTGACCATTCTGTCCTTCCACGGTGGCACCTCGGACCAGGGCTGCCCACCGCCGAGCTTCCTGAGGGTTGGCGAAGTGCAAGCTGAGAGTCCCAGGCCCTCCTGGTGGAGGCTGCAGCTCATGCTGGCTGGGGCCTCGGACGGTGTAGGAGACGGACTCCAAGGGCCACTCCAAACTGACCTGAGGAGGGGGAGAGTCCGGGCTCAGTGCCTCCCCCAGCACATACTGCATGATGATCAAAGGAACACGAGGTAACATTTGCAGGCCACTTTCACTGTCCTAAGCCCTTTACACGTATTACCTTATGAAACTCTCACACTAGTCCTACGAAGGGAGGTACCAGCATTATCCCCATTTAACACACAAGGAAACAGAAGCAAAGAAAAGGTAACTGCTCAAGAGCACGCAGCTGGCGAATGGAAGGGCATGGCCTCGGGTTCAGCGGCCAGCCCCCGCCGCCCCCACTCACCGCCCCGGGCCCCGCGCCAAGCAGCTCCAGCCGGAAGCGCCCTGGTCGCTCGGGGTCCGCGCTCAGCTGCAGCCTCCGCAGCTGCGCCTCTGCGTCCGGCCCCGCGCCCAGCGGCCTCACCGCGGCGTGCACGGCCAGGAGCACCGCAGCCGAGCCAGCGTCGGAGGCCGCAGCCGCGCCGTCCGCCGGCGGCGCCATCTCCGGTCCGGTCCCGGCCCGGCCCCACGAGCCCGCTTCCGTGGCCTCGGGCCGCTGAGCGCCTCCACCGGCCGGAAACTGGGACCGCGAGCCTGGGGTTCCGGGCGCCGCCCGAGCGTTGGAGCCGTCTGACCCTCCCGCTTCGCCCACGATGGACATGGCCAGAGGGTCTTCGGACTCCGGCGGGCGAGGCTGGGCTTGGAGGCCTGTATTCTGGGCAAAGCGTCAGGGACTGAAGCACCTGCCACAACTGGAAGGCCCTAGAGGCTCGGCTGGGGGCTGCAGCCCGGCGGCCCTGTCGACCCCCGCGTCTGGCGGGAGCCGGACGCGCTCCTAGGCTCCTTCTGGGCCGCCGCCCGCCTCTCGCCGCCCACCGAACACTCAGTTGCCCCCTCTCGCCCACACCTACAGCACCCGGGGCGGAGCCGGCGAGGGGCCGCGACCAATGAGCGCCAGGGAGGAAGGCGGGTTCGCACGGCCGAGAAGATGACGGACATGCGCCACAGCCAGTAGGAGTGGAAGACGGGACTGAGCGGCGGGTACTGCCCCCAATGGCTCTGCGAGCTCCCGGTCCCGGCGTCTGGAGCGGGCCATTCAGACGCGTGGGGCCGGGCCTGGCGGACGCTTGTTGTTGTCCGGCCCGGGGAGATAGAGGTCGTTCGCTCGCTTGCTCGGGCCTTCTGTGGCGGTCGGCGGGCAGGTCGGTCGCGATAGTCGGGCGCCGTGCACGGGCGAGGCTATGTCGCGGTGGCAGCTCGGATGGGCCGGCGGGGCCGGGAGTAACGGGACGTCGCTGCGGAGCTTCTTTCCCCGGATACAGTGCGGCCCGAGCGGAGGCCGCGGCGCCGCACTCCGGTCCTGAGGCGTCCGCGCTACCCGGGGCCCGCACCGCCTTCTCACCCGCACCGACGCCAATCGACCTGACCCTGCCTGGTCCGGTCCGGCCCGATTGAGCGCAGAGTAAGCAGGTAGGGGTACGCCCTGTGCCCGGCGCCGACTCGGGCCCTCCAGAACTACAGCCCCCAGCAGGCTTCGCGCTGGAGCGCACGCGCGCCTCCCTAGGCGCACGGCTTCCTGGGACTTGTAGTTCGCGCGGCTTGGCTGGGGTTCCCCTTAGACCCGGCAGACGCTGTAGCGCCCTAGCTGCCCGGCTGACAGGCCCTCCGGGGGCCGCGGGGCCTCCCTCCGCTCCCTGTCGTACTTTCGGAGAAAAACGGAGGAGCTCACTAGAAAGCAGCCTGTAGAACAGGAAAGAGCGCCGCGTCCAGGTGACGGCAGGGCCGAGCCCCAGGTGATCTGGTTCCTAACTGGGTGCGGTTCTTACCCGGGCTGAGGATCCCGGCCGGAGGGGCACCGCAGGAGTCACGTCCCTTCGCGGGCTCGCAGGGCCCCCCTTGGTGGGTAGGGCTCTTGTGTCGGGATGGGGGCTGTTGAGGGAGAGACTAACCCAGCAGCCCCGGGGTTAGCAGGATCCCCGGTGGGTCCCCCAGCCTGGCCCAAGAGCTCCTGTGAGGTGCAAGAGGTGTGGCTGATCTGGGGCCTGGACGTGCCGCTCTCATCACCTCTCCCGCCAGTGCTGAAGGCCTGGGAGCAGGCTGCAGGAGGGACCCAAGTTGTTTACAGCGGCGCCACTTACTGGGAGGAGGGCTGAAGGTGGAGCCCCAAGGGCCAGACACCCATGGACTGACCTGCATCCTCAGGCAGCAGTAGCCCTTTGGAGCACAGGACCTCCTCCCCGAGGACATGAAGCTGTTGGAGAACTCCAGCTTCGAGGCCATCAACTCGCAGCTGACCGTGGAGACGGGAGATGCCCACATCATTGGCAGGTGAGGCCGGGGCTCTGGGGCTGGCGTCTCAGAGGTCACTCTGCCCTGTCTCTGGGTTGAGCCTGCGGGGGTGGCGTGCTTCATGGTTGTGCCTGCGTCTCTAGGATTGAGAGCTACTCGTGTAAGATGGCGGGCGATGACAAGCACATGTTCAAGCAGTTCTGCCAGGAGGGCCAGCCACATGTGCTGGAGGCGCTGTCCCCACCCCAGACCTCGGGCCTCAGCCCCAGCAGGTGAGCCGGGCAGGGCCTGCCCACTGTGCACTGGCAAGCGGGGCAGTGCCAGGCTGACGCTTCTCTCTGTGCAGACTGAGTAAGAGCCAGGGTGGCGAGGATGAGGGCCCCCTCAGCGACAAGTGCAGCCGCAAGACCCTCTTCTACCTGATCGCCACGCTCAACGAGTCCTTCCGGCCGGACTACGACTTCAGCAGAGCCCGGAGCCACGAGTTCAGCCGGGAGCCCAGCCTCAGCTGGGTGAGGGTCGGGTCGGGGAAGGGACCTGTAGGCCCACAGCCATCCTTGGCATCCTCCCTTACTCACTGGGGCTCGGCCCGGTTCACGCCTGCTGCCCTGGGTCCTCGTCAGCCCTGACTGTGACCATCCTAGGTGGTGAACGCAGTCAACTGCAGCCTGTTCTCCGCTGTTCGGGAGGACTTCAAGGCCCTGAAGCCGCAGCTGTGGAACGCGGTGGATGAGGAGATCTGCTTGGCTGAGTGCGACATCTACAGGTGAGCTGGCGTCCCTGCAGGTGGGTCCTGGGCGGGTGGCACTTGGGACCTAACACCGCATCTCGCCCCACACGCCCCAGCTACAACCCAGACCTGGACTCAGATCCCTTCGGGGAAGATGGCAGCCTCTGGTCCTTCAACTACTTTTTCTACAACAAGCGGCTGAAACGGATCGTGTTCTTCAGCTGCCGCTCTATCAGGTTGGCCGGCACCTGTCCACCTCCCTTCCTGTACCTCCCTGTTTGGCTCACACACCGTTTCCCCAGCCTGGCCCACCCCATTCCTAACTTTGTCCTCCCCAGACACCCTCCCTGGGGTTAGCAGCAGGCTGGGGGTAGGCGGTTTTAAGACTGGTCCCCCCACCCCCAGTGGATCCACCTACACTCCGTCGGAGGCAGGCAATGAGCTGGACATGGAGCTCGGGGGAGAGGAGGAGGAGGAGAGTGGAGGTGGAGGCCGCGAGGGCGGCCACGAGGAGACCAGCACCATGGAAGAGGACAGGTGCGTGACGGTTGCAGTGGCCTCCCTCCCTTCAGCCTGGGGTGTGCAGGGCAGGGTGGGGCCCCCTCTGCCTGCTCTCCTGAGTGTGGGCTCCTCAGAACTCACTGTGTGCCGCCCGTTGCCCAGGGTTCCGGTGATCTGTATGTGAAGAGGAGGAACAGAGGCCCTCGCTTCACCCAGCTTCAAACAGTGCCTGGACCTGCCCACCTGAGGGGCCGCAGGGCCTCCACAGCTGCTGGCCAGATCCTGGCGCTACCACAGCACCAGCGCCACTCCAGGCCACACCTGCCTAGCCCTTTGGCTGTAGCCTGTGGATGTCCCCTCAGCCCCACAGGCTCCCGCTGCCCACGCTGTGGCTGGACTGGACAGCAACGGCACAGGGCCTGGTGGGAAGAGCCACTGCCCCGCCCAAACGAACTGACACGGGCAGGGACAGCTGGACCACAGAGTTTATTTTTGTATTTTGTGCAGGGTCAGGCCTGGACCTGCACACTCCAGCCCAAAGGGCCGGAGACCCAGCAGGCGGTCCCCAGGGGTCATCCGCCCACTTGTACTCCCCACCTTGCCCATTGGGCAGCGTGCACTGAGTGTCACTTTGCTGCAGCTGGTTTGCTTCCAATAAAAGTTTCTGTGACTCAGTGCGCACGGAGGCTCATGAGGCGTGGGGGCGGGGCCTGCGTCGAGGGCGGGGCCTGCTGCGTCCGGTATCCTAGCAACGGTCCTAGAGGGCTGTTGAGCCGCCTGGACCCCGCGGCTCCTGAAATGGAGCCAGAAGTGTGGGACGCAAGCAAGCCCTTTACCATAGAAGGCGACCACCTGATTCCAGACCTGGACCTGTATGATGCCGACATCTACGACGTCCCGGACCCGGGACTGCTCAACGAAGAGGATGGTGAGGTGTCCTGGCCTCGACCCCCAGATGGCCGGCTTGGCCGCAGGCCTCACTCAAGCTCTGGTTCTGTCCTCTGGGAATGCAGCACTCCCCGGGCAGTCCCCTAACCTGGCAGGGCCCTCAGGAGGGGCCTTGGCTGCCCACGACCTCCAGGGTTAGGGGCCCAAAGGCCACACCGACAGGGCTTCCGCTGCCGGTTCGCAGAGTCATCGTTTAAGGAGGCGGCCCCACGGCTTTTTACCAGCAACTCTCGGTGGCAGAATGTGACCCCGAGCGCCCGTGCCCGCCAGCTGTGGCTGCTCCTGCGCACAGGCCTCCAGACTTTGGTGGAAAAGGTGCGGCTTGCCCGTGGCATCCGTCTCAAGGCCTCTTTCCGGCCCAGCCCTTCCCCTAGGGGTCCCCTGCAGGACCCCAGCCCAGATCCTCTTGGCTCCGCTAGGTGGGTGCCGCCTACAGCCCCGCCCCTCAACCCCTGGCCCCCGCCAAGTTTACGGCAGGCTTGCTGGTCCCGGTCCGCAGGAAAAGAGAGCCGAGCTGCACGTGGCGCGCTTGACGCACGGGCTAGAGCTGCTGCGGCGCCTGGAGGTGGCAGCCGGGCTGTGTTCGGTGGCACAGGACCCCATGGGCAGACGCTTCGTGGTGCTGGACGGTGCCGGCCGCCTGCACCTGCGCAGAGAGGATGGCTGGGCACAAGAGAAGCTGCTAGCTCCGGTCGCGCTTACAGGGCTGGTGGCAGTGCCGGGCGAGCTGGGCACTGTGGGCCGCTTTGTGGGCTGGGGCCCAGCGGGGTTGGCCATCCTAAGGTCCGACCTCAGCCTGCTGTGGCAGAGTAAGCCAGTGGAGCGCAGGGTGCCGGGCCGCGAGCCAGTCTGCTGCCTGCCGGTGCCCGACGCCGGGCTGCTGCTGGTGGCGGAGGCGGGCAGAAGCCTGGTGCTCTGGAAGTTCCGTGCAGGGGGTCGCTGCCTGGTTCCCCATGGGTCTCCTCTGTGGCTGCCGCCAAACCTCTCGGGTGCGCTTGCGCGTCTGGCTCTCGGGCCTCAGCATCCCCCTCACGTCCCACGCTGCTGCGCAGCCTACGGCTCAGCCGTGCTCACCTTTGATCTGCACACCTGGGCTGTCACAGATGTGCGTCGGGATCTGCACAAAACGTGAGGAGGGGCCCAGGGGCTGGTGGGAAAGGGGAAATCATGAGGTGAGTCCGCGACACAAATCCGGTCGTGGTAGGGGTGCCGGCGCGTGCGCACGCGCGCACACACACACACACACAGCAGTCCTGAGTCCACGGGCCTCCCTCTCCCCCCTCAGCACCATCTCCGACCTGGTGTACTGTAGAGAGGTGGGGGCCATGGTGACAGCTTCCCGGGACAGCACGGTGAAGGTGTGGGAGGCTGACTGGCAGATCCGGATGGTGTTCGTGGGACACACAGGTGCGCCGTGTGTGGCTATTGAGGCCTGGTCTCCCCTCACCCTGGGCACAGCCCTGCCTTTGAGAGCTCCGGGCACAGGATCTCCACGGGCTTCTGGCCAAGCTTCTCCGCCCTGGTCATGACCCTGACCGACGGCTCCCCTTCCCTCAGTCCCTGGTGCTCAGGAGTGACCCGAGCCCCTCCCGCAGGCCCGGTGACTGCGGTGGCCGTGCTCCCGAACACGGCCCTTGTGCTGTCGGCTTCTCAAGACGGGACGCTGCGCACGTGGGACCTGCAGGCAGCGGCGCAGGTGGGTGAGGTGGCGCCGAGCCGCCGGGGCCCAAGCGTGCCGTCGGAGACCGTGAGGCATCTGCTGGCTCCCGCCGGCCCCGGCTGGCCCTTGCTCGCCTTGCGCTCCCGCAGCGTGGAGCTGTGGCGCGTGCGGGAGCTCTACTCGCCATTGGCCCAGCTGTCGGCGCCGGTGCTCCACCTGCAGGTGGCGCCGGCGCTGCCCTCGCCCATGGCCCCGCAAGCGCAGCTGCCCACGCGCCTCGTGTGCGCCTGCGCCGACGGCTCGGTCTACCTGGTGTCGGTCTCCAGCGGACGCACCGTGAGCGCGCTTCTGCTGGAGCCTGAGGACTGCGCGGCCGCCGTGGCCTACTGCCTGCCCCGCGAGGTGCTGTGGCTGATGACGCGCGCCGGGCACCTGCTGTGTGCCAACGCAGCACGCTGCCCCATGCGCGTGCTGCACCGCCTGTGCCCGCCGCCGCCCCCGGCGCCCCGGCCTTGCTGCCTGCACCTCTACAGCCACCTCACGGACCCCGGGAGCGCGTTTGCCGCCTGGGAGATAGTGCGCCAGTACAAGGGCGAGCTGTGCCGCAGTGACGTGGCCGGGGCCTGGAAGGACAAGAACCGGTGGGTGCCGGAGCCAGCCAGGGTTGGGCAAGGCGGCCGGGTCCACACCAACAGGCTGTGGTCACCCATAGGTACCTGCTCGTGGTGGGGCACACTGATGGCACCCTGTCCGTACTTGAGTTGCGCTCCTCGAAGACGGTCTTCCGTACGGAGGCGCACGGCCCAGGCCCCGTCACCGCCATTGCGTCCACCTGGAACAGCATCGTGTCCTCCGGTGGGTACCTCTCCTCCCTCCACGGCCGGCCTGGGAACCCCTTCCCTCCCCAAAGGCCCCACTGTGGCTCCCGTCCCCACAGGGGGAGACTTGACCGTGAAGATGTGGCGCGTCTTCCCGTATGCCGAGGAGAGCCTGAGCCTCGTGCGCACCTTCTCCTGCTGCCGCCCGGCGCTGGTGCTCTGCGCCCTCGGGAATCGCATCACCGTGGGCTTCGAGGACCTGAACAGCGCCACCTATGGCTTGGTGCAGTTTGGCCTGGGCAACAGCCCTCGCTTTGATCACCGGCCCCAGGACGACCCCACGGACCACATCACCGGTGAGCGGGCAGGGCAGAGGTGAAGTCCAGGCCGCCAGATGGCTCTGGCCCCTGACCCTGAGTCCTGGCCCCCCAGGCCTGTGCTGCTGTCCCACACTCAAGCTGTACGCCTGCTCCAGCCTGGACGGCACCATCCGCATCTGGACCGCGGAGAACCGCCTGCTGCGGTGGGCTGGGGGTGGGAGAGGGTTGGGGGCTTGCCTCTGCTGCTGCCTCCGTGTTCTGTTCCAAGGAGCAGGGCCAGACTGTCGGTCTGAACAACCCTCCAGGCTCCTGCAGCTGAACGGTGCCCCTCAGGCCCTGAGCTTCTGCAGTAACAGTGGGGACCTGGTGCTGGCCCTGGGCTCCTGCCTCTGCCTGGTGGCCCACAGGCTCTACCTGCCCACATCTTACCTGATTAAGGTGTGCACTGAGCACAGGTAGGCAGGGTGGGGCTGCTGTGGGCAGACCAGCCACCGAGGCCAGGGCTCCAGGCTCCTTTCCCCCGCTCAGAAGCTGTGCCAGGATGTCCCTGATGTGGTGGATGACCCTCCACTGCCGCTGACCAGCCAGGAGTCGCTGACCTCAGCCCAGCTGCAGAGGCTCGCCAGCCTGCGCGGGGTGGCCAGCCTCAGGTCTGCCAGCAGGCCCAACCGAGCCGTCCCGGAGGCCCCGACCTGGCTCCCCTGGGTCAGGGCCTGGCCGAGTGCTCCCAACCTGAGACCCCAGGGCTCCCAGGCCCCTTGGCCACCCACCGCAAGCCCGTCCCAGTGCCGGCCTTCCCACTCGTGGCTGTTTGTGGTTCCCCGCCAGGGGCCTGGCCACCACCCCGGGTCCCTGGCCCAGCCTCTGCCCTATCCCACTGGTAATGCCACCCAGTGTCCCACCTGTGTCCTTCCCTGTCTGCAGCGCAGCCTCGTCTTTCATCCACTGCCCGACGGCCACGCCTCAGCAGCCAGTGTTGGAGAAGGTGAGGTGGCTCCTGACCCCTTCTCCACCTCAGTGGCCCAGCCCTGCCCCCCGACCCCGGCTCAGGCCCTTCCCCTTCAGTCCCTGGGCCAGGCCTGGGATCCCTGTGCTTGTCTAGGGGCACGCAGCAAGGCTCAAGGAAGAATGCGCTGACCCCTGACCCTCACCCCAGGACTTGGAAGCCTTCATTGCCCGGGACCAAGACCTTCAGCAGCTGAAACTGGGGCTGGTGGGCCCTGCAGCCCGGCCCTCACCCTCCTGGCCGCAGTGCCAGGAGGCCTTTGATAACTACCTCCGTCTGATTTATGGCCCTGGTCTGCTGGTGAGTGTGGGGCCTCCCCAGTCCCTCCCTTCACCCGGAGCCTCTGACACTGCCCGTCTGCCCTGCCCTCCCTGCCAGGGCAGGTATTCCGGAGGAGAGTCCCAGCAGTGGAGCACCGTGACCCTCACAGTGGAGAGACAGACCTGGGACGTGTGCGCCCTGCCCAGAGACGTCCCCGATCTCGGGGGCGTTGAAGCCTCACCACCACAGGATCTTGGGACCCTGGGCCAGCGCTTTGCCCGACCACCCCAAGTCCCCTTGCCTCCCCCCCCCACCCACCGGAGGTTGCACAGCAGAGCACCCCAGGTGAGGCTTACCACCACTCCCACCCCTCTGCCTTCACCTCATGGTCCCCACCCCACCCCCTGACGACTCCTTCCACCCCAGCTGCTGGCCCGCTCCTCCCCGAGCCACGAACTGGGCCTTAGTCTGCAACTGCAGCTGCAGTTGGAGCGGCTCCACGGGGAGAAGCCTGTGGCCCCGGATCCACTGTCCTCCCACCTGCAGCGCAGGGTGAGGGGCCCAGATGGGTGGAGGCTGCCGCCCGAAGGCAGAACTGCAGGGACACTGGAGTCCAAACTCGGCTCTGATCCCTGTCCCATCCCCAGATCCCCCTGCTGCTGAAGAGGCGGCCCCAGGAGCATCTCTCCAACCCCAGGGGCTTCTTCCCTGCCGCTGTTCAGCCCTATGAGGTGAGACCCCTCGCTGTCCTGAGGCCCTTCCCTCCCCGGGGGGGCCCTCCTTATGTACCCCATGTCCCCTTTGCTGTAAGCCTTTGTGCCCAGCTCTGACCCGAGGGCCAGGCCCACCTGAACCCCTCACCCCGGGCCTGGTTTTGCCACTGCTGCTCTCCGTGTGCCCTAACTCCTCACTCCGGGAACTGGCTGCCAGAGGGCCAGGGACTTCGGAGCTGGTGCCAGGCGAAGCCAGAGCCTCTGCCAGCGGTCGCTCCTGCAGCCACTCCCTAGCGCGAGGGTCGGGGGGCTGGGGCCTCTGTGCACTTTGTCTGTGAGACCAGAGTCCCCTCCCTTGAGGGGAGCAGAGTCGGTGGGAGCCGGCCTTCCCACTCTCTCCCCCTCCAGATGCCCAGACAGGCCCAGCCCCTTCTCCCCACACATCTGGCACTCTTACCTTCCCAGGTGGGTAACGGATCCTTCCAGCTGCTACTCCATCTACCCAAGCCCCCAGTAACACCCCCTCGAGCTCCCATTGTCCCCTTCTTTTTTTTTTTTATTTTTTGGCCACGCTGCGTGCCTTGTGCAATCTTAGTTCCCCGACCGGGGATTGAACCCCGGCCCAGCAGTGAAAGCACGGAGTCCTAACCAGTGGACCGCCGAGGGAGTCCCTCCTACTGCCCCCTTCTTATCAGCGTCTCTGCTCCAGGACCGGGGGCTGAGTCCTGTGGAGACCATGTGGGTGTCAGGGCTCCCCAAAGGCCGGCTGTTACCCAGATCTCCGTCCTCAGTTACCACAGCTGATGCCACACTCACTGCCTGCCCTTCGGCCTGATTTCTAGAGATTCTCTCTTCCTGTCTGTGTGTCGTGGGCAGGGCGTGTGAGCCCCACTCAGCTCTTGGACGTCAGGCGGGCAGAGCTGGGCTGGTGGCGGGGGTGCCCTGCCAGCGTGGTCTCTGGGGCAGGTGGAGTCCAGGCCCTCAACCTGCCCCGCTGTGCTCCACCTGCAGTACTGGCGGCGGCCCATCCGCTTCCCGGGCTGCGTGCCCAACTCGGTGGTGCTGCAGCAGATGTGGCTGCCTGTGGAGGTCAGCGGCCTCGGAGCCCTGGGCCCGCGCCGCTGCGAGAGCAAGGCAAGGGGCGGGGCGAGGCGGGGCGGGGTCTGCAGGGGGCGGGGCCGGATCCCTGCCGCGCCCGTGGCCACGCCTCGCTCTCCACTTCGCAGCCTGGAGGGAGCCGGGACGACCCGTGGCTGCCGCGGCAGGAGAAGCTGACCCAGTTGTTGGGAGGCGAGGAGGAGGAGGAGGGCGAGCAGGGTCTGGACTGGGCCTCGGACTCGCAGCGCCGCCACACGCAGCTCTCCGACCAGCTGCCGGAGCAGGAAGCTCAGGTGGGCGTCCGGGGCTGGGCTGGGCAGCGGCGCAGGAGCTGCCTGAGGCGGGCAGGGTCTGCAGCTGCTGCCGCTGCCCCTAGAGCCCCGAGGGTCGCATCCCGAAGCCCATGGGCTCCCGCGAGGACACCGCCAGGGCCGAGACCTGTCTTCACTGCCCCCAGTTCCACTACGGGCACTCGCTCTGGGAAGAGCGCTGCGGGCATCTGCCTAGGTTCCTGCTTTTTTTCGTCGGCCAGAACTGGTTCAAAAAGCTCTTCCCCATCTTCACTCTGCAGGTTCGGGGGAGTTTGGGAGGCACGGGCTCAGGTACGGGAGGGGGAGGCTGGAGCGCCCGGGTGCGGCGCAGGGGGCCAGGCCTCAGCACCAGATCCCTGCAGGCGTACCCCGAGGTGGGCACGGTGGAGGGCCTGGCCTCGCTGTTCATGGACCTGCTGGACGAGGCCTCTTGGGCAGACCGTGTGCACATCCTGCACGCGCTGCTGAGGCTGCTGCCCGACGTCAGCAGAGACCTCTGTAGCCGGCTGCACGGCATCCTCGTGCGCTTGCTCAACCTGGACCAGCCCCCCAGCCTCCAGGTGAGCCCCTAGTCCCGAGACCCGCCCCGCCCCGCCCCACCCCAGGCCTCGGGCCCCAGTGTCGCTCCCCCTGCGCTCAGGACAGGATGCAGAAGCAGTTTGTGATGCTGGCGCTGCAGCTGCTCCGGGCCTGCTCCCTGGAGTCCCGCGAGGTGGTGCTGGAGCTCCTGTGCTACGTCCTTTACTCGCCAGCCTCCTGCTGGTGAGTTCCGCTCCCTTCCCTCCCTCCTCCCCGCTGCTGCCAGGGAGGCCGCCCAGAAGCCTCCCACGCCTGTACACCTGTCCCAGGCCGGACCTCAGGAAGCTGCTGGAAGGACTCGGCCTTCAGGACCCGCACGGCCTCCTGTTCAAGGAGATGATGACCTGGGTCCAGGGCCCGGAGCGCGCCTCCAAGGCCGCACTGCGCAAGCGCTGCTGCCAGAAGCTGGAGGAGGTGGTCGGGCAGCTGAAGGTCTGGGCGGGGGCGGGAGTGGGGGCGGGGCGGGGCGGGGGCGGGCCACCTGCCCGCAGAGCCTCTCGCCTTCTCCCCAGGCTTTTCCCAAGTGCAGAGGGGAGAGCCAGGTGAGGCCAGCGGGCTCCTTGCCCCGCTCTGGCTCTGCGCCTCTTCCATCCTCCCCCATCCCTCACCCCTCCCCCATCTCCCGGGATCTTCCTGCGTCTCCCCAGGAGGGAGTCTGGGGTGGGGTCTCAGGCTTGGAGCCATGGGCAGCACCTCTCCAGCCTCCACTGGCCAACTCCCCAGCAGATGGAAACTGTGCCGCCATCTGTAGACAAGTCGTCAGAGATGCTGCCCGAGGTCTCAGAGACCTCAGCACTTCACCCTCCTTCGAAGGAGACCCTGTCGCAGATTTCCATGGTCTCTGGGGCAACTGTTCATATCTCTGTGATGCCCTCAAGCGTCTCCCGGACGCCCTCACCGGTGGTCTCACCCGGAGAGCCGGACTTGTCCGCCCTGGAGTTGCAGGCCCAGCAGACACTTGCACAGATGCGCTTTGGGCGGACCCAACGTGCACTGTCTGGGACACTGACGCACTTCTGCCCCTTGCCTGAGGCCCACTTGGGATCCTCCGCGCCAGCTGCACTGCCTGATGAGCCACTGCCTCTGGAGCAGACGACCTGGTCACAGTCAAAAATGCTGGACCTGGGGCCCATCAACGCACTCAACTTCTTCTGCGAGCAGCGTGGGGCTCGGCAGCAGGACCCCCTGCAGGAGGAGCCCAAGACCCTGCCCCCTCGCCCGTCCCCACGGACGCCCAGCATGGTGGTGCCACAGCCCCGGGAACCCCGGTGAGCACGCCACGGGTCCCTGGAAGAGGCTGGGGCAGAGCCTGTGTGGAACAGCTGAGGCGTGGGCTTAGCCAAACCCGCTTCCTTATCCTTCAGGCACTACTCCATCCTCCGGCTTCAGGAGGCCAAGGTCCAGAGGTCTCCAATGAAACTGAGGGGTGAGTAGGGACAGGGGTAGAAATCGGACCTGACCTCTACCCCACCCCAGCCCAGTTCCCGCGGAGCACTGACCCCACCCCAAGGCCTCACTATACTGCTGGCCCCCAGGCCGAATGCTGTCCCGGCTCTGGGCGGGCCGCACCCTGGATGGTGCCGTCCGGATGCTGAAGCTGCCACTGCCCCGGGTGGAACTGCAGCCTTTCCCCCCAGACTGGCCCAGGCCGGCCCATCCGCTGCCCCCGCAGCTCCTGCAGCCTGCCCTGCAACGCTACTTTCTGCCAGATGACACAGACCCTGACAGCTACAGCTGAGCTGGCTGGTGACCCTGGCCTGACCTTGCCTCCCCCTTTTCCCTCCAGCATGGAGTCAGGACATGGCTCTCCAGCCGGCTGTTCACCCCAGCCAAGGCCCAGGGCCCGAATAAAGTCCAGAGGCCACGGCCAGCTCACTTTCACCTTTGGGGGCCCCTGATGTGGGCGAGGGGGGGGTCTGGCTGGTGTGTCACGAACCTGCTGGTGGCCAGCTGCATGTGTGAGGCAGGAGCTGGGGGACTGGTGGGGTCTGGGATGGGACAGGGTCTGGGCTCGGGTCAGCACGTGGTAGAGCAGCGTTCTCGGTGCGGGAGGGCCTGTCTGCCCAGAGAGGGAACCTGCCGCACGGGCGTGGCCCTGCTCAGGCACTCAGCCACGGTGCTCAGGAGGGGAGGGGGAGACTAACGGGTGGGCCGGGGAGAGGGGAGGGTCTGGGTGGTCGCAGGTGTGTGGGGAGGAGCTTGCAGTCATTTGATGCAGGTGAAACCAGGAGTCGGTCGGAGCTTTGCTACCTTTAGGCTGGAAAGGAAAAAAATTAATGAAGAGGCCCCGTCTGCTTTATCCGAGAAGCAGTAAAGGGGCAGTGTTCTCTGGACCTTTCAACCTAAAAGTCACCAGGAGATTCACCTTGTCTGTGAAGCACGGGGTCTCGGGGCCTCGGCCTTCTTCTGAACTGCCGTGACCTCAAAAGGCACTGACCCAACCACACGTGGAGCCCACGTGCGCACTTACTAGGACGGCTTTTGTGACGGGCCTGTTCTAGCTTTCTGTATCCTGCTGCTGGGTTGCCTGAGCAGCGATCTCTTTCCTGTATTTTCAGCCTCTGACTTTGCGCATTTCTGCTCAATGGCTTTGTGGTTAAAATTGGTCTCCCACACCTTTCCCACAGCCCCTAACCTGCGCAGGGGCTCTTGTCACAGGGCTGCTGAGTGGGCCGCTCTTTCCTAGGCCAAGGAGGGCCAGCAGTGCCAGGTCCAGATAACTGAAAAACTTGACGTTTTTATAAAAGGAACTGTACCTGCTACAACAAGGACTGAGGCCCATAGTAGTCTGCATCTACTGGTGTTTCTATGTTCCGAATTACAGAAGCAATAAATGCTTTAAAAAATACAGACATGGGAATTCCCTGGCAGTCCAGTGGTTAGGACTCTGCGCTTTTACTGCCGAGGACTCAGGTTCGATCCCTGGCTGGGGAACTAAGATTCCGCAAGCCACGCGGTGCAGCCAAAAAAAACCACCAACATACAAACGTGAGAAAGTAGGGCAAGAGTTTAAACAGGTCCAAATCCCTGCTAATCGTGAAGGAAAACACTAATATATTTATTAATACGTATTAATATATAACTTTTAAAATTAGGAAATATATTAATGAAAATATACCATTAAGAGAGTAAAAAGTCAGGCCACAGAGTGGGAGAACATATTTGAAATACATGTAACTAAAAATGGCTTGTCTCCAAAATATATAAAGAAGTTCTACAAATTAATAAAAAAAAATCACACAACCCAATTAAATGTACAAAAAGCTAGAATGGGATTTCCACTACAGATGTTAAAATACCAAATATATATATAGCAAACATAAATACATATTTTTTTCCACTTCCTGACTGTGTGACGTTAAACAAGTTACCTGTGTTCTCTAAGCCTCAGTTTCCAATCTATGAAATGTGGATAATAATGCTATGACACCTCACAGGACTGCTGTGAGGATTAAATGAATTGTTATATCTAAAGAACTTAGAAACAGTGCTGAGCACAGCATAGGTAGATAGAAAACAAAGCCGGAACCCTTCCTCACATCATTTATGAGAGTAATTTTCAGATGAAGATTGTAATGTAGAAAATAAAACTATAAATATATCAGAAGGTAATTTAGAAAAATAATTAACTTAGAACACTCAGAAAAGACAGATATATTTGCTGATTAAAAAAAAAAGTTATGGCAAAGACAAAACTCAAAGCAGATCATACATGTAAATGTAAAATTATAAAAATTTAGCCTTAGAAAACAGGCAAAAGAAACAAAACAGACATTTCACCCAAGAGAAGATGAAGATGGCAAACGAGCACATGAGAAGATGCTCCACACACCATCCATTAGGGAAGTGTAAATTAAGAATGGCTCAGATTTAAAAAGGGACGCCACCAGATGCTGGAGATGTGGAGCAGCTGGATCTGTGTACGGTGCTGGCGGGAATGTAAAATGGTCCAGACGCTGGAAAGCAGTTTGGCAACTTCTTGAAAAGCAGGACTCAGCAATCACACTGCTGGGCATTTATCCCAGAGAAATGAGGACTTACGTCCACACGAAACCATACTATGCACCACTGTTTACAGCAGCTTTATTTGTAACAGCCCCAAACTGGCGATGACACAAAGGTCCTCAACAGGTGAATGGCTGGCCAATCTGTGGCACATCCACACCATGGAATACTTCTCAGCAATAAAAATAAATTATTAACGCAACAACCTGGATGAATCTCCAGATAATTACGCTGAGTGAAAAAAGCCAATCTCAAAACATTCCATTTAGATAACGTTCCTGAGATGACAAAATTATAGAGGTGAAGAACAGACTAGTGGTTGCCTGGGGTTAAGGACGGGCAGGAGAGGGCAGAGCAGGAGGGAGATCTCTGTGGTGATGAAGCTATTCTCTATTTTGACTGTGATATTGGTTACACGAATCTACACAAGGGATAAAGAGGCATGGAAGGACTTCCCTGGTGGTCCAGTGGTAAAGAATCCGCCTTACAATGCGGGGAACGTGGGTTCGACCCCTGGTCAGGGAACTAAGATCCCACACGCCGCAGGGCAGCTAAGCCCATGCGCCACAACTACTGAGCTCGCGCGCCTCAACTAGAACCCGCGTGCCGCAAACTACAGAGCCCGTGCACCCTGGAGCCTGTGTGCCACAGCTAGAGAAGAGAAAACCCGCATGCCACAACTAGAGAGAAGCCAGCACACCACAACGAACAGCCCGCATGCCGCAACTAAGACCCGATGCATCCAAACATAAATAAAATAATTAAATAATAAATCTTTAAAAAACAAAAAAAAGAGGCACGAATCTACACACACAATTTCATTTTGACACTGTATTATAGCCTCATAAGAGTAACCACTGAAGAACCTAGAACAGGCAGCTTTGTAGAGACAGAAAATAGCCATGAGGTCACTGGAGGGGTTGGGAGGTTAGAGTTTCTGCTCTGGGGGGTGAAAATGTTTTGGAAATACACAGTGGTGATGGTGGCAGAATGTTGTGGTGGTGATTAATGCCACTAATTATACACTTAAAAATAATTAAATGGGGGAATTCCCTGTTGGTCCAGTGGTTAGGACTTGGCGCTCTCGCTGCCGAGGGCAAGGGTTCAATCCCTGGTTGGGGAACTAAGATCCCACAAGCTGTGCAGCACAGCCCAAAAAATGGTCAATTTTGTTACATGTATTTTACAACCGTTTACAACAGTTAATGTAACACACCAGAAACCACTGAATTTAAATGGACGATCTGTACTGTATGTGGATTACATCTCAATATGCTACCGAACGGAACTTGGGTCTGCCTGCCTGATGCACAGTGAAACCAATCTGCTGACACTGGGCTGTAGTGAAGGAGGGTACAGCATTTATTGCAGGCGCCAATCAAGAAGAGCTGGCAGCTCATATTCAAAAGACCTGAACTCCCCAGTGGCTTTCAGGGAATGGCTTTTAATGACAGTGTGAGGGAGAGTGTCATGGGTTTTGTGATCAGCTCGTGCACAGTTCTCTGGTTGGTTGATGGTGAGGTAACAGGGTACTAGGTATTTCGGAAATCTCAATTATCAGTTTTCTGTGGTCTAAGTGCTGGTGGTCAGCATGCAGTTAACTTCTTCCACCTGCTGAGGGCTTTAGTATCTGCAAAACCACTCAAGGATATGGCTCAGGATATTATCTGTAGCCTTCAAGTACAGCTAAAGGTCCTTGACTTTGTTTTATGGCTAAACTATTATTACTTTGTCTAGACTGCTCTCTCTTTTTTGCTACGTTTTCCCACTTCTCTGATTCAATTTGCTCTTTGGAACTCAGGGACAGCCTAGGAGGCTAGAGGTGGTGGGACGTGGCGGGTGTCTCTCCCCAGGAAGGCCCTGCAGGGTCCTGTTTGGTTTCAAATAAAGCTATTTTAAAAAACATGCAGAAGGGACTTCCCTGGTGGCACAGAGGTTAAGAATCCGCCTGCCAATGCAGGGGACACGGGTTTGAGCCCTGGTCCGGGAAGATCCCACATGCCGCATTGCAGCTAAGCCTGTGCACCACAACTACTGAGCCTGCACTCTAGAGCCCACAAGCCACAACTACTGAGCCCACGTGCCACAACTACCGAAGCCCGCGTGCCTAGAGCCCATGCTCCACAAGAGAAGCCACCGCAATGAGAAACCCACGCACCACAACAAAGAGTAGCCCCCGCTCGCCACAACTAGAGAAAGCCCATGCACAGCAACAAAGACCCAACGCAGCCAAAAATAAATAAATAAAAATAAAACAAAATTTAAAAATTAAAAAAAAAAAAACAAAAAAACAGAGAAGGGCTTCCCTGGTGGCACAGTGGTTAAGAATCTGCCTGCCAATACAAGGGACACAGGTTCCAGCCCTGGTCCGGGAAGATCCCACATGCCACGGAGCCACTAAGCCCGTGCACCACAACTACTGAGCCTGAGCTCTAGAGCTCGCCACAACTACTGAGCCCACATGCCACAACTACTGAAGCCTGCGTGCCTAGAGCCTGTGCTCCGCAACGAGAAGCCACCACAATGAGAAGGCCGCACATCGCAACCAAGAGTAGCCCCTGCTGGCCGCAACTAGAGAAAACCCACGCACGGCAACGAAGACCCAACACGGCCAAAAATAAATAAATAAATAAATTTTAAAAATAAATAAATAAAAACACACAGGAGCCTCCTTAAAGGGGCTTCCACTGGCCAAACTGAGGATCAAAATAATGACAGTAAAGTATTATATTTCTATGAATAAACTAGGAATCCATGAGACTTCATTGACATAAATAGGTAAAGAGAAAGCTTTTTTCCCTACAATAAATGATAAAATTAGAAAATAGCCATTTGGAAACCATCACAGTAATAACTAATTCAGAGAAAAAAAACAATACATGCAAAAACTAGGGAGTGAAAGGTGGATGAGGAACGGAGTGTTTACATAGCCTCAAAGTATCCCCCCATAAAATACTTATTAAATACAAGAAGAAAAAGAGTAACCTGACAGGGAAGAAGCTTAGGCCACTCCATCATAATTAAGTAATCAAAATAAGCCTCTCCCGCGCTGAGACACACTGACGTTGTGCCACCTGATTGGACAGGACGAAAAGAACCCAGGATTTCCTCCAGAGCATTCCTGCCAGAAATGTACAACCTGAATCTAATCAGGAGCCAACCAGACAAATACAAATCGAGGAACGTGCTCCACAATAGCTGGCCGGTGGTCTGTGTCAAGGGCATGAAGAGCTGTTCCCACCTGGACACAAAAGGTGAGACAAAGGTCATTACAGGGGTGACCTGGGAATTTGAGGTCTCTGGGTCAAGGCTATAAGGGGGTTCTTTGTACAGTTCTTGTACCTTTAACTTTGAAATCACTTCCAAACGCTTTGGATCTTTTAATTCACCGTGGGCATATTTAAGGCTCCCTAGCTGCTGATTACTGTAAACACATCCTTGATGCAGTCAAATCACGGGCCTGCTCATTAGTCCCCTGCTCACGCAAGTGGGCCCTGAAGGTGTACATTTCTGTCTCAGTCAAAAGTACCCACCAGAGGGCATCATTTACCTAGGTTATCCACAATATTCTAATTCCATACCTTGAGGAATTTTCAACTCTTATGGCCTGGCCGGGATCTGTGTGTCCCGAGCATGTGGTTGCCTTGGAGAGGTGGCACGTCCTTGGACTCATCCATCCTCTTCCTCAATTTCCATGGGACTTTCAGGAAAGTTTAGGTTGGGATTGAGGCTATGGGTCTCAGGCGGGGCAAGTCCCGGCTCTTGGACGTTATGACCTCCTGACTTCAGGGCCATATTTTTCCCTGTAAGTGGCTCTTCTGGGCATCACTGCCCCTAGAGGCTTTGTCCTAGCCCTTAGTGTGAAACAAAAATAATATCTATTAAGAGGCTTATAACCTATGTAAAAGTAAAGTACATAACAAATAACCCATGAGTCAGGTAATAATTGTGGGGAAACCCCTATATTAGAAAAGAAGAAAGGTTTCAAATCAATGACCTCAGCTTCTACCTTAAGAAACTAGAAAAAGAACAGTAAATTAAACTCAAAGTAACCAGAAGAAAGGAAACAGTAAGGTCAAAGTAGAAATCAATAAACTTGAAAAAGAAAACAATAAAGAAATGAATCCAAAAGGTGGTTCTTTAACAAGACCAATAAGGTCTTCCGTGGTGGCGCAGTGGTTAAGAAGCCGCGTGCCAATGAAAGGGACACGGGTTCCAGCCCTGGTCCGGGAAGATTCCCACATGCCGCAGATGCAACTAAGCCCGTGCGCCACAGCTACTGAGCCCGCGCGCCTAGAGCCCGCGCACCGAGACGGAGAAACCATCGCAGTGAGAAGCCCGCGCACCCGGACGAAGAGTAGCCCCCGCTCGCCGCAACTAGAGAGAGCCCGCGCGCAGCAACAAAGACCCAACACAGCCAAAAATTAAAAAAAATTTTTTTTTTCTTAAACTGAATACAACCACATATAAAACCGAAAATATATCACGATCAAACGGAGAGTATGCCAGGGATACACTAGAAAGGCAATCACTGTAATTGATCCTGCTTTTCTTCCCGCGAAGACGGATGTTTGCCAATCATGAAGGAAGAGGGAATGTAATCGGTCTGCTATCAGCGGCTGGCAGGACCCCCAAGGGACGGTGCCATGCCGGGGCCCAAAGCTTGTCCCTGCACGACCCCCACCACCGCGCAGAGCCCGAAGTCCCCGGCTTCTGGCCGGCAACCAATCCCACAATCCCCCGGGCCTTGGCGTGGCCCCGCCTCCGCGCGCCGGTCCCGCCCCTTGCGCGGAGTCGGTAGCCTCGGATTGGTCACCGGGGCTTCCGGTACCCTGCAGAGCGGGGCCGCTGCCCACCTGCAGGCGCGTCGCGAAGCTGAGCTTGCGCAGCGGAGCACGCCGACAAGCATGCGGGAGGACGAAGGGGTCGTGGGTGGGTCAGCTGGTGGCCTCGCCTCCGTAGGGTCGCCGATAGTGGAGGCCGGCCCGAAGGCGGAGGCGGCGAAGCTGCTGCCTTTCCTGGCGCTCGGGGCGCGGGCTGACCTGCAGGCGGCGGCGGCGCAGCATGTGCTGGCGCTGACCGGCTCGGGGCCCGGCCGCACGCTGCTGGCCGGCCAGGCGGCACTGCTGCGGGCTCTGGTGGAGCTGGCGGTGGCCCCTCCTCCCGCCCCGGCCCGAGACGCCGCTCGCGCGCTAGTCAATTTGGCCGCCGACCCTGGTCTGCACGAGCCGCTGCTGGCGGCCGAGCCCGGACTACCTGCCCGCCTGCTGGGCTGCGCTTTGGACCCACAGTGGCCCTGGGCCGAGGAGGCGGCCGCCGTGCTGGCTAACCTCAGCCGCGAGCCGGTGCCATGTACTGCGCTGATGGCGGCGCTGGCGGCCGCTGAGCCCGGGGAGTCGGGCCTGGAGCGGCTGGTGCTCGCGCTGTGCACTCCCGGCTACAACGCCCGCGCGCCCCTGCACTACTTGGGGCCGATGCTCTCCAACCTCAGCCAGCGTCCTGCGACGCGCGCTTTCCTGCTGAATCACGACAGGTGAAGCCCAGGGCGCTCGCGGGGAGGGCGTGGAAATGAGCAGGGACGGCACTGAGTGGTTTTTCCCTCCAGGTGCGTGGTCCAGCGGCTGCTGCCCCTTACCCAATACCCGGACTCCTCGGTGCGCAGGGGCGGGGTGGTGGGGACACTGCGAAACTGCTGCTTCGAGCACCGTGAGTGGTGGTGAGGAAGTTGCCGTGTCGGGGAGTGGGAGGAATAGACTGGACCCTGGGGCCCCTCTGGACTGGCCTCCATTCCTGTTTCTCCCCAGGACACCATGAGTGGTTGCTTGGGCCTGAGGTGGACATTCTCCCCTACTTGCTACTGCCCCTGGCTGGGCCTGAGGACTTCTCCGAGGAGGAGATGGAGCGTGAGTGGCTTGGGTCGAGCCTCAGGGTTGGTCTGGCAGGAGGGGAGGCCAGTGGGGGAGAGGCAGAAGGAAGTGTCCAGATCAGGGCCCCTTCTGGAACCTTCTAGCAGGGAGTTGCTGAACACAGATGGGCCTTACAATGGCAGGGTCTTGCCTAGCAGACCAGGGGCCAGCATAGGGACCCAGTGAATTCACTCCTAGGGCTGCCCGTTGACCTGCAATACCTGCCACAAGACAAGCAGCGAGATCCTGATGCCGACATCCGCAAGATGCTCATTGAGGCCATCATGCTGGTGAGCCGGCGTGCTGCTACATTAATGTCACGCCCGCACACTTACATATTAGCACACTGACGTCTGGATAATCTCTGCCCTCTCCCAGCTGACGGCCACGGCACCTGGTCGGAAGCAGGTGAGGGACCAGGGAGCCTACTTGATCCTGCGCGAGCTGCACAACTGGGAGCCAGAGCCCGATGTGCGGGTGACTTGTGAGAAACTCATCCAGGTGGGTGCAGGGTTGGGGGAGTGGTGGATGTCCACAGTGTGCCAGCCAGCTGCTCACCTGCTTACCCTGCCTGCCCTGCTGGCAGGTTCTCATTGGGGATGAGCCAGAGCATGGCATGGAAAACCTGCTAGAGGTGCAAGTACCTGAGGATATTGAGCGACAGCTGCAGCAGCAGGACCGCCAGGAGCAGAGCAGCGCGAGCGGTGCGGCAGCAGCTGGAGCTGTGGCCCCAGAGACGCGCGCAGAGGGAGCTGCACCCACCTGAGGCCCGCGAAGCCTGCCGCCAGCCCTGGGCCCACCTCTGCTCGCCATCCGTCCAGGCCTCCCAGACCGGGTCTGTGTGCAGCCGCCCGCAGGCCTCTGGGTCCCCTGGCTCTGAGGGTGCGCCTTGCTGAGAAGCAGAGCTGTTCTTAAGCTCCAGGTCTTTGCTGAGGGTTGAGGGTGCCTCCCTGTGCCCTGTTGGCTCCAGGAAGAAGGCTGGTTGCTCAGAGGAGGACTGTTCAGCCAGAGCTGGCCCAACCCTGTGACTTGCTCAGGTATCTCCACGGGGATGGCCAGCAGGGCCGGACAGAAAAACACTGCAAGCCCGAGGGGCTAGCTGGAGCTTCCCAGTGCCAACGGTGCTACGGGGGTCTGGGCATAGGGGGGCACCCAGGTGCTTGCAGTGCCCCTTGGTACCAGTCCCACCCCAGGCCCCTCCATCCTGGGGCCCTGCCGGAGACCCAGCCTCAAAGGGCTCACCTGTTGAGGTTTTCACCAGCCACAGCCTGTCGTGGGGTCTAGCCAGGGCTGCACCCCTGTGGCCTGTCCTCGGAGCACTTGCTGGGCGTTGCCTCCCCTTCATGCTCCCCACCTTTCCACTTGACCTGTGCCCAAACCTGCCCTCCGCTCTTTGCAAGCTCCTCAAGTCCTATTTCCCAGTCCTGGACTGAGCTGATGCCCTCGCTCTCCCCCGCTAGCTGGGCCCTCTCGCTGGTCAGCCTGCCTGAGCCTCAGCTCCCCAGAGCCCCTCGCCTGCCGAGCTGAGAGCCTCCCTGATGTGCCTGCAGCCTTGCCCTGGGCTCTTCTTTCCCCTGACCACCCTCCAAAGCTGGAGACCGTCCCCTGGCACGCCCATCAAGGCTGGCTTCTTCATGGGTGCCGGGTGCCTCCCTCCTCTGCGGTCCCCTCTCTCTTCCCTCCCTCCCCCCAGATAAGTGAAAGCTCTGGCCTGGAGGTGTGTGGACTGTTTTCCAGATGCCCCAAGGCCCGCGGCCCTCTTCCCGCGTTGAGAAGTCCACACCGTTGGCTCCACAGAATAAACGCTCTGTTTGGCCTTGCCCCCACCGTCCCGCCCGCCCTCAGTTAACCAAGTAGTGTCCAGGCACGATCCGGATGGCAGACATGGAGCGTGGCGACAGCGGACGCCTGGAGGGGCTCACCGCGCGACTGGCCGTCTCCGTGCTCCAGAGTCCCAGCCCGGCAGGGTCGCACCTCGTCTCGGGGGAGACTCCGTGGGCTCGGGCGCCGGACCAGAGGCACTCTCAAGGGGGGTGCACTGTTGCTGGGGTCGCCGCAGGTGCAGGAGCGGCCTTGGGGGATCTGAGTCCGCGCTGGGCTCCACGTTGTCCGGGGACGTTGGGAGCTCACACTCCTCGGGCTTCTTTGCAACTGACCAGAGTGGGAGGGTCAGGTGGGGCGCTGAGGAGCCGCCCACCTGCCCACACTGGTGGGCATGCAGCACCTGGTGTGACGCCGCCGAGCACGGTGCGGAAGAGCGTATGTGCGGCGGGCAGCCTCCCGTGCTGCGCGGCCACCTGCTGCAGGCCCAGGCGCGCTCGCGGGCGCAGCTGGCGCAGGCCTCGGATCAGGTCCTGGCACTCTGCGGGTGAGGGCTCAAGGATGCGGCCTACAGGTGCCACTGCCCTCTCGCGCCCCAGCCCGCAGCCATCACGGCCAACAATGCTGGCAGCTTGGAGGTGTCATCCCGTTCAGTCTTCCCAGACGGCCGTAGGGTGTCCGTGTTTCACACGTGGGGAGACAGGCAGAGAGAGGTGAGGCGCCCTGCCCTGGGCTAGCGCAGGGTTCAGGCTTAGCGGGGCCGCCAACACATTTCCACCTCTCTGGACCCAGCTCTCTCTTGCCGCCCACCTGGGTGCGGGCTGGGACCGGGGAGGGACACAGGGTGGAGGCGCTCACCTGGGGACAGGCCTGGCCGTAAGGTGGGGCCCTGGCGCATCAGGTACCGCATGCGGTGGGGCTGGCGCTCCTTGAAGGGCAGGTTCCCGGTCACCATGGCGTAGAGGATGACACCTCTGGGGGCGTGGGCTTCCCAGGGCGTGCCCCCTCCCCTCCCCTCCCCTCCCTAGGGGTCCTGGAGCCTGTGAGGTGGTGCTCCCCGGCTCCACGGGTCAGCCTGCTCCCCGCTGTACTTGCTTGTGAGGACCTCCAGGGCTGTGTAGGCCACAGAGCCGCAGAAGGTGCTCAGCCGCGAGTTCTTAAGCCCCTACCGATTGGCAAAGCCGAAGTCTGCAGGGGGCATACAGGGAGGGCGGGGGGGGCGGGGTGTAAGTGGGCTCCTGTGGTGGGCACGGGGTGTGTGGGGTGACTGCAAGTGTGGCTCTGGGCGAGGGTGGGGTGTAGGCCTCCTAGGGGGATTGAAGGACAAGGCAGGCTGGGGTCAGAAGTTTGGAGCAAGCAGTGTAGACACTGGGTGCCTGGCTGGGGCGAGAGTGGGGAATGTGGCCCGCAGAAGTCGAAGACCTCAGTCAGTTGGCGCAGGCTGGGGGCAGGGTTGCGGGCTGGGCCGCAGGCTCACCGCTCAGCTTTAGGAAGCCTCGGTCATCTAGCAGGACGTTCTCACACTTTAGGTCCCTGCATGGGGAAGCGGAGGTGAGGCTGGGCCTGAGCTCAGGCGGCTCTCTCCATGTGGTGGGCGGGTGGGCTGGGCGGCGCCCTCAACTGCCATGCCTGAGCTGGGGCAGCACGCCGCAGCACTAGCTAGCTGCCAGCACAGCCTGTGGGCCCCCTGCTCCAGCCCCGGGCAGCGGCAGTCGTCGGACACGGCATTGATGTGCTCCGGCAGGTCACCACGGGCCGCTGGCTCCAGCACCAAGTAGGCGCGCCAGCTGTTCCGGTAGGTCTCGTAGAGCTGCACCTACTGGATCCCGCCCGCCTGCCATCACCCCGAGGAGGGGCCGTCAGGTGCACTGGATTGGGGTCTCAGGATGGGGCTGGGCTCGAGCGTAAGGGTCCCAGGAGGGGAAGGCGGCAGGCCTGGGCTGGGCAGGAGGAGACCAGGATGTCTTGGGGTCTCTGCCCACCACGTTCAGGTGCTTGTAGGTAGCACTGAGTGACGAGATCTCACAGGGCAGGAACTTGCAGGAGAACTCCACAGAGGCCTCAGCGGTGGAGACGATCTTGATAGCCACCTGCGGGAGTGGAGGGTGGCCACTGTGCGAAGACCACAGCCCCTCGGGGGCGGGATGTGGCAGAACAGGCCCTGTGGCCTTTGTGCATGTTGCTGAACTTGGCCGGGGCAAGGCTCGGTGAGCAGTGTCCTTGGGGGGCAGCTCTGGTCTCCTGCTCACTCCTGTCCCAGGCACTTATGTGTTCAAGGGGTCCAGGAACTGGGAGTGATCAGCCTGCCCGAGCCTTGGCCTTCAGGGAGGATGCAGGACCAGGAGGGGGCCAGAGCACCTGGAAAGTGCCTGAGTGGGGTTAGGACAGGGGCCTCAGGGCTGGGCTGGGGGGTGAACCGCGGATCCCCCACCCCATGGGGAGGAGGTGGCCTGCCTCTCTGTGGTGTGGCACGTACCCCGCAGGTCAGAGGCCAGCTTGGAGTTGTGCTGTGTGCGCTCCTGCGTGGCGTAGGCCAGGTGGACTTTGGAGAAGGCCCCAGAGCCGATCTTCTTGGAGGAAGGCAGGTAGCTGTTGTCTCTGCATTCGCATACCTGCTCCACGAAGGCTCTCTGGTCCACGAAGGTCTGGTCTGACCTTCCGGAGGTCGGGGCACTGCGGAAGGGGTTGGGGCCATCCAGCTCACCGCAGGGCCTTGGGGATGGGGGGCGGGAGGCGTGACTGAGGCCTGACCTGTTAGCGGGACAGGGGTGATGGGACTGCAGGAGGCCAGCTGGGACCTGCGCCCCCTCAAGGCTGCAGCCGAGTTTCTGAAGT
Organism: Grampus griseus; assembly: GCF_964374135.1. Classification (NCBI taxonomy): domain Eukaryota; kingdom Metazoa; phylum Chordata; class Mammalia; order Artiodactyla; family Delphinidae; genus Grampus; species Grampus griseus. The sequence continues at coordinate 628,215 of NC_139011.1, read as the reverse complement.
CTTCCTGGGACTGGGGCAGAGACACGGGAGGGCCCAGGACTGAGAACTCGGGGTGGGAGGCTAACACAGCTGCACAACCATAGACTGGCACGGGGAAGGCAGGCTCTGGGATAGCGGGGGCAGATTCTAGAGTGGAAGGTTCTATAGCTGCACCTGCAGTGCGCCCTCAAAGGGGGTGTCCTATCCCCCAGGACTTGCTTGCCCTAAGAACATCTTGCTGGAACCAGCCCTGCCCTGCCTGAGGCCCATTCTCTGGGGTGAGAACCCCAAGGGCCAAAAGAGGCGTTTTTTGGACGGTGCTGTGAGGCTTGCAGGATCTTATTTCCCTGACCAGGGATTGAATCCAGGCCTTTGGCAGTGAAAGTGCCAAGTCACATCCACTGGCCTGGGGACTTCCCTGGTGGCACAGCGGTTAAGAATCCGCCTGCCAATGCAGGGGACCCCGGTTCAATCTCTGGTCCAGGAAGATCCCACATGCCACGGAGCAACTAAGCCCGTGCGCCATAACTACTGAGCCTGTGTTCTAGAGCCCACGAACCACCACTACTGAAGCCCACGCGCCTAGAGTCTGTTCCCCAATTAGAGAAGCCACTGCAATGAGAAGCCCACGCACTGCAACGAAGAGTAGTCCCTGCTCGCCGCAACTAGAGGAAGCCCACGTGCAACACTGAAGACCCAACGCAGCCAAAAAACAAAAACAAACAAACAAAAAAACCACTGGCCAGCCAGAGAATTCCCAAAGCCACCCAGCCTTCCTCTGCTCAGGCCTGGAAGCTTCTGCTCAGGCCAAGACCTGCTGCAGAGGCCTTTCCCCCAGAGCTGTCTACACACTTGATGACACATTCCCAAGCAAGCAAGTAACCCTCGCCCCTGCCTGGGTCCACCTCAAACCCCAGCTCCAGGAGAGATGCGCCAGCATGGTCCCTCCCTTCTCCTGGCCCCTGGAGTCTTCTGTGAGTGCCTTTACCATGGGGAGCCAATGTTTCCTAAGTGCCTGCTGTGAGCCAGGTGCTGTTCTAAGGGGCAACTACCAGCTCCCAGAGTCCTGCTCCTGTGCACAGACCGCACCCGACGTGCCTGTCCTGTGGCAGGCAGTTCACACCCAGGATTTCAAATCTGAGTAACACCAAGCGATGCCCCCTTTCCAGACGACACAACTGAGGCCCAAGTCGTAGTCTCTCTTCTGTGAGCTGGACGGCACAGTGGCTGGGGGCTGCCGTCCTGGCAGTGGCTGGGGACTGGGCTTGTCCTCGCCGGGATCCACGGTCCACAGGGTGCTCCCACTGCAGGGAGAGCCTCGGAATGCTCGGAATTGAACTGCTGTGGCACGTTTTGTCATCCCTGTTGGACTGTGAGCTGCTTGAGAACAAGGCTGGTGTTTGATATTCCGTTGCTCACCCACAACCCTTGTCTAGCAAACTGCCTGGAGTATAGAAAATCTGGGCAAACTAACTGGTTTGCTACTGACCTGGGGGTTAGGAAAAGAGAAGCTGAGTCAGGTATTTCAAGGGGAGGGCAACGTTATACTTGTCTTCCTCTTTCTGACTTACTTCACTTAGCATGATAATCTCTAGGTCCATCCATGTCCCTGCAAATGCCATTATTTCATCCTTTTTTATGGTTGAATAGTATTCCATTGTATACATGTGCCACATCTTCTTTATCCACTCATCTGTCAGTGGACACTTAGGATGCTTCCATGTCTTGGCTGTTGTAAATAGTGCTGCTATTAACACTGAGGTGCATGTATCTTTTCAACTTATAGTTTACTCCAGATATATGCCCAAGAGTGGGATTGCTGGCTCATATGGCAACTCTATTTTGGGTTTTTTGAGGAACCCCCATACTGTTTGCCATAGTGGCTGCACCACTTCACATTCCCACCAGCAGTGTAGGAGGGTTCCCTTTTCTCCACACCCTCTCCAGCATTTGTTATTTGTAGACTTTTTAATGATGGCCATTCTGACTGGTGTCAGGTGGTACCTTATTGCAGTTTTGATTTGCATTTCTCTAATAATTAGCAATGTTGAGTATCTTTTCATGTGCCTATTGGCCATCTGTATGTCTTTGGAGAAACGTCTTCTGTGCATTTGAAAAAAATAAGTGTATTTATTTTATTTATTTTACTTTTGACTGAGTTGGGTCTTCGTTGCTGCCTGCAGGCTTTCTCTAGTTGTGGTGAGCCAGGGCTACTCTTCGTTGTGGTGTGCAGGCTTCTCATTGCAGTGGCTTCTCTTATTGCAGAGCATGGGCTCTAGGCATGCTGGCTTCAGTAGTTGTGGCACGTGGGCTCAGTAGTTGTGGCTTGCGGACTCTGGAGCACAGCCTCAGTAGTTGTGGTGCACGGGCTTAGTTGCTCCGCAGCATGTGGCATCTTCCCGGACCAGGGCTCGAACCCATGTCCCCTGCATTGGCAGGCGGATTCTTTTTTTTTTTTTTTTTTTATACCCTTGTCCAAAGAGGTGTGCCCACAGGGGTATCACATTTGTAGTGAGGATGTGGCTTTCCCTCTTTGTGAATTCAAAGCTTCTACTGTTTGCAGAACCTAGTACTTTTTTTATAAATTTATTTATTTATTTATTTTTGGCTGTGTTGGGTCTTCGTTTCTGTGCGAGGGCTTTCTCTAGCTGCGGCGAGCGGGGGCCACTCCTCATCGCGGTGCGCAGGCCTCTCACTGTCGTGGCCTTCTCCTGTCGCAGAGCACAGGCTCCAGTCGCGCAGGCTCATTAGCTGTGGCGCACGGGCTCAGCCGCTCCATGGCATGTGGGATCCTCCCAGACCAGGGCTCGAACCCGTGTCCGCTGCATTGGCAGGCAGACTCCCAACCACTGCGCCACCAGGGAAGCCCGGCAGGCGGATTCTTAACCACTGCGCCACCAGGGATGTCCTTTCTGTGCATTTTTCGATTGGGTTTTTTTTTTTTTATGGATTTCTATGAGCTGTTTGTATGTTCTGGAAATAAAGCCCTTGTTGGTCGCATCATTTGCAAATATTTTCTGCCATTCCATAGGATGTCTTTTTGTTTTGTTTATGGTTTCAAAGCTTTTAAGTTTGATTAGGTCCCATTTATTTATTTTTGCTTTTACTTTTTTTTTTTTTTTTTGTGGTACGCGGGCCTCTCACTGTCATGGCCTCTCCCGTTGCGGAGCACAGGCTCCAGACGCGCAGGCTCAGCGGCCATGGCTCACGGGCCCAGCCGCTCCGCGGCACGTGGGATCCTCCCGGACCGGGACACGAACCCGTGTCCCCTGCATCAGCAGGCGGACTCTCAACCGCTGCGCCACCAGGGAAGCCCTGCTTTTACTTTTATTGCCTTGGAAGACTGACCTAAGAAAACATTGGTACGATTTATGTCAGAGAATGTTTTGCCTATGTTCTCTTCTAGGAGTTTTATTTTTTAAAATAAATAAATAAATTTATTTAATTTATTTATTTTTGGCTGCGCTGGGTCTTTGTTGCTGGGCCTGGGCTTTTCTCTAGTTGTGGGAGCGAGGGCTACTCTTGGTTGTGGTGCGCAGGCTTCTCATTGTGGTGGCTTCTCTTTGTTGCGGAGCATGGGCTCTAGGTGCTTGGTTTCAGTAGTTGCAGCTTGCGGGCTCAGTAGTTGTGGCTCGCGGGCTCTGGGGTGCAGGCTCAGTAGTTGTGGTGCACGGGCTTAGTTGCTCCGCTGCATGTGGGATCTTCCCGGATCAGGGCTGAAACCCGGAACCCGTGTCTCCTGCATTGGCAGGTGGGTTCTTAACCATTGGGCCACCGGGGAAGTCCCTAGGAGTTTCATTGATGCCTGCTCATCTTTTTTTTTTTTTTTTTTTTGCGGTACGCGGGCCTCTCATTGTCATGGCCTCTCCCGTTGCGTAGCACAGGCTCCAGACGCGCAGGCTCAGCGGCCATGGCTCACGGGCCCAGCCGCTCCGCGGCATGTGGGATCCCCCCGGACCGGGGCACGAACCCGTGTCCCCTGCATCGGCAGGCGGACTCTCAACCACTGCGCCACCAGGGAAGCCCTATGGCTGCTCATCTTGATTCCCACGGTCTGTTGGCATACTGGACGTGTGCCTCCAGTTTGCGTGTGTGTACCTTTTTGCGGAGGGTTCCTCGGCCCTGGGTCTCTCGGGTGTTGGTTGGGTGTTCAGTGTGTGTGCATGTGTGAGAGATATAGGGCATGACAGTGCCTGTGTGTGTCCCGGTCAGGCCCACCTGGCGTGCGTACCTGGACAGGTATGTGCTTGTGAGAGGACCGGCTTTGGGCGCACTGACGCGCCGAGCCGGCGTCGCCGATGCCTCTCCCGGTATGTGGGGCGGTGTCTGTGTGCCGGGATCATCGCGGTGTAAATGTCGTACGAGGACACAGCAGAGTGGGAAGGGAGCCGCGTCCTGCGCCTGCGCAGTGGCCGGCCGCACGCCTTGAGGCCGACAGGGCTGCCCTACTGGCGCCCAACAGTCAGGTGTGGCGGTCACGGGGCGGCAGGGGGCGGGGCCGAGCGCGAGGCGGAGTTTGCGCACTCTCACTCTCTGGGGTTCGGGGGACCGGGTGGAGAGGGCGAGAGGGACGCACCTCCGACCAGTGAGCGCAGAGATCGCTTGGGGGCGGGGCCGGGCTGCCGCGCGCCGGGCCACGGTTGGCGGGGGGGGCGGTGGCCTCGCCGCGTGGCCCCGCCCACTCCGGTCAGCGGCAGGCGGGAGGGCGGATGCCGGGCTGCGGCTGCCGCGGCTCCTCAGGTAAATGGGGTCGGGGCCCGGGATCGGGGCTGGCGGCGGTAACTCGGCGAGGCGCCCCTCGGGGAAGCCTGGGCTGCGGACTCTCGGGCCGCCCCCTTGGCCAGGCCGCCGCGGGAAACCGAGTCAGGGGGCGCCTCTCCAAGGTCACCGGGCGAGCGCGGAAAGGGTCCCGGGCGTCGCGGGGCCGAGCCCACCCCCTTCCCCGGGCTCAGGTGCGCCCAGCTGCGCGCGGAGCCGCATTTGCCGCGTCACAACCCGGAAGAGCGCCCTGGGAGCCGAGCCGCTCACATTCTTCGTCGCAACGGCATGGGGAGCCCGGCCCCCGTGCCCGTCCCCTCCCAGGGTGGGACTCGGAGTACCTGGTCTCTGTGCCCGTCTCCTCCCTGGGGGGCGCTCGGTCCCCAGTCCTAGCGCCTGTCACTCCGGAGGCGTGTGGTTCACGCCCTTGCTTCCCCGGGGGGAAAACGGGGTCCTCCCTATGGGAAGCTAAGCCTAAACCCGAGAGTCCCAACGCGCAGGGGCCGTTGTATTCGTTCCATTTTCTCTTTGACTGTAGAGCAGGGAGGTACTTTGTCCACAGTCCTGAGGATTACTGGTCATGTAAGGTAGGCGTGAAGCTGGAGGGCTGCAGGACGTCCCGCTCTCAATCCAGGTGAGAGCTCCGTGGTGCTAGGCCAGGGCTGGCTCCCAGTCAGCCCCTGGGCCCTTAGGCCCAAGTTTGGGTTCTGGTTTTCCTGGAGCGCCAGCACAGCTAGGGCCTGAGGTTCCCCGTTGCCGGCCCAGCCGGGGTGGGGGCGGGGCTGACTGGTAAGCTCAAGGGCAGTGAGGCACAAAAGGGTGCGGGGGGCAGAGGGGGCGGGTGTGGGGATGTAAGCGGGAGCGGCTGCCTGGTGCGAGGGGCAGGTGGGGTTGGGGTGGAGGCTGGCTGAGGGGACCACCCTGGAAAGGGATGGTGGTAGAGGTGGGGAAGAAGGTGGTCAGTGAGTCACTGTAGGGTGTGGGAAGGGAGATAGAGGAACAGGAGGGGGTGATGCTGACCTCTGACCCACGTAGCTGAGTGCACGATGACACAGGAAAAGAGGCAGGTGAGGTGGGGGTCGGGGAGAAGTCGGGGTGACGATGGTGTTAGAGCCGTTGAGTGTGCGTGGCGATGGTGGTCCAGATGGAGAAGGCCAGCAGGCGCTGGGCCCCAGGAGACCCATGAGGGAATCATCAGTGTGGGACACTTGAGTGGTGGCATGATTGTGACGTGGTTGCCCCTGTGGTCCTGGCAGCCAAAGGGCCTGGGGATGCTGTTGTCAGCAGGGTCTTCGGCCATCATGGCTCACGCAAGCACGTGTCTCTCGTCTCTCTTTGGTGTCAGAATAGGATCACCTGGAGTTGAGCTGTCTTGGTTACCTTGACACCGACGTCCATGCTGCGGTGGATTGTTTGGACCTGCGTCTTGCAGTTTCTCACTCCTCCAGGGCTGTTTGCTGCCTGCTGAGGGCCCTCAGGGGATCAGAGGTGGAGCCCGTGGCTGCTTGCCGGCTCCCTCACCCTCACAGCTGCCGCCTGTGCCTGGAAGCAGGTGTCTGTGCTTAGTTCGGACCAGGGTCCACCGAGGCCCAGGTGGGCAGCCGGCTCGCTGCTTGTCTGTGATCAGCAGCCCCAGATCTCGTGAGCCCCTTTGTGGAGCTGAGTTACTTGATCTTCTCGAGGTAGGGCCCCAGGAAGGCTCCTGCTCGGTGCTCAAGGAATGGTGGCTGCTGGACGTCGTGAGAAACGTGCTTTCTCCACTGAGCTGGAGGGCCACCCAGTTCTGGGGGGACACCGCTTGGCATGGCTTATGTTGAGAAACGGTGTTCTCAAAGGACTGTGCTTCCTGGGTCATCTGCCCAGGTTCTTGTCGGTGACTCTGGAAGCTGATTCCTTCTCTAGCTCCTGTGCTAAGAGGGGAAGACCCTGGGCCTTGTGCGTGGGTGGGGGTGGGGAGTTCCTGCGACCCCCCAGGGCCTCCTGACTTCCCAGTCTCCCCTCACACACCTACCCTCCAGACCAGCTCCTGGCTGCCTCTGGGCTGGGCTGTGTGTGGCCTCCTTGGCCTCCCACAGCCACTTCTGACCCCTCTCCGGCTCAGCAAAGTTGGCCCAGCACCTCTGTTAGCGTGTGCCAGTTCATGTGGCAGCCATAATACAAGTGGGCATCTTTCAGGCCAGGGGCTCTGTGGGTGGGGGCAGCACCTAGTGGGCATTACTAAATGCCATTGAATGAATGCTGAGTACAGGTGAGCGAGGAGGAGGGGTGGGAGAGGGAGGAGGGAGCTGCTTCCACGCTCACCCACAGCGCGTCCAGCGTGGGAAGGAGGACCCTGTTGGCCCTGCTCCGTGCCCTGTGCTGGGAGCATCTGGGCAGGTGTGGAGGAGGGCAGTGCAGGAGCCAGTCCCGGCGGAAGTCCCGCCCCATCGCTGACCAGCTGCTGACAGCACGTGCCTCGCAGACCTGCTTGGCCGTGCAGATTAAAGGAGATGGTGCCTCTTCAGTGCATCCTGTGGGACGCGGGGAGCCTCCCAGACCCGTCCCCGTCTCTGCACCCCCTTCCCCTGCAGCGTGTTCACCTCGATTTGCCGTCAGCTCTGTGCTCACAGGTCTGTCTGCTCCACAGACCTCCTGGCCTGGGGCAGGGGCAGCAGGTGGAAACTTACAAAACCGGTCAAGCCCGGCTCTTCCACCAGCCAGGTAGTTTATACTTACTTGACAGCCACCTTTTTCCAGTGCTTGTTTTTTAAAAAGTCTAACCAGATCCCTGATTGACACGTGTGTTTTCTAACATCTGCACTCACGGGAGGGCTTCTGTAGACGGATGGCGAGAGGTGGATGATCCCGTCACGCAGCGCGACCATTTGGGCTTGTGGGGGACACTCCACAGGCTCTGCTGGTTGTTCGCACCTGTGTGGTGGCCACAGCACTGACAACGTCTGGTGCTGGCAGAGCGCAGCTGTGTGCAGGCCTCACTCCCAGCGGCTCACTCGTGACGCGGGCAGAGCCCAGTCCTGGACTGGCCGTCTGCATACCGCCCTCCTTCTTGTTCGTCTTGTTGGTGCGGATGGGCTCCTTTGCGTGTTAGTAGGAGACAGATTCGCCTCTTGATTATGAACGGTTATGAACGGTTGGACCTGCTTTGTCTTTTAGTTACTTTATGCTCCACTGAGGATGGGGTGAGTTGTGAGAGTGTGGGGTTGTGGGCTTAGGTGTATGTGTATGGATGTGGTCTTCAATTTATGTGTGTTTTTGACTTTCAGAAATTAAAAAATTTTATATAGTCCAACTGAACAACATTCATCAAGGTGTGTGGGTTTTTGTGTCTGGCTTAGGAAGTCCTTTCCTACTCCAAGACTCTAAAATGTGTACTTGTATTTTCTACTTAGGACTTACATTTCATTTTTACATGTAACACTTATATCCATCTAGCATTTATTTTGGGGTAAGGAAAGATGTAGGGAAGCCTAATTTTTTTCCCCAAGTGCCTAACTAGCTGTTCCAACACTATTGGCTAATCTGTCTTCATTATTTGAAATCCTCCTTTTCTTCCTTATTGGTGTTTATTTCTGGACTTTCTGTACAGTCCTGTTGATCTGTTCACCTCTTCTTAGAACAACAGCATAGTTTTAATTACGGTAGCCTTTTAATACGTTTTAACGTAACATAGGACAAATCCTGCTCACATACTTCTCAGAATTTAGTCGGCTACTTTTGTCTGTTGACTCTTCCATATGAACTTTGGAACCATTTTATCAAGTGCCCTCCAGTAGCCCGGCTCACATATTTCTAGATGAAGGAAACTCGACAGTTGTATAATATAGAGTCTTATGGGAGGACTTTGGGTCTTTTCCTTCAATGCACAGCTTTAGTTTGTTTTTTGAAATTGCGTGCATATTCAGGATATAAACCACAACTTTTCTCCCCACTCACAGTGCGCTGGAGTGGACTGGCACGCACAACTGTCACTGTTTGGAACTGATGCCACAGTCCCCGTAGGAGCCAGGGCCGCAGGAACACTGGGTCACCCGCTGGAGGGGTGCGCTAAGGGACTGGCCCTTGAGGAATGAGTGGGTTTCCCGGGGTGGAGGGGGCAGGGCGGGGCAGGGTACTCGTAGGGACCAACAGAAGCAGAGGTGCGAGAGCCGAAGCCCTGGCCCAGGGCGTTCAGGTGCTGGACGCCTGCAGCGTGAGGGGCGAGAGAGAAGCAGAGAGGGGCTTGGGTCTAGGTTGCGACAGCCCTCGTTGAAGGTGTTGGTTTGATTCTGTGGGCAACAGTGAAGATCAGTGAGAAGCGGTGTGACGTGATGTGACCTGCGTTTGACAAAGGCCAGCACTCAGCGTGGAGGAAGTGGCCAAAGGCAGGGTTAGGTGAGGCGGCCGCCAGGGATCAGCTCTCAGAGAAGGAGCAGGGCATCTGCTGTCTGATGTGCAGTGTGGGGGTGGAGTGAGGAGGGTGGGGGGGGCGCTGACGTTGATCATGGCATGTCTGTCACTGAGTGGTGGCCTTAGAGGTGTTCACTCGTTCAGTTGCCACTCCCTTAGTAGCATATTCAAAGAGCAGTGCTTGGACAAATGTCAGTTTATCAAGTTTTTCTTTTATAGATTTTGCTTTTGGTGTCAGTCATGGATATTTTCTTCTATGTTTCTTTCCAGAAGTTTTATAGTTTTAAGTTTCACATTTAGGTCTGTGGGTCATTTGGAGTTTTTGTGTGTGGTGTGAGGTATAGATTGGAGTTTACTTATTGTATGTGGGTGTCCAGTTGTTCAGTACTGTTTGTTGAAAGACTATCTCTTCACTCAGTTGCCTTTGTACCTTTGTTGAAAACTGGACATATAAGTCCTGAAGCCAGGTAGTGTAAGTTCTCCAGTTTAGTTTTGGTTTGCTTTTTTTCAGAGTTGTCTTGGCTATTCTAGGTCCTTTGCATTTCCATATGAGTTTAGAATCAGTCTGTCAATTTCTACAAAAAACATTCTGGGATTTTGATTGGGAATGCCTTCAATCCGTAGATGCATTTGTAAAAAGTTGATATCCTTGTACCGTATTTCTCTCCATTTATTTAAGTTTTCTTTACTATCTCTCACCAGGTCCACCTTTTGTCAAATTTATCCCCAAATATTTCATATAATTTTTGCTCAGTGGCAAATGGTGTGGCTTTTTCAATTTTTGTTTATTGTTAGTATATGGAAATACAGTTGCTTTATTGTTCTTAATTTTTTTTTAATTTATTTATTTTTGCCTGTGTTGGGTCTTTGTTGCTGTGCGCAGGCTTTCTCTAGTTGAGGCGAGTGGGAGCTACTCTTCATTATGGTGCGTGGGCTCCTCACTGCGGTGGCTTCTCTTGTTGCGGAGCACGGGCTCTAGGTGTGCGGGCTTCAGTAGTTGTGGCACGTGGGCTCAGTAGTTGTGGCTTGCGGGCTCAGTAGTTGTGGCTCGTGGACTCTAGAGTGCAGGCTCAGTAGTTGTGGTGCACAGGCTTAGTTACTCTGTGGCATGTGGGATCTTCCCAGACCAGGGATCGAACCCGTGTCCCCTGCATTGGCAGGTGGATTCTTAACCACTGCGCCACCAAGGAAGCCCCATACGTTGCTTTTTTAATGTTAATTTTATATCCTGTGATCTTGCTAGCTGACTTATTGATCTGGTCCCACTTGTAGGTTCTGTAGGATTTTCTGCATAGATGGCCACATCATCTGTGAATAAAAACAGTTTTACTTCTTTTTCAATTTGGATGCCTTATATTATTGTTTTCCTTACCTTGTTGCATAGGCTAGAGCCTCCAGTATGATAGTGAATAGAATGGGTGAGAGCAGACATCCTTGCCTTGTCCCCCATCTTACAGGGATTGCATTTAGTCTTTTACCATTAAGGATGTTCTTATAGGTTTCCCTTAGGTGCTCTTTGTCAGGTTGTGGAAGTTCCCTTCTATTCCTGTTTGTTGGTAATTTTTATTATAAGTGGATGTTGGATTGTGGCAAATGCTTTTTCTGCATTTATTGAGATGATTATATGGTTTTTATTTTTTGGTCTGTTAATGTGACTTACATCGGCTGCACTTAAAATACTCAACCAACCTTGCATTCATAGGATAAACCCAATTTAGTCATGATGTATTATCCTTTTTACATGTTGGATATGATTTGATAAAATATTGTCAAGAAATTTGTGTCTATGAGGGGTATTGGTCTATAGTTTTCATTATTTGTAGTATCTGTGTCTGGTTTTGTTATCAGAGTTATGCTGGCCTCAGAGAATCAGTTGGTAAGTGTTTTTATTTAGTTCGTTATTTAGTTTTGGCCGCATTGAGTCTTCGTTGCTGGGCGTGGGCTTTTTGCTAGTTGCGGTGCGCGGGCTTATTGTGGTGGCTTCTCTTGTTGCAGAGCACGGGCCCTAGGTGTGCGGGCTTCAGTAGTTGTGGTGTGCGGGCTCAGTAGTTGTGGCTCGTGGGCTCTAGAGCGCAGGCTCAGTAGTTGTTGTGCACAGGCTTAGTTGCTCCGTGGCATGTGGAATCTTCCTGGACCAGGGCTCGAACCCGTGTCCCTTGCATTGGCAGGTGGATTCTTAACCACTGTGCCACCAGGGAAGTCTTGGTAAGTGCTTTTTATTTTCAGTTTTCCTGGAAGAATTTGTATATAGTTGGTATTGTTTCTTCCTTAAATGTTTGACAGAATTCCCCAGGGAAGTCATCTAGGCCTAGAGTTTTCTCTGTGGGAAGGCTTTTAACTACAAGTTCAATTTCTTTATTAGATATAGGGCTATTTAGGTTATCTGTTTTTTCTTGAGTGAGGTTTGATAGTCTGTCTTTCAAGGAACTTGTCTATTTCTCTTATTTACTTATTTTTTGCGGTACGTGGGCCTGTCACTGCTGTGGCCTCTCTCGTTGCAGAGCACAGGCTCCGGACGCGCCGGCTCAGCGGCCATGGCTCACGGGCCCAGCCGCTCTGCGGCATGTGGGATCTTTCCGGACCGGGGCACTAACCCACGTCCCCTGCATCGGCAGGCGGACCCCCAACCACTGTGCCACCAGGGAAGCCCTATTTCTCTTATTTTTTAAATTTTTATAATTTTTTATTGAGATATAATTGACTTGTCTATTTCTTTTAAGTTGTCCAATTTACTGGCAAAAAGTTATTCAGAATATATTCTTACTATCCTTTTAATATCTGTAGAATCTGTAGTGATGTCACCGTTCTCATTCATAAGATTGGTAATTTGTGTTTTCTCTCTTTTTCCTGATCAGTCAGGCTGGAGGTTATCAAATTTATTGATCTTCTCAAATAACTAGCCTTTGGTACTTTGATTTTTTTTCTATTCTTTGTTTTTTATTTCTTTGATTTATGTACTGATACTTATTATTTCCTTTTGCTTCTTTTGAGTGTCTAGTTTCTTAAGGTGGAATTTTTTTTTTAATAAATTTATTTATTTATTTGGCTGTGTTGTGTCTTCGTTGCTGCACGTGGGCTTTCTCTAGTTGCGGCGAGCGGGAGCTACTCTTCATTGCGGCACGCAGGCTTCTCATTGTGGTGGCTTCTCTTGTTGTGGAGCACTGGGTCTAGGCACACGGGCTTCAGTAGTTGTGGCATGCGGGCTTAGTAGTTGTGACTCGCAGGCTCTAGAGTGCAGGCTTAGTAGTTGTGGTGCACGGGCTTAGCTGCTCCGTGGCATGTGGAATCTTCCCGGACCAGGGCTCGAACCCGTGTCCCCTGCATCGGCAGGCGGACTCTCAACCACTGCGCCACCAGGGAAGCCCCGAGCAGGCAGATTCTTAACCGCTGCGCCACGAGGGGAGTCCCTTAAGGTGGAATTTGATGTTGTTGACCTTAAAACTAAAACAGCCAGTTATTTTACCAGCAAAATGTGTTTATTTGGGAATAGCAGAGAATTGCAGCCATGGCATAGCAAAAACTATAGGCTAGTCCAGCAAACAAAGGAGAGGAAGTTACTTTGCAGAGAAAAAGGAGGAAGTTGGGAGGGGCTGCTCTGAAGGAAAGTCCACCAGAGGGATGGGAGAGTTGAGGATGGTGATGGCTTCCCAGTGCCTGAGCTGAGAGGGTTCCCATCTGCTGGGCTTGTTGCCGGGCAAGGAGAGATCTTCCTTCCTCTTGCCAGGGTCCTAAAGTAGAGACATCTTCCTGCGGGGAATGCAAGTCATGACTCTTCCTGTTGGGTCTGTGATTCACCTGGAGTGGCAGTGCACAGGAGCTCCCACTCTGGCCTCCGCACTCCCTGCTAAATTAGGTTTCTTTTATTCAAATTCACAAAGTCATTCTTCTTTTCTAATACAGACATTTAGTGCTATACATTTCCCACAAATTTTGATGTCTTCATTTTCATTCACTTCAAAATGCTTTCTAATTTCATTTTTGATTTCTTTTTTGACTCATGCATTATTTTGAAGCATATTAAGCAGTTTCTAAATACTTGGGGATTTCTCAGATAGCTTTCTCTTATTGATTTCAAATTTAACTCCATGTGCTCAGAGAGCATACTTTGTATGACTCGAATTCTTTTAGGCTTATTGAGACTTGTTTTATTGCTCAGAATATGGTCAGTCTTGGTAAATGTTTCATGTGATTTTGGAAAAAATACATATTCTACTGTTAATGAATACAGTGTTCTATAAATACGACTTAAGTTGGTTGACGGTATTGTTCAGGTCTCCTGCACCTTTAGCAATTTTCTGTACACTTGTTCTGACAATTACAGACAGAGGGGTGCTGAATTTCTACTGTATTTTGGATTTGTCTCTTTCTCCTTGCGTTTTTATTAGGTTTGATTTTGTGTATTTTGAAGCTCTGTTATTAGGTGCATAACTGCTTAGAATTGTTGTGTCTCTGTAATCCACTTTGTCTACTATTAATGTAGTCACTCCAGCTTTTTTATGACTAGTTGTCAGCCTTGTTTTTCTTTTCCCATTCTTGTACTTTAGCCTCTTTATGTTAACATACTCAGTGTTCCCTGTGGTTTCTTGAATGTATGAAATGCAATTATAATCTAAATGTCCTTAACTACTAATTCTTTCCTCTGCATCATTTCTGGGTCAGTGTCTATTGATTGATTCATCCTCATTATGGGTTGAGTTTTCTTGCCTGTTTGCATGTCTGGTAATTTCTTTTCTTTAATAAATTTATTTATTTATTTATTTACTTTTGGCTGCGTTGGGTCTGCGTTGCTCTGCGCAGGCTTTCTCTAGTTGCGGCGAGTGGGGGCTACTCTTCGTTGCGGTGCACGGGCTTCTCATTGCGGTGGCTTCTCTTGTTGCAGAGCACAGGCTCTAGGCGTGCAGGCTTCAGTAGTTGTGGCACGCAGGCTCAGTAGTTGTGGCACGTGGGCTCAGTAGTTGTGGCGCACCAGCTTAGCTGCTCCGTGGCATGTGGGATCTTCCCGGACGAGGGATTGAACCCGTGTCCCCTGCATTGGCAGGAGGATTCTTAACCACTGCACCACCAGGGAAGTCCCTGCCTGGTAATTTTTGATTGGATGACAGACATTGTAATTTTACTTTGTTAGTGCTAGATGTTTTTGTGTTCCTATTACTATTCTCAAGCTTTGTGCTGGGTTGTGGCTAAGTTATTTGGGAACAGTTTGATCTTTTCAGGTCTTGCTTTTAGCTTTGTTAGGTGAAACCAGAATGGCATTTAGCGTCGGGCTAATCTTACTTGTTTTTTTTCTTTGTCTTTTTTGGCTGCATGGCACAGTTTGCGGGATTGAACCCGGGCCGTGGCAGCGAAAGCCTGGAATCCTAACCACTAGGCCATCAAGGAACTCCCTAATTTTACTTCTTTACTGAGCTGAAATCTTTTTTAGTGCCCTTCCCAGAACCCTGTGAGTTGTGGTGTTTCCCCCGATTGCTGGGAGCAGGCCCATTCCTGCCTCATTGTGAGCTCCAGGGATTATTTGCTGCTAATCCTTTTGGGTGGCTCCTTTCCTGGCCTTGTGTAATTTCTTCTTCTTTTTTTTTTAAAAATAAATTTATTTATTTATTTTTGGCTGCATTGGGTCTTCGTTGCTGCGCGCAGCTTTCTCTAGTTGAGGCGAGCGGGGGCTACTCTTCGTTGCAGTGCGCAGGCTTCTCATTGTGGTGGCTTTTCTTGTTGCAGAGCTCGGGCTCTAGGCACGTGGCCTTCAGTAGTTGTGGCACACGGGCTCAGTAGTTGTGGCACGTGGGCTCAGTAGTTGTGCCTCGCGGGCTCTAGAGCACAGGCTCAGTAGTTGTGGCGCACGGGCATAGTTGCTCCACGGGATGTGGGATCTTCCCGGACCAGGGCTCGAACCCGTGTGCCCTGCATTGGCAGGCGGATTCTTAACCACTGCGCCACCGTAATTTCTTCTTAAACATCGTGCTTGTATTGGTTTTCTATTGCTGTTGTAACAAATTACTACAAACTTAGTGGCTTAAACAACACATATTCATTATCTTAAAGTTCTTAAGATCAGAAGGCTGACGTGGATCTCATGGGGCTCTAATTGGGTTGCTAGGGCTGTGCTCCTTTCTGGGGACTCTGGGGAGGATCTGTTTCCTGCTGTTTCAGATTGTTGGCAGAATTTGGTTCTTTATGGCTGTAGGACCAAAGTCCGTGTCTTCTTGCTGACTGTAAGCTGAGGGTTGTTCCCAGCTTCTATAGGTGCCCACATTCGTTGGCTCAGAGCCTCCTTCCTCCATCTTCAAAGCCAGCCATGGTGGGTTTTCTTCCCATGCTTTGATTTTCTCCCCCTTTTTCCATCTCAGCTCTCTGACACAGCTGGGAAAGGTTCTCTGCTTTTAAGAACTTAGGCTGGTCTCACCCACATAATCCAGGGTAATTTCTCCACCTCAAGGTCTGTACCCTTAATCCCATCTGCTAAGTCCCTTTGCCAGATAAGGTAACATATTCACATTCTGGGGATGAGGGCATGGGCATCTTTGGGGACATTATTCTGTTGCCCCTGTGCTGGCCAGTAAGTCAACTGAGTGACCAGGAGACCCTCTGCAGGTCTCTGGACTTCTCTCTGGCACTAGACCCTCCAAACTCCAGCAAGACTCAGGCCTCCCAAGATGCTCCCCGTCCTAACTCTGGGCCTTCCTGAGTGTCCTCAGCTGGATGTGCCCTATAGGTGACGAGCTGGAGTGACCTCAGGGTTTCCTGCCCTTCGTTTCCTGTTGACCAACAGCCTGAGAACTATGGCTTCACGTGTTTTGTTCAGTTTCTTAGTTGTTTTGGTTGAGATGGCAAACGGGTCCATCCCTCCCAGGTGGGCTGGGGGCTGACGTCTCTTATGCTTGTTTGCGTTTGCTGCGACTCGAGCCGAGTGAGCACAGCTGTCTGCACTTGTGTGAAGGATGTTCCAGCTGGAGCTGGTTAGCCCCTTTGCTCTGAGGCGTGGACATAGCTGTATCTTTCCACAGGGCAAAGCCTCTGCCCCAGGAACTGGCTGCTTGCCTTGTAAACTCAGACCGGTTCTGGGAACTCAGGATGTGGGTTCCATGTGCGGGGGTGCCTGCCTCTGAGAAGTGTCCTGTGGGCTTTCTGAAGCCTGTGGCCGGTGCACCTCACACCTGCCTGCTGGCTGTGGCGCTTCCGCCTTTCAGCTTTTCAGGGGGGCGGTTTCTGCCACCTTCTTGCTGTGCTGCCAGTGGAACATGTGTTTTTATTTCTTGTTTTCCTTGTTATTTTCAGATGCTTTCCAGAAAGGGGAAACACCTTGCTGATGCCACCAGCTTCAAACCAGTCCTCTCCATCTGCTTTCTGTCTGCCCGGGATTCCTGGAAGCTTCTGGTCTGCTAATTTTATCTTTTCTTGTTTTCTAGTGCTCTTGTGGGTTTGTTCTTTTAAAACATGCATCTTTTCTGTCATTTCACTGAGGTTTTGGTGGGATGGGTGAATGCTTAGGACCAGTGTGCCTTCTTGATCTAGAATTCTCACTTATTTTTTAAAAATTAATTAATTAATTTTTGGTTGCATTGGGTCTTCGTTGCTGTGCGCGGGATTTCTCTAGTTGCAGAGAGCCGGGGCTACTCTTCATTGTGGTGCATGGGCTTCTCATTGCAGTGGCTTCTCTCCTTGCGGAGCACGGGCTCTAGGTGCGCAGGCTCAGTAGTTGCAGCATGCAGGCTCAGTAGTTGTGGCTCACGGGCTCTAGGCGCACAGGCTCAGTAGTTGTGGCGCACGGGCTTAGTCGCTCTGCGGCATGTGGGATCTTCCCGGACCAGGGATCGAACCCGTGTCCCCTGCCTTGGCAGGCGGACTCTCAACCACTGCGCCACCAGGGAAGCCCTCTCACTTATTTTTAATTCCACCCCCTAACCCTGTCCCCGCATTAGGTGACTTCTCACTGCCCCCTTCCCGTGTGGCCGCAACCACATGAGCATATCCTCCATGCTCGGGAGCAAGGCCAGGCGTCTCTCCTTTGCTGCCTCCACCTTCAGCCTTTTCT
This sequence comes from Grampus griseus, assembly GCF_964374135.1. Lineage (NCBI taxonomy): Eukaryota > Metazoa > Chordata > Mammalia > Artiodactyla > Delphinidae > Grampus > Grampus griseus. The sequence continues at coordinate 611,063 of NC_139011.1, read as the reverse complement.
GAATCGGTGGTGACTGGGGAATGAAGGGTGGTGACCAGCAAATCGAGAACACTAGTGTGAGAAAGCAGCACCGTACAGGTCCTCGGAGAGTGTGCCGTAGGGCAGAGCATGTGGCCACGTGCTGAAGTGGGGGCCGCTTGCGCATTTCATGGGCTTTATCCTTTGGGCCCATCTGTTGCAAGTGGCGCTTCGAGGCGTGTGGTGTTTGGATCCCGTGTGCTGTTTGGATGGTTGGTTTCAGGCGCCAGGGAGCCCACCAGGTCCCTGTGCTGCCCACCCAGTCTCTCGGCCAGCAGGAGGCTCATTTAACGTTGTGCTAGGATCTCAGGCATGGGGAGTCCCAGCCCCGCAGCCACCAAGGCTGTTGCTCTTGGCTCTCAGGGAGGGTGTCCCTGCTCCGCACAGACCGCCAGCGACACCAGACCTGATGCGCACGGAGTGAAGGGAGATGCTGTAGCTGGGGGTGGTAACACGCTTGCCCAGGCCACCGTGGGCCAATCAGGACCAGCCCTGGTGGGCCGGCCACGCATCGGCGGGGCTGACAGCTGCTGGGGTGGAGGAGAGCCGGTGACCATTGAGGGGACGGTGCCTCCCGTCCTCCGCACGCCTTTCAGCCAAACTGTGGCAGAGACAGTTCCCCCAGGGCGAAATTGTTTAAACCTTGTGTTTTACACAAACAGAGTAACTGCTCAAAAACTGAGGAGGCTTATGACTTAAATGTTGCGCGTCTGGTTGCTCCAGGTTTGAAGACAGCTGTCCATGTTCACACCGGGCGAGAGGAAGCCACGGCCACAGCAATGAGCGAGTCATACGTGAAGAGTGAGTGTGTGGGGCTCTTGGCAGGTCTCCACGTCATGCCTGCCGGTTTCTGAGTTTGGGACACAGAGGAGCCCGTGGCATTGAGTAAATGTGCTTGGAAGGAATGACGCTTGCACGAACACACTTTCTCTAAGTTTCCATTAGAAAAAAAAAAGAAAACAAAGCTCTCGTCTCTGCAGATGCTGACGCAGAGGTCCAGATCTGGCCACAGGCTCAGTCTGGCATGGGGGACGGCGTTTGCCTGGCACAGGGGGCTTCGTGCTCCATGTGGGAGGGTCCCTGAGCCTTCGTCCCTTCTTACAGAAGCCCCAGGGCCGGCATCCACTCTGGCTGGCCGCTCTGCTTGCAGCCAGGGCCAGCTGTTTGCTGAGGGCATGGCCCCGGGCGGGGCAGAGGCTGGGAGTGGTGTTCCTGCCCCACAGCTTCCACCCCCAGGGTGAGGGTCTGCGAACCGCTGGCGGGCACACGCCCGGAGCTCTCGGGGCACTGAGGATGGGGGGTCCTGTCCGTGGGGCGGAGGCCTGGATCTGAGTGTGGGGAGTTGCCAGGGTGAGGAGTCTGCGAAAGCAGCTGGTGGGACTGGGGTGCCGCCTGGCAAGCACAGGGCAGAGTGTGGGCCAGAGGGCCACCTGGGGCAGCTTCCGAAGGGGCCCTGAGTCTGCACCGCCTGCCTTTTATAGGAGCTCGGATCCAGCGGGGCCGGAGACGTGGAGCAGACGTGGCCTGGCCTGGAAGGTCGGGGTACAGGTGGCTGGAGTGACCTCAGAGCAGGCGGCCAGTGGGTCCCAGAGATCCCGGCCAGCGCAGTGGAGGCTGCAAAGCGGCCAGGCCGGCGCGGCGGTCTCCTCCAGCTGTGGGGCCGAGTCCTCAGAGGCTGAGCGTAGCGATGGCGGGGTCGGGGCCGGGCCTGACTACGCCACTGGGCTTTGTCACGGCAGGGCTGTTCACCATTCTGCTGGACGCTGTCACCGACAAGGACCCTCAGGTGCAGGAGCAGGTGTGTGGCGCCCTGTGCGCCCTCGGAGAGTCACAGCCTGAGGAGGCTCTCCGCGCCTGCGAGGAGCACCTGCGGCTGCATGACAAGGTATTGCTGCTCCTGCCGGGCGGGTCTGCGGGGCGGGGCCTGCGGGGCGGGGTCTGCGCCAGGGGTCTGCCGGCTGGCTGGGTCCGGAGTGCAGAGCCGTGCTGCTGTGGGCAGAAAATCGTACCTGCGAGTCCAAGCCCCCTCGAGGCGGGCAAGTCCAGCATAGATGACCCTCTTTGCCTCGTGGCCTGTGGGCTGGTCCTGTCGTGGAGGGACCGGGTGGTGAGCACTGCAGCGTCCAGCCGCTCGCTCGCAGGCCCAGTGCCGCCATCCCCTTTCGCTGACCCGCTGGAGCCTGGACAGCCGTCCTCGCCGATGAGAGAGGGCAGCTCGCGTCCACCGCGGTAACGGGAACACGTGGACAGGCCTTGGAGAGGGGCTGTGGCTGGGTGGGCGCGCCGACTGGACTCTGCAGAGATGGCTCAAGGCTCTGCAGAGATGGCTCAGAAGGGGCTCTGCCAGCTCCCCCTCTCCTGGGTCTCGGCTCCACGGTTCTGTGACGCTCTCAGCTCCCTGTGGTGGGAAATTATTTCAGTTTTCCCCAGTGCGTGTTTTAGGCTCATTCCTGGGAGTTAGACTTTCGGTCTCAAAAGACCATTTTTCTTTTTGTTTTTGCCATTTGATCAGTAAAAGAGGATCCCTATACAATATAAGTTATTTCTCTCTCATCTGTCAACTGCCCTCTCCTGGGGGAAAGAGCCGCGTCCTGCTGAGCGGCCTGTGCTGTGGCTTGATGGCCTCTCCTCTCGTGGGGAGGGTCCCCTGCCCCCGCCCCGCTGTCCTAGCTGTTCTGGGCCTTTTACGTGTTCGTGGACTGCTGTTGGGACTGGGGGTACACAGGACGGGAAGGGCACCCTCACGCTTGGGCACGTGTGTGTCTACCCAGGCTCCTCGGCTCACGGAGCTTCACGGTGCGTGCACGCTGGGCGTCAGGGCCCTTCTCTTCGTGGCCGAAAGGCTCCATCAGCGTGACCTGCTGAATTTAGACAAAGCTTAGGGCTGCCCTGGCTGTTTGAGGAGATGGCCTGAGAGTACTAGAGGTGGCTAAAAGCCTTTGTTGTTTCTAACAGTTCACAGCAGAATTTACGTGTGCTTCACACTTGCCATTTTCTGGCTCATTTATGATTTTACCCCTTTTCTAGCCTTTTTAGTTTCTTCAACCAACTGTAAAAACCAGCTTCCTTCACAGTGGCCCTTTACAGTAAGCGTGTCTGGAGTTGGAAGCCCTGTCCCTCGCAGTGGAGCCCTTCCTAGCGCCTCTCCCCCACCAGCCACCGCCCCGTCCACACCCTGCTGCCGGCAGCTTTGTGCCACTCACTCGTGTTTCTTTCACTCACTCGTGTGCCACTCACTCGTTGGGCTGCATCTTAGCATGTACATTTCGAATCCCCTTGACTCTCTCTCCAAAAAGATGGGGGCTAGCAGAAGAAAGGTGTACAGCACTATCTGGTCAGCGTAGGTCGGTGCAGCGTTTTGAGATGCGTGCCATACTTTGTAGATATCAGCTTCTCGAGGCTTCCGTGTGCCTGGGGCGCTGGGGCATGTTCGCTGCTCCTCCAGCTGGTCCTGGTCTGTGTTCCTGGACGGTGGGGGGCCGCACGGTTTTAGACAGATCCAGTCTCCTTCCTGTTGGCCAAGTCTCAGCATAGGAAAGGTGAACACAGGGGCAAGCAGGCTCCTTCGCAAGGGCTGTCAGGCCAGTGGGCAGGGAAGTGATTTGGGGAAGAGAGGCAGAAATAGTTGTCTTAGCCCCCTCTGGCTCCTAGGACAAAATGCCACAGACTGGGCGGCTCTGAGACAGCAGACTTGTGTCTCCCACAGTTCTGGAGGCTGGAGGTCTTAGGATCAAGGTGCTGGCGGGTTCGGTGCCTGGTGAGCGCTTGCTTCTTGGTTTATAGGTGGATGTGTCCTCCCTTTGTCCTCACCTGGCAGAAGGGATGAGGGAGCTCTCTGGGGTCTCTTCTATAGGGGCACAAATTCCATTCATGAGGGCTGCACCCTCGTGGCCTAATCACATCCCAAAGGCCCTGCCTCCTAACGTCGTCCTGCCCGCAGGTAGCCTAGTCATCCAGTTCGTCCATTTAGTGGACTCAGTCAGTCCTGGGGGTGGGGGAAGGGCAGCAGGCCACCCGCCAACACAGCAGAACGGTTGAGCCGGAAATCTCACACACTCCTGCCAAGGGCAGGTAGCATCAGAGAGCTGCCCCCACCCCCCCAGCCCCGTTCCCTTCCCAGTGTGCTACCTGACGGGGCTGCGCTACATCGTCCTGCGTGAGGGCCTGGGCGAAACCCCCTCCCTCAGAGGGAGTGCTGCACATCTTCCTTTGACGTGGTTACTGCTCTGCTCATTGAACTCTCAAGAGCAACGTAAAGTGGAAATAAAATCTTAAAAACTAAGCAGCGGTTGCAACTTTGTAGAAGTAGAAAAACCCACCCTAAGATTCATAGGGAGTCTCGAGGGATCCTGTGGTTAGGACTCAGCCCTGTCACTGCTGAGGGCCCAGGTTCAGTCCCTGGTCGGGGAACTAAGATCCCACAAGCTGTGGTGCTGCAAAAAAAAAAAAAAAGGGAATTCTCACACATGCTACAACATGGAGGAACCTCTTTTTAAAAAAAAAAATATTTTTATCTAGGGATACATATGACTTTTAAAAAATAAATTTATTTTATTTTATTTATTGTTTTTGGCTACATTGGGTCTTTGATGCTGTGCGCGGGCCTTTCTCTAGTTGTGGCGAGCGGGGGCTACTCTTTGTTGCGGTGCGCGGGCTTCCCATTGCGGTGGCTTCTCTTGTTGCGGAGCCTGGGCTCTAGGCGCACGGGCTTCAGTAGTTGTGGCTTGAGGGCTCTAGAGCACAGACTCAGTAGTTATGGCACATGGGCTTAGGTGCTCCATGGCATGTGGGATCTTCCCGGACCAGAACTCGAACCTGTGTCCCCTGCATTGGCAGGCGGATTCCCAACCACTGCGCCACCAGGGAAGCCCCTGAATGAACCTCCTTGAGGACATTTTGCTCAGTGAAATAAGCCAGTCACTAAAGGACAAATACTGTATACTTCTACTTCTGTGAAGTGTCTAGAATAGTCAAATTCAGATACAGAAAGTAGAAAGGTGGGTGGCAGGGGCTGAGGGGATGGGAATGGAGAGTTAGGGTTTAATGGGACAGGGTTTCAGTTTTATAAGATGGAAAGAGCTATGGGGAGGGATGGTACTGACGGCCACACCACCAGCTGAATGTATTTAATACCACTGCACTGTATGCTTGAGAATGGTTAAGATGGTAAACTTTGTTATGTGTATTTTAACACAATTTAAAAAAGCGAAAAACAGAACAAAACAAACCAGTAGGGCTTCCCTGGTGGCACAGTGGTTGAGAATCCGCCTGCCAATGCAGGGGACACAGGTTCGAGCCCTGGTCTGGGAAGATCCCACATGCCACGGAGCACCTAAGCCTGTGCGCCACAACTGCTGAGCCTGCGCTCTAGAGCCCGCGAGCCACAACTACTGAAGCCCGCGTGCCTAGAGCCCATGCTCTGCAACAAGAGAAGCCACTGCAGTGAGAAGCCCGCGCACCGCAACAAAGAGGAGCCCCCGCTCACCGCAACTAGAGAAAGCCCACGCGCAGCAATGAAGACCCAACGCAACCAAAGATAAATAAATAAATTTTAAAAAACCCAGCAGCTGTGAATGACCCCATCAGTAGGACATTGTACTTTCCCCAGGTATAAGCTGTATGTTTCTACTTGAAATAGAGGGGTTCCTGCCCTCCCCTCTCGCATGCAGGGCTGAGTGACCGGGTAGTGTGGGCCACCCCCGTGAGGGCTGCTAGCAGCCTCTGCAGGAGGGAGCGTGGTGGGGACGTCGTTGGTGGGGGGCCCGAGGGTCACGAGCACCTTTTCTCAGGCCTGAGCAGCTCTGCAGAGTGCAAGCAGCTCTGCAGAGTGCAGCCAGCCTGAGTCGCGCCCTTTCTTGCCCTCTTTGCTCCCGTCACGTGGCCTGGGCACTCCAGCTGCACTGAGGTTGTGCCCCCTGGTCTGCACCCGCTGTCTGGACGCTGCATTCCCAGGAGGAGGGGGGAGGGTCCTCAGGGAGCAGCGGGTCTTGGTCTTTCCTGGCTCCCTGAGTATTTCCTGTCCTCGCCGCCGGTCTCCGTGACGCCCGGGACTCCCGCAGGATGAAGCCCTTCCCTTGGCTGGGCTCTGCTCACGTCGCGGGGTTTTCTGTCATCACCGTGACATGCCCCCCACCTGTCACGGCCTCCGCTGTGGTCTGCGTGTCCTCAGTGAAGGCGAGGATGATGCGTGCTGGACGGGGGCGCTGCAGGGACATGGCTGAGGAGAGGGCTGCACCAGGACATATGGAGAGCTCCCCAGGAGGCGGGCCACCCAGAGCGACGCCGTCAGGAGACCAGGGCTCTTTCTTAAGCTCAGAGAGGAGCCGTGAGAGACAAGCAGGTCCTGGCCCTCCCTCCATGGTTCTCTCCTCAGCTGGCGCATCCGTACCGGACGATGATCCTGAGGGTCATGGAGACGGTCGTGAGCAGTCACCTCGGCGAGCTGGACAAGGGCTTGGCCAGGGCCAGCATCCTCCTGGCCTCCAGCGAGATGACCAAAGTGAAGGTCCGTGGGGCTGAGCAGGCCCTGGCTTGGGAGGGAAGCTGCCTTCCGAGACCTTTCCTCCCAGGTGCCTTAAGGGTGTGGGTTTGTGTCCGGCTGCCTCAGCTTGGCCCCTGGGTCCTGTGCACTGACTGCCCTCCTGGGATGGGGAGGGTCACCCCACAATGGAAACTGACGCAGAGAGCAAACTCCCCGAACCCTCAGGGCAGACGCGGGGGCGGTGGTGCCCGGTGTGTGGAGGCGCTGAGAGCAAACTCCCCGAACCCTCAGGGCACACGCAGGGGCGGTGGTGCCCGGTGTGTGGAGGCGCTGAGAGCAAACTCCCCGAACCCTCAGGGCACACGCAGGGGCGGTGGTGCCCGGTGTGTGGAGGCGCTGGGCTCAGCAGGGAGCCCTGCTCCCAGCAGCAGCAGCGTGTCCCCTGGCGTGACTGAGGGCAGAGTGTCTCGTTTCGCTTCCTGGGCGGTTTCAGGGCGAGGTCTGCCTCCTTCAGTCTGGGTGCCAGTTCAGGTCTTTTGGGGGGATAGGAACTGGTTTGTGACTGGCAGCAGGCCGCCAGCAACGTCCTGGTGGCTTTGGGAAAGCGTTTCATCAGCAGCGTGATGGAGGAGATACTGAGCAAGTTCCAGCCCGGGGTCCTGCCGCACCATTTTGTCGTGCAGACGCTCGCCAACCTCTCAGTTTCCAATGGTAGGTGGTGGCCCGGCCCCTTCGACCCGTGCTCTGAGCGGTCGTGAAGACCTCTGAGAGCCCGCCGGCCTCGGTTCCTTGTGTCCCAGCAGTTCCACCGTGAGCCCCAGGCTGTGCAGAAGGAGCTCAAGGCGTGTGGCCGGGGTGCCCTCTGCCTCCCCTGGGGCACAGGGCCCGAGGGAAGGACAGGCTGGGTGGGGATGGCAGTGGGGCCCCCGTGACGTACCCCTCTTGCAGTGTTCGGCGTGGTGCCCTTCCTGACGTCCATCCTGAGCACCATGCTGCCCATGCTGAGTGCAGCCAAGCCCGACTCGATGAGGGTGGTGTTCTGCTGTGGTAAGATGGGCCTCCGCGGGCAGGGGGGCCTCCGCGGGCAGGGGGACCTCCGCGGGCAGGGGGGCCTCCGAGGGCAGGGGGGCCTCCGCGGGCAGGGGGGCCTCCGAGGGCAGGGGGGCCTCCGCGGGCAGGTGGACCTCCACGGGCAGGGGGGCCTCCGCGGGCAGGGGGCCTCCGCGGGCAGGTGGGTCTCCGCGGGCAGGGGGGCCTCCGCGGGCAGGGGGGCCTCTGAGGGGCAGGGGGGCCTCCGCGGGCAGGTGGACCTCCGCGGGCAGGGGGGCCTCCGCGGGCAGGGGGCCTCCGCGGGCAGGTGGGTCTCTGCGGGCAGGTGGGCCTCCGCGGGCAGGGGGGCCTCCGCGGGCAGGTGGGCCTCTGAGGGCAGGTGGGTCTCTGCGGGGCAGGGGCTGGGTGCAGCCTGTCCACTCCTGGACCTTTTGTCTCCGGTGCCCCTTTGTGGGGCTGTGGGTCCCCCAGGCTGCAGGAAGAGGGCGGGACATTTAGAGGAAGGGTGACTGCAGGCGCGGGCTGGGTGGGCACTGCTGCAGATAAGAGACCTGGCCTCTGCCGTCTGAGTGCTCTTCTCTGCTGCTGGGGGCCCCCTGCCCAGGACTCCACACTGCAGTCCCTGAGCCCCGGACGCTTGATGTGGGGCGGGAAGAGACTTACCCAAGGCTGCAGCTGCTTCCCATTTCTCTCCCTGCCCCGTGCTGGGAGCGTGACTGTTCCCTGGGCATCTTGGGATGGGGCATTCACTCTCCCACCTTCTGTGTGCGGCCCTCCGCGTGCCTGGCCAGGGGACGGTGCCTTGCGGCATGACTCTTGGGGGAGAGGAGGGCACTCGTGTGGGAGGGAAGCAGAGGGTCCTGAGACCCGGGGGCTGAGGGGGCCTGGGCCTCTTCTAGCAGCCACCACGTTGCCCTTGTCCTTCAGCTTCCTGGTGTCCCTAGTGTCCCCACCAGGCTCAGGGAGACGCTGGCCGGTACTGAGGGGAGGGAGAGGGAGCAGCTAGGCCCGCATGAGGACTGGACCCTTTTTAACCCGCAGCGCAGCCTGTTAGCAGGTGCTGGGCTTCCACCCCAGGCTGCCAGCTAGGGAGCATGTGGTGAGGGCGTGGCCGCACTGGGCAGGGCTCAGGGTTGGGGTTGGGGGCTGGTAGCTAGAGGATTGGTGTCTGGGGAGGGTTCCTAGGGAAGCTGCGTATCTTGCACACACCTGGGGACTTTCCTAGCCAGGGCCTAGAGCTTTGGGCCCCAGGCCTCCCTGTTCACAGTGGCTTTGGGTTCAGGGTTCCCCTGCTTTCAGGGGGCCCTAGGAGGGGCTCCAGCCCCTGCCAGCCCCCCTCACAGCCCCCCGCGTTCCCCATTCTCTCCATTCCCTGCCATGGTCTCTTTGGTGCCTCTTGCAGGCTCCTCCCAACTGTGCGTGATTGGCAGGCTGCGTGGGCTGAAGGGCAGAACCCTCCTTGACCTAGTTTTGGCTGAAAAGGGGAATTGTGACAGGATCCCCGATCAGCTGGGTGGGAATCACCGCTGAGCTGGGAATGCAGGAGCAGGTCACAGAAGGGGCCGAGGCAGAGCTGAGGGGCTGGGGCTGTACCTCAGGTGCGCCGCACACGGGGAGAAGATCAGCCTAGGACAGAGCCCGTGTCGGAGCCGAGGGCTTAGGTACCGGCCCCAGGCAGCTCCTCTGGGAGGCACTGGCCTCGCTCCGGGAGGTGCAGGGCCCTGCACAGAGAGCTGACTCGCGCTTCTCAGGCGCTCTGGTCCCAGCCCTTCACGGGCCAAAGGCCCCTGCAGTTCCCACCTGTTGGTATGTCGTGTATGAAGCAAGTGCGTGGGCCAAGAGACCTGCCCGCAGGCCGCCCTCCTGCTGAGGTGTGCGCCCCTCACCGCAGACAGAATGTTCAGGGTCTGCAGTTGGAGGGAAGAGTGGTCCTGCCTGCTGGAGGGGCCTCAGTCGGGCCAGGAGGGTCCACAACAGCCCATCAGCGGCCTGGGTGGGCCACGAGAGGGCTGGGGCCTCCTGTCCTTCCAGACAGCCTCTGGTTCTGGGCAGATGTCTGTGTCCACTGCCGGAAGGCGGCACAAGTGGGCAGCGGCGCTGGGCCAAGAACAGGAGCACGTGCACACTTGAAGCTTCTCGTCCAGTTTGCAGTACGCTGTGGCCAGGGAGACCCAGAGACCGTGTTGACATGCCCCAGACAGCAGGGTGCACGGCTGGCCTGGCCACACTGTCCAGCACCAGTAGCGGCCAAAAATCACTGCCCACGAGGAAAGTCTCTGATAGGAAAGGTGGCCGCAAAATAAGCAGAAACCGAGACTTGGGGAAAGCCGACGGTTCAGGGAGGAGAAGACAGGCAGGAAAGGAAGTCTGTGGTTAATGTCCTCTGGGAGCTAAGGGAAGATGCGTTCAGGAAACGAGCGTGTGGCTGTGAAGAAGCTACATTCGGAGAATAAAATTAAGCTTCTGGGAATTAAAAACATGATGAAAATGGAAGGCAGAAATGGAACAGAAAGTTGAGGAAATCCTCCAGAAAGTAGAGCAAAAATGCAAATATATGGAAAATAGGAGAGAAAAGAATTAGCAGGCTAGGCCATGAAGCCAGCATTCGATTGAGACAACCTGGAAAGAACGAACGGAGAGAGTGGAGTGGGGGCGTCGTGCAGTAATCCCCGAACCTGTCCTGCAGCAGGAGCTGTTCCTGGTGGAGACGCCCTCCAGGCACCGCACCAGGAAGACTTTGCAGGGGGGTGGGCAGGGATGGGCCAAGGGGAGGCTGAGGAAATAGGTGGCCTTGCCTTCTCTCGCTCAAGTGAGAGTGCCAGAAAGCTCCGGTGGAAGGCACCCTCTGAGAATCAGAGCCCTGCCCAGATGCTGCTTGAGCAGGAGGTAAAGGCTCTTGTGGAGAAGCCAGGATCAGGAAGGGTGCGGTCCCACGTGGGGCCGGGGGAGCCCCAGGGTGTGCGGCAAGAGATGTGGAGGTCGCCTTGGTGACTCGTGCCTGGAGAGCCAAGGAGACTCAAACCGCAGGTGGTCGGTGACTCTGGGAAACAAAGCTGCTCATGGACGGAGTGGGTGGGCTCTGGCGGCGTGGGTCTGGAGGGATGGACGGGAAGGACGGGCCCCGTCCTTGCGGGGAGTGGGTGAGGAACACCGTGGACGCGTTATTTATCGAGAGAGAGATCAAACCCCATGTTTGCTCCTGGAGCAAGGGAGGTTGGGCTGGCGGAGGGTGTGTGAGGAGTGCCCTTTACTCTGTGCCCGTGTGTGTACCTGATGGAACACTCAAGCCTAGTAACAGGTCGGGGGATGGGCTTCTGCTTCTGGCCGTATGGTAGCCTGTTACCCTGAAAGACCTTCCCACGCAAAATACCTAGGATCCCTGATCAGTTTGACCAACAGCCTGACTGAACAGCTCAAGGAGGCAAAAGAGTGGGGGGACGAAGGGGCCGTGGAGGAGTGGGGGGTTGAGAGAGGAGCTGAGGGTTCTCGGGGCACCTGCAGCCCCGGTTTTAGCAGCCGTGTGGCAGGGAGGGGACCAGAGCCCACCTCGCCAGACCCTCCAGGGGCCCATCCTCAGTGGAAGGGCTGCCCATGACACAGAAACCTTCCCCCAGGAGGTAGTTTTCTTTGAGAATTTCTTTATGTTCTGTCTTGAGCACGTGTGAACATGGCTGCCCTCCTGTAGATGGAGGGTTAGGGTTAGTCTTTCTGCTGGGCTGCAAAGCCCAGGCTAAGAAATTAGCCTTACAAGTGGGCCAGGTTTGAGGTTGTGAGCTGGAGCAAGTAAAGACCCCCGGGGCAGCTGCTGCAGCCCCTGCCTGGGCGCCGGGCTCTGCCCTCGGGAGGCCCGGCCGGGAGCCGCCGCCTCTCCGGGCCATTGCATCCTCATCTCCCCCTCCACTGCCCAGGCCCGTGGCCAGGGCCTGGCCTCCGACTCTCCTTCGTGGCCCCATCGTCTCCCCTGACCCAGAGTCCAGGTCCTGCTGACCACTCGCAGGTCTGCAGCAAAGCGAGTCCCCAGGCTTACCCGCCTGGTGTCCACAGCACAGTCCCTTCCACAGACACAGACCCCCAGACCAGCGCTCCCCACCCTCGGCACCCCGCCACCGTGCCCCCAGGTCTTCTTCCTACACGTGTCCTGGGGGGCCCACGCCTGCCCGGCACAGCGGCCCTTGAAAGCGTGTGGCACGCATCTCTGTGAGGGGGGAGGTGGGCACAGCAGACTGGAGTGGGCCAGACGTGGTGGCCTGGGGGCATTTTGGGGAGGTTGGTGCCTGTACTGGTTTCCTTGGACCACCTCAACGAAAGACCACAAATTGGGGGGGTTAAAACAACAGAAATGTGTTCTCTACGGCTCAGGAGGCCGGGATTCCGAGAGCAGGGTGTTGACAGGGCCGTGCGCCCTCTGCAGCTCTGGAGAGAAACCTTCCAGGCCCCCTGGCGTCTGGAGGTGCCTGTGCATCCTGGCGCGTTGGCTCGACGCTGCAGCAGTGCAGCTCTGCCTCCGTTGTCCCCGCGTGTCTGTCTCTCTTCTTGTGAGGACACGGTCCTGTTGGAGTGGCCCCCCACCCACTGTGACCTCGTCTTGACTCATTGCATCTGCAAAGACCCTATTTCCGAAAAAGGTCACGTTCTGAGCTTCTGCGAAGCACGCGAGCTGGGGGACCCTTGACGCCCGCACAGTGCTTTGGTCCCGAGCCTGGCCGGGTGCTCTGGAGGGTGTCTCGCAGGCAGCATGGCATGTTAGAAGGGGCAGGTGTCGCGCGGAAGCTGTGCGGCCATGGGCCGGCCGCCGCTTACCGCGTGGGTCGCCACAGCTCTGCAGCGCTTTAGCGAGAGCACCCTGGAGTACCTGGCCGACCTGGACCAGGCCCCCGACCCCACGGTCAGGAAGGATGCCTTCGCCACTGACATCTTCAGCGCCTACGACATCCTCTTCCACCACTGGCTGCAGAGCCGGGAAGCCAAGGTATGTGTGGCCCTTAGGGACCTGTGGCCTCACCTAGCTGGCTTTCCTCTCCCACCCCCAGCCTGGAGGTACTGCTCCAGTCACCTGGGCCTCTTCTGGGGTCCTGCGGGTTCTCGGGTGTGGGGGGGAGATCTGTCTACATGTGCTCCTCCCTCCCCCGCCCCACAGGTCCTCACAGAGTAGGGCTAGTTTTCTGGGGCCCCAGCGCTGGACCTCTCCCTGTAGGCCCACTCCCTCCACCCCTTTAGGACCCCCGCTCGCGGTAACCCGGGTCTTCGATTCCAACTGTGGGGTCCTTGGGGAAGGGCTCTTTGCACATCTCTGCCCCGGGCTGACGGGCGTTGCCGGCCGGTCCGCACGCGAGCGCCTGTCCCTGTGTCCCCCCAGCTGCGGCTCGCTGTGGTGGAGGCCCTGGGGCCCATGAGCCACCTGCTGCCCAGCGAGAAGCTGGAGGAGCAGCTCCCCAAGCTGCTGCCTGGAGTCCTCGGCCTCTACAAGAAGCACGCCGAGACTGTCCACGTGTCCAGGGTGCGTTCAGGAGTTCAGCTGCAGGGGGCACGGGGTCGGGGGGAAGCCCTGGGGGCAGCCAGCCTCAGTGGGGGGCGCGGACAGGAGCCGGGGAGCCAGGCCCACCTGGCCTTGCCGCGCGCCCCCTTCCCGGCCCTTCCCCACGAGTGAGCGCTGGGGTGGAGGGCTGGGAGACTCCCGCAGCCAGCAGGGGTGGGGCTGGGCCAGGAGGAGGCCCTGACGGCCCCTCTCCTCCCTCCTCGAGCAGAGCCTGGGCCAGATCCTCGAGGCGGCCGCAAGCGTGGGCAGTCGCACGCTGGACGTCCAGCTTGACTCACTCCTGGCTGCCCTGCATGCTCAGGTGGGCTGGGGGCCCAGGGAGGGGTGGGAGCACGCTGGGAGGTGCCTGCTGAGGGTCAGGGAGCAGGAGGCGGGGCTGAAGCGCCGTCTGCCCAGCGCTGGGGCTCGGGCCGCGCGACACAGCACAGCCCCGCCGTGCAGGGGCCGGAGCGGGCAGCCAGCAGGCCGGGGGCAGCTCTGGGGCCATCTGCACTGGCCGTGCGTCCCGAGGGCCCGGGCTCAGGTGGAGACCCCCTCCAGCGGTCTTGATGGCTTTGATGGAGAAAGGGCTTCGAGGAGGCTCCGCAGCCGTGCACACCCTGCCCCCCCAGGTCAGATGAGGGGCATGGAGGTCACGGGGAGCTCTGGGGGGACGTTGCGTCCGTGGGACTTTCTGAGTGGGAGAGAAGAGGGCCGGAAAACTAGAGAGAGCGTGGGCAGGCGGCTCTGTGAGAAAGAGAAGCAGGGAGAGTGGACTTACTTCCTTGCTCCCTCCACCCCCTGGGGCATCTCTGGGCCTGCTCCACTCCCACACCTGCTGGGATGCCAGCCTGGCCCGCCAGCCTGAGCCCTCACCTGCCACACACACGGACGGCGCCCTGCGAGGGCCGGGGCTCGGGCTATGGTAGAGAGATTAAATAGTAATTTTAGTGTGTGAGCAATGGTAATGAACCTGAAAAACTGTATGAAGTGGATAGATTCCTAGAAAAATCTTAAAAATGTCAAAATTGGCAGAGAAGAAATAGAAAACTTGACTAAACCAGTAAAGAAATGGAAACAACATTCCAAGCCCTTCCTTTCTGAAAGCAAACCCAGGACCCACGTGGTTTGAAGGTTGCGTTCTTCCAAACTTTTGAGGGACAGCTAATTTCCACCATACACAGGTGGGCTTGGAAATGAGAAAAGGATCCAGAGCTGCCTGATGGATTCTTTGAGGTTGGTCTTGATTCCAAATCCAAGTCAGGACCACACAGAAAAATCTAGGTCTACTACTGTGAGGCTGGATGTGAGAATCGTGTGCTCAGTGAAGGGAGTTGCCCCGCACTGCGCTCCCAGCACTGCACCCTCAGCACTGAGCTCCCAGCACTGCACCCTCAGCGCTGCACCCTCAGCGCTGTTCCCTCAGCACTGCACCCTCAGCACTGAGCTCCCAGCACTGCTCTCCCAGCACTGCGCCCTCAGCACTGCACCCTCAGCACTGTACCCTCAGCACTGCGCCCTCAGTACTGCTCTCCCAGCACTGCACCCTCAGCACTGCGCCCTCAGCACTGCGCTCCCAGCACTGCACCCTCAGCACTGAGCTCCCAGCACTGCGCCCTCAGCACTGCGCCCTCAGCAACGTTCCCTCAGCACTGCACCCTCAGCACTGAGCTCCCAGCACTGTTCCCTCAGCACTGCACCCTTAGCACCATTCCCTCAGCACCGAGCTCCCAGCACTGTTCCCTCAGCACTGCGCCCTCAGCACTGCGCCCTTAGCACCATTCCCTCAGCACCGTTCCCTCAGCACTGCGCCCTCAGTACTGCGCCCTCAGCACTGCGCCCTCAGCACTGCGCCCTTAGCACCATTCCCTCAGCACCATTCCCTCAGCACTGCGCCCTCAGCACTGCGCCCTTAGCGCCGTTCCCTCAGCACTGAGCTCCCAGCACTGCACCCTCAGCACTGCACCCTCAGCACTGCGCTCCCAGCACTGCACCCTCAGCACTGAGCTCCCAGCACTGTTCCCTCAGCACTGCGCCCTCAGCACTGCGCCCTTAGCACCATTCCCTCAGCACCGTTCCCTCAGCACTGCACCCTCAGCACTGCGCCCTCAGCACTGTGCTCCCAGCACTGCACCCTCAGCACTGAGCTCCCAGCACTGCACCCTCAGCACTGCACCCTCAGCACCGTTCCCTCAGCACTGAGCTCCCAGCACTGTTCCCTCAGCACTGCGCCCTCAGCACTGCGCCCTTAGCACCATTCCCTCAGCACTACGCCCTCAGCACTGCGCCCTCAGCACTGCGCCCTCAGCACTGTGCCCTCAGCACCGTTCCCTCAGCACTGCACCCTCAGTACTGCTCTCCCAGCACTGCAACCTCAGCACTGCACCCTCAGCACCGTTCCCTCAGCACTGTACCCTGAGCACTGCGCCCTCAGCACTGCGCTCCCAGCACTGCGCCCTCAGCACTGCACCCTCAGCACCGTTCCCTCAGCACTGCACCCTCAGCACTGCGCCCTCACCACCGTTCCCTCAGCACTGCACTCCCAGCACTGCGCTCCCAGTACACGAGGGGTGTAGGCCCCAGCCAGGGGGGCTGCACAGCGCTGAGGCCAGTCAGCTCACCTCACCATGGAACGAGATTCCCGAAAATATTCTCTGATATCAATCAATGCAGAAAAAGCTTTTGATAAAGTTCAACACCTATTTGTCGCTAAAGCTCTTAGCAACCAGGATCAGAAAGGAACTCCTCTAACTTAGCGAAGTTTAAATGCCCAGGCCCTCCGCGTGCATCATGGTGAACGGGAGACAGGTGCGCTTCCTCTAATGTCAGGATCAGAAAGGAACTTCTCTAACTTGACGAAGTTTAAATGCCCAGGCCCTCCGCGCACATCATAGTGAGTGGGAGACAGGTACGCTTCCTCTAGTGTCAGGAGCAGGAAGCAGCCCCACTCTCAGTGTTAACGGGGAAAGGAACAGAAATGGGGGGGCGTGAGGACCGACCTGTCGTTTATCTTCTCCCGGCCACCCACCCTCTGTCCCGGTCCCCTCTTTGCCTTTCCCGAGGCCCCGAGCTCCTCTTAATACACTTAGCGACGGGTGGGTTGCCACTCGGGTCTCCCGAGCGAGAAGGCACAGGCCTGAGGGGGAGGGTTCGCTCTGTTCCGTTCCCTGCTGTCCCAGCACCGGTGCATGTTACCCGTGAGCACTCAGTAGATGTTTGTTTTATGGATGGTTGATTTATTCATCCAGAAATGCACTCATTTATGAACTGAGTCGGTTCACAAATACTAGAACTAAGTTCAGCAAGGTTGCCGGTTACAAGACCACCCTGTAAAAATCAGGAGCATTCTTCTCCGTCAGTAGTGACCAAGCACAAAAAAACGACCCTTTACAACAGCAACAGAAACTTATCGTGAAGTGTCTGGGAATTCACCTAACGAAGAATGCCTAAGATCTCTATGGAGAAAAAGCTTACAACTCTGAAAAAAAGTGAGAGATGTAGCACAATATCATTTACTTAATATAAAAGTGATTGCGTTAAACTATAAAAACAAACAATGATTATCTATGGGATGGGGGTGGGGTTTAACGGGAAAATAAATATATAAAAGCTGAAAAGGCAGGAAAAATGTGATATTTCCTTCTCTTAGAGCTTTCCATTCATGTCTTTTGTTTTTCTATTGGTTTTTAGAGGTTTTTTTTCATATTGATCTGTAGCAGTTATTTATAGTCTCATATCATGTATGTATAAATGTTTGTTTCTACTTTGTCCGTTATCTGTGGCTCTGTTTATGGTTTTTTGTTTGTTTGTTTGTTTTGCGGTACGCGGGCCTCTCACTGCTGTGGCCCCTCCCGTTGCGGAGCACAGGCTCCGGACGCGCAGGCTCAGCAGCCACGGCTCACGGGCCCAGCCGCTCCGCGGCATGTGGGATCTTCCCGGACCGGGGCACGAACCCGCGTCCCCTGCATCGGCAGGCGGACCCTCAACCACTGCGCCACCAGGGAAGCCCTGGTTATGGTGTTTTTTGCCATGCAAAATTATTTAGTTTTTACACCATCATTTATTCATCTTTTATGTTACAGTTCAGCTTTTGCTATACTTGGAAAAGGCTTTCGAGTTCTGCAATTAATTTTTAGCTTCTCTCATTTTCCCCTATACTTTTACTGTTTAATCCGTTTGGAGTTTATTTTAGGGAAAGAGTGAGAATCTAGTTTTATCTTTTTTCCAGATGACTACCCATTTGCACTAGTTATCTATTGCCCTTTGACCGATCACTCCAAAACTTAGTACGTGAAAACAGCAGCGGTTTACTCTCTCCGAGTCACTGCGGAGTCCTGAGCAGCTCAGGCTTCCGCGTGGTCACGGTCACGCATCTTCTGAAGGCTCCCCGGGGGGCGGGGGTTCTGCTTCCAAGCCGGCTCCCTGCTCCGAGCGGCTGAGCGAGCCCGGGAGCAGGTAGGAAGCCGCGGTGCCTTTTATGGCCAGGTTCGGTCTTTGCAGTGGAAGTGACAAGCAGCACCCTGGGGGCCTGGAGCAGAACCCGGCCGCCTGGCACTCACCTGGTCCTGCACTCACCGCTGGTCACTTCTCACCTTAGAGCCCTGTGCCTGGAGGCCCTGTGGGTGTCCTTTGTTGTGACCTTGAGGGGTTGAGTGGGGACTGGGGTGCCACGCAGAGCTCAGCCCCCGGTGAGTGTCACCCACTGAGGTGCAGTGGAGCCCAGGGACACATGTGCCAACAGCCTCTGTTTTTACTTTTACCAGTGCAGCTCCTTTTTCTTTTACAATTTTGAACGAATGGACTCGAGGTATTTTGGTTTCCAGTGCTTTCTGCATTCTAGAGGTCCGCGGTTTCCAGCCCAGGATGTCATGCCCAGGAAAGCGGGAAAGTGTCTCCTTTCTCGTCAGGGAATGTGTTTTGGGAGTTTGTTTTCCTGGCTGGTGGTGGGAGGGGTGGGGTGTAGACGGAGCCAGGACTCTTTTCCCTTGAGAGGGCCAACTGTAAGGTGTGGGCTGAGGTCCCCAGGGCGCTTCCAGCCACAGGCGAGGGGCTCCTGCCCCCAGGTGAGAGAGCGCCTGAGGGACCTGCCCTCCCATGGCCTTGCTGGGCCCCGTGACTGTGCCCTCTGTTCCCGGAGCAGTGCCCCTGGGCCCAGCATCGTCAGGGGGCCTGCCCCTCCCGTGGCCTTGCTGGGCCCCGTGACTGTGCCCTCTGTTCCCGAGCAGATCTGCGTGCCCGTGGAGTCCTCGAGCCCCCTGGTGATGAGCAACCAGAAGGAGGTGCTGCGCTGCTTCACGGTGCTGGGTACGAGGCCGGCGGCCTGGCTGCTCTGGGGGGCGGGGGGCCCTTTGTCTCGTGTGCTGCCCGCCCGTGTCTCTGGGGAGCACACAGCCAAGACCTGGCTGGGCCGCAGCCCCGAGCGTCCGGCCTCCCTGGCCGCCGGGCCTAGCTTGTCTTGGAGGTGCAGACAGCCAGCAGGGAGCATAGGACAGCTCGTTACAAACAGTTCTTTGATGAGCGCTTGCCCTGCAGCCTGCTGCTCGCCTGACCGCCTGCTGGCCTTCCTGCTGCCCAAGCTGGACACCAGCAACGAGAGGACCCGTGTGGGCACCCTCCAGGTCGTGAGGCACATCATCAACTCGGCCGGTAAGTGCCCTTTGTGACGCAGAGATGGAAAAGGCAGACATTGTCCAGCTTTTAGGTGAAAAGGAACATCTTGCTTTGAATTCTTTAAATATTTTCCCCAACTTTCTAGTTTGCAAAATTCCAAACTTTTTGAAAAGTTGCAGCAGTAGTGCTCATCTGCCTCCCAGCAGGCGTCCATCGCTGACCTTTGCCCTTGACAGCTGGCTGTGGACGGTGGGACACGGCGCCCCTGACCCTGGGCCCGGCAGCTGCCACATGCCCGCCGGTCGGGTGGCTCAGTCCCGCTGCCCCGTCACGCTGTCTGCCGCAGCTGCCCCTCAGTGTGGGGTCTGTGCACGGGCATATGTTGCCTAGTTGTGTCTTAGACGTGGACCTTTGAGAAGAGTTGAGGCCGGTTCTGTAGACAGTCCCTCCATTTCCGTGTGTCTGATGATTTCCTCACAATTGGATGGAAGAATTCGGGTTTCTTGCTTTTAAGGCTAATTTAATCAGCAATAGGCTTGAACAGTTTTCGCACTTAAGTCTGTTTTTTCCGGTGAGCTTGGTTGCTAAACAGTGTCCGTGGCCGTGGGCCACGCCAGGCCTGCAGCCTGCTTCGGTACCGTCCTGAGCTGAGAGTGGTTTTCACATGGCAACGGGCTGTACAAGCAAGCAAAGAAGAAGATGTGACGGAGGCCGCTTGTGGCCCTGGAAGCCCAAGTGTTCTCTGTCTGACCCTCTATGGAACGAGCACGTGGACCAGGTGGCACCTGTGGACTCGGCAGCTCTCGGGTTTGGGGAGTGAGGGGGCAGCACTCGGCGGGCAGGGCTGGATCCTGCCGTGAGCCCAGGAGCACGTGGCTGGTGGCTGCTGGGGAAGGGTGGTGCTGGGACAGAGAGCAAGGTCTCTCACCTGAGCCACAGCGCCCTTGGGAGCCCAGGTGCCTGCGGGCCTCGGCTGGGCCTTCGCTTCCTCTCTGATCTGCTGTTTGTGGTCATTAGCGGCGCTGGACGTTTTTTACGCGGTTCATGGTCATTAGCGGCGCTGAACGTTTTTTACGCGGTTTAGCGTCGCTTGCCTCTCCTTTGTTAATTCTTCTCTCACGATGATGTTCCAGAGTCACTTCGTATCCACTTGTCTTTCATTTTTTCCTTTAAGTTCTTTCTCTGGCCATAAGTGTATATACATATATATGGTTAGGACTCGGTGCTCTCACTGCCCAGGCCCCGGGTTCAATCCCTGCTCAGGGAACTAAGATCCTGCAAGCCACGCGGCGTGGCCAAAAGAAAGATGTTGTACATATAAAAAATGGAATGCTACTCGGCCATAAAAAGAATGAAGTAATGCCATTGCAGCAACATGGATGGACCTAGAGATTATCATACTAAGTGAAGTAAGTCAGAAAGAAGACATACAATATATCACTTTTATGTGGAACCTAAAATATGACAGAAATGAACTTATTTACAAAATAGAAACATACAGACAGAAAATTGTTACCAAAGGGGAAAATTGGGGGGAAGAGATAAATTCGGAGTTTGGGATTAACAGATACTACTATATATAAAATAGATAAACAACATATTTAGTATCTTGTAATAAACTATAATGGAAAACAATCTGAAAAAGAATAGATACATAGGGCTTCCCTGGTGGCACGGTGTTTAAGAACCCGCCTGCCGATGCAGGGGACACGGGTTCGAGCCCTGATCTGGGAAGATCCCACATGCCGCGGAGCAACTGAGCCCGTGTGCCACAACTACTGAGCCTGCGCTCTAGAATCCATGAGCCACAACTACTGAGCCCACACACCTAGAGCCCGTGCTCCACAACAAGAGAAGCCACCACGATGAGAAACCCGCGCACCGCAGGGAAGGGTAGTCCCTGATCACCACAGCTAGAGAAAGCCTGCGCGCAGCAACGAATGCAATGCAGTCAAAAAAAAAAAAAAAAAGAATAGATACGTTTATGTATAACTGGACCACTTTGCTGAACACCAGCAACACTGTAAGTAAGCTCTACTTCAGTAAAAAAGTAAAATTTTTTAAAATTATATATATATAGATAGATTTAAATCTCTCCCTTTTGGGGGGCTTGGCCCTGGGTGGTTTACTTTGCTTGTTTACAATTGTGGTAAAATACACATAACATAAAATTTTCCACGCTCGTCGTAGGTGTACACTCAGCAGCGTTAAGTACGTTCACATGGCTGTGCAGCCGCCTCCAGGACCCTTTTCATCCTGCAAACCTGAAACTCTGTCCCCACTAAACAACACTCCCCACATTTCGGTCCCTTTTAAACCGCAGGTCTCCTGTGCTCTTTTCTTTCCCTTGTAATTTATCCGTGGAAGAGCCTAGGCCATTGGACCTGTGGAGTTTCACACGGTCAGCTTGGTGGGCTGTGTTCTCGAGGTGCAGACTGAGGTTTCCTCGTCCGTCTGGATTTCTTGCAAATTGGCAAGAACTCAGACTCCAGTCGAGTCCCTTTGGCAAGACTGTAGGGGGCACAGTGTGTACCGGGCGGCCTTGGCAGCGCTGCCGCTCGCCGCCTGGGGCACAGCTTGTGCTGCGC
Source organism: Grampus griseus (assembly GCF_964374135.1). Classification (NCBI taxonomy): domain Eukaryota; kingdom Metazoa; phylum Chordata; class Mammalia; order Artiodactyla; family Delphinidae; genus Grampus; species Grampus griseus. The sequence continues at coordinate 589,801 of NC_139011.1, read as the reverse complement.
CGATTCGCTGGGTGCCGTGATGAAGAGACGCTCTTCACCTGCCGCTCAGCCATGCAGAAGTGTGGCTCATGCAGGAACTGCAGGCTCAGCTGTTGGCTCCTTTGTTTTGTCAGTTTTCAAGATAATACACTGGTCCCCTGTCATCTTCTAAAGGTGACCATTGCTCTCTAAAAATATCATAGGGACTCATGAATTCAAACATATTTGAGAAATTTCAGTTCATTGCAGTTATCACCATTATTTTTTAATTAACTTTTATTGGAGTATAGTTGATGTACAGTGTCATTTTAGATTCTGCTGTACAGCAAAGTGAATCAGCAGCATGTATCCATATATCCCCTGTTTTTTAGATTATATTCCCATCTAGGTCACCACAGAGCACTGAGTAGAGTTCCCTGTGCTAGACAGTGGGCCCTTATTCGTTATCTATAGTTGTTACCATTACGGGAGCTCAAATTGTGTCATCTCCGGGGAGTGGGGAGGCTTCTTCAAGTTCCGAGTCCCTTGATGAGGAGCTAAGCTCGTTGCGTATATTTCTTGCCCCAGACCTGGAATCAGCCATTCCAGGCCGTGAGGCCTCCAGTTCCCTGCGGGAGGTGGGATCATGACACACCCCTCCCCTGGGGCTGTCCTTGGAGTGACAGCGCCATCACTGTGCTCCCAGTCTCTGTTTTCATTAAAAACAATTGTTTTTGGCCGCACCACGTGGCTTGCAGGATCTTAGTTCCCGACCAGGGATCAAACCCGGGCCCTCGGCAGTGAGAGCGTGGAGTCCTAACCACCGGTCCACCAGGAGGTCCCTCTTTGTTTTTATTTTTATTAATCTCATGGCCACTTCTTGGTATTCACTTCTTACCCCCATTTAAATGTCAGAATGCGACTTCCCTGGCGGTCCAGTGGTTAGGACTCCGCACTCTCACTGCCGAGGGTCCGGGTTCGATCCGTGGTCCGGGAACTAAGATCCCACGTGCGGCGTGGTGCGGCCCCCCCCCCCCGAAAAAAACCTAAAATAAATAAATATCAGGAAAGGAAGGGTTATACAGCTGGTTCTCAAAGTGGGGTCCTCAGCACCAGCTCACCTGGGAATGTGTGAAAAGTGAACGCCTGAGCCCACCTGGGCCTGCAGGTTGGAGTGGGGAGAGGGGACAGCGGCTGGTGGTGCTTAACGAGCCTGCTGTGATTCTGATGCCCCAGGAGACCCCCTGACCCTTGCACTTGAACTGGGATACCTGCTCAGCCCGCTCTTTCTCTGCTGCCCTAAACTACAAACCTCCTAGCTTTTTAATTGGGTGAAATAATGTTATTTGCTGAAAAAGGTCATTTCCCCCTCCCGCCCACCGGAGAGAAATGGGTGGGCCTGTGCGTATGCGGCCCCCCCCCTGCCACGTGGAGGGCCACACTGAGGCCAGAACCCCGGCAGTGTGGCCTTGGGCCTTGTGGTGGGGGGCGGCCTGAGCCATCTCTCTGTTTCCTGCAGCTGCGCAGATGGAAGTCAAGCAACCCTTTATTCTCTCCTCCATGAAGCTTCCTCTTCTGGACACCAACAGCAAGGTAGGTCAGCGGGCAGCCCTAGCTCCGCTGTGAGCAGCTGCGGGCAGTGTGGCCACCAGGGACCCGGCAGCCACCTCTCAGCCAGGCCAGACCTCAGTGGGCGCGTGCAGGCCTGGGCATCTGGGACCCCCAGCTTCCTCCTGACGCAGTTAACCAAGTATGAAGTTAGGAAGTGGTCCCCCAAACCACCCTGGGTTTCAATCGTTCTCTAGAAGAACCCCCAAGCTCACAAGAGTCGTCATACCCACGTTATGGTTTACTACACCAAAAAGACACAGGCTAACATCGGCCACAGAAGAGGCACGAGGGGCAGGAGGCCCAGGAGGGTCTGAAGTCGGAGCCCCGCTGTCCTCTCCCCGTGGAGCCGTGGGCAGCCTGGGCTCCCTGGCAGTGCTGTGCCGGCTGCCCCCCAGGGAAGCCCCCAGCCTTGTGTCAGGGGTCTCTGTCGGTCCTCCATCGTGGAGACCTCAGAGTCCAGCCCCTCCTGGCCCGAAGCCCCCACCCTCAACCATCAGGTGGTTAGGTGATTCAGCGTGGCTGAAGCCTCAGGGAAGCGAGGACCCGGGGCTCAGGTGGGACATCCAAGGCCTTGGGGGTGACGCCCAGAGCTGGGGGCAGGGCTGCTCCTCCCTCCTGGGCTCAGCGGCAGCAGGGCCCCTCGGCTCTGTCCTGGGGCTGCCCCAGCCTTTGTGCTCATCCTGGGGCCCTGTTCTTTGGGACCTTCTGTGAGAGTTTCAGAAGCTACTGAAATGGACCCCAAACCACCTGCATCTGTTTCAGGGCCCCCGTGCCCTGGGTCACCCCCAAGGGGCCGCACCGCGTGCCTCCAACAGTGTCAGTGGCCAGACGCACTCAGCCTGAGCGGCCCTCGTGCTACCACATCGCTCACTCCCTCCAGACCTGTCAGCCCCACGGTCCCTCAGGACACACGTGTAGCTGGGGGCACAGGGCAGCGATGTGCGACCTGAGATCCGGGGGAGGAGAGGCGTCACCGGGACACAGGGAAGGGTCCCCAGGGAGGGGCATCGGGCCGGCGTCTGATGGAGCGTGGGAGCAGGGGGCCCTGGAGGGGGCGCCAGCCCCGGGAAGAGGGTGCTGCTTCCGGCCGCGACGGCCCAGCCATTCCTTGGAGCCGCCAGACAGAGTTATCGAAGGGGCTGGACAGCAGGACACTCAGAACTCTCAGGAGTGTTTGGGTGACAAGTGCAGACCCAGGGCCCTTGCCCAGAAGGGCAAAACGGGGTCGGGAGATGCCCAAGGAGGCGCCGGGAGGGGAGGGGCTGCGGGAAAGAGGAGGAAGAGGCCTTCCCCTGGGGGTGTGGGCATGGCTGCAGGCTGGCCTTCGTAGCAGGCGTCTGGGGAGAAGGTGGGGGCAGGTGCAGGCGCAGGCAGAGGGAAGGGTGAGATTCCACCGCCCAGCTGGGCCGGCGTGCTGTCTGGCGGTCCTCTGAGGCCCTTGCTGCTCTCCCTTGGTCCGGGCAGGTGAAGCGGGCCGTGGTGCAGGTGATCAGTGCCATGGCCCATCACGGCTACCTGGAGCAGCCTGGAGGCGAGGCCATGATCGAGTACATCGTGCAGCAGTGCGCGCTGCCCCCCGAGGCGGAGGTAAGGGCGCGGCCTCACCCTCCTGCTCCTGGGCCCCTGATTCCCCACTTCCGTCGGGGGCGTTGTCACATGTGCCAGTGATTGGTTCTCTTACTGCTGAGTAGCATTCCGTGGTACGGACGTGCCAGTCTGTTCTCCACTCTCTAGAGGAAGGAGACTCCAGTTGTTTGCAGTGTGGCAGTTACGAAAAAAGCCACTGTGATCGTGTGGGTACAGGTTTCTGTGGGAGCATGCGTTTGTACACCTGGGTAAGCGCGAATGGAGAGTGTGCATTTAATTTCATAAGAAATTTCCAAACGGTTTTCTGAAGCGGCTGTGCGGTCTCATGGCCCCAGCAGCAGCGGGTGAGAGGCCCTGTGGGTACTTGCAGGCTCGGGTCCCGGCTGGTTGTTTCTCAAGCTGTCCTGACGGGCTGGCATCTCACCAACGACCAATGTTTGCCATCCCCATGTCTTCCTTAAGTGTCTGTTCACAGCTTTTGCCTATTCTTGAGTTGTGTACTTTCCTATTATTGAGTACAAAATGTTCTTTATATATTTCGGATGCAAGTCCTTTATCAGATTTATGGCTTGTAAATATTTTCTGACAAGTGTGTTGCGTCATACTTATCTTTTTATTTTCTTCAAAAGGTGGATATTTTAATATTTTAGAAGTCCACTTTATCAGGTTTTTATTTATAGCTCTTGCTTTTGGTGTTCTAGCTAGTAAATCCTCTCTTAACCCAAGGTCACAAAGATGTTCTCCTCTGTTTTCTTCTAGAAGCTTTAACTTCGAGGTTTTACATATAGGTTTGTGATCCACTTTGAGTGAATATTGTTTAATGGGAGGTGTGGTTGTTGTTACGGCTCATTATTTTGCACGTGGATGTCCAGTTGTCCTAGCACCATCTGCTGAAAAGACTCTTCTTTCCACGTGGATGAGTTGCCTTTGCATCTTTGTCAAAATCAAGTGACTGTGGACTCTGTTTCGCTCCGCTGTCTGCGTCTGTCCTTTTGTCGGGACCACGCTGTCTTGCCTGAAGCTTTACAGTAAACTCTGGAGCGAAGTAGCATGAGTCCTCTAACTTCAGTCTTCTTTTCTAATTCGTTTGGCTATTATAGTTCCTTCACTTATCCATATAAATTTTAGAATCATCCTGTTGATTTCTACAAAAATAAACCTATTAGAATTTTATTTGTTGGTTTATTTATTTGTTTTTATTTTTGGCTGCATTGGATCTTCATTGCTGCATGCGGGCTTTCTCTAGTTGCGGCGAGCAGGGGCTACTCTTCGTTGCAGTGCGTGGGCTTCTCATTGCAGTGGCTTCTCTTGTTGCAGAGCATGGGCTCTAGGCGCGCGGGCTTCAGTAGTTGTGGCGCACGGGCTCAGGAGTTGTGGCTCACAGGCTCTAAAGCGCAGGCTCTGTAGTTGTGGCACACAGGCTTAGTTGCTCCGCGGCATGTGGGATCTTCCCGGACCAGGGCTCAATCCCGTGTCCCCTGCATTGGCAGGCGGATTCTTAACCACTGTGCCGCCACGGAAGCCCAGCTATTATAATTTTGACTGGGATTGTGTTGAATCTGTAGACTCTTCGGGAAGAATTGATATCTTTTGATGAATTGATGTTGTCTTCCCATCTATGAAAATGGTGCATTACATTTACTTAGGTCATCTTTGATTTCTTTCGTCAGTACTTCATAATTTTAAGCATATAGATTCTGCACATATTTTGTTAGATTTGTAACTATGGTTTTAGTGCTATTGTAGTAGTATCGTTTTGTTAATTTCAATTTCCAACTGTTCATTGCTAGTGTGTAGAAATACAGTTGATTTTTGCATATTGACCTTGTATCCTGTGGCCTTACTTTTTATAGATTCTTTGAGATCTTCTACATGGAACATCATGTTTTCCAATAGACAGCTCAGTCTTCCTTTCCGATCTGAATGCCTTTTATTTCTTTTTCTGGCCTTATTGCCTCGGTTAGAATCTCCATTACAATGCTGAATACAAGTGATGAGTGCAGACATCCTTACTTTGTTTCCGTTCTAAGGGGAACACGTTCAGTCTTTTAATATTCAAGATTCTGCTTTCAATTCTTTTCAATTTGAAATGGACATAAGTGATTGCTTTTTAGGTATTGAATTCCTTGCAGTGCCAAGATAAACCATGCTTGGTCATGATTTATAATGCTTTTAATATATTGCTGGACTTGATTTCCCGATACTTTGTTGCGAGATTTTGCACCTCTTCAAGAGTGTTATGGGCCTGTACTTTCCTGTAATGTCTCTCTCTGGTGATCCTTCATTAGGTGAGTTTGGACGCGTCCCCTCCTCTTCTAACTTATGGAAGAGTTTGTGAAGATTTGGTATTTTTTCCTTAAATCTTTGGTAGAATCCCTCAGTGGAACTACATAGGCCTGGAGGTTTCTTTGTTGAAAAGCTTTTAGCCATGAATTGTTTACTAGACAAAGAACTATTTAGGTTATCTGTTTTCTTGAGTAAGCTTTGATGGTTTGTCTCTGGGTAAAGGGTCCTAAGACCACCTACATGCTTGCTGGTTCACTAGAAGGACTTGTAGGACTCAGAGGTAACTGTACTCGTAGCTAAAATCCCTGTGCAGGTTTCCTGTGTGCTCCCAGGAGGGGCCACACAGAGCACACTCCCTCCTGCATCAGAGAGGTGCAGCCCAGGGAAGCCCATCTGACAGCCTGAGTCACGGCTGTCACTGGAGGTGGGCGCCTTCTGCCACAGCCAGCCTCCCCGGGGGAGCCTGTGTTCGCTGCTCAGGCAGCCAGAACAGCCTTACTTCTCACTTAGGGAAGTTTCAAAAGATGAGCTCCCGGATGTAAAGTGTTTCAGGTGCTGTGGACAGAATTACCATATGATCCGGCAATTCCACTTCTGGGTATTTACCCAAGAGAAATGAAAGCGGGATCTTGAAGAGATACTTACACGCCCATGTTTGTAGCAGCGTCATTCACGATAGCCAAGAGGTAGAAGCAGCCAAGTGTCCATCAGGGGATGACTGGGTGAACGCGGTCTGCTCTATCTCTATAGTAGAATGTTACTCAACCTTAAAAAGGAAGGGGATTTGGACACATGTTACAACATGTGTAAACTTTGATAACTTGCTGATTAAAGTTTTCCCTACTAGTTTTAGCATCAGTTGTTCATTTTCTAACTCCATTAATTCTCTATACTTATTTTTTTGGCCTTCTGTTGTAACAAAGAGCTTTTTGCTAGTTTTTTTTTCTTTTTTGCGGTACACGGGCCTCTCACTGTTGTGGCCTCTCCCGTTGCAGAGCACAGGCTCCGGACGCGCAGGCCCAGCGGCATGTGGGATCTTCCCGGACCGGGGCATGAACCCGTGTCCCCTGCATCGGCAGGCGGACTCTCACCCACTGCGCCACCAGGGAAGCCCCGGCTTTTTGCTATTTTTATGTTCATATGTAATATCTCAGTGCGGATTCATGGGTTACTTTTTCATGCATTTCTGCCATTGGTTTTGGTGGTCAAATTGTTCTGAGTTTGGCCTGTGGGAGCCCCCGTGGAGCGGGCTCCTGTGTCCTTGAGGCAAGGTACGTCTCCATCATTTTTTGAGTGAGCCTTTCCTTGTTTTCTGGCACAAGAAGATGTTCCAGGCTCACCTGACCTGTCCTTACCTCTAGCTCTGTGGACACTTTTCAGATGAGCTCTTTTTCTCTCTTATTTCTGGGGGGAATTAGTCTCCTTTATCTCTTTAATTTTTTCTTGTTCTCCGTTTTTCTGTCTCTCTCGTTCCGGCACTTCTGTTATCTGAATGTTGCACTTTAATATCTTTCTTCTTCATTTCCCTGAAGTCTTCAATCTGTTCTTCCACGTCAGTGATTTCTTTCTTAACTATTTCACTATTAATTTCTTGAATCACATTCTGTGTTTAATTGTTACATTCTTTCACATGCTTTTCTTGTTCTTGGTTCATATTAATATTTTCCCACCGATAGTATTTTTCAGGTTCAGTTGATGTTCTTGGTCTGTGGGTCCCGGTAGTTGCGCCTTTGTTGGGCTTTGTATGCGTCCTCAGCGTTCACTCTTGGGTAGTTTGCGGTTTCTGTGTGGATTCTTTATTAACCCAAGGTTTCTTTTAGGATGTTTAAAGTTTTCTAGGTGACTCGCTTTTCGTGGCTACTGTGGGTTTGTAATTTTATTGCGTTCTCTACGTTGAATCTGGCCACAGGTTTATTTTTGCTTCTGAGAGTTTGTTGAGATCTTCTTTTTAGCCTAATAGGTGGTCAGACTTTCAAGTTGTTTGTGTGTATTTGGTATTAAGATTTATCTATATTTTTAGAGCATGCTTTAAAAATTGCTGTTTAGGCCCTATTAAATACCTCTATATTTTCTACTCCATCTTTGATTTCTCAGGGAGAGGTGTTAAATGTCTCCTACAGTCATTGCAGTTTTCCCAATTTCTCTTGGTTTTCAGTGTTTGCTTTTTGGTATTTCAAAGCGTGAGTTGAAGACTCAGAGTGTTTGGAGAGCAGAGTCCTTTTCCGCGTGGAAGGTTCCCGGGGAGCCGGGCCCTGGAACACTGTCTGCTCAGGTCTGAGAGAAGCCACTGGCCCAGCGGGTTCCAGAGCTTGTCTCTGTTCTTCGTAGAAAATGCCATTTTCTCAGCCTATTATCAGGTCCACAAAGGGCCTCTGGTTTCTGTGGACGTCGGCATTGCCCATCAGGACGGAGTCAAGGTTCCCTCTGTTCTGGTGGCTGAACCGAGCCTGGTGAGCCGGCTTCCTTGGGTGATTTTGGTGCAGAGTGACAGGTGGCATGGGCGTCCCCTCAGCGGGGGCTGGCAGGGTCTGTCCTGCTTCGCTCAGGCCGTGTCCTCAGGGCCAGAGCTCACGATGGTGTAACCTGGAGAGCAGAGAGCACACCCTCCGCCCTCCCCTCCTGCAGCCTCAGAAGCTGGGCGCCAACAGCGAGGCCCTGGCGGCAGACAGCGTGCGGGCCATCAGTGTCAGCACCCTCTACCTGGTCAGCACCACTGTGGACAGGATGGGCGATGTGAGTGCCGCCCACCCACCCCCTGGGACCCACCGCGCCCCTCCTGACCCCTCGGCCCGGGGGTCTGCTGCCCGCCCACCTGGGAGCAGACTCCCATGCCGCTGCCCCCAGGTCCTCTGGCCATACCTGTTCGAGTTCCTCGTTCCCGTGCGCTTCACCGGGGCGCTGACCCCGCTCTGCAGGAGCCTCGTGCACCTGGCCCAGAAGAGGCAGGAGGCAGGGGCCCACGCCCTCCTCATTCAGTACAACGGCAACGGTGCGCCCCCGGCCCTGGCCCGGCCCCCCAGCCCACCTTGACCCCAGGGCGCGGGCGGCCCTGAGTGTTGCATGTCTGTCTCCCCCGCAGTGACCCTTCCATCTCCCTACGCCATGGCCACCAGGCTCCTGGTAAGCAGCGCACTGGGGGCTTGCCTTCCCAGAAGCATCACGTCCCCAGGCAGGTGGCCGCTGGGCAGCCGCACTCTGGGGATGGCGGGGAGGAGTGGGCTCTTGCCTTTGTCCCCGTCCTCACGCTGTCACTGCTGTGAGAAGGACACTGTCTCGCAGTGGGAACTGTCAGGTGCTCCAGGCGGAGTTTTGGGGAGCTGCATCTCTGGGGACTTCTTGCCCCACCTGGGAGGCCGTGCTCAGCCTCATGTGGGGCGTTGGGGCGCTGTGGCCCTGGGCGCCGGTGGAGAACCCACTTCTGGCTCCTCCAGGCCGTGTCTTCCAGCCCCTACCTGGGGGACGGTCGCGGGGCGGCCTCGCTGCGCCTCCTGAGCGTCCTTCACCGGGACATCCATCCTATGCTGGGTCAGCGGTGGGCGACCGCCATCCCCCTGCTGCTGGAGCACCTGGACGGTGAGGCCCAGAGCGGGGCGGCGCCACTCGTCCTCTGGTCGCGTTTTTTCAGCCAGTCGGCACCGAGCCTGGCCAGTGGGGACCAGGGTTTTGAAAGTTGGAAGAAATGGCCTCTGCCGTGGTTCAGGAAAGGGCCTGGGCAGTGGGGCTGAGAAGATGCCCCCTGCCGGTTGCCACCTGGGGGCACACTGGGTGTGGGCGCAGCCCTTTCTTCCTCTGCGCTCGCGTTGATGGGCCAGGCTGGGGGCGGGGCTCTGAGCACTGCACTCCTGCCTGTGGGCATGGGTCTGTCTGCTGGGCTGAGGGAATGACTGGTCGTTTCAGCATATACGGAGGAAACCCTGTCGCGGAAGGAATGGGAGGAGAAGCTGCTGATGGTGAGAGAAGGGAGAGGAGGTGGGAGCGTAGCCTGTCTTGGACCCAGGGGCCCTTTCTGGCCTGGGCGGGGAGAGCTTGGGGCAGCCACGCTAGGGGAACTGTACCTTCCCAGGGCTGTGATGTTTGCCTTGGCCTAACGGTGTGGCTGGGGGAGGGGCAGAGGGACAGGTGGGTGTCTCTGGGGGGGAGCCCTGCCTACTGACCTCACAGATTGTCACCCTGCTGTGATGGAGTCAAATTACAGGGGCTTTGAGCTGCTCTGGCCACTGGAGCCTTCTCTCGTCTCCCCTGCTTGGCTCAGAGCTGTCTGTGCCCCTGTGTGGTGCGTGTCTGACCCCCCAGAATTTGTTTTGTCTGGGCTCGAAAGTGATCCACAACCCTTCAGAGCCATGGCACAGGACCCTGAGGTCCGTGCCTGTGACACCGCCGGCATTGGGTCCCTCCCCAGCCAGCGCAGTGAAAGGCCGAGCTCCGGCCCCTCACTGGTAGAGCTCCTGCCCACAGTTCCTTCGCGACACTCTAGCTGTTGTGTCTGACAACACGTGGATTTGCCAGCTGAGCCTGGAGATGTGCAAGCAGCTACCCAGCTACAACGGGACGCCCCTGGAGAAGGTGCAGGGGGAGGGGGAACGCCCCAGGAGGAGATGCAGGGGGAGGTGTGGGAGGACAACCCGCGGGGCGCTGTGGGCGTGGCCCTCAGCTCCTGTTCCTTGGTGCTGTCACTCGCTCCCTGCGCCTGTCTCTGGTGGCCCCTGTGGTCCTGGCAGAGGCTGGACGGGAAGGCCTGGGAGCCTCCTCGTAGTGGCTGACGGCTGGGAGATGCAGGGGCTCCGCACCCACCTCCTACTCCTCAGACACCGCCCAGAGCTCGTCTGGTCCTTGCGGCGGTCAGTGTCGTGGGTTCCCGCGTCCGCTGGCAGCGCGTACTCTGCCAGGGGCGTACTCTGAGTACTCAGGGCGTACTCTGCCGGGGGCAGCGCTTTGGTAGTGCTGAGCACCCCTCTACTCGGGAGCCAGGCACAGCCCTGTTCTCTGACTTCGTTGCAGAACTTCCTGTATAAATGCATAGGAACTACCCTGGGTGCTGCTTCAAGTAAGGAGGTGGTGAGAAAGCATCTGCAGGAGCTGCTGGAAACCGCCAGATACCAGGAGGAGAGCGAGCGTGAGGTGGCCGCCCCTTCCCCACGGGAAGCCCGGGTGCCCACAGGCTTGCTGGCAGTGGTCACTCTCTGTCCTCTCAGACGTGTAGCCAGCGTGTGTACCTGTGTGTGTGTGTGGTGTGCACAGATGCACCGGATGGTGTGCGCATGCGTGTGTACTCTCTCCGTCCCCGACCTTGCCCAGGTGTGAGTGCACCTGTGTACCTCCCCAGGGCCTTGCCTGTTGCTTTGGGATCTGTGCCAGCTCCCACCTGGATGACACCCTGGCCCAGCTGGAGGACTTCGTAAAGTCAGATGTGTTCAGAAAATCCGCCGGCATTTTCAACATTTTTAAGGTACAAAGGTCAGGCTGACAGCTGAAGGGGAGGTCTGGGGTGGGCCTGGCCTGTGATTTGGTCTTAGCTGTGGTACCTGCATTTCGAGGTTCTGTGGGGTGGAGGGTTGGGCCTGGCGCTTCCTGGGCTTTGGTGCCTCGCACGTTGGGGGTGGGTCAGGGAGCTGGCGTCCGGTCGTGGGCGGGGCTGGCGGATGAGGGCTCCCTCCCAGCTGCTGACTGGGGCAATGAGAGGGTCTCTGGGCAGCAGGGATGGGGCGGCCACCTTCCTGTCCCACCGCCTATCTGTGCGTCTTCTGCCCCCTGGTGGCCAGTGGAGGCTGTGTGCTCGCTGAAGCCCCGCTGGGGGCTGGACCCCCGCTGTGGGCCTCCACCCCAGCCCTTGTCCCTAGGTTTTCAGTCTCCCTGTGCCTGGGTCAGCCAGTGACAGAGTCTCAGGGCTGTGTAGTGTGAACAGGCCCTGAGGACGGAGGGGGGCTCCTGGGCAGCCCCCAAGCGAAGGCAGGGACCCCACCTCTGGCCCTTCCGTTGCTCTCAGCCCCCCAGCTCTTCCTCCTGCGTGCCCCTCCCACCTTGGTCCCCACCAGGCCCGAGCCTGCCCAGTCCTATCCTGTCCTGCTGTTCCCGACCTTGGGGCTCTCTGGGTGGGGTGGCGCCTTCCTCCCAACCAGCTGTGCCCTTCTTCCCGCGCACGTGGGGTTGGAGTGCTGGGCTGCTGCTGGGGGGCGTGACTGTGTCACAGCCCCGCTGGTTCCTCCGGCCTCTCAGGATCGGAGTGAGAACGAGGTGGAGAAAGTGAAGAGCGCGCTGATCCTGTGTTACGGGCACGTGGCAGCGCGGGCCCCCCGCGAGCTGCTGCTGGCCAGGGTGGAGTCGGACATCTTCCGGAACATGTCCCAGTGCTTCAGCACCAAGGTGGGTGCCCGGCCGTGGCACGGGGAGGGAGAGAGGGAGGGGTGCCGCCACTGGGGCCTCACGCGCTAACTCATGTCACCTCTGTCGTTCAGGTTCTGGGGATAAAGGTAGAGACCAAGGTACAGTGTGCAGGAGTGGAGCGGGGCTCTGCTTTCCTCTCTCCTCCGGGCTGGGCCGTGAGCTGCCGGGGCGGCAGCCAGGAGTGCTCACTGGGGCTCCCTGGTCCCAGTGCAAGGGCAGAGCATTCGGGACATCCCTCCGGGGCCTGTCCCCACCGCCTCGGAGCAGAATGGGGGCCCAGGAGCTCCTTCTCTGGCCCAGGCCCCGGACGGTGGGTGGGAAGGAGGGGGAGGTGAGGGCTCGCAGGCGGGGCGCGGGGCCTCGGCCGCAGCCCCTCTCCTGGCTCTGCTCCCTGACGCCCACGGCTGCCCTCTTGGCAGCGCCGGGGAGGGGTGCGTTCTGCAGCCAGTGACAGTGGCCTCTGGCCTCACTAACGTGTTTCCCTCTGGACTCTCCGGCACTAACCTGGAAGCCCCCTCTGGAGCGGCTGGGTCTCCCCTTAAAGAGCAGACCCTCCACCCCGGGTCTCCTGCAGTCTGCCGGGTGGTGGGGCTGTGCTGAGAGTGGTCGCTCTGACTGAGTGGGGGGCAGCCCCCCTCTGCCGGGGCTCTTCTTGGGCAGCAGGCTTCCCCTCCACCTTGGGAGCATCTCCAGCCACCCCACTGGTGGATGGAGTGGGCGTCTGCCTACTGCGTCTGCCCGGGGCTGTGACCCGGGGCCCCCCAGGCCCAGGCCGGGCAGACAGCCGAGGGCCCCGGGTTGCCTCACAGACCCCCCGTGGCCCACGTGGGGGGCTGGCCAAGAGCCCCAGAGTGGAGGGGAGCGTTTCTGGCTTTGGCGGGAAGAGCGGGCCGGTGGTCTGGTCTCGCTGCTGTGGGTAGCCCCCATCCTGGCTCAGCCCCACGGGCCTAGAGGGAGCGGCTGCTGCCTCGGGCCTTGGTGCCTTCCTGCAGCCCAGCGTCCCCGCAGGACCTGGGCCTGAGGCTGTGCCTCGCGCAGAGCGTTTGCATGGCCAGCCAGGCCGTCCGCAGCAGCTCCCACGGCAGCTCCTTCCAGCTCCTGAGGAAGCCGGAGCTGGTGGCGCAGATGATGGTGAGCGCCGGCGGGGCCTGGGGAGGGGCCTGAGTTCCCCAGCGGGTGAGGGGTGGCAGCTGACTGGGAGGCAAGCCAGTGCTGTGGCCAAGGGCCATCCCGCGGCTGCTCCCCCAGGAGTTCATCAAGGCCGAGCCCTCGGACTCCCTGAGGACGCCCATGCGGAAGAAGGCCATGCTCGCCTGCACTTACCTGGCGTATCCTTTCCTCCGGGGCCTGGGGGCCCGGCCGGGGGGCCCCTCTGCGTGAGTGCTGGGCCCTTAACTCGAGACTCAGCTCCCTGGAGCCGGCGCTGGAGGGGCAGGCGCAGGCGGACCTCATCCACAGCTGCCTGCACAGCATTATGGCCGTGCTGCCTGAGCCCGAGGGGGTGGACAGCCACCAGGAGGTATGAGCATGGCCCTGGCCGCGTGGGTGCCCGTGCGCGGGTGGCAGGGTCACGGCGGGACCGGCCGCTTCTCTCGTTCCAGCCCCTGTACCTGGACACCATGCAGGCCCTCAAGGACTTACTGACAAGCCTCCTTCAGCGAAACATGACCCCCCAGGGCCTGCAGGTCATGGTGGAGGTGTGCGGTGGGTGTGCGCTTCCCCGGGGCAGGGGCGCCGTGGGGACCCTGTGGTGTGCTATGCAAGGAGGTGGGGGGGGGTTCTGTGAGCGACGGGGGGACCCCCTTCTGCCTGGGCAGGTATGCAGATGGGTGCAGTCCCCGACCCAGATGGGGGCCCCAAGCTGGTTCTCCCCGCCCCCCCATCACATGGTGCCGGGATGGAGAGACCCTGAGGTGCCCCGGACATGCCCTCCTGGCCTGCAGTGGCCTGCGGCATGGCTTCCTGCCCTTTGCAGCACTGCGGTGGGCTGGTGCAGGGCCGACCCCCTCCTAGGAACACCCTGTCCCTCTGTATGCCTGGCTGGCTCTGGGTGGCCGTGGCCGTGAGCCAGGCCAGCAGGACGGAGTGACGGGGCGGGGTGCACTGCACAGGGGGCTTGCTCTGACCTGGCACGCTGGCCCCCCCACCCAGAAGGGTGGCTGTAGGCAGGGCACCTATATGAAGCCCCCTCTTCCCCAGCACCTGAGCCCATGGATCAAGTCCCCGAGGGGCCACGAGCGGGTGCGGGCGCTTGGCCTAAGCGCCTGCCTGCTTCAGCACTTCCTGAAGCACCTGCACATCAGCGTGAGTACCAGGTGGCGACCCGCATGGCCACTCCCTTGCCCTGTCCCCGTCCTGGCCCCTCGGCTTGGGGACCACTGCCTGCGGCCCTTGCGTCTCTGAATGCCAGCACGCTCTCTGCCCTTCGCCCAGCTGCTGCCTGGGCTCATCCCGCGTCCCAGCGAGTGCCACCGTCCTCTTCCTGAGCCATGGACGGAGAGCCATGAGGGCCAGGAACTGTCCTCAGGGCTGGCCGCCCGGTGTCGATCTGATGGGCACCCTCGTCCTTGGGAGCGGGATCATGGGCCGGGACTGGCGCCTGACGTGCTCCCCGGAGGAGGGAACGGGTGATGGGGACCTGGGCGTGAAAGGAGAGAAGGAGGGCGTTCGCGGCAGAAGCAGCAGTTTGGGCAAAGGCAGGGGGATGTGAACCCACGAAATGCTGCGGAAAAGGCAAGTATTATTCGGTGGTTGGAGCGGGGGAGAAGGAGCTTGGTCCAAGAACCGCGCGGTTATTATGCGTTTTAATATTTGCTAAGAGTAAGCAGCTTTTTACGTTTTCAGAACTTCACGGTTCTTTCAAGGCCATTAATCAGGGGGTTTTAGGGTAGATTGGACGCAGTCCTCAGATGCTCCCAGCGCGGCTTTGTGGGGGCACGCACCCCACATTTTCGTGTGTTGAGCAGTAACATCTTTTAATAATGGGCCTTTCCATCCAGGTCCCCCTGGGCCCCTCAGAAGCAGGTTCTGGGTCGCAGGTTCTGTTGCCGTTGTCAGCGTAACTTTTTCTTCCACTGTATTTAATAATTTGCTGATTGCTGGTAGGCAGGAAAACTATGGACTATTGGGTAATTAGGAACTGGCTAGTTTATAAGATTCCGTTGTTGTTTCTAGTGAATTTTTGGTTAGTTCTCTGTACTCCTCAGATACAGTCATCATAGTTTACAAATGCCGCGACTTTGGCCTTTCTCCCCCGATGTTGATGCACGTTAGTCCGTGCTGAAGATGAAAGCTGGCGGCAGCCCCGAGCCTTTACGGTCTCACTCTTAAGCGCGATGCTTGATTTGGTTGGCAGTATTTCTTTTTCGTCGTGTTCCAGAAGCATCTGTTTGCTCGCTTACACGGCTTTTCCCACCCAGGTTCCCCTGTGGCCTGTTTTTCATGTAACCCTGGTCCAACCAGAGTTCATGTTTGTTTGTGATGAGACAGAGCTCTGCCCTCTCTAAGAGAACAGCAGCTGGGGGGTCCTCTGTCCAGCGCTCCAGCCTCCCTGCCTTGTGCAGGTCCCCTCTAGTGACTTCTGGGAGAGCAGCAGCCTGGGAGCCCTGCACGTCCTTAGGAGCCCGTGCAGGGCGGGGGCGGGGCGGGCTGCTTCCCTGGGGAGGCCTCTCGTGTGGGGGGCTGACAGCAGGGTGGTGGGGCCGGGAAGGCCGAGGGCTGAGTGATGGCGGGGGCGGAAGTTGACATCCCCAGGTCCAGGGCATAGGAAACAAGGCCCTTTGCTAAGAGCAGGGTCGGGAAGGCTTAGTATTTGAGGAGAGCAGGAAAGGCTCTGAAAGGTGGGACCAGGACCCAGTTAGGAGGAGAGGGGTCTCACGCAGCAGCCCCCTTACCTGACGGGGGCCTTGCCTTCTGGGGCGGGGGCTTCCCATGTGTCTGCCGAGGCAGCAGAGCCCGACCGTCCCTCTGCCTGCACACACCTACTCGCCCGGCCCTCCTCCCCTCTTAGGGACCTGCACTTGGGGGGGTGGGGCTCGCCATGCAGGAGGAGGAGCTTGACAGGGGCCCTGCTGGCCACAGGGGTGGACAGGGGCTGCCCTGCTGCTCACACCCCTGCCCGAATCTGGGTGTGGGTGGCACCTGCCCACCGCAGCATCTCCAGAGCTCCAGCCCCCATCTCTGGACCTCTGCCCCCGTGCCCCTCCAGCACCCGCACATCTGCCTCTCCAGGCCCTGGTGCCCTTCCACAACCTGGGCCTCCTCCTCGGCCTCTTCTCCCCACGGTGCGCGGACCTATGGCCTGCCACCCGCCAGGAGGCTGTGAGCTGTGTCTACTCCCTGCTCTACCTCCAGCTGGGCTACGAGGGTGAGCCCCTGGCTGGGCAGAGGTGCAGGGGGTGTGGTGAGGGAGCAGAGTCTGGGCCTCTGGAGGCCAGGGGAGGCCTCCACCCAGCCCTGCGCTCCCTCCCGCCTCTGCAGGCTTCTCCCGCGATTATCAGGACGATGTGGTTGAGCAGCTCCTCACCCTCAAGGACGGCCTGGGGCACCCTGACCCCGCCATCCTCTTCCACACCTGCCACAGCGTAGCCCAGGTACCTGCCAGGGCCTCTGCGAGGGAAGGAGGGGCCGCACCGTCGGGGCCCAGGGGGCCTCTGCGGCAGCTCCTCTCTTGCACGGGCTCCACGGGTGCCGGGCCGGGCACGCGGACGGGTCTCACTCAGAGAGTTCGGTGTCCAGCACCACCTCCCGCCCCCTCCTGTGCTTGCTGGGGTCCCCCCTCCCTCCGAGGCCCAGCGGGGAGGGTGTGGGCAGGAGCTCAGCTCCGGCCCCAGAGGGTTGAGAAAGCTGCCCCTAGCCCACCCGTGAGCCCCCAAGCCAGGGCGGCGCTGTTGTCCCACTTGGTGACTGGAAATGGCCCTCAGGGGTCAGGAGGCTTTCTCTCCAGCCAAAGAAGGAAGGGGAGGGGGTCAACAGGGCCCTTTGTCGGGTGGGGGCGGGCTCAGACACTGGGAAGCGGAGGCCCCGCCCTGGGCGAGTCCAGGCACAGCGGAACTCTGTGTTTGGGATCAGACGTCATGGGTATTAAACCACTTTTATTTCTTCTTTGTACAAGGTTCATCTGCTTTAACTTCTGGTTGCTCTCTTTTATGTGGAGGGAAGGACAGGGGCTGCAGGGGGAGCTGAAGGTCCGTAGAGTCTTGGTGGCCGGGCGGTCCAGGGTGGAACATGCCACCATCTACCCTTGACTCTCTGCATTCTAGAGAGTTCTAGAGAGGCTGCACCACCAGGGCCACTCCCAGCCCACCCCACTGGTCAGGAGGAGCCTCAGGGAGGGCACACTGACCTGGGCCCTGCAGCTGCCCAGGGACCCCCCCCTTCCAGGGGCCTGGGCCTGGAGGCCCTGGAGGCTGCCTCCGGGACCTGGCCAGGCTTCAGTCTGGGGACAGGGGCTCCCGTGCATGGGCCACCCCACCCTTGCACTGGCAGGAGCTCCCGAAGGCGTACAGGGCTTGTATGAGGGTGGGAAAGGCTGGAGGAGGGATTTGAGAGGCGGAAATGTCAGCCCTTCCCAGGAAACTCGAGCCCCTGGGATGTTACGCCTGGAAGGTGTGCTGACGCTGTGCTCTCAAGTCTTCCTGACGCAACTGTCCTCCTAGATTATTGGCAAGCGCCTCCCGCCAGATCAGCTCATCAGCCTCTTGCTAACGCTGTTTGAGGGCCTGGGAGACCCCGACCAGAACTGTTCCCGAGCCGCTGCAGTGATCGTCAACTGCCTGCTGAAGGAGCGGGGCCACGTGCTCCTGGAGAAGGTGGGGCTGGGCGGGGCTGGGGCTCGGGCTCGGATGGGCGGGGGCGGTCAGGGGCGTGGCCGGCGCGGGGCTCGTCAGGGGCCAGGCGTGGGCGTGGTCTTGTCTGGGACAGGCCAAGAGTGTGGGTGGGCGGGGCTGGGTAACTTGGGGCGCCCCACCCCACTCCCTCACCCCCAACCCGTGCCCTGTGGAGGTTTGGCCCTCAGTGCTCAGCTCCTTTTCCCTGTGGGCCTGATTTGGACAAATCTTTCTCTTCTCTTTGAAGACAGAATTAAGTGAAAGTAACTGCTGAGAACTTAAGGGTAGAAAAGGCAATCGAGAGGGCAATGTCAGTGCTAGGGGCTATCACTTGGCGCCGAGCCAGCACTGGCTGAGCTCCCTGCTTCACCTGCTGGTGAAGACGCAGGTCCAGAGGGTCCCCAGGTGCCTGCACAAAGGGTTCCACGGCGGGTCTGGCCCAGAGCAGAGGTGCCCGGGACACTCAGGTGCTGCCCTGCCCATCGCCTCTGAGTCCTTCTGGCCGTGAGCTCACGTGGCTGTCCACATAGTTCCCAGACATGCATCGGCAGCCACCATGACAGACGTGCCCAGGTCCTCGTAGGTGTAGGTCTGAGGCAGGCTCCGAGGATCAGGGGATTTCTAGAACGCGTGTCTTTGAATCCTGGAGAGCCGGTGGCCTGGCAGGTGGGGTCCCATGTGCCTAGAGGGAGAGTTAAGCTCCCCATTAAAGTGAAGCATAGCAGCAGAAAAGGGGGTTTGTCCTAAGTGCATGGCCTTGGGGGCTCGCACAGGCAGGAGCCGAGGTCCTGCACACTCCAGAGTCCCTTATACCCCAGCAGACGCTCTGCAGCACAGACCGTGCCTCGGCGCGCACCTCATGTAGAGGGGCCTCACGTCTGCCCCACATGGCGGTAGCCTGTGAGACGGCGCGTCTCCCGGCCTGGCCCGAGCGTTGCTCCTCCCCGCCGTGAGGGCAACGTCACGCACCCACCCACCTCCGTGAGCGCTTGGGCAGTTCCCAGTCTGAGCACTGAGAGTGCTGCCAGAGCGCGGGTCCGTTGGACCTGAGGGTACATTTTGGTTGGAGACACACCCAGGAGAGCGACTGAGGCCTGCAGGAGAGCCTCCCCCCAACCCCCCCCCCCCCCCCCCCCCCCCGCCCCGTGCAGCTGTCCCAGGGCTGTCAGATGGCGCTCCGGGCCGTTCAGCTCCCGCCTGCCACGCCCCTGCGGACGCCGTTTCTGTCCCTTCTGGTGGGTGTGTAACGGCTTCCTTGTTGGGTTTTGTTCGCGTTTCTCTGGCGGCTTATGCAGTGGCACGCTTTGGCACACTTCCTGGCTGTTCAGACGTCGTCTGCTGTGAGGACACCAGCCTTGCCCATCTTTCTTCCGGCTTGTCTGTGCTTTGCTTATTGATTTGCAGACGCACTTTGTATATTCTGGGTGCAGGGCCTGTACTGGGTGGATCCCAGGGAGCGGGGGAGGGGCCGCAGTGCACGGCGCGGCGCCGCGCCGGGAGGGGAGCGTGCCATCGTGGCGCACTCCTCCTGGGAGTGGAAGCGGGCTGGGGGAGGAGGAGGGCGGCACAGGGCACGGCCGTGAGTCCTCGTCGGGGTTTGATGGGCCAAGGTTTGGATCTTATCTTGCACTCAGTGGGGCTTCCGGGTCAGGCTGGAGTGGTAGAGAGGTGCCCTGGAGGCTCTGTGTGGGGGGAGGGGACAGACCAGGCCGCAGGCAGTGGCCGCCGGCGGTCCTGGTGTGTGTGTACACACGGCGCATTTTGTCTGCTTGTTCATCTGTGGATGGACACTTGGGCCGCTTTCGCCTCTTGGCTACTGTGAATAATGCTGCTATGAACGTGGGTGTAATACATATCCCTTCAAGGTCCTGTTTCCTTTTGGGTAAATACCCAGAAGTGGATTTGCAGGATCATAGGGTAGTTCTATTTTGAATGTTTTGAGGAACTGCCGTACCGTTTTCCTTGGTGGCTGCACCAGTTTACATCCCCACCAGCAGCACACAGGGCTTCCAGCTTCTCCACATCCTCACCAGCACTTGTTAATACCTGTTTTCTCCTTTTTTAATGTTTATATGTATATATATATATATATATTTTACATAACGAAAGTTCCTCAGGAATGGACATTTTCCCCTAAGCCTCAGAAGTACAATATGGCATATTATTTTAATTAGCTAAAAGAGGAAATGAACAGACCTCTATAATTATTAATATTGGTAATATTCTTTCATTTAATATTTTTGTATATCAAGTGTCTCTGTGTTAACTTGTATTCTATTTCTCTAATCACGGTTTCCTTTAAATACCTGTTGGTTCGATAGCCGCCACCCTGATGGGTGTGACGTGGTATGTCATGTTGGTTTTGATTTGCACGTCCCACGTAATTAGTGTTGTTGAGCGTCTTTTGATATGCTTGTTGGCCATTTGTATGTCTTCTTTGGAGAAGTTTGCGTCCTTTGCCCATTTTTAAATCAGATTATTTGATTTTTTTGTTGTTGTTGAATTGTAGGAGTTCTTTATATATTCTGGATATTAACCCATTACCGGATATATGATTTGCAGATATTTTTCCCATTCCATAGGTTGTCTTTTCACACTCATGACCGTGTCCTTTGATGCATAAAAGTTTTAAAGTTTGATATAGTTCCACATGCCTGTGTTTGCTTTTGTTGCCTGTGCTTTGGGCATCACATCCAAGAAATCATTGCCAAACCTAATGTCCTGAAGATTTCCCCCTGTTTTCTTCTAGGAGTTCCTTAATAGTTTCGGGTCCCACCCGTCCTTGATAAATCCAGGTGCCTCTCCTTGGGCCCAACACACCGAGCCTGCTCCTGGCCTCTCAGGGAGCTGCTGGGCTGTCTCCTCCTGGCTCAGGCTCCCAGACACACTCAGCACACCCACCCCGGGTGCTGTGTTCCTGACTTAAACCTTCAGCCTGTCTGCGACGTGCCACCTCTGTCTCATGTGGCATGGTCACTGGTATCGGTACCCATGGGGGCCGTGGGGCCACCCTTTTCTTTCCTGCCCTGAGAGCCTGGCAGGGGGACCCCCTAGAGACACCTGGACACTGTTGGACTTTGAGTTTCTCTGACACTAAATCAGAAAAAGTGGTCCTAGCAGGTGACCCGTGACCGGGCTGAGCCCCTCCGCCAGCAAGCCAGGCTGGTCAGGTGGAGGGCAGGACGGACATGCCGGGAAAGAACAGACTTCTCTTAATAAACAGCGGGCGTGGGAAGTGAAGCCGCTGCTGCAGAGAAGCCCGGCAGGCGTTAGACACAGAAGCGCCGCCCAACCCAGCAGTTCCACTGCTAGGCGTGTACCCGAGAGAGGTGGGCCCATGCCCATGGGAACCTGTACCGACACGTGCCTGGCAGCCCAACCATGGCAACAACGTAGACGCCCATCAGTTAGTAGCTGGATCTGTCCGTTCAGTGAAACATTACTCAGCAGCAGGAAGGAGTGACGGCTGATTCCTGCCGCAGCATGGAGGAGCCTGGAAAACACTTGGCAAAGTGAAAGTAGCTGGTCACAAAAGGCCCCATAGAGTGTGATTCCATTTCTCTGAAATGTTCAGAAGAGGCAAATCCAGACACGGAAAGTGGATTCGTGGTTGCCGGGGTGGGGCGGGGGAACTGGGGAGTGACTGCTGGTGGAAATGAGGTTTCTTTTCGGGTGATAGAAATACTCTAAAATCATGGCTGCACAACCCTGTGAATATACGAAAACCACTGACTTGTACACTTAGAATGGGCGAAGTCTGGTGCGCAGTTACAGCTCCGTGAGGCTATTGCGAGGAAACAGCCTAGACCAGGTGTGAGGGGAGGTTAAAGGGCCCCCGCGGGGCTTGCCACCGAGAGGCGCGGGAGCAGCCCTGCAGGCCTAGGGTGCGGCTCCTGCTCACCAGTCCTGGGAAGCCGAGAACCCGGTGCCGATGCAGCCCCAGAGCCCGCCACGCCTGAGCGCCCGGGCGCTGCCATCAGGGTTCGCAGGAAGCAGATTCAAGCTGCTCACGGGCGCCAGCGGGTACAGCTGCTGAGAAGCACATGCAACAGCGAGGACGACGTTAGAGAAGAAGATGGATGAGCCCAGGGAAACGATTAGGGAGGAAGCTCTGTCAAGACAAGCCACAGAAGGAGAACCAACGTCCAAGAAGGCGAAGTGAGGAAGCGGAACATTACGTAAGAGGTTCCACGTACCGCGAAGCATATCTACGGGCAACTGTACTCCAACGCTTGAGAACCTGGGGCGACAGGGACAGGCTTCTGCAGGGAGGCCGCTCTCTCCGCGTCTGCGCAGGAACCGCACAAGTGCGCGAGTCCGCCAGGCCTGCACATCTTCAGGCGACCAAGAAAGAGCCCGGGAGACTGGAGAGGAGCCGTGCCCCTCGCCCCAGAGACGGGCTGGCCTGTTTCAGTGGCAGCCGTGGACTGGAACGTCCCGGCGCATCTGTCTGCGAACGTCGCCGTGCCCACGGCTGGCGGGGGGCACCGGCCCAGCGGCGGCGAAGGCTGCTGCACTAAAGCACCACTTGCCCGCCCAGGTCCCCAGGCAGGAACACGGGGAGGCTCCTTAGTGCGGCGGCCTGTCTCGCCAGGGAGACGCGGCTGGGCCGGCCGAGGGGCTGGGCAGGCGGGCGGGGGCAAAGCAAAGAGGTTCAGGTCCTTAGAAGGAGGTGCGGATGCCTGTGAGCGGGGTTATCAACCTTCTGGACTCGAGGTCATAAAAAGAAAACAGCCTCGTTACGCTTACAAGTCCTTCGAGAAATGGCGGCGGCAGTGCCCCTCCCTGAGGCCCAGCCCAGGCAGCACTGGGCACGCAGCGCCGCCTCCCCTGCCGAGGACCACGCCCCGTGCTCCCGCGCCAGTCCCTTCCCGCTGCTCCTGCGGCCCAGGTCCCCGGGCAGGTTCCTCAGCCAGCCCTGCCCAGGAGCCCAGGGTTGGCGGAGCCCAAGGACTGCCAGCTGCCCGTCCCGGGGACCATGTCCCTGGGGCCGTGTCCAGTGCTGTCATCAGCTTTCACCTTGCACCAGGGTGCTTCCCAGCTGCGCAGCCCAGACCGTCGTGGGCAGCACCCCCGTGGCGCGGGGCCCACGCTGGCGACCGTGCCCTGGGTGCCCGTCTGTGGCCTCTGCAGCAGCTGCAGCCCATGAAGCCTGCCTGAGGCTGCCGGCCCTCTCCCGGCCCAGCTGTGGCCTCAGTCTAGGCACAGGGCTGCACGGGAGGTGGTGTGGGGCCGCGCAGCCCCTGTGTGTCCTGCCTCCAGGGACAGGCTGGGTCACCCCGTCAGCTTCAGCACTCACCCCGGGGCCTTCCCGTCCCGATATGCCCTGCACACGCCTGTGTGTGTCTCAGTGCCTCCTCCCGGCAGGCCCCTCTTGGGTCCCCGTCGCTTCCCGTGTGGAATGTGGGATTGGCTCTCTCGGCCCCGAGGGCTCTGGGCTCCGGCTCTCCATCGGGTGCCGGCAGCAGGGAGCTCTGATCTCACAGGACTTCCCTCCCCCCACCTTGGCCAGCCAGTCTCCCCGGGGCCCCTGCACCCTGGCCACGGGGGACTGGCCCCTGGTGTGGGCGTGTCCCCGCTGTAGGCCTAACCGCGGTTTCCTCGCCCACAGGTGCCCGAGATTGTGAGCGTGCTGTGCTCCAAGCTGCAGGAGACCCACGGGGAGCACGTCCTGCAGGCCGCACAGCACAGCGTGTACGTCCTGGCGGCCCGGCACCATGCTGCCGTGGTGTCCAGCCTTCTGGGCAGCCCTCTGCCCTTTGACAGGTACGTGGTGCCCACTAGCCTGCGGGGGCGGACGGGGCTCCAGCCACCTGGGCTCCACGTTCCGGGGTCACTCCCACCCTGGTGTGGTGTTCACGGGCCCCAGCCCCTCTGCATGGGAGCCTGGAGACACCGGCCCTGGACTGGGTAGAGACAGGCTCACTCTCATGGGCTGTGCTGGCCAGTCCTCAGGGCTGGTTCTCTGGAGGGCGTCCACCATCATCTGTGAGCAGACCCCTGGGGCCAGGCCCCCTCCTTGAGCCAGGAAGGGGGAATTCATGGTTGCCAGGGGCGGGGCGAAGTGTGGGACCTCTGACCCGCCCCCCACTCGCACCCCGGTCCCCGAGCTCCCATCGGTGACCCTCAAGTCGCCATCCTCGGGCTCTCAGGGCAGGACTTCTCCGCGCCAGGGCCTGTGCCCGGCCCCGCCTGTGGACCACAGCCCCTGGGGTCCCTCCCCTCCTGCTCCGAGGCCTCCAGGTGGCCGTTGCTGTGGTCCCAGTGCTTCCAGAGCTCAGGGCCCGCTGCTCCTGCCTTGGTTTGCTGTCCACGGCGTGGGTGGAGGCCGGCACCCGTGGCCTCCTGGAGGCCCCTGTGCGGGGAGGCAGCACAGCCCTTCCCCGTGGCCACGGCCCGGGTGGCCGGACGCGCCTGCACCTGCCGTCAAGACGTGGGCTCGCGCTGCCTGCTCTGCTCTCACTTAGATGCCGGCGCCACTCTGGGCCCCCGGTTCCAAGGTGTGTGGCTTCTCCCCAGGTCACGCCTGTCAGCGTCTGCCGCTGTCACCTCTCCAGCCCGTCACTGTCAGCCTTTCTTTGCCCTCGCAGTTTAGGTGTGTTCCTTTTCCAGGGTAAATAGACGCTCTCGGTTGCTGAGGTAGCTGGGGTTAAACTCACTGTCTCATTTTGTGTCTTCTCTTGGTCTGTTTTCTTTATCGTCTTCATTGTCCTTTTTAGATTGACAGGGTCTTTTTTACAATTTCATCTTCCACTCAGTTAGTCTGGAAGTTGCACACTCTGTGTTCTCCAGCGGTGGCCCTGAGAACGACCGCGTGGGCACAGCGTCCCTGGGCAGTGCAGGCCTCTGCAGGGGCGGCCCCCTGCCCTGCCCGTCATCGTCATGGCTGCTCTGCGCGGGCAGTGTGTCTGCCCACGCACCCGCCCCTCGGCTCTGCGTCCCTGCCTTTCATGGGTGCGGCTCACGCAGAGGAGCACGCACACGGCCACAGGCCCTGAGGGGGCCTCAGCCGCACGCAGCGGGAGATGGGGCAGGCATCCAGCCCCTACTGGGCTCCGTGCCTGCTCGGTTGAAACTCCCTGAAAGGTCGCCGCTGTCTGACTGCTGTTGCCAGAGGTGTGTTTTGCCTGACCTTGAACGTGGCGTCAGTGGAGCCCTCTGGACTTTCTCCTGCTTCTTTTGCTGTCCTCGGGGTGCAGGGTGCTGCTGTCCCTCCTTTCCTGCTGTGCCAGTGCTTTGCGTGTTCATAGGAGCGGGGTCGTCAGGGCAGGGTGGGCACAGTGCGGCCAGGGCCGAATCTGCCCACCACCCGCTGCCTCTGAGCCAACGATGGGCTTTACACTTGTAAACGGTTGGGGAAAAGTCCAAAGAATTATATTTCACGTCCAGAAAGTCACATGCAACCGGAACGTCCGTGTCCGGGGTGGCGTTCCGGGAGCGAGCACACCTTCGTTTCCTTGTCCGTGCCCGTGGCTGCCGTCACCACGTCACAGCAGAGCTGCCTGGTGTGCAGAGACTGGGCGGCGAGGGGCCCTGGTGCCCTCCCGCTGGAGCGCACCCCCCAGAGCCCCGTGCGGCTCCTGGGGGCGACAAGCCCCACTTCGTGCGTCTGAACATGCATTTATTCAGCTGTCCTTCTCGGAGGTTATTTGCCAGAGTTTGGGACTCGAGCTGGGCGCGTGCTTTCTTTGAGTCTGAGTAAGAGGACGTGTCCTTTTCTGGCTCCTGTGAGTCCAGGTAGTGCCGAGGTCGTGAGGGACACACACCAGGTGCCCCTTGTCTATGGCGCTCTGCACCTTTGGGGGGTGGGGGGTGTGGGTGTCCATTCCTTGTCCTGCCAGGTGGCTACCGGGCTTCTTGAACCTGTGAGTTGGTGTCTGTCATCAGCTCTGACCGGTTTTCAGCCCTCCTCTTCAGACACTCTCTCGAATGTCTGCCAGACCTTTTCGTCCCACCCCCTACATGTCTGTTTCTGAATTTCCGCCGTGATTGTTATCTGCCGGGTTCTGGGTAACTCCCTCCATTTATCTTCCAGTTCATTGTTTCTCTCTCCTGCTGTATCCAGGCTGGTGCCAAATATGTCACTGAGTGCAGGATTAGGTGTCTCAATTCTTTTTTTTTTTTTTTTGTCTTTTTGGCCACACCGCGTAGCATGTGGGATCTAGTCCCCCGACCAGGGATCGACCCCGGGCCCCCTGCATTGGGAGTGCAGAGTCTTGACCACTGGACCGCCAGGGAAGTCCCCGTGTCTCACTTCTAGAGGGCTGTTGGCTGGCTTCCAAATGTGCGCTATTTTTAGAATTTCCGGGTCCAGTTAGGTATCTGGAGTCGGTCACTTCTCTCCGTAAACGTGACGCACAGCCGCCTCCCGTGTGTCTGAGCACCCGGGGTCTGCAGGCTGCTCGGGCCTCCCGCAGCCTCCGCCTGACCTCACTCACATGCCTGCCTGCCTTGGCCACGTGCTGCTCAGTGCGGGAAAAGTGACTTGTAGGCGCCCCCGCGGCCTGGGGTGGCGCTGCCCCCCTCCAAGGAAGTCCAGTGTCTGCTCTGGCAGCTCCGGGGACGCCTCCTCTCCCTGGCCCTGTACCACCCTTTCTTGCCAGCTCTGCTCACCCCTGGGCCGCCTGATTGCAGGCCACTGGGTCAGAGGAAGGGGTGAGTTCGGGTCTGAGGTCAGGGTGCCGCTCGTGGCCTGGCTGGAGCTGAGGCTGCTGGGCACGACAGGGGCCGGCAGTGGCCTCGGGGTGACCGTCCTCCTGCCCCGCTCCAGCCACACCTGCACCCTGTGGAGGGCGCTGGCCGTGGAGCCCGGCCTCGCCACACAGGTCCTGGGGCTGCTCCTGGAGAAGATGAGCGGGGACGTGCCGTTCAAGGAGAGCCGGGCCTTCCTGCTGAGCAGCGCACCCGACCGCGTGGCCACCCTGCCGCCCCTTGCGGTGAGTGAGCTCTGGGGCGGCACGCCTGGCCCCTCCCCCATCCCCCCTCCCCGCTGCCGGTCCAGGAGGCTGGTACGGGGCCGCGTGGCCGCTGCGGGAGGGCCCCTGGGGGGGTGGGCCTGGGTGGCACCCTGCAGGCACCTGGCGGCTGACTGGGGCACCGGAGCAGGCGAGCTTGGAGCCCAGGCTCGTAAAGGCCCCGCAGGTGCCGGTCCCCGAGGGAGCGCCCTCTGTTTCACCCTGTGGAAAAAGAATAAACCCAGCTTGGCAGCGTGTCCACAGTACAGCAGCTGTGAGAGTTTCCTCCCCCTCCTGCTGAAGCACCGAGAGCAGATGCTGGGAGCCCGGCCCCCCGCAGCCACACTGCCCTGGGCCCGCCTCCTGCCCCACTGCTGAGCTCCTCGTCCCGCCCACCCGGCCGCCCCTCAGGCGCCTCCTGCTGCTCCCAGGGCCCAAGACTTCTGGGGACACGGGGTACCTGCTAAGGAAGTGGGGCTTCAGGCTAGCTTGGGTCCTGGGGTGCAGGGTCCAGCCTTCGCTGTGGCCGGCCTCATTAGACCTGGCCTGGGGCGGGGAGGACTGAGGCTGAGGTGGCACCGTCCCCAGGCCACCTGTGCACTGTACGAGGTTGCGTCTGCCCCGGCGTCTGGGCCGGCGGTGCTGGAGCTCTACCCCCAGCTGTTTGCGGCGCTGCTGCTGCGGGTCAGCTGCACCGTGGGTGTCCAGCTGCCCAGGAACCTGCAGGCCAAGGAGAGGAAGAGCGCCAGCTCAGGCCTGGCCTCGCGGAGCCTCGAACCCTGCAGGTAAGCGGGCCCCGCCTTCCGCCCCTGGCACCCTCGTCTGTGGGCTGCTGTCCTTGCTGGGGGTGCAGCTTCCCTGGGCTGCAGGAGGGATGGGGACAGTCGGGGTGGGGCTTCCTGGGGACATCAGATGGGTTGTGAGCTGCGCCTTCTTTGGGAGGGCGGAGTGCGAGGAACGCTTGGGCACGGCAGGGTCTGCGCGAGCCCGCTCTGTGTTTGCGACCTCAGTCTTCAGCTCCAAATTCTGGCTCTTCCTACACTTGACTGGGGCCCCCCATCTTCGGACAGAAACTCCGCAGCAGCCTCCCTGCCTCCCCAGAGCGGCCTCTCACCTGGGTTGGCCCCGGCCCCCAGCCCTGTTGAGGAGGGCCCAGCTGCCACACGGGTGATGCCAGGTTGGCTCAGAGCCAGGCCCCTGGTGCCACCGGCCTGTGCAGGCACCTTCCCCTTGCCTCTCGTTGGGGTTTGGGGCCCTGGGTCCTGGGTCCTGGGGCAGGAGCCTGGGGACGGCAGGGTGGAGCTGTTTCAGCTCCTGGGGACATTCCTGGTCCCCCTGGTGGCTCTTCGGGGCTCCAAACAGCTGTCTGGGGCCACAGGATGAGCAGAGGAAGCTGACGCCCCGGGGCCACCGGAGCCTGAGTGACTGTCAGCCTGGCCGCCTCCCCACCCTTCCCCAGTGTCTGGCTGGGGACACACGAGGGACAGAGTCAGCTCTCCCCGCCCCACTGCGGGGCTGCCCCACCGCAGAACGAACGCGTCCACTCCAGCGAAGGCTGCGTGTCAGGAGGCCTGGACTGACTGTGCAGACCGGGTGGAAATGTGAACGGCCCAGCAGACACAGCCCAAGCAACCCCGGGCCTAGCACACCGGCTCCAGCACCGTGGTCTGAGCTGTGGGGCCTACAGCCCCATGGCCCAAAGAGGGGTTCTGGGGGGCACCCCTGAGCCAGGATGCGTGCAGTGCCAGGCACAGGCCTTGGCTCTGACGGAGGCCATTCGTCAGCAAGTCAGACCCTTGCAAACGCCACACCCCCGGCAAGTCTGGGCAGTAGGGTGAACAGGCAGGGGAGAAACCTCCTCTGAATCGTCGACCTGCTCCTCGGCCAGACCTGCCCCTCACCA
Organism: Grampus griseus; assembly: GCF_964374135.1. Classification (NCBI taxonomy): domain Eukaryota; kingdom Metazoa; phylum Chordata; class Mammalia; order Artiodactyla; family Delphinidae; genus Grampus; species Grampus griseus. The sequence continues at coordinate 561,293 of NC_139011.1, read as the reverse complement.
CTGCCCGTTCGCTGGAGCCAGGGGCACCTCTTCTGGGCCTTGAGGCCTGGAGCAGGGTGTGGAGCCAGGGGCAGAGCTGCTGGGCCCTAGCTGTGGCCCGGCCCTGCCCACACCGTGCGGGACTCCTTGGCAGGCACCGTGGGCATCTGCCCGGTGACCGCGTGGCTGGAATGGTTTTCTGTGCCTGCAGTCGGTGTGGGCGCCCCACATCCAGGGCCCCCCCCCCCCCCGTGTCTGGGCCTTTGCTGGGATTGCAGAGCTCCTGGGACAGTGGGAGCCACCTTCCAGTATCTTCCCTGGGGTGGGGACCCAGCTGGGTATAGTCTGTGGACGCACAGCCGGGGAGACTGTCCAGCTGTCGGTGGACACCAGATCCCTCCCCGCCCCCACCAGGGGCACCCCCACAGCCCTCATTCCACCCCGGGACGACCATGAGGCTGGAGCTGGGCCCAGGTGGGGGCAGGGGGTTGTGTGCATACGGCGGGCTTGGGGGAGTCTACCAGCATCTGCTTCCTGGGCTGCCGGGACCCCTGGGCCAGGACCAGTCACGGGGCCTCCAAAAGCGCGTCAGATGCCCCCACAGCCACCCCCGCCCCTCCCCAGATGTGAGGCCTGTGCTGCGCAGCTGGCGAGGCCTGGCCCTCACGCTCCAAGCGCCTAGGCCCCTGGCTGCCCCTGCACCCCAGCGGCTGAGCCGTCGAGGTCACAGGAAGACCCCGTGCAGCTGACGCCTGACCGCCCCGAGGACGGTCCAGCGCACTGCCCTGGGGTGGGCACGTGCCCTTGGGCCAGGAGCCCCGGGGACGGCGCCTACGTTGATGCGCTCACGTCTGAGGGCCCACACGGGCCCTGACACGGGAGGTGGTCGATGTCAGGAGAGAGGGGGTCAGCACGGGGCTGGGGGCACGGCCCTGAGGCCCTCCCTGTGCGGCCCTGGGGACCCTGACGTGCTGTCTCTCCGGGCCGCAGGTCGTGGTGTGAGTCTCTGCCAGGTCCATGTTGGGCCAGCACTGCTGTCCCCAGTGCTGTCTGGGGTCCTGCCCCTGCTGCCTGCTCACTGGCAGCCCTGCACCCTCTGCCTGAGCTGGGGAAGGGTTCATCAAATGAGGGGGGCGGACGCGCAATTCCAGCTGGTTTCTGCCTCCTTGGGCCCCTCCTATGAGAGAGAGGGCCAGCGGGGCGTGGCAGACGGGGCTGCCTGGCCCAGGCAGGAGTCAGGCTCTGGTCTGCCTCTTGAATTCATTTTTATGAAGGGTTTTCTCTATTTTCTTTTCACCTTTTTTTTTTTTTAATTAAATGAAGGTCTTCAAGGCAGGTGAAGACAGCTGATTGTTACCCTAAAATTAACCTGAGGGCCTTAACTGCTCCAGGGGCCTTGGGGACACTACCTGCAGAGCCCCCAGCTGCCCCTCATGGGGGTTGGGGAGACAGGAGCAGTCTGCCTGAGACCAGAGGGTCCACAGTGGTGCCCAGATGAGGGGGAGGGGAGAGCCCAGAGCCTGCGCCCCACAGGATCCTGCTGGTAGGGAGCAGGCTGGGTAGCCCCGGGGCATGTCTGCCAGCAGGACAGGTGTGGGCCTGAGCTGGGAGCCCTGCCAGCCGCACCCGTGTCTCCGCAGCTCCGCAGTGGATGCGCTGCAGGCCGTGCTTCTCCGAGGCGGCAACGATGACGTGGTGCAGCGCATGGAACTGGAGGGGGGCTGGCAGCTGCTCAGGACCTCGGCTGGGCACGAGGAGGGCGTCACCCGGCTGGCCAGGTGAGCAGGCGCGGCCCGCGCACCCCAGTTCTGGTGCTGGCTGGGCTCTAACAAGCCAGGTACTGTTCAGGTACCATCCGGGGGCCCCCAGTGGCGCCTGGGAGGGGGCCCAGCATGAGGAGCAGGTGCGTGGGGGCAGCTGTGGTCTCTAGGCCCGGCGGGCTGGGAGGGGCGTGTCTGGAGGGGGAGGACGTGCAGGGCCCGGCAGCGGGCGGGGGGCTCACGGGCTGGAGGGCGCAGACAGTGCGGGCTGGGAGGCGGAAGTGCCCCCAGGCCCACATGGGAGTGGGACGTGCTCGGGGGAGGCCTGAGGCCCCAGCCCTGCCCAGTGTAGCCTCCTTCCCAGCGCCATGGCCAAGTTCGCGGGCCCCCGGCTGCCCCTGATGATGAAGGCGCTCTTCGCCACACAGAGCAGCGTGTACGAGATGCAGAGGGTCAGCTCCACAGCCTTCCTGGCCGAGGTAGGAGCCACGTGCTCTAGATCACGAATAGAGGCAGCGGGGACCCCTCCCCGACAGGCAGGCTCAGGCCTCCCCCTGGAAAACCTGCCCCAGGCCATGGCAGCAGGGGCCAGGGTGGGGCTGGGTCAGGAGTTCCGGGGAGGCCAGGAGCTCAGGCTTGGCATACAGGCCTCAGCTGGCCTTCGCCACGTCCCCTCCTCAAAGTGACCTGCGACTGGGAGGGCTGCCCAGTGCAGTGGTGGGGAGGGGGCGGGGCGAGCCTGGGGTTAGTGGGGCAAGGGCGGTCAGAGCACCTCTGCCCCCAGCTGCTTAGCAGCAACACGGTGAACGACCTGATGCTCCTGGAGTCCCTGCTGGACAACCTGCTGGCGCGGCAGAAGGACACGTGCGCCCGTGTGCGGAGACTGGTGCTCCGGGGCCTGGCCAACGTCGCCTCGGGCTCCCCGGATAAGGTGAGGGGCTGGCCAGCCCTCTGGGGCCCCGTCCCCGGGAGGGAGACGGCAGAACTGCAGCCAGTGAGGAGACCCAGGTGGGCACGGGGCAGGCGGTGGGCGTGGACGCGGAGGTGGCACCGGGAGGGTGGGGCGCTGGGCCGCTCCACAGCATGACCTGGGCACACAGGTGTGTGTGGCGTCCCCAGGTACGGGCCCATGGCCCCCAACTCCTGACGGCCATGATCGGTGGGCTGGACGACGGGGATGACCCGCACAGCCTGGTGGCCCTGGAGGCCATGGTGGGCCTCGCGAGGCTGCTGGACCTGGTGGAGGCCTGGGACCTGCGCTCGGTGCTGCTGCACGTTGCCATCCGCATCCGGCCCTTCTTCGACAGTGTAGGCCCCGCCAGCCCCGCCCCTGGCCACGCCAGCCTGGCTCCTGCCCCTTCCTCTCCGGGCCCCGCAAGCCGTGTCACCACCGCACGCTCAGGGCCGGGCCCCGGGGTCGACGGACGGGCAGCTCTGGGGAGGGCCCCATAGCGTGACACCTGCCGCCCGCCACCCCGCCCCAGGAAAAGGTGGAGTTCCGTTCTGCGTCCATCCGCCTCTTCGGGCACCTCAACAAAGCCTGCCAGGGGGACTGCGAGGACGTCTTCCTGGAGCAGCTTGTTGGCGGGCTCGCGCCCCTGCTGCTGCACCTGCAGGACCCCCAGCCCCCAGTGGCTGCTGTGAGTAGCCAGAGGGCGTGGGCAGGCCGGGCCGGACTCACTCAGGGACTCAGGGACTCAGGGCTCGACCTGTGCCCTGCAGGCCTGCAGGTTCGCCTTGCGCATGTGCGGCCCCAACCTGGAGTGTGAGGAGCTGGCAGCCACCTTCCAGAAGCACCTGCAGGAGGGCCGGGGCCTGCACTTCGGCGAGTTCCTCAACACCACCTGCAAGCACCTGGTGAGGGGCGGGGCGGGGCGGGGCGGGGCGGGGCGGGGGCGGGGCCTGACTGAGGGCCTCCTGCAGATGCACCACTTCCCCGACCTGCTGGGCCGCCTGCTGAGCACCAGCCTGTTCTACTTCAAGAGCAGCTGGGAGGACATCCGCGCCGCGGCCCCCATGCTCACAGGTGAGGCTGCCCTGGGCCCCCCTCCCGCTCCCCACGGCGCGGGCCCTGACCCCGGCCCCACCCCCGCCCCGCAGGGTTCCTGGCACTGCACGTGGAGGCTGAGCGCCGGCCGCAGGTGGACCTGGAACAGCTCCTGGCGGGTGAGCCCCAGCCCTGGGCCCCGCCCCCCACGGCGCGCTGGGCCGCGCTGACCCTGTGGGCACCAGGGGGGACTAAGTGATTTTCCTGGATTTCAAGGATTTTTTCCCTGTCACTGGTGACCTCATCGTCTCTAGTAATTCACGGAAACTTCTTGACTGTTCCAAAAGAGCTTAAAAAACACTAAAAAAGGAAAAACTATCTTTCCGTTGGCTCCTGAGCCCTCCCGGCAGAGGCCTGTCTTAGGAGGGCGGTGGGCGGGCGGCCCCCACGCACAGGGTGGGGTGTGAGCCTCGGGGGTCCTGGCCCCCAGGCTCAGCGCGCCAAGAAAGGGGGGGCTCAGCCTTAGCCGCAGCTGCTAGCGGGGTGTGGGCGGGACCGCGGGCTCGGACGGTCAGTTCTCAGAGGGCCGCAGAGGAGCCCCCAGCAGCGGCTCCCTGTCCCCCAGCGCTCCAGCTCCTGCTCAAGGACCCGGCCCCCGCGGTGCGCGTGAAAGCTGCGGAGACTCTGGGCCGCCTGGTGAAGTTCGCCTGAGGCTCCCGTGGCAGCGCTGCCCCTACACGCAATACCGGCCTTGCCGGCCTGAACCGAACCTCTGAGATGGGGCCCTAAGGAGCCCCCTGCCCGAGGGGAGCCCCCAGGCCCACACAGCAAGGGAGGGCCGGGGCCACGAGGGTGGGCACGTCGCTGTCCCCCCCCTCCCCAATAAAGCCATTTGCTGCTCAGCAGGTGCCGCAGCGACGTGGCCTCTCCTTCTGGGCAGGTCAGCAGGCCCCCTCCCCCGTTAGGCCTCCTGACTCAGAGAAGGTCACGCCAGCAGGAGAAATGCCTCTATTGAGCGAGTGTCCGAGCACACACACAGCCCAGCCCCACCTGCCCCGCCCGGGAAGCAGGGCCGCCTAGGTGAAGAGGCGGAGGGTGCCGTCGGCCCCGGCGGAGAAGACCCACGGCTGGGTGGGGTGGAAGGCCACGTCCAGCACCCCCAGGTCTTTGGTCAGGCTGTGCCCCTTCAGCACCTTCACCGGCACCAGCCGCGGGTTCTGCAGCAGGTCGCTGTGGGGAAGGGAGAGGCTCAGGACGTGGGCGGCACAGTCCCCCCGGGGGCGGGCGGGCACCGGCACTCACTTGTACACCATCCCGTGGCAGACGATGACACTGCCGTCGTCGGAGCCAGACGCAAAGAGCGGGTACCGGGGGTGGAAGGCCACGGCCCGGAGGGCCTTCTTGTGGTGCCTGAGGGGGGGACCAGGTTGAGGGGGGTGTGGGGGGGGTGAGTAGGGAGCAGCCTGCCACCCGCCAGCACCTCACCTCAGCACCCTGTACGGCCTGGTGGACAGGTCCAGGTCAAACCACACCAGCTTGCTGTCATAGCTGCCACAGATGACGTTGTCGCCTGGGGGAAGACGCGGTGGTAGGGACCTGGTGGCCCCCCCACCTGCCCCCCACCACCCAGGGCGCCCCCTCACCTGCCGGGTGCACTGCCAGGCTGGACACCCACTTGCAGTTGGGCGTCAGCTTCTTGGTGAGCTCCTGGCGCAGCAGGTGGTAGAGGCGGACGCTGCGCTGGGAAGCCACGAGCAGGAAGGGCCGCACGGGGTGGAAGGCCACGCGCTGCACCTGGCCGTGGCCGCGGCGGAAAGGGCTCTGGCTGCGGCGCCGGCTCAGCTGGTGGATCAGCACCTGGCTGCGGCCCGGGGTGGCCAGCACCACGGCCATGTAGTCCCCACGACCGTGCCACGTCGCCTGCGTCACTGGCTGCGGGAAGGGAGGTGGGCTCAGCCGCGCCCCCCCGCCCCGCCCCGCCCTCCCCCTCCCCCACAGCCCCCGCACCTTGCCATGGCAGATGCGCAGCCGCAGGCCGACCCGGCGCTCCTCCTCCGAGGCTTCCAGCCAGTGGGCGGGCTGCGCAGCAGGCTCCGCGGGCGGGGTGAAGGCGCTCAGCAGCTGGTCCGTGCTGCCCACCACCAGCCGGTCCCCCAGGGCCGGGTTCAGCAGCAGGACCGCGTCCTCCCTGCGGCCAGAGCCCAGTGAAGGCCCCCGGGCACAGGACCACCCCCGCCGGCGCGGGCACCCCCGGCCTCATACTCACACTGCCACGGCCACCAGGCAGACGGTCGGGCGGGGGTTCCAGGCGACACTGTTCACCACGCCCCCCACGGGCACGGTCCTCACGCAGCGGGCGGAGGCCACCTCCCAGAGCCGCACCGAGCCATCGTCTGAGCCTGAGCACAGCGGATGGGCTCTCAGCACCCGGCCCCCAGCCCAGCCCCCATGGCAGGGCTGCCCCGCCCGAGGCCCACCTGATGCCAGCCACTGGCCACCCGGGGAGACACTGAGGCAGCGGACGAGGTCGCCGTGGCCCCTGTAGACCTGCAGAGAAGGGGCGGTGAGGGACGGAGCCCCGGAACTGTGTGCTACCAGCCGCCCCGCCCTGTCTGCTCACCAGGGCCTGGCACGTGGGGAAAGGCTGCAGGTCGCGTGGCCGGGGCAGTCTGGGGATGAGGTCCTCAGGGTCCACGTTCACCTGGGAGAGGAGCACGTGGGGTCAGCTGTGTCCACCCCCACTCCCCGCCCCCGCCCGGGAGCCCCACCCCCCACCCCCCACCGCACACCCTCATCTTGCGCTGCCGTGGGCACAGGTAGAGGTCAAGGCAGCGCTCGAAGCGCTCCTGGATGAAGCGGCCGTACGCAGGCACAGCCCGCAGGCTCGGGAACCGGCGCGGCAGGAAGTTGAGCCTCCTCTCCTCGGGCTCCCGCTGCTCCCAGGCCATGCGCTGTGAAGGCAGGAGTGAGCCCGGAGCGCGGGGCGGGCGGGGGCAGGCAGACCCCAGCCTGCACCAGGCTCACCTCCTCCTCGCTGGGCAGGTACTCGGGAGGTGGGTTGTAGGACTCCGCGTGGCCCGGCAGGGCCAGCTTGGGTGCAGGCACGTGCATTTTGTGGCGGCCCAGCACCGCGTCGGGGTCCTCTTGGGCCCACAGGTCGTAGAAGCTGGGGGTGGAGTCCCGAGGACGGCGAGGCTGGATCCAGCCCATCTTAATGGCGTGCACCATGCGGGAGACCTGCAGAGGTGGCAGGGTCAGGGCGGGGGCAGGTGGCCGGGGGCGGGCCGGAGGATGGGGCCGCACCCACCTTCTCCTTCTCCACCAGGGACGGGATAAAGCTGCGCTTGTCAGCAGGCCGGTTGGTCACCGGGTGTATCATGAGGTCCCCACTGAAGAAGTCCACAGCCGGCTGCGGGGACGAACAGAGGGGTGTGGGCCCGGGCCCCGCAGGTGCCCCCAGACCCTGGGGACAGCGGCTGCCCCTTACCTCGTACGGGTTGAAGCTCACATCCCCAAACTGGCCTCTCTGCAGTCGCCGCACCAGGGCCACCTGTTCATCTGTCAGCTGCACGCTGTGCCCCGTCATCCGGTCCCGCACCGTACGCCTAGGGGCTGCCCGTCAGCGCCGAGGCCCTGCCCCAGCCCGCGCCGCCCCAGCCCACCGGCCCTGTCCCACCCCACAGTCTCCGCCCCACGCCCGCACCAGTAGTCAGGGTTGTCCATCTTGTCCAGAAACTGGTCCAGCTCGTCAGGGGTGCGCAGGGGCTTATAGATGCGCCTGCCGTCCAGGTCGTAGCCCACGTGGGGGAAGTCATCGTACCACTCCAAGGGCACGTTGCCCACCGTGTTCCGGATGTCCTGGGGCAGGAGGCCAGCATATCGGCACTGGACACCCGCTGTGCCCACCCGTCCCTCCAAGCCCCCCAAAAGATACAGACGAGGGGGAAAGGTGAGGGCAAAGGGACGGGCTTCAAGGCTAGCCAGGGGCAGCACCCGGGCACCCTGGCTTGTGCCCTCTCCCTGGGGTGTGACGTGGCAGGGCAGCCGGCACTGTCCCCCACCACCCCCTGGCCCTCAGAGGCGCCGGAGCTGTACCTTCACATTTTCCACTGAAGTAGCGCCAACGCCGGAGCCTCCCCCTGGATTCCTTGGCCAGGGCTCCGGGCAGCCACAGGCAAGGGTGACCTCATCGCCCGTGGGCTCCCTCCCCTGGCGGGGGGCCTCAGGCAAAACCGGGTAGCCACGGGCAGGGACTCGGGGGAGACCCCACCCACCCACCACAAAGGGACGCGAAGCCGCCGCACTGTGACCTGCAGGCGCTCAGGGACTCCCCAGCCCCCAGCCCTGCCCCCACCCCACCCTCAGCGGGCAGAGCAGCCACATTCCTGGACACACATTCCTGGTCGAGGCCCCTGCCAGCCGCCACCCTCCCTCCACCCAGCACAGAGACTGCTGCCCAGGCGGCCGCTTCCTGCAACAGTAGCCCCGGGAGGAGTGGCCCCAACGAGACAGCACGGCCGGGAGCCTGGGAACCCCTCCCCCTTACAGCAGGACAGGACCCTCTGGGAGCTGCCCCTCTGCACCTGCCCCCAGCCCCCAACCTGCCGACTTCAGTTCTCCCCGCTTGCCCATCCTCCAGGTGTGCCCCCGCGTGTCCCTGCCGTTGCTAGGAATGCCCTTCCTTCTCCTGTGACCCCCAAGTCTACACAGCCATCCCTGAATTGGACAGACTGGGGGTGGGGGGGTCGGTGGCCCAGAGAAAAGGCCCACGGGAGCATTCAGCAGGGGAACGGGGTGCTGGTGGGGGTTTCTCCAGAGCAGGAGCGCAGGCAGGACCCGGTAAAGTGGGCACACACAGCCTGGGCCAGACCTGGAGGTTGATGCCAGGAGGGGGCAGGTGCAGGAGACACAGGCTGTGTCATCAGGCGACCCCAGGCACAAACCTGAGAGGGGGTGGCCAAGGGAGCTGGGGCTGAACTCCAGCCCCTCAAAGCTGTTCTCTGCCCCCTCCTCCGGGCACAGAAGGCCCAAGTGTACATGGGAGGGAGAGACAGACAGGGTGTGGCTAGGCGCTGGGGCCAGGGCAGCTGGGTTAACTTGGTCATGCCAAGGAAGAAGGCCTGGGTCATGGGTCCTGCTTGACCCTCCTGCCCCCCCCGCAAAGAGGGAGGAGAGGAGGCGGCACAGCCCCGGTACCACCCAGAAGGGGGCTCCCACTTTCCCCGCATCCCCCAAAGACAGCAAGATGCTCCAGGCCCCTTCACCGTGGCGCGAGAAGGCAGAGGGACAGAGGGCCCCTGCTCCAAGCGGCCTCCAGGGGCTGGGAGGCGGGGAGGAGGGCGGGCCGGCGCGGGGGAGGGGCCGCCTCGGCTATAAAGGCCCGGCCCGCGGCCCTGCTCCAGCCCGGGACGCACACGTGCGCGCGGCGCCGCAGCCGCCACCGCGGGAGCCCTGAGACCCCGCGCCCCCCTGGCCTGGGCGGCGGCGGCGGCAGCGGCATGCACAGCGCGCCGCGGAGCTGACGGCGGCCGCCGGCCCCATGTCCTTCGCGATGCTGCGCTCGGCACCGCCCGGCCGCTACCTGTACCCCGAGGTGAGCCCGCTGTCGGAGGACGAGGACCGCGGCAGCGAGAGTTCGGGCTCCGACGAGAAGCCCTGCCGCGTGCACGCGGCGCGCTGTGGCCTCCAGGGCGCCCGAAGACGGGCCGGGGGCCGGCGGGCGGGGGGCGGCGGCCCGGGGCCTGGGGGGCGGCCGGGCCGCGAGCCCCGACAGCGGCACACGGCGAACGCGCGCGAGCGGGACCGGACGAACAGCGTGAACACGGCCTTCACGGCGCTGCGCACGCTCATCCCCACCGAGCCGGCCGACCGCAAGCTCTCCAAGATCGAGACCCTGCGCCTGGCCTCCAGCTACATCTCGCACCTGGGCAACGTGTTGCTGGTGGGTGAGGCCTGCGGCGACGGGCAACCCTGCCACTCGGGGCCCGCCTTCTTCCACGCGGCGCGCTCTGGCAGCCCTCCACCCCCGCCGCCCCCGCCCCCCGCCCGCGACGGCGAGAACGCCCAGCCCAAACAGATCTGCACCTTCTGCCTCAGCAACCAAAGAAAGTTGGTGAGTGTTGGCCGCGGGTCGTCCCCAGAAAGGGAGGCGAGGAGGATGGGGCGCCCCCCACCTCCAAACCACCCGTGCAACCCACACCTGCCTGGCAGAGAGGGCGGGGCCAGAGGCAGGCAGAGCTCCCCAGCAGCACCTGTTAACCCACGCGCAACCCCGTGCCCGGGGCGGGGTGGGGGGGCGCAGCACGAGGAGGAGGGCGCAGCTGGAGCAGGCGGGGCCGGGCCTTCCCTGGACGTTCTCCCCACGAGTCCTCTGGACACAGGCTCCCACGGGGACCAGACAAGGGCACCCAGGGCCAGATGGGGGAGGAGACTGAGGCAGGGCCGACACCAACTTGGAAGCTAGGGGACCAAACCAGGGTTGGATCAAGCAACTCTGGCCACCCACCCTGCCCCCGGGGGAAAGAGACTCAGGGGCAGTGGGATCCACTTGCTCTGCCACTGGCCTAAGGCTTATCGGGCACCTGCCTGCCCTCCCCTGGCCCCTGCCCCTGGGGCTGCCCACTCGGACACCAGTGCAGCTGTGGGACCCGCTGGCAGGAGCGGGCAGGAGACTGGGGGCTGGGGGAGAGGCCCCGCTGCGGGAGACGCTGGCTGGCCGTGATTTACGGCTTCTGCTGTGCTTGGTGGCACTGGAAAAGCAGGGTGAGCAGGCAAGGAGAAAATACGGCGCGGCTCTCCCCAATCCCCACTTCCTCTCCAGACGGCACGCGCGAGCTCCTGGGGCCTGAACATCTGGGAAATTTAATTTTACAATTTCGGCTGTGCAGCAGCGTACTCTCCTCCCCAAGCCGCTTGGGGAAGCTGGGCTGAGCGTGGAAGGGGGGTGCTTTCAGCACCCCACCACCCGAAACAGCACCCAGTGGGGAAGCCCAGAGGTGCGGGCTGGCACTGGTCTCTGCGCGGGCCCTGACACTGCCCTCCCCTCTGCAGAGCAAGGACCGAGACAGAAAGACGGCGATTCGGAGTTAGAGGCGGACACTGCTGGGCCATCCACGGAGAGCCCCCATGGACCTGACTCGGGCACAGGCCTCCCTGAGGGCACCCCCCAGGCCAGCCCTGCCCCAGCTGTGAGCGGGGCCGATGGACAGACAGGCGGTGGGACTCAGAGCTGGCCCAGCACTTGCCCAGCCCCACTGGAACTTTCCGTGCTGGCTCCCAACCTGGTTTTCTTCTGGTCGCTATGTGCTGGCATCTTTGATACGATAATATAAAGTCTGGAAACTTTGTATAATTAAAAGCAAAACAATTATCTTCTAAACACGGACGCACACTGTCCTCTCCAGCAATCGAGAATCCACCCTGAGCCGGAGCCCGAGCCCACCCTCCCACCCCTCAGGGCTCCGTGGGCCAAGGTACCCAGTTCTCGGGGAAGGTCCCCCACTTTCCCGGGCTCAGGGCCAGCGCGCCCAGCACCCCCGACCAGGGAACTACAGCGTGGGGTCCGAAGGAGACCTGTGAAGGGAGAGGAGGGCGAGGGACCGAGCAGGACACGGGCAGCCCAGGCCCGGGAGCAGTCTCGCCCCACCCCCGTTCCAAGAGCCTGCCTGGTGTCCCAGTGCCCTGAAGGGTCCTCAGTGCTTGCGGCATGCAACTCACTGGTCGCTCTTCAGGGCCTCGGCACCTCAGCCTCTGCCCACGGAGCCCCACGAAGGGGGCCTGTGGGGGAGGGTAAGCGAGGGGCACTGTCTGGCAGAGTGAGTCCCCAGGCCTGAGGGCATGGACCAGGTGGCAGCTGCCTGTGTGTACCCCTGGGGCCCACCCCTGCCCCCAGCCCTGCAATTGGCCCCGGCAGCACCGCTCACACCGGGAGGACCCCTGGCTGCCCACCACCCACCCACCCACCCAACTCCCCCAAAGGCCCCACCTGCCCATGAGGAGAGCAATCCAGCCTTCTCCCCAGAGCTGTGCACAGCTGGTGGACCACTAAAATCGTGCAGGTGACAATTATAGACTAGTGGCGCGAGCTCCACGGGCACAGCAGAGAAGAGAGGTGGGGGCGGCTCTGTGCAGGCCACCCCAGCACCCCCAGGCTGGCCAGCAGCCTGACTTCCGGCCAGCGGGCGGGGAATGGCCATGAGCGCCAGGTGCCAGCCCCGGGCCCTGCAAGCCCTCAGCGCAGGCTCAGGGACCCCGGGAGAGGGCAGGTGCCGAGGCCCACGTGGGCACCGCAACAGGGCAGGGCTAGAGCCGCCCCCTCCTCTGAACAGACGGGCTCCAGGGAACCGAGAAGCAGGAAGCGATGGTGTAATTTTGGAGGAAATTCTCAAAGCCAGAGCCATTAAGGACTAGAAGGGGGCTGTGTCCAATCTGACAGAAATATAACAGGATAAAAAGTCACAACGGCAGGTTCCACTCAGAGAGAAACCCAACCCCAAATTTCCTCTCCTTAATCCTGCAGGAGCTTACAGCTGGCCAGCCAAAGGGGGGGAGAGGGCATGCTCGGTCACCCCCACCCGCCTGCCTGGAGAGCCAGGACCCAGGAGGAATGTGGGGGTCTGCCTGGGGGATGAGAAAGGCACCCCTTCCGCCCCGGGGGAACTGAGGACACTGCGAGAACGCGACCCGCAGAGGGGCACGCGGGCAAGCAGGGACGCCCCCCAGGGTCTCCGGCCTGCCTCCCCTGCTCCCCAGGGCACCAGTGCAGTTCTGTGGGGACGGTCTGTGGCCCACCTGCCGCTCACCCACCGGCCTCACCTCTCCATACCTGGGCTAGGTGGGAGTGCACCCTCCCTCACAAATCCTCCCGAAGACGATGGGGGGCAGGGGGCCGCATGCCCTGCACAAAGGCCTGAGAGAAGAGTGTGGGGTGAGGGGGACAGGCAGGGCGAGGCCGGAGGGGTATGGGTGTCAGGGACCCTTGGAGCCGGTGCAGGAGAGGAGAAGGGGCTGAGGGAGCCTCGGAGATGCCAAGTCGGTAGGAGAGGACAGGCCGTTGGGACGGTCCCCAGGGGCCGGCAGGTCCTGGCACGGGGCGCGTGGGCCAGGCCCTCGGCTGCTGGGCCTGTGACTCCGACAGCGGCTGCAGCTTGGCCAGCCTCGGGCCCGGGCAGTGGGCCCGGTCGCTCCCTGAGCTGCACCGGTAGCAGCAGAGGCTGAGAGCCTGGCCCGCCAGCCAGCAGGAGAGAGAGGGGAGGGGGCGGGGAGGGGCACGCCGTCACCCTCCACCGCTCCAGAAATTCAAACCAGACTGGGGGTGGCGGGCCGGCCCGAGCCCCTGCAGCCCCACGAGAGTCCACTTGGCTACTCACGGCAGCCGCCAGGCCCCCGTCCACCACAAACCCCACTTCCTCCCCAGGACGCCAGCCTCGCCCCTCCACCGAGCCTCCGCGTGCCAGTGCCCCACAGAGGCGGCACGAAAGGAGGGCCCAGCCCGCACCCTGGGCCAGCAGCCGCCTCTGCGGGCCAAGCAGGCCTGGAAACGCTCTGATGGCCATCAGGGCCAGGCTGTCAGCTCCCTGTCCCCAGCCCGGGGAACGAGCTGCTGCCGGCACCACGTGATCCATCGCCAGGCCGCCTGCGCCCGCAGGCCAGCCGGCCCCCACCCTGCGCAGCACCTGCGGGCTGCCAGGAAGCACATGTGACCCCGTGGGGGCGGGAGCCCGCCGACCCCTCCAGGGCCCAGACAGCCCCCAGCCTGCGCTCTCCCAGGGGGCCGCCATGCCCCAAGGACGAGCCTTCGGCGGCAGGGGTCCCCCGCCCCCCAGGCTGCACCGGACACGGGCGGCCACCGGCTGATGTGTCGGCTGGGATTTTTCCGCTCTCGCAGAGCCCCCCCCTCCCCTCCCCCTCCCCAAAGTGGCTGCAGCTGTCAGGACCGCAGATTGGAACTGCAGGTACGGCGCTGGCCCGCTGCCCACCTCCCTCCCGTGTCTGTCTGAGAGAAAGGAAGCCGGCCCACCTCTGGAATCCTTCACTCTCTCCTCGTTCCGCCTCTCCCACCTGTCCCCGGGGAGCGCGGGGTCAGCCGCCCTCGCTCGGGCTCTCTCTTCCCCTTGCCCCTCTCCGATTACAATGCCGGCAGTGTTCCCTCAGCTCCCCCGACACGGAGCCCCCCCCCCGCCCCCCGCCTTCCTGCGCCTCCTCTCTCCCGCACTCCATGGCGGGAGGAGGACAGGCCACGTGCCCCAGGCCACCTGCTGCAGCTGAACCCACACAAGGTGCTGGCAGGATGAGTCCTGAGTCCTGGTCGACGGGCCCAAGGGGAGAAAGCCAGGTCCCACTCGGCCTCTTCCTGCCCCAAAGACCAAAGCCAGCTGAGGGGATCCCGGCAGGGGTCGGGGTCAGAAGCAGGGCCCACCAGCTGTAGCCAGCCAGGCCAGGGTGGGGCGGGCGAGAAACTCGGAACCCCCTTCCCAAACCTCCTCCGTCAGACTGTCCCTCCCAGTTGCCGTCCTCACAGAAGTGCTGCTGGCCCGACCCACCCGAGCCATCGGACGTCGTGTGGGCACAGGGCCCCTCCGAGGCCACTCCTTGACCCCTGACCAGTGCCTCCACGGCTGCTGGGGTAGAGAGAAGCAAGTCCACTCCCCCGCCAAGGGGTCCATGGGGGAGGGGGAGAGGGCACCGAGGTTGCCCCTGCTCTTGGGTCCTCAGATACCCAAGACCCCCACCCACCTGCCCCTCCCCCTCCTGGGGTTGGCCAGGGTCCAGCGGGCATTCCCACGTGGGACACCCGAATCTCGGCTCCCTGCAGGCAAGGGCTCCCAGAAACTCCCCTGGGAATGCTGGAGGTGGGCATAGGCTTGGGACCCCCTTGCTAAGTGCCAAAGGCCCACTACGCTGCTTCACACATCCCAGCCCCAGCCCCTCTAAGACCTCATTCGGGAGGACTCGCCCCGAGCCCCTGCCCACACACGGCCAGCCCCCCACCCCGAGCCCTGTCCTCAGCGAGGCAGCCGCAGCCTGGGCCGGGACACATGATGGCCCTGCTCAGCAGCCGGCCGCTCACCGCCTTTCCTACACAACTTGCCCCCACAAGCCTGCCCAGCCAGCCCCAGTCCACGGCCACACCTCCAGCCCTAGGGCGACACCCACCGCACCCCCGCCCCGCCCCAGGCCCAGGAAACTGGCTCCAGTGGGCACAGGGCGGGCCAGGGCCTCTACCACCCAGGTGCCCCAGTGAAAGGGAGGGTGCTGCTATCCTCCAACACCCTCCGCCCTCCCCAGGGGGAACCCTGTCTCCCAAGTGTGACAAGTGGACCCGGGGGGGCGGCGCTGGCGGGGGGCACCCCACACACACCCAAACGCAGCGGGCCTGGCTGAGAGGTGGTGCCTGGCAAAGGCAGCCAGGGGCGCCCTGAGGTCACAGCCGCCACACCCACAGCCCCCCCACGGCCACCTGTGAGGCCACGGTGTCATCGGGCCCCTCCCAGGCCAGGCGGCCGGGGCGACCCGAGGGTCTGTCGGAGCCTGGCCGTGGGACGGGGGCCCGCCAGGGAGGCCGGCGGCCCGCGAGGCCGAGACGCACGCTCTGCGCAACAGCTCGAAACCCGAGCCGCGGCTGCGCTGCCAGCAGCAAGCGAGCGCCGGGGGCCGAGGGCCGCGCCGGGGGCCGGGGCCGGGGGCGGGGCCCGGAGGACGCGGCTGCCGCTCAGTAGCCGGGAGGCCATTAGCGGCGCCTGGCGGGAGAGCTGGGAGGACCGCAGCCCGGACGCAGATGCGCCCGCCGCCCGCCCACCCTTGCAGGGCCGGGACCCCGGGGGCTCGCAGCCCCGCCCCCACCCCACCCGCCCAAGGCCTCAGCTTCTCCCAGGCCAGAGGCAGGGTGGGGGAACCCCGCTGCTGCGAAGGCCGCCCAGCCCCCCGCCCCCGCCCCTCCTCCCGGGGCGGCAGCTGGATGAGATCACGTCTGTGGGGGAGGGGTGCAGTGGACTTGTGGGAGCGGGGCTCCCCCCACTCACGGTGGCCAGGACCCCCGCCACGCGTGGCCTGGCAGCACGTTCAGGGGCTGCAGCCCTGTTGCTGCCTGGGATGTAAGCTGGGGGGAAGGTACGGAGAAGGCCAAGGTGCGGAAACAGGACCCAGGTCTCCCGAGAAGGAGGACCGTTGCTCACCCGTCAGTGCCTGGGGCCGGGGTCCCCCAAAGCCATGCACGGCAGAGGCCGGCGGTCAGAGGGTCTAGAAAGTCCGGGCCTCAAGCCCAGGCCTGAGGGGTGGGCAGGACAGGGACTGGGGAGGGGGAGGTTGGGCACTGCCACACCGCAGGTTCTCCCCCAGGAGCATGCCTTGTCAGGACACCACTGCTGGAGGCTGGCCAAGGCCTGAGTGGAGTCCTGGCACCACCGGCCACCTCCAAGGATGCTGCGTGGAGGAGGCGCTGCCCGACACAATGCGACCAAGTGTTCGCGGACGGTGGCCCCCCCCAAGTGCCAACCACCCAGGGCACAGCCCCGGGGTGGGGGAGGCTCCCGCGCCCTTCGCGTGCTCTTGCCCCTTGGGCTCCCGAGAGGACTGCTCGCCACCCCACCTCTCAAGCCTCTTCCCTGAAGCCCACCCTGCTTTGCACAGACGGCAGAGACGCGGCGACAAGTGTGTGTGTGTCGGGGGGGGGGCGGGGGGGCCGGGGCAGCACTTCTCAGGGAGGAGAGCATCTGTCAGGCCAGCCTGGTCCCTGAAAGCCGAGCTCTGCCGCCCCCTCGAGCCACAGCCGGCTGTGCTGGCAGAAGTACGGCTCCCTGTCACTCAGGCGACATATGGGATAGTCATCGCCGGAGGAAGCAGCCCCCACCCCGGCGGCTCCAGCACAGCCCGGGCCAGGAGGAGCGCCTCCCCGCGGGCGGGCCGAAGCCCCTCCCCCGGCCTCTGCACTCCATTTACAATCATCATCGATTTCTCAAAATACCGAATATAAAAAAGTAGCCGACAGGATGTGGCTGCCGACAGCCAGAGCCCCTGGGAGGGGGGGAGACAGGCCGGGAGCCGCGCTGCACTGGCCCCCCTTCACCGAGCACGCCCGCTGCTCCGGCCAGGAAACCAATTTATTTTGTTTTGTCTCTGTTCTCTGAGCGCACAGAGACCGGGTCGGGCGCGCAGCCAAGGCTCCTACAGCCGCTGCCAAGAGAGCAGAGGATGGGGGTGGAAGCTGCGCGGGGGGGGGGGGGGGGGGGGCGGCGCGCGTGTCTCCCCAGCCGGGGACAGCCCCTGGCAGGCGGCAGGAAGAGCCACCGGGCGTTAGGGACCGCCGTCTCTGCAGGCCCCCCAGCCCGAGGAGGCACACACCGGGAGGGCTCACGCCAGGGCAGTGGGCACGGGGGCCGCAGCCCCGCCCGGCGGCCAGGACACATTAGGGAGGGGGCGGCTGGGCGAGCAGCACGGCCACGTCTACCTGGGAGGCTCCTCAGCCCCAGCGTCCCCCAGAACCCACGGGCAGCTCCGGGCAGCTGAGCCACAGCAGCCTCTGCCCGAGCACCCCTAGCCTGGCAGCAAGCTTTCCCCTTGAGAGCGTAAACGTGGGAAGGACGACCAGATTCACTGAGGGCCCCTGCGGCCCAGGCCTCCAGGATGCCAGGGAGGAAAGGGGCAGAGAACCGGGGCCGCCCGTCTCCTGCCCTCAGTGCCCAGTGCAGGTGCCCGTGGGGCCTGTCACTGCACCCTCACCCCCGGGGCCCAGCCCAGGCCGGCTGGTGTCGGCGAAGCCTCCCCGGGCCTGTCGGTGCCCGCCCAGAGCATAGGGGCGCCCACCGCCTGCCAGCCCCGCCGCCCACCCCCAGGGCCCAGGGGTGGCTGCGAGGTGCCCAGTGCCCTCCCCTCCCCGCGATGACACACACTCCTGCAGTCACGTGTACCCGACCCTGAATCGCTCTTCCAGACGGGGACTGGGGCCCCAGGCCAGGACGCCCACTCAGGCCTCGCTGTGGCCTGACCCACCTCTGCCCAGGCAGTGCAGCCCACCCTGCGAGCGAGGAGGCCACGGCCCCAGCCATACCTCCTCGTCAGAGCTGTCCTCCACGTACTCGTCCTCAAGCCGCACACTCGCCACCTCCGTCCTCGGCGAAGGGGTCCCGGCCTGGGAAGGGAAGGGGAGAGCAATTATGTTATGTCAGGACACTGATGCCCTGTGCCTGGGGCAGATCGCAGGTCCAGGATGCCCGCCCCCTCCTGCCAACGCTGAGGCCTAGGTTCCTACACCCCAGTCTCTAAGCGGCTCCAACCTGGTCCCACCGCAGGTCTAAGTGGGCCTCTCAGGGAGGGGGTCCCACCCAGGGTCATCCTCTGTCAAGGGCTGGACCCATCATAACGTCCAAGCTCCGGGAGAGGACCCCAGGGAGGGGCTGACACCGGCAAAGGAGCACTTAGCCACCCCCGCACCCCTTAATGCGAACAACGGCTGCAGGGCTCCCGGCCCAAAGGCCCAGCCGAGCCCAGAGCCAGCCTGGGCTCAGGGGACGAGGCCTCTCAGCAGCCGTTCCACCGAGGGGAAGGCCATGTACTCGCTCTTGGCCACCGGCAGAGGGGCCACAGCCGACCCACTCCTAGGGCAAGACCCTTGCCCCGAGGAGGCCACATTCAGCGCAGCCGGCCAAGGGCCCAGAGAGGCACCCACACTCTCAGACTGCTGGGAGGACCCGGCCCCAGGCTGACCCCGCCCACCGGGCCAGTGAGTGGGTGCCACTGCTCACTCACACCCCAACCTGGAAAACAGATTCTCCCCTTGTGGGGCGGGGGGACCTGGTGCACCGGAACTGGGATTGATGGGGAGAACAGCCCGTCTCTCCCCCCCGACTCCAGGGGCAGTAAAGTGTAGCAGGGGCCCCCCCACCCCAAGCACGGGCGCCCCGCCCAGAGCCCCGCTCCCCCTGCCCGGGCAGGAGCCAAAGGCCCGCAAGGCAGCTCTCCCTCCCTCCTGTTTTTCCCTCGGTGTAAGGAGGGTGGGAGAGTAACTTTCTTTCCAGGCCAGGAAAAGGCGAGATTCGGTTTCCACGTCTCTCCCACCCCTTGCTCCCCGAGCTGTGCGCTGCGGGAGCCCGGCCCTGAAAGTGGGTCAGCACTGCCTGGGGGCAGGGGCAAGCGGGGGGCGCAGAGGGCCAGCCTGGGACCCAAAGCTTTCCTGCCGTCCTCACCCACAGCAGCAACCAGCGGACACACCTGCCCCAGGCCCTGGGCTGGCAGGACCCCAGGCCGGGCCACTTGCAAGTCTCTCCACAGCCCCCTGATGCCAGCCCGTGGCTGACAGGCCACTGGTCGCAGCAGGGTCGGCAGTGCAGGCCACGGTGCTCCAAGGCTGCCAACTGCCAGCCAGTCTGATGCCCCCCACCAGGCACCGGACCCCAGAAGCCCAGCACCACCTGCACGACAGGCCACCATCCCGGGGCCCTGGCCAGCCCCAGTGATGCCTGCGGAACCAGACACAGGCGGAACCTCAGCAAGGGGAGGGGACACCCAGCAGCGGGGCTCTGAGTTCCTGGGCAAAAGAGCTGGACACCCGGCAAGGAGGGCCCTCCCTCACGGCACCAGGGCTCTGAAGCCACATCCTCCCTCCAGAGGTGACGCTGCAAGGCAGATGGTGGCCACCAGGGGGCTGCCGTGATGCGGGGCGTGGCCCAGCTCCTGGGACCAGGAGGACCTAACAAACCCCGCCCCTTCAAAGTTTAGAGGTACCGAAGCCGGGCAGTGGCCACCGTAAAAAAGGGAGAACTCGCACAGCGCCGCCCTCTCTCCGCTTTCTCAAGCGGCCCAGCCCCGGCCCCCAACATCCTCAGGCACAGGCGCCAGGTGGCGAGGGACTGCCCAGAGCCGCCAGCGCCCACCCCAAGACGGGGTCAACGCCACGTGCTGCGGGCTCGCAAACGTGTCCATGTGGATGGCTGGGGGCCCACGGGCAGGACCAGAGGGAAGTGGGGTTCTGTAGGCAAATGTCCCAGACCAGGGGACCAAGGGAGGCAGGACGGGCCTCTCCTGGGAGGCGCTGCAGCCTCGCAACATGACTGGCAGCTCCACGGCCAGGTGCTGCTGCACGGCTTGCTTGCTCTTGGAGCCCTGAGTCCCGAGAGGGGGGACAGGCAGGCAGAGGTGAGATGCCCAGTGACAGCCAGCCACTCAGGTCACCCCACCCAGACGTGTGAGTGAAGCCCAGAACACGGGATGTGATCTGAGTGACCACCCTCCGAGGGCAGAACATACTAGAAACCTGGGGAGGGTACAGGAGAAGCTGACGTGCTTCACAGCTGAGGGGGGGCTGTGCGATCTCCCAAACCCACTGATCATGTCACCCCAGATGCGACACCACCCCACCTGCCCTGAACTCTGATCCCCAGAAATAAGAGTGTCTGACGCTGGGCCACGGCCGGGGCTCTCTGGGACAGGCCCGGGCACATCCTGCCTGAGGTGGCCTCCACTGACGGGGCCCACTCCCTCCCCAGGAGCCAACGCCCAGACCCCACAGTGCACAGGTCTGGGACTCACAGCTGCTACTGGTCTCCTGGGGGCCCTGCCCACCACTCCCCAGAGCTGAGCTGAGACCCAGATGGGCTCCTCCTGCCCAAGGGTTTGCAGTAAGCTCAGTGCACAGACAGTACAGGCAGGACTCTTAAGTTATCTGGGAGATGCTAGTTGCACATTAGGCATCGCTACTAGGTCTTCCGTTACATTCCTTTTTTCTTTTTTTTTTTTTTTTGGCGGTACGCGGGCCTCTCACTGTTGTGGCCTCTCCCGTTGCGGAGCACAGGCTCCGGACGCGCAGGCTCAGAGGCCATGGTTCACGGGCCCAGCCGCTCTGCGGCATGTGGGATCTTCCCGGACCAGGGCACGAACCCGTGTCCCCTGCATCGGCAGGCGGACTCTCAACCGCTGCGCCACCAGGGAAGCCCTGTTACATTCTTGAACGTGGCAAGCAGATTCAACTAATGAAGATGGGAACTTCTGTACAAAAGAATAAGAAAACAAAATACAGGAAAACCCACACAAATGAGAAAGGACCAAACCAAACAGGACAAGCAGAAGAAAAAACGGATCTAAACAAGCACAAAAATGAAGAAATGGCCGTCAGCACCTAAATCCACTCAAGATGAGAAATCAAGAGGAGGCCCAGCAACGCGAGACCTATGGGACCGGAAAAGCCCGCCCAAAAGCACCACCAGGTGCTACCGGGGGGACACAGGGAAGCAAGAGGCCCTGGGTGACTGGGGGTGCCCGGCGGCAGGAGCCACCACCTGAGGGTGGAAACAGGAGGCGTGTGGGCGGCCAGTGGGGGAGGGGCCCGGGGCTCCCCTCCAGCTTGCTCGCAGGGGACAACCCACGGGCTGGGGCAGGTGAAGGTGGGTCGGCAGACCCTCGAGAGGGCCCTGAACTAGCGGAACTCCCCAGCGTGGTAGGAAGGTTCTGCAGGTTAGCAGCCCTGCCGTAGCTGCAGGATGAGAGGAACAGGCTGACTCGGGGGGCCCCGATGCAGAGCATGACAGGGCTGTCACGGGGGCCGCTCCTGGGTGTCTCGTGCGGCCAGGCTCGGGGGGAGACAGGAGAACACACAGGAAGCACTGACTGGCCTGTTCGTGAACAGGAGACGTGGAGAATCGCCAGCTACACCAGGTGGAGCGGTGGATGGCTTCTGAGGAACGGGTGGAAGAAAAGGGGAGATGGGGGGACTTCCACCAGGAGTCAAGAGCACCCACCTCTTCAGTTCCCGTTCTTGGCCTGGACGAATTCCAACCCAGTACTGAGGTCCCCGCTTTAGAAGAAAATACTCCAACACCCCTCAGCTACAGCACGAAGAAGCCAGAGACGTGAGTGCCCAGGCCAAGCAGGTTCCAGGGAAGCTGGCAGGGCTCCAGGACGACCCACAGGGCATGCGGATGGGCGCTAAGAGCCTGCGCACGCGCGGGGAGGGGAGCACGGCACTAGCGGGAGACAAGGCGGGGTGAGGGAGCACCACCGGCCCAACGGAGCACGGAAGGGAGGGCCCGAGGGCCTGGCTGCCAGTGGGGGACGCCTGGGGAGGGCGCAGAGCCACAGGCAGCCTCACCCCCTCTGAGGACGCCCCCACCCAGGTGGCCTGGGCTGACTTCCTCAGACAGAGGGCTCAGAGGGCACCCCGGAGGGCCGAGGGCCAGGGGCGAGGACGGCTCCCCACCCTCTGGAGAGGGTGGGCATGGAGTCTCTGCTGAGCTGCAGCTCGGCCGCCAGCAGACCCAGGACGGCAGCACAGGTACCTCTGCGGAGCAGCACAAGCCCAGTGGCTCGTGGGGCACAGGTGGTCAGCCTCGAGATGCCTGTACAGCAGTACCTCACCTAGAGAATTTCAACTAAAAATTATTTTTATTAAAAAAAGTTATTTAAAAAATAACTTTAACTTTTAAAAATCATTCCTAAAATTTTGCTTATAAAAGAGGATAAAAATCCTATTTTAAAGGAAAAAACTTAAGCGTGTGGACCCTTAATTTTTTTTTTTTTTTTTTTTTTCCCGGTACGCGGGCCTCTCACTGTTGTGGCCTCTCCTGTTGCGGAGCACAGGCTCCGGACACGCAGGCTCAGCGGCCATGGCTCACGGGCCCAGCCGCTCCGCGGCATGTGGGATCTTCCCGGACCGGGGCACGAACCCGCGTCCCCTGCATTGGCAGGCGGACTCTCAACCACTGCGCCACCAGGGAAGCCCCGATCCTTAACTTTAAAAGAGGAGGAAAAGATCCAGGAAGATAATTTAACCATGAACTGTGCTCACCAAGGAGAGTGAAGGCAGCGAATGGAAACGTCCTTTACCGAATAGTGTTGATGTAAGATTTAACGTTTTGTCAAGGAGGGAATATTTTGTAAATTTAAAAAGTTAAGGGACTTCCCTGGTGGTCCAGTGGTAAAGAATCCGCCTTCCAATGCAGGGGACACGGGTTCGATCCCCGGTCAGGGAACTAAGTTCCCACGTGCCGCGGGGCAACTAAGCCCACGTGCTACAAACTACAGAGCCCAGCGCTCTGGAGCCCACACGCCACAACTAGAGAGAGAAAACCCGCACGGCACAACTAGAGAGAAGCCTGTGAGCCGCAACAAAAGAGCCTGTGTGCCGCAACTAAAACCCGATGCAGCCAAAAATAAAATAACTAACTAAATAAATAAATAATGAGTCTTAAAAAAAAAAGTTAAAAAGGAGAAAAATCTGCCCATAAGCCCATAAAGCACGGGCAAGGCAGTCTGTGGACCATCTTCTCTTTGTGCACCAGCGCTACAATTAAAGCTCGAATGGGTGGAGAGTTTAAATTGGATTTAAAATCGTGTCTTCCTAGGAAACAGATCAAATAAGTGTGGCTTTTGGTTTCCATCACGGTCCTAACCTCCAGGACACCACGGCCATTCAAAGTATAAACAGTTACAAGATCGTTTCTAGGATGCTCTGAACAACCAGTGTTGTGTTTTACTTAAATTAAGCTTTTCTGTCATTTTCCTCACTTAAGACAAGAGTGGGGTTTGCCTTTCCCCATCGTCACAGCAACAGGCAGGACAGCAAAGCCTCACGCGGCGGCCAGCTGGCTCCTGTGCCCCCGAGACCAGGCCAGGTGGATGGAGCTCCACTCGCTCCCACAAGTGCGGGGCCACCAGCTCCCCCCAGGCAGTCCCCTGCAAACAAATCCCACCTTGGGCTTTGCCCCTAGGAAACCCAGCCTACAGCTGAGTCTAGCAAAGCGGCCTGAGCCTCAGGAGAAGTGACATCAGAATCACCGGGGTAGGTGTGGGGGCCCAGGCAGGTAGATTTTGGGGGTTCCTATGAACAGAGCACATGACTATGCTTGAAAACTGGTGCTCTAGAGCTCAGAGCACCTCAGCTCCAAGAAAGCGTCCTACCCAGCCCCCACCAGCAACACCCACCCCCTCCCCTGCCCCGCTGCACCAGAGGAGGGACGAGGGCCTTGGGGTTCCCAAGGAACGGGAGAAAGCACTGCCGGGAGCCCCCAGAGAGCCCGATGCCTGCCAGGCACTTTCCTGGCCATGGTCATCCAGGGGGAGAGCCCACCAGGAGGCTCCTTGCCTACGCACCTGCTGCCCGGGGGGCTTCTCCGTCCCGCTGTGCTGCTCATCGCTGCTGGCCCCATCCTCCTCCTCAGCCGCAGTGTCGGCCTCACTACCGTCACTGCCGGAATCCTCCAGGCCTGAGAACACACTTTCCTCGCTGTCGGAGAGGCCAGGATCGCTGCCAGGCCCAGGGCTGAGACCAGGAGCACCGAGGAGAGAAGGCTAAAAGGAGCATGGCGTCAACGAGCCCACAGCCCACGCAGCGGGCACCCTGCGCTGACCCACAGCTCTGTGTGGCCGGCCTCCAAGGCCACAGCCCTCAGGCCACAGCCTCCACCTCCACCAAAACCACCCACCCAACCCAGGCCTCCCTCACCACCCACCTCCGCCGACAGCAGGCCGCGTGCACTCGGAAGAGACATTCAACTCCTAGCATCTCACAAGGCAAGGACTCTTCAAGGAGCTCAGTTCCCATCACATCCCCCACACCGGCCCCCTATCCTCCACACCCCACCCTGGCACTTAAGAGACCCAGAGCTATGAGGACACTAGGGTGGGGTCTGGGGCAAGCAGAGGACCCCAACCTGAGGGACTTTTCCCACCTGAAGCAGAAGACTCTGTATCCAACCAGATTGGGACCGACAGTTGATCAGTAAATTGTAAAGGTTGGTTGAAAAGACATAAAAACTACACAAGCTTTACTTAAAAGCAAGTGTTTCCATTCACCCCCTCAAGGGGTAGGACCAGAGCTTCCCCCGAGCAGAGCTCTGCTGACCAGACACTCCCCGATCCCTAAGTCTACAGGACGCAGTGCACGGTGTGGACCTTTTAGAACTGCAACAAGAACTTGCAGACTTTTAGCAAGCGTTGATCTGAACGGAGAATTCGCTGCTTTTCAATTGTTAAGAAGTCTCTCACCTAATTGGACAGCCTGCACTCACCAATTACTTGGCAGCACTCAACTCAGCTTCCACAGAAACGACTCTGACACACACTAACTACTCCAACACTTAGTAAGCCATACAATTAAAACAGCAAGTGAAAACGGCATAAATGATTTGGGCACAAGTACAAATGGCTGCTGATGGGTACAGAGCCAGGAGGACTTGTCGCAAAGTGAGCGGGCAGCCGGACAACCCAGCAACGTGGAGTCCCGGCTCAGAGAGGCTCGACTGTACAAGCCTTCGGCGGCTTTCTACCACCGAGATTTGATGACACCCCACAACCCAGCTGGGGTCCAGCTGGAAACCAGGAGTGGCCATGAGTCCAGTTGAAACGATGCATCCAGTGCAGAAGGCACTGCCTTACTATTCTCGTACCCTCTTTTACAATGCATGCGACGTATTAGTAACGTATCAACAGACAAGTGGTTACTGCAGGCTCAAATCCCTTTAACGCAGGAAGCACAATTCAAAGGGCTAGGGAGGCTGCCGCACAGGATGCCAGCCCTCCTTCCTAGCTCTCTCCAGCCCAGACGTTCTTCCAACCGCAGAACAGCCCAGCCCCACACCGGCTACCCCTCGCACAGGGGGTGCTCCCTGCCCAGGACGCCCCCACAAGGCCACCACCAGCAGAGGACAGGCGACCCTCCTCCCCGCTTTCCCCGGCCTGGCTCCCCGGGGCTGGCGGCCGAGGAGCCGCCACGTGCGGCCCAGATGCACCTCCCCGTCCCGCTCGCGCAGCCCGCGGTCACCTCCTCCGGCTCCGGCGGCCGCTTCCCCGGCAGCGACCCCGCCGCCGCCGCCTCGCGCCCCACGCCCCGCGTGCCCGCCATGCTCCAGGCCAGCCCCGACCCGCGCCGCCACTTCCGGCAGCGACACGACCGCGTGGGCCTGGGGGCGGGGCCCTCAGGGTCAGAGGGCGCAGGGCGGGCCCTGGGTGGGGCGGGGCCGGCGTGCGCGCGCCGTGGGGACGCGGGCGGGCGGCGCCGGCGGGAGCGCGCCCGTCGCAAGATGGCGGCGGCCATGCTAGGGCTCGGGGCCGTGTGTGCGCAGCGAGCGGCGGCGGCGCGGCCCGAGCGGGAGGCGCGGCGGCGGCGCTAGCCCGGCCCTCAGCCCCTCCTCGTGATCGCTACCTCCGTTTCTCCCGCCTCGCCCGCTATGGATCTGCCCGTGGGCCCGGGCGCGGCGGGGCCCAGCAACGTCCCGGCCTTCCTGACCAAGCTGTGGACCCTCGTGAGCGACCCGGACACGGACGCGCTTATCTGCTGGAGCCCGGTGAGGGGCTGGGCGCGCCGGCCCGGGGCTTTTGGGGGCGGGCAGCAGGGCGTCGGGAAAGAGCGTCCGAGGCCGCCCCTCGTCGCTCCTGCCGCGCGCTCCCCTGGGCTGGGCAGGAGGGGCCTCTCCTCCTCGGTCTCGCGCCGACTATGTGCGGGACAACTGCGGAAGCGCGTCTGGCCTTAGGGCAGCGCCCAGTTTCGCTGGCGAGCGTTGTGCCCAGGTGGCCCCCGTAGCTTCTTAGATGAGTTACCAGGGTGGTGGGGTCGGCAGCCTTTGGGAAGAAATCAGGGCTTGACACAGGAATTGGAGGGCGTTACTCTAGTGGAAAAGGAAAAGGAGCGAAAACAGAAAGCAAAACGTCATAAAGTTCCAGTGGGTCTCGAGCCCGTGTCCGGAGACCAGAGCCGGGTTTCCCAAGAGCGACTTTGTTTTTCATTCCTCTCGGGACGTCTTCGTTCGCGTCCCTGCCTCCAGTTGCCTGGCAGCAGGCTCGTTTCCGTGGTCTGACCCTGCAGACCGGACAATTCAGGCTTGCAGAGGTACAGCAGAGACTGTCTGGAGTTGCGGCCGAGAATCTGCCGTTCACGTCCGGGCTGTGACGTCGTGTCCGGGGAAGGCCGGAGCCATAGCTCAGGGCCGGCAGATGGGTGGCCTAGGCCGCCCTGGGCTGCGGAGCCTCTGGGCGCCTTCAGACATGCTTGCTCTCCTGAGGGTCCAGACGCTGGCTTTCTCAGACTCTCCTAAGTACTTGTCTTTCATAGTCTTAAGCCCTTAGGAAGGAAGCAGTCAGGGCTGAAGCGAGCCCAGAACTGGAGGCTGGGTTCTCGTTCCTGGGTTGTCTGCTGAAGCTCTGCCTCAAGAGGGGGAGAGGGAGTAAAGAGACTAGAAATCCTGCCGCGTCCTTGTGGGGGACACTTCGTGTTGGTCCAAGTAGCACATCCATGTGGCACTCTGCCTTCCCACTGCTTGTCTCTGTGATGGTGGGCAGCATTCCCAGAGAGGGGGCCGTGCTTTCCTAAAGCTTGTCCTGTTACCACCATCCCTTCGTTGCAGGCCTTGAACTTTGCAGACCCGAGGAAATGACCCCATGTTTCTGTCATCCTTCCTTCTTCCTCTTTCCCCTTTCCCTTAACTCCCGGGCAGCACTCTTACCCGGTTTGGGGAGGGGCATCAGAGATCTTTTGGGATGTTCCGAGCTTAGTCCTACTGGGGTGATCGCCCCACCTTTTGACCTGCTCACTGCTTCTGCTTAAAGATCGTGAGGCAGCGGGCGAAGCCGCACCAGCAAGTTCTCCAAGTCCCACTGCCTGTGCTCTGGGCAAGGCCTTGGAGCAGGAAAGCGGGAACCATCAAGCCTGAGACAGCCTCGTTCACAGTGGCTGCGCCCCCCGCCGGCCCTGCTGGCACTTCCTCCCCGGGGGTAGAGGGGTGCTGACTGGAGCCTGTGCATTTGAGCCCCCCTGGTCTGTCCACAGGCCGAGCAGGGTGTGCTTGGTGCAGGACGCAGCGGGCGGGCTGGCTCTGCCAGGCAGGGCAGAAACGGAGCCCTTTTCTGGGTTGGGCACGGTCTGCAGAGCTGCCCAGCCCCGAGAAAGGAGACAGCCCCCTGCCTAAGGCCTCAGTGATGCACACACAAGCCCCGGGCCTCTGTCAAAAAGTCCTCATGGAGACTTCTGCAGACTTGCAGCCCAAAGTCCAGCTTCCAGAGACCTTGGAAGGTTCTGGCATCTGTGCTCTCGGTGCCTTCCCCCTTGTGCTGGAAGTTTTCTCCCCATTCTGCCGAGGACTCTCCCTGCGTTTGACCGAGGGGACCAGGGAAAGGCGGTGGTGGGGTGGCTGACCCTCAAGGCTGATAATGTGGGGGGGTGGCTTCCGGCCCCAGAAACTCTGGCCGGGGGGCCAGTCCGGCAGTGTTGTGCGGCCTCTGCACAGCCCAGCGGACGGCCAGCACGTCGCTGCCCAGAGAGTCGTGTTGGCTCCCCCCCTTCCAGACCCCCTGCCAGTTACCAATGCGCTTGGTGTGGGGCCACTGCTGAATAGGCCGGGGCTGCCCTGCAGGACCCGAGGCCCCACCGCCCTCGGGAGGGAAGCTGGCGAATGCAGTGGCTCTCCTGACCCGACTCCCATGGGACAGGGACCCGGGGGGGGGGGGGGGGGGGAGCGCGCAGGGGAAGGAGGCTCTCCTGACCCCACTCCCACAGGACAGGGACCGGGGGGGGGGGGAGCGCGCAGGGGAAGCAGGCTCTCCTGACCCCACTCCCACGGGACAGGGACGGGGGGAGGGAGCGCGCAGGGGAAGGAGGCTCTCCTGACCCCACTCCCACGGGACAGGGACGGGGGGAGGGAGCGCGCAGGGGAAGGAGGCTCTCCTGACCCCACTCCCACGGGACAGGGACGGGGGGAGGGAGCGCGCAGGGGAAGGAGGCTCTGCTTTTAGGCTGCAGGCACCTCGAGGCCCTAAGAGCGAGGGCCTCTTTCGCCTAGGGTGGCCCATGTGAGCACGGGCAGTCAGAGGGTCAGAGGGTCACACTGGAGGGGCTGGCTGGAGAGCAGTCGCTGCAGTCAGGTCGCCAGCTCCCTGTGAGACCGAGCCTTCGAGGAGGGTCCTGGTCACACCTGGCCACTCCGAGCTGGCCAAGGACCGTTTTCGGGGCTCCCACGACAGGCAGGGCTGCTCCTCCACCCGGCCTGGGAGCCAGGTGGGCCCCAGCAGGCCCTCCGCCCCGCCCTCGGGGATGGGCAGTGGCCCCGAAAGGCCCGAGGCACACCCGGTGCAGGCTGTGAGGGGCGCTGGGGGCCTGGAGGCTCCCGGTGCCCCCTGCACCTGCCAAACAGGACACGGCTGTCCCTATCCAGTCCCTCTGCGCAGCGGGAGGCCCAGCCCCTCGGGTATCGGTTCCCCTCCTTCCACAGCCCCACGTGGAGGTGATAGCCGGCCTTTTAGAGACACGGGAACTGAGTCCCAGAGACATCAGGAAACAGACAAAGAGCTGGGGGACTGCTGAGCAGGACCCGAAGTCCACGGTCTCTCGCTCACCTCTGGAGCCAGAGGCGTCCAGCTCTGGCTCACGCCTGCCCTCGCCATGCTCCGCGTCTCCCGGGTAGAGGGCAACGCGAGGCCTCCACCTGTGGGGTCCGGGCTCCGGCTCCACCCCACCTGCTTGCTTTCTTTTCTTTTTTTTTTAAATAAATATATTTATTTATTTTTGGCTGCCTTGGGTCTTCGTTGCTGTGTGCGGGCTTTCTCTAGTTGTGGCGAGCGGGGACTACTCTGTTGCGGTGCACGGGCTTCTCATTGTCGTGGCTTCTCTTGTTAGGGAGCATAGGCTCTAGGCACATGGGCTCAGTAGTTGTGGCTCGCGGGCTCTAGAGCGCAGGCTCAGTAGTTGTGGTGCACGGGTTTAGTTGCTCCGCGGCATGTGGGATCTTCCCGGACCAGGGCTCGAATCTGTGTCCCCTGCATTGGCAGGCGGATTCTTAACCACTGCACCACCAGGGAAGTCCCTACCTGCTTTCTTAGCTTGACCCCGGCCACACTCGGACTAACCAGTACTTGGTGCTCATAGAACTGTAGTTTGTATTTTTACACTAGAGTCCTCCCCCTTCCCCTTCCGTAGAGATATATAGGTAAATGTATAGATGGATGGATGGATGGACGAGACGGGCAGAGATCTATATACGGCAGGCTATGTGTGTGGCCTCCTGTCTCTTTCCTCCCTCCACGGTCCTGGGGTGGGCGGGGGGGGTGAGGAGGGGCACAGGGGTCTCAGAAGGGGCTGGAGGGAGGGTAGATGGGCACAGCACACCTGAGCCTGAGCCTGCCTGGCTCCACTGGGCTGTGTGTGGTCAGAATTCTTTATTAAAGGACCAGGGAGTGGTCAGCAGGGTCCTTAGGACCCACCCTGGAATGAGCGGTCAGCTCCCATCAGATATCACGGGAGCCGGGTGAAGACCCCAGAGCCTGCACCTTTGGCTGCAGGGTTTCCTTGAGATCTGCAGGGCTCGCAGGGGCTGGCTTTGCAGGCTGTGGAAGGAGGGAGGCCGGCTCCCTGAATGTTTCCCGATCTTGGAGGCGCTGGCAGCTGCCCCACAGTCTCCTCCCACTGGGAGGGCGCCGGCAGTTACTGAGTCAGCAGTCACCCGTGTGCAGATGTTCAGCTGGGCCTGGAGACCCGAGCATGGGGCCAGCGGCTGGACATGAGCGGGGATGCTTTGGTCATGGGGCCTGTGCTGCGTCCCTGAGCAGAAATAAGAAAATGACATGAGGACAGTGCAGATGGTCCTATCCTCAGCTGAGGACAAGACAAAGGCCGGGGAGGGGACCGAAAGCGAGCTCCCCTCTGCACCCCGCCTTGTGCCTCCCGTGTCCTCCCGCCAGGCTGCGTTTCTCTGCTGCTGCGTCCACGCGGCTCTAGTGCTCACACTGCACGTGGGTGCCAGCTACACGCCCACTGCTCCCGGAGCACATCACACACACCAGTCTCTTTGGCTGGGGGGACTAAAACGGGCCTTTTTTTCTGGGAATATACTTGAGAAGTACCGGTAGGCCTCTCATGGAATTACCGTGGATGTTAATCCTGTTGAGTTGTGGGCGCTTTGAGAAAATATTCAAAGACAGAGATCCTCCCTCTGTAAAAATGTACTTACATGCAAAACTTTGTATACGTTTCAGGTTGTTCACAGTTGTGTAGGAAATAGGGCCACAGACTCTGAATTTACAGTAAGACTTGATATTTACTAAGAACTGCATCGCAGGGGCAAGGGCATTGCTCACCAGCCAGCAGCTGGGCAACAGCTGCTCCCTGGTCCTGCCGTATTTCCCGTCACTGGTTTCCGTTATATCCAAGGGTAAGCCAGGACTTCCTGCAAGAATTGCACGTGGTCAGCAGAGGAGGAGGAGGCATCGGGCTCTGCGATGGACTCACCAGAAGGCCCTCTCAAACTTCTAACACACCTTAAGGTCAGGCTGGCAGGACACATCCAACATGGACTCAGCCCACCAGCAGTGTTCAGGATTGTTAAACAGGAAGGACAGGTGAGCCCTCCAGGTGCCTAGGCGTTCTATCTGGAAGCAGTGTTCAGACTCTGAGAGCCCGGCCTTTGGAGAAACTGAGACAGCCAGAATTTGCAAGGCCTGGTACCAGAGAGGAGGAGCTGCACGTGAGCCCCTGAGGATCTTGGTCGAGTGCTGCTTTGCGCATCCGTGTGGGGAGCCTGGGAAGCCGCCCCAGAACTTCCAGGGAAAGAACCGCCGCTGAGGAGCCGCGTGGTGAGCGATCACCGGGCTCACCTAGAGCTGCCGAGTCATCTGATTCCTCACAGCCAGAGCGGAGAGGCCGCTCTAACATACAGAGCCTTTCACAGACCTCAGAACAGCCACGCCTTGAAAGTGGGGCTGGATTAGCCCCAGGGAAAAGGCTACCCAAATGCAGTGTGAACGAGCTTAAAAACAAGCCTTAAAAGGATCAGGGCTTCCCTGGTGGCGCAGTGGTTGAGAGTCCGCCTGCCGATGCAGGGGACGCGGGTTCGTGCCCCGGTCTGGGAGGATCCCACGTGCCGTGGAGCGGCTGGGCCCGTGAGCCATGGCCGCTGAGCCTGCACGTCCGGAGCCTGTGCTCCGCAACGGGAGAGGCCACAGCAGTGAGAGGCCCGCGTACCGCAAAAAAAAAAAAAAGGATCAGGCTGATCCTTTCCTGCAGAACTGAGGGTGCAGTACTCTTGAAAGGAAGACAACTAAACTCAGACACAATGTAGTAAAATTCTTCGTGTCCAGGATCTAGTCAAAACTAATAGATGATCCACTTGGCATGAGAATGTGACCTGTAACAAAGAAGGGAAGAGTCATGGTAACAGATCCAGGCGTGATGGAAGTGGCGAGCAAGGACATTAAAGGTGTTACTAAGATGCTCTGTTTGCTCAAAGTAGAGAGAAAACGTTAAGACAGAAATGGAAGATATAAAAAGGAAGGAAATTGAACAGAATATCTCTGGAACAAGTGTCCCATGCAGAAGAATTCCACATTATTTCTGTTGACTCCCTTCAAAGAGGTGACACGTAATTCCCACCCTTCAGTGTTGGCTGCACACAGACTTCCTTCTGAGGAGTACAGGAGGGGGTGGGGGGAGAGACTGTACAGTGGAGACGCCTGACAGACAGGCCTCCACCAGCAGTGATGAGTCACGTTGACGGGTGTGCCCTGCCGTGCTCTGATGGGCAGTGCAAGCCACCTCTGTGGTCTTCCTCTCCAAAAACTTACATAACCCCAACTCCTCATGAGGGGAAAACATCAGACGAATCCAAGTTGAGCAACATTCTACACAGAAGCAGCCCCGTCCTCAGAGCTGTCAGGGGCGTCAGGAACCAGGAAAGTCTGAGACTGTCGAGAATGACGTAAGGAGACGTGCATGGAAGGGAATGTCTCAGATGATTGTCCTGGAATAGAAAGACCTATCAGGTAAAAACTAAGGAAATCTGAGCAAACTGGGGACTTTGGTTAAAAATAAACTATCAACATATTGAGTCATTACTTGTGGCACATGCACTAATGCAGGGTGTTAATAATAGGGAAATGGGGCGTGGGATATATGGGAACTCTGTACTGTCTAGCTTTTCTGTAAATCTAGCTTTCTAAAGTTTAAAGCTTGTTTTTATAAGTCACTGGAGGGGATTAAACAGCAGATTAGAAACTGCAGAAGAAAAGATCACTGAACACTAGACTAGCAAAAGAAACTATGCCTGGTGATCACAGAGAGGAA
Source organism: Grampus griseus (assembly GCF_964374135.1). Lineage (NCBI taxonomy): Eukaryota > Metazoa > Chordata > Mammalia > Artiodactyla > Delphinidae > Grampus > Grampus griseus. Next base: position 528,541 of record NC_139011.1, on the reverse strand, counting down.
AAAAAGACTGAAAAAAGTGAGCAGAGCCTTACGGGGATAATGTCACGTGGTCTGACACACGATTTAAGTTCCAGAGTAAAGGAGGAAGGAGAATTTTAGAAATACTGGTTGAAATTTGCCCCAGCTTTTTTTTTTCTTTGAAAGCTGTAAACCCACAGATCCAAGAATTTCAATGATTCCCAAGGAAGATAAAGCACAAAAATAAAAATGATAACCAATGCACATCACAATCAAATTGCTGAAAACAAGTGGTGAAGAGAAAATCTTAAAAGCAGCCAGACGGAAGAATAGGATAAGAATGAGACTGACTTCCGATCAGAGACAGCATGAGGCCTGGGACTGGAAGGGGCCCTGTAGGTGGAAGTCTGGTCAACACTCAACACCTAGTGTAACTCACCACATCAACAGAACGGGGAAGAAAAGCCACACGATCTTAACAGAGGCAAAAGAAGCATTTGACAAGATTCAATATGCATTTCATGATAAAAACTCAGCAAGGGACTTCCCTGAGTGGCGCAGTGGTTAAGAATCCACCTGCCAGTGCAGGGGACACGGGTTCCGTCCCTGGTCTGGGAAGATCCCACATGCTGCGGAGCAACTAAACCCATGCACCACAACTGCTGAGCCTGAGCTCTAGAGCCCGCAAGCCACAACTACCGAAGCCCGCGCGCCTAGAGCCCGTGCTCCGCAACAAGAGAAGCCACCGCAATGAGAAGCCCACGCAGCGCAACGAAGGATAGCCCTCACTCGCCACAACCAGAGAAAGCCTGTGTGCAGCAACGAAGACCCAACGCAGCCAAAAATAAATAAATACATAAAATTTTTTTAAAAGCTCAGCAAACTAGGAAGGGAAATTCATCAATCGCATAAAAAGCTTGTACCAAAAAAACCCTACTGCTAACATTATACTTAATGGTGAAAAACTGAATACTTTCCCCCAAGGCTGGAAAAGAAGACAAGGATGTCTGCTCTTACTGCTTTTCCTTAATATGTTTGGGATGCCCTGGTCAGGCAGTATGGCAAATCCATAAGTAAAGACATCAAGGCGGAGGTGCAAGAACTAAAACTCTGTTCGTAGAAAACATTATTGTTTACTTAGCAAATCCCAAAGAACCTACAGAGAAGTTATTAGAACTAATGAATGAGTTTAGTGAGGTCACAGGATTCAAGGCCAATATACAGAAATGGAATATATTTCTATGTACCAGTAACGAGCTGTTGAAAATGGAAATACTTACAGTGCTACAAAAACCACAGAACACTTACTGGTTGTATTATCTGTGGCTGTGTAACTAGTCACCTCCAGACTTAACTGCCTAAAACAACAAGCCCTTGTTATCTCCCAGTGTCTGAGAGCCGTGAGCTGGCTGCCTCAGGATCTCTTGTGAGGGTGCAGTCATCTCAAGACTCAGCTGGGGGGACTTTCCTGGTGGTCCAGCGGTTAAGACTTCGCCTTCCAATGCAGGGGGTGCGGGTTCAATCCCTGGTCGGGGAGCCAACGTCCCACATGCCTCTCGGCCAAAAAACCAAAAGATAAAACGATTAATGCTGTAACAAATTCAATAAATACCTTGAAAACGGTCCACATCAAAAAAATCTTAGAAAAAAAATAGACTCAGCTGGGTGCTGGCAGCCTCAGTTCCTCACCCTGTGGACCTCTCCTTAGGGCTGCTTTCAGCATGTCACCTTGCCTCTCCCAGAGCAAGCGATCTGAGAGAGCGGGAGCCCAAGGTGGGCTTGTAATGTGTTCTCAAATACCATCATGTCTGCTGGATGCGGCTGGTCATAGAGAACACTTTTGGTAGATCATGGAAGGGGACAGCACAAGCTGTGAACTCCTGGAGGTGGGGGTCCTTGGAGGCCATCTGTAGGCTAGTTATCATGGGGTAGATCTTGCAAAATGTGTATATGTGTGTATATATATGTATATATATACACACACACACACACACACACACATATATATATGTGTGTGTGATTTATTCATTGAAAACTGTAAAACATGGCTGAGAAAAAGAGGTAAGTAGATTCCACACAACCCCAGTGAAATCCAAGCAGAAATTTTTGTGTGCACTAACCTTCAGTTTATATGAAAAAGCAAAGGGCAGAGAATAGTCAAACTTTTTTTTTTTTTTAAGGAGAACAAAGTTGGAAGACTCACACTATCTGATATCAAGACATACTGTAAAGCTATAATAATTAATACTGAGTGATATTGGCATAACTATAAACATACAAATAAGTGGAACAGACTAGAGAGTCCAGAAGTAGGCCCACCCATTCAAGGTTATTTGATTTTTGACAAAGATGCCACTGTAATTCAATGGAGGAAGAACTGTCTTTTCAACAAATGGTGCTGGAATAATTGGACTTCCACAAGCACAAATGTGAGCCTGTCCTGTGCTTAATACTATATACAAAAATTAAACATAGACTGAAATATAAGAGCTAAAACTGTATAACTTCTAGAAGGAAAAAACCGGGACACAAATGTTCGTAGCAGTTAGTTATAATAGCCAAAAACAGGACACAACCCAAACGTCCATTAACTGGTGAGTAGAAGACAAACTGGGGGACATCCCTACAATGGAATACTACTCAGCATTTAAGAGGAACAAACAGCTTACCCTTGCAACACTACGGCTGCATCTCAAAGGCATTATGCTAAGTGAAAGGCTACATACAAACACAAAAGGCTACATACCCTGTGATTCCACTTACATGACATTCCAGAAAAGGCAAAACTATGGGGACAAAAGATCAGTGGTTGCCTGGGGATGAGGGAGGGGGTTGACTGCAAAGGGACATAGGGGTGGTTTGGGGGGTAGATGGAAATGTTCTCTATTCCTCGCTTGTGCGAGTAAACAGCTGTGTGTCAGAAATGGAGAGCTGTTCATTTAAAATGGTAAACTGTATATAGATTATAGCTTCCTTTTCAGAGATACGGAGGTACATCCCAGACGGCCAGCCATGTGGAGACACCCAATCAGTCAGCAAGGGTAGAGCTCAGCAAGCAGTCTGGCCTAGGGTGAGACAGGATGTGCTTGAGGTCGTGTGGGTGAATGGTAGATGCCACGTGGGGAGACTGAGGCACAGTGGCAGCCTGCAGATACCACCATCAAGACTCGCAGGAGTGCAGACTCCAGAGGAGCAGTTTTCTCCCCCATTTCCATCTGACAGGACATCCATCTCCTGTGCCACAGACATTCCCCAGCAGCCCACCAAACTCTTCCTGTCTGAAAATGTGTGAGATCCACGTAAAGCAGTGCTAAAAGGGAAATCAGAATGGCGTCTGAGCTTCCACATTAAAGTAAAAAAGAGCAAAATAAGCCCAAAGCAAGCAGAAGGAAGGAAATAATAAAGACAACAAAAATCAATGAAATTGAAAACAGTAAAACATGATAAATGAATTCAAAAGCTGAATCTTTCAAAAGATTGAGATCGGTAACTTGTGGAATGACTGACAGAAGAAAAAAGGTAAATTACTAATATCAGGAATCACAGAGGATATATCACTACAGACGCCACAGGTGGTAAGAGGATAATAAGGAAGTACTACAAACAACTCTATGCATGTAAAGTTGATAAAATGGACCAATTCCTTGAAAAGCACAAACGGCCAAAACTCACCCAAGGGGAAACATAACTATTAGTGGCCCTGAGTCTATTGGAGAAATAGAATTCCTAGTCATAAACCTTCCTAGAAAGAAGTTTTCAGGCCCAAACGATTAGACAAAAACAGTCCAAGAAAATTACAGGCCAATATCCTTCATAATGTCTTCTATAAAATTTTAGCAAATCAAATTTGGCAGTACATAAAAAGAATAATGTCACAACAAATGGGATTTATCCCAGGAATGCAAGGATGGTTCAAGATTTTTAAATCAATATAATCCACCATGTTAACAATCTAGAGAAGAAAAACCACATGATCATATTATTTGATTCAGAAAAAGCATTTGACAAAATTTGACATTCGTGATATTAAAAAAAAAATTCCTCAGGAAACTAGGAAAACCAGGGCTAGCAGGGACCTTCCTCAGCTTGATACAAAAGGATCTCTAAAAAAAAACAACACACACACAAAAAATCCCACACCTAATATCATACATAATGGTAAGACACTGAATGCTTTGCTCATAAGATCAGAACAAAGCACAAAGTCTGTTTTCACCAGTTCTAGCTAATAGTGTACTGGAAGTCCTACCCAGTACATTAAGACAAGAAAAAGAAATTAAAGGCTAACTGGGGTGAGGGTAATTGAAGCCCCAGTATCCTCAGCCTGCCATGCCTGGGGTAGAGCCTCCATTCTATAGGCGGGGGCAGAATGGGGAAGAGGACCCTCAACCTCTTGGCTGCAATCACCAGGAATTTAGCCTCTTCACCTTCAAGTTGGACAGGATGAGAAATGCTGGTGGCCTGCCCCTCAGCAAGATACAGAAAGCCTTGGTTGTAAACTGAGGGGAGAGGAATCCCCACCTCTAGGCCATAGCCTCCCAGAGTGTCATATCAATCCAGGTGAACTGATGTGAGAAAGAGGGAGTAAGTTATGGCTAAAATGCTACAGACTCACTGTTCCTACTGAGTTTTAGGTTTTCTTGAATAAATGTTTCTTCATTTGTTATATGCCTTTAGGACAATTTCCAGAGACTTTAGATGACTTAAATAAGCTTCGTTTTTTTTCTCCTTGGAGTGGTTCACTGGATCTCCTTAGCTGCCTTCGCAGACAGAGAAACCTTGCCTTTATCTTTAGAGGATAGTTTTGCTGGATATCGAATTCTTGGCTGACAGGTTTTTTTCTTTCAGCACTTTTGGTATGTCATCCCACTGGCTTCTGGCCTGCATGGTTTCTGATGACAAATTAGCTGTTATTAGGGATTCCTTGTACATGATGGGTCTATTCTCTCTTAACTGCTTTCAAGATTCTTCCTTGGTCTTTTGCTTTCTTCAGTTTGATTATGGATATCTAGATGTGAATCTCTTTGAGTTTCTCCTTGGAATTTGTTAAGCTTCTTGGATATTTTTCATCAAATTTGGGAAGTTTTCTGCCATTATTTCTTCAGATATTCTTTCTGTCCCTTTCTCTCCTCTCCTTTATGCATATGTTGGTCTTTGGTGGCGTACCACATTGTCTCTGAGGCCTGTTCACTTTCTTCATTCTTTTCTCTTTCTGTCTCTCAGCCTAGGTAATCTCAGTTGAATATCTTCCTTCACGATTCTTTCTTATTCCTGCTTGGATCTGCTCTTGAGCCCTCTAGTGAATTTTAAATCTGAGTTGTTACACTTTTCAACTCCAGGATTTTTTTTTGTTCATATTTATAACTTCTATCTTTATTGTTATTCTTTGTTCTAAGAGATATCATTCTTATGCTTTCCTTTATTTCTTTAGATGCCATTTTGTTTTGTTCTTTGAACATATTTCAAATACCTGATTTTAAAGTCTTTGTCTAGTAAGTCCAACATCTGAGCTTCCTTAGGGACAGTTTCTTTTGGTTGCTTCTGTCCGATGTATGGGTCATACCTTGTTTCTTTGCATGTTCCGTAACTTTTTGTTGAATGTTGGACTGTCCATTAATATAATGTGGCATTTGTTAAACTCAGTATCAGATTTTCTACGCTCGCCAGGATTTGTCGCTGTTTCTTGCTGTTGCTGTTTGTTTGTTTAGTGACTTTTCTGAACTAATTCTGGGCAGTTTGTGTTCTTTGTGATGTGTGGTCACTGAGTTCTCTGCCCAGTTAGCTCATTGGTCAGGGAGTAAAGGGAGCAGGAACGTCCTTCAATGCCTGGAGACAATAACCCTCCCAGCCTCTGCAGCGGACTCTGTATGTGCTGGGCGTGCCTTCACCTCCCAGCCAGGTAGTTGACACCTTGACTTTCTCCTCCACTTCCTGCTTATGCAGAGCCTCAGTCAGCCAGAGGTGAGAGGGCCTTTTCAGGTCTCTCTCAGGTGTGCACAGAGCTCTACATGGGCATGTGACTTCTAGATCCCCTGGAATATTTTGGAGCTTTTCAAAGCTCCTCTTGATATCTCATTCCCCAGCTCTTCCTTTTAAGTTTTCTGGTTAGCTTGTTTTTCCCCGTCTGCTGTCCACTGTCTTAGGCAGGCACAGGTTTCAAAATTGCCTCTAGATGTTTTCAACAAACATCCCTAGGAAAAGGCTTTTTATACTAAGAGAGCTTCCAGTCAAATCAAACAAAAACAGCCTTGCAAGTGGAACCTTCCAGGGAGTTGCCATACAGGCCTTGAAGGAGCCCCAGCCCCATTCTCACCCTGTGGCTGCCAGAATGCTGGTTCCCCCACGATTTCAGCTGTTGGTTTTCACAGCTACGGGAAAGGAAGCGGGAACAGGGCGAGTTTGAGTGCCGCAGCTCACTGATCTTGCTGAGATTCAACCATTTCTTGAATAAACTCTCCCCATGTTGGTGCAGTCCTTTGGGTGAGTGTCAGGGTTCTGAAGAAGTTGACTGAACATTTTTTGCTCGTTTTCTTATTGCTTCTTTGGAGGAAGAAAGCTGTAGAGGTCTGTCTTCCACCATTTCTCCTCACCTCACACTTACATCTGTTTATTGTCCCGTCTTTGTCCGTGTTGAGAAACGTTGCTGCGTCCTGGTCACCGCCACGGGGATCTTCCGGCTCTTCCCTGTCCCTCGTCCCAGGGGAGGACTGCACCCGCTCCCGGGCCCTGCCAGCACAGAGGGCTGCCTTGTCGCCCTTCCAGTAGCTTTTGGACTGAGGGCAGGAAAGAAATGGAAGAGCAGCGTAGCAATTTTTTGGGTTTTTTTTTTTGCGATACGCGGACCTCTCACTGCTGTGGTCTCTCCCGTCGCGGAGCACAGGCTCCAGACGCGCAGGCTCGGCGGCCATGGCTCACGGGCCCAGCCGCTCCGCGGCATGTGGGATCTTCCCGGACCGGGGCACGAACCCGCGTCCCCTGCATCGGCAGGTGGACTCTCAACCACTGCGCCACCAGGGAAGCCCAGCGTAGCAGTTTTGTTCATCTCTGTTTTTTGTCTCTGTTGCCAAAAGAAAAACAAAGCTGCGTTTCTGAACGTGACTGTGTTGTTTTCCTCCAGAGTAACAGAAATCAGGTTCCCGTTTTCTTGGCTGCCTCCGTTTGGGGTCTTGGCTGTTCTTAGGGGAAATTTGCTGATTAAAGCCAGCACGAGGCCCCCTGAGGGAGGGGCCTGCCGTGCTCTGAGGTGCTTCCTGAACGGCCCTCTGCAGCCCGGGTGAGCGGGCCTCGGCAAGGGTGCTGGGTCCTAGGGAGACCTCCACCCTGGGTGGGGGCACAGCCCCTGCACGGAGGCGGCTGCGTGACCCCCACGTCTCCTGGCAGAGTGGGAACAGCTTCCACGTGCTGGACCAGGGCCAGTTCGCCAAGGAGGTGCTGCCCAAGTACTTCAAGCACAGCAACATGGCCAGCTTCGTGCGGCAGCTCAACATGTGTGAGTGCGCCACCCCGGGGCCCCACTCGCTGGCCTGGTGCAGCCCCCAGGCTCTGAGCCCTGGGTAGCCCGGGGGCGTGGCCCGGATCCCGAGCACCTGCAGGGGGAGGGGGTGTCGTGGGGGGTGTGGAGCCTCCCTGAGACCGAGACCACCCAGCCACCTCAGGCAGGGCTCCCAAGAGGGCAGTGCTGGGCATTTCCCCACTTCCCCAGCCTCCCTCGTTCTCCAGCGGGGCGGTGGCCGTGCCGGAGTGAGGGCTGGGTCCCCAGCCCTGAGGCAGCACTGCCCCACCCTGTCGCGCGCAGATGGCTTCCGGAAGGTGGTCCACATAGAGCAGGGCGGCCTGGTCAAGCCAGAGAGGGACGACACCGAGTTCCAGCACCCGTGCTTCCTGCGCGGCCAGGAGCAGCTCCTGGAGAACATCAAGAGGAAAGTGACCAGCGTGAGTAGCCCTCCTCCCTCCCCCACGTCCTCGGACTTCCCTCCAGGCCATCAGCAGGAGCAGCGTCCACCCCCTGTCCTGCTGGCCTGGCTGCACCGAGCCCTCTTCCTGCTGGCAGCCCCTCCTCCGTCAGCCACCACAGCGAAGGCCCCTCCAGACCGGCAGCCCCTTGGCCCTTTCTGCTGTATCCCGCCCCCCCCAGGCCATCTCAGTGACTGCTCCCCTGGGGACCCAGGTGTCCACCCTGAGGAGCGAGGACATAAAGATTCACCAGGACAGTGTCACCAAGCTGCTGACCGACGTGCAGCTGATGAAGGGGAAGCAGGAGAGCATGGACTCCAAGCTGCTGGCCATGAAGCAGTAGGTGCTGGGACCAAGAGGCCTCCTGGGGAGCAAGCAGAGGAGGGGGAGGGGGCGCCAGCGGAGGGTCTCTCCCCCCAGTCCCGCCCCACAGGCTCCAAGACAGACGCTTCAGGCCTTCCACTCTCCAGACAGAGCTAGGTTCAGGCTTGCACAGCCTCCCACCCTGCCAGGTTGAACTCGTTTCCAGAAGGTGGGGTTGGACCCGGTTCCCATGGCAGCAAGCAGAGCTGGGCCCGGAGCAGCGGCCACGCCCTTGGGCTCCTCACGCAGCCCCCGAGCGCGTGCCTGGCATCACTCAGCACGGGTGTCACCTCTCCTCAGGCCTGGGAAGCAGGAAACACTTTGGGTTCTTTCTGGAACCCCTGCCCCTGGGGCATGTGTGGCCATCACAGAACCAGCTCTAGGCTCCCCCGAGCCAGGACCCCTATGGAGGCTGGCTTAGGTCTCCTCCCATGTACTTGGGGCCCTGGGGACCTCAGGAACCCCAGCCCGGGGTGGCTGGCCGTGTCTCGGTGAGGCCTCAAAGCCGCTCAGAGGGCCGGCCGTCATGCCCCCCAGACCATGGAGGATGCTCCTGGGCCCCGACTACTCACATCAGGGCCCAGCAGAAGCCCCTGGCTGGGTGATACCTGGAGATGGAACCAGGTGAACTTGGCCTCTGGGACATGGACACCTCTCAGGGTGAAGCCAGGAGGGTCTCTTGCATGTCAACAGGACATGCTGGGGGCTGAGCAGGGCTGGCCCCCTGGAGTGGCAGACCGTGGGCTGCTCAGGTGGCCCTTTCTGCTCCTCGAGGCCACCTCTGGTCCCCTCAAGGCACGGGACAACCCCCCCACATGCTGCCCTGTGGCCTGAAAGCTGTACTGCCCCCTTCCCCTGGACTCCCCTCCCATTCTCAGCCTCAGTCTAGGGAGAGTCGGCCAAGGGTGGGGGCCGCCCTCAAGGCTCTGCCACCTCGACTGTGACCGAGAAAGCCCCGGGGGTCTCGGCCCAGATCCTGGGGCGCACCAGCGGGCCCTGCCCAGGTCTCCACCACAGCCCCGCTGCCCCCGCAACTGGCACCCCTGCGCATCCTCCCTTCGCAGCGCAACAGCGCGAGGAGGGGCGGGGGCCCTGGCCTGGCCCCCAGACCGTCCCACAGCCTGTGCTTGGGTGGGGTGGGGATGGGCCGGCAGCTGGGCTTGTGACGAGACGCAGTCCCCCACGGCCCTGCTCCTGCCCGGGTGGGGTGGAGTGTCCGTGGGGCTCCCTGCAGCCCCCCGACGGCGCCTGGTCTGTTGCAGTGAGAACGAGGCCCTGTGGCGGGAGGTGGCCAGCCTGCGGCAGAAGCACGCCCAACAGCAGAAAGTCGTCAACAAGGTGCGACGCCGGCGGGCGGGGCGCGGGGTCCCTGTCTGCAGCCAGGCTGACCACCTCTCCCCTTGCAGCTCATCCAGTTCCTCATCTCGCTGGTGCAGTCGAACCGGATCCTGGGGGTGAAGAGAAAGATGTGAGGCACTAGGCATGCCCACCTCCTGTTGGCTGTGTCCTGGGGGCCGCCGAGGCCGGGGACGCAGCTAACCTGCCTCTCCCCACAGCCCGCTGATGCTGAACGACAGCAGCTCCGCGCATTCCATGCCCAAGTACGGCCGGCAGTTCTCGCTGGAGCGCATCCATGGCCCGGGGTCCTACTCGGTGAGCGGTGGGTGCCGCGCGGGGCGGGGGGTTGAGGCGGCGGCAGGTGCTGCATGTGGTCACCTCCCTCTGGTGGCAGGCTCCGTCCCCAGCCTATAGCGGCTCCAGCCTCTACCCCCCAGACGCTGTTGCCAGCTCCGGACCCATCATCTCCGACATCACCGAGCTGGCCCCCGGCAGCCCCTTGGCCTCCGCAGGCGGGAGCGTAGCTGAGAGGTGGGCCCGGCGCCTTCCCAGCAGGCGGGAGCGGGTGGGGCTGGTGGAGGCGCCTGCTGACACGTGCGCCCCCTGTGCAGGCCCCTGTCCAGCAGCCCCCTGGTTCGAGTCAAGGAGGAGCCCCCCAGCCCACCTCGGAGCCCCCGGGCAGAGGATGCCAGTCCCAGCCAGCCGTCCTCCGTGGTGGAGACGCCCCTGTCCCCGACCGCCCTCATTGATTCCATCCTGCGGGAGAGCGAGCCTGCGCCGGCTGCCTCGGCCCCGGCCCTCGCCGATGCCGGGGGCCGCCCCCCCTCGCCCCGGCCTGCCTCGGCCCCCGAGAAGTGCCTCAGCGTAGCCTGCCTGGACAAGTGAGTGCCGTCCGCTCACCCACCGGCTTCTGGAAGCACGGCCGGGCCTCTGACGAGGGCTGGACATGGGCGGCCGTCAGGCCTGCGGCTTAGGGCTTGCTGGGGATGAGCTCGCGGACCTGGCCCTGAGCACAAAGCTCAGGGCTGGGGAGGGAGACAGATGCCAACCAGGTGGTCCCACAGCCCTTCCACTGCAGGAGCCCAGGCGTGTGGCCAGGCCGCCCTCTCCTGCGGCAGGCTGCTGGGTCCCTGTGTCTGTCCTGCTGCCCCAGAGGTGGGCAGGCGAGGGTGGGGCCTGGGGGTCTGCCTGGCCCCCACCTGCAATCCGGGGGCTCTTGTCTTTCTATCTTGCAGTGTGGCTCGCGCTCCACAGATGTCTGGGGTCGCCCGCCTCTTCCCCTGCCCCTCCTCCTCTCTACATGGCCGAGTCCAGCCAGGGTTAGCGCTGTCCCACTGGGGAGGGAGGAGGGCTCTGCCAGAGCTCGGGCCCCTCCCCAGCCGCGGACCAGACCCCAGCCCGGCTGGGAGCACTCAACCCTGCCTGGTGAATGGGCGCCCCAGGCCCTCTGCGACAGGGACTGGCCCCCGGGCTCTGGGGCCCCAGCCAGCACCCTGAGTTGCTGACTGACAGAGGGTGGCCCAGGTGTTGTGCTGACTGGCCTCCTCTAAGGAGAGGGCAGGGCCTTTTGGTTCGCAGCCGCCAGGCCTGGTCTTTCCTGGCGGGCACCGGGGGAGAGGCTGGCCCAGCCACCGCCGAGCACGGCTCCTCGCCGCCTCCTGCTGTCTTCCGGTGCAAAGGCCCAACCTTACCGAGCCTGAAGATCTGGGCGCCCACCCCATTCTGAGCACTGAACTCCTCCTTGGCCCTCCTGCCATCTTGACCCAGCCTAAAGTGCTGCCAGAGGCCTTACGGGGCCTCACGGTGACCGGGGACGGCAGGGCCTGAGCCACTCCCCCGGGGTGGCCAAGGATCCCGGCCCTGTGCACACTGCCCCGCCGGGCCCGGGCTGGCAGCGCAGAGGGGCCCTGCCTTGGAGGGCCTCCCGTGTGCCCGAGCAGGGTGGGTGGTGGCCGAGGGGAGCCCTTCTCTGGCAGGCGGGTGTGAGCGCTGGCAGGAAGGTGCCTGGGTGGGGACGCCCAGGGTGCCGCTTCACCCGATTCCCTCCGTCTGGCCAGGACCGAGCTCAGCGACCACCTGGATGCCATGGACTCCAACCTGGACAACCTGCAGACCATGCTGACAAGCCACGGCTTCAGCGTGGACACCAGCACCCTGCTGGACGTGAGTCCCGGCCCCGCCCCGCCCCGCCCCGCCCCGCCCCGGCCCCGCCCCCCGGCCCGCCCACAGGCACAGCCTGACTGCCCTCCCTTCCCTGCAGTTGTTCAGCCCTTCGGTGACAGTGCCTGACATGAGCCTGCCCGACCTTGACAGCAGCCTGGCCAGCGTGCGTAGAGCATGGGGGTGGCGGGGTGGCGGGGGAGAGGATCCGGGAACCCTCACCACGCTCCCTCCGCCCCAGCAGATCCAGGAGCTCCTCTCTCCCCAGGAGCCCCCCAGGCCTCTTGAAGCAGAGAGCAGCAGCCCTGACTCAGGTGAGCTGAACCTGCCCGCCCCCGCCCCGTGCCCTCGCGCCAGCACGCTGACCTGCCCGCCCCCCCCCCCCCCAGGGAAGCAGCTGGTGCACTACACGGCCCAGCCCCTGCTGCTGCTGGACCCTGGCTCCGTGGACGTGGGGGGTGGCGACCTGCCGGTGCTCTTCGAGCTGGGAGACGGCTCCTACTTCTCCGAGGGGGATGACTACACAGACGACCCCACCATCTCCCTGCTGACGGGCTCGGAGCCCCCCAAAGCCAAGGACCCCACTGTCTCCTAGAGGTCCCAGGAGGAGGGCCGGCCTGCGCCCCACACACCCCCACCCCATCCCCACCCCCCAGTGCAGGGCTGGTCTCAGTAGTACCGGGCCGGCTGGGCGGGCATGGCCCCCAGTCAGCACCGAGGGCCCAGCCCCATGAGCAGTTGCCTGCTGGGGCCTTCACGGCCACACTCGGACTGACCGGTACGCGGGTGCTCATAGAATTGTATTTTGGATTTTTACACGAGAGTCCCCCCTTTCCCCTTCTGTAGAGATATACAGGCATATACGTGGACGGACGGACAGACGAGACAGAGATCTATAAACGACGGGCTGTGTGTGTGGCCTCCCTGTCTCTTTCCTCCCGCGGGGGTCCTGGGGTGGGTGGGGGGGGTGAGGAGGGACACAGGGGTCTCAGAAGGGGCTGGAGGGAGGGTAGATGGGCACAGCACACCTGATCCTGAGCCTGCCTGGCTCCACTGGGCCATGTCCATGCAGAAGTCTTTATTAAAGGACCGGGGAGGGGTCAGAGGGCCCCTAGGAACTCCATTGCCAGGTCTGCACCAGCTGGGACACAGGTGGGTGCACCGTTGTGTATCTGCCCAGCAGAGCCACCTCTGCTCTGCACTCATGTCACGAGGGGCCGGGCTGGCTTTGGCAAAAGGGAGGCGCGGGGTCTGGCAGAGGGAGGCGGTGGGAGCACAGCACCGCCCCTGCGTCAGGCAGCCACTGGTGAGCACGTGCGTGCAGCACGGGGAAGGGGCCAGAGCAGCGCACCCGACGTCCTGCCCCACCCGGCTCACGCGCTGCTCACCATTCTCCCAGCAGCCGCCAGGAGGCAAGGGTCGGGGAGATGCGGCCTGTAACCCCTTGGACTCAAAGGGCACCCCCAGGTGGCCTCCCTCTCCCCAAACCACCACCAGGACCCAGAGGAGGCGAGGACCCGGGGCTGAGCAGCTTCTGGTTGGGGCAGGGGCAGCATGGCTCCGAGACCAGCACCCAGTCACCTCCTCAGACGCCCACCTTGTTGGGCTGTGGCTGTACGTCAGGGCACACGTGGCCCGGCACAGCCTCGGGGTTCCACCAGAGGTGGGAACAGGAGCCCGGGGCTGCCCCCACCTCCCTGGCAAGCTCTGGGAGCAAGGTATCCCGAAGGCCACACTCAGGATGTATCAAGTGGACCATCCAGCCCAGTCAGGGCCAGGAAAACTGGGCAGGGCTGGGAGGGGGCCGGGGAGGCCTCAAGCCAGCAGTTATCAGGGAGGCCACTGAGAGGGAGGCCCAGGACGAGGGTTGGGTCGGGCCACCTGCCTCATCCCAGAGGCCCAGAGCCCACCCCAGGTGAGCGCCCCAGCACGTGGCTGCCCCTCCCCAGGGGCCTGGGCACTTGGCCTTTGTGTCCTCTGCAGCCTTGCCTTGGAGTCTCGAGTCAGTCCTGATTCTCGGCCCTCTGGGCCTCCGGCCCCACCCCAAGCTGAAGTCCACTTCTGGGGAGCCCTCAGGCACACGGGGCCTGGGAGTTCTGAGGCCCCACCTTGTAGGACAAGAAGTCTTGGGATGCAGGGAGGTTGTGTCCTATGCCGCGCACCCCCTCCCCCCAGCCCAGCCACAGCCGGGCAACTGCTCCAGGCCCTGGGATGCCGAAGGGACCCAGATCCCCCTCCCATGGTCCAGCCCAAGGAAGGCCGCCCCCGCGGGACTGGGACGGCCACCACCTCCCAGCAGCCCCGTGCCCCGGAGGCTGAGGGAGCTCACTGTGGACAGCGCTTTATTGACACATTCAGACCCCTGGGCAGGATCGGCACAGCTCCCGAGTGCTGGCACCTCCCACGGGCCCAGTCTGCCGTCCCTGAGGGGGCAGGAGGGTGCCCCATAGGGGCAGAGAGGCAGCATCGAGCAGCCAGGCCTCCCCAGCACACAGGTGGGGGGCCGGCTCCAGCCACGGGCAGTGAGGCAAGGCGGGCAGCCGCAGCAGGGAGGGCCGGCCCGGAGCGGCTCAGGCCGCGGCCGTCGGGGCCTCGTGGTTGAGCACGTAGTAGTCGTGGACGTACATGAGCACCGCCACCGGCTGCCCGATGATGATGGTCAGCCACACGGCCGCGTTGCCGTAGTTGCCGCGGAAGAAGCGGCCCACTATCCAGGCCAGTGGGATCTGGGGACACGGGGGCCCGGTTAGCAGGCCTCAGCGACCACGGGGCTGGCTCCCGGGCGCGGAGCGGATGCCCGGCCACGCGGGGTGCTCACCTGAGCCATCATGCCCGTGAAGGCCCAGAGGCGGAACATGCGCAGAGGGACGCTCACCAGGTACTGGGTGGGGGTGAGAGGGGCGTCAGCTTACCCCTCGGCCACCCCCCGCCCGAGGTGGGGCAGAGGCGCCCACAGGGCACTGACCTCGTGGAAGAAGGCCGAAGCCAGGAACACCCCCGTCCTGGCTACCCACTTGCTGCTGCCCTTCCGGAGCATGGGCTTGTAGAAGTGTCTGCAAAAGGGAGCAGCCGTGGGGCGGGCGGCCGTGGGGCGGGCGCCCGGGCCATGTGCCGCCCGCCTGCTGGCTGCAGCGCCCACACCCACCTTAGGCACCACTTGTGTACGGGGATGTTCCAGTTCTGCCAAAAGTAGGTGACGGACTCAGAGTTCCTGGGGGTCGGGAGACGGCGGGTGACTGGGCTGCGCCAGGGCCCTCCCCCCCCGGCCCCCGGCCCCACACCCAAGGCCACCCACCACCAGTCCCGATAGAACTCCCGGTCTCCGAAGTGCATGAGCTCGGCCACAGCGTTAAGGCAGGAGTGGAACAGCCAGTAGAAGAAGATGAGCCAGATGAGGTGGTTGGGGACCTGCGGGGAGGCGCGTGCCAGGTTCCAGAACACCACCACCCCGCCCCCCACATGCCCCAACCCGCCAGGCTGCTCACCGCCAGCTTCAGGAGGCGCTCGATGATGCGGGAGTGGTCCATGTCCTGCAGAGACAGGGTGCAGCTGGCTCCCTCGGCCCCGCCCTCAGACCCCACCCCGCGAGGGCCTGCCTGCTCACCTTGAAGGGCTTCATGGAGTTCTGGATGGTGGGGACCATCCACTGCAAAGAGGGCAGGGTGTCAGCTCGCTGGCCGCCCGAGCTACCCTCCTCCAGCAACTCCCCCACCCCACACAGCGCAGCCCCCAGCCCAGCCCGCGTACCTGCTGAATCAGCCCCACCATGAGCTGCGTGAGGAACAGCTGGAGGAGGAAGCAGAGAACAGCGGGCTGAACCCCCAAGTGCCCCGTGGCCCCCCAGCCCGCGAGGGCCCCAGCCTCCAGCCTCACCATCTCAAGGAGCCGACGCAGCAGGAAACGCTTTCGGATGCGGGCGGAGCGGGGGAAGTTGAGCTCGTAACACAGGGTGGGGGCAAAGAGGAAGTAGTACAAATCTGCAACGGGAGGGTGGGGCTAGCAGGCCGAGGCCCCGGCCCCCAGCAGCGCCCCTCCCCCAGGCCCTGGCAGGGTTCTCACCTCGGTAAGTCAGGTTGTCAGGGTAGCTGACGGTGCACTGGGCGGCTCCCCCGTTGGCCTTCTTACCCGCAGCAGCTACGAGCAAGTGGCAGGGCAGGGTGAGGCTGCGATGCTGCCCGGGTCCAGCCCCACAGCAGGTGGCAGCCCCGGGTGGCCCCAGCCCCAGGCAGCCCCTCACCAGCCTTGGCCTTGGCCCTAGCCCTGCGCTGCTGTCGGCACCACAGGTTGACGTCCCGATAGGAGAACAGCTTGAGGAAGAGGATGGTGTACGCCATCAGAGCCAGCACGGAGCCCACTGCAGGAGAGGCAAGCTCAGGCCATGCACCCCCCACACTGGCCACAGGGGAGCCACGACCACAGGGGCGGCCCCCGTGGCTCGCCTGGGTCTCTCCTGCGGGCCCCAGAGACAGGTTGGGATGGGCTGAGATGGGTGGCCCACCTGGAGTGATGGACTCAAGCAGTAAGGCCACAGCCGCCGGGAAGCAGAGAATAGTGGCCAAGTTGACCACGTGCAGCAGCAGCCCTGCTGGCTCCGTCAGGGCACCCTGAGGTGGCGGGGGGGAAGCACAGCGCTCAGCCGGGGGCCCTCACTCCCCGGCCAGAGGGTCTCCCTAGGGCATGGCTGCCAGGCCTGTGGTGCAGCCCCTCCCGGGAAAGCCACACACAGCCCCAAAGCCTGGATGAGACACAGTGCGCCGGGCTGCTGGTCTGCCCTAAGTCTGGCTGGAGAGGAGCAGACCTCCGGGCAGGGCGAGGGTGGGCGTGAGGGTGCTGCTCACCACAGCCAGGCGCTTCTCCACCTGGAACGCAGCCACGGCAAAGACGTTGGCCACTGAGGACAGAAGCGCCACAGGGCAGGTTCAGGCTCGGGTCAGCCCCGTCCCCACCCGAGGCCTCCTGGGCACTCAGCTCACCAATGACCAGGCACAGGGCGGGCCAGCTGTAGGGGTCCTTCAGAAACAGAGACACCACCTGGATGGGATCCACCAGGATGCCGTACCTGCGGATGGGCAGGTGGGGGATGAGGGTCTGAGCGGGGGAGAAGGGCGGGGCCTGAGCCGGCAGTGGGCGGGGCAGGGCCAGGGCCCACTCACTTGATGAGGTTCTCTAAAAATAACCGTGCATTGCTCAAGACCTGCGAGAGAGAGGGGGACACGACTCCGTCACCTCTGGCCCCGGAGCAGCCACCCCACCTCCTCCCGGCACCCCTGGGTCCCAGCAGCAGCCTCCACCCTGCAGGCCCAGCCCTGCCTGACCTCACGCCAAGCTCCAAGACTCGCCAGCCACCCCGCAGACGCCAGCGCAGGGGCGGGAAGCCCCTCGGCACTGCCCCCGGCACGCCAACAGGAGCCGCCCCGACACCAGGCATCTCCCAGATGCCTGTGTCTTCAGCAGCAGACAGAGACCCACGCCGTCCAGCAGCCCGCACCCATCCCACCGAGCTGGTGAGGGCCCCAAGGCCACAGCAACAGTCCCAAAGTCCAAGCCTGCCAGATGGAGCCACGACCCACGCCCAGGGCGCCGCCCTGCCAGTCAGGCCCCGGCTGTGTGGCAGGCGCTGCACCGGGAGTGCCCATGCCCTGTGGGCCAGAGTCCTGAGGGGCCGGGGGAAGCTGGGCCTGGAACGCCACACTGTGACTCACGCCCCTGCCCGCCTCGGCCATTCCTGCGGCAACAGCAGCTGAGGATGGAGCCCCATCACAACAAGCTCTTGCCTTAGCCGGTGGCTGGGGGCCTGGCTTTCCTCTGCAGGGACGGGGACCTGCTCCCTCACCCCACAAGGCACAGGCCCCGTGCAGGTTACGGAAGGGTCCGCAGAAAAGTGATGCCTCTCCAGGGGACACTGGTGGGGTCCCTTACCTGGCAAGGTTCACGAGGAGGTGAACAAGCTCAGAGATGCAGGGGCCAGCTGCCACACCCTCTCCCAGTCACACGCCTGAGCGGCCAGCTTACCAGGACACACGCGGTCCTACAGTGTCACCCCACCTGGCGGTGGCCTGTCCTGAGAGCTCACAGCAGGCGAGAGCTGGAGCTGCAAACAGGCAGCACCCACCTGGAGGCCCAGGCTGCAGAGGGGACGCAGCGCGGGATGCGCATCTCCTACAGGAAGGGTGTGGCAGAGGTACCAGAAGCAGGGGGAAGGCTTTGGGGCGACACCAAAGGGCCAGGCAGGCCCAGGGGCTGCAGGGGAGCAGACAGTGCCGCCCAGGCAGCTGAGGGCCCGCCCCACACGACCCCCTCTTCACAAACCCAGCCTCGGCCGGCAACGGCCTCCAGAGACCAGGGACACGTCATCTCCTGGGTCTGGGCTGGCCAATGGCCCGCCCTCCCCTTGCCCAGCCAGCTTCTCACCCTCCAGGCTGCATGGTGCCCCACAGCTCCCCAGGGAGCCTCCTGGGGCCACAGGCAGGGAAGGTGCGGGAGCCCCTTGCACACGGGCAGCCGCGGGAGCCACGCCCAAGACAGGCAGACACGTCGGGTGGAAGGTCAAGGGTGATGTGCCACGTCAGCCCTGAGTGGCGGGGGCAGAGCCCAGAGAGGCCCCTGCCCCCTGCCCCGCCCGAAGGCTGTACCCTGGAGCGCTGGACTCTAGCTGCCAAATGCCGGAGGAGCGGGGCCCCTGAAGCAGTGGCCTCGACCAGGCCGCAGAGCGAGGCAGGCGCGGGGCTCCCCACTCTCACCCTCCTGAGACTGAGGGAGGGGAGCCCGGGGCTAGAACCGTATTCTCACCCCTGCTCCTCCAAGTCCAGGCCTGCCCGGGGGCTCACGCCCATGAGGGCCATTTGGAACAGAAGAGGAAACTCTTCGCGGAGCCCCAAGACCACTCACACGCGCTGCCAGGAGGCCCTGCGCCCACAGCACCCCTTCCACAGCCCCAAGGCCCACCAGCCCATCTACTCCTTCCTGCCCCCACGCCAAGCCAGAGAAGCCCCTCAGGAGACCCCAGCCCCTCGGGCACAGCCCACGGCACAAAGGCTCCCACGCTAGCCCTGCAGGCGTCTCCTGGGATTCAACAGGGACAAGGGTTGAGTGTGTGCCCTCCGGGAGCCCAGTATACGGCCGCTGCAGGCACCGCCACCGCGATCCCCCTCCACTCAGCCCAGCCACAAAAGCTCTGGCCACCCGCCCCAGGGGGCAGAGCTCGTGCCCCGCCTGGCCACAGGAACACCTGCTCCAAGATGCCACCCTACTTACCAGCATCACCACACACCAATTCAGGATGCCACGGTAGTTGTTGAAGCCACTGTCAGAGCTGAACAGAGAATCCTGCAGGCGGTGGCACCTGGAAAGCAGGAGTGGGCACCCGCAGAGCCCAAGGCAGTGAGAACCTCGAGCGAGGCCCAAAGCAGGCCCATGCCTCCCAGCACTGGCAGACACCTGTGAACCTGGCCACACCCAGCCCCTCACTCTGGGCAGCGCACGCCCATCTGCCCACCAGCCTACTCCCCAACTGTCACCAGAGAGGGGCCAGGCCGTGCCAAGCTCTCAGGAACACCCAGAGGCCTGCCGCTCCACACTGCGGGTGGGCGGGGCACGCCACAGGCAGGAGCTGGCTACGGGGCGGCTGGAGTCCCCCAGGCTGGGAGCACCCCTCCCCCCACAGCTGCCTCTGGTTGCCGCCACCCTCGCTGGCTAAGGAGTGCTGATGGCCCACAGGAAGAGTCCACCCCAGGGGTCCGGGGGCCCATCCGGCAATGCTGGACAGATGGGGGGGTGCGAATCTGCCTTTGCAGTCAGCCCAGCCCACCACCCAGTGAGCCAAGGGCCCCACTCCAACCGCCTCCTCCCTCCATCTGGCCCACACAGGTCCCAGCGGGCACCGGCACTCAGGCACTGGACGCCTGATGGCAGGGAGGTCTACAGTAGAAGCCAGCGGAGGCGCTTTCGGTGCCCCCCGCCCTTGAGCGCTCCCACCCAGCGCCGGGGCTGGGGGACACAGACGCAGACCCTCACGTCCCTGCCTGACCCTCAGGGCGAGGCAGAGGTGGAGGGGCCACAGCACGGCGGGGCAAGGCTCAGACCTCGTGCCGGTCCTTGGCGGCAGCCCCGCCTCACCCCGAGTGCCCTGCCACCAGGAGGCCTTCCACGGCATTGAGCAAGGCCTCCGGTTTTGTAAGAGAAGCCAGGGCCTCCCCTTCCCTCCTGTGGACACAGCTCCACCTCAAGAGGCAGCTGGGGCACAGGAGAAGACAGGGCCTCCGGGGGTGGCCCTGCCTCTGTGGCAGGCCTGGCTACGGCTGGGGTCAGCACTCAGACAGCCGCACCCAGGAGATGAGGGCCAGGGAGGACGAGACACCACTCAGCATCTTCAGCCAGGGCAGTGCTGACGGTCTGACCTCTGCCTTCCCAGACCGAGGTCTGCCCCCACCTGGCCCACCCACCTCTCCCAGTCACAGCCCTGGCCTCCTCGCACCTGCCCTCCAGCGCCATCCTGGAGCACGCGCAGCGGGGCTGTGAGCTCCACCCCAGGCGCTCTGCCTTTCGAAGAGGCAAGCAGAGCTCCAAGGCCCAGCTCCCCAGACAGGACAGTCTCTGGGCCTCTCCACTGGCCGGGCTTGCCCAGAACCCTCCCCCAAATTCAAGCCCAGTCGCTTTTACTGGAAGCGTCCCAAAGCCACCTCATGCTACAAGCTGCCAACCGCCATCTGCATGTCCACGCCCGGCTCGACACGCCCAGGGGACTGTTTCACAACAGCGTGACCCCTGCCCGCTTTGGGCCACCGAGAAGACCACGCTGACTTTATCTGCAGCAATCTCTAAGATGAAACTGGGGGTGAGGGAGCGGTGGCATTTTCCAAACCTGACAACAAGTAACATTATAAAAGCTCTCCCAGATCGCTGCTGTCAAGCTCCTAAGGCCTTCCCCAAGCCACCCACACCCGCCCCTCAGGTCCCTCCACCGGCCTTCTGACGACCCCCAACCCAGGCAGCTCTGTGCCCCCAGAGGTCGGAGGGCCCGACCCAGGGAAGGAAGCCCACCGCCCACCAATCCCCCCAGAGGTCCAGCCTTGCCGATGCAGTCAGCTGCAGTGGACCAGAGGGCACCAGGCATGGTTGGCATGGACGTGGGGCCTGGCCGCCTTGCCCAGAGCTCTGTCACCCTCTCCCCTACTGCAGGCGTTGCCCACGCCTCTGTGCCCTCCAGCGGCCTGCCCACCTGCTCCCAAGTCCCACCCAGCCAGCAGGGCCATTCTAACTCATCACAGGTATCACCTCTTTCACCACCTCACACCAGCACTGGGAGGCGGGCACACAGGGAAACTGAGGCTCACTGAGGTTCAAAGTCTGCCCAGAGGCACAGCCCCAAGTGTGGACCACACACGCGGGACCACACGGTCCAGCTCCAGGGCCAGTTAGAACAAGGAGGGGGCAGGGTGCCAGCTCGCCTCCCAGCTGCCACCCCCTTGGCACTTCCTCCAGTTGGGTGGGCTCCCCGTGTCCTCAGTCCCTGCTAGAGAGGGAGAAACAGAGGACACCCCAGAGACAAACCCCTGGGAGAGCCCCACGACAAGAAGGCCCCGCCTGGAGGGCCCGTGAACCAAGGGCTGGAGAGCGCACAGGCGAGTGTGGTGCACCTGAAAGGAATGAGCTGAGAGGCAGGGCTAGAGGGGCGGCCCTCCTTCCGGCCCCACCCAGAGCGTGACCGCCCCGGCCAGGCCAAGGTGAGCAGGAAGTGTCGGGAGGGGAGGGAGGAAGAAGGGGGAGGAACAAGCAGGGAGGAGAGGCGGCAGGTGAGAGGAAGATGACGGGGAGGAGGGGCGGCGGAGGCCAGAGGGAGATGGAGCCAGCCACGCCCCTGCCTCCTGGAGAGGATAATGTGGGGAGGTGGCAGAGGGGACTCCAGGACACTCCTATCCTTTGCATCCTCCCTCAGTCCCACCTCAGGCCCACAGGAAGCCAGCACCCCTCAGGAGAGCCGCCCTCATGGACTCTGCGCCAGAACTCTGCCCACACTGCTCAGTGCTGAGATTATCTTATCTCCCAGGTGAACCGTGCGCACCCCAAGGGCAAGGACAGTGCCTGCACCACAGCTGCCTTTGCCCATCCCCGCCCCACAGTACCCAGTGAAGAAAGCCTCGGTTCTTCTTTCATGAGAGAGCAAATCCTTGCCAACCCACTGACAGGTTGCCCACTTCCTCCTTGATAATCTCTAGCTCTGGAGCTGCTTCCAAAGCCAGAGTCCCTGAGGGCCCCTGGGCCGGGAAGGCTCCGGTGGGGGGAGGGGGCGTGGAGGACGGCAAAGCGACCGCCTGGAGCCAGCTGCAGGACTTAGCCAATGCCCAGGTGGGCCAGGTCCTCGCCATCAGCCACAGCTTGCTCCCCACCCGCTTCCCATGAGTCCTTCAGCTAAGTAGGGAGACCACCTGTGGGTGTGCCCACTTCAAACCCTTCTCCTGTACCCCAGCCAGGGGTGAGAGTCCCAATACAGGACCCATCTCTGACCCTAGAGCAGGCATTTGTGCTGGTAATATAAGCAGGACCCCAAGCCAATCAATCGCTGGGTAAAGGATGAGGGACCTTTGTGAAGACCATTCTTGGGAGGGTCTGCAAGGAATGAGAAACCCTCTCGCATTGCCCCCTGCCCCTTTCCTCAGGCAGTCCCAAGCTCCTGCTGGCCCACTCCCCAGCCAGCCCACCCTCCTCTGGGAGCCTTATCTACCCACAAGGCACCCCTCATAGCCCTCAGGAGGGGCCCCCTTCATCACACACCGCCAGACGCCATCCATCTCCTTCCAGGAAGAAGACAGTACGGGTGGCTGGAACCAGCCCACCTCGGGCTCCAGGTTCTGGGCTCACCCTGGGAAAGAGCCTCAGGACCCACCTAAAGATGGGCAGGGGGGGGCGTCTGGAAGCTGGGCCGGCTCCCCTCGGCGCCCCCACCTGTGTGACTCTGTCAGGCGACCCTCCACCCCTAACCTCTCCCTAAGTTTCCCCGCGGAGGCCCAAGGGGCACACCTGTCCACGCAAAGTCCGGAAGCCAGGCTCTCGGGCTCGGAATCCGAGCTGCGGCGGACACGCCTGGGGGAACAGCGAGGGTCGCGCAGGCCCCGGGTCGGGGTCAAAGGTTAGGGGTCAGGCGCACCGCTACCTCAAATCCCACTGGCCGCTGCCCACGTCGACGTCTCCGTCCTTGTCCTTCTCCGGGGCAGGCGCGTCCCCCCCGGCGCCCACGTCCCGTACCTCCTCTTCCGCCGCTGCCGCCGCGGGCCCGCTGCCGCCCTGGCTCGAGGGCCGCGACCCCGTCCTCCGGCGCCGGGAGCCGCTCGCGCCGCTGCGATCGCCCATGGCCTCAGCCCGCACCCAGCCGCGGCGGAGTCGTGGTCCACCGCGCTCGCAGCGCCCGAGGCCCGAGGCCCCGCCTCCGGTCCCTCGGCCAGAGGCCGCCACCGCCCCCTGTCGGCCGCCGTAGCCTGCGCCGCCAATCAGCGCGCAACCGCCGGGTCCTCCCCGAGCCCGCGGCAGCGTCGCTCCCGGAGCTGCTAACTGGCCCGTGGCCGCGGCGCGCGTCCATTTGTAGTCCGCTGGCGCGCGGGGCACGCTGGGAGTTGTAGTCTCATGGCGCAAGCCGGAGCGCGGAGGCGGGCGCGCAGCCAGGGGCGGACGCTGCTCCCCGAGGGCCTCGGCGGAAAACGCGCGGCTTCCTGGCAGCTGGAAGCCCCTCCTGACCGCTGCCTGACCCTTGTCCCGCTCTTTCAACGCAGGGTTTCGTCATGCCTCAGCCCAGGCGCGGGGTGGGGGATGTGGGTAATTTATGAAGTGCCTCGTGCGTTACTGTCAGACAGACACCTAGGGCGTTGATGCTCCGCGAGCCCTCTAGTTGCTACCGTAGGCCCCCGCTTTTCCTCCGCTTAGGTTGTTCAGACAAGCGCCAGGCCAAAGGATGGAGCGAGAGAAAGGCCCCAGGCCCCGCGTCCCGGGTACCTCCACCTGGCCCGCCTACGCCCAGGGCAGCACTTCTCCCCTGCAGGCCCAGGACGGGGAAGGGCAAGGGTGCTGCCCTCGCCCCCACAATGGGCACGCCCGGCCCGCCTCTCCACCCAGCCCCCTTCTGCCCTCGTCCGCAGACTTGCAGAGCTTCCCGCCTTTCGCACCCGGGCCAGTTTTGCCAGGGCGTGGGGATCCTGAAGTGCCAGTTCGCGGCGGCCCAGAGGCTTCTGTGTCATTGCACAGTCTGCAGTCATCCAGTCGTTAAATGAAGCAACTAATACACCATAACAACTGCACGGGGAGAACCGTGGGCGGGCAAGTCCGGTCCCACTTGGCTTGACCTGCATTTTGCAAAGAGCATGGAGTGTGAGTATCCTGGATTTCCGGATGCGAGGGTTCACTGGGGGCTCAGGCCTGGTTTACCCAAGAAACACCCCTAGCCGCAGAACCCACTCCATTCACTCCTCTGAGGTAAGCAAGGCCGAGAAGATCACCTCTCTGAAAGCAAATAAACCCAGAGGCTCAGCCTGAGTTCAGCCCTCCTTCCCGCCCGGCTTGCCCTGGATCCATCACCTCCACGGACAGGCACCTGGGCCCCCTGGTGACACGTGCTTCTGCCACCGGACCATTTGCGACTTATAGCAGCCTGGCATCCCTTCCTGGCAGGCTGAGGCTACCTTGCAGGTGTTTTCGAGTAGCCTGCTAAAGGGGCCCTCATTGGGCGCCAGAACCCCTCCTGCGTGCCCACATGGCCCAGCCTCGGCGGGTCAGGACCAGCCCCGTCTCTTATCCAGTGTCCAAGAACGTTCGTCTGTTCCTAGGCAGACCTGAGCCAGGGGGAGCTAGGCCTTTCTGAGTACTGATCCCAAGGGAGGTCGGACGCAGGAGAGGGTCCTCTCGGGAGCCCGCAGCGTAGGGGTGAGCCCTGGGAGCTCTGGCCCTCCCTCCCAATGACCTCTCCCAGGCAGCTAGTGGTAAGCTCCCCACCCACGCCCACGTGTCTCCGCGCACCTTCTGGCCCTGCCATCCTCCAATAAAGAGCCAAGACTAGAGGGCCGGCCCGGACTGGCACGCTGATTGGTAGAGGAGAAGATCGACGGCTCAGGCTGCCAGTAGGCCCAGAGAGGCTGAGCGCAGTAGCCAACGAGGAGTGAAGGGCCGTGTTAGAAGCGGCTGCCTGTGTCCGCGTCCAGGCTCCAAGTCGTCGGCAGACAAGAAGCAGTAGGAGTGAGGGGACCAGGGTGGACTGGGGGCCGCCAGAAAGGACCGATCTGACCGGGGCCTGTGGGGGAACCAAGGGTTCCACCACCGAAGTTGAGAGCAAGATGAAGGCCTCGAGCCAATGGGAAGGCAGGGGCTGTGAAGGCACCAATAAGGAAGAGCCCCTGTACCAGCGGGGTGCAGGGCCTGTCTGAGGGAGGCGGAGGCCTGTGGTTGATAGTGGACGGGACTTCTAGGAGGGAGGTGGGGCCTACGCCAGCCCCGCCCACAGCCCCAGCACCTCAGGATCCTGGGTGCGGTGCGGCCCAGACCCACAGGGGAGAGGCAAAAGGTCAAGGTAGGTGAGGTTGTTTGGGGACAAATGTGTGCATGAGGAGTTGTCGAAGAAAGCTTAGTGGCGAGTTTCCCTGCTGGTGGAAGCAACACCTGGCCCGGGGTGAGGAACCTGCAGGTCTGGTCGAATAAAGGGCTGGAAGGGTTTTGGGGTTTAGAAAGGGCCTCGAGCTGACACTAGGTTGGAGGCGCCGCGGGCAGGCCAAGGAAGCCTGTGAGGGAAGACACTGGACATGGTGACCAGCAGCCTGTTCTCTGGAATGCAAAGTTCTGTCCATGGACACCTGTGGAGACAAGCGTGGGCTCGTCCCAGGCACCGGGGAGGCAGCCTACATCCTTCCACCCCCACTGCCCCTTAGAGTCTTGGAGAAGCAGAAACAGTCAATCCAGACCCCGAAGCTGAGGAGCCCTGGGGAGGAGTGGACCTCTGAGAGCCTTCCTCCCTGCCATTGGTGCCCACCCAGGTGTGAATCTGAGTTTAGGATGGGTGGGGTATTGGGCAGGGCTTAAGTCAAAGGCAGCCCTTGGACAAGTTGTTCCTCCCCCTGAGGCTCAGTCTTCATATGCAAATTAGGCAATGCTTCCTACCTATCCTCTACCAATACTGGGGGCTTTCCTGAGGTTGTTAAGGCTGATGACGCTCCCCAGAAGGGGGCGCCCACCTCCAGGTAAGCCCCACCCTGAGCAGCAGGCCCACAGGCTATGGTCTGTTGCAGGTCAGTCTCCCCTGCTGTCCATACCAGTGGAGTCTGGGTGGGCCTGTCCCCTGCCAGTGTGCAGACAGCTGCTCTGGGCCTGGGATGACCTGGTTTGACCACATGTCTCCAAAGATGTGGGACCTCTCAGCTCATGCCTACCTCCCTGGGTGCCGAGGGCATTTGCTGCGGTAGGAGTCCCTGTCCCTGGGCTCTCTGAGCCCAGCACAGCCCTGCCCCTCATCTCCTCAACATGACGTCCTGTCTAGAGCCCGAGGGCTGTGGGTGGCTGTGGGCGGCTGTGGGAACTCCTATGACCCCTGGGCACCTCCTCCCCAGAGCCAGCCTGGCCCAGCTACCTATGGAGGGCTCCTCAGTGTGGGAACATATCCCCTGAGTCTGGGAGTCAGGATGTGGACAGCAGGCTGCAGGAAGGGGTCAGACCCCACACCCTCTGCTGTCCCCATGTTCTCCAGTGGCATCGAGGAAGGCTCGCTGGTGGCTGTCAGGCCTGTAGGGACAGCAGGAGCCCCTACAGGAAGAGTGGGGGTGTCCCAGGCCACAGGATTACAGGCCCTGCTGCACCTCCTCTGGCCATTCTAGATCAGTCCCGGGCCAGATCTGACTGTAGCCTCCCCAGTTCCTGGCACAGAGCAGAGTCACCTGCCACAGGAGAAATGCTAACTGCCTTGCCTTCAGGGGTCTGACAAGCCGGCCCTCCAGGGTGGAAGACTGCCTTCTCGCAAAAGAAGACACGGGCGCACCCCAGCAAAAGGCAGCGGCGCGACTCCAAGGCTGTGTGGGTAGGGTGCCACTCCCAGCGCTGGGCCTGCGCCTGCCCCGACCTCTTACGAGCGGCAGGACCCGGAAGACGCCTCCTAGGTGACCCCAGTGCCCCCTGCTGCGCGGGCCCAGCCCTGTATACATCAGCCCGACACTCCGAGTTCTATCAAGAGTGGCATTTATTCTCCTCGTGGAGGTGCGGTGCTCCGGGGAGCTGGTGCTATTGTGCTTAGGAAGGAGGTCTGTCCGTCCGTCCGTCTGTCCGGCCGGCCCGGCCCCAAACGGGGGCGGAAGAGGGGCGCGGCCCGAGTAAAAATCCCGGCCTGTTCCGGGTGGGAGTATGTACAAGGCGGCGGGGCGCAGGCGGGGGTGGGGGCGGGGCGGGCCGGCGGCCGCAGCCCCCACCCGAGGGCCCCCGCATCTCGGGCCCTACTCGTAGAATCAGTACAAAATAGGTGCTACCTAAACGTTCCTTCTACCTGAATTCGCTAAGTCGGTTATTGTGCTGCTTAGTTATGGGGGCGGGAGGGGGCCCATGGCTTTCCACGGCGGCGGCGGGGTGTGGGGAGAAGCGGGAGACCCTGGCCGGCCCACAGCCCTCCGGCCTTCTCCTTAGGTAGGTAGATAGGCATGTGGGGTAGAGTGGGGTGCCTGTGTGTGCGTGTGCATGCAGGTGTGCCCAGCGCAAGCGGGGCAGGCCCCAGCTTGGGAGCTGTGTGAACACCAAGCTGGGATGTAGGGGTCTTGGACGTGGGCTCTGCTGTGCTGGCCTCTCAGGTCCAGGTGCCCCGCTGCAGGAGCAGCGGAAGTAGCAGCTGGGCTTGGTACCCACGGGGATGGGGCTAGCCAGGTCAAATGCTCCAGCGTGCACCTTTTCTTCTGGCCTGGAGCCCTGGACTGACGTGACAGAGCCCTCATTGCCAGGGGATGGAAGGAATGGGATTCGGTATGGGTGGCCCTGGTGGCGCTGGGCCTTGGGGCCCTCGGTCTGTGCCACCTGAGCTGAGAACCCAGGCCCAAGTCAAAGGCAGAGCCCCACTGCCCCCAGCACTAGCTCGGCGCTGGGGCGGGGAGGAGTGAGGGGCCACGGTTAGGTCTAGGGACCGCGGCTCTCTCTGCACCTGCGGCCATCCCTGGCCCACCCAAGCCCGTTGGGCCCGTCACAAACGTACACACACACACACACACACACCCCGCAGGTCGCCACGTCCCTAGCGGACTCAGAAGGGGGCCTGGAACATAGTTGGTGCCTAATGAAGGATTGGTGGGTGATGGACGACTGAAGGAGGGGTCTTGGGGGGCAACCACCCCGCCCCGCCCCTGAAACCATTACACCCGCCGGCCTCTGCCGTGGGGGGGAGGAGGAGGAGGAGGGAGGAGGAGGGGGAAGAAAGTCTGCGCGTCCGGCCCCGCGCAGCGTCCCTGATCTAGGGGCCTATGGGGTGGGTGGGGCAGGGGGATACCTGATTCTCAGTAACTCTAGAGGCGGCGGCAGCTTCGCATGCAGTGCGCATTATTGCTCTATAGTCGGCTTCGGACTAACTAAGAG